>NC_069372.1:20000000-21359166 GCF_021730395.1 Mercenaria mercenaria | reverse complement strand
AATATTAGAACTATTCCATTTGTCAAAGATTTCATTAATTATAGTATCTAACCAAAATTCACTATAAATGGAAGTCTTTAAACTTTAACCTGCTACATTTCTAAAATGGACTGGTCCATCTTTCAATTTGGGCAGTACCAATTATTATTCAAAGTGGTGTACACTGAAAATTTACTGACTGAATAGTGAACAGTGCAGACCATGATAAGCCTGATCTTGGTATGCACTAGTCACAAAGGAAGAATCACTTGCCCCCAGCAGGCTGAAGGTTAAATTTTCATTACCTCCCTTTGCCTATATTGGTTGTGCAACCATCTGACAGAAATTTTCAAACTTCCCTTAGGGTTAAAGTTGTCAAAGAATATCAGTCTCTATCAAATGACAATGTAAAATTAGATTATATTGAAACTAAAAGAAAGTCCACTTTTAAACACATTTGAGGTTATGTTATGGGTCTTCTTGTTCCTTAAAAAAAATGATAATATTACAGCTAGACTGGAAAAAGTACCAGAAATCAACCAGAGCTTTTTACTTTGATGTTTTTCTAGAACTCACAATGTCCTACCTACAGTAAATCTCTGAAAGTGACAGGATATAAAACTATTGTCTATATATAGGGAAGTGAAACTGTTTCTGATCTGTGATACACACCAAATACAAGCTTACCTCTTTCATCAACCTTTCTCTTGCCCGTCGCTCTTTCTCCCACTCTGCTTCTCTCTTCTGCCACATACGTGCTGCTTCATCTCTATAAGGAACAACTATGTGTTTATTTATCATGTACCTGTATTTATTACATACTCGTTTCTATTCCCAGTTAAGTTACAATGGAACTGGGAACGTCAATATTTTCCATACACTGATGCCTGAATTCCATATCGGGTGCGTGACATAATTTAATGTGTGTTGTTGCATTAATTCTTTTATTTATTTCAGTATTGTCAATCTTATTCTGGCTATTGAACAAATTTATGATGTTTACATTACATATATACATGTAGATAAGTATGTAATAAAAAAGATTATTATCTTTGAATCGGGGAAATATACACCCGTCCTTTAGTGAAAGGATATTGTGCTCCTGAAGTTGCTCAATACTTTCGCTGCAGAACTTGTGCATATTTCCCAAATAACCTATAAATATTCTGCAAAACATTCAACTTGTACTTCACAAACAAGAATCCACAGTCATCTAAATCACTTACTACTTAAATTATGGGGACTGCATTTGATAGGAGGGTGTTTATTATGGAATATATGGTATGTTTACATAAAAGTGTTATTTCAATCACAAAATGAAGATGTATAAGACACAATATTGAATGTAACTTACTGGTAGAGAAGATCTAACTCAGCCTCTCGTGCTTTCTCCACACGAATCTGATCCTCTATTACCTGAATAATTGAATAGGTTACAACTAATGATATTCTGAAAGTAAAACTATGAAATATATACAAAAAAATACCTAAGATTGGATATCACTATAAATCTTTGTGGCACTTGTTAAATAATCGCAAACAAGAGGGCCATGAAGGCCCTGTATCGCTCACCTGACCTATTGACCTAAAGATCATCACGATTAACATTCTGATAGGATATGGTCATAAATGTGGCCTCTAAAGTGTTAACTAGCTATTCCTTTGATTTCACCCCGTGACCTAGTTTTTGACCAGACATGACCCAGATTCGAACTTGACCTAAAGATCATCAAGTTTAACATTCTGACTAAGTTTCATGAAGATACAGTCAAAAATGTGGCTTCTAGAGTGTAAACAAGCTTTTCCTTTGATTTGACCTAGTGACCTAGTTTTTGACCCCACCTGACCTAGATTTAAACCTGACCTAAAGATCATCAAGATTAACATTCGGACCAAGTTTCATTAAGATATGGTCATACATGTGGCCTCTAAAGTGTTAACTAGCTTTTCCTTTGATTTGACCCGGTGACCTTGTTTTTGACCCGACATGACCTAGATTTGAACCTGACCTAAAGATCATCAAGTTTAACATTCTGATAAAGTTTCATGAAGATACAGTCATAAATGTGGCCTCTAGAGTGTTAACAAGCTTTTCCTTTGATTTGACCTGGTGACCTAGTTTTTGACCCAACCTGACTCAGATTTGAACTTGACCTATAGATCATCAAGATTAACATTTTGACTAAAGCTTCATTAAGATATGGTCAAAAATGTGGCCTCTACAGTGTAAACTAGCTTTTCCTTTTATTTGACCGGGTGACCTAGTTTTTGACGCGACATGACCCAGATTCAAACTGGACCTTACGATCATCAAGATTAACATTCTGACCAAGTTTCATGAAGATACAGTCATAAATGCCGCCTCTACAGTGTTAACAAGCTTTTCTTTTGATTTGACCTGCTGACCTAGTTTTTGACCCAGATGACCCAAAATCGAATTCATCCAAGACTTTATTGAGGATAACACTCTGACCAAGTTTCATTAAGATTGGACCAAAATTGTGACCTCTAGTGTGTTAACAAGCTTTTCCTTTGATTTGACCTGGTGACCTAGTTTTAGACCCCAGATGACCCAATATCAAACTTGTCCAAGATTTTATTAAGGGTAACATTCTGACCAAGTTTCATTAAGATTGGGCCAAAATTGTGACCTCTAGATTGTTAACAAGCTTTTCCTTTGATTTGACCTGGTGACCTAGTTTTTGACCCCAGATGACCCAATATCGAACTCGTCCAAGATTTTATTGAGGGTAACATTCTGACCAAGTTTCATTAAGATTGGGCCAAAAATGTGACCTCTAGAGTGTTAACAGTCAAATTGTTGACGACGGACTGATGGATGACGACGGACACAGGGCAATCACAAAAGCTCACCTTTGAGCACTTTGTGCTCAGGTGAGCTAAAAAGGTACAATACTGTTCACTGACTGGTTTATGAGCCAAGCAAACACTGTTTTAGTGCTGTTTACATCATATTTCACTCATACAAGAAAGTCTGCAGACATTTTACACTGAGCTATCAAAAGCATGTGTATCAACTCATTGTTGTTTTCAATTTACAATATCACTCCTAATTTTTTAAAATTATTCTTGGAATTTCCAGGACAATAAGTATTTTCAGTATTTTGAGATAGACATGCCGGTGTACCGGTATCTACCAGTACACACAATAACACAGTAAAGAAGAGTATGGATGGGACTTGTCTCACTTTAAGGCCATTTGTTACTTGTTGCCAATGTAAGGCGAGGTGCAAGCTGTCAACAGGGAAGAAGTGATACTATGAATACTACAAAACATTATCAAGAAACAAAAAAATAAAAGAGATCGAAAGAGTAAAAAGAACGTCTTTTTGAGGGAGGTATGGGTGAAAATCCAAGATAAAACGTTGAAAAAAAAGTTTCAAAGCAATATGCTTGTAAGTAATAGCTGTATGTATTTGCATGCAAAATTTTAACCAGGATTTTCTAAGTTCAAAAGTGGGGGCCATAATTTGGCCAAAATGTTATGGGACTCGATGCTATCACCTAGTTTTATAACCCTTAAGACACATGTGAAGTTTCAATTCAATATCTGCATTAGGTTTGGAGATAGTATCTTGCAGGCAAAACTTTAACCAGGAATTTTTAAGTCCGAGGAGGGGGCATAGTTTGGCCAAAATACATGTCAGAGTTATGGGACTTGACCCAGTGAGGTTGATAATTGACCTAGAAAAAGAAAATTTAACTTTCAAAGCTATAAATGATAGCTATACGAACTTGCATGCAAAACTTTAACCAAGGTGTGACGCCAACGCCAGGGTGAGTAGAATAGATAGTCAAGCTAAAAACTGACTTGAGATACTTCAGATAATGCATGGTGATACTTAAAGAGAAAACAAAAGAAAAAAAAATATACATAAATTTCTGTTGAGAACTCACCTTTTTCATCCAAGAAGCATCAGCCTTTGCCTTTTCTTTCCTTGCTGTCTGCACTTCTTGTAATTCTGCTTCTTTCTCAGCCAGGGCTTCTAAAATCTTTCTGTCTAACTCCTGAGTAGCAAAACATTCATTAACAAATTTTAATTCTTGTACATAATTTGCAAAGACCTATCATGAAGACCTGTAAAGCAAATATCTAGAAACTGATTTTTATTCTAAATACAGTAGTATATATTAACATTAGTAGTGGATCCCTGAGAAATAAATCCCCTGTTTGAGACATTTTTGAACATTAAGCACCAGAGCAGAGTTTATGTGGTACATTAACTCGGGAACATCACACACTGAAAGAACAATCATGGTAAGTGTCAATTTAGTGACAGCATTTTTATATTAACCATTATAACAATCCTTGGCTTTTTGTAAAACAACTTTTATTCACTCAAATCTTATTTTGATAACAAAGATGGCTGCCAAAACTCAGTTTTTCAAAAAATTATTAATTGTTGTAGAAAATTAAACTGACCAGTTCTTCTTGTACTTGTTTTGAATGACGTCTCATTTGTGCAATATGTTGGCGTAACAATACCCTCCTGAAAAAAAAAAAGAACAGCTGATATATTTACTATTTGATTTAAAATATTGCATGTGTAGTTCACATGCTGCTAAAGGCATAGAAATAGCTGAACATGGCAAAAGCGAAGACATAGCAGAACACAGTAGAACATGGTAAAAGCAAAGACATAGCAAAACATAGTAGAACATGGTAAAAGCAAGGACATAGTAGAACATGGTAAAAGCAAAGACATAGCAGAACACAGCAGAGCATGGTAAAAGCAAAGACATAGCAAAACATAGTAGAACATGGTAAAAGCAAAGACATAGCAAAACATAGTAGAACATGGTAAAAGCAAGGACATAGTAGAACACAGTAGAACATGGAAAAAGCAAAGACATAACAGAACATGGTAAAAGCAAAGACATAGCAAAACATAGTAGAACATGGTAAAAGCAAAGACATAGCAAAACATGGTAAAAGCAAAGACATTGCAGAAGATAGTAGAACAGATAAAAGAAAGTATAAATGCGTGACACCAACATTATTTATCATATCATAGCAACACAGGCATTTTTAATTGAAAAGACAAGATTAACTATCCTTTTCCAGGTAAAATGTAATTTCAGAGACAAATTTACCCAAAATCTTGTTTTTTTCTTCTTTCTTCCATTTGTTTTCTCTCCTCCTCCAAGTTTTCTAGCTCCCACTGTTGTTTCTCTAACTCTTCTTCTTCTTTTTTTAACATCTCGGCCTGAAATATAACAAAATATTTCTCAAACACTGAATTTTATTCACAAACCATACAACTTTTCTTCTTGACTTTTGTCAGTATCATATTTGAATGTAATGCTCAACTACCTTTAATTTTTTAGCAGAGAACCATGTTAACGTTATTTTAGCTGAGCACTTTCTGGTTATCTGAATCAAACCCTGTATCTGCTACCACAACTACATTTTTCGACCTAAATTTCATATCTGAAAATTTGAACAATGTGCTTTATATTTTACGTAAACATGAAGTTAACAAACAAGTTTATGTGTATTAATAGTATTATGCAGCAGGTTTGATATAGCACAGTATATGCTTATTGCCACTGATAAACTAAGCACTTCCAAAAACAGACTGTGATGTCACACATCAAATTTCATGACCTGGCTCAATATTTATATGTAACGTTTTATATTGTTAAGACATTATGTCTTATTCTTACACTGTTGTTTAATGTTCATTACATTTCTAAAAAACATAAATCTACAAATAAGTCTATATACCTCAGTATCTCTAGCTCTGATTTCTAACATCTGTTCTTTTAACTTTTCTTTCAGTTTTCTTTCTTCCTCTATTTTTTCTTCCATCTTTTGCCTGTCTCTTGCAATACCTGCCAACCTTTCTTCTTCCATCTGTTGTTCATATTCTTCCTTTTCTTTCCTCGCCGATTCTAATCTCTGCAAAATAAAGCCAGGTACCGGTATATAAAATCAACAGCTAAAAGAAGGCCTTACATGAAAAATGTGTAAAGTAGTTCTAGCAACAGCTTTTGACAGATATTTCAAAACTCTTTCATAAACAGTAATGCAATCAAGATTGATTACTTTAGTACTTAGAAAGAAAAAACGATCTTAAGTCATTCCCTTGGCCAATTTACATTATTGTGTATATCAGTCTTATGCCACAAGAACTTCTTTCGTAGAAACATGTTATCCTTTACACTGTGTGAAAAGCAGAAATAGCAGTAACAGTTCAACTTCTCATGCTTGAACTTGACGGGACTTGCAACTTTTGTCCGAGTTATCAGCAGTTCAAGCCATCGAACAATATACATAAAGCGATTTTTCCAGGACTTGACAATGAGGTACGAGTGGTGTTTGAATTATCTGAGTTTGAGCAAGCGAAGTTTGATCGTATATATTTTCTGTTAACTCTGTAGGTTCTACAGTTTTTAGGTTCTACAGTTTTCCAACTAAATTTGTTTCTGTAAATATACGAGACTGTATAAACAGCAAGAAAGTTGTACTTCCGACATGATGTCAATCTGTGTCTCAATTAAGGAGTCCTGCCACAATAAACAGAACTAAATGTATACACTTCAATAGTGCAAGAGACAATCTGATTTTTGTAGATTACTTACTTCTTCCTTTTCTTGTTTTTGAGCTGGCCAGTTTCCCACTACATAATCTTTCAGCTGCTCTGACTCTATCTATAAAATTAAAAGAGAGAATAAGCACTAATGGTACTGCTGAATGTTTTGACTTCCCAGCTAAACAAGTTCTATTTATCTGGAATGCCTTTTACATAAGAAGCCCTTAAAATACAAAATGAAAATATATCTTTCAAGCAATATATACCACATCAGTAACTTTTCAACAATATTTCAGCTGTCCATGTATTTCTGCCAGAATCTGTATTCATCCATGTTTAAAATTAGAAATTTAAACTTAAAATTAGGAACAAATCTTTTAGTTTGCCAGAACTTTTCTATATAGAATGCTGAAACTTTGCTACTTAAGCTGTCTGTAGCTGTGGAGGGACAGTTCCTGAAGTTACCATCATGAGCTATGCTAATTTACCAATGACAACAGAGGAGAAAGAATACAAGTACTTAGCATTTTAAAGTCTAAATAACAGACTTGGGGGGCCTAGATTCTGTTCAAACGCAAGATGAAATATTCTCACTCACTTACTCATTCACTCTCACTCACTCACTCACTCACTCACTCACTCACTCACTCACTCATTCATTCATTTATTTATTCATTCATTTTATAAAATCAGTAATAAGCCACTTAAATAACACACTGATAGCATCATACAGTAACTGAAGCAACATTATGTTCCAAAGGTCCAGTACAGAACCAGTTTTAAGGATGACTCATAAACATTATATTCCATTTATAGCATTTTTACACAAATATCAATACCACCAGAATAACAACCCTAACTCCAGAGATACTGGGATGAACCAGCTGGTTATCAAACCTGACAGAGATATTATGCCCATAAAATACCCTGACCTAATTTTGTGACCATTTTCGTAATTTCGAGTACATGTATATAAAAGGTCATTACTCCATGGCCTCTGGAATGATTCCCCTAGTTTTCATCCTTCGGCGAGATATTATACCCTTAAACATTCCAACCAAGTTTGGCAAACATTGGACAAGAAATGTTCAAGCAGCTGGGTAGACACTGATACTTCTAGCAACTTTGACTAATTAAAGAATGATGCCTCTTACACTCTCACATGTACTGGTATATGATTTCTAAATGGATGAAAAAATAAGTCAGGCAAGTTTACAGGGTGGTGGGGTATATTTCCTCTACCCCACACATAGGGACAGCAGGATATTCTTAGAGTATTTTCTGTAAAACAAAAAGATATGGAAATCATAAGACATGTTGTCTCCTGTGAAAATGCCCGCAAGAACAATCCTTTCAAATGAAAATGGAAGATAGTGCTGACTCCTCTAAACCCAGTCTAGCACATAGAGGTGCAAATTAATGCACTAATTGTTTACTCAATGAGAGAAACTGCTGAATAGACAAAATTGTTCAGCAACTCTTTCAAATCAAGGAAATGAGACAATCCCCAGGAAATATATGAGCCGCGCCATGAGAAAAACAACATAGTGGCTTTGCGACCAGCATGGATCCAGACCAGCCTGCCCATCCACGCTGTCTGGCCAGGATTCATGCTGTTTGCTTTCAAAGCCCATTGCAACTAGAGAAACCGTAAGCAAACAGCATGGATCCTGACCAGCCTGCGCAGATGCGCAGGCTGGTCTGAATCCATGCTGGTCGCAAAGCCATTATGTTGGTTTTCTCATGGCACGGCTCATACAACGACTAAACAGTTCTGCACTCAGTTCACCCAACTCTCCATGATACAAAGTCCTTTCACTACTGAAGGTAATAAATGTTGACTAAGCAATATCAAACTCACCTTCCTTATGTCTGGATTATTCTGTCTCCAGTGTTCATACAGTTTTTCCTGTGCAATCTGCAAATACAAGAGAATGTAGACATATATAAAACTGCAAACTGTACTCCTTCATCATAGTTTAACCTTTACCTTGCCAAATTTCTAAAATGGACTGGTCTTTTGATTCAATCTAGGCAGTACCATTTATTATTTGAAGGGGTGTTCACTGAAAATTAACTGACTGAATAGCAAACAGTGCAGACCATGATCAGCCCACAGGGATGTGCATGCTAATCTTGGTCTGCACTGGTCGCAAAGGCTAAAGCAGGCTAAAGGTTAACTGTATCTGAATGTTTCAACCAATTTAACTATTATCTATTTCAGATTAAACTCTTTATTTTTCCCCCAATCAACTCCAAACATTTTTATACCTCAGTCTGAAGTTTAAAATAAATTACATGTAAATGCCTGAACCTGCCACCTTTGAAAAGTGAGTTTATCAAAATTTAAAATAGCCTCATTCATAAGCATTTAAAGACAGCACCCTTATGGGGCCTCAAAAGCGAAAAGAAAGTGCCCACCATTCCCTTTCCATTTTTTTCTGAATTTTGAGCATTCTGAGTCTTCTAATTACTCAACAATTGAGCCATGCCGTGAGAAAACCAACATAGTGGCTTTGAGACCAGCATAGATCCAGACCAGCCTGTGCATCTGCGCAGTCTGGTCAGGATCCATGCCGTTCACTTTCAAAGCCTATTTAAATTAGAGAAACTGTTAGCAAACAGTATGGATCCTGACCAGACTGGCGGATGCGCAGGCTGGTCTGGATCCATGCTGGTCACAAAGCCACTATGTTGGTTTTCTCATGGCTCAGCTCAATTTTGTTTTGTCCCTACAGATATATCTTACATTTTTCCGTTTCTCCTCTCGTGCACTTCTGAGTGTTTCTGCCCGCTCCTTCATCTCGCCAAGTCTTGAATAGTTGTCCCTGGAATATCCTTTCAGTTCAGCCTGAATATAAAATACACGACATTACACATGGAAAATATAAAAATCTGGGTCTCATTTACTGCCATGAAGAAGGAAATATTAGCCACATGCAGTAACTTCCTGAGCAGTAGATAGCACGGGTCAAGTTTGTGAAATATTTTGATATTTGACCAGAGAACTTTGATACAACTACTTTCATTGTAACAATATTAGATGATGATACATTACTTTGTTTTCTTGCATATGAAATATGTTATATTATATAGATTGTGTTTTTCTATCATTACATTTGTTGTGCTTAAATATTACTGGCTGAAATTTTGGTAAGATTCTTGTTTCTAAAATGACTTTTTTTACACTAACACACTTTCAGGTTACATGCCTACTTTCTAGATTTTTATCCAAAGCCAGGTACCTGGATAGAATAAATGGCCTTCCAAAAGCCAGCTGGACAGTAGGTGGACTTGATTCATTCAACACCAGGTTAACCGGATCACATGATAGGTACACATAAATGTGCCAGGATGTTTCGACTGGGCTATTTGGCATGTCCCGTATGTATACCAAATTGATGCATGTACAACCAAGTGGAAATCAGGAGATATCAGTGTACCAGGCAAAATCGGAATACTCAATTGAGCCCACCTAATTTCCTCACAAGAAAGAACTCTAAACCCAAGGGGAGGTTTTGAACCCAAAGACTGGCAATTTTCATTCAAGTCTACTAGAAATCTGAAGTTTTCATTTTCATAAGCTTTTTTTTAATTTAATGAATGAACAGCTGGTATTTTTTCCTATTTAATGCTGAAAAAGATTTAAAAAGAATTTATGCATTTCAAATAGAGATTGTATTTATCATACTCAAGACTGCTAGTGATAATTAAAGTGCTAGACTCATCAATCATGTAAAAATTATTTATCAACCCTGTCCACAGTCTTTTATTCACACAGGTATTATAACTGACTAGCCAAACCCATCAGCATAGCTGAATAGTGACAGAGCCAATCTACGGATCGCAGGGTCGTGAGTTCGATCCTCAGACGGGCCGTATGTTCTCCGTGACAATTTGATAAAAGATATTGTGTCTGAAATAATTCATCCTCCACCTCTAATTCGTGTGGGAAAGTTGGCAGTTACTTGTAGAGAACAGGTTTGTACTGGTACAGTATCCAGGAACACTGGTTAGGCTAACTGCCCACCGTTACATAACTGAAATACTGTTGAAAAATGGCATTAAACCCAAAACAAACAAACAAACAAAACTAACTAGCAAATAAAAAGTCCAGTCTAGCATTTAATTATCAGGTTTCAGTATCTTTCTACAAACACCAGGAACTCTTTGTAGCATTATTTCAGGAGAACGCCAAGTTACTGACATTCAGCAACCCTACTGTCTGGCTACCCAGTTTTTTTTCTTGCTTTTTAAAACAACCTGTGGCTTTCTGAAGGGGAAAATCCAGCGCAATAAACCCCAAAAAGGGGAAAATCCAAATCATTTGATTTTCATGATTTGCAAGACCTAATGCCTTAGGAACATGATGCAAGACATTTTATCAGTCCATAACAGCTGTGCAAATAAAAATTTGGAGCAAGACAGGGGTAACAGGGGTTGAAAAATATACAAGCGCCAACTTCTGAAAAATTATTTACTATGGATATTATGGAACATTTCTTTAATTTCCAAGAAGAAAGACTGACCTTCTTTAAGGGAAAATATAACAGTTTTCAGGGGAAAAATAGCAATTTTTGGCTAGGGGAAACAGCCTGTATTCGGCTGTGAAAAATAGCAAAAAAAATCACTGCAATTTCTACTTGCATCCATTAATAAAAATCATTCTTTTCCACACAAAAACCAATTTACTAAGTGTAATCTAAACAAGCCTAGGAGTCCTATACAAGTGTGTACATTCTACAAGTCTGTGGATATTTCTCTCTCTCTCTTGATAACTTATATATCAATGTTTTACGATATGGATATACAGTCGACATCGTACTTGCGACCACCTCTATTAAGCATTTTTTCATTAAACGACTGGTCAAAATCCCTCCCAAATGTTTTCAGTACAAAAGTTCATTCCATTAAACGACTTTTTTATTAAACGACTAGCGACCACATTAATGTAGTCCTGACAGGTAAAATATTCGACAAAAGTATCTATTAAGCAACCAGGTACCAAATTCCCGCCGGGCATTTCTTCACCTGTGTAGTATACTTGGCGAGTACCTTTTGCACCTGACCGAATGCAATTAACTTTGTTCACGATTTTAAAACAGATTTTGAAATCATACATGAAGTTTTTTGCCATCATGACATCCACACAGGCTAAACGCAAAGTACAATAATAGTTAAAAATAGCTTTTCTCGTCACCTGACTGAAATTCATTAAGAGACCATTCCCTTAAAAGACCACTTTTTAGCAGTCCCTTGGGCGGTCTCTTAATAAAATGTCGACTGTAAAATCAAATAAGGCATTCTTGATATTAGAACACTACAGACTTGGACAGCAACAATATCCAAGTTTAAGTACAGACAGACTTCAAATAAAATCTTTGTTATACCTCATACTGATCCCTTTCCTCTTTGAGCATTTGTGCCAGTTTCATTCTTCGTCTTTGAAGATTCTTTTTCTTTTCTTCTTCTTTCTTTCCTTTTCTGTATGCATGTATACTAAAACAACAGATTTGATATGCAATAAGTCACATTTAGTTACAGTACGCTATTCGTTTATCGTCTTTACTCAGTATTCACTAATCAGCTGATCTCTAGCATAGACCAACTTAACACCATTTTATTTAGATGTATGTGTTGTTGCTTTACTAATAAAACATTTTTTACAGTAACACAATTTATCTATTATAATAATTCTTTATTAACAATACAGCTGAAACTCAGTAACTGGAATTCCATAGCACAACTGAAAATCAACTTAATAATGGTACTAGATGTATATGTTTTTTCACTAAATGTGTTACTGTAGCTCATATACAAGCAAATATTTCAACGACATATACATTTAATATTCCAAGAGAACTAAGTGACTTGAAAAGCATTTTCTAAAATATTTTATTCATCTTAAATTGCAGCTCATGATCATGATTTTATGTAGGCAGGGCCTCCTCTGCCATTCACCAATGTAGCCTAATGCTACAAGTTCAAAGAATTGGCTACAGATTTTTGAAAGTGGCTGCAAGAATTTTATTAAAATCTGACCAAATTTCAGCATGTCAGCTTCACTTTGGCAATTTCTCTCAAAAAGTGGCTACAACTTTCTGAGGCCCAGTGGAGGCCCTGTGTAGGTTAACATTTTTTTAATTCAACACCTCAAGATGTAAATTCATTGAAATTTGACAGATGGGACTTCAAATTCACTTCCACACAACAGAAGTCATAGCATGTCCAAGCTGACTTAAATAGGGTTTAAATTCAAATATATACATTAAGAGGAAATTTTGATCAGGCATAAACAATTCTCTGAGTGAAAATACATGTATACATTTACATTAAGAGTAAATTTTGATGTAATTTAGGAATAGGACACATGTTTGATATTCTTCAAATGGTGTGAAATATAAAACTGAAAGATTATGATGACTGACTGATTAACCAAATTGACACCAGACTTCAGTGATCTAACAATATAGTGTAAGCCAAACAATGTTTTTTTAAAACATGGACATCTGTGGCTAATGCATGTGACTCTTGTATCCTCTAAACATTTTAGACATAAACTATATCTACGTCCGACTATCGCTGTCTTTCTCTAGCACACTTATTAAGATGTTATGCTGCTTCAAAAATACAACACTAAAACAAATATTTTAAGCAGACGGAATAATAAAACATGTTCGGCAGACAACATTGTATACAAGAATACAAATTAAGACATTGAATTTGTTTATAAATGCAATTTGACGACTGAAGCAAAAGACATGGAGTATTACGATTTGGTTTATAGCTAACATTCAATTAGAATCAAAATGATGGGAGTGATACCTAACTGACACTAAAAGCTTATCTGTATAATGTAAGATGTATAAAATTCTTGAATTTGTTTGTTTTACCCTTATCATACTGGACACAATTGCTTCTGCCTTTGTGACCAGTGTAGATCATGACCAGCCTGCACATCCATGCAGTCTGATCATGATCTGCATTGTTCGCCATTCAGTCAGTATCTTTTTGGTAGGCATCCCTTCTAACAGTTAATGGTACTGTTCATATTGAAAGATGGACAAGTTCATTATAGAAATTTAGCAGTGTAAGCGTTAACCAATAAGAGAATATCTGTAACCATACCTGTCTTGCATACTATCTTCTGACTCCCACGCCCTCTGTTTGGTCATTTCTACATCATTTTTCAGGAAATAATTTGCTGTATTTGACCATTTCTCTCTGAAGTCTGTGTCCTGGTTCCTACGGCGTACAATATTCTGTTCATACAAATTTTTTCTGGTAGTCCAGTAGTGGGGCATGGTAGGAAGTGCCATGTTTTCCACAAAGGTAAGCTTGACTGCAAAAGGTCAATAAATGTACTGTATATATACCAACCATTAATCAGGCAATTCATTATATGCATATAATACGTTTGTACTTCACAAACAAATATATGACATTTGCCCAATACCCAGCAACTCCTTTATTTGTACGATTTCCTTTTTTCTTCAAATTGCAGACTCTAGGAATTTGGTCTATGAATAATATATGTGAATATATCAAAGTAAAGCCTATACACTGTTGGAAATGAAAACATTTTCTACTTAAAACGAAATTCTGTTGTTGATGTTACGATTTTGTTGTTGTTGTTCGTGATGTCACTACTGTCACAGATACTGCTTTGCAATGAAGAGCAAGCATCATTCGATGGATCAATAATCTTTATTATATCTATTAGACATAAACCCTTTGAGGCTGGCTTCCATTTAATTGATAAAATGATAGATGTATTTTATATATACATTTTTTTTTAAAGGAAATGGAACAAAACTGCCCCTATGCCTCGAGGCTGGAATCAAATTGAGCGTATCGAATGATATCATGACATTATTATGTTACACAGGTCCTAAAAAAAAATTCTGTATTTCCAATCAGTTGAAAAGCCCCTCCCCACTTCCCGCAAGTTGAAGGCATATAAAGCGAATTCGCCAACATCACGTGGGAACTGAATGAGATGTTGTTTTACCAGTGTATGAAACAGAAAGCAGAATGATAAAAATTTGTGTTGTGAAAAACTTTCTATGAGATCATTTGTTTATAATGTTAATGGTGTTTTTTTAATGTTGTTAGTATCTTCTACATAGGGAAGGAATAAATTTATGATTGGAAGTCTGAGAAATCAACAGTGATCATTTGAAAATTGGACCGATTCTGTTTATTTTTACATGCCGCCAGTGTAATACTTTAATAAGCGTCTGTTGATTTGATCACGAGTGATCCAAGTCAGCAAACGCTTTAATAAGATAACGCCGGTTAACGCGATTATACGAAACTACGCGAGATTATCTCCTGTTGCAATTCTGTGTATTTTATACTTCTTTGCTATACTGCATTGCAATATCTCATCACATCAGCATGTTACATTTCGGCAACCAAAACTTGGGTTTGGGCAAGTATAAATATTGCTGAAGTTGCCTTATGGGCAAGTGCTGTACAGAGTTAAAGCTGAGCTTTGAGAGTTTACATATTTTACTCGCTCAGTAAAATGAAACTAACCCCAGATGGAAATTCAGTCCCTACTATGCCAGATATTAGGATAGGTACAAATGGTATTGAGAAACTTCTCAGCAACCTGAACCCCCATAAGGCCAGTGGTCCTGACAAAATCAAGCCTATAATACTTAAAACACTCTCTGTAGAACTATCTCCCATCCTTGAGTTCATATTCCAGAAATCCCTGGAGGAAGGTTCACTTCCATCCCAGTGGAAATCTGCATATGTTGCCCCCATTTTTAAAAAAGGTGATAGGTCAAATCCAGTAAATCATAGGCCAATTTCATTAACATGTGTCCTATGCAAAGTTCTTGAACACATTGTTTCATCATCAATTGTTAAGCACTTCACCAACCATGGTATTCTGTATGACCTACAGCATGGTTTTAGGGAAAAAAGGTCATGCGTTACTCAGTTAGTTATGTTAGTAAATGATCTGGTCACCTCAGTCTACAATAAGAAACAAGTAGATCTTATACTTCTAGATTTTAGTAAGGCGTTCGACAAGGTTAGCCATGAGAAAGTCCTACTAAAAATGCATGAATATGGAGTCAGAGGTAACACACTAAGATGGGTCAAAGGCTTTTTAGATAGTAGGATCCAATGAGTAGTACTAAATGGCACTACCTCTGATGCCATCCCAGTATCATCAGGTGTCCAGCAGGGGTCTGTACTTGGTCCCCTGCTCTTCCTAGCTTACATAAATGACCTCCCACAAAACATTAGTTCCAAAGTCTGTCTGTTTGCAGATGACACGGCAATATATCTAACATTGTCATCTGCAGACCAATCTGTCACTCTCCAAAATGACCTAAAACTTCTAGAAAAGTGGGAGTTGGAGTGGGATATGGAGTTCAACCCCTCCAAGTGTCAAGTGATCCACGCCACTAGAAGGAAACATCCTATCCCTACCCAGTATTACCTACATGGAGTCCAACTTGAATCGGTCAGCTCAGCTCAATACCTAGGCGTGGATATCTCAAATGACCTATCATGGGACAATCACATAAATAGGTCAACCAAAAAGGCTTACCAAACCCTAGGGTTCTTAAGAAGAAATATTAAGGTCAAATCCCAACCCATTAAGACCATTGCTTACCATACTATAGTCCGACCCCAGCTTGAATATGCCTCCGAGGTATGGTCGCCCTACACCCAAACCCAGATAGACCAAACTGAAAGCGTCCAAAGGAGAGCCGCCCATTGGATCAAGACTGACTACAGCCGTACTTCCAGTGTAACAGATATGCTACACTCCCTAAACCTTTGTCGACTGGATTTAAGGCGTATAGATTCTAGGTTATCACTCTTCTATAAAATCCATCATGATCTGGTTGCTATCCCAATCGTAGATTTCCTTACCCCAATGACCCGATGTGTTCGCTATGGCCATTCCCTAAATTATAGGTTAATTACTGCAACCACTGACTATTAGTGTTACTATTACAAGTTCTCTTATTTTCCGAGAACTGTGTACCATTGGAACCAACTACCTCTCAGTGTCGCCCACTTCCCCACCATAGAGCAGGTCAGTGCCGCAGTTTGCAGCCTTGAACATGTCTCGCCCTAGTTATCCTGCTAACTCAAGTTTTAACCTTTTTATTTCACCAAAGTTATTTTCCGAGAACTGTGTACCATTGGAACCAACTACCCCCCAGTGTCGCCCACTTCCCCACCATAGAGCAGGTCAGTGCCGCAGTTTGCAGCCTTGAACATGTCTCGCCCTAGTTATCCTGCTAACTCAAGTTTTAACCTTTTTATTTCATCAAAGTTATTTTTTAGTTTCTTCCACTCTAAATTTTTATCACTATATTCTTTCTCTTATGATTTTGACGAGCAAAACATCTACGTCCCCGCAAGGGGTTCAACAGTTACGGAAGATAGATAGATATTAAATCAGGTTTACCCATCAAATAGGCAGTGGCTAATTTCATATCATAATTCAAATTGTCTTTAAACTGCAATTTACCTTATTCCAAAAACACACACACACACACAGAAATGCAATCAACACACATGTTATGCAGATAAGGATAAAGGATACTAATCAACCATCCTTCTCAATTTGATATGGTAAATCAACATCGCATACAATCAACCTATAACACAAGCTACAAAGCTCTTGAAGACTTGAGCGACAAACTAGGTATCCAGTAACAGATACTTACCTGTGCTTATTTTACCTCCTAGTACTACCCTATAAATGCCGAATGCCAAGCAAGGGAGCTACCAGTACCATTTTTCACGTCTTTGGTATGACACGGCCGGGAATCTAACCCCAGACCTCCCGCACTTAAAGTGAACACTTGACCACTGAGCTGGGGTATGACTGAATAGCGAAATCTAGTAGATTTCGCGAAATCTAATCAAATTAGCGAAATCTAACCATAAAATGTAAACTAATGAATATTTTTAAAAATCCTTTTAAGCTTTTGTTAAAAGTGTAAATCTACGTTTGCATGCCAATTTTCAAGAAAAAATATTTATATTTAGGGTGGTTTTGAAGCGAAAAACGTATACGGGTCCAGATTTCGCCCGATTCTACATGCGCGGAAATCTCAAGCGTCAGGCAAAATCAAGATATAAAATCTAAAATGATGAATTTTCTTTCTAAATCTTTTTAGGTTTTTATTAAGAATATATTTATAAGTTTGCATGTCAATTTTCAAGAAAAAATATTTATATTTAAGGTGGTTTTGAAACGAAAAACGTATACGGGTGATGTCGATTTCGCCAGAGTTTATATGGACAGAAATTTCAATTGGCAGGCAAAATCTTGACATAAAATTTAAACTAATGAATATTTTTAAAAATCATTTTAAGCTTTTATTAAAAATATAAATTTACGTGTGCATGTCAATTTTCAAGAAAAAATATTTATATTTAGCATTTTTTGAAGCGAAAACGTATACTGGTCTAGATTTCGCCCGATTCTACATGTGCGGAAATCTCAAGTGTCGGGCAAAATCAAGATATAAAATCTAAAGTGATGAATTTTCTTTCTAAATCTTTTTAGGTTTTTATTAAGAATATATTTATAAGTTTGCATGTCAATTTTCAAGAAAAAATATTTATATATAAGGTGGTTTTGAAACGAAAAACGTATACGGGTGATGATTTCGCCAGAGTTTATATGCGCAGAAATTTCAATTGGCAGGCAAAATCAAGACATAAAATTGAAAATGATGGATATTTCTTGAAAATCCTTTAAAGGTTTTATTCAGAATAAATTTCTACGTGTGCATGTCCATTTTCAGGAAAAAATATTTATATTTAGTATGATTAATAAACGAAAAACTTATACGGATGTTGATTTCGCCAGAATTTATATGCGCTAAAATCTCAACTGAGAGGCAAAATCAACTCTTTTAAGTTTTAAGGAATGAAATTTCAGTCGTGTAATTTAAATATTATTAAAAATATCGCAGTTATAGTCGTGACCGATTTTAAAAGTCTATGAGTGTATAATCAGTACACTAATATTTAAATATCACTTGGATTTGAAATTAAGATTTCAACATGACGAAAATAATCCCAGATGTATCTAAATAATGCGATTGTGTTTTACGCTCGTTCCAACAATTTTCACGGAACTGCAATCCGTTGATATACAGAGATTATAATTTTCTACAAAAATTTGATTTCTGTAAGTTAAATATTTCTAATCTTACCTCACAGAAGATACAACGGTCGTCACACTGGTCGGCACATACAGTTGATTAGTTAATCAAATTAAATTTAATCCAATTAGTTAAGCGGGGGTAAACGATAATTTAATTAAAGGTGGTTTTCTCACACGTGTAAAGAGGTGCGAAATGCAGCAGGTAATCATTCGGTCAAAATTGTGCCGATTTATATCATCCGACAATTATTAGTTTATTATGTGACAAACAGTAATTATTTAGATTTGCAATTTATTTTTCATTAACACATTTTCCATATGTAAACGTCTTTCTAAGAATTAAATTGGAGTTAAATGTTTAGGATATGGCCCATTTTCTTAATGTCATTCATATATGCATTCTTTCTCCAGTCATTGTTGAATACAATCTCTTTCAGGTATTAAAAAGTTTAGATGATGATTGATAAATATGACACGTGCAAACATAATTATATTCTCAATAACGGCTCAACACGATTTTAATAAATAATACAAACTTTTAATTTTTCGAGTTGATTTTTTTTTCGCGCAGAATAGGACGAAATCAACACTCGCATAGGATATTCTTTTCAGAACCTTGCTAAATATAAATATTTTTTCTTGAAAACTGACATGCACACGTAGAAATGTATTCTTAATAAAAGCTTAAAAGGATTTTAAAAAGTATTTATCACTTTAGATTTTATGTCTTGATTTTGCCTGTCACTTGAGATTTCTTCGCATATAAAATCTGGCGAAATCAACATCCGTATACGTTTTCGTTTTAAAACCAAACTTTATATAAATATTTTTTCTTGAAAATTAACATGCACACGTAGAAATATATTCTGAATAAAACCTTTAAAGGATTTTTTTAAAAATCATCACTTTAAATTTTATGTCTTGATTTTACTTGTCACTTGAAATTTCTGCCCATATAAACTCTGGCGAAATCATCACCCGTATACGTTTTTCGTTTCAAAACCACCTTAAATATAAATATTTTTTCTTGAAAATTGACATGCAAACTTATAAATATATTCTTAATAAAAACCTAAAAAGATTTAGAAAGAAAATTCATCACTTTAGATTTTATATCTTGATTTTGCCTGACACTTGAGATTTCCGCGCATGTAGAATTGAATCGGACGAAATCTAGACCCGTATAAGTTTTTCGCTTCAAAAACACCTTAAATATAAATATTTTTTCTTGAAAATTGGCATACACACGTAAATTTATATCTTTAATAAAAGCTTTAAACGATTTTTAAAAATATTCATTAGTTTAAATTTTATGTCTAGATTTCGCTAATTTGATTAGATTTCGCGAAATCTACTAGATTTCGCTATTCAGTCATACCGACTGAGCTGTATAATTTGAGCTAAATGAGGCGGTTAATGGTATATCATTTGAAAGGGGCACATGCTTCACTATTTATCTTTCATTTTGGCTTGACCTTGGATGAAAACATGTGTTTTTATCAACCTGATCACAATATTTTCAACCCATATCCGAAGATCTACTTGAAACAAGCATCCACATGTCCAAAATTACAATTAATTTTGCCGTTGTCGAAAAGAAACAAAAACAGAAGTAAGTGAATGAAATGATACTGAAAAGATGTTATAAAAAAACAACTCACTTTAACGGGAATATCAATGAACCGATGATTGCGGTAAAAAAAGAAAAAGAATCAAAAGTTTTTTGTAACGAATGTAAACAGGAAGTAGATATTGCGCTTGCGCAAATTTGTCGGTGATTCAGTAAAACTTACTTTTTAATAAAAATGTAGTGAACATATAGGTTGAAAACAACTAAATCAGACTGAAATAACAACAGATTTTCAGTTTTTATATTCCCATAAACAATAGTATATGTACTATAGAATGAAGTTATTAGCTTTCTTGTAACAATCTAACCCTCCAATTGAAGGCTACTCTTTTTCTGATTTCCTAGCCCCATGATCAGTTTTATCTAACTATATGTCTATATTGAGAAACCTTTTTCAGGGACCTGGACATTTTTGTGCACGCTAAGCCACAAATACTGTTAGTATAAATCATAATGAGAAAGAATTTAGGCCAAAATAACAAGGAGTTTAAAATTAAAATCGTGGATGTAACAGCAACAATGAACTTAACTCAACGGTTCGGAGGACGGTAAGACTAGACCTTGGGAAGAACGAGTGGTTGCAGAGATTAAGGACAGTAGATGATCGTTGCGGTATTTCCTAGTTAGTGGGATGAGATGTAACATTCAATAGGTATTGTTACCAGATGATTTGTAACTTTATACATAAGAGATAGTAGAGAGTCTTCTATGCGCTATAAATCAAACCCAGGCCATTTAGGCTTTGTAGCATTTCGGTCACCGTGACTAAATGTGCGGTCAAATTCGGAGATAACCCTACGCCAACGCGATGAACGTCTTTTTGATTTTGTGTGAATGGGGACCAGACTTAAGAGCAATATCCCCGGAGCTGTGGTCTGATAAGGGCCTCGTAGGTCATGGATCTATGCGCTTTTGATATAGCATTTAAACTGGGATCGAGTCCTCAAGGAATAAGCTGATGTGATCTAATCTTGTGTTGAATCGTCACTAAATAACACTTCACATAGGTGCTGTCCTTATTGATTGGAAAATGGCGTGTATATAAGAAATGTTCTAAAGCTAAACATAACAATTGACGATCAATGTCTCTCCCTTGCACTTCATCAAACCAAATGGTTCATGCAATATTCTCAAAGATTTTGACAAGATTTGATAAGAATTAGTTAATTATCGTTTCCAATATGAGTTTACGTCAAAACACAGCTGCAACTCCAGGCCAGTAAACTTCTCACATAAGGTATTCGATAAGCTAGAACAAGTACAACAGAGTAACGTGGTAGTTATCGATTTCTCTAAAGCTTTTGATACCGTTGACTATGATAAGCTTGTAAATAAACATAAAGTTTAAGTATAAACCTAGAAATAACATGGATCGCCGAGTCATATTTGCAGAGCCGCTCTCAAAAATAGCTATGAGGATATGCAATGGAAACGAAAGACACCCTTGAAAATAATTCAAACAACAGAAATGCTCGGGCAAAATATACATAAAAAAACCTAAATTTTTAAACCGTAGCTGAACTCCAGACTTTCCTCTTTGATTGTGTCTGACGGAACTAGAGGTTGGGGGACTCCATTTTTTGTAGTTTAAAGCCCGCTTGGGATACATGTTTTCGAACACTTAATATTCTTTTTCATGCAGTTCTGATTCTTGCAAAGTCAACAAATACGTGCGTATATGATTTATTAGGTTTTTTATTTACACGAACATGTTTCTCTTTCACATAATCAACCCGCCCGCTTATCTCAGCAGGAAGAGCGCCGATCTACGGATCGCAAAATCATTCGTCCTTCACCTCTAATTCATGTGGGGAAGTTGGCAGTTACTTGCAGAGAACAGGTTTGTACTGGTACAGAATCCAGGAAGTCTGGTTAGGTTATACTGTGAACATTGTGAGGATAAAGTAAGAATTTGTGCACACCTAACTGGTTTGAAATTCCCAGTGCTGTTTTTGCCACCGACCATTCAAAGGAGGTGCCCCACTGTATTCCTGTATTTTTTGTCTACTTTTTCTTTGTCTCTGTATTTTTGTGTGTATCCATAATCGGGTCACGGACTGAGAGGGATCTTTTCCATTGGATATTTATCCGTTTATTTTATTTTTATGATAACTGAGGATGCTTATTCCGGAGCACGGCAATTGTTCTCCAAGGCGAGCGGCAATTAGCCAGTGCGTTGAAAAGCGTCGTTAAATTCAATACGCATTATATTTTCATCATACATTCGCTCCATGCACTTTGCATCTATGCGAGAAATTCTATAAAAGAACCTGTTGTTATATGGAAGGTAATGGAACTTGGAGACTTTTCTATTTTTCTAATAGATATAATTATAAGCTTGAAGCTTCTTCTCTGATCGATTGTCTGAAACAGGAGCACGTGCCTGGCAATAATAACATAGAAAACCATTATAAACTTTAAAACAAATAACACATAACCATAACAAAAATTGAAGACTTTATCTACATCTTTAGGGGTACCGTTTTTTTTTATTATTTGCACAAAATATCTCATTTTATCTGTTATATTGGAAGAAGTCATTTTTGTCCAGCTTCCTACAGACTATATGAACTGAGGTCGGTCTATGTAAAGACAAAAAGGACCTGGTAACCAAACATTAAAATAATTTTTCTAAAAATATTTATAAGATCCGGAAAAAAAATAAATTTCAATTTGTGGGGTACCGGTTTTGTAAATATCTAAATAGGCCCTTTTCTATTTAAGTTTTGTTTATATAGACATATTATCGAATTTCCGTTAGGATGATGTTACTAAAAGTTCGTTATGATATGAAACAAGAGGTCCAAATTGGACTTAATGCGCTCACTATAGAGTTGAAAACCCGTAAGTGGTATATATATATTTCTTTGCGCTAGACCCTATACTTTAAATATATTATTATGTACACGCCATGCACTTCTGCAGCAGACTTTTTTCAGTTGTTCGAAGTAGAAGCGGAAAATAGTAACAAACCTGTTTGGAGGTGCTTAATTGACACCACGACCGTTATTGACAGCAGTGTGAAAAATGCAAAATCTAAAAACTTAAGACGTACAACTGCCAAAGTTTGAGCTTTTTGACTCAGGTAAAACACAGTTCTGTTACACGCAGGCCTTTTTAATTCTCATTTAAATAAGATAGAAATTTGAAATTCATTTATCCGAGTAGTAATGAACTGTTACAAATTTCATTACCTCTCACGAACCGACTCAGCCAAAACCGCCTGCTAGTACTTTGATCAATACATTGAAAGGACCTTCTCATATATTTATCTGATATTAAAGGAAAACGCTCTGCGTACAGCGTTTCCGTCACGCAGAATCGATAAACATTAAGAGAAATGTTGTTATTCTAATTGTAATCCAAATAACGGACATTGTAGAGCGATTTTAAAAAAGGTATCAGCATAGTTCATGCTCTCTTAGACTAAACGTGTACACCGGTAGTACTGAGTACATGAGTGCTTGTGCAACGATCGGCATCCGCAATTTAAAAAAAAAACTTGAATGGAACTTCATACACATTGATATCCATAAAGTCATGATGTGTGGACATTTTTTTCTGGGTAATCTGGTTCCCTGTCCTATAATGGTTCGAAGTTCGCAGGGGACCAGTCTCGTATTATGTGATCATCTGCGCTAGCGTGCGGGCGGCGTTTATTAAAGTAAAGTTTTCAGCTCTCTTACTTGAGTAGTTCTGATATAGATCTAATACTCACCAAACTTGGTCACAATATTTTAGGCATATTATCTCAAGCATGTTTGATAACCAGCTGTACTTCTGGAGTTATGTGCCTTGAATTATTCAAATTGATATGCGGAAGTTGACAGTGTCCTCTCTCTGACTTCAGCAGTTGTTATCCAATTTTCACCAAACATGGCCATAATGTGTATGGGCATGATATCTCGAATATTTCTATAACATGCCAGATTATTCCAGTCACTCTTGAGTTATGGCCCTGAATTTGCTTAAATTGCGAAAATTAATAGTGTCCACTTGTTTATTAGCATATTTTCTTGGCTAAATTCTTTGTGTTTTTTTTTCTGAGTTATGACCGTTGAATAAAACAAACAACTGGTCTGCTAAATAAGTAATGCATTTTAAAAGTCACTGGTAATTTGCAGTGACGGGCGTACATGGTGACAGTTCGGCGCCCTTCTTTCCATTTTTTATAACTTACGTCATACTGTATTGCAAACTTTTAGTTGTATTTAACCGAATTCCCACACAAGTAATTCTGAATATGCTAAATAAACGACAACTATCAGGTGATCAACCACAGAAACAATGTGTCCACCCAACGTAGTGTTTTTCGGCAATGCGCATCAGCTTTTTAGTAATATTTTTTCTTTAAATGTAAAGCTGCGTTAAAGTGCAAAAATAGTTTTCATTAATACATGCATTCTCATCCATCAGAGGTTCGTCAAAAATCCGAGACGAACCATAGTAAACCTCTGGTATGCGAGAATGTGATACTTTTGGACACTCTTATACTGTGAAATCATTAATATTCGTGGGGGACTAAATTTCGTGGATTTTGTGGTTGAGTCAATCCACGAAATATAATCCCAACGATCAAGTAAAATTCCCATTTATTTTATGTTCAAAAGTTGAAATCCACGAATTCATATCCCCACAAAATTGTCGTTTTGACCAAAACCACGAAATTTCATGCCCACAAAATTAAATGATTTTACAGTATATGGATCTAACAGATCGGAGACATATCATATATGATAGGCTAAGAACGGGACTGAAGAAACATCGTGGTTAATGTTGCTGTCTCCAGTGCCGGACTAGTAGTTTCACAGGCGATGATGTTGATACATGATGACGGACTTAGCTACATGTATAAACAAGAGGGTCATGATGGCCCTGAATCGCTCACCTGAGTAATATGTACAATGGCAAACTGATGCTAAAATATTAGAAAGTAGGTCAGTAGGTCATATTCATGGTCACTGAAAGTCAGTTTTAAGATCGGTGTGCAAAACTGTACATGTCATCCATATTTCTAGGCTGTACAAGAAAGTAGGTCAGTAGGTCAAGGTTACAGTCAGGTGACCCCTAATCACTTGGGGTTATCAGGTAATTATAATCAAACAGTCTAGGAAATATGATCTGATATTTTTTTAAGTATTTATTCCTATATGACTCATACAAGTGACCCCAGGGCGGGGCCTCTTTTCACCCCAGGGGAATAATTTGAACAATCTTGTTAGACATCCACTAGGCAATGCATCATACCAAATATCAATGGCCTAGGCCTTGAACTTTCAAACAAGAAGATTTTTCCCTATATAAGTCTATGTTAAATTTGGGACCCCCAGGGCAGGGCCTCTTTTCACCCCAGGGGCATAATTTGAACAATTTTGGTAGAGGACCACAAGGCAATGCAACATACCAAATATCAAAAGCATAGGCCTTTCAGTTTCAGGCAAGAAGATTTTTAAAGTTTTTTCCTATATCAGTCTATGTAAAATTTGAGACCCCCCAGGGCAGGGCCTCTTTTCACCTCAGGGTTATAATTTGAACAATTTTGGTAGAGGACCTCAAGGCAATGCTACATACCAAATATCAAAGGCCTAGGTCTTTTGGTTTTAGACAAGAAGATTTTTAATTTTTTTTCCTATATAAGTCTATGTAAAACTTTGGACCCACGGGGCGGGCCTCTTTTCACCCCAGGGGCATAATTTGAATAATCTTCATAGAGGACCATTAGATGATGTCACATGCCAAATATCAAGGCTCTACACCTTGCGGTTTTGGACAAGAAGATTTTTAAAGTTTTTCCTTTCGGTTGCCATTGCAACCAAAGTTCTGCATGGAATTCAATTCTTTGAATAATTTCGAAAGGGGACCACGCAAGGATCATTCCTGTGAAGTTTGATGTAATTCTGTCTTGTGGTTTTCAAGAAGAAGATTTTTTTAGAAAATGTTGACGGACGGACGACGCACGACACACGACGGATATTGAGCGGTCACAAAAGCCTACCATGAGCCTTTGGCTCAGGTGAGCTAAAAACAGTAGATCAGATAATTTTTAAAGTATTTTTTCATATATAACTCATACAAGTGACCCACGGGGCGGGGCCTCTTTTCACCCCAGGGGCATAATTTGAACAATCTTGATAGAGAACCACTAGGTAATGCTACATACCAAATATCCAAGGCTTAAGCCTTGAACTTTCAGACAAGAAGATTTTTTCCCCTATATAAGTCTATGTAAAACTTGGGACCCCCAGGGCAGGGCCTCTTTTTATCCTAGGGTAATAATTTGAACAATCTTGGTAGAGGACCACAAGGCAATGCTACATACCAAATATCAAAGGCCTATGTCTTGTGGTTTCAGACGAGAAGATTTTTTAAGTTTTTTTCTATATACGTCTATGTAAAACTTGGGACCCCCTGGGTCATAATTTGAATAATCTTGGTAGAGGACCACTAGGCAATGCAACATACCAAATATCAAAAGCCTAGGCCTTGCAGTTTCAGACAAGAAGATTTTAAAGTTTTTTCCTATTCAAGTCTATGTAAAACTTGGGACCCCCGGGGCAGGGCCTCTTTTCACCCCAGGGTAATAATTTGAACAATCTTGGTAGAGAACCACTAGATGATGCTACATGCCAAATATTAAAGCCCTATGACCTGTGGTTTTGGACAAGAAGATTTTTAGCTCACCTGAGCACAAAGTGCTCAGGGTGAGGTATTGTGATCGCTCACCGTCTGGCGTCCGTCCGTCCGTCGTCCGTTCGTCCGTCCGTCCGTCCATCGCCCGTCCGTCCACACTTTCCTTTAAACAACATCTCCTCCTAAATCAACAGGCCAATTTTGATGAAACTTCACAGGAATGTTCCTTGGATGGTCTTCTTTAAAAACTGTTCAAAGAATTGAATTCTATGCAGAACTCTGGTTGCCATGGCAACCGAAAGGAAAATTTTTAAAAATCTTCTTCTCAAAAACCAGGAGCCCTAGAGCTTAGATATTTGGTGTGAAGCATTGCCTAGTGGACCTCTACCAATTTTGTTCAAATCATGACCCCGGGGTCAAAATTGACCCCGCCTCAGGGGTCAATTAATTTTACATAGAAAAATCTTAAAAAATCTTCTTCTCGAAAACCAGAAACCCTAGACCTTAGATATTTGACATGTAGCATTGCCTAGCGGACCTCTACTAAAATTGTTAAAATCATGACCCCGGGGTCAAAATTGACCCCGCCCCAGGGGTAACTTGATTTTACATATGAAAATCTTCAAAAAATTTCTAAAAATAAACCAGAAGGTCTAGAGCTTAGATATTTCACATGTAGCATTGCCTAGTGGACCTCTACAAAATTTATTCAAATCATGACCCCCGGGATCAAAATTGACCTCGCCCCAGAGGTCACTTGATTTTACATAGGAAAATCTTATAAAATCTTCTTCTCAAAAAGCTGAAGCCCTAGAGCTTAGATATTTGAAATGTAGCATTGCCTAGTGGATTTCTACTAAAATTATTCAAATCATGACCCCGGGGTCAAAATTGACCCCGCCCTGGGGGTCACTTGATTTTACATATGAAAATCTTCAAAAATTTTCTTAAAATAAACCAGAAGGCATAGAGCTTAGATATTTCACTTGTAGCATTGCCTAGTGGACCTCTACAACATTTGTTCAAATCATGACCCCCAGGGTCAAAATTGACCCCGCCCCAGGGGTCACTTGATTTTACATAGGAAAATCTTCAAAACTTTTCTAAAAATAAACCAAAAGGCCTAGATCTTAGATATTTGACATGTAGCATTGCCTAGTAGACTTCTACAAAATTTCTTCAAATCATGACCCCGGGGTCAAATTGACCCCGCCCCATGGGGTTACTTGATTGTGCATAGAAAAATCTTCAAAATTTTCTAAAAATAAACCAGAAGGCCTAGAGCTTAGATATTTGACATGTAGCATTGCCTAGTGGACCTCTACAAAATTTGTTCAAATCTTGACCCCCCACCCACGGTCAAATTGACCCAGCCCCAGGGGTTACTTGATTGTACATAGGGAAATCTTCATAAATTTGCTTAAAATAAACCAGAAGGCATAGATCTTAGATATTCGATATGTAACATTGCCTATTAGACTTCTACAAACTTTGTTCAAATCATGACCCCCGGGGTAAAATTGGCCCCGCCCCAGGGGTTACTTGATTGTACATCGGAAAATTTTCCAAAAAATTTCTAAAAATCATCAAATTGACATTTGAAACATGTAGCTCATATTACTCTGGTGAGCGATCCAGGGTCATCATGACCCTCTTGGTAAAGTTTTTCCTTTCGGTTGCCATGGCAACCAGAGTTCTGTATGGAATTCAATTCTTTGAGCAATTTTTAAGAAGACCATCCAAGCAACAGCCCTGTGAAGTTTTATCAAAATTGGCCTGGTGGTTTAGGAGGAGAGGTTCTTTAAAGGAAAGTGTGGACAGACGGACGCCGGACGGTGAGCGATCACAATAGCTCACCCTGAGCCTTTAGCACAGGTGAGCTAATAAAAGCTACCAACAATAGGTATTGGGTATGTTAGTATTAGCTGGTTAGGGGCGAGATGACTGTACAACCTACATGAACTATATTACAGCTGATTTAGAAAACAAGAGGGTCGTGATGACACTGAATCGCTCACCTGAGTAATATGAGCCACACGTTTCAAATGGTAAACTGACGCTAAAATATAAAGTAGGTCAGTAGGTCACATTCATGGTCACTGAAAGTCAGTTTTAAGACTGGTGTGCAAAACTGTACATGTCATCCAAATTTCATGGCTGTATCTTAAAATACAAGAAAGTAGGTCAGTAGGTCAAGGTCACAGTCATGTGACTCCTAATTGCTTGGGGTCAACAGGTAATTGTAATCAAACAGTCTAGGAAATATGATCTGATAATTTTTTAAGTATTTATTCCTATATAACTCATATAACAAATGAACCGCAGGGCGGGCCTCTTTTCACCCCAGGGTCATAATTTGAACAATCTTGTAAGAGATCCACTAGGCAATGCTACATACCAAACATCAAAGGCCTAGGACTTGAACTTTCAGACAAGAAGATTTTTAAATTTTTTCCTATATGTCTATGTAAAACTTGGGACCCCCGGGGCAGGGCCTCTTTTCACCCCAGGGGCATAATTTTAACAATCTTGGTAGAGGACCACAAGGCAATGCTTCATACAAAATATCAAAGGCCTAGGTCTTGCGGTTTCAGACAAGAAGATTTTAACAGTTTTTTCCTATACAAGTCTATGTAAAACTTGGGACCCACGTGGCGGGGCCTCTATTCACCCCAGGGGCACAATTTGAACAATTTTCATAGAGGACCATTTGATAATGTCACATACCAAATATCAAGGCTCTACGTCTTGCAGTTTTGGACAAGAAGATTTTCCTTTTGGTTGCCATGGCAACCAGAGTTCTGCAGGGAATTCAATTCTTTGAACAATTTTGAAAGGGGGCCACCCAAGGACCATCCTTGTGAAGTTTGGTGTAATTCTGCCCAGTGGTTTTCAAGGAGATTTTTTTAGAAAATGTTAACGGACACATGACGCACGACGCACGTCGCACGACGGACATAGAGCGGTCACAAAAGCTCACCATGAGCCTTTGGCTCAGGTGAGCTAAAATACAATCGGTGCGGTATGGAGACAACTTCGTTCATGGGAATGCAAGTTAAGGGTATTTAACCAAACCTTGAAAAGAAAGAAAACAATCATTAATGTATCAATACTTTATTCAAACAATGAAATCTTAATTCCATATATTAAGTCTAAAAGTATCCTCTCTTTAATTTAATACATATAGAAACAAATAATACACACATAATGTAATACTTAATATTTTCTGCTTGAAAACAAATAGAAACTAAAGAAGTTAACAGGAATAATATATGGGAATCTCGAGAACTCGCATTATTACTGTCAAACCTCTACTATATTCGAACTTTAACTTTTTGTCTATCCAGCATGTGTAATTTGAGTCTAAAACTAGATCTAATTATATAGACGTCGAGTAATTGAGCTACCTACTTAAAACCACGAATGGACCATCGCGCGTCTTTATATCCATTAGTATACAGTTAAAATCGACATAATTCCGGCTATCACGAACCGTCCGGAAAACACGTTCACAAAATATCGTTTTAAGTCGAATTCGGTTATATGGAAGTAAAAGTTTTAATTAACGCTCAATCCATTGGAATTCGAGATACAGAGTTTCAGCTGTATTTCCATAATTCATGATATATGTATATATTTAAGGTAGTGGGCCCGTAATAACATCGACAATCTCCGTACTATTTCGTTTTTCTCCGTATTGCGAGTTCGGCATTCTCCGGCTGGTTGCACGTATGAATTACATTATAAGCGGAGAATGCCGAAACAGCATTAGGAGACTATGGAAACGAACGAAAATTACCGAATGTCATTACTGCTTATTATCGTGAGCTAAACAGACAGCGTACGACTGCGCTAGTAACAATTCATTTAAAGTTAACCACTTAAGCAACGTTACGCAGTATGTTAAAACAGGCTTTGTTATTTAAGAAAACTATAGACGAATCAGATATTAATTATCTTATATGCTGTAAGCAATTACATAGCACCGCTGATGATTTTTCTTTAACAGACTAGAAAAAAATACGCGAAAAGACCATTTTATAATTATGTACAAGAAGAGATAGCAAGGTTACAAGCGAAAGTATTGCACTAACCTGAAAAAAAATTGCGCCTGTCTGAAGATATGTGTTTAGCAGGTAATATACGCAATTTTCCACAAGAATTTGCAATACTTACAAAACAACATTTGGACCTTTATTCTCAATGGTCATGACATTGCATTGTCGCGCGGACTTAGTTTTAAACAATGGTCAGTAACCTTTTCTAACTTTGAGATCACCTAAATACCTGCACTCTTAAGGACGTTTCGACATGTTTGAACTGGGCCCGTATTCATTCGCGTTCCGAGTCTAGTTGTGAGACTTTCATTTCAAATCTACTTCAGTTTGGTTACAAATGTACACTCTGATACATTTACAAATACCAAACACGTTGTTGCATTTCAAATCATAATCAAAATTCATGGCAATCTCATTTGGAGATATTGTCCAAGTCTCAATTTCAGATTTAAAACGCTGGTGAATACAGGCCGGTGGAGAGTGGCCATCAGTTCCACTTCTCTTCATATTTAAGTTGAAAGACTGCCATCGCACCGGTAATCAGTGTATGATCGTATAATGAGTGTAACTCTCCGCTCTCTTTCTTTCACAGCAGACTGTGGGAGTATAATGCTTAATAAAATGTTATACACAACAATATGTTTCCATTCAAACCTTACATTTTCCCCTTCGTATAAACAATTAATATTAGTATCAAAGAGCTCCCTGGAATGACTCTTTGTAACATCTTATATGACTTGTAAGGATAAGTAATCTAGTGTTTGTTTGTTTGTTTTGGGTTTACCGCCGTTTTTAAACAGTATTTCAGTTATGTAAATGTGGACAGTTCACCTAACCAGTGTTCCTAGATTCTGTACCAGTATTCACCTGTTCTCCACAAGTAACTGCCAATTTCTCCACATGGATCAGCGGTGGAGGACAAATGATTTCAGACTTCTTTTATCAAATTGTCACAGGGAACATAACACCTCGGCCAGGAATCGAACTCACGACTCCGCGACCCGTACATCTTTGCTCTTCTAACTGAGCTGGGGGCAGGATGTTGGTGTTATCAAACAGTAGCAGAGTAATAAGATTTTGTAATGCCAACATATAATTTATAACTTTGGTAACTGTTATTAAGGAGTAAACTATGGTCTGAGTCAGAGCATCTTACCAGATTACTGTTCAATAACCTAATTGTTACTGGGTAAAAAAAATAGTTCCTCAATTAACCGGTTCTGGTCGGATACCTATCAGAATTACATTCATACACATCTACAACACGAATCACTAATCTTTCAACCCCATAATCGAACTACATTACATCACAATTTATATCATAACAACATATTTACATCAAATTTAATAAAATTCTCAAACATAACAATTATTGCAATCTCTATTAAAATGTAAATTGTTACGCCGTGAACAGCTGAAAATCCACTCAGTCGAATACATCAAAACTACTGTCTCTTTTACTTTTTGGCTGACCCTTCATTTCCGCCCATCCACCCCTCTCTCATATTCCAGTTAACTATTTGTCATAAAACACGGAAGTTCAGTTAGAGGGGGAAATGATTACCAATGAATATTTGTTTTTACCTGTGATTAGGCGGACCAAACAATTTCTTTCACACGGGTTTCTTCGTACCCAACGAAATCTTACCAGAAAAGCCAATGGGAAAAGCAAAGATTGGAGAAATTGTGCATCTAGCATGTCTAGTCTTGCACTTAGTTATTAAAATCGTTAATAAATTCCAGTGGAAAATTTTGAAACTCCCAATAACTCGACAGGAACCGGTTTCTGGCGAATTTAAGAGTAAATGAAATTTTCTAATTAAAATCTAAAACCGTTTTATTTAACAACTTTGGACCAAGCCCAAATATTACATGTCAAAGTGTTTTAAAAGCACGATTTAATCTAGTAACCTTAAGTACATTAGTAACGAAAATATTACATAAATAAAATAAATTATTTCCACTTGACAAACAATGTCACCAAAACCTCTTGACTTAGAAATCTTGATACTGTCCCGATACCCACTGCGCAGTTCATAAATATCTCCCTCCCTAAATGGGATAATCGTCCGAAGTCAAGATACTCACTTTCACTTTTCAAAGTAATGCCATGTGATACCACAGTGACATCTTGTCACTTTGATTATAACGATAGCTCGACTTCATCTACCAAAGTAGTATAAAGGTCATGATAAGAAGCTATTTCACAAATAAAAACATATCTAATTATAAAACCTTCGTCAGTAAGATTGATTCACGCCTTAACACTTCCATCTTTGACACAGCCACGACATCAAATATTTATTCTTTCAAGTTTCCCCAGATGCAAACATAAAGTATTCACTGTAAATTCATCCCACCTTCGCAAATTCTAAAAAAGCTCCTCTTCTGTCAGAATAGCATGTCACAACACATACTTAATTATTACTTTTTTTTTAAAACAACTTCTTTTCCATTGGAGATCATACATAAGTCAATCTCCATTTAAAATCCTACAATATCAGGCTTATAAACAGGTCAGTTTAGCCCCATTTCAACTTGTAGCTCGACTACATCAAGCATATTCACTGAACCTATCTTATCTCCCTTCAACATTTTCTGAACCGTCTCATTCTGGTTCTTGAACGATGGCCCCTTTTCTTGTATAATTACATTGGACATGAGGTAGTCCAGCGCCTGTAATTTGACATGATTGCACTGTTCAAGCAGTTTCACTATACCCATGTTCCTTCTATGGGTTTTCTCAACTTCGTCTTTATCTTGTTTTAAAGCGTCGGCTTCGATTTCCTCAATGAGATCAATGAGAGACAGTTTCTCTTTAGTTTCCTCTTTGGGAGGTATATTTTGTGTTTCATCAAAGCTTTCAATAACGTTGTCTTTCGTTTGTATATATACGCGATTGCATGAAGCATTTTTATTATTTTCTTTTCCCACTTCTTTCGTTTGCTTCTTAATCGCGCTATTCCTTCTGCCGCCGTTACCCGCGTTTTTTGATTGCTGGTGCTTTGAAGGGGATACTTTTGAGATTCCATGTTTCACCGGGATATCACTGTTTGTGTTTTGTACACATCCTTCAGGACTATTTTTCTTGACTGTTTGCAACTCAAAATACGTTTTATCACCATCCTGACAAACAGTGGGTTTGCCGGGAACGGCAGTATTAACATCTTCTGGTGGTTTCGACAGTTTAAGGGACCATCCAAAAATGTCGCGTTTTTTCATCCCTGAGATCACTTGTTCCCGAACATCAGGATTTTCATTGACGTTACGGGAGGACACAAACGTGTCAATACTATTATTTGGTAATGGCACAATGACGTCATTATATTCCGCCGCGGATGTTGATTTTATCTGACTAGATGAGGTATTTGATTGTGTAACGCTGAATTTATTTTGATGATCATTCAAATGTTCCTCGGCATACTGTAACATGTTGCGTTTACGCCTTTTCATGGGGTCCATAGGAGTGTGTGGGGTTTTAAATTCTTGGTCTGAAGACGAGTTTGACCCAGAATCAGACCCGCTGTCCCCTTCTCTTTCACCGGAAACAGGGACACCTAGGGCTGCCCTGTCGTATGGACGCCACAGATTCTTTCGCTTTTTTGGTAATATAGAACTTGTTGTAGAACTCTGATCATACTGTTTTTGATTGCCGTCGTATACTGGTGACGATGGCGCTGAAAGTGACGGCGGCGTCGGAATATTGAGATTCTGGGATGAAGAAGGAGAATCTTCTGGTGTGGTGTACATGGGTGAGGTAACACTGTCGCTATACATTGGTGAATATTGTTCATCAGTTTCATAATAACCACCGGAACTACTTTGTTGGTATGATGAATAATCCGTCATTGGGTTGTTCAGCGTGGCTATGGTTGTAGTAAATGACTTCTGGAGGTAATCTGTTGGGCCACTGGGATCCATATCTGCGCGTTTTACTGTCAAATCGAGAGGAGATTCTGCAGACGAATTCGTAAACATATGAAGAAGACGATTACTGGACATTTCTCACGATTGACTTCCTTTGAATAGACTACTTCCTGCAAATACAAACGGAAAATGTGTTCAACAAAATATTAAGATATATGTATCGTAGATCTATCTGGAGATATTTCACTTCATAGCACTCGAATACTTTAATGCCGTTTCATGTTTAGACTAACCTCTGCAAGATATGTGTAAACAAATGTATTTTTATTCTTGTAAAAGAGGCGCCGATTCACAAAAAACACAATTCCCTTTTCTTCATGCATAACAAGATAGCCCTGAAGGCCCTATATCGCTCAACTGACCTAGTTCTCACCCCAAGATGACCTAGTATCTAATTTGGACCAGATTTCATAGACAAACTATTTAACCATTTTTTTACAAATGAAGAGTTTTTCAATGATTTGACCTGTGACATGTTTTTTTTACCTAATTTAAAGCCTTGGGTAACCAAATTTTAAATTTGACCTCGATTTTAAAAACACAAACAGTATCAGGAAGTTTTAAGAAAATCAAGCATAAAATGTGGCCTGTAGAGTTTTAACAAGTTTTTTTCTATAACTTGACATAGTGACCTAGTTTTAGACCTTAGGTAATCCAGTTTGAAACTTGAACTGTTAAGTAATCAAGTTTCAAACTTGACCTAGATTTCATAGAGACAAACATTCTGACAAAGTTTCATAAACATGAGTCAGAAATATGGTCTCCAACGTGTTAACAATGTTTTTCTATTAATTGACCTAGTGGTCTAATTTTTGATCCCAGGTGACACAGTAACGAACTCGTCCGAGATTTTATTGAGGTAAAAATATTCTGACCAAGTTTTATCAAGATTGGGCTACAATTGTGACCTGTCAAATTGTTGACGACGGACGCCGCACGCCACCCGGACAACGGGCACTGGGTGATCACAAAAGCTCATTTTGAGCACAAATCAGCTTAGGCACTTCAAGTGAACTAAAAAAGTAAAAAAAAAATGAATAAGATAAGAAGTAAGCCAAGAATCACTGAAAGCAACGCAACCAAAAACATTAATTACAATGAACAAAATGTAAGAATAAACTAAATTTTTCAGCTACGCCGAGTATCTTACAAAGTGTTCGATCCCGAAACACGGCATATTACCTATAGTCATTGCACTCTCCGGTGAAGAACATCGTTAAATCTAATAAACATTATACATTTGCTCCATGCACTTCGCATCGATGTGAGAAACTTGCTGTTACGGAAGATAATGGAAGCGCTATTTTTATTTGCTGTTAAAAAAGTATTAATTTACCTCCAGCGTGAAGCTTCCTCTCTCTAGAATTTCAATGCGTGTATTTTTGATTTCACTCTCCTGAAAAACATGAAGAAAAACCGATAATGAACAATGAACTTTAAAGATGGATTATGCTCAGGTTTCACTTCTCATGGAGCTGTAATTATTACATCTTATTTTTGTTAAAAAGATTCCAGATTTTTAGCGACATTACATATTTATACAGTGTTCACTGATGACTTTACTTTCAGGATTTAATCTAACACACAATACCGTTTATTCTAAACAATTACGTTTGACTTTATGTTAACACACTGTATATATACTCATCGTTAATACTATTTCTTTTTTTTAAATGTTCGTAAACAAATGGGAACATGAGCACAAAAAAGTGGCCAAAATTTGACCTTAGCGCTTCATATAACATTTTCTTTGTCATGTTTGTTAAATAAATTTTTTTGTTAAACCTTTACTTTTTAAACAGTTTGTGCGATAACCCAACACCAGAAAATACAAGTAGACACCGTCCTTTATATGACTGAAAAATTGTTGAAAAAGACGTTAAACACACACACGCACGCACGCACGCACACACACACACACACTACGTGAAAAATAATTGCTATGTTGTTGTTGATAGAGAGGAAATTTTGTTTGTTTCAGTGTAGGATTGAAATATCTTTCACGAGTGAACACCAGATGCAATACTTTCATGAGTGGAATAGCCACGAGTGAAAATGTAAGATATGGTGTTCATGAGTGAAAGATATTTTGATCTTAAATATAAAACAAAAATTGTCTTTTTATTTCCTGTTTTGACTATTATACCCATTTTATAATTTCTTACCAGTGAAAAATACATTTGATTTTTCACTGTGAAAATACCAGATAATATTTCATTCTAATATTTCGATCACTAACTGAAAAATGTGTAATAAATTTTGTTATTTCTCGATACATAGAATACAGTGTTACTTGTGTAACTGCGCCCCCTATACCACCTATCTCTTTGCGTGAAACTTTTAGTACTGTGGCAGCCCCAAATTAGACAACAATAACTTGTTTTGGACACACCTAGCAGACTAGTGCGACATTTCTTAAAACTGTAAGATCTTTCATTTGATTTCCTGACTAATAAGATTTATCTAAAAGGTTAATAAGTTATATTCCAGAAAAAAGTTATGTTAAATGATCAAAAATATTTGAGGACTTCATACGAAAAAATTATTTTGGCGTAATTTAAAACAATATGATTATGTAGTATAAATACTATTTAAAAATCCGCTTCGTAATACAAGTCTGTGACGTGAACCAAACATTTTTCTCATAACGACAAATGCGCTAAAATCACAAACATTTTAATAAAGTCATACCTTAAGTGTTTGAAGCTATCACAGATGTGTTGTGATGCAAAAATATCCGTCAAATAACATTCGGCAATAAAAATAGTTTTCATTAAAATCTACATAACAACCTCCAATATGTATGTTCACCTCTTTATAAATAAAACACTAGCGAGCGGTCAGTTCATATATACAAGAAGACTAGTGAACTTTCTGTGAACAAATCGATAGCGCTGTATAGGATCAACCCAAGTTCAACAACGGACACTATCACAAAACCTTATCGATTCATATACTCGCTAAAACTTCTGACTATAAAATATACCATAGAGCGCTCATATGTTGCAGTCAATTGATTTCATTAAAGGCGGTCTGTCAAATTTAAGCAGCATTTGATGTTCATATATTCCTTTTGAGATGGATTAAAAAAAGACCCATAAAATAAACTGAGTTAGATCATTATTAAAAATTAATAATTCGTTGTTTTCATGAAAACTTGTAATTACCTCCGTTTAATAGAAAAGTGGACTATATATATATATATATATATATATATATATATATATATATATATATATATATATATATATATATATATATATATTTTACTATTACTTCTAGTTTTACATTTGCACTTGATAGATATTGCGATACTTCAAATATCTGAAAGAAAAGGCAAGTTTTAAAACAGCGTGTAGCTCCAGAAAACTATTTTCATTCTATCTTGGTTGCGCAATTAAGATAAGCAAGCGATGGTAATAATAATTTTACCTACTTGCATTTCTAATGAATTTCGCAAATATTTATGTTTGACAAAATTTAATACATCAGTTCTTATTTTCATATCATTCCTTATATAAATGCAAAAAAATGTTTATTAAATTTATGCTATGCTAAAATAACGCTATCTTGCTGCGCAACCAGGATAGGGAAATCGAATTTTAAAAATAATTCCACTGAAAATAAGAACACAGTGAACACAAATAAGTGTAAATGTTCAGTTGTTAAAGTTTCTAACAAATCTTTTTGCTGACCAAAGTCGGATTAATCACGTTAAACATAGTACATTTCTTTAAAGTAGAGCATCTAAAAACTACTAGCATTTCAGCGAGGCTGTCACCTAAAGCCCTCTTAAAAAGGGAGATAATCCTGCTTTTGACTTCACTATCTTAGTACTTTTATGATTTAGATATGCTATTGAAATTGAAGGTACTTCCGTGTCCGAGTTTCTACTTTCTTCAAAACATTTTGCATAACATTCAGAGTAAAATTAGTATTCCACAAGTCAACCTTGATCACTACTGCATGCGTACATTGTGTGCTAGCTAGCGGTACGATATAATTATTACAATACTTGAAATACTGCATGAAACAACAGTTTCGACTTGGTGCGAATCACAGATAACATTTATATAGCCAATTAATATTTATAACACTGTGTGGCACTTTAAAACAAGAAACCGTCAAGCGACGAGTATACAAATATTTGATAAATATGACTCATTATTATTGTTTATAATCAAGTCCTCTAATTTTATTCACGATTACTGTTTAAAAAGTAATAATGCAATTTTTTATACAGATTTTACAATTATGTGCTATGATTTAAGTTTATGAATAACAGCACTGTTCTTTGCTATAATTGTTGATTGAAAATGATTTATATAATCTTTACATTTTAACTTAATAAGTAATACACATTATTTGTGAAATATATGAAAGACTTGCTGTGAACATAAGTCATAACTTGAGACAAACATAATCAGATACCTGTTGGAATTTTATCGTTCGCTATAGATAACCCGGACCTACAAATTGTGTGTATAGCAGCTACCGGTGATTCCCATTTAAACTGAAAATCTATCGTCAGCCTGCAGAATAGGTTTACTTCGTTTCTCTCTATTTTGGGATCCTAAAGGTCGGAAGTTTAACCCAGTGTGATACTGAACGGTCATTGTCCGAAGCCTGGTTATTTCATATTTCACTAATCAGTTTTAAGTAAGATTACATGAAGTGAGGTAAAAGGCAACATCCAGCGGTGACTATCTTACCCTCTTTTGTCTTTAACACATGGTACAGTTGAAAAGTTTACTGTTCTTGCCGATTATAGTTATTAACTTACCACACCTTTTTGGAAGCAGATCCAAAGTTCATTTGAGAAAGGTATTTTATAAATAGAATGTACCCACTAAATTAATTTAAAAGGCGTACGCTAGAGTCTCTGTATATGAGATGGGGGAAATTTTCCCAAAAATAGAATTTCTTCAAACTTTGGATATTGAAGGACAATCATCTAAGAAACAAAGATATGCAATAAAAGTCTTAGGTTACCAGTACTGAAAAAAGTTATCTGCCCTTGAAAACGGCATTTTTCGAAGTGATCACTCCCGCGACGTGCTTGTGAAAATACAGAAATTGTCCCACTTCTCTGTGAGATATATTCAGCAATAAAAAACCCAAAATACACTATATATAAACAACCTGGCATATGAAAGTAAGATTTATGTATTTATGTGTAAAATCAAATGTGACATTCACATTGTGAATCCTTATGGGCAAGCTCACAAAATCGAGTCTGCACGGCAAACTCACAATGGCGAGTCCGCGAGACGAGTTCACAGTATTGTGTCCGCAAGGCAAGCTCACTTTGGCGTGTCCTAAAGGCAAGCCAACAGTGGACTGCCCGCAAGGCAAGCTCACTTTGGCGTGTCCGTAAGCCAAGCCCATAGTGGACTGCTCGCAAGGCAAACTCACTATATATGGCGTGTCCGTAAGCTAAACCCACAGTGGACTGCCAACAAGGCAAGCTCACTATGGCGTGTCCGCAAGGCAAACCCACAGTGGACTGTCCGCAAGGCAAGCTTACTATGGCGTGTCCACAAGGCAAGCCCATAGTGGACTGCCCGCAAGGCAAGCTCACTATGGCGTGTCCGCAATGGGCTGCCCGCAAGGCAAGATCACTATGGCGTGTCCGTAACGCAAGCCCACAGTGGACTGCCCGCATGACAAGCTTACTACGGCATGTCCGCACAGTTTCTTAGAATACGCGGTACAGACACGATGGTTTCGACTAGCTCGTTACTTTTTCCATTCTACATATGAAATAGCTAGACAAGGCGTCGGTTAGGGAAATTCAAAACACAAAGTTCTATTGATAGGTTTCGAAACCTCGAAGCCGGTTTCAAATTTACCCGGGACCGTTGACTCCTAGACTAGAAGCAAAGAACCAGGAAAACAGGAACTGTCAAGAATAACATTGCTTTGCCTAGCGTATGTATCAGGCGACAAACCACTCGAAGGCTTTCAATATTGGATAATCTTAACTGTTACTGTTAATAAAAAAAAACATTCACAAAAAAAATCCGACCTACCTACCCTAATTTTTTAAGCATATTACCGGAAACAAAGATTTTTTTCAGGCCTTAACATATGGCAATATTGACGTCACATCGACATAATCTTTGGCACCAAATAGGCACCAATCAAGGATGATATTAAATGTTACTTCTTATTTTAAATAAAAATAGTTTCAGAATTGAAATGATATAACAGGACAATGCGACGCTTAATTCACACACATATTTTAAATACAGACAACACACCGCGCCATCGTTTGAATAGTAGTTTAATTCAGTTTGCCAGCCACGGCCCTGTGTTTTGTCCACAGGAGACAACTCCTGAGGCTATTCAAATTTTCAGAGAAAAGACTGATGCATTTGTGATGAAGTCAGAATATATAACAGAATTTTTTTTTCTAAAAAAAAAGATTATCTTGTCGGTAGCCAGAGACGAATGGCTTTTATGAATTAAAAAAACAACAACCACGTATTAGTGTAGCGAACTACTGGCATTAAAAATAAAATATAACAAAACAATAATAATAACAACAACAACAACAACAACAACAATAATAATAATAACAATAATAAATAATAATAACATGACAGTAATGAAACACGAATTAAATAAGAAGAGAATATTATAGAGTACAATGTAGTAGAAAAACAAATAAAGGAAAACATGAAAAAAATCACACCGTCTTCCCTAAACGCAGTAACTGCACCTTTGTTACTTTTTATACTAAGGTATTAAATCTGTCTGTGGTTTATACAGCTGGAGGTTACCACACGGTCAGTTTAATGCTTAATAAAATGATGTCACTGGCTTTTGTTGGGTTTCAAAAAAAGAGTTTAAAGTGCCTATCCATGCACTATTTTAAGCATGGACGGAGCCCATGGCAGGGTATAGCCCACGATCCGTCTGAATCGTTTCGTACCATTAAATATTTCATACTCGATTAACGAAGGCCTCGATTTTCAAATGCACGAAATAGTTTTACGGGAAATAATGAAAAATTAATATTACCTATGTTATATAAAAACCTCCATACAACCTTGAACAGATATTATGTGAAAGAAAGTAAATATTATGCTGACCGGTGTTTAACCCCGTGTCCTCATGGTGTTCGTGTTTTCTCTCTTTATTGTGGTGTATGACCGAGATATTATCATAAACAAGTTCATATAAAATTTATGATTTATTGTCGCTGAACGTCCATTGATTCGTCCATGAGAAATAAGCTTTGGGTAGCGATTCCGAGTTAAAAAGCAGCTTTGATATAATAGATGTTGAGATTGTGATTAAAAACATGTAACCGAAAATAAAATAGAACTAACATATATATGTTTAGACTTCTATATGCTTCAGAAGTCCCCCTATCAATAATAGAGAGAAAATAAGAGAGAAAGTGAAAAAAGTTCGCTAAGCTTGTACAATTTACAATCGTGTCTTGGACTACAATATGAATGTAACATTCAGAAAATAAACTGTAAACTGACATCCTGAAGTTACATCACTTTCCTTCAAAAAAAAAAAAAAAAAAAAAAAATCAATGTACATTTTGAAAAAAAGTCGTGGCATAAGCGATTATAAAACAGGTGTTTCCGCATATTTAATAGTCTGCATATCCGAGATACTGACCAGAGGTGACCAGGTTAATAACACTTTAAAAGGCTCAAAATGCCTTTGCTTATAATCAGGGCTGTCGCTTTTTTTGTTATGAACACAGAATATGTCTATTTCTTGTTAAATCCTATTTTCGATAATTGTTTTGTTAAATATTTGCCAATGGTTTGAATACTAATTAACATAGCAGAAAATATTTATGAATCCATTGTTCTTGATTACCTCCCTTTATTGCTCAAACCGTTTAAGTGAAAGTAGTGCTTTTTCAACCATATAATTATGTATAATATATAAATGGACAGCTGCTTCATGTGTTTTAACATGAAATTAAAAGTCTTGACCTAGTGACTTAAGTTTTTGACCTAAGATGAGCCAGTAACGAACTCGTCCGAGATTTTATTGTTGACGACGGACGACGGACGTCGCATCACGACGGACGACGGACACAGGGTGATCAAAATAGCTCACATTAAGCACTTTGTGCTCAGGGAAGCTCAAAACTGAATTAAATGAATATGTATATTTCCTACAAAGAGATGTGGAAATTTTCACGAAAACTTTTTTATCGCAAACAGTTTTACAAATATAAAGTGTTTTCTAAATGCCTGTTTTCTTTTCGGAAAAAGCAAGCCTTAAAAACTCCTATAATATAACAAATACCAGAAACCAACGCCTTAGATTACTCGGCTACGACGAAACTTACACAAAACTACGTACTAGTGACATCAGGTTTGAACCTATTGCGCCGATATGCAAGTCCGGCCCTTGACTTTCTATAAGCTACCTACAACCAAAGTTACATTTTTAATATACCAATGTAAACTTAAATAATTAAGCTAAAACGTAACTCAATATCATATGCAATCCCTTACTTTTGCCCTATATCTGTATTGGCAGTAGGGGAAACTTCCCGTTCAGGAAATCATTTGCGGTATTCCCTACTCTACGAACGGGAAACTTGTTACTAAATATAGTTACTTAAAAACTTGTTTAATTTCTTTTTTGAAGTTCCTATATTTCATCATTAATGTGCCGTTTCGTACATACAATGACCTGCTTACAACGCAAACATTTTTCTTGATCAGGTTATTTTATTCATGATTTTCATTTTATGATCCACTGTGCTATTCCAGAAAATATCCACCTCTGTATGTAAATCTTTTTTGAAGAAAATTGCCCCCTCTCTCCAAGACATTTAGCTCTACTCCCACTTCCACACCCCGGAACAATTTTCAATTCATAGACGTCACGCTACATGCCCGCATTTGCGCCCCCACCCTAGGCACACACCGTGTGATTTCTGCTTACCTCAAAATACCCTACTCTGTCTCCCCATATTCAAAAATGCCCTCCTCTCCCTATCTGGTCCCGCGAAATAGTCCCCCCCCCCATTCACTCTGCTACCACACTGAGTAGACCCTTGACAAACAATGTATATAACTAGAAGATGCTTTTGTAGAAAAGCGCATGTCTTCCCCAACTGCAATAGGGATCATATACTCGGCGTGTCCAATCATCACACGAAGTTTCAACATTCTAGTGGTTCTCCAGTTATGGATTGGAATCGGTTTTCCATGTTCTGGCCCCTGTGTCCTTGACCTTTTATCGAGTGACCCCAAAATCAATATGGGTCATTTACTCTGCATGTTCAATCAACCTATGAAGTTTCAATATTCTGGGTCTAGTGGTTCTCAAGGCATTGGTGGGAAAGAGTTTTACATGTCCAGGCCCCTGTGACCTTGACCTTTGCTCAAGTGACCCCAAAAACGATAAGAGTCATCTAATCTGTAAGTCCTAAAATCCAATGAAGTTTGAAGGTTCTGGGTCAAATGCTTCTCAAGGTATTGATCGAAAACCGTTTCCCATGTTCTGGTCCCTGTGACCTTGACCGTTGGTCAAATGACCAAAAAATCTATAGGGTTATCTACTCTACATGTCCAATCATCCTATGAAGTTTCAACATTCTGGGTCAAGTGTTCTCAAGTTAGTGATCAGAAACGGATTTCTATGTTCAGGCCCCAGTGACATTGACCTTTGATCTAGAAACGCTAAAATAATAAGGGTTATCTACTCTGTAAGCCCCATCACCCTATGACGTTTGAAGGTTCTAGGTCAAATGGTTTTGCAGTTATTGATCGAAAATGAAGTGCGGCGGACTGATGGACCCTGTGACCCCATCCCCCCCCCCCCCCCCCCCCCCAAAAAAAAAAAAAATAGGGGTCATCTACTTTGTATGTCCTATCACCCTATGAAGTTTGAAGGTTCTAGTTCAAATGGTTCTTAAGTTACTGATCGGAAATGGAATTCACATGTTCTGGCCTCTGGGACCTTGACCTTAAATAGTGTGACCCCAAAATCGAGTTCATCTGCTCTGCATGACCAATCATCCTATGAAGTTTCAACATTTTGGGTCAAGTGGTTCTCAAGTTATTGATCGGGAATGGTTTTTAATGATCAGGCAACTGTGACCTGGACCTTTGATGTAACGGCCCCCAAAATACAGGAGTCGTCGGCTCCATAAGCTCTGCCACCCTATAAAGTTTGAAGGTTCTATGTCAAATGGTTCTCCAGTTATTGATCGAAAATGAATTGTGACGGACGGACGGACAGGTCAAAAACAATATGTCTCCCCCAGTATGTGTGTATGTATGGGGGGGGGGAGACATAAATACCCCCTCTTTCCCTCCAGAGACCGCCCACTGTTCCCATTATCTGTCAATTACCACCCCGCCCCCTCCCCCCCCCCCTAAAAAAAACAACAAGAGGACCATGATGGTCCTGAATCGCTCACCTCTTCCCACATGACCCAGTTTTGAGTATGACGTCGTTTTTTCTACTATTTGACATAGTGACCTAATTTTTGAGCTCATGTGACCCAGTTTTGAATTTGACCTAGATATTAACAAGATAAAAATTCTGACCAATTTTCAAGAAGATCCATTGAAAAATATGGTCTCTAGAGAGGTCACAAGGTTTTTCTACTATTTGACCTATTGGCCTAGTTTTTGAAGGTACGTGACCCTGTTTTGAATTTTACCTAGATATCATCAAGGTGAACATTCTCACTAATTTTCATGAAGATCTCATGAAAAATATGGCCTCTAGAGAGGTCACAAGGTTTTTCTATTTTTATACCTACTGGCCTAGTTTTTGACCGCACGTGACCCAGTTTCGAAACTGACCTAGATATCATTAAGGTGAACATTCAGATCAATTTTCATGAAGATCCATTGAAAAATACGGCCTCTAGAGAGGTCAAAAGATTTTAATAATTTTAGACCTACTGACCTAGTTTTTGACCGCAGTTGACCCAGTTTCGAACTTGACCTAGATATCATCAAGATGAGCATTCAGACCAACTTTCATACAGATCCCATGAAAAGTATGGCCTCTAGAGAGGTCACAAGGTTTATTTTATTATTTGACCTACTGACCTAGTTTTTTAAGGCACGTGACCCAGTTTCAAACTTGACCTAGATATCATCAAGATGAACATTCTGACCAATTTTTATGGAGATCCATTCACAAGTATGGCCTCTAGAGAGGTCACAAGGTTTCTCTATTTTTAGACCTACTGACCTAGTTTTTGACCGCACATGACCCTGTTTCGAACTTGACCTAGATATCATCAAGATGAACATTCAGACCAACTTTCATACAGATCCCATGAAAAATATGGCCTTTAGAGAGATCACAAGGTTTTTCTATTATTTGACCTACTGACCTAGTTTTTGACGGCACGTGACCCACTTTTGAAACTGGCCTAGATATCATCAAGATGAACATTCAGACTAACTTTCATACAGATCCCATGAAAAATATGGCCTCTAGAGAGGTCACAAGGTTTTTCTATTATTTGACCTACTGACCTAGTTTTTGATGGCACGTGACCCACTTTCGAACTTGACCTAGATATCATCAAGGTTAACATTCTGATCAATTTTCATGAAGATCTTATGAAATATATGGCCTCTAGAGAGGTCAAAAGGTTTTTCTATTTTTAGACCTACTGACCTAGTTTTTCAACGCACTTGACCCAGTTTCGAACTTGGCCTAGATATCATCAAGATGAATATTCAGACCAACTTTCATACAAATCCCATGAAAAATATGGCCTTTAGAGAGATCACAAGGTTTTTCTATTATTTGACCTACTGACCTAGTTTTTGACGGCACGTGTCCCATTTCGAAATTGACCTAGATATCATCAAGATGAACATTCAGACCAACTTTCATACAGATCCCATGAAAAATATGACCTCTAGCGAGGTCACAAGGCTTTTCTATTATTTGACCTACTGACCTAGTTTTTGATGGCACGTGACCCAGTTTCGAACTTGACCTAGATATCATCAAGGTAAACATTCTGACCAATTTTCATGAAGATCTTATGAAATATATGGCATCTAGAGAGGTCACAAGGTTTTTCTATTTTTAGACCTACTGACCTAGTTTTTCAACGCACTTGACCCAGTTTCGAACTTGACCTAGATATCATCAAGATGAATATTCAGACCAACTTTCATACAGATCCCATGAAAAATGTGACCTTTAGAGAGGTCACAAGGTTTTTCTATTATTTGACCTACTGACCTAGTTTTTGATGGCACGTGACCCAGTTTCGAACTTGACCTAGATATCATCAAGATGAATGTTCTGACCAATTTTCATGAAGATCTTGTGAAATATATGGCCTCTAGAGAGGTCACAAGGTTTTTCTATTTTTAGACCTACTGACCTAGTTTTTGACGACATGTGACCCAGTTTCGAACTTGACCTAGATATCATCAAGGTGAACATTCTGACCAATTTTCATGAAGATCTTGTGAAATATATGGCCTCTAGAGAGGTCACAAGGTTTTTCTATTTTTAGACCTACTGACCTAGTTTTTGAAGGCACGTGACCCAGTTTCGAACTTGACCTAGATATCATCAAGATGAACATTCTGACCAACTTTCATAAAGATCCCATGAAAAATGTGACCTCTAGAGTGGTCACAAGCAAAAGTTTACGGACGCACGCACGCACGGACGCACGGACGGACGACGGACACCGCGCGATCACAAAAGCTCACCTTGTCACTTTGTGACAGGTGAGCTAAAAAAAAACACACACACACACAAAAAAACGCCCCCCACCCCAGCACACTCCTGTCTTAAAAATGCTTCCACATGGGGGGTGGGGGGGGGGGGGGGGGGGCGGGTGGAGTGGGGGGATATATTTTCTGGAATAGCTCATTTGACATATGACTGATTTTATTAATTTCATTATCTCTTTATTGTATGTTTTGAAGACCATATGCTAATGTTAGACACATTTATGGCCAAATATGTTATCCTCTTTTAATTATTATTATTATTATTATTATTATTATTATTATCATTATTATTATTATTATTATTATTACTAGGCCTATTATAACCGCCCACGATTTAAGATAAATTATAGCCTCCTTGATATTTTGCTAGTTCTCCTGTTCTCTACATGCAGCGACAACTTCCAAACATGAAAAACATGCGAAGAACGACCTCTTGATGTACCGCCTAATCTTAAACATTTCAAAAAGCATTAACCTTTAGCAAGAAGAGGAGAAAACTCAAGAAAAAGTGTAACAGTTTTAAAATACTCACAGTTTTCCCCCGCATTTATTCTATAATCAAATTCATGCTATCCTAGGCAGATAAAACCCCAACCACATGATATACTGCATCACTTTGAAATGCATTAAATAATAGCACGTATAGCTGCAATACTGTTCGGTCGTTGACTCGCGCTGTCAGGTCGATTAGACCTAGTTATCGTAGTTCACCGACCGATAAGAATATTGTATAGTCTACTCGCTACTGCGGAGAATATAGGCGTCGCACACAAAGTTGTCGTAATTCTAATTTTCGCATATTACATAATCTTTGCATCATGTAAAGTAACCTATAGATAAATGAATAATCTAAATACAAGTAAATAAATGATAAAATAAGTTTTAAAAATCAGTAAAGATAGTTTGTTTGTATAAAAGCTCTTTTTATAATCGGCACCTACACATCATGGACTGCACTGTTCGCTATTCAGTCAATAAATTTTCAGTGAACACTCCTTTGAATAATACAATGTAAGTGGTACTGCCCAACTGAATGATGGATCAGTTCATTTTAGAAATTTAGCAGGGTAAAGGTTAAATATTATTTTCAAGCCGAAAGTTGTTCACCATGTTGTGTAAATGCTCTGATAATTTCTTTATTTTCAAAATTGAAAATAATTACACCCATTCAGTCATCTGATCAAACTCAAATAACACGGAGGTAATTTCAAACTCAAATAACACGGAGGTAATTTCAAACTCATATAACACGGAGGTTATTTCAAACTCATATAGCACGGAGGACATATCAAACTCATATAAAGCGGAGGACATATCAAACTCATATAAAACGGAGGTCAAATCAATTTCGACATATTCTCGAAAAAAGTATGTGTGTATATCTACTCATTTTTCTAGAACCAGAAAACACATTTGACAAAGTGATATTTCACAAAAAAAGTCTTTTATTGGTAATTTAATGGTATACTTATGAATATATAGGTAAAAAACTGTACATGTTGGAGTAATAGTCCCATTTGTATTTTCTGAAAATTGGTTCGGAATACTCAAATACTTTGAATCCAGGAAATATTAACATTTCACCTGATGACGGATCATCGTAGGTATAGATATAATAAACGTGTTAAGAACTGTCTGCTCAACTGTCACATTGTCCTGAATGATTAGTAGTATTCGAAAAATTATTTTGAGTGTGGGCATTGAATTTTCTTAGTAAGATCATTTTATAGCTTCGATTTAAAATTTGATAAAAAACTGTTTTCAAATTTTTTGGTGCGGAGATCAAAATCACTTAACAATGAAAAAAAAAAACAAAAAAAAACAAAAAAAAACACGTCGCTTAAACATGTTTACTTGGAATTATATTGAATGACTATCTTTTTTTCTCGCATGTGTGAACCTGCATTTAGCATAAGTCCCCTGCGTACTATAGTCTGGCTACCGATTAGATAATCTTTTATATTGAATATTTTCCTTATTTCTATTTTGTTCAGTTTTACTATCTCAAAAGAATCATCTCGGCTCTGGTTTTGATATAAACAGCTTCGAGCGTTATCTCCTGTAATTTATGAACAAAATACATGCACAAGGACAACACACTCTCCTGCAAAATATTATACTCAGTACAATATTTATAAGTATAAATAAAAAAGAAAACGCCAACATTTCAAAATGTCTAGCTGTTCTAAGCCAACCCCACCATCCATGCACAATGAGCCAGCGTATTTTGTCCTAACTGCACCTAAGGCGTAAAAAAAATTGTTTTTAGTATCCCGACCTACCCTAAATTTTTGGCCCAACCCTAAATGTTTTTATGGCCTTGGAGAAATTGTTTTCAACTTTTTAACAAAAAGTTGCAAAACTGCACTTTTTATGCTTTAAACATGGTCAGAGATGTTAGAAATCAACTTTCTGATGCTCTAAAGGCATAACTCCCTTATTTGCATTCATTTTTTGACACAAAAATAATTTCCGAAAAGTCCCACTTAATAATAAAAATACCCCCCCCCCCCCCAAAAAAAAAAACCCGACCTACTAATAAACTTTGATAATGTGACAGCTGACCTCAATACAATCGACACTGTTTATTTTCCAATACAGGTAAATCCGATATTAGCTTTACAATAGATCTATGACGGATTATCGTTGAACACCCCTAGACTTATTGGACTCAACTGCCACATTATCAAAGTTTAAAAGTACCTACCCTATTTTTTTTAGCATGTTACCGGAAACAAACAATTTTTACGCCTAACTTTACTTTTTTAAACAAAATTATCAGGTATGTCGGTAAATATAATTATATAAGGAAATTACTGTGCTATATTTTAAATAGTTTATATTTTTCATTATGACAGTAATGACATTGAAATAAAAATATTTTGGTCACATGGTTTAATTTAACATTTCTCAAAGGTCAAATTTCGGTTACCGCATCAAAGCACATACCTTTATATGGTCTAAACTATATTAGGAAGAAATAATTACGTGTATAAACCATTTCAGAAATATATTTTTATTTGGTTTCATGTCGCACTAGTAAAATTTAGGTCAAATGATGCATTTCGAGCTTTTAAGATGACTGTGGACCCTAGATGCACATCCGGATATTACATCATGCTAGACACCTGGGTATAGAACCACTGACTTTCCGCAGGTCAGCCGCATAACTTGCCCCCACTCTGGAGCCTTAGCGGGGTTTCTATCCACAGCGGCGACAGCTAGTGACACCTACCTTGACCACTGCGCCACGGGGGATAGGTTTATAACTGATAAAGCTATTTTAATGTGTTACTGATACAGACGACCATGCTATGACGTACATTTTTGTTTGTTGTTGTATCTGTTCGTCAATTTGATTAAAATCACAGGAATTCGCAGGGTGATGCATTTGGAAGATGTGTTTAAGCAACTCCATGATTCCGTACTTATGGGTATAAAAATGTTACAATGAATGAACCCAAGTTATTTTGTAACATTAGAAAAAAGTACCTCCAGAATGTGCAAAACAGAAACACTAGAACATATGGGACAAAATAAACTTAGTTGGATTAGAAATGTATATTTTAAGATACATGTCATATAACATTCATCTCATGTGAATTGCCCTTGCTTTCGAGAAAAGCTATGGTGTTCCTTTATGACCATCGTTGTTTCGCCCCTTCGCCCTGGAGACTGGTAATGGCCATACAGCAATGGCACGAACATACAATTATGATGACGCAAATGTATGATGCGAGGACGCAATTTCAAAAGTGCGGTTTAATATCACACAGTTTATTGCATTTTCACCTATCATCGCGAAATCGCATTGTCTCTTCGCGTCTTCTCAAAGTACTATCGATTTATCACCCTTACAAATCTGATAGTGTAACTAAAAGAGTAACCGAAGATCAGCTAGTGTAACTAAGGTCAGCTAGAATTACTTCAGATCTACTACGTATCAGCTTGTCTAACTACATATCAGCAAGTGTTACTACAGATCAGCTTGTGTAACTACATATCAGCTTGTGTAACTACAGATCAGCAAGTGTAACTACATATCAGCTTGTGTAACTACAGATCAGCTTGTGTAACTACATATCAGCTTGTGTAACTACAGATCAGCAAGTGTAACTACATATCAGCTTGTGTAACTACAGATCAGCAAGTGTCACTACAGATCAGCTTCTTCAGCTAAAAGTTAGTTATTTACTAGTTGAACTAATTCACTAAATAGGCTTAAAATCCGGATGATTATTGTTCATCTTCATGATGCACATGTCCGATATCCTTAGGTGGAATTTTGTAAGCATTCCCTACTTCAGCGATTCTACAATGTCTGCATACAAACAAGATTAGACTAGCTCCTAGACTATGATATATCTTTTTACATTTTTATGATTGAATGTAATGAACTGAGCCAGTCTATATCCTATGTCCAATATCATGATAATTTCAACATCAGTCCTGTGTGAAAATCTCTAAAATAGACTGGCGTTTGTCTCTATGAAATTGAATTTGTCAAAAAAGGAAAACATATAGAAATACAGTTATTATCAGTCTAGTGGCTAGTCTAAAACAAGATAATCTTTTTAAACATAGTTTGGCTTCAAGAAAAAAGTATGTGTGTTGGGTTGGGGTGGGGGGGGGGGATTCGAAGGGGGAGGAGCGGGCGAGAGAGAAACATAGCATTTTTATATTAAGGATCTAATTTTTGTAGTAATAATACATTGTGATAAAAAATAACATAGCAAGGATGCTAATATAATGCTAATAGTGTATTTTTATTAAGCGTTAGGCGTACAGTTTTATCAAGAAATGTTCAATATTATGCACCTGAACAGTAACAATGATAGTGTATACAAATTATGTAAAAAAAACTAACAAAGTCAGTTTATGAACTTACCTATTTCGGTGCAACGTCTAGTCCCCCTTCAAAAACACTTTTTGACAAAATTGCGATAACGATTAAAAGAATGTCTATAAATTTAAAAATGCAAATAATATAGGATAAGTGTCCATATATTCCCTCTGCTTATACACACTGGTGACCCCCGCGTGACCTTTTGATACTCGCGGATCAATATGGACATGAACAAGGCAAAGCAAAAAAAAAAAATGCTTTGTTCTGTAAGAAGCGAAATACGATTCATGAGAGAAGGGAGAATTTGTGATAGCATACAGTACATCTAGTCAACAGTCGATACTATCTTAAAAGCTTTCCTTAAAAACGTACATCATGTTTGTCTCATCGAGACTTCCATTCAATAAACACGAGTGTAATATTTTACTTCGACTCTGGTGACAAATGACCATCCTTAAAAAAAGCAAAAACTACTACTGTTGATACTACTACTGCTGCTGCTGCTGCTGCTGCTGCTGCTACCACAAGGCAACAACAACATCACCATAATAACAATAATAATAATAAAAATAATAATAACAACAACAACAATAATCATAATAATAATAGTAATAGTAATGAAAATAATAAAAATGGTAATAATAAAAATAATACTAATAATGTCTTTAAATTTTTGAATTTTTTTTTTTTTTAATAATCAACATTTTTTATGATAATAACATGTGCTAATACTTCATGTTTATTTAATACACATATTTATTGAAAGTTTATATTTTCCCTTCACTCATAAACTGTGCCGAGGAACAACGCGCATCTTTCGTGTTGCCTTAAATAATCCTTGAGATCGAGGTTAACGAACGGTCCTGGCCGACAGTTAACCCGGGATGAGCAGTGTGTAAATATAGACTCACTATTGACAAAATATAATCGGTCAATAGCTACTCATACCTTACATTTTTCTCTCTGTTACCTACGTATGTATATTTGCTTGATGATTAGCATATTTAAGTTTCTCATAAAGTAAATGCTAAAGGTTAATTTCAGGTTCAAGAGGAAACACCGCAACACTTTCGTTCGAAATATTAATGTACATACACTATAGAAGTGGGCGTTTCATTACTAACAAAAGAGAAAAAGAAAACCACACAAACAACCAGCCCTGATTGCTCGTGCCATTTCAATATCTAACATATATATATTTAGAATGGCTGCCGTCTAGATAATCAGGGTAGAGTTGCCCTTGTCCGTCCTTTTGCCGATTCGTTTCGTGCATATTTTAAGAAGTATTTGACCCAATGTCATTCAGCTTGACAGGATTGTTATTCAGTATGAGAAACTTTAACAGCCGGTTAAGCTAACGGTCGGTTAACTTTTAGGGTTATATTTCGACATTTTAGAATACTCTGAAAAACAAATGTATGAACACTAAAAAGTCTTTACAGTAAAATCGAAACCACACAACCAAGACTAATATTTTGAATTAAACTTTAACGGGCGATTAGTTTAACAGCTGGTTAAAGTTTCAAATAACTGCGTCTTGGTGTTTTTATTTGGATTTAACACAGCCCCATCCGAGTTATTGCTCTTTATTTAGCCAATATATGTCCGTCCGTACTTCCGTCCAAACTGTGCCGTGCAGTTCTCAAAAAGTATTTGACCCAGAGTCATCGAACCTAACAGAATTGTAATTTAACATGTGAAGATGAAATGACTGGGATTTCACGCAGTTGTGGCCTTTTATTTGGAAAAAAAAAAGCCTAAAAGGTTGTGCCGCATGTATCTTAGAAAGTATTTGACCTAAGATTATGAAACGTTATAGGAATATCATTAAACATATAAAGTTGTGCACTACCTGGGGTTTTGTTCGAAATTTCACTCAGCCAGGCCAAAGCTATGGCCCTTGACTTAGTAAAAAGTATGCATTAAAGGGCATAAAAGTTTGTGTCGCGCGAATCTTATGACGTATTAGTCCTAGGGTCATGAAAAATAATCAGAATATCATTCAGCATATGAAATTGTGCACACTTTTTTGGGATTTCGGTTGGTCAGAGTTATGGCACTTGACATAGTCAAACATTGGCATAAAGGGCATACAAATTTGTATTGCATGTATCTCAAAAAGTGTTTGACTTAGAGTAATAAAACAGGCCAGAGTAATGGTCCTTGACTTAATGAAAAGTACACATAAAGTGCTGAAACGTTTGTTTTTCACATATCATAAAAAAGTTGACCTATGCTCATGAAATCATGTAAGAATGTTATTTAGAATGTGCATTTGTGCACCTGAGTTTTGTTCACTCAGCAGGACAAGAGGTATGGCCCTTAGTCAAATATATGTATAAAAGTTAGTGTCCCACATATCTCAAAATGAATTTTACCTAGAGCCACAAAACATTGTGCACCTGGTGTTCTGTTTATGGTCCATGACTTAGTGAAAAATACACATAAAGTGTTTTAACGTTTGTGTTGCATATATCTTAAAACATTTCCCCTAAATTCATGATACCATGTACAGTGACAGGAAATAATGGAACCAGTGTCCTATGGGCACACATCTAGCTTTTTTTCACTTTTACTTCCTCGACATAATTTCTTTAACTGTTTTTTTGGTAGTTAGCGCCGTTTTCAACAGCATTTCATTTAACCTGTTCATCGCAAGTAAGTGACGGGCTCAGAAAATAGTTTGTATATAAAATTTAAAAGTTTTATGACTTATCTCCTATGAACAAACTAAAAACTAATATACACCGCCTGTTTGACTAGCCTTGCCCTTGAATCCGCATGGGTGAAGCCTACTTTACCTTTTATTTTAATGTACGACCTTGGCCTTATACAGACATAACTGAAAGATGTATTTTGCATCATATGACAATATGAAAATATAAAACGACGAATTCAGTATGTTTAAAGATGCGTAAAAATATTTAAATGGTATCCAAAGAGTTTTGGAGACTCATGAATAATTTCCAACTCATTGAATATGTATTTAAAAAAGATAGTATCAAGGCCAACAACAACAGAATACAACAACAAGAAGGAAAAATAATTCAGTACTTTGTGGTAATTGTTTACATAACATCTGTCTACAATTCATATAGATAAATAATGATGCTTTATCCCTTACCCTGATAAATTTCTATAATGAACTTATCAGTCTTTCAATTTGGACAGTACCATTAACTGTTTAAAGGGATGCTTACCAAAAAGATACTGACTGGATAGCAAACAGTGCAGATCATGATCAGACTGCACGGATGTGTAGTCTGATCATGATCTACACTGGTCGCAAAGGCAGAACCAATCGTGTCCAGCATGGTAAGGGTTATGCATGCCGTCGACGTCTGAATGTGTATCTGTGGTTTTCGCAGAAAGTCCAACTTTTTACAGTGTCATATACATTTTCAATTAATATTCGCTTTAAGCATTATTGTAACCTTCTAATAGCACACATGATATCTAAATAGCTATTAAAACTAATATTAGTTTTTAATGGGTCATTAAATCGAAAGGTTATCTATCGAATTTCACGCAGTATATTTCTCATTAAACCAAATGACTGAAATTTTAAACTCCATCTGCACAAACATACCAATAAAAAATGCGCTAGTAAGGTTACCTTCCTAGTAACATCAGCTGCCCAACACAATTGATTTGTAGAATGCCGGTCGCCGGCTACAGTTTCATCAACGCATAATATTTTAACGCTGATCATGCTGGACACGACTGATTCTGCCTCTTCGACCGGTGTAGATCATGATCTGCACTGTTTGTCATTCAGTCAGTATCTTTTAGGTAAGCACCCGTTTTAACAATTAATTGTACTGTCCAAATTGAAAGATGGACAAGTTCATAATAGAAATTTAGTGAGTAAGGGTTAAATCTATAAAACATTCAGATTGTCACAACGTCGTCGTACTGTATCTATACGTTGAAAATAGGCAGTGCATTTTGTTTTTATTTATATGGGAAATATCGCCACGCAAAGTCTCAAAGCCCCTACTTTGACACACAAAGGAAGCATGCGTCGACAATAGTGCAAACCAACTGTGTTGGTGTCTTGCAGAGGGAGCAGGGTCGTTATATCTTTTGGTCGATGATTTACAGAATAACCTTTGTTCTGTAGACAAGCAGGAACAACCAGCATGACTTTATGGACTGAACCATAGGCTTCTGGGATGAGCGAGCTAAAACTAACACTACGCATAATCAACAACTTCATCCCCATTCACATCTATTTATGCTTCCTAATTTAAGGAATTGTCTTTAAATGAGTTCATAAACGAAATATCAAATGAACAAAGTTCACGTAAAGGTCTATGTCCGTACTCTGTGTTTTCCCTGTAGGTTTGTATAAAATTATACAGGTATCTATAAAGGAGGCAATTATAAGGTGAAAATTCATCGCTAATTCGTGTGACGTTAGTACTCTTTGTGTCTTTAATTATATTTCTCACCTTTGACTAATGGCAGCGGTTTTGAGGTGAGTTTTATCTCATCTTGAATTGTATTCATATCTACAAATGTTAAATTTAATTACATAAAAATGAAATAAAATTATGCATTTGAGGTTGTTTTTATGCAAGGAAAGCAATAAGATTTACACGTCAACCCGAGAAACTGAACCGCAAGTTTTCACTGCCCTCATACCTATGATAATAAAATACCTAAGATTTTTTTTTTGTGTAAAATGAACATTTACTATGTTGTTTTAATAAAAAAAATAGATCTGCAAATCATGGACGCAGAGAACGCTAAACGTGATTTTGACGGTTTATTTTCATTCAGCAGTGGTGCCTTGCTGAATTGTCATGCGACGAGGTAACTTGTCATTTGGCAGTGGTGCGTTGTCATTCACTAGTGCTGCATTGTCATGCGACAGGGTAACTTGTCATTTGGCAGTGCTGAATTATCATGCGACAATGTAACTTGTCATTCGGCAGTGGTGCCTAGTCATCCGGTAGTGCTGAATTGTCATGCGACAGGGTAACTTGTTATTTGGCAGTGGTCATTCGGTAGTGCTGCATTGTCATGCGACATGGTAACTTGTCATTCGGCAGTGCTGAATTGGCATGCGGTAGGGTAACTTGTCATTCGGTAGTGGTGCCTTGTCATTCGGTAGTGCTGAATTGTCATGCGACAGGGTAACTTGTCATTCGGTAGTGGTGCTTTGTCATTCGGTAGTGCTGAATTGTCATGTGACAGGGTAACTTGTCATTCGGCCAGTGTGCGTTGTCATTCAGTAGTGCTGAATTGTCATCCGACAGGGAAACTTGTTATTTGGCAGTGGTAGTGGTGCGGTGACATTCGGTAGTGCTGAATTGTCATGCGACAGGGTAACTTGTCATTCGGAAGTGGTGCGTTGTCATTTGGTACTGCTGAATTGTCATGCGACAGGGAAACTTGTTATTTGGCAGTAGTGCCTTGTCATTCGGTAGTGCTGCATTGTCATGCGACATGGTAACTTGTCATTCTGCAGTGCTGAATTGGCATGCGGCAGGGTAACTTGTCATTCGGCAGTGGTGCGTTGTCATGTGGTAGTGCTGAATTGTCATGCGACAGGGTAACTTGTCATTCGGCAGTGGTGCCTTGTCATTCGGTAGTGCTGAATTGTCATGCGACAGGGTATCTTGTCATTCGGCAGTGGTGCCTTGTCATCCGGTAGTGCTGAATTGTCATGTGACAATGTAACTTGTCATTCGGCAGTGGTGCCTTGTCATTCGATAGTGCTGAATTGGCATGCGACATGGTAACTTGTCATTCGGCAGTGGTGCGTTGTCATTCGGCTGTGGTGCCTTGTCATTCGATAGTGCTGAATTGGCATGCGACATGGTAACTTGTCATTCGGCAGTGGTGCCTTGTAATTCGGAAGTTGTTACTTTGCATTTGTTAGTGGAAACTTTTCATTCTGGTCACTTTACTTTACGATAGGGTACCTTTTCATTCTACTTTAGTCAGATGTCATTCAGCAGTGGCTTAATTAGAAATTAGTATCTCCTAATTAGAAGTTAGTATCTCCTAATTTGGACTTATTTTCTTCCGTTTAGGATTAAATGACTTCTTATTGGAACATTTAAAACTAATGTGATTTCGTAGTCCTAAATATGAGAAAGTAAGACCTATTTAGGAGATACAAAACTCTTAATTAGGAGTTACTGAGTCCTAATTAGGAGATAGAATGTCCTAATTAATTAATTAGACTTTTTGGACTCGTAATAAAGACTCAGAATCTTTATAAATATAAAACATTATGATTTGGCACCAGGACGCTTTCGATTTATCAATGTTAGTTAGCAGTAACGTTTACAAAAAAAAATGAAACTCTTTATGGAAATAGTTTTCGCACATGGCAATAAGATGACGTGAAAGAGAAGATGAAGGTGAAATGATGTTTGAACCTTACACTTTTAACTCAGATGATTTTTTTCACATAACGTACTTTCTATAATCAGACAAAACAACATCAACTAACAAACTTATCCATACACTAGACCTATTGTATACTGTGAACCCGTTAGTTCAACAACCGGTTAAACAGCCATGAGTTATATATTTGAGGTAGGACAGACAATTCAGATTGCGAAATCTTACCGCTGATAAAAGTCAGTGCATCCATTTGGATCCACTTGTCCTTATCTTATTTATTTATTTATTTCATTTTTTAAATCTTGCTTGGTTAGTTATTTTTATTGGTCACGCTCCATGTATACTAGTATCTGTCTGCATGTCTATATCTGTCTATCACGGTGGACTTTTTGTTGTATCTTAAAGTGGATTGTACTTTTAAATGAAAGAAAAATTTAATCTTTTTAAAACAGATTTTAACACTATACTAAGGAAGCCTTGAGAGTTGGCCTATTGACCAGTGGTATTTAGTGTTACAAAAGAAATAATGATGTGCGTACGGTTTTATTTTCACATCAAAGAGGCGAAAGATCAGAAAATAAATAAAACAATAAAAGTAAAATAATTGAGCCACGCCATGAGAAAACCAATAAAGTGCGTTTGCGACCAGCATGGATCCATCGTCAGGATCCATGCTGTTCGCTTTCAAAGTCTATTGCAATTAGAGAAACCGTTAGCGAATGTTGCATGGATCCTGACCAGACTGCGCGGATGCGCAGGCTGGTCTGGATCCATGCTGGTCGAACGCACTATGTTGGTTTTCTCATGGCGCGGCTCAATTGGTTTTTATCTTAACTATCCTAATATTAGACTAAAATGCAGTCTGTTATTTAACTCTGCTGTGGGTTTAACATAAATTTGACGATTACAACGAATAAAACTGATTTACTCGAAATTTGTTAGAACTTTCGGCACAACCAAATACCATCAAATCAAGTGTTACAGGGCAATGTACGGTAAATGAAGATGGGCTTTGTTCCCAATGATAAATTAGACATTTTCCAATTCTTTGTAATAGTTTATTTGTTATTCGCCTGTCGCAAACAAAGGGGTTAACTAGAGGTGAAGTTCCTGCCATGTTCTAATACATGTATTGAATTCAAATAAAACATATTTGCTCTTTTCGGAGTTCATAAGTTTGCTAGTTAATGATTATTCACTGACATCGTTGTGATCGCTAATAGCTTTGATATGAACAATATCACATTTCGCTCGGTTACTGTAGAAACAGACATTTTCGATAACTGTTTTTTTTTTTTGTTTATGAGGTCTGCCCGCTTCGTAAGTTACATAGCCAGCGTATACTTCAGTTTAGGACGTCCGAATAATACCGGCTGCCAAGTTCTCTCTCCACCAAAGGTGGTATTTATTTTCTTATGATTTTCACTGGTTCAGACGTACATTTGAACCCGAAAGGATATCGAAAATTCTTTCCAAAATTTTTGTATTGGTAATATTATTGTAGTTTAGACGCACACTTATTCAACATTAGTCAAGAGCTGCGCAATATTTTAAGTATTTTTAAGCTAATTAAGGTTCTTTCATGTAAATGATTTTTTTGTGTATATTTTCTAAGGAGCAGTTTCTATTTAGTACATTACCATCTGACCGAAAAGATAATCTACGTCTTGTACAACCATAAATAGCTGATTTTCTCATTCACTGTTTCATGTCCTCGTCAGGCTAGTAGCTGCGACGTTGTTTCATTATAGTAGTGCTTAGAAACGTGACAATGTATGTGTAACAGTAATATTTTTGAGTTTCTTATTATGCAGTTTATGATATTTCATGATGTAGATCTATGTAAAATATGCCGCACAACAATGAGACAAATACATAGAACAAATATCTGTGCAAATGATATTTCTGTATGAATGTAAGATGACGAAAAAAAAAAACACACAATAAAGTAGATCTAATTGCGCAAACAAATGATTGGCATTTGAGTTTTATATGGGAAATTATGTGAGATTCAATTAAGAAATGAAATATTTTTTTCGGTGTTCATGCGAAATGAACGACAGAATAGGATCGGCAATTCCATGAATCGCTGTTCATGCGAAATGAACAACAGAATAGGATCGGCAAATCCATGAATCGCTCTATCATGTTTAATTTGCCGGTCTATTCTGTCGTTCATTTCGCATGAACACCGAAAAAAAAAAGTTTCATTTGTTTTATATTCACATTATATTTCCTTTCCATTTGTAAACAAGATTATAAATTGCACACATTTTGTTGTATTTAACATTAAAATCAGCTTTCCGGCCATTCTGTTCACCAGACGGAACAACTGCGACGTCATCTAAAGAACGTTCTCCATCCGACTACCTTTTGCTGTTCATACAAAATGAACGTCATAATTTTCAATGCGAATGTAAATATTCTCAAATAGTTTAAGCCGATATATTGATTATATTTGCTCCATTTTAAAGCAATGCCACTGTACAAACACTTTCCCGTGCATTACATGGCTGTAAGTGACGACAATGGTAGGCTATATTCATGTAGGAAGACCGAGATTATTGTCTTTTATAAATCAGTTCCATTTGTTTTAAATTGTATAATAGGCCATTACTATTTATAACATGTATACTGAATTTTTAGAAGACGTATGAAGTACTTTATGCAACAGCAAGCTTGTTTTGAATTTATATCACATGTCCTTCGACTGACCACGTTCTATTTTGTAGAATATATCAATCTTCCTTCCTTTTACATGTTTTAATTGTATGTGCGACATGAGGTACTCCCAGTAACCAAAAGCGGTTAACATATATTTTTGAAACATAGCAGTATTTTGTCATTTTGACAGATGTACTCTTCAATTTTACGCACATTTTAAAAAATTACAAAAATTGTAAAATTGAAGAGTACATCTGTCAAAGATTTCATGTTTTGTAACAATTCCAACACTCGGAGTACACGGAGCAATATGTTAATGTTTGCTATTTGCTCTCGAAAATTTACGCCGGTTCTACACGGTTCACTTACTGAAAAGAAAAGAGACATAATTATAATGATACAAAGTTTCAAGGAATAGCCTCAGGAGTTGTCTCCCGTGAATGACTAAGCTGACTGCTGTTTTAGCTTTTTATGTGGAGTTCCGCAGTTTTTATGTGGAGTTTACTACAATTCTTTGTGGACTTCTGTTTAGTATAAATAGCCAGGTCACCTTCAAGGCAGTGGAGGTCTCCAACTACAAAATTATCTTAGCACACCGTATTTGGTCATTCTGTGAAATTTGCGGTTGGCTTGAAATCAAAATTATAAAGGTGTGCACAATTTTTATCAGTTTAAAGCTTTCTGAAAGCAGTGACAAATTTTAAAAGCATTTCATTTCCTTGTTTAGATTTTAAGCGGCGTTTTATGATTACTTTATAAGAAGCAAGTAAGCGTTTATTAAATAAATGCAGTTGTCTGTGGTATTTCTAATATATTAAGATTTAGTTAATTTTCCCAAAACTTCAGAGTTGCCCAGGAAACCAGGAAACACATGTAAAAGCTTGCAATGTAAGCTGTACAGGCACGTCCAGCAGTCTTCAGAGATCCAGTCCAGTATTCAGAGGTTAAGTCACGCTGAGCAGTCAAAACAGATCCAGTTACATTGAGCAGTCTACAGAGATAAAGTCACGTTGAGCAGTCTAAATAGGTCCGGTCGCGTTGAGTAGTTTACAGAGAACCAGTCACGTTGTGCAGTCTACAGAACTCCAGTCACGCTGGGCAGTCTATAGATGTCCAGTCACGTTGAAGAGAAACACAATATTGGTGTACAATCTACAGGGGTCCAGTCACGTTGAGTAGTCCACAGTAGTCCTTAAATGATTTCGTTCGGCAGATTTACTATTACAACAGTGAAATTAACGTTACACTACATTTTTACGTGTCTTTGTTTGATTGCCAGTTAAAAAAGAAGACAGTCAAGCTCTGGTTATGCTGCAACAAACAACGGTTGACGCACGGACCGGTAAGAGAGCATCATGACGTCAATTATTACGTCAAATTGCCACTTGACGTCCAGTTCATTACTTTCTTATAAATGAAACCCAGCATAATTTTTATTAAAATATTTCAATGAACATGTAAGAATGAAAATAATCAAGGTCTTCTTGTGGAAATATGTCTAATTTACCATGGTTCATCTTTTAGATGCTTAAATATTTAACGGCATAACGCTCTCTTGTTCAATTTCTGCGTATCTGAACTCTGAACCGTGATTAATCAGACGACAAACCACTCGAAGGCTTTGATTATTTTTTATATATATATGCCGCCTGTAAATAACCAAAGCCTTTTACTTTACACTCAGATGTGAAGAAAACTTGAAACTGAATCAATCACGAGTCTGCTTCCTTGAAATCCACTACTGGTGTAATATGATAAGACTTGGTTGTAACCCTAGCATGACTTGAACCCTCGACCCCCGGAAAGAGTGACCGGCATGTTAACCACTAGACAACCGCTCTGCTGATACAAAATCTTTTATCCCACTTGTTGCCACAAACCGTTTGACCGTGTCGGCATCTCGTTGAGCTTCTAGAATAACATTATGTTCATAACTCTTAGAAAATATGTATTTATCTATTTTTACACCTCTTTTTATCAGAAAGAATTACTGATAATATACAATAGCGTTAACATGCTTTAATAAGTACAATTAACTTATACAGAATCGTTATTCATAACTAAGCAGCGTAAGAGCAAACATAGTGCAAAATATTCCCATACTAAAAATGAACCAAGGGTCACATCCAAATAACGATGGACGAGCCGAAATCTGAAACTTATACCAGTTCCCAAGCTCTATTTCTAAACAGTCAACAATTTCTGTGTAGAAAACTGCCCAATGGCCATAGTGCAGGCTATAAAATGAGCAACTCGGACTAGAACCACAGTGTCGGATTCCAAAATGTTCTAGAAGATTCTTGTTCTTTTGAAGTAAGAAAATTGTTCTAGTATTTCTATTATTTTTAATTTCTCACACCCCAAGTGAGATTTCGAGCATGAAGTATTAAACACTCGGGCACTGATGCCCCAAACATTTCACAAGTTACAAGTTAATAAGATATTTTGTAACAATATGAAGGACGTGGAATTCAATCAGCGCACTTTTTACAATATGTTCTTGCCAGCTATTTCCGTAGGATTTAAATGGTACTGTTGAACTTTGATTTTTCAGTAGCAGTCGGTCCTGCCGAGAAGGTATACCTCACTGATGCATGGTAGTTTCATTTGAACTTGTCTTAAATTTCAAACTGAAATCTGTGTACCGTAAAACCTGAAGACTGGGAGATGATTTGATATAGCTGAGTGCATCTCTTTGGCTGTTGATTATTGAGTAAAACAGCAAATTGACATAAACAATGTTCTTGGTTTTTTTTACACTATCAATAAAGCAACGGAAGGACTCATCGGTTAAAGTCACATGGGACATTTCAATATCTATTTCCTTACCCTCTGGATCCAACCAGAGTAAATTCTCAAAAAAATCTACATTCAATAGATACAGGTACTTCAGATTTTGAAGGGAAGGAATCAGTTTGACTAAGGCTTCAACAACGTCATTGTCTTTGATATTGCTAACCACTAACTTTTTTAAGACTGGCGCAAACATCAAGTCTTTCAAAAGCGGTTTTGCCCAACACGCTGCCTCAACTGTTTTCTTGTAGTCTAGTTTTAGTCTGAATAACTCGGATCTATTCACAGAAACGGCTTCGAAGTTTATACCACCAATTCCAAGCAAGTATAATTTATCGTGATGCTGAATATCAAATCTGCCATGTGTACAGTGATAACCATGGTCTTCGCATTTTACTGCATCCATTCCAATTTGCGACAGGCCATGCTTTTTAGAGATAAATTCTATCAGCTCTTTAAGGTGATCATGTTTAATTTCCACGTTGTGAAAGTAAATTGACGTCAAGTGATTGAGCCTCTCCAAGGGCAACTCTGAAATCTCACTACAGTAACTTACTGACAAATTTTTCAATGTTAATGATGATGCACTCATCAATTTACTGTACTTTTGGAAATCTTCATCTGACTTAATGTATCTTATTTCCAGTCTTACCAACCCGGCAATAGAACACATTTCTTCTTCTAAATAACTACCTGTTGTAAAAATTGATTTTATAGCGTTTTTACTTGATCTAAGCATATTTTGTATTTGCGATGCATTGTTTTTGTATATGAAAACATCCTCTAATTTTACGGCAATATCTTCTCCACCTGATCGCTTACATTCGTCAAAACATTTGACGGCGAGATCTTGCACGGATTTTACCTTATTCTCAACTTGTTTACGGCGCTGAGAAATAAAATTGAACATTGCTGAACAGGAAAACTCTCTGAAATCAGATACAGCCTTATCTGTTGATAAAGCAGCATTCACTTCTTGAAATAACGCCTCTACAGCGTACGAAGCCAGACTCGCCAAAAAGATGAAAACGTCAGAGAACTTCTTAACTTCGGCTAACGTTTTGCATGCTTTTGCTATTGTACTGCGTATGTCGTCTTTCTTGTCGGTCATTGCAATATATAACGCGGCCATAAACTCTTGGTAGAGTTTATGAGGAAATGACAATGTGTGTTTTCGCTCGGTCAGGTATCCAATAGCTTTGTTTTTTGATAGTATTCCAACTGAACACAAATAGATTATTGCATCTTCTGGTAAGCCATATTCGTCTAAATCCGAGTTTGAAAAAACTAAACTCGATTCTTGGTCTGTGAAAAGTGCTTCAAAAGCTAGGTAACACAATTTGTACAATACTGAAATGTGACTTTGGACATGTTTTAGATTTGATAAACATTTTGGCGTTTTAATTTCATATTGTTCTATCCTAACTGGAGCTTCCATTGTTTTGCTTCTGGATTTTCTCTCAAATGCACGCTGAAACATCATTTCCAAAGTGTTTCCATATACCTCTGAAAGAGACATCATTCGTAATTTACCATCAAACCAAAGGCAAATCAGATGTGTAGTAATAAGAGGTATATTCAAAAGATCGTCCAACTTGTTTTCAGCAACACTTTCCAGGAATGTGACTGGATGTTTTGAGCCATTACATTTATTATTCAAACGCTCTATTAACAGTTCAACAAATGTAAAACCAACTCCTTCTTCCATCCCTAAAATTTCGATTTGCTGGTCAATTTCATGTGTCCCTAACCTCAAATACTCAAGTTTGTATGGTCTGCTCGTTGTCAAATACACACAGTTTTCTAAATCTTGCCTGTGTGGTATCTTTAGATTACTCGGACACTGCTTAGTTTCTGTCGGATGTGTCCACTCATCGAGACCATCTAAAATAATCAAGCATTTCTCTTTGTTTAAAATCTTCAACAGAACTTCCTTGTTATCTGGCATGCCCAACAGTTGATGCATAATGATATCGTCTATACGACAAAATGTTGTGTCGCGCAGAGATATGTAAAACAGAAAATCAAACTGATCCATCACAGAAGCGTCTTCTTGAACGGATTCGTCATCTGTGTCTAACGCAGACTGAGCTTTTGCGAGGCACCATAGCAAAGCCATTCTTTGACACAACGCCGTTTTCCCTATGCCAGCATCTCCAGTTATATAAATATTCCTGCATTGTTGTCCCCCTTTATAAAAAAATGTGCCTATACAAATCAATGGAAATTTCGTCTTTCTGTATCTTATGATGTTCTAGTCGTCGCATGTAAGGCTTCACATAGAACGTCAATAAAGGAAGTTCTTCCTCTTCAAGTAGCGGAGAAATAGGAAGAGTGGCACAGTTTCTTTTATACGTCTGAACTAGCCGCCGTCGAAGCTCTGTATAGTAGATGATAAAAATGCTTTTGTTAATTATGTCTGTAACTATCAATTCAAGTAAATACGTACAATTATTTATATCATAGTGTTACAGTAGAGATACAAAATTTATTGAAAAATCTAACATAACCCATTTTTCTTTTAAACAAAAAGACTGCAAACTATCATTTTGCAGCAAATCACTATACGTCACAATTACATATATTATGTCATAGCGTCGAAAGTAACAGCGGGTCGCTTGAAAAGAAACACACACAAAACAGGCAATTACTTGGTTAAAGGACAACGTCAAGATGTACATAATAAGCATTGATTTCGTGTTGTATTTTTTGTTTTGTCGAGAGTAACGTTGCACAGACATAATTTTAGGTCGTATAGCGACTCTCCAGCTTTGATGGTGGAGGAAGACCCAGGTAGAACCACCGACGTAGGGCCCTAGTGTTATATTCGAAATAATATATTTCAAACGGTGATTTTTCTTCGAATTAAATAACTGTTGATGGTTCAGATGCGTATTCTTAGACATACAAGTGTGCACTACATATTCAACCCGTGTTAATTGAACTTCAACGAATATGTACTACTTCCGCTTTTACCAGTAATATTTTAAATACTGATACTGCTTGTCATTTTCCCATGGTCTTTAAGATACACCACATCGGAAATATGAGATTTTTTTAAATGTAGTTGTGTGTGTGTGTGTGTGTGTGTGTGTTGGGGGGGGGGGGGGGGGGGGGGGGGGGGGGGGGGGGGGGGGGGGGGGAGCAAGTTAAACGCAAAAACAACTGTGGTTTACTAGAGCTTTAATCTTCAGAAACTAGGCTAGAAAACTGTATAGAACTAAGCGGTTGTTCTTTCTATTCCTCTTTTCTAAAGGTGAAATGGTGAAATGTCTTATTTACACTAAATTCTAATGTTAATTTTAGAAGCACGCGAATTACTTTTTATAAGCAGTCAAAGGCATTCATTCAGATCACAAACTTGATGATCACATTAATTAAGAAAGTGTGGCCAATGAGTAATACATGTATAAGTTCTTACATTGTCATTTCCTCAGGAATAACCATACACGAATATATCTTGCATAAAATCTGGCCATGGAATGTAGATTCCACGGAAGCACCGAGAACAATGCAAATAGTGAAAATTACAGACTCGGTTGGATTGGGTTTTTTTTGGCGGGGGTAGGGGGCTTAACGTCGCACCGACACAATTAAAGGTCATATGGCGACTTTCCAGCTTTGGTGGTGGAGAAAGACACCAGGTGCCCCTTCGTACATTATTTCATCATGAGTGGGCACCTGGGTAGAACCACCGACCTTCCGTAAGCCAGCTGGATGGCTTCCTCACATGGCGAATTTAACGCCCCGAGTGAGGCTCGAACCCACATCGATGAGGGGCAAGTGATTTGAAGTAAGCGACCTTAACCATTCGGCCACGGAGGTCCCCTCGGTTTGATTTAGCCTGTTCATGAGCAGTAATGGAAAATGCAACACTGCCCACGCCGCCTAGCACCGAAGAAAAGTTATTATTTAATTGAGTGTACCAATTATTTCAAGAGCTGTAAGTGTGGCTTAAATGTAGTTACAGCGTCCTGTTTATATATTCCAACGAATTCCAGTCTACTTTTCGTTTTCAATTAGGCATGAATTATTTGAATAAATGTTAAGTCTTCAAAACAATATTGTAATATGAAATAAGGCAAAGCCTCAAAGCGAGCTCAAAGAAATCGGATTTAGCTATAAATATTCATTCTCGCAAACCAGATGTCTACCATGGTACCCCGGTTCGTCTCGGGTACCATGTCGAACATCTGATGAATGAGAATGAAAATATTATGCATCATTTATTTGTCACAAAGAAACTTTTCACTAATCACAAGAATTCAGGAGAACCTATTCACTTGAAAAAGTCTACATTTAGTGTCACCATACCTGTAACAGTGAATATCATACGTTGCAAAATTTATTGGAAGCCGGTGTCACGGTGACGTCATTTACAGCGTTCCCGTTTCTTTCTGCTTATTAATGACATTTTTTCCATTTTCTGGCCGATGCTTGATCTTTTAAATGAAAATAATTTTTTTTTTCAAACAACTGGAAATCTTGCTTGCAATATTGTTGAGTGATGAATAATTTTTAGCAATTGAATGAAGTTCTGTATTCACTCCGGAAAGAAGTACTTCCTGTGAGCACCTATCCGCTAGGGTGCGCTTTTTAAAAACTTCCGACGAAACTTTTCAAATCCATCACCAAGTGTGAAAGTATACTTGCGTTACCGTAAAGCTCGATTCTCGAGCAGGCCCTTCGGGCCTGGCCCCGCTTTCACTAACGTTCTCAAGTCAAAATCTCAGCTCAAGTCTGAGAAAAATCTCAACTTTGATTCTCAGCTTGAGATTTTTCTCAGATTGGCTTTCACTAAAAATCTCTCAGTAAAATCTCAACTTCCGCGCTGAGATTTTTCTCAGATTTCTTGAGTCAAGGGTTTGGCTGTCTCAGTGCTTTTCTCAAAGAAACAAGATGGCGACTTTTCGACGATACAATATACGCCGCCGCCGTAGTCGGTGCCAGTTTCACGTTGAGTTCACCAGCATGACATGGATGACAACAAACTTCGTCAGAGACGGTAATTTCTTAATTTCAAGGGAAGTAATCCAAGTAAAACTTAAATGGCCGATTGTTGCTAGGGACACTGTTTACGCTTTTAAAACACATGCAGCAATTAATTTACCACAAGGACAACATTTTCAAACAATTTTACTGTTTCTAAAATGTTTCTTTATCGTCTTGAATGCTACACAACTTTGAAGACAATATTTATTAAGTACAGTAGACGTTTTACTGTGCCTATGTTTCGTACCAAAAACGCTCGTACCGAGATATATTGACTTGTGCAGTAACGTCCCTAGAAGTCCTTGTTCTTGTGAAATTTCGTTTTACAACTTGGGGGTTATTATCAAGGGGTGATAAAAATGAGCAGTTAGTGGTTGGCTCAAAGCCGGGACCCCTTGTTTACAGGGTGTGCGCACTATCAACTGAACTAACCAGCTGCTGAAACAATTTCCCCTTTGTGGTAATCAAGTCCTATACCATAAGAAACTCCCCTGCTATATAGAAATCGTGTACATAGAGGGGACTATTCCTGGATAATGCCTCTAGTTTATAAAACAGTCGCAGTCCAATGTGTGCATCTAGTTAATTGAACAGATTGGGTAAAATGTGCAGTCAGTCTACTGTAGGGCTCAATCTTGGGGACCCTCTCATACAGGACTAGTACTCTACCAACTAAGCTAACCTACTGCTTAAACAAAACCTCCACTTTGTAGTAGTCAAGTCCTGTTGCCTTATAGGCCTCGGTAGTAAAGTGGTAGATGGCCCACCACTTCAGTGGGATATTGTAGGTTCAGTCTCTAGCCATGTCATGTGATAAAAGTTATTACATAATGGCATGATATTACATACGGCTCTATACACCAGCTTGTTTATAGGTAATCACTCATTAATAAGCATTTGGAAATATTTTGTTCTGCATTTTGCAGTGCTGTTAACTATTAACATCTATACTTTAGATAGTTCACATTTAGCAAGTGGCAAATAGCATGATGTAATTGAATAAGCAGAAAAACTGATGGACATAAAGACAATGAAAAATATTTAAGTTCTAATAATTTATTAAAGTTAACAGAAATTTTTATAAGTTGACAACAGTTTTATTCATTTATAAATAAATATGGCATTTCATAATTTGATCTAAAATATTGGTTGAACATTTAAAGTACAATGTTTTTCAAATCTTTCCAAAAATATCAGAAAATCTTTACTCTATGCTATTGATAAAATTTATATTACCAGTAAGTTGTTAGATTTCAGTATGATTTACAACAATAATTTTAAGTAAAATTTTATATTTCACTGTCATTGTCTTCTCAGATAAATTTGATTTTTTAAAAAGAACTATGAAATGCCAAAGTGTACAGGTTATCATTTTCATTTCTTTTAAATTTTCACTTACTGTTCCAGTTCACTATTCTTCCTATGAAAATGTTTATAATTAACTTCTGTTCACATGTTAAAAGTTATGTTGTTGACTCAAGTTGATGGTGTTTCTCTTACTGATGAGTCCTGGAAACACTGTATGGGTCACAAAATTAAATTGGGACGAAACACACACCTGACAACAGATGTTGATAAAAACAATCATTTGCATTAATAACCAACTGAAGATAAAAATAAGAAAATGTTATAACTTAAATCCAAAAACATTTTTAAAAATTTGCATGTATTTTCAAATTTATCTGATTTTCAGGAGTGTCTAAGGCTTTTTTCATTCAAATGACATAGTTTAATAATTAGTTTAATAGTTAAATGTGCTATTGCCTACCTATTCCCATAAAGGAGTGCAATGTGATGAAACAATGTTAAAATGATCACTATTCCAATAATTAGTTAACCAATAATAGTAGATGGTTTTGTAGTTAACAAGAACTGCCACTCAGTGTCAATTAAAAGAGAAAACATTAGAAATGATACAAGGAGGTTTTTAAAGTAAACAGCTTTAAGGCCTACACCATGTAAATTTCATACAAAAAAAAACTCCTTTAACTTTATGCAGCAAACTTTCCAAAAATAGAATGTTTATCAGTTGGTTAGAAAAGTACTACATATACTTTCAATGTTGCACATGACTTTATACTGCACAAGCCAAAACGGGAGTTAATCAATAAAAACTGATTTAATATTTTCAGTAACATTTTCACCCATGCCAATCTTTGACACATAAATGCGATAATTAAAATTCGAAAACAAGAAATTAATGTGTCTCATGTTCCTAACAAACAACGTGGCAGCCACATTTAAATTTAATGTAAACAAAGATAATGCCTTCAACAATATATATCTATCGGCTATAGTTTTTTTTTAAATAATTAAGCTTTTTCTTCTCTCTCACCTTATTTTAATTCAGTTCAGTTTTATAAAGTGTTTTGGGGCAAATTACATATACACAGCACAAATGTATCCAATCAATGTAGTCAACAAATGTTTGCAATTTCAGCTGAATGGCTCAAGCAATTTTAACCCTTATCATGCTGTACATGGTTGGTCCTACCTTTGCAACAAGTGTAGATCATCATAAGCCTGCACATCTGTGCAGTCTGATCTTTATCTGCACTGTTCGCCATTCAGTCAGTATCTTTTGGTTAGCACCCCTTTTAACACTTAATAATACTGTCCAAATTGTAAAACGTACAAGTTCATTATAGAAATTTAGCAAGGGCCTAAGGGTTAAAGTTATATTAAACTATATAGCTAATTGTGTCCCCTGTGCACCCAAAAAAGTGTGACATTTACATGAAGGCTAGTTTTCAACAGTGTGTCTTTTTAATCAAGCTTTATTGTTAGAGCTTTGATTTTTTATGTAACTTAAAGTCTGTACATTTAAAGCAAAATACTTTTTTTTCATAAACTACATCTCATTCTTACCAATATCAGGCAATATGTCGCATCTTGTGATGGAACCCTCTTCACAAAATGTAGTGAAAAAAAACCAAAAAACAATTTAAATGTTGAACACTACAGTTTCATAACCCCATTACTTTTCTTGAGTCCTAATGTTTCCCTAAGATCTTAATCTTTTCAGCTTGAAGACACAATCTGACTATTTTTGTTTGATAAATCAACTTTCTCAGAATCTTGATGAAAGTCTATACACACAAAAATGTCCCCTGTGCACCTTTTCAGTAGTTTAGTGTCAGATTTTTTATATTCTTTAAATAAAATGTTTTTTACATAGGCCCCCACTTCCACAGTATATCTTGCAGCTTGTTCCTTTCACATGGCAGATATATTGTATTCGAGGAGATACATCAGGAGGAGGTACATCAATCTGAAAAGGAATTGTTTTTTCTATGTTATATACAGTACACTATCACAAATTTTATTTTTGTTATGCATTTATGGAGCGAAATTTCCTTTTTTTTTGTTTCAGTATGATTCAATTTTGCCATAGTATTTCAGTCATGTAATGGTGTTCAGTTAACCTATCAAGTGTTCCTGCATTCTTTACTAGAAATGACTTGTGCTCACAGACAACTTCCCATTGTAAATGAGTAAGAAATGTTGGACAAATGACTTCAGACATGTTCTTCTCTCAAACTGTTAAAGATATTACATGCATAACCAAAGGATCAAACTTACAACTTTTCTTGATTTATAGTCTAGTGCTTTATATTCTGAGCTAGGCATGCAAATTATCATAAGTGAAAGTTTCAAACCAAAACCAATACTGGTCAAAATCAGCCTGATCCATTTCAGATGTTTGTAAATGAAGTGCCTCCATTCAGGGTATCAATTTGGTTTCTGTATATTTTGCAAGCATGCTTTTACTTATTGTTCTCCTTTATTTCCTTTTGACTAAAATTAAAATCTAGCATGGTTTGAATTATAATAGAGTTTGCAAATTTAGGAAACATTGAGACTAACTCAGTCAATACATACTATACTTGAAATCACAGACCAGACACCAATACAGGTACTGCCTTCAGATCCATCAGTGTTTTGGAACCTTGGTGAATGGTCCTAGAACAGCTCAGAATGGATTATCCACTGTCATTAGCATCTTTTGAATCAGCACATAGCTCAAGCCTGACCTCTGTATAAGCTGAGGATCTTCATCAGCTGGCTGTGACCTGATATAAATTAATAAAATTGCTCTGTAACCAGGTTTAAATATACCTTATTCCATTTATAAGAAGGAATATCAATCTTTAAATTACACAAAGATTTTGATAATATAGAAAATCTTAAGCACTAAGTCTGAGACTTAGGTATACAAGATCAATGTTTATTGGGTGCATGTACATAAGCTTATAATTATTAGCTACATAATTTTGATATCTACAAGAATCTTAATAAAACTGTGTGTGGGTGTGTATTATATAAACCACATATAAAATATATAAACATATAATATTAAATAGCATACTTTGAAACATATGCATTGACAATGAACATTTAAAACCATTATCAAAATCTGTGACATTTCAGTGATGCCTTACAATTGAAATAGCTTTTTCTTTCATAATGATTAAAAAAAAAAACCAACATGTTTTAGCATTTTATTGAGGAATTTCATATTCTGTCTCTATTTAGATCTACAATGTACAGAAGTGTACAGAAAAAGAAGGAAAACCTTTAATATACAAATATATATTCTACTGATTGGAAATTTCCCATCATAAAATGCTATTAAACTGTCATACAGATTTTCAAACTTCTGTTTCAAAAATATATTTTGTTACCATGCTTGTGTCAAAAATTGTTTTTATATAGTCCTGTCTCAAGTTATGATATATTACAAACCTGCTACATTTAAAAACAAGAATAAGCTAGGCCTATATATGACACCTGTAGTTTGCATCTCAAGTGAGACTAATGTTTACACTATTGTCTAACATAACATATCGGTTATTTAGGATGTCTGGGGGTGAAAGTGCTGCAAAAATGTAATTAAAAAAATGGAACACATTTCAAACTGAAAGTGAAAGTAGAAATGAAAAGTAGAACTAGGATCATGTAAAGCCTTTGAGACCCCCTCATGTAATTTTTCATAAATGGAAATTATACCTGCCAGACCAATAATATTCATAGTACATATACACAAGTAGCAGATACTTTCTATAAAGGTCACCTTGTTTGGTTATACTTTGTATTTTGTCTTAAACACATGTACCTCTAACTGTCCACATTTTATCTTGTAGAAATGTCAATCTTTTTTTTTCAACACATTTTTTTCTCTAAATTTGTTTTTGTTTTGTGTCTAACATACTTATCTAGGTACTCTGGTTAATGAAAAATAATTAACTTTTATATTTTTTGAAATATTGCATTTTTTTTTCATTTTGACAGCTCTACCTACTTTCACTTTATTTTGCATTTTCAAAAAAATATACATGGTTTGCAGCACTTTCAACTCACAGGGTACCTTGCGAAATACGTTAGACACAGAATTAATTTATAATCATGACAGCAATGACAAAATACTATGGAAAAAGAAGCTTGATATCTTATACAAAATAGAATGTGAGTATTTTGAACAAACTGTGTTGTTCAAAGTTTGAAATGCCTGCAGTAGAGAATGCATACTGGTTAGGAACCATTTTCCGGACAGGACCAGTTTCCGGACACATGCAATATCCGCTTTATTTCGTTGTTATTCATGTTATTGTTTTATCTAGAACATTTAGATGTTTGTTCTTCATGTCTACAAAAAACCATTATTTTATAAGGCTGTATAATGTTTGGGTTTTTGATGATAACTCACCTGCGTTTACGAAACAACTTTCTGTCTTAACGGGGCATGAAGATAGCAATGCGCATGCGCGGTAGTTCACACATGCTGAGATATCAAGTGTGGAAGAAATAATCAAACTACATAATGACTGTCTGCTGATAACTTGTTCTACTTTTAATTTCACGCTAAATGTTACGTAAAATGCAGGGCTGTCGATTTTTGCACTAATTTTATTCTATTTCTATTGGAATTATCAAGGATTCGTATTAGACGAAATTCGAGTTTTTTATAGTCAACCTCGGTTTGCTTTCGTAGCTGCTATTGAACGTCGGGTTATGTTTCAAGTGCAATTTTGAAGAGATGAATGATTAAAAAATGTGTAGAAATAGTTTAATTACTTATTTTGATATGAAATTAACAACAAAACACCGTCAAAATATTTGTCCGGAAACTGGTTTACCTGACGGGAAAAATACCTCATTTTAGTGACCCCATTTGAGGCCCCACGGAACCCATATTTTACGTCACAACGCGATGCTGATTACAACATCGGATGCAGAAGGGGCTGAAGTTTGTGCAGTGTGGACTTCATTTATGTCAAATATTTTTTTTAAGAATTAATGGAGCCGAAATAAGAAAATGTGTCCGGAAAATGGTTCCCAACCAGTAGCTATTTATGTCCTTGCAATCATTGATATGAATACACTAATTGCAGTAATTAATATGTGAATCAAAAAACAATATATACTTACGGCTGCATATCTGATTCCAATAAATATATGCCAGATAACATAAAATTGTCACACGTAGTGTAACAACATATGTTTGTGTTTACGTAATCCCATATTTGGTAAACACATGCAATATGACGTAGTACCCTCGACTGTGTGTTTGATTGGTTCAAAAGTGACAGGTTTGAAGCTGATTAATTATAATATTGAAAATACACTGCCATACCTTTGTACAACAGTGTACAAACATACAATCTGGATATATCCCGAAACTGTACATGTTGTTTATGAACATTTCTCAACGCTCCATTTCGTCTCAATAAATGAATAAATCCACTGCCCCCAACTATGCACTCGTGTTCGTGGGAAAGTTCACGCGGCTCCTTGGATGTTTGGCCGCTTATGTCTTAAAAAATTACGGCTCAGCTGAGAAAAATCTCAAGACTTGAGAAAAAGTTTAGAGAAAGCCAACTTGAGAAATTTCTCAGCTGAGACAATTCTCAGACAATTCTGAGACAATCTTGAGCTGAGAATTTTCTCACTTTGAGAACGTTAGTGAAAGCGGGGCCTGCTCTTCGAGCTCGCTATTAATGTATCACGTATCAACCCTAATATGAACAATGACATGATTTAAAAAAAAAATTAAACGTATTTGTCACTTGCATATCTTGATATAATGTGACTATATTCTTTTTTACTAATGGTGGTACATTTCAATGCCTGTTTACCTTTTGTTTGAAAATCATAGTCCTCTGACATTTCTGCTTTTAGTTTTTTGCTGGCAGTGTCTGATTCCCGTCGTATCCGCTTTATTCCATGTTGAACTGTTTTCTTTATCTTCTCCTTGTATCTTGAGAAAATATTTTGGATACTGCTTAAAGTGTTAGCCACATTTTCCTTCTTGCTAGTACTGATAAAATGTTGAGCCTCTTTCAGCAGCTCAGATTTTGTTTTGTCTATATCCCCTTTAGCCTCGTTGATAGCATCTTGCAAATGCTTGGATATATCTTTGTCTGTTATTGTCCATTTTCCGGAACCAAGCTACACACAAACAAAATATAAAAGAACAAATTGTATGTTCGTTTTACTGAGGTGTACAAAGGAATGTCGAAGGAATAATTAACTACGTCGACAAAAGAGCAAATGTATGAAATATTTATCATATTTATGGGAAGCTTAATTCAAACAGCCTTTTCAGATCTCTGTTGAAGAGAAATTAGTAGAAAGCACATGGAAACAGTTCAGTCCTTCAGTTGATAATTTAAGAATTAGATGTGCAAGTTCACTGCAAACTTGGAACAACAGTATTTAGTTAAGTGTTGCTTTTATTTCTATGCTTTTGGGAACATGAAGTTCATTCAATATTCCAGTGTAAAACAATTAAGTTTTAGCTGGTGCTAGGGGTCGAAAGGGGTACTGCACATTCCATTATTTATCACGAACAAACTCGATCAAACCTTTCGCTTGGTTATTTTCTATGCCTCAAAACCTTCCATAAGATTCTAGCATTTTTACTGAATAAAAGGTGGTCACGTGGTGAGCCCCTATATTTCTGTGGAGGGGTCAGTAGATTTTCATGTCGTTCTAGGCTAAAATATTGGGCCGATAAAACAATTCGCGTCCCTACTCCTATTAATCGTACTAACCCCACATGTTTCTGTGGAGGGTCACTAACAAACTCAATAGTTAATATTTTCTTAGACTTTACCGGATATGTAACATTTACGCACCTGTGTTAGTCTCTGCAAAGCAATTTGTGCATTCCTATCACCAGCAATATGCTTAGGATCACTGAGTACAGCAGTCAATATAGTGATACTATCCTCGAACTTTTTCTTTGATATTTCAAAACCAGGACAGTGTCTGTAATTCTTGCCAACGTCTCGTGCCTATGTAAAATAAATTCATGATAATAACATACTATATATTGTTGTATCTTAAATCGCAAACAGATATAGAAAATAGTGTTTCTCAGCAACGCTAATATCAGATATAAAACACAGGTTATTTCCGATCTTTTATTAATAGAGCTAACCATAACTGATTACTAAGAGTTATTGAATCAAAGGAATTTTTCATTATTTTTGGTTTGCAGCTACGGCTCCAAGCCTATGTATTGTTTTTTTTTTTTGGTACCCAAATGTGTGTTAGTATGATACGAAAAGCCGGGAAGCTGCCTCAGACCGAGATCAATACGTTACGAATTCAGTGATTGGTTGCAGGAACAAGTGACCTGTGATGTAAGCTGCGCAATGCGGAAATATTGGAAGTTTTCCGATTGCAGTTGCGCTTTTGTTTGTCTATTATTAAAATGGGGGTGTACAGCAATATGAATATAACTATAAAACGTGTCTGTACGATAAACTGACAACTTCTCAATTTTGACGTTTACATTATTCATGATTGAGTTCACATTTATCCATTGTAGTAATTGTTAAAATGATTTAACGGGCAGTTGTGAAATTTGTTAGAGAACACACCCTGAAAGGATGTAACCTGCCAAAAGGTGTCTCAAAAGACATTTTGCCGCCAATTTTTGACAGGACTATTATGGTTGGTTCGATTATTGTTGTAGGGGTGTTATTAAAACAAGCTAAGGAAGTAGCTCTGCAAGGTATATTAAACCATTTTTTTTCACATTACCACCGTATTCTGTATATCAGTGTTTATATTTCTGTGTTCGGGACCTAGTAAAGGAAATTGGCTTCCTCCTAATAACTAGAACGCTTTGCGCTAGAGCATGCCATGAATATACTACCACTTTAGATTGCCTACAGTTTGCCGGGTTGTAGTGATGAATATAGCCAGTCTATCCCTCTGATCCGTGAATTTCATGGAAAGCATAGTTGTAAATACACGTACACTGCTGACTGGTGTACAAATAAAGAGGCACCACAAAATAACTGTATTCTTTTGTGTTTCCATGATGGTAATTATACATGCTTTGCATGAAGAAAATGAGAAATAACAAGTATATAGTTACAAATTGACAGTGACATATATTAGGCCAAGACAATATGTGTAATGTCTTAACATTTTATTGAATAACTGTAGCAATATGTACAGAAATCAGTGTTTTTAGTGAATTTTGAAGTACATTTTGTTTCTACAGTGTAAGATAGTTATTCATCTATGTTTTTGAAACTATGCTGAAAAGAGATTGACTGAATAAGTTTGCAGATGAAGTTGTAAAACACATTTATTCAGGAATGGCCTAAATTGTCCACCTGAAAACTTGTAGTATAACTGTATATTACCTGTATTTCAAGAATGATTTTCATGAAGTTTTTGTGAGTGAAAAAAGTAGGTCACTAGGTCGTGGTGGGTCTTTAAACCAACTAGAGCTGATGCTGACTCAATCAAATCGAGTCTGCAATATTTACTTTTTGCCTTGTCCTCGGTGCTTCCGAGGGATCTACTTTTCAGGCTCTGTTAATAAATCTATTTCAAGAATTTTACAAAAGCATTTGATAATTTTAAGTTTTTATGTATTTATTAATAACTTCCCTACATCTTTTAATGATGTTTCAGCAGTGCAGTATGTTCTTTGATTTTTATGCCCCGAAGGTGGGCATATTAAAATCGCATTGTCCGCCCGTCCGACCGTTACTTTGTAAATTCTTGTCCGGGCTGTAACTGCCATCCATGAAGGAATTTTGAAATAGTTTAGCATACATATTAACCTTAATGCGAGGACGTCTCATGTGTAATACTCAGACCCCTAGCTACAAGGTCAAGGTCACACTTGGAAGTCAAACGTTAATAGGGTCTGTTTCGTGTCCGGTTCGTAACTTTGCCATTCATCAAGAGGTTTTGAAATTACTCAGCATACATGTTTATCACAAAGAGATGACGTGTCACGGGCAAGGCCCATAACTCTAGCTTCAAGGTCAAGGTCAAACTTAGAGTTCAAATGTTAACAGGGCCTGTTTTTGTGTCCGATCCATATTTCTGCTATCCATGAAGGGAGTTTGAAATATCTTGGCATATATGGAAACCATAATCAGACAGTGTGTCATGCTCAAGACCCAGATTCCTTGCTCCAAGGTCAAGGTCATAATTAGAAGTCAAAGGCTAATAGGATCTTTTTCGTGTTTTGTAAATAACTCTGTTATCCATGAAGGGATTTTGAAACAACTTGGTATAAATGTTTACCATAATGAGGCAATATGTTACGCGCAAGAATCAGACCCCTAGCTCCAAGATCAAGTTTACATTTAGAAGTCAAGTCAAAGGTTTATAGGGTCTGTTTTATGTCCGGTTCGTAACTCTGTCATTCATCAAGGAATTTCGAAAATACTTGGCATAAATATTCCCCATAACGAGAAAACGTGTCATGCATAACCTGACCACTAGCTCTATGGTCAAGGTCACATTTAGAGGTTAACGGTTTACATGGTCTGTTTCTTGTCCGTTCCATAACTCTTCGGGAAGTTCCATCGATTAAGAGATTTTAAACTAACATGGCATAAACGTTCCTAATATTGAGATGACGTGTCAGACACAAGCCCAAGACCCCCTAGCTTCAAGGTCAATGTCACACTTAGAAGTTAACATTGTATGTTTCTTGTCCGTTCAATAACTCTGCCATTCATCAAAAATTACTTGTCACAATTCTTCTCTATGATGAGTTGGTGTGTTACGCTAAAGACCCAGACCATAGCTTCAAGGTCAAGGTTACCTTCGGAAAACTTTTTTTTATCTGGTCGCAAAATGATTCATACCTAAACATTTCTGGCATATTTTGCGCAGACAGCTGTAGCATTCTTGTGCACGCTTCGGGGGCGTTTGTCACTAATAGTGCCAGCTCTTGTTTGAGCTTCAATTCTAAATACTAAGTACATTTTGAAAGTTATATATACTTGTATTTTTCCCTATAAAATGTCAAGGTCAGTAGTGGCTTTTGTCAAGTTACCTTAAAGACACACCACAAAATAACTATATTTTTTTGGATTTTCATGATGGTAATTATACATTTTTTATATAGAGGAATGTGAAATAACAAGTATCTAGTTACACTTTGACAGTAACACATATAAGGCTAAGACAATGTATTCAATGTCTAAATATATTATTCAATTATTGTAGTAGTATTCACGGTACTTCATATATTAAGGTGAGTTTAGACCACACTTTGTTTCTACAGTGTAAGATAGTTATTGTTCTATGTTTATAAAACTATACTGAGAAGAGAATGACTGAATAAGTTTGCAGGCTGAAGATTGCCCACCTGTCATCTTGTAGAATAGCTGTATCATACCAGTATTACAAGAATTATTTCCACCAAGTAAAAGTTGGAGGAAAAAGTATACAACTAGGTCGTGGTGGGTCTTTAACACTTCTAATAATGATGGATAAAAATGAATGCTATAGCCTATAAGTAACGGTTAATGCGAATGCGATAATATTACACACCGATAGCCACACGAGAACTACATGCAGATAAAGACTTGCCACTGTTCGCTACTGCGAAAATATAAAGTGGTAATATTGGACTGGGAATTCATGGCATGGTCTTAAAATTTTATATTGAGGCTGGACACCAGTAGTTCAAAATCAAAAACGCCAAGAATTGTTCAATACCCTTGCCTCTAAAGTTAAGACTGGCGTTCCCATGGGAACAGAAGTAGAAAATCGCAATCAGGTTTTGCATAGAATCTTATGTAATGACCCCTACACCCACTTGTTCAGTTATGTAGACTATGCCGAAACCAGCCAAGCCTTTCCTTTTTAAAAGGAAACTTTATTTGTTGTTGTTTTAATCAGTTTCCCCCATTTTCCACATACTTCTTCTTTTTTAAAAAAAATAAATAATTTGCACATATGTCTCATACATATGTGCTCTTTTTTTCTCCTGTCTATATTTTTTTTACTTTTTTTCATACACACTTCTTAAACATTTTTGTAAATATTACCCCAATTTGAAAATTGTCAGATAACAAATGTCAATGACAATATATGACTTTACCCAGTATGTGAAGTACATCATAGGTCACTTAATTTAAATGTTAAATAATATGTCTTGATATTTCCATTATTTATTCATGTGATTGTACGTATCCATCATGTGTTTGCATGTATCTGTATATGTATACAATTTGAAATAAACGGGGTTTAACCCTAAATGGGGCCTGAAAAAAACACAACAAAACAATACACACACCAATGACAAATATCGAGGAATAGTCACGTCTAAAGAACGCAGCCTCTAGATAATAAATGTGGGTCAATGATTTCAGACATTATGTCTCTTACCTAATCGCCACAGAAAACCTATGTCATGACCGCGGATCGAACTTACGTTCCGGCGATCCATAGATCTGCACTCTTCCTACTGAGGAAGGCAGGTAAGCTAGATAAATTTGTAATCGGACAGGAATTTGAATTAGCGATGCAGCGAGCTTAAAATGTAGATGTGCATCATCTTCAAGCTATATTTTAAACAATATAATCAATCTACTCAAACACATAAGTTGAGATTAAAAATGAGTAAAGATTTAACGGACATTATAAACCGGACTTCTGCAATATTAAAATAACCTCTAAAATTTCTAAAAAGTTAGATCTCAAGTGGAGCTCCGCATCACTTTGTTTACTAAGACTTGTAAAATTTTGAAATAATCTAATACGTGGCCTTGGATTTTGTTATCAGTCTTTAATATGTCATAATGACCTTAAAGCAAAAAGCAAAAACAAAATTGTTTAGCAATAAGCTTTCCAACTGAAGTCACAAGCTCAGCAATTATACAGGCAGACACAAAGTTGATCACTCACATTCAACTTTTTATAGATTAATATTTGATGTATTTATACAAGGTTTAATGGATATCTCTAACTTACCTTGCAGAAAATGTTGGCAGGATTATAAAGGTTTTCGTTGACTTTGTTCTGAAAATGTTCGTAATTTAGAAATACACTAATGATGCCATTGAAATCTGTTTCAGCTGCAGTGGGCACAGAGCTATAACCTTCAGGTGGCATGAAGCATTTGGCAATCTCCCAGGATGAGTTTGCCCACTGTTTGGCGTCCGTATTCTTCCAAGAGGGACCCAAAAACCTGTGGGCATTGAAGATTTCATCTCTGACGCCTTCGCATATACCTAATGGACATGGTCTATGGGTGACATTGCACTTTCGTTTCTGCCAAACGCATATATTGTTTTTGGGCGTGCATTTCATTATACTTCCAGTATTGCAAGAATTACACGACGTGTTATGTGCTATTCCTTTGTTTTTGAAAACGTCGTTGTACACTTTTTGTTGAAACTGTGACATTTCATTAGTAACAATATCTTGTAATCCTTCTTTAGTGTATACTATTGCCATCCCAGTTTTAATCCAGTAATGAAATTTTGAATCACATAACTGAGTTGTACTTGCTGTCGCCATAGTGTAGAGAATTGTAGAAGTTCGTCTAGTTTTAACGGGTTGTCATTTACCCAACAGTTTCAGTCATATCTTTACTGTTAACAATACTTTTTTCTTGACGCCCCTAAATAGCGAAAACAAAAAGTTATCACATAAAGATAAGCATGGTGAAATGGTAGCATATCTTTAAATTGTATCTGCGTCTTAGCAGAAAATGAAACTGTGTCATGGCAAATTTTACGACAGATCATCACGATCAATTGTTACCATTGCATTATCGATTAAAGAGTCATTGCCACATATAGTTTCGAGACGAATAAAATTGGTAGTTTACCTTTTGTTTAGTTCTTCCTCTGAATCAAACTTTTCTGTAGATTTCACTTGTTATTCAGTACTTCCCGGGATATTGTACTGAAAACTTACGAAAACACAGCCAATCCATCCTGCAGCCGTTTAAACTGAAACACACTGATACTAGCGTTCATGAGAAATCGCACGTTAATCTGATGTCTGATGTTATCTAAAGTGTTTATATTTGTTTATATATTTTTTCTATAAACCCGCGTGAAGACGACGCATTTATACAGTATGATTTAAAAACATTCTATTAGCAGACGACACGAAGATGATATTTCAATGAGAACAAATAGAGGGTAGGTCAAGGTCTGCGCACCCTGGACGGCAGTGAGAACAACAGAGGGTAGGTCAACGCACCCTAGTCAATGGCATAGATGATGGACTCGCCAAGGTATGATTTTATTAAAGCAGACGAAACAATCTACCTTGCTTTAGGTTAAACTTTTTGTCGATTTTTTGAAACTTTGTTTGTTGTTGTGTTTGTATCGCGTTTAATTTTGTAAAATAAATGGCGCATAACTATTTAAATGAATTACTTTGTAATATTTGTCGTTGAAAAAAGTTCAAACTTACTAATTAAAATGTATTTGAAAAAGGAAAAGATATGAACGTTCACGTTAGAGATTTTGACATTTTATTGGTGATGGATACGCTTCACTGTAAGGTGATGGTGGTGTTAGATACGCGCACAGGGAGAGCCGGGAGCGCATTTGGGAGCGACGGGAGAGTTTTTCACCACCATCACAACCTATATAATTGTATATTCTATTTTTAAGGATGATTGTATATGGACATAAATAAAATCTGTTAAAAAGATCCCTTGGAAGCAAAGAATGCAACCAAGAATAATAGCAGACTCGGTTTAAAGGCAGTGTTTAGTATGTAGTAATGAACCTTTCCGAGCTATCGTTAGAGGTTTCGACATGTGAAACAGTGGACAGTACATCAGAAGGGTTCTTGGTGGGTACGAGCTAGGAAGGGACCTGATCTAGTTTCGTCCCGTCCGGCCCCCAAGCTCAGTTTCGTTTCTGACCCGGAAAGTTTTCCCTAAAGGAGTCCTCCCACTCTAAAAAATCTGACCTCTCATCCGCTGCTATCTTGTCCCCTCTCGCCTGAGTCTCATCCTCATCTATATCTGACTCTTGCTCCTCTTCATCATCTGAGTTTAAGTTAAAATTTGCACTGATGTTGAGATCTCCCTGTGTTTTGTCTTCCTTCTCCTCTTGTTCTTCGACCTTCTCCACTTGAGTTTCCTCTCCTGGGGTTCTTTCCCGTCCTTGCTGCAATGAACTCCTAACAGCTTGTGAATATGATGGTGCAGGACCATACATACATACTTTTCTACCATGGTCTACTTGTGAACAACGCAGACACAATGGTGGCCTGCCAGCAATACTGATTAGGACAGCCTTGCCATCCATCCTCAAACTTAATCAAGTGAGGGATAGCCTTCCTCTGTATCTCAGAGACTTCAAGAACCACCTCCCGAAGTCCATTTTGAACTGACTTGCCATTCTGCATAAAAGTTACTTTTTTGTTATTAATAATACTTCCAAAGTCACTTAAAACTTTTGATTGTAGTGTCTTTATGTTTAGGGGAAGCCAGTGCAGTCTAAGGATAACTGACTGTTTCCCTAAAGAAATACTATGGAACTGCTTATCACGATAAGTAAGATGTCCCTTACCTAAATGTCTACTAAGTAAGATACGTCACCTGGTTGGGAAGACATAACTATTTCAATCATGTCAGGTGGGATCTCGTACGTCCTTAGAAGATTGAAGATATCCAGTTGAGATGCTCCTCTTACGATGTCGTAAAACTGCGACGAAAGCGCACGTCTCTGAACGATAGTGTAACGTTTTCATCCGAGCCTGGTACTGAATTATCGTCTCAAACAGACTAGATATAATAACAAAGTATCAATATAAATTTTCCAGCTATCTAGCTTATTTAGGGTATAAAAATGTGTATATCTATAATTTTTCTCAAGCTACCTTGCTTAATGATTCTTCACAAATGATTGTAAAAATGACTGGAAAATGTTGGAACAAATTAAAAATACAATTATGTTGTTAATCGAGCTTGTAACTGATTTCAATGTTTCAACTGGTTTCAAACAAACTTTCTTGTCCCTTATTAATCACTCAAATATTTATGTTCGGAACTTTGTTAATAAGGTTTCAACTTGTTCTGAGACTATTTAGCTTCTGTCTATCCAGTATGCAGTATATGCTACGACATAGGTCTCAACCCTGCCTCAGACCTTCACTTCTGTACTATATGTACCTTTAAGTCTCAAACTTGTCTCTAACTCGAATATACGCATGTATGGAACCTACGACCCGGACTCAATTTGTCTTAACCCGCAACTCAGAGCATACGCTGCTACTCTGGGGTATTAAAGGAACCTGCAACTCAGGGCATACGCCGCTACTCTGAGGTATCCTTATAAGCTACTAGTAGTTGGTCCAAAGTCCTAGAAATTTCCAAATATCGTAAATAATTTATTTAATTATTATTTTTCTCTTCGATCTGCTCTCTTCAAAAGCCAACGACGTTCTGCCAAAGCGCATCTGCTGGCTTCTATTTATGTGCCAGATCTCATGCGGATCCCACGGACTTTTCCGTTGGTCCTAATGTCGTACATATTTTAAACACTCGTTTTCCTATACTAGACTCTTTTAGACCTAAAAATGCAATTGATTTCTTAACTAGAAATAGTTTATGAAGTTTACAGAACAAAATTATAACTTGCTTTTACTTTCCTTTTAGATAATTGCCGTTTCAGAATTTCTGCAGACAACTACAGTATTTAACCCAAAGATGATTATCTAGCGCAAGTATACCTTATTACCGGAAAGTGCGTTTTCACTACAATAGCATATGGTAGAGGTTCCAGCATTGTGACTTTGTTTGCAAGTTCCTGTGAACATACCCCCTACGCCGCATGTACTTATATATACCTACGATTAAAATCTTTCCCGTGGTGACCGGTATTTTTGCATATTGAATTAGCTCTCTTTTTTCATTCTGTGTCTAAAAATAGCATACATTCTTCTAATTTTAACTCATTCAAATACCTTACGAATATTGGCATACAATCGTCATGAAATTCGTTGCAAACTAATATTATTCTGTATAACTTGGAAAGTTGTACATTACAAAATATCAAGAAGATTTGGTATGTGCGAAAATAGGTAAGATCAGAAAGGAAAAGCATATACATGTATAGACAGTTTTTATACGTGTCGATAGCCTTTCTATTTCCAGAAAAAAAACAGTCCTATGGAAACCACAGGTCATTATCCTGAAAATAGAAAACAAAGCAACAGACAGAAATCATGCGACAAATTGGAATTATGTACAAGTATATTAAAAAATCATAGTTTGAACTTAGACTTATAATATTCTGGGAACATCTTTTTATTAAATTCACAGTTTTTTTCCGTTAAAGTGCAAAACCTGTGCCCAAGAATCTAGAAATGAAACATTTTGTAATCTATTGCTATTGTAACAGAATATTCGGTAGAAAATTTGAATAATTCAAATTTTGAGCTTAATTTATTATTGTGTTTAGTTTCTGTAGTGCCAAATTATAAATCTTGAAAGAGAATGACTAAACATGAGTATGTCAAACATTTGTCTAATTTAGGTAGATCGAAAAAACGAAAATCCTTTTCCGAAAATGTCACCTTTTTTTCGCTTATTATTTGTAGTGGGTTAAGGACAATTTTGTTTAGAGGCAAAAACTGTGAACATTCTAAAAATAGATGAGACACCGTTTCAATCTTATTACAAAAGTAACATTTAGTAAATATACTTATTTTCTTTAAATATAAATAATAATTTACATACATGAGGAAAAAGCCTTCTACATTTCATTTAGAATTGCATTATAAAATATATGGGAAGGAGTTCCAACAAAAGAAATATCAGGATATGAGGATGTTAATTTCTGAAACACATTTAAACATAACCTGTAGAACGGGAGATGAATTCTATACTACGTGGGAAAATATTATAAGCGAGAATATTTCATCAAATTTATTCCAATCCAAAATTCGGCAAAATAAGTCCATGTTGTTTGGCTGCATGTAATTAATTTTTGCAAATGATACAACAATAATGCTTGCCATTTTAATTCAATGTTAGGGACATTAAGACCCCCGTTTTAAAATGTAAAGATGTTTTCCGTGAAATCGGTTCAAAAGTTGAGCCACAAATAAATCTAAAAGCAGCTTTCTGAAACATATTAATGTAATGAAAAGGTACAATGTTAGCCGTTATATGGTATAGAAATTTTGAAAAAACTAGGGAATTCAAAACAGCACTTTAACCTTTCAAATTAAATAAAATAATTCTCGAGGAATTGAGATTTTACGTTCTGGTGAATTTCAGATATAATTTTGACCAAATATCAGCAAGATTTAGACCATAACCGAAATGATAACCTAATAATTTGCAGTTTCTAACCCAAGAATTTCCAAATTGGTGATCTGACCTATTTTTCCAATTACCCTGTAAACATGAAGTCATTGGGCCAACGACGGAAAACCGTCAAAGGATAATCGTTGTTGGGCCACTGTTGGCCCAACAATGATTAATAACTATTGTAAATACAGCTGTTGGGCCAACGTTGAACCAACTTTAAATTTCAGTCACAGATATCTCTGCATTGGCCCGATATTGATTTTCAGGGAAAGACTTATACAGAGAAAACATCGTTGGTCCAACGTTGGGCCAACATTGGTCCATTAGAAGTAATAATATAATAATTGTATATTTTACAGTTCACTGTTTTATCACAAGCAGGTTGTGTAGCTGTAACATGCAATATTTAATTAATTATTAAACACTTTTCTGCACCAATTCGTAATCAGTTAAATTTGGGCTAATTAAACTAAAAACTTATCTACAGCCGTAATGATATTTTGAACTATTTCAAATCTAATACCTTGAAAAAATTGTGAAAAATATTGAAAAAAAAAACCTTACTAACTCTATAACAAATATCTAATTTTATACAATCATAAAATGTTTACAATAAATCTGTTGAATATTCCAGAACATGAACTCTCGTTAACCCGAGTTATGTAAGAAATCCCAGAAAATGTGGTTAATTTTACTCTCTAGGCCAGATTTCTAGCTTTATAGACATGTGAAGTAAAGGAAACTATTATACATGTGATAGGCCTAGATTTAACAAAAACCCGGTCTTCCAACTATAAACTGTAAGTAGAAGGTTTTTTTAAAATATTTTTTGATAAAGTTATGGAATCTTATACAGAATTTCTTTTTATGTCCTGTATGTATGTTATATCCATATTACTTGAACATATGTTAAATACTAATATCTAAAGCTGGCGGATGGCACTTGTGTTAAGTATTAAATTCTGTAAATAAAATAACACATTTTCTTGTTAATTCTAACATATTTTTCTCGGTTAAATACAGACAAAAATAAATTTCATATATTAGTTATTGTTATCAATTTGACGTAGATGGTTTAATCAACATTATGGTTTTTTTTACAGGGTGCTGTTCAAGGGAGTAATAATGGAGTGCCTAGCACTGTGGTGCACAGGAAAAAATAAAAATATAAAAAGCTGCAACTTCAGCGAGAAAAGAAAACAAACAAACAGAACTTGGATATATAATGAATTAATATACAGACAGTAATTCATTTTAGTAGGATTTAATTAGTGACTGAAATAAGAAAAAATATTTAGATTTATAAAAGACTGGAATCAATATTTTACATGTTGTAGTGATGAAATATTCTGTTATATTTCTTCAGGAAAATTGCAAACAAACTTTAAATAAATGTTAGATTTCTTTTTGTTAAATGTTAACAAAATCACAACTATTTGAAAATAAAACATGTATAAAACAATGCTAGTTTTAGTCTTTTTTCAATTTCGTAATCGTTGGGACAGCGTTGGCATCCATCTTTGGCAAACAAAGAAACAGAGTTGGCCCAACGTTGGACCAACCGTGATAGACGAAAAAATGCTGTTAGCCCAATGGAGGGCCAACGATGAGTGTTGGATATCAGTTGTTGGCCCAATGGAGGGCCAACGATGAGTGTAGGATATCAGTTGTTGGCCCAACGGAGGGCCAACGATAAGTGTAGGATATCAGTTGTTGGCCCAATGGAGGGCCAACGATGAGTGTAGGATACCAGTCGTTGGGCCAACGGTGTACCAACCGTTGGGCCAACGTTGCGCCAATTAGCAAAATGGCGTTGGGCCAACGTCGGAAATCTTCGTTGGGCCAACGAGGAGTCTGCCGTTGGCCCAACGTTGGGCCAACGCATGTCTGCTATCTGGGTACCTAAATATATACCGTTGGATTTACTGTAATTAATTTTAGAACCAGCATTTTCTGAAAAAGATCAACTTCTGTAAAGAAAACTTTATTAGAATCATCATACGTTAAAACAGAAGTGTTATCATCAGCATATATTGACATTTTGCATTCGATTGACCACTTGGTACAACAATACCTTTTATGTTCGGATTGTCTTGAATTTTCTTCGCAAACGGTTGTAAACATAGAATATAGAGTAAAGGAGAAAGAGAACAACCTTTACGTACTGACCTTGACAGAATAAAGGGTTCTAAAATAAAGTTATTAACAATGACAGAAGGCTAAATATCATTGTATAGAACTTTTATCCATTTGATAAAATTAGAACTAAAACCAAAAGCGTTTCAAGTGCCGAACATATATGACCAGGAAACTGTCAAAAGCCTTTTCCTGATCTAAATTAATAAAGCAAGCTGATAATTGGTTTTGTTCAACATAATCAACTATGTTACGTAGTAAATGTACATTATCAAAAATTGACCTTCCACGAATAGAACAAGTTTAAGAGATACCAACAATATCTAGTAAAACTTTTGATAAACTATTCGAAATAACTTTTGACACAATTTTTCTGTTTACGTTTAATAATGAAATTGTCTATAATTTTTCATTACTGACGATTTACTTTTATCCTCACATAACAATAGATCTATAATGTATGAAAGTTTTAAGATTCGGACATTTCACCACTATCATATCATAACTGAAACAATGTAACTAAAAGATTATCAAACAAATGAAAAAAATCGAATATAAAACAAGGAAGACAAACCGTCACTACCTGGTGATTAGGTAGAGTCCATTTCCTTTATTTCTGACCTGGGAAGTGCTCGCTAAAGTAGTCTTCAAATTCTAAGGAGTCTGACCTCTCATCCGCTGCTCTCTTGTCCCCTCTCTCCTGAGTCTCATCCTCATCCATGTCTGACTTTTCTGACTCTTCGTCATCTGAGTCCATCTGAAACTCTGCGCTGATGTTATGTTCTTCGTTCGTTTTGTCTTGTTCCTCCTCTTGTTTTTCGTATTTTTCCTCGGTTTTCTCTCTCGGCGTTTCTTGCCTAGGAGGTTCTTCCATACGTCTTTTCTGCAAAGAACTTCTAAGAGCATGTATGTAAGATGGACCGGGACCATACATGCATTCTTTTCTCACATGACCTCATTGCAAACAACGCGGACACAATTGTGGCCTGCCAGCAATAGTAATCAGGACGGCCATGCCATCTTCGAACTTAATCAGGTGTGGAATGGTCCTCTTCTCTATCTCGGAAACACCGTGAACTACCTCGCTTAGTCCATTCTGGACTAATTTGTCATTTTGCATAAAAGTAACTTCCTTAATGTTATGAAACAGTTCCAAAGTCACTTTTAAATAAGCTTTTAACTGCAGTGTCCGTGATATCGGCGGAAGCCAGTGCAATCTAAGAATAACAGACTGTTTCCCAAGGAAATACAGTGGAATTGTTTATCACGATAAGTTAGGGGACCCTTAACCCGAAAATCTTCAATAATTGCCTTCTTCTTTAGCAACACTGAGTAAGATTCGTCTCCAGGGTGTGAATACGTCACCGCTTCAATCATCTCTGGTAGGGCCTCGTACTTTCTAAGAAGGTTGAACTGAGATGCTCCTTTGAACGATAACTTTATGGTTCGATCAACAATACTTGTGTCATAAAACTGTAATGACAAAGCTCGTCTCTGGACGATAGCCATGGTAGAGGTTCCAACACTGTGTCCTTATTTGCAAGTTCCTGCGTACACATCCCCTACGCCCAATTGTACCATTTACTTATAGACCTACGATTAAAGACTTTCCCGTGGTGACCGGTATTTTTTGCATACTGAATTAGCTCCCATTTTCATACTGTGTCTAAAAATAGTATACATATTTTTCTAATTTTAACTCATTCAAAAATCTTACGAATATATTGATATATAATCGTCATGAAATTCATTGAAAGCAATGCCTCATTATATCTCAGGTCGTTGCAAACATAGTGACAAGGTGAGCTTTTGTGATCACCCTTCGTCTGTCGTCCGTCGTCTGTGCGTGCGTGCGTCAACAATTTCTTGTCTGCACGATAGTGGTTTCATTTATGATTTTATTTTAACCAAACTTGCACACAACTTGTATCACCATAAGATCTCGGTTCATTTCTTGAACTGGCTAGAACCCGTTATGTGTTCCAGAGTTATGGCCCCTGAAAGGGCCAGAATTAGCTATTTTGACCTTGTCTGCACAATAGCAGCTTCATTTATGATTTTATTTTAACCAAACTTGCACACAACTTGTATCATCATAAGATCTTGGTTCCTTTCTTGAACTGGTCAGATTCCATTATGGGTTCTAGAGTTATGGCCCCTGAAAGGGCCAAAATTAGCTATTTTGACCTTGTCTGAATAATAGCAGCTTCGTTTATGATTTAAATTTAATCAAACTTGCACAAAACTTGTCTCACCATAAGATCTCGGTTCCTTTCTTGGACTGGCCAGATCCCATAATGGGTTCCAGAGTTATGGCCCTTGAAAGGACCAAAATTAGCTATTTTGACCTTGTCTGCACAATAGCAGCTTCATTTATGATTTTATTTTAACAAGACTTGCATTAAAACTTGTATCACCACAAGATCTTTGTTCCTTTCTTGAACTGGCCAGATTCCATCATGGGTTCCAGAGTTATAGCCCCTTAAAGGTCCAAAATTGGCTATTTTGGCTTTTGCAGCCATATAGAGACTTCATTTATGGTTTGATTTGATACAAACTTCCAAAATATCTTCAATAACAATAAATCTTGGATTCCATGATGAACCTGTCAGATCCAATCGTAGGTTCCAGAGTTATTTTATATCTGATTACCTCCCCTGATTGTAATCAAAATGGATTTATATCAGTAAGTACTTATAGGACTTATTTGAAATTTCATTATTGTCATTAGTTGGACTGAGACAATCAGGGTAGATAACTATGGACTGATTTTATGTCAAATTACATCCCTTTATTTCAAATTAAAATGGGTATATCTCCGTAACTAATGAAGATACTGATGTGAAATTTCATTTATGTCAACAGATGGACTTAAACAATCAGTGAAGATACATATTGACTGAATTTATGACAAATTACCTCCTTTATTTGGTTTGAAACGATCATATCATTTTGAGCAATGGTACTCAGGTGAGCGACACAGGGCCATCATGGCCCTCTTGTTTGTTCTTTCTATCTTTTGGTAATAACAGATGTATCCGAGAAATAAGCCTTAATTCTTAAACATTAAACAGGTCTGCACTTACAGAAAGACTGATGGTTTTGCTAAAACATAAATGTTTTATGTTCTGTATCAATGGAATACATTTGGCAAGATGTTTGAGCAATTAAAACATATAAAAACAGCCCGAGACCAGTTTTGACATCTGCTAACGATTAAACAAGAGTTTTCCCGGGGTAGCCACCACGAAAACCCCTTCCCCGCCCCGCCCCTAATATAGACGGTCATCCTCTACAACGACCACTAGGTCCCATCCCAAAGTCACGGTACCGTAGGGGTCTTCCTATCTACTGCTGTAAGAATTTTAGGCCGCTCTACACCAGCACCGCTCCTCCCAAACAAGAGTCTTCCCAAAATGACATCAACCCCTGCCGGATGAGGGACAACCCTCTGTACAACGGTCACCTGGTCCAATCCGAAATTACGGTCTGGGGCGGGGACCACAAACTTCTCACTTATTTTGCAATCGTGCCCTAGGTCTACATTTATGGATGGATAGAGGGAGGGAGAAATGTATGGATGGGAGAGAGTTCTTGTTTTGTCTGATTTTCCGCATCTCATCGCAGTTTAGTTTTAGTCCCAATCGTCTCTAGGGAGCTAGGAAATTCGAATCAAGCAAACAGCAACGTCGTGTATCCTTACTTCGATAACCATTACAAATATCTCATTCAATATAAATGCATATAAATGACATGTACTCATTTTATTTAGAAAATGTGCCCGGGTCACAATACGAAACCATCTCTTACCATTTTGTAAAGCACGAGAGTTCCTACTTTCATTTTCGTAACAAGCACTCATGGGAGGTAATCGTAGTAAATATCGACACTCGGAGGAAGTTGTTCACCAGCTAGGGTAGATTCAGATCACAATATTAACTTCAAGGATATACCTTCAATGACAGGGAGGGACAAACACATAAGTCACTGTAGCCCGGGATTAAAACAGGCTTGCAACGCGATTTTCGTTCCTGTTTTAATGCCGGGCTACAGTGACTAATGTGACGGTTTGTCCCTCCCTGTCATTGAAGGTATATCCTTGAAGTTAATACTGTGATCAACAATTTGAGGGGTTACATTGCCGATTCGGTGCATTGGTTAGGGCAGGGTGACGGTATCAATTCGGAGTAAGTCATATATTTACAGAGCAAATGTTTTCTTTACGTTGCATATGAACACAATATATGGTACCGGGTGATTACTTTCAGCTTTCACAAAACATATCAGTATAAGGCTGAACGTAAATGAGAACACATACGATATTAAAATCCTTAGTAAGTCATGCTACTGTGAACTAAGATATATGTCACTAGTTAATTTTTTTCAGCTTTCACAAAACGCATCCGTATACGACTCAACGCAGGAACGAAAATCGCATTACAAGCCTGTTTAAATGCCGAGCTACAGTGACTTATGTGTTTATCCCTCCCTGTCATTGAAGGTATATCCTTGAAGTTAATACTGAGATCTACAATTTGAGGGGTTACATTGCCGATTCAGTGCATTGGTTAGGGCAGGGTGACCGTATCAATTCGGAGTAAAATCATATATTTACAGAGCAAATGTTTTCTATACGTTGCATATGATAACAATATATGGTACCGGGTGATTACTTTGAGCTTTCACAAAACTTATCAATATAGGACTCAACATAAATGAGGACCTCACACGATATTAAAAGCCTTAGAAAGGCATGCTACTGTGATCTAAGATATATATCACTAGTTAATATTTTTCAGCTTTAACAAAACGCATCCGTATACGATTCAACGCAGGAACGAAAATCGCATTACAAGCCTGTTTTAATGCCGGGCTACAGTGACTTTAATATGTGTTTGTTCCTCCCTGTCATTGAAGGTATATCCTTGAAGTTAATACTGTGATCTACAATTTGGGGGTTTACATTGCCGATTCGGTGCATTGGTTAGGGCAGGGTGACGGTATCAATCCGGAGTAAAATCATATATTTACAGAGCAAATGTTTTCTATACGTTGCATACGAAGAAAATATATCAGATGATTACTTTGAGCTATATTTCCTTGACATATGGGCTCAAACTAGGTCGAAAACCTTCCAGACTTACAAATGGTTTAAATAGTAATATTTTTATGAGCATTTGCAAACGATGTCCGGTCATCTTAATCATATGACCCTGGTAGGCCCTACATAGGGCTACCCGATGGATACACAATGTACCTAATATTGACCAGGACATGTGCAGCTGTTTAAAATATATATATATATATATATATATATATATAGTTGGCTACTTTAAGTAATCAAACTTACAACTATACAAAATGAAGAAAAAAAACAAAAAGGCTCCAGTGGGGATCGAACCCACGACCTCCTGTTTACTAGACAGGCGCTCTGCCACTGAGCTATGGAGCCATATGATAACAGCGATGCAAAATATTTTATAAGTTATTATTAATTTCTTCATTTTATTCCAACAAAAGCAAAAGTTAAAGCTTTTTATATATCATACGTATATATTAATAAAGTAATTATGCCATATTCTCAAAAGCCAATACTCGGCTAAATTAGTTCTAAAAATACTAATAAGTACAGTCCACATCATGGAGCGCTTTAAAGTCTATTTACAAGCGTCAACAGGACAGAGTTTACGATTATCGATAAGAAAATATTTTCTAGGCAAATTCGGGGTTTTTAAGTTATCAAGAAAATGTCACTGATTGAGAGTGGGTGGTTTCGTGAGATGAATGATCAATGGGAAGGGTACAGTGTAGGACTGAAGATAGACAAAGTGTTATATGAAGGAAGGTCCGACTATCAAGACATTCTCGTTTTCAAAAGGTACCGGTGCACACATAAGCCATTCAGTCAAGTGTTAAATATTCGTCCTATAAGACACCGTGAGTGTTTTCGATTCGTGTAGAGTCGAGTGGATTTTTCACACTACCACCAATCGAACGCGAGTAGTGCAACGCTAGTGTCGAGGTCACAGGTCAAGAACAAGCTCCTCCCGCAATGGGGAATGAAGTCGTGCAAATGTGCATATTGCCTTACTACAAAATGGCGGCATAGCAACGGAAAGGGAAAAGTTAGCACTGAGCACAAGTTGTACCGATTGTAAATAACGTTTAACCTTTGCATCAAAGCTAATGTTGATAAACAATGCAAATTTATCGAATTAATGTAGATGCGTCCTTTTGATTAAAATCCTTTTGACTGGTTATATTTATGCTCAACTCGACCTGACTCGAGCCTGTTCGATTCGACAGTAAACTGCGCATGCGCAAGTGTAACACTAGTGTACTCTCGCTTGACCGAATCGAACGCACTCTGTGTTACAAAACTGCTAGGTAGAATACAGACCATGAACATGTCCTTTAGATTTTACTACTCTATTTATAAGAAAAATAATCTGCACGAGGGTTGTGCCGATAGTCACTTCCGTAAAGTTTTATCAGTAATATGACATTGTAAAGTAACTGGACAATGAATTGATCAAGGCAGACCTAAATCCTCTGCAAAAGAAAAACACTTCAAGATGGACTTGTTTTGCAATAAATGAATAAGCCAGTACAAGATAGCCCTTTTTGTTAATTAGTAATTAAGTAATAATCAACATCTGAATTTCATGATTTTAACGGTTGTAGGACATTTGCCCCCCAGGACACTTGCCCACCAATGAAAAAATGAACTGCTGGACATTTGCCCCCCAGTTGAAATGGCAGATAGGACATTTGCCCCCCATAGCTTATTTTTGGATTGGAATGGACATTTCCCCCCCCAATATTTTTGTCCTATCTGGCAGTATATATAACTGTACTTTTTATGCCCCCAGTTTTCAACTGTCCGCCCGTTCGTTAGTTAGTTCGTCAAAACGTTAACTTTTTGCATGAAGGCACTTTACTCGCGAACCACTGCACCCAGGACCTTCAAACTTCACATGCTGATAGTACTTATTAAGTACACCACCCCTACTGACTTTGGGGTCACCAGGTCAAAGGTCAAGGTCACAGGGGCCAACGATAACTTTTTGCATGAAGGCACTTTACTCGCGAACCACTTCACCCAGGACCTTCAAACTTCACATGCTGATAGTACTTTATGAGGACACCAACCCTACTGACTTTGGGGTCACCAGGTCGAAGGTCAAGGTCACAGGGGCCAACGTTAACTTTTTCCATGAAGGCACTTTACTCGCGAACCACTTCACCCAGGACCTTTAAACTTTACATGCTGATAGTACTTTATGAGTACACCAACCCTACTGACTTTGGGGTCACCAGGTCAAAGGTCAAGGTCACAGGGGCCAACGTTAACAGGGGTGTAAAAAAAATTTTCGCACCACTCGCCCTGCATGACTAGTAGCCAGTAAAATCTACACGCCCTTAGTGAACAGCCACTCGCCCTAACAATTGACATAAAATATTGTCATTTTTATGAAAGGAGTATTATACATGTTCAATATGTAAATTTCAAATGTAGAAAATAATATTCTCTTGTACACTACATTTCCTTTTTAAAGAAGCATATTTGTTCTTCTTAAATTTCCTTTTTACAGCAGACATTCTTATTTTTCTTTCATTCTGTTTTTGTTGTCTCCACCACCCAGTTGCTCCCTACAATAACTGCATTGAGTACATATTGCTTCTTAAGCGATGTTGAAAGTTTGAAGCGATTATATTGAAAAATGAATGCGCTACGCGTGTTTTCTGTGTACATGTCGATAAACAAAAGTAACGGCGATGTAAGCCGCACGTGCTTGTGGAATGGAAAATTACCGGCATGACGTTTTGATATCTTTACGATTCGCGGGTCAATTCCTGTCAATCCAGGTATTTATTCGTGATGTTATTTCTGAATTTGGTAAAGGTGCCACGTAAAAACCACTCACCCTATAGGTCGAGAAAACAGCGAAGTCCACTCGTCCTGGCCAGACTTTAACTCGCCAATGCGAGCTGGCGAATGAAATTTTACACCCCTGGTTAACTTTTTGCATGAAGGTACTTTACTCGCGAACCACTTCACCCAGGACCTTCAAACTTCACATGCTGATAGTACTTATTAAGTACACCACCCCTACTGACTTTGGGGTTACCAGGTCAAAGGTCAAGGTCACCAGGTCAAAGGTCAAGGTGCTGGGGGGCATTGTCACCATTAGTGACAGCTCTTGTTGTTGTTTTATTATCAAAATTACTCTAAAAGGCAATTTTCAAGAAAAAAAACTGTTTTATTGATAATAATTTGATAAATATGTTACTTACTTTCAGGTGTTAAGGTAAATAATAGCATATTTATATTGAGTAATAAAAGTGCTCATAACAGCGTTATAATTTCTTAATTAGTGCAATGTTTTTAACACATAAACTTATTAATTGTCAATTATCTACTACAAAATTGTATAAAACAAAGCTATTGTCCCCTAAAATATTATGAATATCTTTTTTGTACCAAGTTCTTAAAATATCACTGGGGGACAAAAATATTGTGGGCAAATGTCCATTTCAGAAATAAGCCCTGGGCAAATGTCCTATCTACCATGTCAACTGGGGGGCAAATGTCCAGCAGTCCACTTTTTTATTGGGGGGCAAATGTCCTGGGGGGCAAATGTCTGGATCCCGATTTTAACAGAATCTGTATTTCATCAGTGATCTCGCTGTAGCAAAATATGCAGAAAATCTTTTTGTGTGAAACAATGCGTGAGTTGACCTATTTTGCGCTGAGCTAGCAAAGTGTATGATAGAATTCCAAGATTGTATTTAACATAACATTATAGTTTTTGGAATTTAAAGTAATTAATATTTGTTCCTCTTTATAAACCTATCCGTGTTTTACAAAGATTGAATTTCTGTTAACTAATTTATCAGAGGCCGGGCTTTGTGTTAAACTTATTCTCAATGATCATGAAAATAAGGAATGATCACTAAATTTGTATCATTATTATGATTATATAGCAATGCTTGAATTCTTTTAACATATAGAGACCTTTTCAAGAGCTACTGTACATCGCTGCAAATCCAGGCTACGCCTGAGTCACATAAACAGTTTGCCAAAACTGAATGGTTTTAGTTGAATATGTAGCCTGTTGTTAGGAATGTATATGTTTGGTGAAAAGCATTCCATTGAGTGATCTATTAAGGTAGTTCTGCATGTTTGATAAACTAGAAGTGATGGCGTAACATCATTTATCTGGAAAACATAGAATAAAGCCTGGATTCGGCGTTTGGAAATAAAAATCATTTTATGAATTAATGTCAACTAGTGAGTAAATTCATTACAATGCACTGTTACTAACTTTCTAAAGTTTAAATATGATAGTAAAAACATCTGACATGTTAAATAACTCAAAATAATGTGTTAAATTAGCATGGAATGTGCAGTTCACTTTAATCATGGTCAAATATCTCAAAAAAAAAGTACACAGACTTTTACATTTTATTACACCACATTATTGGCCATATGTTTATTTACAACTTTGAGTAGTTTCATCTGCTACTAGTACCTGAAAGGGGAGTTATAATTAAGCAGTATACAAAGATAGATTAAAATCTACATTGTAGAAAAATTTCTATTCGCAAAAATGTTATGAAAGTTATGATTTTCCAATAGACTCCCATTATGAAAAATTGCGTGAGGTTGAAATTTTTAAAATCAGTCTAGCAAAAAATCAAGCACACGGCCCTATCTTTTTTTATTTTTATTTATCTAAGTATATTCTGAACTTAAGAATCTGAAGTTTTGAAAAATCAGGCTTTAATCAAATTCTACATTGTAGAAACAGTGTGCGACATTAACGGTAGCCCGATCGCCAATGGTTACGAAAAATAGGCTCGGGTGACAGAAAATCGGAAGACCGCTACGAAAAATTCTGAGGAATAAATTTACAAAAAAAAGATCATTGCAAACGTGGGAGCAAAATAGTTGCTTTGAAGCTTCAAACTTCGCTCAAATCTAATCTCAAAACGAATTCAAGTCTACCGATTTTTATGCCCCCCTTTGAAAAAGGAGGGGTATATTGTTTTAAAGATGTCGGTCGGTGGGTCGTTCGGTCGGTCGGTCGGTCTGTCGGTCGGTCGGAATGTAGACCTATCCGTTTCCGGATGATAACTCAAGAACGCTTGGGCCTAGGATCATGAAAGTTGATAGGGAGGTTGGTCACCACCAGTAGATGACCCCTATTGATTTTGAGGTCAGTATGTGAAAGGTCAAGGTCACAGTGCCCCTGAACAGTAAAACGGTTTCCGGATGATAACTCAAGAACACTTGGGCCTAGGATCATGAAAGTTGATAGGGAGGTTGGTAATTACCAGCAGATGACCCCTATTAATTTTGAGGTCTGTATGTCAAAGGTCAAGGTCACAGTGACCCTGAACAGTAAAACAGTTTCTGGATGATAACTCAAGAACACTTGGGCCTAGGATCATGAAAGTTGATAGGCAGGTTGGTAATGACCACCAGATGACCCCTATTGATTTTGAGGTCAGTATGTTAAAGGTCAAGGTCACAGTGACCCTGAACAGTAAAACGGTTTCCGGATGATAACTCAAGAACACTTGGGCCTAGGATCATGAAAATTGATAGGGAGGTTGGTAATGACCAGCAGATGACCCCTATTGATTTTGAGATCAGTATGTTAAAGGTCAAAGTCACAGTGACCCTGAACAGTAAAACAGTTTCCGGATGATAACTCAAGAACTCTTAGGCCTAGGGTCACGAAAGTTGATAGGGAGGTTGGTCATGACCAGCAGGTGACCCCTATTGATTTTGAGGTCAGTATGTCAAAGGTCAAGGTCACAGTGACCAGGAACAGTAAAATGGTTTCCAGGCAATAACTCGAGAACGCTTTGGCCTAGTGTCAGGAAAATTGATAGTTAGGTTGACCATGACCAGCAGATGACCCCTATTGATTTTGAGGTCAGTATGTGAAAGTTCAAGGTCACAGTGACCCTGAACAGTAAAACGGTTTCCGGATGATAACTCAAGAACACTTGGGCCTAGGATCATGAAAATTGATAGGCAGGTTGGTAATGACCAGCAGATGACCCCTATTGATTTTGAGGTCTGTATGTCAAAGGTCAAGGTCACAGTGACCCTGAATAGTAAAATGGTTTCCGGATGATAACTCAAGAACACTTGGGCCTAGGATCATGAAAGTTGATATGCAGGTTGGTAATGACCAGCAGATGACCCCTATTGATTTTGAGGTCAGTATGTCAAAGGTCAAGGTCACAGTGACCAGGAACAGAAAAATGGTTTCCGGATGATAACTCAAGAACGCTTTGGCCTAGTGTCAATAGGTTAAATGTCAAGGTCAGATTAAACCAGAATGGTAGAACTTTTGTTTACAGTGAGCATATAATTTCTGTTCCTTGTGCAATTACTAAATGCATCAAGGGGGGCATTTCGTGTTCGACGAGCTCTTGTTTGTTTTGAATGCGCACTTGCTTATCTTTTGACAATTTGCACCGTCATAATGTGCGTTGAATACACATACACACACGCCGATAGCATAATTTAAGCTCCGCCTACTTCAGGTACTTGTGAGATTTTCGCGAGAAGTTTGAAAGCGAATCAAATTATCGGTTTCACCAAAGGCAATTGTAATAGGGCAATCAGCGCCGTTGTTACGTTTTTGACACTTAGAATTTAATTGTCAACATGTGCGAGTCGTTTTCTAAAGAAATTGTCGATTACATATGGATTAATTGAAATGATAGACACAATTATTTGGTATCCATGGTAAAAGAACAACATGTAAAGGACTAACTTCGTAAAGCTGTCTTTGATGGATGAATTGATTTGAATATATATTTCTAGGTTTGACACAGTTAACTTTCAGTTTTATTCGAATGAGAGTGGTGACTCGGTATTAATAATAAACCCCTTTTCAACCTGCATTCATATATTACACGATATAGCACCAAAAAAATCGGAGTGTTAAATTCAGCACCGTCTTGAACAGAAAACTTTTTTTTTTCAGAATTTTGTATTGAAACAAAAATCACTGTGTTAGGAAAAATGATGTAACTAAGAAAATGAATGTTCATCGAATCAATTCACAGCGTCGAGGTAGAAATATAAAAATTATTGGAGTCTTCCAACTTCTCCCTAAAGTCTCCCCACATCTCCCTAAATCAGTTTGAGGGAGAATTGACTTCTCCCAAAAAAAATAATGGGCCTAGCGAGACCCCTTGTCACTCTACTGCCAAGCTATTTCTTGTCTACAAAGCTGTTTAGATCTCGTTTCATGACCATGTGTCTTTGACTTTCTGCACAATTTTGTGAACTCTGTTTCAGATTTGGAAATCAATTCTGAAAAACTCATACAAATTTCTGAAATATATCAATATTCACCAACCTACAGCAGTATATTGAAAGAAATTAAATAAAAAATTACTAGAATGAAAGTCTTGTTCATTCTTGACCGAAAATTGGTGGGGCTACAAAAAATTCTTTCAGGCTACAAAAAATTTGAAGTGTGTAGCCCCATTGGCTACGGTGTTAAAAAGTTAATGTCGCACACTGTAGAAAAAATTTCGATCCGAGCATGCAGAACTACCTTAAGCAGTCTATTATGTGTTCCATTAAATGATCTATTATGTGGTTCATTAGTTAATTTATTAGGCAATCCATTAAGTGATCTATTATGCATTCTTTTAAGCCATCTACAGTCGAGTCCACTTAATACGAACTTGCTTGATACAAATTTTCCTGGTTTCTGGTTTGGCAGTGTGCTGGTGTTAGTTAGTTTATTATGTCTCCCCCAGGAGACATATTGTTTTTGCCCTGTCCGTCCATCCTTCCGTCCGTCCGTACGTCACACTTCATTTCCGAGCAATAACTGGAGAACCATTTGACCTAGAACCTTCAAACTTCATAGGGTTGTAGGGCTGCTGGAGTAGACGACCCCTATTGTTTTTGGGGTCACTCCAGCAAAGGTCAAGGTCACAGGGGCCTGAACATTGAAAACCATTTCCGATCAATAACAAGAGAACCACTTGACCCAGAATGTTGAAACTTCATAGGATGATTGGTCATGAAGAGTAGATAACCCTTATTGTTTTTGGGGTCACTCGTCAAAGGTCAAGGTCACAGGGGCCTGAACATTGAAAACCATTTCTGATCAATAACTAGAGAACCACTTGACCCAGAATGTTGAAACTTCATAGGATGATTGGTCAGAAAGAGTAGACGACCCCTATTGTTTTTGGGGTCACTCCGTCAAAGGTCAAGGTCACAGGGGCCTGAACATTGAAAACCATTTCTGATCAATAACTAGAGAACCACTTGACCCAGAATGTTGACCCAGAATGTTGAAATTTCATAGGATGATTGGTCATGAAGAGTAGATGACCCCTATTGTTTTTGGGGTCACTCCGTCAAAGGTCAAGGTCACAGGGGCCTGAACATTGAAAACCATTTCCGATCAATAACTAGAGAACCACTTGACCCAGAATGTTGAAACTTCATAGGATGATTGGTCAGAAAGAGTAGACGACCTCTATTGTTTTTGGGGTCACTCCGTCAAAGGTCAAGGTCACAGGGGCCTGACCATTGAAAACCATTTCTGATCAACAACTAGAGAACCACTTGACCCAGAATGTTGAAACTTCATAGGATGATTGTACATGCAAAGTAGATGACCCCTATCAATTTTGGGGTCACTCCATTAAAGGTCAAGGTCACAGGGGCCTGAACATTTCCGGTCAGTAACTTGAGAACCACTTGACCCAGAATGTTGAAACTTAATAGGATAATTGGTCATAAAGAGTAAATGACCCCTAACGATTTCGGGGTCACTCTGTAAAAGGTCAAGGTCATGGGCCAGAACATTGAAAACCATTTCCGGTCAGTAACTTGAGAACCACTTGACCCAGAATGATGAAACTTCATAGGATGATTGGTCATGCAGAGTAGATGAACCCTAACGATTTTAGGGTCACTCTGTTAAAGGTCAAGGCCACAGGGGCCTGAACATGGAAAACCATTTCCAATCAATAACTTGAGAACCTCTCGACCCAGAATGTTGAAACTTCATAGGATGATTGTTCATGCAGAGTAAATGACCATTATTGTTTTTGGGGTCACTCCGTTAAAGGTCAAGGTCACAGGGGCCTGAACATTGATAACCAGTTCCGATCAATAACTTGAGAACCACTTGACCCAGAATGTTGAAACTTCATAGGATGATTGAACATGCAGAGTAGATGACCCCTATTGATTTTGGGGTCAGTCTAATAAAGGTCAAGGACACAGTGGCCTGTTCATGTAAAATCATTTTTTGGAAATAACTTGAGAACCACTTGACCTACAATGTTGAAACTTAATAGGATGATTGGACATGCAGAGTAGATGACCCCTATTTATTTTGAGGTCACTTGATCAAAGGTCAAGGTCACAGGAGCCTGAACAGTGACTTGAGAACCTCTAGGCCACTAGTGTTGAAATTTAGTGGGATGACTGGACATGCCAATTAAGTAGATGATCCCTATTGCAGCCAACCATCAGTGTCTCTTTGACTTTCGCTCCTGACCCCTATTGACTTCGTGCCTATAGGACTTTGCATTGGGGGAGACATGCGCTTTTTTACAAAAGCATTTTCTAGTTTCTCTTTTTTTCAGTTGATATCATTGTTTGGTAGTGTGTTGATTTTTATGGCTATATTTTTTCTTTTCAGTTCCTCATTTGGCAATGTGCTAGTGTTAGATGGATGTATTCAGTGTACTGAGAGAGATGAATGCTGCTACCAGGAAATGATTGCTCATCTACCACTCTGTTGCCATGCCAACCCCAAAAATGTTAGTAACATACTGTGAAATCATTTATATTCGTGGTAGACTAATTTTTGTGGATTTCGTGGTTGAGTCAGTCCACGAAATTTATTCCCAACCTCAAGTAAAAGTGAAGTAAAATTCCCTTTCATTTTATGATCAAAAGTTGAAATCCACGAATTCATATCCCCACTAAATTGCCGTTTTGACCAAAACCATGAAATTTCATGCCCACGAAATTTACTGATTTCACAGTATTGTGGTAATGTCTAACACTGTGTTTTTAGCTTGACTGTTCGAAGAATAATGAGAGCCATTCCACACACACGGGCATTGGTGTTGACCTAGAGGTATCACAAATTGGTTAAAGTTTTGCATACAAGCTCATACCTCATTTATCACTGCATGTTTTGGAGTGAAACTACACAAGGCTTCTTAGGTATCAAACTTACTGAAGTAACCAAGTAAGATAACTCTTGGTTCAATTTAATTCAAGTTATGGCCCTTTTCCAACTTAGAAAATTCCGTTAAAGTTCTGCATGTAACTAGCTATCAAATGTATCTCTGTAACAACTGTATGCAATATGGCAGTTTGGTCCTGAGACAGCCAAACAATTTATCCTCCATCTTTGTTTTATTTGAGGAGGATTCTGTTAATTGATTATGAAGTTATCAGCAACACAGATCTATTTACTGAGCATTCTTGTGAGTATAACTTATACTCTGGAAAAATTGTTTTACCCACTTTCATTCAAGCATACAATTTGTTACGTACATTGTGTTCTTGTTTTTTTGCAGGTGCTTGTTGTTGGAGGAGGAGATGGAGGTGTGGTCAGGGAGGTTCTCAAACATGACTCTGTAGAGAAAGTTACACTCTGTGAAATTGATGAGGTAAAATTACATATAAGTCAACCTTAGGCATAATACAATTAGAGGAGGCTCTGTGGCCAAGTGGTTTAAAGGTCGCTGACTTCAAATCACTTGCTCCTCATCAATGTGAATTTAAGCCTCACTTGGGGCATTGAATTCTTCATGTGAGAAAGCCATCCAGCTGGCTTACGGAAGATTGGTGGTTCTGCCCATGTGCCTGCTTGTGTTGAAATAATGCACAGAAGGGTACCTCTTCCTCCACCATCCAAGCTGGAAAGTCTTCATATGACCTATAATTAATGTGTTGATGCGACCTTAAACCCACGAAACAAATAAGTAATAATACATGAATTTGAGGCACTAAAATGGAATTAATGAGTTTACTTATCATACTGGTTGTCTTCTGTATTTGTTGATACTCTGTAACACTTATATATGTAAATTAGATATACATTTGAGTGTTTTTAACATGGCTGAATATTTAAAGTAAGGGTGATTTATACATTCATAAAATGTGTATGCTGCAGAAGAGTGCTACACAAGCATTCGTATGTATGTACGCCTGTGTGTGTTCAGTACTCCATAACAGTGTACCCATTATTTGCATAATAATATATTATGTCATTTATGTGCTTTTACGTGACGAGACGAAACAAAATTGTCTCTGTGAAACTATCATGATTGTAACTGTTGCCACATAGCCTAGTCTCATTTGTTATATTTGAGAGATTTATTTTCGGTTCTAAAATGAGGTTGTTGTAGTTTATCCTGTCTTGTTCCTTTGAAATAATGATATGTTTTCTGTTAGTCTTTGTTCCCTCAAACTCAGATAATTGGAGCATCTTGGCTTGAACTGATCGTCAGTTCTAGGCAAAATTTCTGTATAAAATATACTGTAAAAGCACATATTTCTGCTGAATTTTTGCGTATGTTCGCGAGGTTTAGTATTCCGGAAATTGTAAAAATGGTCACTAGCTGAATTTGAATTAAACTAAAGGTGAGTATTTATGGGAGGATTTATTTTCGCAAGATGTAGGGCCTCGCAAATATAGCTAAAATTAAACCCTCACTAAAAATTTCTGCTTTTACGGTATATTGTTTGATGGCTGAAACAACTGATCAAAATTGAACAAATTCTGCTGGTCTTGTCGATTTGGAGCAAATGCAGTTTGTCTCTATTTATGTTTACATTATACCAGATTAGTAGACACAATGAGGAGTAAATGATATAATAATGATTTGCTTTTGACAGAAAGTGATAGAGGTATGTAAGGAGTTTTTACCAGATATGGCAAATTCTCTGTCAGATTCACGATGCCATGTACATATTGGTGACGGAGTACAGTATATGAAGGAAAACAAGAACTGTTTTGATGTAATTATCACTGATGCTCCAGATCCCATTGGTAGGTAAACACTTTTATTTTATGCTCTTGAGTGAAATACTGAAATTTATCAGTTTCATCATGTCAAAAGATTTTAGCTGATTTTTATCATGCCCCGCTTCGAAGAAGGAGGGGTATATTGTTTTGCAGATGTCGGTCCGTCCTTCCGTCTGTTGGTCGGTATGTAGACCAATCCGTTTCCAGATGGTTACTCAAGAAAGCTTGGGCCTAGGATCATGAAAATTGATAGGGAGGTTGGGTATGACTTGTAGATGACCCCTATAGATATGGAGACCAGTAGGTCAAAGGTCAAGGCCACAATGACCCAGAACAGTTAAAGAGTTTCTGGATGATAACTCAAGGAGGCTTTGGCCTAGGATCATGAGAGTTGATAGGGAGGTTGGTTAAGACCAGCAGATGACCCTTTTTGAGGTCAGTAGGTCAAAGGTCAAGGTCACAGTGCCCCAGAACAGTTGAACAGTTTCCGGATGATAACTGAAGATTGCTTTGGTCTAAGGTCATGAAAGTTGATAAGTAGTTAATCATAACCAGCAGATGACCCCTATTGATTTTGAGGTCAGTAGGTCAAAGGTTAATGTCACAGTGACCCAGAACAGTTAAACTGTTTCCGGATGATAACTCAAGAACGTTTTTGGCCTAGGATCATGAAATTTTATAGGGAGGTTGATCATGACCAGCAGAGGACCTCTATTGATTTTGAGGTCAGTAGGTCAAAGGTCAAGGTCACATTGACCCAGAACAGTAGTTTGTATACAGTAACCAAATAATCTATGTTTCTTGTGCAATTACTCAATGCACCAAGGGGGGCATTTCGTGTTCTACCAGCTCTTGTTTTTGTTTGGATGGATATTCAGAGACTTAAACTCCTAGTTATGTGATTTTTTGCAAGTCCTGTTTTATTTATTATATATGTAGATATGCATGCAGTTAACACAAACATACACCATAAAAAAATAAAACTCATTATTTTGTGAATTACTTACAATACAGTCGGCTTGTGACTGTGATGTACGGTTGTAAGATGTAAGGTACATAGAGATTCATATTTGATGGAAAATGATAATTTCTCTTCATTTATGAGCCTTCAACTGTTTTAAAATGTTTTACATGATACATAAAACCAAAAGAATATGTTAGAAGGTAAAGGTTTCTTGTTTAGCATCGGAGGTCCATGAAAGTCCTCATCTGGAATGAATGTAACAACATATATCCAGCTGAGCCTACAGCAGGTCACTGAGGAGTGATTTTGAACTCCCCAGCATCTATTCTAGGCCAATACTGCCCAAAAAAGTACCAATTTAAGTAAATCACAAAGCACTCAAGGGAATATCAGCCGTGAATCGAACCCAGATCATTGGCATTGTAGTCCAACCTGCAAACCACTGTGCCAATGACTGCCCAAGTGTTCATTTTGATGAGATAATTTTAATAAGATAATAACCATGTAAGACTACATTTCAGGGGCAGCTAAAGGACTATATGAGTTGGACTACTACAGGTGTTTAAAGGCAGCACTTAAACCTAATGGTATCATATGCAGCCAAGGTTGGTTCCCTTTATTATCTGTTGGTAACTTTTTATTATCTGAATTAGTGAAAATACTGTTCTTTGATGTGTGTCAATATTTCTTTAGGCAATCTTACATTAGATTTAACACCACACAACAGATAGTTAAAAAGGAAGTAAAGACAATATGTAAGTATGTATTTCTTTGAATTGAGTTGATCAAAACTTTTTAAGAATGTAAACATAATAATTTCAAAATGTTGTATAATACCGGAAATGATGTCTTTTCTACCTGATATGACATATATTTAAGAATAGTTGTGTGTTTAGAGTAATGTTAATGCCATTATTTGTTGTTTGTTATGCATTGAAAGAAAGGACATCGGACATTATGCTAGGGATTTTGCCTAAATTTCAATGCCATTTTTCTTGACTTCTATAGCTGATATTTTTACATAATGGCTTTAAATGCTCATAAATAAGTTATATTCCTATCACACTGTCACAAAAATAATTTTATTTCATATTTGTTTATTTTTGAATTTTGAACAGTTTGTGACTAAGGGTCATATTTTTTGAAAAATTTCAAAGGTCTGTTTTTAGTGAAATAAGCATTAGCATTTAAGGTATGTCTTTCATAAATGTTTTAAAAGAATAAATAAACTTCTTCCATGCAAATTATCAGTTTTATTAACATTTTTGAAAGTAAAAGAAAAACAAAAAATAAAAGTGGAACAAAACTTTTGATACACAACTGTACTTCAGTTTTTTCCACTTGAATGCCCGAATAAAAATTAAGCTAAATCCAAGATAAGTGTCCTGTTTGCATAAAATACTCTACGTTTTCCCAATACTCTTGATCAAATTTGCCCCCGATCTTATATAAACTGCGCCATACCGGCTCCACCAATAACAGATCATTACTGGCACCACCGGCACCGATCTAAAAATAAATTAAAACCGGCACCATGCCGGCACCACTAAAAATAGATCACTGCACCAGCGGCACCGATCTGAAAATTTAAAAATAGATTAAAACCGGCACCATACCGGCACCACCTAAAAATAGATCACTACCGGCACCACAGCATCACTAAAAATAGAAACCGGCACCAAGCCGGCACCAGGAGTATCCCATGTACAAGCCAGACCGGCCTCATACCGGCTCTGGCACCGGCACCAACCGGCACCAGAGAGTATATAAGCAGAATGCAGCGTCACACTGCACATAATGCAAACCAAACTTGCCTAGTCATTACGGTCAAGTCCTCTGAAGAGGTTCACAACTGCTGAACGAAACCAGTCAGGGAAGATATCTAACCAACAAGAGAGCATGTCCTCCATGGCTCACACTCAGCCACAATATACCAGATGCATTTATCATAGTCTATTGTTTGTTTTCTATACATCTATTGATATACTGTATAAACGCGATAACTGTGGCCTTTATTTACTAATACTCGATCAACCCATTACAATGAAATAGGGGATCAAGTATACACATTATATGACAAATATCATATATAGTAGCTGCGTGGTCCAGTGGTTAACACGTATGATTTATAAGCTAACGGTGCTGTTTCGAATACAGGATGAGTTACATTTTTTTATTTTTCCAGCATGTTTACCTTGAGAAGGAATATTATGAGGTAAAACTATTTGTATCATGATTTTCTCTTGCACTTATTCTAAGAACTGATTGTCATTTTTCACAGGATCTCATATTAGAATTGACATTGAATCTATTAAGATTGTAAAATGAATAAAAAAAGCTCTTGTAAGGAAAATGAAACCAATGTTGCGATCGTTAGAACATTATGAAGAAGTAAAAATAATAAAAAAGATGGCCTGTAACCTACACCATACAAACATAAAAAGAATAGAGATCCAACGCACTGTCCACTAGACTACAAATCTTTTATGAAGTAGTGAGACATATTTAGAGTTGGTAATATTACAATGTACATATTTAACACCACTTTACGGATAATACACTTGCTTTACCTCTTTCTGGATTTTACCAAGTACCGTTGAAATCAAGTTATTGCGATCCATTAATACCCATGTACAATACTGACCGGATGACCCCAATGGTTGACCTTTGTATTTTAAGACAATTAGATACAACCTAATATTGAAAAGCAGTGTACGTAAAACGCTTCATCTCTTTGCTTTCATGAATTTAAAATTGACGGGTATCCTAAGTACCCCTTATATCTACAATGAAATAATCGATATGAATAATCGGCTTAAGGTCACCATCGCGGTCAAGTTGCGACTACTATATATATATTGAACACATGTAGTGGTGTAGCTGGCCTTTTATCAGTTGTACCATAGGGGTGTAGGAGACTGCATATGGTTCAGGGATGCCTTGATTTTAGCATTTTATGACACATTTGGGCACATTCTAGATACATCGTTTGCTCTTTTCAAGGCCCCTAAATATTGCTTTTTTGATGTGTTTAGTTTTTCAGTTTCCTAAATTATCTGTAGGCACAGTCCTGCGGTGCTTATGTAATAGCATCTACGCCACAGAATCATGCACATTTAACCTATATCTCTTTAATACCTAGCAAACATTTAAATGTGCTTTTTGTTACTCCAATACAAAAAAGAATAAAACAACATATCAATACATGTAGTAACATTATACCGACTGGTCCAGTATATCAATCAAACGAAACTTCATTAGCTAGTATCAAGACTTGTGTAGATAATTGCGCGCGCGTGTGTGTTTGTGTTTGTGGTGTGCACATCTGCGTGCTGTGGGTTTCGTTTTAGGGAGGCTGAGTTTTTGGTAGTTTCAAGCTTGACATTCTATGTCTGCTATTCATTTATTATAGTGTTTTCTATGGTTGAAATGTTTTCAAAACGGAATATAGCTTTTGTAGATATGTATACATTTGTAGTTTAAGAAACGCATGCAATAAGTGTCAAAATATTTAATGTAAAATTTATTTGCTGACACCATGTACATACTTTCAATTTTTGACTCTTTCCCGCCTGAGACCAAGTACCGTATTTGAAGCATACGTATAAAATAATTTCTTACAAAGGCATGTGAAATATTTTGTTTCGTCACCTGGGGGAAAGATATTTAAAACGTAAAAATAATTGATGTTCATATTTTAATTGAAATGAGAATGAGAAATGTCTACAAAGTCTTCTTTTTGTTCACAAACTTGTAAACTTTAGTTGAATACCCTGAAATCTCGAAAATAAGCTTGTTTTGAAAATAAGCCGGTCTCGAAAATAAGCCACCATTTCACTACAGTCAAAAAGGGCTCATAAATTAGCCGCACTCAAAAATAAGACGTCCAATATTTCAGTAATAGTATCAATGACTTTGTTAGGACACCATATAAGATGGCAAAAGTTACTAACGTATACATAGCAGATTTATTTCCAAATGTAATAGCAATAAAACATACTTTGGAATAAAAACACTTAAAACAATGCAAGTTGTGCTGATTTTTAAAACCCTGGACAAATTGAAACTTTAAAAGCAATAAAATAAATGTCTCAAACACTTCTTGTCACTTCAGTTCTATTAATTAAAATAACCGGTCTTTGTAACACAATACATTGTTTATCACATTTTGTTATTCATATTTGTTTTGCGATTAAATAATAGGTGTATTTTGTTTGTTAGGCTAGACAAAACTTTTAATGGGTAATTATCTGTTAGTATCAGATTATTTTCAGTTAGAAATTGTAACAAATTGTTATAAAACAGATATGTCAGAAGTATAAGTATTTACCGGCCTCGATATTTTAACTAAAAAAAACAAAAATATGACATCCGTATCTTCAGTATTTCGGTACTCAAAAATACGCCGGTTTTTAACTCGTTACTGAATATATGTACTCAAAAGTTCGCGGTATATCAAGAAACAGTCTTTATCTATCTTTACTATGCAATTTCAGAAGTCTACCCCTCGGTCAGTGTTTACTTAATTGGTTAGGCAATCTGAATAGGAAAATGTCCAAGGTCCTTTTGTCTTTTGATGTTAGTTTTGATAATGAATGTTTTATAAGGATATGAGCAAAGCTGAAAAAAGAAATCAGTTTAAACAGAAATACTTCCATTTAGGTTCTACACGCCCCCATTTTTAGCTTGATTATTCAAAGAATATGGAGAGCTATATTACTCGCCCCGGTGTCGGCATTGGTTTAAGTTTTTATGAAATTGTTAGTCTTGTATACCAGCAAAGATATTAACTTCAAACTTGTAACACTTACTTATTGTAATAGTGTCTACCTGTAGGCAAGAGTACATAACTCTGTCAAGTAATTTGGCTGAATTATGACCCTTTTTGGACTTGGAAAATGTTTCAGATTTTATTCAAGTCCATGTTCTGTAAAAGCTATTTGACATGTGGCTTTGAAACTTTGAACATTTGTTTATCATCATGATCTCCATCTGTGGGCAAGAATACATAAATCTGTCAACTATTTTGGCTGTATTATGGCCCTTTTTGGACTTTGAAATCAGTTAAATTTTTCATACCAGTCTATACTTTGCTTAACCTGTTTGTCATATGGCTTTGAAACTTTGACCACTTGTTTACCATCATAGTTTACATAATATTATGTAGGCGTGACTACGTAACTAGGACAAGGACTTCAACTCAGTTATGGCCCTTTTTTGACATAGAAATTAGTTGAGTTTGGCATACCATTCCATATTTTGTCTAAACTGTTTGATATATGGCTTTGAAACTTTGAACACTTGCTTGCAATCATGGTCACACATTGCCATATAGCACAATAATTATCCAAGTACATTGTTTGTCTTATCTATTTTTCTTCTTTTGTCTGAAAATCTCTGGAAATATTTTGAACCCATACTTCCATCAATTCTTCGAATAGTCGAGGACGTTGTCAACAGACAGCTCTTGTTATATTTTACATATAACTAAACTACACCTGTTGCTGGAACCTGTTTAAGGAACCTGTCAACTATAATTTCCATATATTTCTTACAGTATATGGCTCTGTGTTTGCTGTGCTCTGTGCTTCCAAGAAATCTATCCTCACCTTGTAATTTTTGTATGTCTATTGAGGTAACTCATAATACATGCAAAATATTGAGCCAGATGTTGATTTAGTGAAAGACATTCTGAATCTTACACAGAAACAAACAAATAACCTGTTTGTATTTATAGGTGAAAACCTCTGGCTTGATCTTCCAATTGTTGAGAAGTTGCTGACAGGGTGCCGCAGTTTATTTCCTAGCACAGGATATGCATTTGCGGGCATGCCAACATATGCTAGCGGGCAGATTGGATTTGTTATGGCCAGTACAAACTCAGTAAGTCCATTCTAAGTTTTCAGGGTCACATAATCTTTATAAATTGGTTTTGATTTTTTACCATAAGGCTAGTTTGAATTTTTTTAAAGATATTAAACATATATAATGGTTGAATAGTAAACAGTCTTCAAAATTCACTTTTTATATCTTATATACCATTTTGAAACTGTTAAAAACAATGGAAGGTTGCATAGTTTAGTACTTACAAGGATTGAAATGAGTGCTGTCACTAAACTGGTATATTGGACGAACCACGGTTATATTCTCTTTTCTGCCTGTGTGTCCTGCTTCGATTTTTCTGACCTCAGAGCCATGGGTCTGTCTGTTGTCTAATGTGAATGGTTTGAACACTGGCAATGTATATCTTTATATTTTTACAGGATTTAAGTTTTAATAATCCAGCAAGGACATTCACGGATGAGATGGTAAACAAACTGGATTTGAAATTTTACAGTTCTGAAATACATAAGGCAGCCTTTGTATTGCCAACATTTGCTAAGAAGGTAAGGTTCTAAAATACCATTTAAATAAAGATGATCGTGTATGTAAAATTTTATCTTGCAATCTGAAGATTTTTTAGCTCACCTGAGCACAAAGTGCCCAAGGTGAGCTATTGTGATCACACTGTGTCCGGCATCCGTCATGCGTGCGTCCATCAAGTTGTCCGTCCATCGTCAGCATTTGTGTTTAAATGACATCTCCTCCAAAACCAATGAATGGATTTTGATGAAACTTAGCCATGATGTTCCTTGGATGGTCCTCTACCAAAGTTTTTCAAATGGTTCTGCTTGGTTGCACATGGGGCTGCCAGAGCTAAAAATAGAAAAAAAACTTCAAACAACATCTCCTAAACCGATGGTCCAATTTTGAAATAATTTCACATAAATGGTCCTTTTGTCATTCTCTATCAAGATTTTTCAAATTAAACCGATTGGTCAAAAAACATGGCAGTTAGAGAGCATGGTCACTTTTCCCTATATGTATGTAGTGGAAACTTTAAAAATCTTGTGTGGAACTGCTGGCATGATTTTAAAATAATTTTACACAAATGGTCCTTGTGTGACCCTCTACCAAGATTGTTCAAATTATTTTGATTCATCAAAAAACATGGCCGTTAGAGGGCGTGGTCACTTTTCCCTATTAGTATATAGTGGAAACTTTAAAAATCTTCTTGTGTGAAACTGCTAGCCTGATTTGAGAATTATTTTACAGAAATTGTCCTTGCGTGACCCTCTACCAAGATTGCTCAAATTATTTTGATTCGTTAAAAAACATGGCCTCCAGAGGGTGTGGTCACTTTTCCCTATATGTATTTAGTGGAAACTTTAAAAAAATCTTCTTGTTTAAAACTGCAAGACCGATCTTAAAATAATTTTACACAAATGGTTCTTGTGTGACCCTGTACCGAGATTGTTCAAATTATTCATAAAAAAACATGGCTGCCAGGAGGCATGGTCACTTTTCTTCTCTGAATCAATAATAGCGAGTGCCTTTATATTTGGTGTGTGATATCAGATTTGTAATGTCTACCAGAATTGTTCAAATTATTGCCTTAGGTTCAAAAGTGTATGTGACATGTATATAATATAGGCTAACATAGAAGAAACCTTACTCTGTCCTTATAAAAAACATACTTAAAGCCTTGTACACAGGTGAGCGCTTTAGGGCCAGTGACCCTCTTGTTGTTAGATTTAGTTTAATTTTCAGCTTTATTTAATCTTGTCACATTTTACCTTACTGTTTTAACAGGAAAAAAATTGCAAAACGAACAATCAGAACATATTAAGGTGGTAACAATTTACTATACATGTTGGTGAAATCATTCTTTAGGCCATAGAAATGATTCTTGGTTTTGCATCAATAAAAAGGTATTATTGAAAGCACCACATTATTTTTTCTTCACACTAGCAATTTTTTTAAAGTATTTCTAAATTTATAACCTATACTCTTTCTTACTGTGCAGGTTTTGTTTCCGAAGTCTGGTACTCAGAAGAATGGAGTTGTTCATGATAGAGGCACATAGGTTAGAGTAACCTCCCCTTGATAGAGCTGGTACAGTGGAGGTCTACACTTCTACCCCATATCAACTTCAATATTGATACACCTGTCTTAACATTCCAGATCATTTCACTTCATTTCTTGTATTTACCGGTTATGTAACAAGTGCTTAGTATCATATAAGTGCTTTAGAATTGTGCATAATTTTACCTTACCTTAATGTCTGACAAATGATCTTTGCCCCTCAGCCTGTTAGTGTTTGTTACCTTATTAGAAAGTTTTCTGTTTTTATTATGCATTTTTATGGCTACTAACTTAATTCAGTGACATCTACTAGCATAATATACCACAAGCTGTATTTACGATGCCATCAATTGCCATTTGTCATTTACATCTATCACCCATCAAGAAGCTCATCAGACAAAGGCCAGTTCTTAACATTTTCGTCATTCCATCACCTTACGACTGTACGATATGAGCCTGCATATCCGCACAGTCTGGTCAGGATCCATGCTGTTCGCTAACAGTTTCTCTAATAGCAATAGGCTTTGAAAGCGGATGTGCAGGCTGGTCTGGATCCATGCTGGTCGCAAAGCCACTATGTTGGTTTTCTCATGGCGCAGCTCATTTATTTGTTGACTTCTGATGTACTTGTTTTCTGAATATGCTTGAAATCCAGTCCTGCTATGTTGTTTCCGGACTACTGTAAAAGCACATATTTTCGCTGGGTCAAAACTTTGCGAATTTGAAATTTTGAGTAAGTTCGCAAGGTTTAATTAATATTCGCAAAATTGTAAAAATGGTATCCTACTTGAATTTGAATTATACTGATGGTCAATGTTTATGCGAGGATAAATTTTCACGAGATGTAGGGCCTTGCTAATATAGTGAAAATTAAACCCTCGCGAAAATTTCTGCTTTTACAGTATCCACTGCCTTCTCGCATCATGATCGTCATCTTAAGTAACCTTACCTCACTCTGTATGGAGTACATTCACGATTTTGTTTTAAAATTTTAGATGAAATTTGGAATAATAGAGTTAAGTTTTCACTAGATTGGTAAATTTGATTTTATAATGAGTACTGTTTCTGACTAAATGTTACTGACATAACTTCTTCTGTTAACTTTAGAAATTATCTTTATTTAGATTTTGAAAGGATTTAATTTTTTGACAACTGTCCTGGAGATTTTAGAAATAGCAGTATTTCCAAACAGTCCCAAATTCATACATTTTACATGCAGAGTGCAGTTTCATAGTGTTTGAACTACGTCAAAGCATAAAGAACTTCTTCTAGTGTCAGACAAGTTGAATTTTTACATTATAAACAAGGACATTGTGGCCCTTTAAACATTTATCATCTTTCTGTGCTAATTGTTTTAGAAAAAAAACTCAGAGACATGTTTTATTTGTTTAATTCTAAACAGTAGAATACTCTGTTGAACCGATGGTTTGACAATTATTGTTATGCTGATTTGCCCAATTAAACTAAAACTTGTTGCAGATATTGTTTAAAGATAAAGGCATGCTAGAGATGTTGTAGAGTAATTGTTTTGTCTTGCCATTTTTTACATGTATTTTATAAGATTTTACATGTTTTCTTCTTTAAATTTCTTTAATTTCTCCTTGTAAATATGTTTCACTGTTTGTATAATTATGTCTCCCACACCACTTTGGTGGGAGACATATTGATTTACTCGTGTCTGTATGTGTGTCCGTCTGTCCCAAATCTTGCCCACACTCTAAGTCGAATATTTCTCATCCGATTTTCACCAAACTTGAAACAAATGTGTTTGCCAATAAGTCTTCGGCCAAGTTCGATAACTAGCCAAATCGGCCCAGGCACTTCGGAATTATGGCCCTTGAATTACCATATACAAGTCTTGGTGCATGGTTGACTCAGATATATAATGGAGAAGAAATGCCAATCTAGATGGTTAGGCAGTTGTGGGAGACATGTACTTTAGTCAAAAGCAGCTCTAGATTTTTTAGCTCACCTGAGCATGAAGTGATCCTGGTGAGCCGTAAGGATCATTGGATGTCTGTCATCCAGTGATTTTCTTGAAAGAATGTCTCCAACCAAATCACATATTTAAACAAACCATCGTAGGAATGTTTCTTTTGTTGGCCCCTTTCAGATTTGTTGAAATCTAGGTCATCCATGTATAATCCTGGTTGCCATGGCAGCCAAAACAAAAAACGTTCTAAAATTTTCTTCTTGGTAACCACTGGCATGGTCTCAAACTAATTACTCAGAAATATTCCTTTGGTGACCCTCTTTCAAACCATATTGATTTGTTTAAAAAGAACATGACTGCCAGGGGCTAGGGTTAGTTTTCTCATTTTTGTACCCCCCCCCCCCCCGACAACAAAGTTGTAAGGGGGGGGGTATACTGGTTACAGGTTGTCTGTCTGTCCGTCTGTCTGTCCGTAGACACAATCGTGTGCGCACCATCTCTCCGCATCCCCTTGACACAATTTAATGAAACTTCACAAGTGATCAGTAACAACAGTAGTTGTGCGTGGGGCATGTTAGGTTCTTTCAGAAAAAATACTTGCAGAGTTATTGGACTTTGTTTTTTGTTACTATACTATATACGTAGACACAATCATGTGCGCACCATCTCTCCTCATCCCCTTGACACAATTTAATGAAACTTCCCACAAGTGATCAGTAACAACAGTAGTTGTGCATGGGGCATGTTAGGTTCTTTCAGAAAAAAAAACTTGCAGAGTTATGGGAGTTTGTTTTTTGTTACTATACTATATACATAGACACAATCTTGTGCACACCATCTCTCCTCATCCACTTGACACAATTTTATGAAACTTCACACAAGTGATCAGTAACAACAGTAGTTGTGCATGGGGCATGTTAGGTTCTTTCAGAAAAAAAATTGCAGAGTAATGGGACTTTGTTTTTTGTTACTAAACTATATACGTAGACACAATCTTGTGCGCACCATCTCTCCTCATCCCTTGACACAATTTAATGAAACTTCACACAAGTGATCGTACAACCTAGTTGTGCATGATTGTTTGTTTTTTAACGATTCAAAATTCAGATTATAGGGCCTTTTATGTTCTGGTTAACCTACATGTTCTTCAGTACTGCAACTCCATGTCTTGTGAGGCTAATATTTCAAACCAATGCACACAATTTCACATGAGACTTCACACAAGCGATCTACGAGTTACCAACTACCTAAGTTGTGCATGATGAATGTTAGGTTCTTTTAGATAAATATTCTGCATAGTTATGGGACTTTGTTTTTTGTTACTAAACTGTATACATACAGTCTATATAGTATACAGTCAACATAATTATGCAATCTTGTGTGCGTCAAATTGCTATGTACTGTGTCAGTGCATGCGGGGGGTACATTCATCACCTTTAGTGATAGCGCTAGTTTTCTAAATGGGACAATTTTTTTTTCTCTGAAACTGCTGGCCTATTTAAATAATATCACAGAAATTGCCACAACAGATGGGTTAGGATTTCTCTGTATATGTATAGTGTGACCGTTTAGACTTCTTTTCTGGAATTGCTGACATGATTTCAGTACAATTTTACTGGAATATTCTTAATGGTCACCCTGTACCAGGAGTGTTCAGATGAATCTGAATCGTAAAAAAATGTCTGCTACCTATATGTATAATAATGAGCCGTGCCACGGGAAAACCAACATAGTGGGTTTGCGACCAGCATGGATCCAGACCAGCCTGCGCATCCGCGCAGTCTGGTCAGGATCCATGCTGTTCGCTTTTAAAGCCTATTGGAATAGGAGAAACTGTTTGCGAACAGCATGGATCCTGACCAGACTGCGCGGATGCGCAGGCTGGTCTGGATCCATGCTGGTCGCAAACCCACTATGTTGGTTTTCTCATGGCATGGCTCATATAGAAGAAGCTCTTCAAACACTGCTGGTTCAGTTTTGATATAATTAAATTTCACAGACCCTTGGGCGACCCTTTACCATGTTTATACAAATTATTTCATTTTCCCCACCAGAGTGCGTAGTTAATCACTTTCCTATCTACAGGTATTTTTTTCCTTCTTTTTAAAGTACCTCTAAAAGGACCTTTTCCCAATTGAAAAATGCAGTCTTTTTTCCCAATTATCATCCAAAAATTCCCCCAAATGACCAAATTAAGTTTGCATTTTGATGATTGCAGAAGGAAAACTTAATTACATTGACATTCACGATGATTTAACCATTTAAGCAGTTTGTTTGATGATATTTACATGGAATTTAAGGAAGAATCATTCTAAATGATGTTATTAATTAACTATAAAAATTCCCAATCTGAGTAAAAAACCCAGTATTTTCCCCAATTTATCCGGAACCGGACCTTTTCCCAAAAGGGCAAAAAAATCACTGATCTATATGTATATAGTGTTTCCTATATGTGTACCATGGATAAGACCTTTTTATCAGGAAACATTCACTCAGTTTCAAAGTATTTGCCTTGCAAAACTCTCTACCAAGTTCGTCATGCAATTTGTGAAACTCAGGTGAGCGATCTAAGGCCATCATGGCCATCTTGTTTTTAGCAAGGACTGGTACCATTTCAAAAAGTGATTTTAGTTGTTTTATTTTAAGCTGACAGTTGAGCAGATATACGCAGTTAAGAATATATCAGTTTTAAAAATAACTTGCTTTATGAAATGTTCCGTTTCTGATTGTTGTGAAATTATTGGTTTTAAATGTTTGATAGGAACTTAAACAGTCAAGAAAATATCAACAGTTGTCTCAATTTTCATACAGCCTGTTCACTTGTTTTTGTTAAATTCTCAATTTTTGTTTTACAGAATACCGGTTCACAGTTTTGTTCTCAATTTTTACAAAATAGTTTTCTTATTTCCGTTTAATACAGAACTCCTGTTCACAATTTGTCAGTGTTCACAATACTTTTTTTGTTTTTCTCTACTGTTGATCACAATATAGATTTGTAATACATATTGCATTTTCACAACTGCTGTGTTCACAATTTTTGATATACATATAACTTGTTCACAATATTTTAAAACACCTGTTCACAATGTTAGTTTATACAAAATACCTGTTCACAATTCTATTTTAACAGAATACCTGTTCACAGGTTTTGTTTGTCTCAAGTTTTATTACAGTAACCATAAATTATTATATTTGTGATGAAATTGGCGTTAAAAACTGTGTTCTTTTTAAAATAAAATTAATGACTATATTGTTAAAGAGATGCAAAATGATGTTTTCACTAGAACAATACACTTCCTTGTTTGCAGCACCACTGTCATAAGTAATTATTGAATTTGTATGTACAAAATAGTACTTTGAATTTATTAACAAAAGTTGGGGACTGATTTTGCTGGATGTCATGATTGCATAGATCCACAAAATTGAATCCCAATGAACAAATACAGTTTTCATTTATTTTATCTGCAAAGCTTGAATTTGCAAATTTTTACTGCCACGAAAATTTCTTGCCCACAAATGTTAATGATTTAACATTTTTTGTTTATTGTAAAGACTTAAAATGGCATTAAACGAAATAATGTGTTCTTAAAGAAGGTTTATTTAGTCAGATGTATTAACTGTTTAATTACGGAAAAGAGGCATTATTTCAGGATCATTTATATATTATTTTTAGTGATCAGTTAGACTTGTTAGCCCTTGCCCTGCTAAATTTCTATAATGAAATTGTCCGTCTTTCAGTTTGGACACTACAATTAACAGTTAAAAGGGGTGCTAACCAAAAAGATACAGACTGAATGGCGAACAGTGCAGATCTTGATCAGACTGCATGGATGTGCAGGCATATCATGATCTACACAGGTTGCAAAGGCAGAACCAATGTGTCCAGCCTGATAAGGGTTAAGAAATTTATAGTTTAAGTTTTGTGTTTTCTGAGTTAAATAACATACCTTGTGGTAAACGTTTATGTAGGTGCTTTATAATATATTCTAAGTGCTTTAAGGTATTTTAACCTTTACCCTTCTAAATTTCTAAAATGGACTGGTCTATCATTCAGTTTGGGCAGTACCATTTATTGTTCAAAGGTGTGTTCGCTGAAAATATGCTGACTGAATAGCAGACAGTGCAGACCAAGATCAGGCTGATCTTGGTCTGCATTGGTCACAAAGGCAGAATCACATGCCGACAGCGGGCTAAAGGTTAATTTCCCAGTAAATAATCTAGTTTCTTTTTATTGCCGTCAGCATTAAATCCATTTTAATTGTACACATTGGTTTTACATGCTTGTATTTGTGAAGAAATATCATGCTCTGCCTGGTTACATTCTCCAATTATTGTTTGAGCTCTGTCTAGATATTACATATTGAAAATTGAATTTAAAATTTTATAATTTGTAGTAAGTTTCTGTTTGATATTTGTCTTTGTTTTTTACTCCTGTTTTCATATTGAAAACAAGGCATTTATGTTTTATTTCAGTTCATTATTTTGTTTTTATCATTTCCCAGAAGCCCGCTTTCTTAGCTCAGTAGGGAGAGCGCAGAGGTACAGAACATGGGGTTATGACTTCGATCCCTGGGCGGGGTGTTTGTTCTCCGTGACAGTTTGATAAACGACATTGTGTCTTATATCAATCGTCCTCCACCTCTGATTCATGTGGGGAAGTTGGCAGTTACTTGCAGAGAACAGGTTAATACTGGTACAGAATCTAGGAACACTGCAGTTAGGTTCATTGCCCACCGTTAAATTATTGAAATATTGTTGAAAAAAGGCATTAAACACAAAACAAACAAAAAAACAAGAGAAAATCATCTGCCAAAAGCAGAGGGATACAGTTTTAGTGTTGTTCATTTATGTTTCTGTCCATGTTTGTCCATCCGTCTGTCCATCCATTTTGTGCAGCCATATCTTTACAATTTTTGGTCATACAAGTTGATATTTGGTGTGTGTTTGTATTCACTCACGGTTGTTTTTCAACAAATGAGAAAATAAACATTTTTTGTTTAGAGTTGTGATCATTTTTGGTTTTGATTGATTTATGTTGATGTTTGTATAGACTGGAGGATGTTTTATCAGCAGTTCTAGTCAGAATGTACACACACACCAGAGTTATTGCCCTTTGATTAATTAGAAACTACAGTTAGTGTCCTTTCAGTAACAAATTTAGTTGAAGTTTTGTGTAAGTATTTCTTTTTTTGTCAACAGCAAATATTTTCTCATCGTACGTTTAAGATATTGCCCCTTTATTGGTTAAAAAAAGATATTTTATGACTACAAATTGGTATCTATGATAACATAACAATTTTTAGCTCACCTGTCACATAGTGACAAGGTGAGCTTTTGTGATCATGCAGCGTCCGTCGTCCGTGCGTGCGTCCGTCCGTCCGTGCGTAAACTTTTCCTTGTGACATCTCTAGAGGTCACATTTTTCATGGGATCTTTATGAAAGTTGGTCAGAATGTTCATCTTGATGATATCTAGGTCAAGTTCGAAACTGGGTCACGTGCCATCAAAAATTAGGTCAGTAGGTCTAAAAATAGAAAAACCTTGTGACCTCTCTAGAGGCGATACATTTCATAAAATCTTCATGAAAATTGGTCAGAATGTTCACCTTGATGATATCTAGGTCAAGTTCGAAACTGGGTCACGTGGGGTTAAAAACTAGGTCAGTAGATCTAAAAATAGAAAAACCTTGTGACTTCTCTAGAGGCCATATTTTTCATGATCTTCATGAATATTGGTCAGAATGTTCACCTTGATGATATCTAGGTCAAGTTCGAAACTGGGTCACGTGGGGTCAAAAACTAGGTCATTAGGTCTAAAAATAGAAAAACCTTGTGACCTCTCTAGAGGCCATATTTCTCAATGGACCTTCATGAATATTGGTCAGAATGTTCACCTTGATGATATCTAGGTCAAGTTTGAAACTGGGTCATGTGGGGTCAAAAACTAGGTCATTAGGTCTAAAAATAGAAAAACCTTGTGACCTCTCTAGAGGCCGTATTTCTCAATGGATCTTCATGAATATTGGTCAGAATGTTCACCTTGATGATATCTAGGTCAAGTTCGAAACTGGGTCATGTGGGGTCGAAACTAGGTCAGTAGGTCTAAAAATAGAAAAACCTTGTGACCTCTCTAGAGGCCATATTTTTCACGAGATCTTCATGAAAATTGGTGAGAATGTTCACCTTGATGATATCTAGGTCAAGTTTAAAAGTGGGTCACGTGCCTTCAAAAACTAGGTCATTAGGTCAAAAAATAGAAAAACCTTGTGACCTCTCTAGAGGCCATATTTTTCAATGGATCTTCATGAAAATTGGTCAGAATGTTTTATCTTGATGATATCTAGGTCACATGTGCTCAGAAACTAGGTCACTATGTCAAATAATAGAAATAACGACGTCATACTCAGTTCAACACTGGGTCATGTGGGGATAGGTGAGCGATTCAGGACCATCATGGTCCTCTTGTTATATTTGTGAGGGATGAATATTATGGTTGTTTGTGTTTTTCTTGAATGTTGGATTTTACTCCAGTTTATTAAACAATGAAGAACCTGGTATACACATGGCAGCTATGGGGTCAGGATTAAAATATTTCATGTTAAAACAGATAGATAAATCAGCATGATTGAAAGAAGTGAAAAATTGTGGTCAATTGCTTGAAAGCATATTTTATTCTATTGTTTCCTAGAGACGTCATGGGAGATCTTTTTAAATGTATATCTGTTTGTTACAATCTTTTGTTCTGATGTTCAAAGCATTTATCAGTGATCAAACTTTACATCTATAATCCATGCGTCAAGATTTCAAAACACGGTTCGGCGTGTCAAGTCTAAAATTGGAATAAATGTAAATAAGAATGACTAATCTTTGTTGAGACAGATGTCCAGAATCAGATATTAGATCTTGGATTATTTAGGTGTTGTTTTCCTTGTATTTTATCTCAAATGTGCGGATGCATAATACTAAATAATTATGTGGATGCATAATATCGGATGTGTGGATACATAATATAAGACATGTGGATGCTTTATACTGAATGTTTAGCATAATGTCCAAAAACCAGACGAATAATTCTGATTGTTTTAGGCATTGTTTAGGTAGACAGACTGTTTGACAAATATATGTTAACATAGTTGTAGGTTAGGTGTAAGTATCTGTTAAATTGATTTCTTGTTTTTGCCTATATATATATTTTGACCCAGAATTCCCGGTATTCATGATTGTTAGTGATTATGTAAACAAATAGAATAGTAATTATTATTCTTTCAAATAACCATAACAATAAATGGTCCATAAGATTAATACGAGTTTGTTGTAATTTCATTATAAATAAGATGAACACTTACAAGTTATAATGTAAGTACTCCTAGATCCAGTTAGATCCAGTGTTTTATGAATTTCCACGTAATATTTTGCAGTTCTGTTTCAACTATATGGTCTAAAGTACAATTTTCCTTCGGTGAGTCTGTTACATTCTGGCCCTTGTAAAAAAATTCAAAAATATTTTTTTAAGTTTAAAAAAAATATCCAAGAAATATAGCTGATGTGCTATCTAAGAAGTCCTGAAATAATAATCCATTAACAAATGAGCCGTGCCATGAGAAAACCAACATTATGGGTTTGCGACCAGCTGGTCAGAATCCATGCTGTTCGCTTTTAAAGCCTATTGGAATTGCAGAAACTGTTAACGAACAGCATGGATCCTGACCAGACTGCGCAGATGTGCTGGCTGGTCTGGATTCATGCTGGTTGCAAACTCACTATGTTGGTTTTCTCATGGTGCAGCTCAAACGAAGTAACAATTTGCTAAACTTCACAAGCATGACAGATGAATCTTCCATTCAGAATGGACTTTTAGACAATAAATTCGAAACAAAATGGTAAATTTTGAAAATTCAAAAAGTTCCTCTAAGCATTCTTGGAGTATATATTCAGTTTTGGTGACTTTGTCTAATATCTGAAGAGAAAGTTCATGCAAAAAAAACTTGGTTTGTAATTATCTGCTTTGTATAGCATTTAAGCATCCATAGAGACCTTACTTGGGGAATGGTTCCATTACGGTTCCTAGGGTCTAGGTCAAGGTCACTGTTACAAACAAGTACTATGTTTAAAAAAGATGGTCGGTGTGATGTAACTGAAGCACAAGTTATATATGGGCCTCTGTGAAGTTTTGTATAAATGACGACAGTAGTTCTGAAGAAGACTGTGTTTAGAAATTGTGGAGGCACACACGACGGACACCGAACAATCACAAAACCTCACAGCATAAAAGATGGTAACAGTAAGCAAACAATATTGAAATACGTTCTATACTTTATTTCTGGAATTGTTGGAAGCAACATGAACCCTTACCCTACTTCAGCTTATTATCAAATTTGTCTATCATTCAGAATATGTACAAGTACTGTTTTCACCGGAAAGATTAATTTAAAATTTAGTGTCTAAAATTTATCGGACATGTTGTTGCAAGTTAGTAATGATTTGCACTGGTTAGAAATTTTTGCTGTGAATTATGCAGGGTTAGAGTTAATGAATGTATAAAACAAATAACCTTTTTGTAAAAACAAAACTTAAGGAAAGAACAAAACAGAAACAGCTTTACAAGAAAACTTAACAAAATAGATATATGATGAATATTTGGTTACACACACCTGTTCAAGTGGTACGCAGACAACCCGATGGTGCTGTACTTACAGAGGTTATAGATGACGAACGCGTTGTCATTTCACTCAGTGACACACATGACCCAGCGTGAAGCATTTTCAGCCTTTCTCCCAATCAGCGCCACTCTTACAAAATCTATCATTATGGCTGAAAATACCGAGAATACCTTACCAAGCAATCCGATTGGTACATTATTAAGGCGGCATAAGGTCATACGAGGTCATAAAATCGTGCTTAATACGGCACGCCGAAAAATAGATAAATGCAACCGCATAATGTAAGATATTACCAAAAACCAGTAAAACGAAATCCACTTTACAAGTAAAGTCAGAGATGAGCTTCTGAAGCTAGGTGGTATGTAGGCAGCGAACATGAGGGTAGATACTTACGTCAGGAGCACCTGCTGTATGCTTTACAAGTTACCCAGATTTTATACAGCTTCAGCGTGTTGTAAGCTCAGAAGTGGAAGCAAATTGTCGGTTCGTTCTTGTGTCAGTCCAACAAGTATTTTCTGGAGTAATTCTCAACAAGCACTTGTTCAAATCTAACATTTGATTATTTGACAGAGTATACTATAGTTCCATTTTTTACTGAGTATACCTCAGCAACCGCTATTTAGAATTCGATAAAGCTTCCTAGGAAACTTCACTCCCAGAAGGAGATGCGATATTGTTGTTATATTCTTGCCGTAGATAGTTATTTTTCCAAGTAGGTCACTGATTGGGCTTCTAGGACTGCCCTGTTGTGAATTGGAAGGCAAATTACCCGGGTCACCAAAATCATCCCTTAACTCGAATTTCGTATAGGTAAGACCTATGCAGAAATGACGATTTTTTAGGGTGCGATTTCAGGTCGTTTTGGTAGTTATTTTTCAGATCAGATCACTGATTGAGCTTCTAGGACTGCCCTGTCACGAATTGAAGGATAAGTATCCTACTTATGCAGAAATGATGAATTTTTTACGGGTACCGTTTCCAGGCCTTTTAAGCTCGACTATTCGAAGAATAGTCTAGCTGTTCTAATCATTCTGGCGTCTGCGTCTGCGTCAGCGTCACCTGGTTAATGTTTTGCAAGTACATATCGCTATCATTTTAAGGCATATAGCTTTGAAACTTATTCTTTTTCTAGGTCAATTACCAACCTCACTAGGTCAAGTGCCATAACCCTTACATGTATTTTGAGCAAATTATGCCCCCTTCTGGACTTAGAAAATCCTGGTCAAAGTTTTACATGCAAATTACTATCTCCAAAACTAATGCAGATATTGAATTGAAACTTCAGATGTGTCTTTGGGGTTATAAAACTAGTTGATAGCATCAAGCCCCATAACTCTGACCTGCATTTTGGCCAAATTATGCTCCCTTTTGGACTTTCTGCGTGCAAGCTATCAATAAAAGGCATATAGATTTGAAACTTATTTTTGTTCTAAATCAGTTACCAACCTTACTGAGTCAAGTCCCATAACTCTGACATGTACTTTGAGCAAATTATGCCTCTTTTCGGACTTAGAAAACCATGGTTAAGGTTTAAACTTTAGGGTTCCAAAACTAATGGAGGGTTGGATTGAAACTTCACATGCTTCTTCGGGGTTATAAAAATAGCTGATAGCATAAAATCCCATCACTCTGGCCTCCATTTTGGCCAAAGTATGGCCCCTTTTGTTAAAGTTTTACGTGAGAGTACATGCTGCTATTACTTAATGGCGTGAGAGTACATGCTGCTATTACTTAATGGCGTGAGAGTACATGCTGCTATTATTTAATGGTAGACCCGCCCGCTTAGCTCAGTACGTAGAGCGTCGGTTCACGGACTGCAGGGTCGTGAGTTCGATCCTCGGGCTGGGCGTATGTTCTCCGTGACTATTTGATAAACGACATTGTGTCTGAAATAATTAGTCCTCCACCTCTAATTCATGTTGGGAAGTTGGCAGTTACTTGCGGAGAACAGGTTTGTACTGGTGCAGAATCCAGGAACACTGGTTAGGTTAACTGCCCGCCGTTACATGACTGAAATACTGTTGTAAAACGGCGTTAAACCCAAAACAAACAAACATTACTTAGTGGCATATATATTTGAAACTTAATTTTTATTATATTTTTGCTCAATTACCAACCTCACTGAGTAAAGTATCATAGCCCAGACATGTATTTTGGGCAAATTATGCCCGCTTTTGGACTTAGAAAATTCTGCAGAAACTTTTGCGTGCAAATTACTATCAGCAGAAGAAATGCAGATATTAAATTTAAACTTCACATGCGAATTTGGGGTTATAAATCTAGTTGATTGCATCAAGTCCCATAACTCTGACATGCATTTTGGTCAAATTATGTCCCTTTTTGAACTTACAAGTTCTGGTTTACGTTTTGCATGCAAGTTACTATTTCCAAAACTAATTCAGATTCTGGACATCGCTCGTTTTCATGCCTTCAACGCTTTTTTTCCTGATTAAAATCTGACAAGTAGTAAAATCAAAAACCAAAAATGTTGCCAGAATCAAGTTAGTTTTACCCGAGTGTATGAATATAGGCGTGTAGGGTGAAAATGTTTGGCCAAGTAGTTATTGAGGAATATGAGCCGTACCATGAGAAAACCAACATAGTGGCTTTGCGACCAGCATGGATCCAGACCAGCCTGCGCATTCACGCAGTCTGGTCAGGATCCATGCTGTTCGCTTTCAAACTCTGTTGCAATTAGAGAAACCGTTAACGAACAGCATGGATCCTGACCAGACTGCACGTCATTTCTGCATAGGTCGGTACCTGTGTGGAATACGAGTTTTGGGATGATTTTAGAGACCCGGATATTTTGACTTCAATTCATGCCACGGTAGTCCTAGAGGCCCAATCAATAACCTACTTTGAAAAATAACTACCAACAAGAGATGTCCGTATGACAGCCAATGCTCGACTATTCGAATTATTGTCCCAAAAACAGGAAAATATCGCCCTAAATGTTAAAATATCTATAGACCACTCCGGGAGAACTACGTTCCAACGTAAGTCATGTCTCAACGATATCACGTGACATATCTCAACGACGTTTGGTTACGGTATCGCTCATTATGACACGGCTTACATAATTTTCATATATAATAAGTTACTTTGATTATATTTACCTGTGTCTTGACATGAACATGTTTTCAGATTCTAAAAGTAATGGCATAAATTGAATAAAACATTTAGATTTTAAAAACAATCGTCTGTTATTGAGAAAAAAGAAGCATTTTGCTATTTTACAGAATAAAAATATATATTACACTTCTTACAAAAGCAATAATTACAGACAGTCAATGAATCGATTAAAGGCAATGCCAGTTTTAATCTTAGAAATGTATTACTGCAACTACTTAATCATAAACACACAATATTTATTTAATATCATGTTCCTCACTCTAACCGATGATGTTACTAACTCTAAACGTGACACAAGTAAGCGTTAGTGACACTCATCGAAGTCTTGCGGCTTAAAAACTGCTTTTCGAGTAAAATATACCAGAAACCAAGATATATTTGTCCAGTTGAAAGCAATATGTACGAGGTGGCGCGGAGCTGACTTATACTATCGAATGCGCACACCTTAGTAATTATAAAGTCTGTAAAACGATTCTTTTGAAGCACAGGAGGTAACTAAGCAACACGACGTGAGTAAGTAATTGTAGGTTATTAGATTTGTATATTGAAATATGAACGTGTTCTGCAGCAGAAATATAAAAGTATTGCGCGACTTAATGATGAATGAATGCATACATCTCTATGCAAATCTAAAAAACTTTTATAATTACTACACGTGTACCGTTCATTATATCAATGATATAAATTTTGTTCTTTAGCCCGAGTGGAACTGAAAATGTCCTAGTTAAAGAACTTAAAAACGTGACGAAATCCATGAAACTGACGTCACAATTGACGACACACACCCGATATGAAACTGGAACATCAATATGTATAGGTTATTAACTTTGTATGTGAATATTTTTGCCTTGTTCTGCAGCGGAACTTTAGGAAGGCAAAATTATCCCCGAAAGAACAAGTGCATATACTTACATATAAAGTTGATAACCTTTTTATTATATACCCACTTCCAAATGATTACTTTATGTCTAAATTATCGTTTTGTTACGAAAAACAGGGAAAATACCAGAATTTCTTCGAAAATGTAACAAATAATTCAAACTGACGTGCATTAATATTTTCCGCGAAATTGACGTCAACTTGTTGTCGCAACGTGCGCGTGGACACCATGGACGTCACGCGATTCTTTCCATTGAAACGTTTAGAAAACATCCACGTCCGATATGAAAGCGTTCCATGTCAATATGTATCGGTTAGTCAATGTAATTACCTGTATATAACGTCATGTGTATCTATAATATTGTAAGAAAAGTTTTAAGTGCAATTTTTATTGGTACTAGCATTTACTGCAGCTTTTCAGTTACTACATAGTTTGTATAAGAGGCTATACATTGTATAAAATCAAATGCCTTGATAGTTTTCCTTTCCTACATAAAGCATAGTTTAGGGTTGGAAAAAAACATTTCACGATAATATATGACTGGGCTGTGCTTTCTTGCCATAATGGCACACCAATATGGCTTTAGCCCGAGCGCGATTATGAAACTATGTGTGCCAGTATCGCTATAGGCCTAAGGCACAATCAGCCGTTTATTGACCTGTTTATTATATACCTTCGCTTCATATATATCTTGGTATTTTCATTTCACATACTTTCAAAAACTTAAAAGCATTATTTGTATTGCTTTTTATCAATAGTGCCATAAATATTTGATAATCGATCTGAAAATGATTCAGCGTCCTTTCAATCGCCATAATAATGTTGCTACATGACATCAACATTAGAATGTACTGACATCCGGTTACCCGGAGCCATTCTGATTATGGCGCGTGAGGCGCACTGCGCCATTATTGTTGCATAAACAGAAGCCCTAATGACCATTTTAAGTGGCTTTTTTGCTACTATTTATAGTAACGTATATAATAAGGAAAATATTGCACGATCCCGGTCCATTGAAACTCAATAGAAAATAATGTGTGGTATGTAATAAGGGGAAAAATTTCTTGCACACAGGACTGGCGTTTCCGCTGATTTTACCCATGCATGTAAAACCCATCTGGCACCCCCATGCCAGATGGCTCTCGTGCTGGTAATGACAACTAGCGCTTCATGCATTGATTATATATGGTATTGTATATGCAAACTAAGACAATATCAGGTACCTTGAGACCTTCTCTCCGTCCTTTTTACATATAGTATATTTTTTCGGTCATAAATACGTTATTTTACGGAAAGAACACAGCGTTACGCTACAAACAATCAAACTAAAGTTTCACTGAAACGTCATGGGATCACTTCAGCTTTCGGACGTTAATTTCATGTGCTGTGCGTTAATACTTGTACTCTACCATAAGAAGGTGTGCTACAAAAAAAAATATTTCTATTTGCTTTGAATTTCTATTATTATTTGTAAAATGCGGTATGCAACAAAATTATCTGTCAGAATGAAGCGCTTATTTGTATACGATATGCCAGGAAAACTTCATTCATGTGTTTACGAATTGGATAGAAATATCTGTCCTGAGGGCACCTGCGCCGTAGGCGGTTACGAGTTATGACATCTCAGCTTCCTAATACATTCGCACGTAATATTAAATAGTATTTGCGGACAAAATGAGCAATACGCCTGCGCAAAGTGACAAAACATTTGTTGTGAAATAGCTAATTTATGTGCAAAGTTCTGGAAGTAATGCTTCACGATCCTGATTATCTATACACTTTTGATTACCGGTGTACGCATGTACGTACTATTTAATAAGTTCGAATGTATAAGCTATTCTGAGCCCATTTAGTAACATAAACGAAGCGTTCTACGTCTCTCTGAGTCAATTAAATATATTTAGGTTCATGGTGATGGAAAGCCCTAGGGCCCTTCTGATCATTATTTCATACACGGACGGGCATCTTTGTAGAGCATTGAGCATCTTACATGAAAATCCCACACTTAAAGCTTAAGTTCAAGCACACAGCTGCGATGGCAAGTGGTTTGAAGTCAGCGACCACTGGCCGCGGAGGCCTTTCACGTTTTAACTTATTATGGGTGCACAGAATATATAATGCCATTTTAACTGTTTTTTTTTTTTCAAATCTATCTGAGATTAAAATAAATGCTTATTTATGCATGACTTTTAATTTAAGAAAGGAAAAGGGCGATTCACTAAAACGACAAAGTAAAAGATATTCGAGTTACCGAACGACTTGAATTGAGTTTGATAGAGTTAAAAGGTGATGCAATAAGCTGCATATCTTAGTAAATGCACAAGTTTTGTGAATCTAAAAAGGAAAATGGGAGATGAAAACAAATCGAAATAATGAAATTTTCTGGAAATATGCTTGTTTAAAAAGGACGAGGAAGAAAGACATGCAGTAAAGTATAAATAATTAAATTGTAACGTTTTCCCAAGTATTAAAACCTGACAGGTTCTCTATCCGCTTTTAACGTAGAATGTAAACATTGAAATGCATAACATGTATGCACTTTTTTTCAAAACTGAATGTATGAGTAATGGTTCAGCAGAACACCACTATTGTGAAGGAGCCACCGACAATGCTTACAACATTCCATGGACTTTGAGTATTTCTATAGCGGACACCTGAACATAATTGTTTCTATTGTACAACAATAACTTTACGTTTTAACTTTCATGCTGAAACTTTATAGGAATTTATGCATCCATTTTAAAGAAATTTACTCCAGCCTGCATATGACTATAATTAATGTGTAAAATGATAACGACAAATACATTTGTCATACTGATTAAATTGTTGTACCTTGCTCAGACGTCATCCAGTCATTTATGGAAGTGTCAAGAAATGTTCTCAACGTAAAGATAAAATGTACATAAGAATTTTCTAAAAGTTAAACCGGTAAGTATATTGTTTAAACTTCGCAACACTGTATGTGAGACGTTGTCACACACTGTCTGTTATCGTTGCGGCCTTGCAACATTTATGTAGCTTACATAAGTTTATTTGTAACTAGTTCGTTGTATTTTCCAAAATGCTCAAAAAAAAAAAAAAAAAAAAGATAATATAGCTTCCACACATCAAATTCATCTTTTCAGTTACGAAAACGTACAATCAATGCTTTATTGCACATAATATTAAATGAATCAACAAGGTCATACGGAGCGACACCGCAACAAAATCGTTGAGATATGTCACATGATATCGTTGAGACATGACGCGTTGGAACGTAGTTCTCCCGGAGCGATAGACTTTCAATCCAGAATCTGAATTAGTTTTGGAAATAGTAACTTGCATGCAAAACATAAACTAGAAGTTGTAAGTTCGAAAAGGGACATAATTTGACCAAAATGCACGTCAGAGTTATGGGACTTGATGCAATCAACTAGTTTTATAACCCCAAAATCACATGTTAAGTTTAAATTTAATAACTGCATTTCTTCTGCTGATAGTAATTTGCACGCAAAAGTTTAAGCAGAATTTTCTAAGTCCAAAAGCGGGCATAATTTGCCCAAAATACATGTCAGAGCTGTGGTACTTGACTCAGTGAGGTTGGTAATTGTTTGTTTGTTTTTGGTTTAACGCCGTTTTTCAACAGTATTTCAGTCATGTAACGGCGGGCAGTTAACCTAACCAGTATTCCTGGATTCTGTACCAGTACAAACCTGTTCTCCGCAAGTAACTGCCAACTTCCCCACATGAATCAGAGGTGGAGGACTAATGATTTCAGACACAATGTCGTTTATCAAAAAGTCACGGAGAACATACGCCCCGCCCGAGGATCGAACTCACTACCCCGAGATCCGTAGACCAACGCTCTTACCTACTGAGCTAAGCGAGCGGGCTCAGAGGTTGGTAATTGAGTAAAAATAATAATAAAAATTAAGTTTCAAATATATATGCCATTAAGTAATAGCACTATGTACTCTCACGCAAAACTTTAACAAAAGGAGGCATACCTTGGCCAAAATGGAGGCAAGAGTTATGGGATGTGATGCTATCAACTATTTTTATAACCCCGAAGACGCATGTGAAGTTTTAATTCAATCCTCCATTAGTTTTGGAACCCTAAAGTTTAAACCTTAACCAGGATTTTCTAAGTCCGAAAAGAGGCATAATTTGCCCGAAATGCATGTCAGTGAGGTTGGTAACTGATTTAGAAGAAAAAGTTTCAAATCTACATGCCTTTTATTGATAGCTATGTGTACTTGCACGCAGAAATTATTTTTCTAAGCCCAAAAGGGAGCATAATTTGGCCAAAATGCAGGTCAGAGTTATGGGGCTTGATGCTATCAACTAGTTTTATAACCCCAGAGACACATCTGAAGTTTCAATTCAACATCTGCATTAGTTTTGGAGATAGTAACTTGCATGTAAAACTTTAACCAGGGTTTTCTAAGTCCAAAAGGGGGCATAATTTGCTAAAATACATGTAAGGGTTATGGCACTTGACCTAGTGAGGTTGGTAATTGACCTAGAAAAAGAAATAATAAGTTTCAAAGCTGTATGCCTTTAAATGATAGCCATAAGTATGTACTTGCAAAACATTAACCAGGTGACGCTTACGCAGATGCAGACGCCAGGATGATTAGAATAGCTAGAATAGTCTTCGAATAGTCGAGCTTAAAAGGCCTGGAAACGGTACCCTTAAAAATCATCATTTCTGCATAAGTCGGTTACTTTGCCTTCAGTTCGTGACAGGGCAGTCCTAGAAGCCCAATTAGTGACCTACTTGAAAAAATAACTATCTACGGCAAGAATATAACAACAATACCGCATCTCCTTCTGAGAGTGAAGTTTCCTAGGAAGCTTTATCGAATTCTAAACAGCGGTTGCTGAGGTTTACTCAGTAAAAAATGGAACTATAGTATTCTCTGTCGAATAATCAAATGTTAGATTTGAACAAGTGCTTGTTGAGAATTACTCCAGAAAATACTTGTTGGACTGACACAAGAACGAACCGACTATTTGCTTCCACTTCTGGGAACATAAAGCTGCTTACCACATGCTAAAGCTGTATAAAATCTGGGTAACTTGTAAGCAAACAGTAGATAAATTTCAGTATTTTTACGTCATTTGTTTATGGATTATTATTTCAGTACTTCTAAGATAGCACAACAGCAATATTTCTTTGGATTAAAAAAAAACTTTTAAAAACATTTTTGAAATTTTTTTACAAGGGCCAGAATCTGAGAGAGTCACCAAAGGAAAATTGTATTTTAGACCATATAGTTGAAATAGAACTGCAAAATATTACGTGGAAATTCATAAAACACTGGATCTAACTGGATCTAGGAGTACTTACATTATAACTTGTAAGTGTTCATCTTATTTATAATGAAATCACAACAGACTCGTATTAATCAAATGGACCATTTATTGTTATGGTTATTTGAAAAGGATAATAATTACTATTCTATTTGTTTACATAATCACTAATAATCATGAATACCGGGATTTCTAAATCAAATATATAGGCAAAAACAAGAAATCAATTAAACAGATACTTACACCTAACCCACAACCTTGTTAACATATATCTGTCCCAAAGTTTGTCTACCTAAAAATGCATCCAAACATTTGATAGTATTCATCTAAACATTTGACATTATGCTGAACATTCAATATAAAGCATCTACATATCTGATATTATGTATCCACACATCTGATATTATGCATCCGCACATTCAGTATTATGCATCTGCACATTTGGGATAAAATACAAGGAAACAGCTAAGAAGGCGGGCTTTTGGGACATGATAAAATAACAAAATAATCAATTGAAATAAAACATAAATGTCTTGTTTTCAATATGAAAACAGGAGTGAAAATGTACTACAAATTATAAAATTATATATTCAATTTTCAATATGAAAAACATATAAAAATCAATGGCCTTATAACATGTTTCACAAATTTGTTAACATAACTTTTGCTGTATTTCTTGTGAACATTCAGTCAAACTGTTTGACAAACAACTGTAAAAGACTGATCTGGTATATGCATGCTATAGAAGAAATTCTCGAAACTGAATAAAATCAATTTTCTGAAATATGGGAAACAAACGGTATTTTACAGGGCTCTTCAAACAGGGAACATAAGTCAGTTACTTCCACTGATTATATAAATACGAGTAGATATCAGCTTCGAGCCAGTGGAACTTGCAGTAGCATGCAGGACCTGATGAAGTGTGTGATTTTAAACAAAAACAAATATTCACAGGGTTGTGTAGAAGCCCAATGGTCAAAAGATTTAAAACAGAAGTTGATTGTTTGCAACTCAAAATTCTGTCTCGTTCCATTATGTACTGCATTATGACTGTATTAGCTACACAGATCTACTCTGAAGAGTTTGGTTTGTACCGCAGAAAATTCTACAGAGCTTATACTGTAGAATGATTTGCTTACCTATTTTCACTTCAATGTTACCTTATATAGCATATTTGCTCTCATGTCGGTTAGCTGTTACGAATAATATGTTGCTTTATAACATATTATTTATACAACTGAAAGCAACTGACAAAAAGGTCATAGGCTCTCAAAAATCACTTTATTTTTATGAATGACATTTGATTACACTTTGATTCTGAAGCAATTTGTAACATGCTCTCGAGTTTCTTGCCAAAGTTTGAACTTTTGACAAAGACAGGTCATGCCTTTATCATAACCTTTGGTACCTAACTTAATTGATAATCAAACTTTATTTGTTTTGATTGATGCATATCTTCTCTTACTGGTGTTTCTCTTAATATTCCGGTATTTTCAGGAATATTCCACCACATAGTACAATTTAGTCCTTGTCTGTTCAGTTTAAAATATTAAAAAAATATTTTGTACATTCTGTCATTCTTGTAAATGTTTCAATGACTACAACAGTTTTCTTTATTTGATATCTATAAAGTTTTATATATTTCTTATATCTTGATATGATAAAACCTGTCAACCTGGTAAAAGTTTTAAATCTAAAGTTTTTACTTTAAATACCTGCCTATTTTCTTTTGTTTGTTAGTTTTTGTTTAGCATCGCTTTGCAACAGAAATCCAGTCATGTAATGTTGAGCAGTTAACCTAACAAGTGTCCCTGGATTCTGTACCGGAACTACTCAGTTCTCTACAGGCAAGTGCTAAGTTCTCCGTATTATACAGGTGTAAGTCTATTGACTTCAAACACAATATCTTTATTGAATCGTTATGGAGAGCAAAGGCCGCATCCAGATATCTGACTCAAGACCCTATGATTCGTCCTATCGAGCTAGGATTGATTTGTATATGTTCTTAAAATGCTACTATTTCTAAAATTAAAAAAATACGTTTTATAAAACTTGATTTTTACTCACAGGACAACTGCACTTATCAGCTGTATGATCATAATATTATGAACGTACAGATGGAAATTATTGTGTTTTATTGAAATTCCATCTAAAATTATAGTTTCATGAATGTTGCAATATATATTTTAGGCAATTTCTGAAATAACAGAAGAAAAATTTCTCAAAACTTACTGCTAACAGTTTAAATAAATCAGTATATGACAATTTTGGCTTCAATTTCTTCTTAAATATCATTTTAAAAAGCAATGGTAGTGGTAATGTATTTTAAAGTGTGATATAGAAAAAAAAAGCACACTGTCTGATAAATAAAGAAGCATATTGTATTATTATAGTACAGTGTACAAAATAAGTAATATTAATTTTATTTCTGGAATATTTTTTAAATAATTGATGCAAATCAACAAGGTTGCTGAAATGGTAATGTAACATGTGTTATGTATGTTACAGTTTTATTCTTCCTTCAATAAAGTATTAACACGATGTCTGACCACATAAAAATTGTTATTTCATTGATAACAATTAATTATATCATTTTATTCAGTTTTAGTGGTCTCAGAATTTTATTCGTTGTTTGTGACACTGGTTCATTTTATACAAATTAGCTGAGCACATCCAGTTTTGAGTAAAAAGAAATACCATAAGAGTAACAAAATAATATATTAAAAGACACCGAGAGACTTTAAGACCAGATCAAAGCTGTTTGGTACATTTAAATTGATTTGAAACTTAGAAAATGTTATCTTTTTAACAAAATTTTGTCATTTTGTAACATTCACATTAATATTCTTGAATATACAAATTAGCTTATTAACATAAAATTACTGCTATTTAAAGGCTAATGTCTTAGCTCCATTTTGACACCATTATCATCCACATCCATATGGTTGTCCTTTTCAAAAATGAACGGTTGCCATGGAAACAGTAAAATCGTATACAGTTCAAAAGAGTTTTTTCATGGGAACATTTTTTGTTTTGAAAGAGTTGGTCCTAACGAACAATTTGGTACCTATGAAAAAAGTCTAGTGTGGTAGGGGGGTGGGGGTGCATGGCAGATCTTATTGGCCCTCGTACTATTATAATTTTTTAATTATTATAATATTGATCAACTCTAGAATAATCAATTTGGGCTGTCGCATCCTACATTCACTGCAATGTCACGGTGTATTTAAAGGTCAAGAAGTCAATTTGTTAGAAATGTTCACTTTCTATACGCACTTTTACGGTATTAATAAATGCAACTTGATAATTGAATAATTGAGCTAACCAGATGCTTTGCATAAATTCTTCCTTAATGTGACTAAGTTCGTACCGCGACATACACCCCTACAGATTGGAAATTCTTCTCCGAATTCAAGAGGTACACAATTTGCAAATGTGGTAAGACTGATCATGCAAGTATGCCACGGTCACTCGTTGGGCGCAAAATGCCACTGTGTTATTGTGCGTTTTAATCGAACTGGCCAGGCGGGGTTTCGCGGCGGTCCATTGCATTATTGTGCAGGTTATGTAGATATATTCGGTAACCTAATTTCTTACATTGTAACCAATGTAGCGTTGAATTTTAGTCGTTGGTTACCGAAAGATGACGGAATTAAACAGTTATATTGCTCTACCTATTTTGTTCGTTTTTTGACATTACCATTATTTGCATAAGTCAGAGATTAACTCCGCCGCGCAAGGTTAATTAAAACGCACAATAATGATATGTGCAGTCATTCATGGCTCAAAACAGCGAGCTCTCGCTTACAGGTAGAGTGCTCTACCGACCAAGTTAACCTGCGCTGTCTGACTCATATTCTTCACACATGCCTTATTTTTCTTTATTTGGGATGCTAACATACTTTCCACATAAATAGTAACAAACTTCCCTCACGCCCTGGAGTTCAAAATGTTTTCTAAAGGAACCCTAATCAAAAGGCAATTCAAGTTGAGCGGCTCTAGCCTGCAGTAGGTTCAACTGAGTATCTTTGTTTTATCCGCTTTGTTTGAAACATTGTGTTATTTGTCTAATTCCTACAATTGTCAAAGCTTTTATATAAATCAACCGTATAATGATAGATAATCGAGGTAGCCCGAAAAGGACATTCAACATAATTCTTCAGCTAGTCTTCAGATATAATATTCCCATTGCGACGAGGAGGTCGTAACAACCTAAAATTCGTTGAATTCATCGCCCCTAAAAGCCTCATCACACATCCATAAAACGCAGCCTGGCGAATTGGGTAAATTTGTAAATTCTAACGAATTTCGACCGAAACTGTTTGAAAATGTGTTACATTGAAATATAACAAAAGATAAACGTAGGGGAACTCTTTGTTGCGAATGATTTACGAAGTGTGACGTTTGGCTACTGTTATTCGCTAGAATGCGTTGGGTCGCACAACCAATCTTTGTTCTTTCCGTAAGCGATTAGGAGCGCAAACATGCGAACCTAAGCGCAACTTTGCGCATGTTTGCGCATGCATCTGAAGCCGCCATAAGCTATCCGAAAGAGTATTTCCGCATCCGACCGTTACCAGACGCTAAACAATGGCGAGTAAGATGATGCTGAAGAAAAACCTTATAATTATAATATAAGGAACCAGAGCTGGCATATTTTCTGATGGCTATGTGTTTGCCATCAATAGCAGCAACACAATTAGGAAAGTTCCACTTCTTTAGGAAACCATCAGCCAGTTGCTTCCATTTTTCAGATATGGAGAGAGCTGTCATACCCTCATCAACATATTAGTCACACACACATAGCATGACAGACTTCTCTAACCACTACAAAGAGGGTATTCTCAGCGACCCTCCAGGAGTACTGCATGTCTGAGTACTTAGCACCAGTAGAATGGCGGCTAACTTGAGGCCTGGATACAAGGGCTACCTCTATTAGGTGTGTTCTTTCCAGAGGCAATGACGGACCCTCTCGAATATTTCATCATACATTTCAATTGGCATGCAGAGGAATTTCTTTAAGGTTCTATAATCTTCTCTTCTGAGCTCAACCATGAGCTGATCATAGATGCCAAATTGGTGCCGTCTCTCGGGATGCAGCCATGGTCTTCTCCAGATGCGACGTGCTCTGGCTCCTCCTCTCCACCCAAATCGGCCTCTGATAAACTGGTGAATGTTAAGTTGTTGCTGGAATACTTCTTGTTGGGCCATAGCAGCCACCTACTGCAGCATCAGGCGTTGTATATCTTCCATTTTTACGAAGGAATAGCTAATAATCTTGAAATTAGCTTCCTCCTTTTATACATGAAATTCAAAAAATCACGACAGACATATGTCTACATGAAACTGTTGAGGTACTCAAAAGTACTCAAGAAAGTTAGATGAGTTATGATTCGCGTGGATTCGCATGTCGTAGTTACCCTTTGTAAAGATTGTTAAGGATGACTATGTGATAATGTAAAAAGATTGTATGATACGTAAATGTGGTAAAGCTAAAACTGTTTTTACTAATTTGTTTGGCATTGAATTTTGTTTGAAGCTCGCTATTTGATTATGGTGGCACTGACATAAAATTGATTATTAAGTTTATCCATAACCCTTGCAACCATGTTTCGATTCTGGTGTCACTTTCCTATGGAAATGGTTTATGAAATGTTACAAATACTGTGTAAGACATCCGTTAAATTATTCGTACAGTATGAAACATATAGATTTATATCGAATTACCTCGAATTCAGGAAATAATTTTAAGCATTTAAAAGACAGTTTATTTCAACTTTCAAGCGCGTTATAGATTTTATGTCATATTTCTTTTTAAGGTTAGAAGTTGGTCTTCGAAATGTATCAGTGATAAATATCTTAGATATATTTGTGTTATGCGCATGTCTAACGGAAGACGCCAAAATGAAAACATGAAAATGAGACAAAGAAAAGTATTTGCCGTGTTTTCATTTCGGCTAGGCGAAAACACGAAATTGCGAAAACACGACAAAAGAAGTAATTGTCGGCGAGGCGATAACACAAAAGCCCACCTTATGTGTCGTATAATCGTGTTTTTGTGTCGGCGGGGCGATGTCACGACAGCATGACAGACAACGAGCGCCGACACGACATATTCATACCGGTCAACATGGAAACTCGACGTACAGATATGTTATGTCGGTGCTGTCTAAACGTCGAGTTTTCTCTGTTTTCGGAGAGAAAACACAAAGACATGAAAACTCAACAAATAAGATGTTTGCGTTTTTTCGTGTTGTTGTGTTTTCGCCTCGCCAACACGATATTGCAGAAATAAGTCACCATGAAAAAAGAGTCAACACTTTGTCAAAATACAATCAAATGTTATGAAATTGCACGTTTCATCATGTTTTGTCCTCCTCATTAACTTGTATTAACTTTCAATTCAACATCTTCTTGACTTTGGAGAGAACTATTTGTACGCAAAATTTTGAACTAAATTTTCGAAGTCAAAAGAAGGATGGGAGGGCGGGGAGGGGGTTATTACAATTCATGAGTAATGGGACTTGATGCGGTAATCTTGTGTTATTGAAATTATTACCACGTTAACGGACACTGTCACTATGAGCAAGCACAGTAAGACTGAATTAAATAGCTCTAGAAATGAAGAAGATATTTGACTTTTAAGCAAGTTTAAATTGAATCTTCAGTAATAAGGAAGATATTGGACCCCATTAAAATTGAAGTTAAAAAGGGACATAATTATGGAAGTCTGCAGGTAGCGTTATACAAATACACATAAATTCAATAGAAAGATTCATAAAACAAAATAACTAACGCCGACGCCGGCGCGAGGGCGAGTGCATTAGCTCTCCATATTCTTCGAATAGTCGACTTAAAAAGATAAACAGAAGATTCATCAATGTGTGAACGTTTCTGCTAAACCAATCAAATCGCTTGAATTACTAGATACTGGAATAATTATTTTAGGTTATAATGCAGTAATTTGGTCAAAAAAGTGCTTCCGCGGTGTAGTTGAAAGAAGTCTCTTATAAATAGATCCTAATTTTTCCATTTTTCGCGCATTTGCGCGTAAATCGGGGGCCGGATGGGCATTATTTCACTCGTGGAATGAATTTTACATAAAATAGGACACTTTTCATGCTGATATTCGCATGTTTTCCTCGAAAACGAAAGTAGGGTGTTTATTCTGCGGACCGCTTTCTGAAATGCGGCAAATATGAGGGTACCTGACTTCAGTTGACTTGCATTTCACTGCATACTATTCAACACGCCTTTTTCTTTTCGTTTTTTTAAGCAAATGTATGGATATCTTGTGGAAAATAGGTCTACGACGGAGTGAAAATGTAGAAACTGTAAAAAAATGTTCTGAAGTAGTTGAATTTTATATGAAACAAAGAAGAATTTCTTTTATTGGTATATAGCATATAAGTGGCAAATCAGGTATTTTCCTCAAAGTGCCAGTAGACAGAGCGGAATTTCATAACTCTATTTCTAATCACGTATAACGACATTTGGGCACAAAACAGAGACTTATTTCTGGATTTTTTTCCATTTTTGACAAAAGTTTCGCACGTTGTGTGATAAATTCGCGAAATCAGGTGCAGATCAAATCCCGTATTTGTATGATTTAGACATGAAATCACGATGGATTTGTTAAAACCTTGGCATTTTAGATGAAATAGAGCTCATTTACCTTCTGTGCATCAAAACATTTGCTGAACTAATGTTAAATATTCGAAAAATGCGAAAACTCGCACATGAGGTGATATTTTTGGCGACTTTAATTGATGACTTGTAAGTGAAACTGCGCAGGCTGTCTTTAAAGAAGTTTCTCTGACAAATAAATGCAAAAATTGCTGAAAATTGAATAACACTGTTCCCCTTATAAGTAGCAAATCAAGTATTTTTCTCAAAGTGCCAGTAGACAGAGCGGAATTTCATAATTCTATTTCTAATCACGTATAACGACATTTGGGCACAAAACAGAGACTTATTTTTGAATTTCTTTTTCTATTTTTGACCAAATTTTCGCACGTAGGGTGTAATTGGAACTGCGCAGGCTGTCTTTAATGAAGTTTCTCTGACAAATAAATGCAAAAAATGCGGAAAACTAAATAAAACAGTTACCCTTATAGGTTATTATACAGTAATTCGGTCAAAAATGTGCTTCCGTGGTGTAATCGAAGAAGTCTCTTATAAATAGATCCTAATTTTTCCATTCTTCGCGCATTTGCGCGTAAATCGGGGGCCGGATGGGCATTATTTCACTCGTGGAATGAATTTTACATAGAATAGGACACTTTTCATGCTAATATTCGCAAGTTTTCGAGTTGTTTACTTGAAAACGAAAGTAGGGTGTTTATTCTGCGGACCGCTTTCTAAAATGCGCCAAATATGAGGGTACCTGACTTCAGTTGACTTGCATTTCACTGCATACTGTTCAACACCCCTTTTTCTTTTCGTTTTCTTGAAGCAAATGTACGGATATCTTGTGGAAAATAGGTCTACGACGGAGTGAAAATCTAGAAGCTGTAAAAAATGTTTTGAAGTAGCTGAATTTTATATGAAACAAAGAAGAATTTCTTTTATTGATATATAGCGTACAAGTGGCAAATCAGGTATTTTTCTCAAAGTGCCAGTAGACAGAGCGGAATTTCATAACTCTATTTCTAATCACGTATAACGACATTTGGGCACAAAACAGAGACTTATTGTTGGATTTTTTTTTCTCAATTTTTGACCAAATTTTCGCACGTGGGGTGAGCAATTCGCGAAATCAGGTGCAGATCAAATCCCGTATTTGTATGATTTAGACATGAAATCACGATGGATTTGTTAAATTCTTGGCATTTTAGATGAAATAGTGCTCATTTACCTTCTGTGCATCAAAACATTTGATGATCCAATTTTAAACACTCGAAAAATGCGAAAACTCGCACATGAGTTGATATTTTTGGCTAAAACATTTGCCGAACTATTGTTATACACTCGAAAAATGCGAAAACTCACACAAGAGGTGATATTTTTGGCCAAACATCGGACATGGGATGGCCATAGAAAACGCGAATTTCTCGACTTTAACATATGACTTGTAAGTGGAACTGCGCATGCTGTCTTTAATGAAGTTTCTCTGACAAATAAATGCAAAAATTGCTGAAAATTAAATAACACTGTTCCCCTTATTAGTGGGAAATCAGGTATTTTTCTCAAAGTGCCAGTAGACAGAGCGGAATTTCATAATTCTATTTCTAATCACGTATAACGACATTTGGGCACAAAACAGAGACTTATTTTTGGATTTTTTTCTATTTTTGACCAAATTTTCGCACGTGGGGTGATAAATTCACGAAATCTGGTGCAGATCAAATCCCGTATTTGTATGATTTAGACATGAAATCACGATGGATTTGTTAAATCCTTGGCATTTTAGATGAAATAGTGCTCATTTACCTTCTGTGCATCAAAACATTTGCTGAACTAATGTTAAACACTCGAAAAATGCGAAAACTCGCACATGAGGTGATATTTTTGGCCAAAAATCGGACATGGGGTGGCCATAGAAAAACGCGAATTTCTCGACATTAACTTATGACTTGTAAGTGGAACTGCGCAGGCTGTCTTTAATGAAGTTTCTCTGACAAATAAATGCAAAAATTGCTGAAAATTAAATAACACTTTTCCCCTTATAAGTGGCAAATCAGGTATTTTTCTCAAAGTGCCAGTAGACAGAGCGGAATTTCATAATTCTATTTCTAATCACGTATAACGACATTTGGGCACAAAACAGAGACTTATTTTTGGATTTTTTTCTATTTTTGACCAATATTTCGCACATGGGGTGTAAGTGGAACTGCGTAGGTCGCTTTAATGAAGTTTCTCTGACAAATAAATGCAAAAAGTGCTGAAAATTAAATGAAGCAGTTCCCCTTATAGGTTATAATACAGTAATTCGGTCAAAAATGTGCTTCCGTGGTGTAATCGAAAGAAGTCTCTTATAAATAGATCCTAATTTTTCCATTCTTCGCGCATTTGCGCGTAAATCGGGGGCCGGATGGGCATTATTTCACTCGTGGAATGAATTTTACATAAAATAGGATATTTTTCATGCTAATATTTGCAAGTTTTCGAGTTGTTTACTTGAAAACGAAAGTAGGGTGTTTATTCTGCGGACCGCTGTCTGAAATGCGGCAAATATGAGGGCACCTGACTTCAGTTGACTTGCATTTCACTGCATACTGTTCAACACCCTTTTTTCTTTTCGTTTTCTTGAAGCAAATGTATGGATAACTTGTGGAAAATAGGTCTACGACGAAGTGAAAATCTAGAAACTGTAAAAAGATGTTCTGAAGTAGCTGAATTTTATATGAAACAAAGAACAATTTCTTTTATTGGTATATAGCCTTTACGACTGACCAACAGTCCGGGTGGCAGACAGACGAACAGACAGACTGACAACTGGAGGAAACTATTCTTATATAAGTTGACTTCATAGCCTCGCATTGGATCGGTATAATAAATAGCTGTCGTGTTTTTCGACAGAATAATTAGAGGATATAACTACATGTACATGATAATCATTTTTGTGAAGGAGTCTTGGCTTTGCGGTTTAAGAGCAGATGTCATTTATAACATTTGTTTGCTGACAAAGAGCCATCACTATAGCTTGTCCGGAAGCTGTAGGAGGACATCAACGCTCGACTATTCAACAGCCTTGTAAATTGAATGAATACAATAGTCGAAAAAGGGGTATGATTTCGTAAAAATGCAAAACAGGGTTATAGATCTTACACAGTGCTTATCAGCTCATGACAGTGGACAAGTGTGTGAAGTTTCAATCTATTCCCTTTCGTGGATACTGAGATACCAGCTTACATAAGAAAACTTAACTAAAAACTGCTAAGTTGAAAAAGGGGCATTATTTAATAACAATGCTAAGTAGAGTTATTGAACCTATACACTGCATGTCATATCATGACAATGATCGAGTGTGTGAAGTTTTGACCCATTCCAATTAGTGGATACTGAGATACCAGCTTGCGTACAAAACCTTAACCAAAAATTTCTAAGTCGTAAAGGGGGCATAATTTTTAACAAGAGCTGTCTGATGACAGCGCGCTCGACTATTCGAAGAATTGATTGAAGAATGGGGTCAAAATATTTCCACGGATATTCAGACACAAGAAATAAATAGATTAGACAAACAATGTTCCTGTATTACTTTGATTTCGATAAGTCTTGCACTAAATGGCAATATATGAGCCAATTTCAAAGTCCAAAAAGGGCCATAATTCAGTCAAATAGTTATGTACTCTTGCCTACAGATGTAAATCATAATGATAAGCAAGTGTTCAAAGTTTAAAAGCCATATGTCAAATAGTTTTGACAAAACATGGACTTGTATGAAAACAGAACCAATTTCAAAGTCCAAAAAGGGCCATAATTCAGCCAAAATAGATGACAGAGTTAATATGTTCTCTTTCCTACAGATAGAGACTATTATACTAAACAAGTGATAAAAGTTTCAAAGCCATATGTCAAACACTTTACAAAAAATATGAACTGGTACGAAAAACTTAACCAAGATTTCTAAGTCAAAAGGGGCCATAATTCAGCCAAAACCCTTGATGGGGTTATGTACTCTTGCCTATAACTGGACATGGTGATGGTAAGCAGGTGTTGAAAGTTTCAAAGCTTTATCTCAAAAGACTTTGTCAAAATATGAACTGGTACGAAATATTAACCCAGATTTCTAAGTCAAAAAGGGCCATAATTCAGCCAAAATCCTTGATGAGTTATGTGCTCTTGCCTTTAACTGGACATGGTGATGGTAAACAAGTGTTGAAAGTTTCAAAGCTTTATCTCAAAAGACTTTGTCTAAATATGAACTGGTACGAAAAACTTAACCAAGATTTCTAAGTCGAAAGGGGCCATAATTCAGCCAAAATCCCTGATGGAGTTATGTACTCTTGCCTATAACTGGCCACAAGTGTTGAAAGTTTCAAAGCTTTATCTTAAAAGACTTTGTCAAAATATGAACTGGTACGAAAAACTTAACCATGATTTCTAAGTCTAAAGGGGCCATAATTCAGCCAAAATCCTCAACGGAGTTATGTGCTCTTGCCTATAACTGGCCATGATGATGGTAATCAAGTGTTGAAAGTTTCAAAGCTTTATCTCAAAAGACTTTGTCAAAATGTGGACTGGTACGAAAAACTTAACCAAGGTGTGACGCCGACGCCGACGCCGTGGTGAGTAGGATAGCTCTACTTACTCTTCGAATAGTCGAGCTAAAAAAGTCAAATAGTGTTACGGAACCTGTGCATTGTAAGTCAGTTTATCACAGTAAATAAGTGTGTTTAGTTTCAACCCATTCCCACAAGTGGTTACTGAGATACCAGCTTACATCTAAAAATTAACCAAATCAGGACACCGACGCGGACGCCGATGTGGACGCCGACGCAAGGGCGAGTCAATAGCTCTATCTATTCTTTGAATAGTCGAGCTAAAAATAAACGGATACGCGGAAACAAAAAACAAAGTCCCATATCTCTACAGAATATTTATTTAAAAGAACGAAACATGCACCATACGCAACTAGGGTTATGTGAAGTTTCAATTGTGTGCAAGCGTTCGGGAGATTAGGCGCGCACAAGATTGCATATGCAGACTGTATGTATAAAGTATATCAACTAAAAACAAAGTCCCATAACTGTGCAGATTTTTTTCTGAAAGAACCTAACATGCACCATGCACAACTAGGGTTACTACTAATCACTTGTATTAAGTTTCACTAAATTGTGTGCATTGTTAGGCGCACACAAGATTGCGTATGCAGACTCTATGTAAACAGTATATTGACAAAAAACAAAGTCCCATAACTCTGCTTCTTTCTGGAAGAACCCAACATGCACCATGTACAACTAGGGTTAGTACTGATTACTTTAAATTGTGTCAAGTGAATGAGGAGAGTTGGTGCGCACAAGATTGTGTCTACGGACAGACGGACAGGCAGACAACCTGAAACCAGTATACCTGCCCCCCTTACAACTTCATTGTTCGGGGGGGGGGGTACAGATACTGAATGTCTTCCCGGTCAAGAATAAAATCTATTGCCCCAAGTTCGAAGGACCGAGGGAAAACAGTTTTGACTGTTCACCGGCATGTCATTTAAATTTTTATTACATGACATCAAAAAAAAATTCTCAGTTTTATACTTAAATGTTTGACTAATTAGCCCAGTTAATATGTGTCGAATATAAGTCGGTCATACAACATACACAGTTGACCAGCGATTTATACAAGAGCTGTCCGTAAGACTGCACGCTCGACTTTTTTCAGTGCTTGACTCTGAATTAGAGCTTTGCCAGTAAAAGGGGCATAAATCTGTCAAAATTTTAATCAGGTTATGAGAATTGTTTCTTATGGTGTAGCCTTTGATAGTAAATAACTATTTTAAGTTTCAAGTCAATAGCTTTGATAGTAACAGATATTGGACGTTATATAAAACTTTAACCAAAAAATTCTATGTTAAAAAGGGGCATCACTCTGTCAAAATTCAAATCAGAGTTATGGGGATTGTTTCTTCTGGTAAAGACTGTGAGAGTAAATAAATATTATTGTAAGTTTCAAGTCAATAGCTTTAATAGTAACAGAGATATTGGACGTTATATAAAACGTTAACCAAAAAATTCTACGTTAAGAAGGGGCATAACTCTGTCATAATTAAAATCAGAGTTATGGGGATTGTTTTTTCTGGTAAAAACTGTGATAGTAAATAACTATTTTAAGTTTCAAGTCAAAAGCTTTGATAGTACCAGAGATATCTGACTTTATCAAAAACTTTAATAAAAAAATTCTAAGTTAAAAAGGGCCATAAATCTTTCAAAATTCAAACCAAAGTTATGGGGATTCTTTTTCCTGCTGTAGATTGTGATGGCAAATCACTATTTTAAGTTTCAAGTCAATATCTCTGATAGTAACAGAGATATATGACTTTATCAAAAACTTTATTCAACGGCGAGCCGACGCCGACACCGACGCTGGGGCGAGTGCAAAAGCTCTACATTTTCTTTGAAAAGTCGAGCTAATAAAGAGTCCTGTAAAATAGCTCTTGTTCGAACTTTATAAAACTATTATCAGTTTCGGAGTACAACCTTGTAATCGTCATCTCTGAATGAATCTGGTCTTCGAACTCTGGTTTAGAAACTTATTTTATACCATAGTTACGAAACAGTTTAGAAACCCGTCTGAAAATTTAGGCATTTGTGATTTATTTGTTTTATTTAAAAGAACGATTCCGCATGCTTTAAAATATTTTACAACTTCTGACTGAAATGGTAACCGTAACGCAGACGACAGTTAATAAGTACACGGAATATGCATACAGTTTTACCATTACCACCTAGAGCAAATTGTTTTGTTTTTGTTGTGTTTCCGGCAACCTTCCAGCTTTAATGGTGGAGAAAGACCGTGCATCATTACATCATGAGCGTGCACCGACCTTCCGTAAGCCAGCTGTATGGCAACCTCACATGACGAATTCAACGCCCCGAATGAGGCGCACCTTTATCGGTGACGGACAAACGAATGAAAATCAGCGACCTTAACCACTCAGCCACGGAGACCCCAAGGAGCAAAATGATTCAAAGCTTGAAAATCTTACCTTAATGTCTTCTGGCTGCACAGAAAGAGTTCTGTGAGAGTTTTTACTGACCAATCCGCACCACTTTGGTTTCCTTCTTTATTTACTACAAAGAGGTTCTAGGAAAAGTAACGAATCAATGAATTTCCGACAGTAAGATGATATTTATCCAAGCTAAACGTAACCGCTAAAATTAATCGGACAAGAGGATCATGATGGACTTAGATCACTCAACTGAGTAACACCGAGTTTTGGTAGATGGCTATACAAGGAAAATGTCTGTGAAATTATCTAAACAAGTGAATGAAGTATTGCCATGCAATACAAAGTCCCCTACTGGAAGGCACCTAATTTTCTCTACTGCAGTATAACATAATGAACTGATATCTGTCAATGATGTATAAACAATATTGTACTGTATATACAATATGTTATAACAAAACACTTGGATTAAAATTTATATATATATAAACCTACAGTTGTTTTCATATTGAATTTTTTGGGCTGATTATAAAAATGTTATCATGTAAGTTATTTATAGTAACAACAAAGGGAAATTAATCTTTAAAAAAAAAAAAAAAAAAAAAAATCTATATAATACAAGTCCACAAGAAACTCTTTACCAGGTAGAGATAGGTCAAAATACACCTAAAAATTGGATGTAACATGCATGCTGTACCACAGAAAAGTGGTCTCGATTTTTCTCTACCGCCAGTAATAAAAAAGTTACAATAAAATCTATTTATAGTAACAACAAAGGGACGTAATTCTAAAAACAAGGGTGCCTCATGGTGGTGAACATTTGGTCCAAGTTACATCAAAATCCCTCCATGCATGAAGAAGAAATGTCCCGTACAAAGTCATTCTTGAATTTGACCTTTGACCTCTAAATATGACCTTGACCTTAGACCTAGGGACCTGGTTCTTGCGCATGACATGTTGTCTCATCCAGGGGAATATTTGTGCCAACTGATATCTAAATCCTGCTTTGCATGACAAAGTTATAGACCGGACAGGAAAAAAATCCTCTTGACCTTTGATCTCAAAGTGTGACCTTGACATTTAAGCTAGGGTATTGGGTGTTGCGCATGACACGTCGTCTCATCATGGGAAACATTTATGCCAAGTAATATTGTAATCCCTTGATGGATGACAGAGTTCTGGATCGGACAGGGCAAAAACCTTATTGACCTTTGACCTCCAATTGTGACCTTGACCTTTGAGCTAAGGGTCTGGGCTTTGCGCTTGACATGTTGTCTGATCATGGTGAACATTTGTGCCAAGTAATATTAAAATCCCTTCATGGATGGCAGAGTTATGGACGGGGCAGGAAAAAAACTCTGTTGACCTTTGACCCCCAATTGTGACCTTGACCTTTGAGCTAGGGGTCTGGGATTTGCGCATGACACGTCGTCTTATCATGGGGAACACTTGTGCTAAGTGATATTAAAATTCCTTAATGAATGTCAGAGTTATGGACCGGACACGAAACAGACTCTGTTCATGCTATGTTAACATTTGACTGCTAAGTGTGACCTTGACCTTTGAGCTAGGGGTCTGAAAGTTGTGCATGACACATCGTCTTATTATGAGGTACATTTGTGCCAAGTAATATTAAAATCCCTTCATAGATGGGAAAGTTATGGACCGGACAGGAAAAAAGCCTTGTTGACCTTTGACCTCCAATTGTGACCTTGACCTTTAAGCTAGGGGTCCAGGTTTTGCGCACGACACGTCGTCTCCTCATGGGGAACATTTGTGCCAAGTAATATTAAAATCTCTTCATGGATGGGAGAGTTATGGACCGGACAGGAAAAAAGCCCTGTTGACCTTTGACCTCCAATTGTGACCTTGACCTTTGAGCTAGGGGTCCGGGATTTGCGCATGACACATCATCTCATCATGGGGAACATTTGTGCCAAGTAATACTAAAATCCCTTCAAGGATGGGAGAGTTGTGGACCGGACAGGAAAAAAGCCCTGTTGACCTTTGACCTCCAATTGTGACCTTGACCTTTGAGCTAGAGGTCCGGGTTTTGCGCATGACACGTCGTGTCATCATGGGGAACATTTGTGCCAAGTAATATTAAAATCCCTTCATGGATGGCAGAGTTATGGACCGGACACGAAATTGGGTAAGGGTAACCCAAGAAACGTTTGTGTAAAATTACTTTAAAATCAGGTCAGCAGTTTTTGACAAGTTTCCACTATATACATATCGGAACAAGACAGTCTGAAAGACAGCTAAACCCCCCGCCACTGGTATGGATAGTGAAAGGGTAAACCTTTGACCTTGAGCTGTGACCTTGACCTTGAACTTACATGGCTGACCCATGAATTCTGCACATCGTCTAGATGAGGTGATCATTTGACCCAAATTTCATAAAAATCCTAAAAGGGGTTTAGGAGATACAGAGCTCCAACCTTTGACCTTGAGTTGTGACCTTGACCTTGACTTGACACAGCTGACTCATGAGTTCTTGATGAGGTGATCATTTGACCCAAGTTTAATGTAAAGTCTTCAAGGGGTCTAGGCGATACAGAATGAACACAAAATGGAAGGCTCAAACATTTGACTCTAAGCTGTGACCTTGACCTTGTGCCGGCATGGCTGACTCATCAATTTTGCACATCATCTTGATGAGGTGATCATTTGACTCAAGTTTGATGAAAATCGTTAAATGGGTTTAGGAGATACAGAGCGGACACGGAATGGAAGGCCCAAACCTTTGACCTTGAGTTGTGACCTTGACCTTGAGCCGACCTGCCTGACTTTTAAGTTCTGCACATCGCCTTGATAAGCTGATCATTTAAGCTAATTTTCATAATTATCCTTTAAGAGGTTAAAGAGATACTGAGCGGAAATAAAATGTTAGCCTCAAACCTTTGACCTTGAGTTGTGACCTTGACCTTGAGCCGACATGGCTGACTCATGAGTTCTGCACATCTTCTTGATGAGGTGATCATTTGATTCAAGTTTCATGATTATCCTTGAAGGGGTTTAGGAGATACAGAACGGACACGAAATGGAAGGCTCAAACGTTTGACCTTGAGTTGTGACCTTGACCTTGAACCGACATGGCTGACTCATGGGTTCTGCACATTGTCTTGATGTGGTGATCATTTGACCCAAGTTTCATGAAAATCCTACAAGGGGTTTAGGAGATACAGAGCGGACACAAAATGTTACGGAAGGACGGAAGGACAGAAGGACGGACGGACGGACGGAGACCATTCCTTTAACCCACCACCATTTGTGGCGGGGGATTAAAAAGTGACAGCGCCCCCAGGTGGCCATATTTTTGTCGAATCAGAAAATTCTGAACAATCTTCAATAAGGGTCTACAAAGAAACATCTGTGTAAAAATATTTCAAAATTGGGCCTGCTGATACTGACATTAAGTTATATATATATTTTTTTTTTGTTAAGTTTACACTATATACATCAAGGTTAAGGCAACCACGCCCTTTGGTGGCCGTATTTTTCACGAATCAGAATAATTTGAAGTCTTGGTAGAAGGTCACAAAAGAACAATCTGTGTGAAATTATTTCAAAATTAGGCCAGCAGTTTCACACAAGAAAATTTTTGAAATTTCTACTATATACATGTAGGTAAAAGTGACTATGTAATAATTTGAACAATCTTAGTAAGGGTCAAAAAAGGTAATTTGTTCGAAACCAATTCGAAATCTTTCAGGCGGTTAAGCATTTGTTTAGGAGGAGATGTCGTTTGCAGATTATTTTATGTTTAACTCTTGTGGCCCTGTGTGCAACCAAGCGAAACCATTTGTACAATTTGGAAGAATACCACTAAAGGAACACAATGGTCAAATTTCATCAACTTCCACCACATTCGTTGGAGACGTCGTTTGTAGAAAAGGATAGACGGAGAACGCACGGTGAGTGATCACAATAGTTCACAATGAACACTTTGTGCTCAGGTGAGTTAAAAAGCCTCTCTGTTCATGATGCTGTAACAAAATATGGGAGGAGTGGTAACGCTGTTTGACTACGAAACCTGGAGAATTACTAACTTCTGAAGGGGGCGCCCATACGGATTACTCATGATAACTACAAACAAGATTAACAAACGAATAAAAACATGCAATATATTCATGTAATACAAATATAGTATATCATTGCACTTAATGTAAGTGTCATTGGCTAAAATGTTCAGAGCGATCAGAGCGGTCTGAGGGTGGATTGTCCCATTAAGCGAAGGACCCATGATCCACAGAACAGACGAAGATCAATGTTATATGTTATATGAACTATATGTATGTACATCTTCAACAAAGAATGTTACCTTAAGATCGTAATGCAATGTCTTCTTAGTAGGCAAATGCACGGGTGCGCTTCTAGTAGGATATCCACATCACGTGTCTAGCCTCTTTATCGAGCGCAGCGAGGTAAAGGACAAGTGATTCGAGAGCATCGACTTTCACCATCCGGGTACAGAGGTCCCTAAGAATAAAATTAAAGAATTAAATCAATTTTAATGTAATTCTATCACTTTAATTAAGATGCAATTCATGAAAAGTTGCATGCCAAAAACTATCAAAATATACCATGAATCTAATTTTTGTAACCAGTAATTTAGTTTGATCAATATTCATACTTTTCGAAGGAAGGGAGTTAACGTCACACCGACACAATTATAAAAATATGACAGTTTTTGCTGGTGGAGGAAGACCCGAGGACCCGAGGACACCCCTCCTCCGGGTACTATTTCGGGCACACGTGGGCACCTGGATAGAACCACTGACCTTCCGTTAGCCAGTTGAATGGCTTCCTCACTCTTAATTTTGATGGTCATTGTTCGTAGATGTTGCTGTTAATTTAAGAAAAACAAAACAGATCTGATCATAACGACAATAAATCTGTAATGACGATCGAAAATTTCCGTTCAATTTCGTAATCTTCCGTGTGCGATTTCGGCATCTTTCGGTCAAAACAAAAAATTATTTGTCATAACATCCTGAGAATTCCAAATCACATACGGATAATACGTGAACAAACGGAAAGTGCCGATTGTCTACTACCTTAACCTTTAGCCTGTTGGCGGCACGTGATGTGATTCTGCATCTGCAACCAATGAAGACCAATATCAGCCTGATCATGGGCTGCACTGTTCGCTATTCAGTCAGTAAATTTTCAGTGAATACCCCTTTGAATAATAAACAGTATTGCCCAAATGGAATGACAGACCAGTCCATTTTAGAAATTTAGAAAGGTTAATAAGAGCCAATGACTAAATTATTCAGTGAAGTCTAAAATGTTTAATCCGTTACAAAATATACACGCCTTATACAGGTCTTCTTAAAAATACTTTACCTCCCTATGCAAATACAGACAACCTGTAATCTATAACCCCTGACCCCACCCCGCTCACTGCTTCTATGAAGACAAGTGGATAAAATTGTTTTTATTGGCAGATGGTCTTTACAAACATGTGTTCACATCGAGTCTTTGGCACACGTGTCACTGTAGCATTAAACAAGATCTGTATAACACCTTTGGGACCTTGACCTTAAGTATAATGGGCACAGTCCCTGTACATACTTTGTTTGTATGCTGGACAATGTTTATGTGAAGATACAGTAAGATATAAGCAATAGTAACAAAGATATGACAGAAAATAAAAGTTGCCGAAAAACTTTTACATTAAGAATAACATAAGTATAACACCTTGGTGACTTTGACCTTGGGTATAATGGGCCCAGCCCTTGCACATACTTTGTCTTTATGCGGGACAATGTTTATATGAAGATACAGTAAAATATAAGCAATTGTGACAAAGATATGACAGAAAAACAAAGGTTGTAGAAAAAATTTAAACTTAAAAATAACCTAAGTATAACAGTTTGGTGACCTTGACCTTGGGCATAATGGGCCCAGGCCCTGCAATGCTTAGTGTACATGCTGCACAATGTTACAGTAAGATATAAGCAATAGTAACAAAGAAAAACAAAGGTTGCCGAAAAACTTTAACCATGAAAGCTCACGCCGACGCCAGGGCGAGTAGACTAGCACTCCTATTCTCCGAACAGTGGAGCTAACAAGAGCCGTCCGTAAGACAGCGCGCTCCACTATTCGGTGATTTGACAGTAAAATAAATATTTATCTGAATAAGAAACCTCTACTTTAAAAGGAAGATACATCAACGGGCAAAATTCCATCAAATACACAAATTTGAGCTATTAGGATTGTTACAATACATGCAGATGATGATGACAAAGATATATTTTGAGTTTCAAGTCATTATCTTATATAGTACCAAAGTTATGTTCAGAAACCGAAGTTTGTAAAAAAATTAAGTATAAAAGGGACATAATCGGTCAAAAATACAAATCAGAGTTATGGGGATTGTTACCACACATGCAGATGATGATGATAAAGATACATTTTAAGTTTCAAGTCTTTATCTTATATTGCATTAAAGTAGTATCCAGAAAGCGAAGATTGAAAAATGGTTAAGTACAAAAGGGGCATAATTCTGTCAAAAACACAATTAGAGTTATGGGGTATGTAGCCACACATGCAGATGATTATAAACAAATACTTTTAATTTCAAGTCATTATCTTTTAAAATACCAAAGATATGTCTATAAACGAAGCTTTGGAAAAAATTTAACATGAAAATAATTCAAAGTATAACTCCTTGGTGACCTTGTCCTTGGGCATAATGGGCCCAGTCCCTATACATACTTTGTTTGTATGCTGGACAATGTTTATGTGAACTTACAGTATGATTTAAGCAAAAGTAACAAAGATATGACAGAAAAACAAAGGTTGCCGAAAAACTTTAACCTTAAAAATAACCTAAGTAAAACACCTTGGTGACCTTGACCTTGGGTATAATGTGCTCAGCCCCTTCACATACTTTGTTTGTGTACTGGAAAATGTTTATGTGAAGTTACAGTAAGATATAAGCAATAGTAACATAGATATGACAGAAAAACAATGGTTGCCGAAAAACAAAACTTACTTTTACGCCTGCTGGGTTGGCAAATGCACGGAAAACGGTGTTGTACAGGTGTGAAAAGTGGTCAGTCCACATCTATTTGTTAGCTTCTTCATTAACCACAGACGTCAAGTGATTCAAGTGACCTTTACCATCCAGCATCTGAGGCTCCTGTGAAAAAGTGTTAAAGAAATTAAGCATCAAATACAGTACCGACTTGTAAAAACATGTAATTTATTCAAAGTAAATAACCAAAGACTAAAACAAACCCCGGGAACATTTTGTCATATACTGAACTACTGTTAAGACGCAGCACTTCGTTGGAGGTTTGCAAAACAAATGCAGAGAATTATTTGAAATTATATTTTAATAACAGAAGAAGTTTAGATGTGTCATTATTCCTATGATGTTTAATGTTTTAGTTCAATGTAAATCGTGCGTTAGCACGAAGAGGAAAATTCAGCGTTATTTTTTTTTGTACTCCGGTCTGCGATGAATTTAATACTTTGCAGTAGGTGAAAAATGAACAAAGCCTTTTCTCTACTGACTATCTGAGCTCAAAATTATTTCTGAGGAATAGTCGACTTTTCCCATATCAATGCGCACAGGGTTAATTTTGCGACACCTATCGAAATGCTGAGATGCAAGGTTCTGAAAGTTTGATTTTGATACATCCTCTGTAGTTTAATACGAAACAACGTATGAGCCGTGCCATGAGAAAACCAACATAGTGGCTTTGCGACCAGCATGGATCCAGTCAGGATCCATGCTGTTCGCTAACGGTTTCTCTAATTACAATAGACTTTGAAAGCGAACAGTATGGATCCTGACTAGACTGCGCGGATGCGCAGGCTAGTCTGGAGCCATGCTGGTCCTAAAGTCAGTATGTTGGTTTTCTTATGGCGCGGCTCATATTTTTCTGGTACATTTCATTCTTACTGAAGATAATAGGTAAGGGTAGATTTCTCGGAAGCACGGGGCACTGAAAACACAGCCTCAGAGTCATGCATTTGCATAGTAGGCCCACAACATAAAGAAGCTGTAATGGAAAAATATTTCAGACGGGTTGCTTCAAACATCCAACAAGTACATATTAATTTATGCTAAACATAGATGGAGGGGAAGGAAATGGTAAGGGGCAAAATGGGGGTGGGGACCAGAAGGGGAAAGTTGAACAAGGACGAATATACAAGGGAATGCCATGTTCTTTAATAACAGTCACACTACAACGTAAACAACAATAGCGCAGACACTCATGTACCAAAGATAAACACACAACTACGGTCAACTGAATAACAAAGAAAAACGAACAAGTAACACGTAAGAAAACAGTAGGGCACCGTTATAGACTCACAAGCATACAAACGCACCCACACATATAGGGAAAAAAACAATCAAGTACCGTCTTAGGATTCCGGCTGCCAAAACAAGCGGGTGCCAAAACTTATTGCACAACAGTTGAAGGAGTTTTACATCTGAAACCTAATCTAAATAAACATAAATATAGATAGTTCTGATCGTCGAAAAAGAATTAGGCATTAAAGAATACACTCAAAGTCATTTCACGATAACTGTTTTTACTAATTACATAAGCCTATCAGACGAATATCCTTATTTCAACGAAACTTTCGTTCCATTCATTTTGTAGTCATGCGAATGGGCATTTCCTTGTAATGCTTTTGACAAGTATGAGTAAAATATCAGAATTTATCCTACCCTCATACAAGATATAGCACAAAATCGGCCTGCCTAATAAACTTTGCTTTATCACATATTTTATCAAATTTTTGCATTGAAACCGTCACAGTTGTATTGGAAATGTTTGAACTTAGAAAATGAGTGGTCAAATCAGGTTTTTATCCAGAAACAAAAAAGTTATTGCTATTTTACACTTTTACAGCACTTCAGCCGGAAATTTTGAAAACACTTTTTTTCCGAATTTTTCAGTGAAACTGTTATCATTGTATTGGAAATGTTCTAACTAAGAAAATAAGTGGTTTTATCAAAAGTTTTTATCCAGAAACAAAAAAGTTATTTCAATTTTTCAATTTTATCCATAAATTGAATTGCACTTGCAAACGTCATATATATGACGTCAAGTCTGCATGCTGTTGCTCTTTCCAACAAATTTTTTCCCAATTTTCTGAGCAGGTAGGATAAATAAAATATTAGATTACTGTCTGATAGATTTAAATTTATTAGGCGACTCGCCTAATAAATTTAAATTCATCAGACAGTAACCTAATATTCTCTATATAGAGCTACTTCCTTTGCAAAATCTTATTCAAAGCCCAAGGCAAGATTTGGAGTTTTGAAATTTACAGAAGAATTGCGCAGTGTATCACTTAACAAAGCATACTGCATAATTATCAGTTCAACGAAATCTAAAGACTTGCAGACATTTTAGCAAAAATTGCAATTTGAGGATGTCATGTGATTATGTCATTAGGTAATTACAAGATCAGTGGGTCACAGAGTCCATAAAGGTTTCAAATAACAAACCCTTTTCGTAAGATGAGCAGCCATGTGTTCAAGGTCATAAATCAAGTCTGAAGACCAAAAATGCAGCCCTGCCATTGGGAAAAGGCTTGAGTGTATAGTCTTGCCTCCAATTTCAGTTTTTTAACCTTTGACACAAAACAGTGGCATCTGGGATAAACAATTTTATAGAACAACTGAAACTGAAGGCAGTATCCAAAATAAAAGAACAGACAACCGTCAGTTTCCCGTAATATATCTCACAAACATGTATTTAAATCCATGCAAATGCAAACAAATTAGAAAATAAACTTACCCTGATATCTGCAGGTAGCTAGCCAAATGCATGTGATAACATTTTGTTCAATCTGGTCATTTCGTTATGGCGCCGTCTTTTGAAAAGGAAGAAAAAGATTAAATGTGTTTTGAAAATACCTGCACAGCCATGAATTGGGGATTAACGGTTATTTTCAATCTAATGCAATGATTGGTTACCTGTATTGATGTTTACCTGTTTGACCTTTGACCTGTGCAACCTGTTCGGCCCTGTTTCTGTCTTGCTTTAAATACAATGGTTATTTTTTTTATTCTCCTGAAATAGTCTTTATTAATACAGATTTAATTAAACAAATGTTCACGCAAAGAATCAGTTAGATTAAATGACGAAATATATTCCTTATTATGCTACGCTTGGAGGTTTATTTATTTATTTATTTATTTTGTATGTTTGTTTGTTGTGTTTTATTCGACGTCGCATTTTCGAATGACAAGTCTTATTGTGGAAGAAGATCTAGTTTTGAGACAATTCTAAGAATGAAATTTCCCAAGGGCAATTCCAAGACTGAGCTTAGAAGCAGGTAATGTGATCTGGATTATTTTTGACTGGTTTTCAAACTGAGTTTTATAACGTTAACGTCGTGTTGAGTGTAATAAAGCCATTAAATAAAAACGATAATACACTAGTGTAACAAAGCTTTGACTTCGACGTCGTTTATAGTATTGGAAACGTTGGTCAAATTGAGTTATATCTATATTGTAAAAGAAAGTAGAATGTTTGATGTTTCGAAAGGAAAGACTAACATGTGATAAAAAGAATATTACATTTGTGACTTTCCATATTAAATTAATTAAACTCGTTGAATAAAATTGATAAAATGCTCGGCAGAGCCTCGCATTTTATCATTTTATTCAACTCCTTTAATAAATTCAATATAAAAGGACACTCATGTAATCTCCTCTATTTGATGATTTTTTTTTCGGTGTTCATGCGAAATGAACGACAGAATAGGATCTAGCGATTCATGTTTAATTTGCCAATCCTATTCTGTCGTTCATTTCGCAGGAACACCGAAAAAAATCATTTCTTACATTTACATTATATTTCCATTCCATTTGTAAACAAGATTATATTGTAGCGATAACGCATGTTTTTTCATGTTATAACATCTGCAGAATCCCAATGGATTGGCTGGTACCCAAGCCCGTTAGGCGAGGGTACCAACGATTCCCGAGGGATTCTGAAGATGTTATAACACGAAAAGAACATACGCTAACGCTAATCTAGCATAAAACGCGTAAAACCAAGTAAATGAATATATTATCCTACAACGTCATTAAATTACCATGAAATGCGCGGTAAAGTCTGCGTTGTTTTTTCACGTTGACGTCATTTCCTTTTGAATTATCCGTTTTGGGGCCGTAATACGTATACGCTTTGCCACGGAACGCGCATATATAAAAAGGTGTTATAACAGCACTTGAGCGCGAGAATCTCTCAGTTAACACGTTTTCTCTCCTGTTAAAACACTCCCCCAAAAATGGACAATAACAGCAGTTTTATGCTAGATGACAAATTTCAGACATTTTGTTACATTTGGCTTCTTGGCTTTCTTTTCCAGACGTCATCTCTAAGGAACGTTCTCCATGACTATACGCGGACGTCGTCAAAACAGCGGCCCGATATCACTAAACAGCGTTGACGCAACTTTCGCGCCTTTCCTTTTGCTGTTCATACGAAATGAACGTCATTGAAAAGAATAGGCGAATGCAAATATTTTATATTTTTTATGGCGGGAACATTATCTGGCAGAAAACACGCAAAACATAGACAGGTATTTTTACACACAAATTTCAGGTCAGTAATCATGCAAACATAAATTAGGCCTATTTATAGCGTTGCTATAAAATATACTTTATAATATGTACTATATACATGTAAGTTCCGGACTTTTCGTGGGATTGAATATTCGCAAATGGCCGAAAACTGAAATGCCACAGCCAATTATTTTGTTTGTCTTTGCTTGTCTATTAGAATGACGTGTATTTGTTAACGTGGAATTTTACCCTGGCTAATATTTACGTGGAAATTTTGAATTTACAAATACTTCCACGTCGCGAACGTTTCCATTGATACAGTATCTTATTATGCTCATATATAGAGGATATTACATTTGTGTCCTTTCATACTGAATTTATTAAACGAGTTGAATAGAATAATAAAATGCGAGGCTCTGCCGAGCATTTTATCAATTTTATTCAACGGGTTTAATATACATTAAAATTTTAATGTGGAAAGTCACAAATGTAATATTCTTTTTATCATATCGAGGGTTCAACGCAATAAGGGCGTATCTATATATGATTATTATATGTAGATACGCCCTTATTGCGTTGAACCCTCGATATGTAACCTTTTCCAGCCGAGACATAAAAAAGAATATATTTTCTTAAACTATTATCATAAACAAGTTAATTTGACCAACGTCTCCGATACTTTAAACGACGTCGACATCACGTGAATCTATGCAATGGCACTCCCGCTACGTCAAGGCGTGTGATAAAAGATATTATTATTCAACTTTACAATATTACACCCTGTATAAGACCAATTGCGAGCACAATATGAAACAGACAGAGCTAAAACAAAACGTAACTGAGCCAATATGAGAAAAGCACAGCCAATACGAGAAAACAGGGCCAATACGGAATTCAAGCATTTTGATTGGTTCAAAAGAAAAAGCCATAACGGAGAAGTCACTTACGTTAGAATTTTAAATGACGCCATTTTGTTTTACATCAGAGTTACAGATTATATTTTTTTCACATTTTTGACAAAAAAAATCATCTAACATGCTCATGTAATAACCAAGTATGACTAAGCGGACGTACGATGTCGATGCACGTCTTTATAGATTACAACCGTTACGATACTTTCGCTTATTCGGTATTGTGTACACACAAGCGTTTCCTGTAGTTTTCAACGAATATAATGAGAAAATATGCGAAACTCAGATTAATGAGTTTTAATTAATTTTATTTAATCCTTTTAGGAGGAGACATATCTTTTACAGACATTTTGATAGTGTGGACTATTTGTGCAACGATAAATAGCGATTCACATGCTGGAAAGTTGATGAATAAATGGGTGAACACGAGCGTCAGTTGTAAACTGGAATTTTTTTTATTTCGGATAAGAATTAAACGAGGAATGTGGGTGTATAACATGTGCTTGGTTGGTTGTATTATCTTGATCAGCACTTACGTGTACAATTTTGTGTCTCGTTGCCTGCAGCCTAAAAGGAAATTACTTTTAACCCTTAGCCTGCTGGCGGCAAGTGATTCTGCCTTAGCGACCAGTGCAGACCAAGATCAGCCTGCACATCCGTGCAGTCTGATCATGGTCTGCACTGTTCGCTATTCAGTCAGTTTATTTTAGGTAAGCACCCCTTTTAACAGTTAATGATACTGTCAAAGTTGAAAGATGGACAAGTTCATTATAGAAATTTTGCAGGGTAAGGGTTAAAGCAGTTTTTATTACAGTTCACATGATAAGATACTCACTAAAGAAAATAAATAAGAATTCCAAAAAAAATAAGGTAAAGTAAGTTCTAGTTACTCTTGATTATGTCGCATCAAAAATATCTCTCAAAATTACTCTCAAGTACCTAATACAACTCATTCTGTTTAACTGGCTAAATTGATTACGATTTCTTAAATAAGTCTAAACAACTTGTCAATAGTTTTACCTGAACGTGCATAGCTGTCATAAGGTAACTCACAGAGTTCTAATGGTGTTACCGCCAACAGCCGAAAGTTGAATAATAATATTTTCATTAATCTAGCGATTTCATACTGGCCTAGTTATTTGTCCTCGGCCCAATACGACAACCCTTGGACAAATAACAACGCCAATATGAAATTGTTTGATTAATAACATTATAATATTAAACTTACAATGCAGTCATATTTAAGAAATAATGTATAGAAAACCGTGTTTTGACGTTATTAATACACGAAAAGAGGTTATTCGTCCGCGGAATAATTTTACGAGAGCGTAGCCCGAGTGAATTACTAATTCTGCCGACGTATAACCGATTTTGAGTGTATTGATTAAAGTAAAACACGATTTTTCTATACATTATTTCGATTTTCATATGCCCTTTATCTAAAACAGTAGAAAAATATAGTAACGCTATTTCTTGGTCGCAACAAAAACGTTGACGTCATCGAACGTTATCGTTTCGTCATTTAAGCATAAGCGTGTTATAACAGAAACAAGCATATTAAAATTAACAAATTATCAAGGCCTTCGAGTGGTTTATCGTCTAATTTACCACGGTTCAGTGTTCAGATGCGTAGGAATTGAACCATGAACGCGTTAGCCCGAGTGGTTAAATACTGAAGCATCTGAACGATGAACCGTGGTAAATTAGACGATAAATCACAAGAAGGCTTTGATTGTTTTCATTCTAACATACTCATTGACATATCTTAATGAATATTATTCTGGACTTTATTTTCCCAAGAAGTAATGTATTGGACGTAATGTGGCAATTTGACGTCATAATTGACGTCATAATGCTCTCTTACCGGTTCGAACGTCATCCGTTGTTTATCGCAGAATATACAGAGCTCGAGTTCCTTCTTTGTTTAACTGGAAATATCAAGTCATGTTAGAATTTTACTTGAAAAGTATTTATTTTATAGCTATGGCTGGTGGAGAATTCAATCAGCAAATGTTAAGTACTTTAGAGGGACGATTTCTGGGTCTACGCCTAAGCAACAGTTTCTGGAGACTGTCGCCAAACTCTGTTATCACTGACATTCAAACCCGCGACATCTTGCTGTAAAATACCGGGATTTGAAATAGTTGTATTCGAGTGGTCATAAGCAGTTTTGGAACCTACAAAACATCTTATTACATACTCAAAAATAAACCCTGGTAAGTTAATTGGAGACTTTACATATCTTGTAGCACACCGTCCCCAATATTGTTTAGCTGTTTTATTTTGATCGCAGGATAGAACCAAAAAACAACAACAGAGTTTTAAAATACTGCCTTACAAGCGGTCACAGTTTCCTTTATAAAGCCACTTTTTTGATAACTAGTGAATGTAAAATAATGCATGCATAATGCAGTGTAAAGAGCAGGTCGCAAGTGGAGGCCACATTTAAAACTACTTTGTTTACATTTACTCAATTTCATGCGCGAGGCTCCGTGTTATATAAGTGTAGCTCTATTGAGTAAACAACTTTTTAACCTCAGACTAATTATCAATTTTTATTTGTATATTTCAATATCTATACATAGATGACTTGACCAAATCGGGAATCTACCACGTGACAGTATTTCTGAAATCTGACCGCATGATAATAAATTGTTACGCGCAAATTACCAGTCTGCGCGTTTTATAATTCGCGTAGCGCAAATAACTAATTTGCAATTAGGGCAACGATTCGTAATATAAGCAAATCAAGTGAAATAACTGAAAGAGTCTTACTTAACAGAATCAACCCAATTCCTTGTATAAGTCTTGCATTGGCTTTAAAATCTATAAGGCCTTAAAATTGCCTCTTGAATAATTTACTTACTATACATGCCCCCTACATCCCCAACACGTGCGATATTGAGTTTGCCATCCCTTTCACTATTATCTTTTATTCTATAAAATTCCTATAAATTGCTTTACCATGTAATGAGCGACAGACTTTTCAGACATCACGTTATTGGCAGACATGGGTGTAAGATAGTTCACACGATCCAGACATTACAAAAACTATGAGTCGTCACACCACATGATACCTTTAGATATAATTCAGTTGTAGAATGTTTATCGCATTAAGGACGGATTACACCAAACCGGAAATGACTACTCAGTGTTACATGTGAAGTAGTCCAAAATGTAGTTCCATGCTATGGATGAAATCTGGTATAATGAGTGACATGAGGAGGTGACAGTTAAATTTTTGGCTTATGTTTATTGCTTATAGTACTGAGAATAGATCTAGACCATTTTCATTGTAAATTTCTTGGAATAAGTTTTATTCTTTGCGAAAAATGTCTACCTACGCGTAACTGCTAAACGGCTGTTTTCATGGGGGCATTTTTAGAGGGTGATGTTTCTCAGAACAGATTATTTTTCTTATATTCAACATATCATGTCAATATTTTTCTATTTTTGATAAGAAGACATGTTATACTAAATGACCATATATGGTTTTCATATCATTGAAATGCTCTAAAGTGCTGAAAATGAGGTCTGAATGTTTTGTTATTAATATGAAATAAATAAGGACTTGAATTGGTAGAGTGTAACCTTAAAATTTTAAATGTATGTTTGAACTGAATTAATAGCTGAATATGATGACAATTTGCAAACGATATCAAATATAATTCAATGTTGATGTAAGAAATGGCACGTGCCTATAAATACAGATAAAAAGCAAATGTATGCATTTTATTTAAGAAAATCCCGTGCTAGTCTGTACTAACATTGTTTTTTTTTTATTATTTATTTCAGATAAGTGAAATCATTTAAACTGTTGATCGATCTGAGTACCTGGGAGTTATTTTTCATGGTTACAGTCCCTTCATTTCACTCTGAAACGAACAATCTGAACACGTCTGAACATAAGAAATTGATTATATTCTTTAAGTTAATGTGAACTTTGTACTCTAATATGTATGAATTGTCATTCTACCATTTTTAAACACTGCTAAATTTATTAATTAAGTCAAAATTTAATAAACATGTCCAGAAATGATACCGTGTTTTGAAGAGTATTGTCCCTTGATTATTAAGCCAGATCGGTTAAATTTGATTGTTTCCCTTTATACCATTAGAAATGCATAATTCCCCTGTGTTGTCGAAATAACGATCATTCTTTTATGTATAATAAAATCCAGCAATAAAGAGATATCATTGTTCAAAATACACATAATTTATTATTTCTAAAAGCTATGTGCCTGAATGCATTTTTTATATTTTTGATTAAAAAAAAAAAAACAGCAATGATGAAATGTAATTGTTAAAAAACTTGATTATTAAAAATATGAAAAAAAAACACTGTTGTGTCTTATCACTTCATTTAGCCCTAATTCAATCAAGCTTTCTAAACTCGCTATAAAGGTGAGAACTGATTTGCTATGAAGGTGAGAAATATCACCTGTAATTTATGTACTGCACAGTAGCTATACAGTAGCTTATTATGATAAACAGAAGCAAGTCTATCAATGGTCCAGTCTTGTGTATTGGCCATTACCACCAATACGCAGACCTTATCATTCCCATAGGCCACATACCTGGCATACCAGAATCAGTGTCTTTAACGCGAGTATCGACTTTTGTTAATCTCTCTTATCTTGATAATCTCATTCTCATCCATCAGAGGTTCGTCAAAATCCTGAGACGAACCTCTGATTTATTTCCATCGTTTACTTGGTGAGCATGCGCACTCGTAATTACTATCGGGAGTGGTTTCAGCCAATCATTGTTCGCCATTATTTGGAACTCCGATTTGAAACTTCAAAAAATATGTAAACAACTATAATTAAGATACTTGCTTACGATGGATAAAGGCTGTATTCCATGATTGCGACAGATAAAGATTTATTCCTGTAATTCGACGTTAAGAGATTTACATCAAGAAATAATAATATTCGCCGTAAATGGACATCGTATTCCCTCGATAATATGGTAAGGACGCGGTCACGCTTTTCACGGACGATTTTGATTGGTTCGCTACGATTTGTCGCGAAACGACGCTGATTGGCTGAAACGTTTTACCTGTAATGTAACCAAACCATAAATATCGGCGAAATGTGCCAGAGGTTCATCCGGGGAACCACGGTAGACCTCTGGTATGCGAGAATGGATAATCTTGACCTTACACTTGTTTTGTTAATTAGGGGTATTGCGACAACATTGTGAAACTTTTTACACAAGCGGAGTTTATACCTTGCCCGAGGCAATTTGCAGTGTATTCCTCAAATTGGTGATTTTGAATGATAATCGGGTTTTTGTTTCAAAATTGAGAGCCGGGAAGGATATGTATTTAATCATTTGATTATATCTTTTAAGGGCAAAATATATGTAAATCATAAATTGAAAGTTAATTAATAAAAAAATATTTTTTGAAATTTAAATATTTTTATTCAAACATGTAATTTAAAACAAAGAACTATAAAATACATTTATTTTTATAGCTCTTTGTTTAAAATAACAGTTTTAACCTTATTTGACAAAGACGGAATTAGATCGACGTACATGTTTATTACCTGATATACATAACATTCTTATTTCTTCAAATTGGTGATTTTGAATGATAATCTGGAATTTGTTTAAAAAAAATAATGATAATCTGAAATTTGTTTAAGAATTGTCAGGAAGCATATAATTCCCATTACTCAACGTATTTTTAAAATATGTATTTAAAGGCACTGACCTCCAGATTTGGTTCATATAATCTTTCTCTCAAATTGAAGTTTGTTAATACTAGAAGATGTGTTTTTGTGTCTAAAATATTTCGTCGAAACCAATAGCGCTATAGCGGAATAAGTGAATTATGACTTCAAAATATAGATTTTTTTTATAATCGAGACAGTTTACCTTGAGTAAAGCGTTACAATCGCTTTTCGATTTTCATCATATAAAGTACAAAAACAGCAAATTCTCACGTATTTCCATAATATATAGTTTGTCGGTAATTAAGTTTTAAAGCCTTCTTAAGAAATAAAGCATTTATTTCCAGATATCTATAAAAGTAATTTTTCTTGTTGTCGAACGATCTGGAGGATAGTCCCTTTAATTTTTAAAATATGTTTATGAGGGCGAAATATATGTGTATTTCGGGTCTCCTTGAAAACTATGTCTTTTCAATTTAAAAAAAAGTTTTTTTTAAATATTATGGATCCTAGGCCTATAAATGCATTTTACTTTACAATAATGTGAATTTGGATTTTGAACGGTAAGATAAATTATCAAAATTTATAACTCCATATTCATAATTTAGATTTTAACTGCAAGAGCCGTAATAATTGTCCCTTTAGGCCGCGGGGCATGTCAGACAAACAGATACTAATCCAATTAGTAACGGTAATAAACAGAAATATGTCAGCATTCGGTTAACTTATTGTCAAACACGTTATTTCACTTTATCATACATATATAATCATTACAAAAAGATAAGAAATTTTTAACAACAATATTATAATACTTCCAAACACGAAACATGAAATTTACACCCGACCCAATGGACTTGATATATTTACATGTACAATATTTAAGTTTAACTATGAACATGTAGTTCTATATGTTAATCAACTTTATGACATTGTTATGTTATGTTTTAATGCAATAAATAATTCTAGTTGTGAAAATGGTATTAAATGAATTAAAAATATAGTACATAATACTCGCAGAGAGGAGCGCTGCAGTATAAATAGATAGATAGATAAATGGAATATTTTTTATTTAAACATGTAATTTAAGATAACTTTATTTTCATTTAATCTGACAAAGTAATGACATTAAACACGGAATTAGATTGACACACATGTCTATCTAATTCAGTTTATCCGGTGTCATCAGTACACGTGTACTGTGACGGGCAAAATTTTCCAAATTAGTGAAATCAGTGATATTCAAACGTTCAGGGAAGCAAGAAGACATAAAAATAATTTAAAAATAAACTCATTGAAAGAAAGATTAACTTTCCTAGTTTACTTCAATAACTTAATAAATGTTGTGAGATGATTACAAATATAAGAATATATCATTTTAAAAGACCAAGTAAAGCTTAAAATCTGTCATTTCCTTCAGAAATCAATGGGACTCGGGATCAAAATTAGTTACTTATTTCAAACGCATAGGGAAGCAAGAAGATCATATTTTATTTTATTAAAAATTATATTGAAAGAAAGTGCAAATATTGCAGATTACTTCAATAACTTAATAAATTTTGTCTGATGATGCTTTTGATGTCATTTGATGTGTTAAAGTTTTTCTCCTTCTATATTTCAATAGGCGTAAATTGACCGATAATGGCTAATCGATACACCCGATAACCTGTTTTCAAGGGAGACAATTTCGCCAATAAGCCGGCAAATTGGCTTAGATTTCTGGGTATGTCACTTGGTACTAAAATTGTAGCAAGTTAAAAATTAATGAGTGCAATTTAAAATATTTCAGTATGTATTTAGTTTAGATTATTTTATATGTATTTATATTGATATACTCTTTCGTATACATGTAAACGCATGTTCAAGTAAAATTGTAAATAAAATTTCTGTTTTGTTCTGAGGCTATTGCTATCGTGTTTTGGGAAACAATCTCAATTATACACAAGGTTTAGGATATATATCGTTAAGTAATCAATTTGATTCATGTCTTACAAGTGCAAAGTTTAGACCATTGCCACCGTTGGTCTGCATCCAAATGGAACTACAAACACTAGATCTATCACTCAACAGACAATATACAATACCGTGCTATGCGGTATTACCTTGGTGTGCATTGATTTGCCAAAAAAAACTCGCAATTACTGGAGATGCAAGCTGACTCCAAAGTAAGTATCGCACCGGATATCGATGTTCAGGCCCCGTGTTCACAAAACATTTTCAGTTCAGCCGAGTCTGATAATGAAACTTTATGTGTCATTTGTATCTAAACTGCATGTTTAAAACTAAATTTTAATTCAATGACTATTTTCAAGTGTCTATTCAGTATTGATGGTCAGTTCAGTCTCAGTTTGAATTTATCCTTGAAGTTTTAGTATAATTGATGTCAAAATTTCAAACTCAAACTCAGCTGAGACATAAAAATATTTTGTGAACACGGGGCCAGGTTTTGGAATTGATTAGTATTATTTAATAACAATAAACTCTCGTTTATACAGGACTTAATAATAATTGATTTATCTGCCCTTAATCAGTAAAGTTTAATAAATGGGTACATATAAAAGAAAATAACTTCGGTATTTATTATTATTATTCAAAGATAGTGTGGTAATTATTCGATCCTATGACAGGTACACGACCAAGTGTGGCTACTTACTGGAAGTAGTTCAGGTAAGATCAGAAATTTGTTTCTCCTCATAGTAAAAATATATTTTTTTTTCTGTCAGTTTATATTTATCTAAGATATAAACCCAATATCTTTACAGATAAAAAAAATGACCAAGACAAAACAGTCTTACTAGTGTTATTTTTAGAGCTCAAAAAGGGCAGGGTGCTGTCTAAAAGGGGCAGGGTGCTGCCAAAAAGGGGCATAGTGCCATTTTAAACTGGAAAGTTACCGCAGCAGTAGTTACATTTCTAGATGTTTATAGTTATGTATTTATTACACTTATGATTTTTGTGCACATACTTTTAAATCACAGAATAAAGTGGTAAAAGATATGTAATCCCAAAATCAGTAACAGAGTTTACAAAGGGTTTTAACTAACATTACTTTATATTTTTGTCAAACCATTCATTGAAGCTTTTTTCTCAAAAAATGTTACCAAGGATGTCATCTTATTCATACTGATCATGTTACAACATAATAAAAAGGTCAGTTTAAGGTCACATTGTAAACTAATATGTATCAAAATTGATGTCATATTAATTAGGTCTTTCATCAATATTTCATTAACAGAAAAGTGCTATAAAAGTTTGTAAAAAATGTATCCAAAATGTACTATCCGGATACTGGTACACTTTCGGAATGACACGTGAAAGTGGTTTTTGTTCAGTTTACTCGACTCACTAAGGTAAGCTAGAGATAATTCCTCAAATTATGATGATACTTATCATAAAAAATAACTGATATTCAGCTTTTTTGAAGGAATTATTGAAAATTTGCATGTTGTTGTTGTTGTCTACATACGACATCGGGTGTAATTAGAATCGTGAACGGATATCTTTAACTTATTTTTGCTTTCGAAATTCATTAAAATCTGTGGATTTTCTAGTAAAAATGAAGGTAGGATTAGACTGCAAAGATATATTCTTATTATACTAAACAATGGTTTAATTTAAAGCTTGCATGAAGAAATTTTACAGGGCGCTTTTCACGTGCTCGGTAATCAGCTGGCCGCTTACGGATAATTTATTAATTGGCGCTTTTTGGACAGTACACATAATCAATACTTTATCAATTAATCATAACACCTCATTGATTCTCGGTACTAATCCCCAACGATAACGAGATTCCCGCCGAAACGCGAGGACGATTCTATTTCATGATAACCGATGAAATATCAATCCATAATGCTTACACATTACCTGCTAAGTAAATATTATAGTATTTCTTTCATCTTAAATATCCTATGATTATATGGCAGCATAGCTCAGTCGGGTAAAACGCAGATAACAATTGGATATAAGCAAATCATTTTGTGGGTTCGAATCCTCGTGAGGGTTTTTTCATGTTTTGTCTTTTTGTGTTTTTTTCTTTTCGGTTTCATTTTTGTTCCCGTATTTTTGTTTCTTTCTTTGATGGTTTGTATTTGTATGTATGCCTTTATATAACACAACAGTATGTTTATTATTTGCATGGCTTAAATGCATGCATTTAGTCAATATCATCTTTGATATAATGCTAAACTTTTCTGATCTGCCATAACGGCTTAAGTCACATAGTTCATGAAGGAATCTAAATGTTTATGCGAAAGTGAAATAAAAATTGAATGTCGATGCTGAGTTTCGAACCCACACGACAAAAAATCTGTTGAACATGGACTGTATGCTTTTACCACTGAGCTAATTCGCAATTGGTGCAAAATCTAGAAATATTTAGATCGTAACATGTTAGAAAAATGTTGAATTCCCTATGTTCCATTTTAATCATTTATAGTCATGTTTGTAAATATCAAGTTATCGTTGGGTCATTGTACTATTTTATTGACCTGTCAAAATGCATATTAATTACATGGTCGGTGCACAGAATATTTAATCTTCGGTTGATTTTCGGTACATTCCGTACAGTGTACGGAAAGTAACCTGCAATTAAAATGGTTCATATTTAAAGCGTGTATACGGAGGTCCGATAGTCACGATAGCTCAGTGGTCACTGGTCAGTAGCATGAAACCTCGAACTCTTAAGATCGAATCCGTGCAGTATCTGTATTTTTTTTCACAAACACTTTGTACATGTACATTTTTATCTAATATTTCCTCCATTGTATTTTTACAACTATTTTTTTTAAATTTTTATCTCTTTTTTAATTTCTTTTCTTTGATATCATTTTTATTCACGTTTTTTTTTTTATAAAATATAAAGTAAAACAAGCTATATTCATGATTCAGTTTCGATTGCTATAATTTCAGTACGAAACATATTTGAACGTGAAACCCGTGAATTTTGATTTTCACGTGTCCCTTTGTAATTTAAAACATATAAAACAATAAACAATTAAAAATGAAAATAAAAAATGTTCTCACTTATGGGCTCGAACCAGCAATTTCCCCGCATAAAAGCCATGTGTTGTAACCACTGAGCCATCAATATGACGAACGACGACAAGTAAGGGTTTCACTTACAATACTAATAACAGCATTTAGAAACTTAACCAAAATTTATTTCCGTAAAACATACGGATAACACCGAAGTTGGGCTGAATATTATAATATCGAACGCACTGAGCGTATAATGTATGCACATTTGACATGTTAAAAAAATAGCATAATAATAAACTTTGATAATGTGGCAGTTGAATCCAATAAGTCCAGGGGTGTTCAAAGATAATCCGTCATAGATCTGTTGTAAAGCAAATATTGGATTTACCTGTATTGGAAAATAAACAGTGTCGATTGTATTGAGGTCAACTGCCATATTATCAAAGTTTATTAGTATACAGTGAGTGTTTGCTGCAACAATTGAAAACACCTCTGTATTGAGATAATCCCTTTGACAATAACATTACAAACTAAAATGACAAAAAATCAACTTTACGGCCTAGGGGAGATCTAAAAATTATTCATACATGTGACATACCTTAACCAATCACCATCTGTTTATTTCAATGTTCAAATGCTTTTAAAAATGTTCATTATGTTGTGATTCGTTTTTCTAATAGCCATGGATGTACTACACACATATCGCACGTGAGTGGAACGATGCTCTATCTACCATTTTTTAAACGTGGCGAAAATCGCTTCCAAAGTTTAACTCTCGTCTAGTTTCTTTATTTCTGGGCGAAAATGATGATAAATATATCTACTTGTTCCTTCCGCTTAGTTCTTTCAGACTGTAAATGCTTTTAAATACATTTCGTTTTTACTTTTCTGCATTTATACATTTTTCACTTTGGAGATAGAGCAAATTTGACAAAAATAGAAAAACAAGGTTAAAGTAGTATTTCTCTATCGGGAGATAGAGCACTGTGAATTTACAAAATTGGACATAGAGCAGGATAATATTTATTACAATTGTATATTGAAAATAGTGCGAGAGCTCTTAAACAGTAATGACAGTCACTGTACTCATTTTGAAATTAAAGGAGGATTGGATTTGGTTTTAGTATCATCAAACTGACACAATATTATAGGCCATATTGCAACTTTCAAGATTTTCTTTGAGGAGGAGGACTCTAGGTGCATTATTTTTGGTACGCGCGGATACCTGGGTATATGACTTTCTTCGTGTCAACTGGATGGCTTCCTCACGTGAAAAAGCGAGGTTTCAAACAGTGGTGAAGGGCAGGTGTTCAAAGTCAGAAGATTTGGACTGATTTGCCAATGGTTTTACCATGCTTTCTGTATTGTTCAGGGTTAACTGAACTGCTACGCTATAGACATAATTGGCTATTAAACTAGGCACATATTGGTCATACTTATTTGCAGATGGGTATTCGTAAACCATATCGTAGTATTGTGTTAAACAACAACAAAAAGATTTTGAAGTTTAATTACTCAGTAACCGTAATAATTATTGTCAGCAATGAACAAAGATCTAAAATCTTTTTTAGTCGTAACTATTCTATTTGCCAAATACAACTAGCTTTTCATTACGCTGAGTAATATTTTCCGTGTTTTGTTATCAGTTGGCATTAAGTTTGACATAATACTAAGCATTATAACAATACCTAATGACATTGTCTTTGCAACTAAATATTCTCAGTAATAACTGTATTCTTTCACAAAACGACAGTTTTTATATTATGTTCAATTTTTGCATGTACATTAACTGTACTTGTCAGTCATACCAGTTCTCTTTTACACAACACAATCAATGTTATATTCATGTCTCTTTTTAGCTATTAGTATAGGTGGATTGTACGGCGTCCATCGTCCGTCTTCCTGCGTCAACATTGTACTTAAAATTTTTCGCCTCTGGAACTACTGGTTACATTTATACCAAAACTTGGTCAGTATAATTTTGGGATAGATCTCTATCAAGTTTGATCAAATGGTTATTCTTGGCCCCTTGGGGCTTAAAGCCCTCTATAGACGGTAAGTTTTTGTTGTACAACACCAATTAAATTCAAGATGTACAGCCAAATATCACCGTGTGTACGATGCTATTCCTTGATTTCGTAAATCTTAAGTCTTGACTTACAGATTAGGACATGTTCTATTTCGTAAGTTTTGCCTTACGTACCACCCGCGTTGACAAGCAACAAATTGGTAAATAATTAGTTGATAAGAGACAAGTGAATGAAATTCCAGAAACAATTGCCCCAAAAATAAACACAAATCTTAATATAAAATGGCTTCTAATGCATAATAGAAAAGGATGACACTGAAAAGTTAAATGATTTGAGCCGCGCCATGAGAAAACCAACATTGTGCGTTTCCGAGTCTGGTCCATGCTGTTCCCTAACGGTTTCTCTAATTGTAATAGAGTTTGAAAGCAAACATCATTGATCATGACCAGACTGCACGGATGCACAGGTCTGCATCCATGCTGGTCGCAAAGCCACTATGTTGGTTTTCTCATTTGTGTCATACGTAATCAAATTTATGGAACATAAAAAGGTGAATATTTTTTTTATTATTGATAGTTTCATTTTTTTCAGTACCTGATGCACTATGTTTACTAGGTAAATCTCTGTGATTTTTATGAGAATGGAATACTGTCTGTATGTGAAAAATGTACAATTTTGAAATTGTACATCTTTGAGATTATTAGTGTTGTACAACAAAAACCTACCGTCTGTAGAGGGCTTTACCGGAAACAAAGATTTTTTCCAGGCCCTATTTGACTTCAGGTATTGGGAAAAAGAGAAAAAAAAAAACACTTTATATTGAAATCAGTTTGCAGAAAAAAGAGATTCATTTTTTCGTATGATACCCGTAGTAATGGAACTGGGAATTATCTCGCTTTACTTCTGAACGTATTTTGTGTATAAAACTTTACCCATTATCATGCTGAACCCGACTGACCCCGACTGATTCTGCCTTTGTGACCAATGTAGAGTATGATCAACACATTCATGCAGTCTGATCATGATCTGCACTGTTCGCCATTCAGTCAGTATCTTTTTTGTAAGCACCTCTTTTAACAGAAAATGGTACTGTCCAAATTGAGAGATGTACAAGTTTATGGTCAGGGTTAAAATTCAGAAAACTACCGTAGTTAGCTCTCTTTACCAATGTTTACAGTTTATTTTAAAGACACACAGTCAGGTATTTTGGGGAAAAAGAAGAAAATTTGATAGATCTATATCAGTTTTTGTTAGATTTTACTCGCAACCTTAGCTAATAAGTCACGTGGGTTTGCCACCGTGTATTATGATAAGAGGTAAGAAATTTTTTGATATCATAATGACATTTGCATTCATAATACTGCAGTAAATATAAATTCTGCACAATATCTGTCTGCTAGTTTAGTGCCGTTATATTTGCAGTGACAGAGAATACAATATAAAAAGCTTTATTTCTTTTTTTAATTTTGAGGTTTTATACTTTCTAAAAAAAAAGACGAATAGAAATTTGTAAAGCGTTGTGATCTGCTTAAGTAGTGGATGTGCCTTGATATAGAGCTACATCAGTTGATAAATGATAGATAGGATATTTGTTCGTTTTAGTTATGAAATAATAGGCTATTTCTCATTTTGTGATGCTGGATGAAATCACTTTTTGGATTTCAGATGCGAAGGAATTATACCACGAAAGCGCAGTCGTAATAAAACGCATCTGAACGACAAGCAATGATTTTATTCAAGAGCAAATCACTAAATGAGATATGTTATTTCGATTCTAACACGTTACCAAGGATTTTTAACATTTTTGATGACATCCATCAAACATGTGCCTGTTTTCTGTTGGTTTCTTTTCCAGCGCGCCACTATGCTGTTTAACGATCTGATAATTGTGACGTCAGAAAAATGAATTGTTTGGGAACGCCTGAGTGATTAATTACAACGAATCTGAACGGAAAAAAAAGTTTTATTTGCCAACAAAACACGCAAAACTAAAACATATTTTCATTATAACACGTTCGAATTAGGCCAGGAAGGGATAATATTTTAGGCGTAAATGTACCGAGTAAACCGGAATAGCCAAAAGTAGATTCTAGATCATTTTGCGAAACATGTTTGAATTGACAAGACAAAACACTAAAATCCTTCCTTAACTATATAAAAGAAAATCTTTAGAGTGTTAGAATGTATAATAACACATAATTTTCAGCCTTCTCAGTTTAATAGGAAAATGAATCGGGTCATGTTATATAAAATATCTTTTCGAAAGTGAAAACAAGATAGAGTCTACAATATTTTCACGAGTGAAACTGTAAGATATGGTCTTCATGAGTGGAAGATATTTCGATCTTACATGTAACAACAAACAGATTTTCTTTTTATTTCATGTTTTGACTAGATCTACATTTACCCTTTTATTGTTTCTTAACAGTGAAAAATACATTTAAGTACCGCATGTATTTGCCATTTTATCTAAAAAAAACAACAACATTATTTATGAAATTCGTTCATGCGATAAGTCCACACGCCTACAGATTTTATGGCCCAGAGGCTGAGCACCACTAGATCCGGTTGTTCTTTATTTCAAGTGAAATCCACTTGTAAGTAGCATTTTTATAATGAAATAATAACATGACAGAATTTGTTATAGAAACTCACATCATACACCACCATTATTTTTGGGGGTCTCAATTTTTAACTGGTTTTGCAGTTTATGTGTTTGACTGAAAATATTTTCTTGTATCAAACATGACCCAAACTTTTTCTTTTGAGTTTATTCAGCACTGACCAAATTTGTCAAGAAAATGAAACGGTTACAGACTTTTAAAATGGATCTGATGTGTACTACAACCATTGGAAATATGCCAATTTTATATGCATGTATTTACATTCGCCCTATTCTTTCCCATTGAAACCTTTGACGTTCATTTCGTATGAACAGCAAAAGGAAAGGCGCGAAAGTTATGTCATCGCTGCTAGTGATAACCGACCGCTGTTTTGACGGCGTTTGCGTATAGTCAGGGAGAACGTTCCTTAGATGACGTCGCAGTTGTTCCGTCTGGCGAACAGAATGGCCGGGAAGCTGATTTTAATGCTAAATGCTACAAATCATATAGTTTACAAATGGAAAGGAAATATAATGTAAATATATAAGAAATGAAATTATTTTTTTCAGTGATTATGCGAAATGATGTCATTACAGATCTGGTGCAGCCTTTCTGCGCATGCCCGGAATGATTTTCAGTTGGAGCGCTCAGTAAAATTACGCAATTTTTTGCATGTCCGCACGCATTTAGTGTATAATATTCATAATATACTGACTAAAGGTTAGGGTCAGTATCACCATGGTTACAAAATATATACATTTAAGATATTTTTCGTTCAAATTTAGTTTATCCGGTATATACCGGAGTCTGTAATATATCACAGGCGCAGCAGCTCTGTTTTTAGTCACACCCCGCAGTTATTCCATGTGTTAAACAGAATGACCGGGAAGCTGATTTTAATATTGAAATGCCAAAAAATAATTATGTGCAGTTTATAATATTATCTTGTTTACAAGTGGGAAAAATATATAATGTAAATATAAGAAATGTTCCAGCAGGTATGCAGATTTTGATTCCATACATCATGTTTTTATGTCGATGTAAATGAGATGTGGAACCAAAATTTGTAGTCCTGTTTGGCGCCATATAACCTTTACTGTGTTGGTGCGCCGTAAAACCCAAATAAATAAATAAATATATTATATATAAGAAATGAAACTATTTTTCCGGTGTTCTTGTGAAATGAACGACAGAATAGGGTCGGCAAATTAAGCATGTATTGCTCATGGATTTGCCGATCCTGTTCTGTCGTTCATTTCGCATGAACACCGAAAAAAAATCATTTCATTTTTTAAATAAAATAAAGAAGAACTGCCTTCTAGGGTGTTGTAACCTATAAGGGAACATTGGTAAAAATTGAAATCTGGCCAGATGAGGATAGAAATGGGCTACTGAGATGAAAATTTAATAGAAAATGACATATTAACCGCGCCATGAGGAAACCAACATAGTGGCTTTGCGACCAGCATAGATCTAGACCAGCCTGCGCATTCGCGCAGTCTGGTCAGGATCCATGTTGTTCGCTAACAGTTTCTTTAATTGCAATAGACTTTGAAAGCGAACAACATGGATCTTTACCAGACTGCGCAGATGAAAGGTTTTATTTTAACCATTACGCTGGATAAGCCCAACAAACGTTATATATATTCAAAATTTCAAGGTTGCTAGGAGAAAAAATATGGTAAAATGTTGCCTAAATTTCACACCTAGTTCATACAGGCCTAATTTTCACACCTAGTTCATACAGTGGCTAAATTTCACACCTAGTTCATACAGTGGCTAAATTTCACACCTAGTTCATACAGTGGCTAATTTTCACACTTAGTTCATACAGTGGTTAATTTTCACACCTAGTTCATACAGCGGCTAAATTTCACACCTAGTTCATACAGGCCTAATTTTCACACCTAGTTCATACAGTGGCTAATTTTCACACCTAGTTCATACAGTGGCTAATTTTCACACCTAGTTCATACAGGCCTAATTTTCACACCTAGTTCATACAGTGGCTAATTTTCACACCTAGTTCATACAGGCCTAAATTTCACACCTAGTTCATACAGGCCTAATTTTCACACCTAGTTCATACAATGGCCTGATTTTCACACCTAGTTCATACAATGGCTAATTTTCACACCTAGTTCATGGCCCAGGTGCAAACCTTGGAAAGAAATTTAAAAAATAGCAAAATATCAAAACTCGGGTTATTCTACGATTAACCACTTTTGGGAACTTATTATTTCTTAAATAACCCGAGTTTTGAGTTTTTATGCGTATGAATATATCACGAAGGCCGCATCACTGATAAGTTTGAACAAATCTCACATTCATAAAAGAGGATTCGCACGATATGGTATTTACACCAAACATAAAGGCCATTAACTCTGAGAATTCAACTGTAATGTTGTTCTTTTTATGAATTTGATATTTTAGACGAGAAAATTCCACTACGTGAGTCTAGAGTAACGTAGGTAGGTCACGTGACACATATAGACTTTTCTATTGGGGGTTGGTGGGTGGGGGGGGGGTCAGAATTCAATTATTAATTGGACTCGAGTGCCGGTTCTTTGTCAGAACCAATTGTCCGGTTTTTCGTTGACAATCTAAATGTATGTAACGTCTAAAATACCTTAGAATGTCCGTCTGTCTAAATTTACAACACTTAAGGAATATCAATTCCTTTCTTTCAGGTTTTACATACGTTATGATTGAACGGTTTACATACGTTATCATAAATGGAGTTTCAGACTAATGATTTCTCACACATTTTAATAATGTTACGGATATTTTAACTTCAAATGGTACTTAAAAAATCTGAATTCATGTTTTTCTTTTTACCCATTTGGTAGCCCTACCAGTAAGTAATTCAGTCCGGTTCAAAATATGCTAAAATTGAACGATAAGTTGTGTAAATGCATTATGTATAGAGGCTAAAAGTAGCCCATTTATTTTATGTCTGACTATGTGTAAGACTGTCGCCATCGCAATCGCAAACCACCAGGATAGCACTTTAAAACTAATCAAAGGACCTCCTTCTGCCATAGCACAAGCTGCGAGAGTATACTCATTTCTGTTTTTAATATTTGTGTTTTTGTTGGTTGGTTGGTTGGTTGGTTGGTTTGTTGGTTGGTTGGTTGGTTGGTTGTTGTTGTTGCTGCTGCTGCTGCTGTTTTTCTTTCTTCCATTTTTTTCATTTTTTAAAAGAAGGCTTAAAGCGACTGGCCTCCAGATCGATCGACCAAAAAATATGTTTTTTAGATGTTTTGAAATAAATGCTATATTTCTTAAAGTGGAATTATGCGCATTTTTCAAGTAAGATTCCAGCTGAAATAGATGAGTGTATAAAAAAGGGTGGTGGAAATTATAGTTTTGAACCCAGTATACTAAACTCTTCTTGCTACCAGCATAAAATAATTAGTTTCCAAATATGACTTTTCTTATTTTGACAGGGGCAGTCATTTTAAGAAAAGTCAAACTGCACGCAGGAGTTGCTTCCCTTCGACTTCAGAAATCACTAATTATAGGTAAGTGAGATCACTGAGAAGAGCTATTATTTTATTAGTCCGATGTCTTTCTTTCTGAAGCATCAACTTCAAATACTTAAGCAGCTTTATCTTTAATTTAACACATTTAAATGCACAACAACTGAAAATTGCTTTTATAAAACATTCACCAAAAACACACTATATGCAGAAAGATGCGCATAATGCCACTTTAAGAAGGCTTTAAAACACAATTACTGACAGACTTTATGTTACGGAAACTCGCGAGAATTTGCTGTTTTACTACTTTTTACGATGAAAATCGAAAAGCGTTTGTCACGCTTTTACTACAGGCAAACTGTCTCGATTATAAATACCTATATATGTAGTCATTATTTGCTACTTCAGCTACAGCGCTATTGGTTACGACGACGGGAAAAGGTCATGTTTTTCTTGATTTTAGAAAGAAAAATTCATATCTTAATGTTCATAAAATTTGAAAGAAAGATTATTTTTAGCTCAATCTGGAGGTGAGTGCCTTTAAAGAATTGAAATTTGAATACATTGTATTACTAACTAATATAACTAGGTTGTCAACTTAAATTGTTTAGGAAGAATGATAAGACTGAATTCAAAAAAGAAGAGATTTTATCTGATTCCTTTGTGAATTATTTTCAGATTTGTTTGCGAGTTGTTTCAGCAAAATACTTGAATTTGAAAGTCGTTGTGAGTTGAAATCTTAAATTACAACCACGAATGAATCGATTTTGGTTAAAAAGGGATAAGTTCATCGGCTTTTGGCTGTTAATAGTTTCTTTTCTTTTTTTAAAACATTGTAATACGTTTGATTTTTAAAAAACCGGCATTACTGTCGGAAGTGAAATAAAAATGATAATAATTCCTTTATTTAAAGAGGAAAGGCTCATCTTCCACGAATCCCTCATTTTACAGAAATATATACAGTTAAATAGTCAATATTTTCACACAGTAATCACTGGGAAATTTCCAACGAAGTTTGATTGTTTGTAACAAAAAGATAATATTTGTGAATGACTCAATGTATGAGTATCTTTGCTACAGTAAAATGTAACATTATAATAAATGTGCATTTTTTTATGAATTTCTACACGCATGTCCGATTGCTGCGTGTACATTGTATTCTCCCTGTCTGTCGTCTGCGCATACTTAGACAAGAAGTCTAAACTTTAATTTCTAATGAATAAACTTTTTGACAAATTTGCACTTTTTTTTCTTCGTTTTAATTGTTGACTCAATTCTAAGTAATTATTATCAATTAGAAACAGTTTTGCCACCATAAACAATAGCAAATTGTCATAAACGATAGCAAATTGTCAAAAAAAAAAAAAAAAAAAAAAAAAAAAAAAAAAAAAAAAAGCCTGCGAGGCCGAAGAAGGCGATAGCCGGTGAAATCCGCCACTCTCTTCTGTAATTAAGTTCGATCAAAGCGGAATGACACGTGCCAATTAACAAAATTTCTATCCGGCGATCGCTGATTGGATAACTGCACTACACGGCTACTAAACGCTAGCGCCACCACCAAATTGTGGTGATAAGGAAAAGAGCGTGTGTTAACGATTTGAATACTTTTTCAAGAATGAGCAGAAGTTCTAAATCTCAAAAGATATATAAATGATAAGTATGCAGAAAACTGTTCATGCGTGCACAGGTATTTCGTTCCTTTCTAATTCATCGGGAAGTTTTACTCAAGAAAAAGCACATGTCGTCTGTGATTTGTCCAAAATTGTACGCGGGTCACGGCTACTAAACGCTAGCGCCACCACCAAATTGTGGTGATAAGGAAAAGAGCTATCGACATTTCCGTGGTGCAGCTATCGCCCGTTTCTACTTGTAAACACGTAAGTAAAGTTTATATTTTGTCTTATATTTTCATTGATAGAACTTTTTTCGAAGATCGGAGAATGTAGTTCCGTGTAACAACACTTTTACTACAGGTTGGCTGCAATGTCATTAAAATATTATGCAAATTGTGGTGCCAGGAGCTTTTCTCCCGAATTTGACAGTGGCATATTTTTATATCTGACAGTATTCGAACACCATTCCGATGAATAGACACACTGTAAGAACATACCTGCGCATGCAAATGGGTAGAAATGAATAACACGTATTCCCATACATCAAACAATTACAAAAAACACAGTAAAAAGTTAAAACACGACTATTTTTGAAAGTGGTGGCGCTATCACTCAAGTGGTGGCGCTATACAGTAGTGGTGGCGCTGTTGTATATGATTAGTGGCTGATATATTCAATTTTAATATATGAAAATGTCTGTCTACAATAATCGATGTTATCAACCTATCCCACACTACACCCAAATTACGTTACTCAACAAAATACATGTAGTAACCTCTACATTATCGCAAAATAATCTACATGTATATGGATTCAGATTGTACATCTAAGCGCTATTGATTAATCGTATTTAATCGATTGGAATTGAAAATGTACTGTACTCACTTTTCAGAAAGAATTGTGAAAGTAAGATCTTCTGTTTACAATGACATGCAAACGACGTATAAAAACAAAGGGGAGTAACTTTCAGAATCTTAATATAACAAATAAATTCTACACTATCTTCAAATTATTTCTTTTACACAAATCTATGTTTGAAATAAAAGTATTACTACTATTTTTCTTGACCTGAATTTAAAGTACACTTACGTTTGTATTTAAGAAGAATATTTAAAAGTTAGAAATAATTCTACATTAACATTTTAAACAAAGGAAAATATTTGATTTGACTACAAGAGTCCCAAGGGTCTGTGAGTATTTTGTTCTTTTTTTTCTTGGATAGAGAATGTTTCATAAAGGTAAGTAATCTATGATCGTGTTTTTCTTTCTTTAATAACATAATTCCCTGCAGGAAAATTATCAATTAGAGAATGTTGGTGTTTGTTTTGTTCCGAATGCGTCAGCAGTTCGTATTATTGAATGCCGTAACAGCGCCACCCCTACTGTATAGCGCCATCACTAGAGTTATAGCGCCAGCACTTTTAAACATTCTGGTATGTTTCTTCTAACCCGAGATTTTATTATTCATGGTGTGTGCGTGTATAATTATTTATCATTTCTACACCATTTGCATGCGCAGGTATGTTCTTACAGTGTGTCTATTCATCGGAATGATTTTCGAATACTGGACGATATGAAAATGTGCCACTGTCAGATTCGGGAGAAAAGGTCCAGACACCACAATTTGCATATTATTTTAATGAAATCACAGCCAACATGTAGTAAAAATGTTGTTACACGGAACTACATTCTTCGATTTTCGAGAAAGTTCTTTCAATGAAAATATAAGACAAAATATAAATTTTACTCGCATGTTTACAAGCAGAAACGGGCGATAGCTGCACCAACATTGCACAAACAATATGGTCGGTACAAGTTCAACAGATGCAATTGATGCTTCTTTTCTTAGAAAGGTAAATAAACTATTTTAGTAAATTCTATTTGTTAATGTATTTGTCTGCTTATTTAAGACGTTTCTGTCGTTTCTGTCCAGATACTTTGTCTTCATGAACAGTGGCCATCATTACATATTAGCCAGTTTATTATAATTCATTTACGGGGTTATTTTTTATGCTTCGGATAAGAGCTGTATTACCTGATGCAAGTCAAAAGATCACCTTGATGAAAGTTTTGACTATGGATCAGACAAGTACATTTAACTAAGTGTATCAACCAATTATTCCCCCACATATAATTTAAGTTTAACTTAGTTCTAAGACAACACCGAAGACTAGCTGTTTTACAAAGCTAACTAAAACATTGATACATGTCAAACTAAAGTCTTCTTTCATCAAGGGACAATACCCTGTATTTACCTTTGATAAGACAAATTAGATATGCGAGTTTCTCCCCTTATCTACCAGTAAGGTAACATAACGTATCTTATCACCAATCATTCTGATTCATCAGATGTTCGACATGGTGCCCGAGACGAACCGGAGAACCATGGTAAAGCTCTGTTATGCGAGAATGCTCGCCAATAAACAGTGTTGTCATTATCATCCATAAAAGAATAGGAAGGACGAAATGGGAGTCCGTATATTTAATGCAAGAATTTTATTGGATAAAATATTTTCATGATCACCTCAAATATGAACAGAATCAATAACCAACCTCAATAAAACATAGCTATGATGTAATATAGTCATATAAATTAAAATCATAAAAATCATTTTCAGCAGTGATATGTGAATGAAACTTTAATTGAAATCATTCAAATTGTGAATTAAAGATATCCAGATAAGATAATTTTGATTCACCAACAGCTTTTAAAACTCGATTTGTAACATTTAGTGTTACAATAACATTTTTGCTTGTAGGCTTTCTTTCGGGCGGAGATACTTGGTTATTAAATGAAAGTTCATTTTTGAGTACAATCTATGAAATGGACTAAGGCAGTCTGACATTGTGGAAACTTTACTTGCAGCAATTAAAAACACATGTATTTACAATATGTAACAGTACAGAAAGAAATGACAATTTAAGACACCAGTCAAATAATTAAGTACTAAATTTTTAGGTTTATCTGACCGCTATCTCATTTGCATTTGCTTAGTTAATTAAGTATAACATGTTGCGCAACAGAACATCTGGTTGTATATCAGTATGGATAGCGCACACTGCATGCAGTTATGTAAATTCGCATTTCTGTGATCAAAAGTATTCATAAAAATTTTCGAAAAAGTCAACGTTATAGGATAGATTTTTAGTATAGAAATATGATAATTTATTTAAAAATCTAGTTCATTTTCTTTCATTTCTTTTCATCATAAAGTTTTTCTTTTTATGACTGATCCTTATACAGGCGCGGATACCTGCTGTGTTTACAGAAGTTTTATGGTATGATCATGCTGACAGCTACTATACTTAACACTTTGCTATTAATCAGAAACACATTACACGCTTATACATTTAAATACTAAGCAAAAAGCCAACCTGCTATATGCTGTTTTATTTTAAAAGCAATATTACTGTAATACTAAAATCCATTTTAAATTTAAGTTAAAAGATATATCATATCAGTCCATCGTTCACACTTAGACTAAGAATAGTTTTGACAATTATTTATTCGACTGTAAGCTTCGTAAACATGATAATTAAAATTAAGTACTCGAATCTGTGACTGTGTCAGTAGTATATTTTATATACTTCCAGTAGTGCTAAATTATCTGCAGTCAATTATATCATATAGCAACCTCGTAATACATATAATAACAGTAAAAATAATACAGTCTTAAAACTCTGTTAAAGCCGATAAGAATTCTGATTTTGTTTATATTTTCTATACTGAATCTCAAACGTTATACTATTTTTAGTTCGCAGGCACTAATATCTCATTTATTTCACTTTTACAAAAATGCAACCGATATATTCTGTCAGTCACAGTGTAGCGCGGATGTTTTTACAAAACTATAAACTGTGATTATTGACATTTCACATGTAACAATCTGTTACATTCTAAGACCCCGAATATTTTAATGACACGTAGTTGCGACAATTTACATTTTTGACCACAACAATGACATTGACCGCAATACACAGTAATATTTGACACCAGTTTTTTTTACATAAAATAAACGATATGTAACGCAAAATGTGATAAAGGCAATATTTTATCTTTTATTTTTAAACAATCAGTCCAAAAACTTAAGCTATACAGTTGTATTCCTAACATCTTTGCCTCTACTACGGAATACTTCAAGCAAGGCAGATACTCCTATCAGCTAACCGAACATAACTCGGACATTTTGGGCAGAGTGGCTAAAATGCAATTTTAGCCGTTTTTAAATGCAAATGGAAGCAAGATGCTATTGAATTACTTTAAATATTTTTGTATCATCATTCTCTTTGTTTGTTATACTTTCACGTCATAACAGTGATAAAATTTGTTTCAGAGAAGAAACAGTATTAAATGTCCTTTAAAGTTAGCGAAAGACGTGGTTTGCTTGCATTTTATATAGGTTACATAGGGAAATACTATGGTTAATTTCAAATGAAATTGGAAGCAAGAAGAAATAGTGTTACAACAATAAAAAATACACCAGTGGAAAGATAAGAAAATGAATTTTATGATAGGAACAGTGATAAATTTAAATATCAAAGCAGGAAATAAGAATGGTCAAAACAAAATTTAATCCTTCTATATTTCAATGTAAATCTGAGGTCTGTCTGATATCAGAAAGTCTCTGCGGCGGCTGTTCTCGCACCCCGCTGCGGATAGCTTGATAAGACGCCTAAGAAGAAAAAAGTTGGGTATGATTACGTCGAGGAAATACAAATGTTTTGGAAAGATGGTCCCACCAGTAACATTATGGAATTTAAGACACACCGGTGAAAAAATGCATTCCTCACTGGAGTCCTGTCTTGTACTTGCATGCATGTGATACACTTCATGGATGATTAAATTATCAAAATTCGATATATTTCAATTTTCAGTTACGAAAACCACTGATAGAGAAGAGGCGACGAGACCGGATGAATGTTAGTATAGACAACCTGAAAGCTATCCTCGCCAAGTCCTCCAAAAATGTAAGTATCATTTATTACAAACATAACGTATTGAACTCTTTCAAAATGAAACTGACAGCGAGTCCTAAATCAGGCGTCAAACAATCTACGATATCACAGTTATGCCAAAGACAAATAATATCTAACGTTAACTGTCTACCAAATAACTTTTAATATAATCATAAGTTTTCACTGGACAAAGATAAAAAGCAGTCTTACTGTAAATATTTCACTGAATAGCCTGAATTTCTCGTGGGTATTTCCGTGCGAGATAGTCTTTTTAAACGTGGTTACCGTGAGCTGTCGATAAAAGATCTTAGGGGCGAATTTATAGAAGGAGATTTACTAATTAAATATGTTAATTAGTATTTTTAAAGACCCATCACAATTTAGTTTCCCTCTCAGTGTATTTTAAAATTTCAAGAAGACAGCTAAAATAACGACCATACACTGCAGAAACACAATGTGGCACAAGCTAATACATCAAACACTGCTACATTAAATAATAAAATGTTTAGACTTCAAACACATTTTATAAGTACCATCACGAAAACACAATTCCGTGGTTAGTCTTTAATGTTATCCTGGTCACTTTTTGAGCAAATTTATAGTCTGAATTTTGAAATACCGCATAATGAACATATCGCTTGACAATCATGTTACATCGATCAACAAACTCAGACCATATCATAATTCAAAAGAGACATAACGATCTTAAAAACTTGCTCCCAGTCCAAATTTTTTAAGTATATGTGAAATATATCCTATCTTTCAGGTATATTAGATAGCTAAAAGAAATATTTACAAACGGCATTCGCTTGGTGTAATGTTAAAATTGACCTTGTTTGCACGGTGTTGCAATTTTTAAACAGCCTTTACCTTGTCGTTTTTTTATTATTATAAATTTTGTATAATTTATGATATTTCTTCTAACTCAAGTAGAGACAAATTTCAAAGTGATGGCAGTTGTCCAAAATGTTTGCAGCGAATTCATTATACCAAGAAACTCCACACTATTAATAAACAATTGTAAAACACAAAATAGTATCATTTTTGTCCAGGGTGCCTGAAATAAATGGATTCAATCAGGCAGATTTCTAACTCCAGCATTTAAAAAATCAAGGTCGAGTCCTGCGGGACTCGGTTTGAAATTTTGTCACTTCATTCAAAAATAAGCTGGGACAGAAGTAAAACCTACTTGCATTTCTTCCACGATATGTAATCTTCATAAAATGGTGCTATTTCATGTAACAGACCCCCTTCCTCAGTATTTTGTACTTAACCTTTACCCTATTGATTCTGCCTTTACGACCAGTGAAGACCAAGATCAGCCTGCAAATCCGTGCAGTTTGATCATGGTCTGCACTGTTCGCTGTTCAGTCAGTAAATTTTCAGTGAACACTCATTTGAATAATAAGTGGTCCAAATTGAATGATGGACGCGTCCATTATAGAAATTTAGCAGGGTTAGGGTTAATTATCTTTTTCTTTCATTTCAGGCAGGTTCAGTGGTAAAGATGGACAAGGCAGAGATTCTTGAGTTGGCTGTCGCCCATCTTTCCCAGTTACAACAACAACCCAACAGCAGGAGCGCAAATCACGTGACTTCCTACCGTGTTGGTTTCAGGGAATGCAGGAGGGAGGCAATCCGGTACCTTAACTCTGCCACACAGGTGTCAACCCCTCTACTTCAGGACCTTGACAACCATCTACATAACGTCTGTGACACTTATGAATGTGTACCACAGTAAGACGACGTGTCGCGCGCAAGACCCAGGTCCATAGCTCAAAGGTCAAGGTCACACTTAGACGTTAAAGGTCATTTTTCATGATAGTGCATTCGTGTCAGGTCCATATCTTTGTCATCCATGGATGGATTTTAAAATAACTTGGCATGAATGTGTACCACAGTAAGACGACGTGTCGCGCGCAAGACCCAGGTCCGTAGCTCAAAGTTCAAGGTCACACTTAGACGTTAAAGGTCATTTTTCATGATAGTGCATTCGTGTCCGGTCCATATCTTTGTCATCCATGGATGGATTTTCAAATAACTTGGCATGAATGTGTACCACAGTAAGATGACGTGTCGCACGCAAGACCCAGGTTCGTAGCTCAAAGGTCAAGGTCACACTTAGACGTTAAAGGTCATATTTCATGATAGTGCATTCGTGTCCGGTCCATATCTTTGTCATCCATGAATGGATTTTCAAATAACTTGGCATGAATGTGTACCACAGTAAGATGACGTGTCGCACGCAAGACCCAGGTCCGTAGCTCAAAGGTCAAGGTCACACTTAGACGTTAAAGGTCATATTTCATGATAGTGCATTGATGGGCGTGTCCGGTCCATATCTTTGTCATTCATGCATGGATTTTAAAATTATTGGGCATGAATGTGTACCACAGTAAGACGACGTGTCGCGCGCAAGACCCATGTCCGTAGGTCAAAGGTCCTAAACTCTAACATCGGCCATAACTATTCATTCAAAGTGCCATCGGGGGCATGTGTCATCCTATGGAGACAGCTCTTGTTTGACACTAATATTTATAAGCGACCACAATTGTACTTGACTTGACGTGCAAAAACTAAAATATTAGTTTTAAGCGAAATATAAACATTATGTTGTACTTGATCTAACTAGACTTCCTCTTACTATTCTTTCTTCCCTCTTTCCCTCTTCTTTTAACTTCAATTAATATATAAAATTTTGCATAGCTTTTTCAATACACATTTTGTAGCCAAATCTCATGTAAGTGAATTTGGTTAAGGGGAGGGTATGTAATAATGTTGAGAGAACTTGTTACCCAACCCTTTTGCATATAATATTGTTAAGTTTTGTATTTGAGATGTAGATGTTATGTATATTGATATGCAATAAAATATGTTTAAACTTGACGTGGCTTTTTTCTGTAGGTACTGACTTGCCCTTTGCAACAAGGTATCATTTATTAAAATCAGACATCAGGTTATGAAGATATGGCTCCTCAGACAAGGACCAGCACTCTATTTAATATATGAAGAAGTATGCATGTTTTTACGAAAAATGATACATTTTGAGACGGTCCTCCGACGAAACCGTCGGCGGTAAAATTATACAAATTAATTATCAGACTAGACAATGTTTGAATTTAATTTATAAAACTTATTTCATTAAAATATCACCAGCTCGTGTTTGGAACATTCTACAATTATTTGAAGTTAATGAAAAACATGGACATTTTACGTTCGGAAAAGTACGGAAATATAGCTTTTTATCTTACCCTTCCACCGGTAGACGGGCGACATGCGATACGACATTATGAAAATGTCGCTTCGTATTGTCGAGTGTCACTTCGTGTGTCGTGTATCGTTTGAAATTGTCGCGCGTCGACCCTCACCCAAACCCGCGACACGCGACATACGATACGACATTTGGAAAATGTCGCTTCGCGTTGTCTAGCGTCGTTTGTGATTAGGCCTATCGCATGTCGTTTGATAATGTCTCCATCGCGTTTGCAGGGTCGACACACGACAATGCGAAGTGACATCGCGACATTACGAAGTGACAGAGCGACAATGCGATACGACGCTCGACAATGCGAAGTGACATCGCAATATACCGTGCTTTTGAAAGGCGACATTTCAAAGTGGATATCGCGACATTGTCGTTTGAGATTGTCGCCGTCGTTTGCGATTGTCCGGTGTCACTTCGTAAAGTTGCTATGTCACTTTGCGTTGTCGTGTGTCGACCCCACAAACCCGACGGCGACATTATAAATGTCCTCAACAGGATTCCATAGTTTATCCCAAGGGATTACGTACATGAAAAACATGCCGACAATATGGTAATGATACAGCACGGATAGCGGTCGTTCGCAACTTATCTACATAATGGTTTTGTCCAAACACCAAATTGTTTACACAATTTCGGATAAGACGCGTTAAGTAAATAAAAGCGTACGGCGGTGCTTTCACTGCGGAGATGTTAACTCTTTAATCGGGTTAGAGAGATGAGAGGCCGCCGGGAGTTAAACTACCACCCTGCAGTCGTAACGGACAAAGTACGTACTTATCCGAATGATTAATCAAAAGATACCAAAGTGTGAAGTGCTTGCCATGTACCACGTGATAGTTAAGCCAAGTTGACAATTCCTACTTCACGTTTTTGTACCGCCTTTGTGTTTGTGTAAAGGTGTTAGTACAGCATTTTTTTTCATCATCAGTTTCAACATCTTGACTCCACAAGTTAACTTTTCGGAATTTAATAAGTTTAAATATAATTTATGTTGTTTTTTTCATAAAAAAAATGAATAGAAAGAAAGAATTAAAGAGAATGCTAGAAAGAAAAAAAAGAAAAACGGTGAAATAATTGTCAATAATTTTGTTCCGTTCTGTCGTTGCCTAACTTTTCCAGAAAGATACATATCGCAGCTTTCAATCAAAGTTATACGAGCACTTGTCAAAATATCTTAGAACAATGCCATTAAAGAGCAATTCAAAAAGTAATGATTCTGTGCATTTTAACGACTAAGGACCCGAGTGAAACTGTTGCATGACAGTAAACACCAGATGTACCTTTTTTCAGACCGGCGTAGTTATGGATGAAAATGTAACATCTTGAGTTCTGGAGTGAAATTTATTTGATCTTACAGAATTTTGTTTTATTTTTAACTGGCTTAAACATTTTTTTTACCCATTGTGTAGTTCTGTGCAGGTGCAAATATGTAATTGATCCTTATCAAATATATTTTACTCGAACATTTCACTAATTTGTAGAAAGAAAAACAACACGTAGAATAATTAATAAATAGTTATTCTTAAAACTTTTGCTTGTAATATCTTGAAGTTTTGTGTAATTTTTCTTCATCTGTCACCAGAATATCATTTTATCTTAATTTTCTCGTCTTACTTATTAGGGGACACCGGGAACCTCCAGATTGTACAACAAAAGAGAGAGAACAGTTTTAGATGCATTTGTTTTAGGAAATCATCGCTAGCTTTGAAACATAGTAGCTGACAGATCATATGCTATGGCAATACGGAAGAATTAATTGCTTTTACTATTTTTCCATTGATATTTGAAAAGTGTTTGCATTGATAAAACTGTCTTAATTATAAAACTAAAATTAAACGGTCGTTGAGTACGAATTTAACAGTTGCGTATTAGTCAACAAGGAAGGATATTTTTTATTGCCGAGGTGGCTCAAGTTCGATTCCTGACTTGGACATACTTTTGTTTCTTGATTTCGCACTTTTACCATAGTTCAGAATTTTTTTTTCATAATATGACCAAACTTCGATCTTAAAGATTGATCATTTTAGCCATTATCTGGAGTCCATTCCCTTTGATTATAATAGTAGAACTTTAGGGTTCTTTATAATTAGGCATTATTCGGACGACAGTATCTTATTAAAAATACAACAAGACCTTATGAAATAATGGAACAAATAGTAGGAATAAGTTTTGATTATTATGTGAAATGACTTGCACCTTTAAATCAGGTAAATGGTTTTCATATTATTTTAAAATCCCACTTTCAAATGGTGAAAAGGTGATAATTATAGGTATAGAACAGAAAACGCCGCAGACACAAACACTCGCACCACGTGACACAAAAACTGCGCTGTATAATCTATTTTCAATAAAGTTAACTGTACATGCTATTTATATCCGAGAGAGTTCAACCTTTGGCGACTATTTATCAGCAGCTCGTATGAAATATTATACATGTAGGTTGGAAAAATTGTATCTTAGCAGGATTTTGAATTAACTTAGGACATTAAATATTTTGATTCAGTTTTAGCTGTGGAAAGAAACTGAAAGGAAAGCACTCGAACATGAAGCAGCTAGGCGAGGATTGGACTCGGTGGAGGATCATCATGGCTGAAAGTTTGATTTGAGACGATAGATTAGGTATTTCAGTGATTTTCTTTTTAAAAAGTGCAGTTTTCTCTCCAAAAAAATGAAACAGTTACACTCTTATTCTATCGTAACATGACAATGTTTACTTTATAATTTGTCACGAATATTCATAAATTGACAGATTAAATTGTGTGTTACACTGTACATATTCCGCAACATTAGATGGAAGTATAAAATTGTAAAATAAAGAATATATATATTTTTTTTCAGCTGCAGGTGTCAGTGAGGAGTGTTTGAAAAGCAACCGTAATGGAAGTACAATTACTAGAAGTAGTCAAACACAAAACTGCATGGTAATGACGTACGTGGGGACTGGTAAGTGTCATTTGAGAAATATGTCAAGTGTGCAGTTTCCACTCAGAAATGAAAACAATAAAGATTGCCTTATTTAACATTATATATTTCATAATAAGGCGGTATCATTCTAAATGACATTATAGCATATTCAAATCGCTCTTCCTCTCAAAGGGTAGCTCATTTAAAATTCATAAAAAGTTGCTGTTGGTTTGTAGTTAATATGAGTCTGTATAGTTGTTTATGCTAAGGTTATAAGCATAACAAAATCTATCATTCTAGGAGTTATCTATCATTCTAGGAGTTAGCAATTTCTTGGACATTTTCATAAGATAACATTAGTAATTTCTAATAGTAATCACTTCATCCTATTTTTGATAGTTTTGACGCCACACCGACACAACTATATATAGATCATATGGCGATTTTCAGCTTTTCATGGTGAACAAGACCCCAGGCGCCCCTCTGGGCATTATTTAATCACGGACGGGCACCTGGGTAGTAAAATTGACCTTTCGTAAGCCAGCTGCATGGCTTCCTTACATATGGAATTCTACGCTCCAAATGTGGCTGAAACCCATATCGATGAGGGGCAAGTGATTTGAAGACAACGACCTTAACAACTCGGCCACAGAGGCCCTCCCACTATTTCTTTATCCGCCCTTCTGAAACAATTTTTTCCTTGATTCTTTGTTTTTTTTTTCAAAACGTAAGACTATACCATTGATATTTCACTGATGTGAAAGAACTCTGAGAATGACGCAATTCACGAGAAAAAAACTTGATACAGAGAAGGTGAATCAAACAGTACCTGTTTACTTGTTGTGTATTTAATAATTACTGCAATGTCGTAATGATATTAAAATTAAAAAAAAAAGCAAAAAGTATAATTCCTACATGACTTAGATATTTTTACTTTGTTTATTCTAGGGGTCAAGATGACTGAAACGCATATATTGATTGGCCAACGTTTGTTCTACAACCAGAAATAATTCATAGAATATCGGACGTGCCATGTTTGATATGAATGGTCCATCCTTTTTGCCGAATTCCAAAAGCCAGTGGACAGTAAGATGAGAACTTACACATGAAGGTAAAAGATCAGTGTCTGTTTAGCTTGTTTAGTTCGACTATACGACGTATGGAGAGCTATCCTACTCGACCCGGCGTCCTTCCGCGTCCGTAACTTGGTTAAAGTTTTGATGCACTTTCTCTTTATCTTTGTTATTACTTGATGGTTTATTTCTTCCAGCTTAAAATAGTTATTCCTCATTATCACCCACATCATATAACACAAGGGTCGTAACTCTTGCACCAATATTTTATGAATTATCCCCCACCTTTTTACTTAGAATTTCAGGTTAAAGTTTTGGTGCACTTTCACTTTATATCAGTTAACTTTATCTCAGTTATTACTGTATGAATTTGTTTCAAACTTTAAATAGTTGTTCCACATCATCATCCACATCATATAACACAAGGTCCATAACTCTGGCACCAATTTTTCATAAATTATTTCCCCCATTTAATTTATTAGAATTTTATGTTAATATTGATGCATTTTCACTGTATCTCTGTTATTTCAGAAGGGATTTGATTCAAACTTAAAATAATTGTTTATCATCATTATCATCACATGGGCCTTAACTGTGACACATGTATGAGTTATCCTCATTTTTACTTAAAATTTCAGGTTAAAGTTTTATTCACTTTCACTTTTAAATTAGCTCTGTTAATACCAGACAGATTTAATCCAAACTTTGAACAGTTATACCACATCATTTGACACAAGGGCAATAACATAATATTTTTTTAACTATCCCCTTTTTTGCTTACTTCATTTTGTATTTCAGGTTAAAGTTTTGATGCACTTTCACTTTATCTCTGTTATTACCAAATAGATTTCATTCAAACTAGATGTACCACATCATCACCACATCATCTGATACAAGGTTCATAACTCCTGCTCCAATATTTCATGAATTATGCCCCTTTTTACTCAGAATTTCTGGTTAATTATGGTGCATTTTCACTATATCTTTGTCATTACTTAATGAATTTGACAAAAACTTAAATTAGTTTTCCAGATCATCATCATCATCATGTGACACAAGATCAGTAACTCTGGTGCAAATATTTCATGAGTTATGTCGTTTTTTTTTTGCTTAGAATTTCAGTTTAATTTTGATGTTTTTTATATATCCGTTGTTACTAAATGGATTTAATCAAACTTAAATGGTTGTTCCACATCATCACTCACATCATACTATAGTATAACACAAGTTCTATAATTATGCTGGCACCAGTTCATTCTGAGTACTGCCATCTTTTTACTAATAGAATTTCCGGTAGCGATGCACTTATGATATATCTCCAGTATTACTAAATAGATTTGATTCAAAATTAAAATAGTTGTTCCGAATTATTAGCCGCGTGATATGACACATGGTTCATTGCTTTTGCGGAAGTTTACCATGAATTATGTTCCTTTTATTCTGATTTAATGTTTTGAGACGTAAGTTATTGTCCAATATCTTCATCAACATTTGAGTCTTTTAAACACCCCAGAGACAGCTTCAGCTTTATCAGATGTACCCAATTTCACTATCCAGCATCAAAATAGTCGAGCACGCTGTCTCCTGAGACAGATCTTGTTTTTGAACCACTCTCAAAATTTCGGTCATATGGCAATATTCCAGATTAAATGGTGGAAAACGTTCATTGGTACATCCGGGAATCATTTCGTGCACGGGCGGGCACGCAGGTAGAACCACCGGCCGTGGACTGTACCCGGTATTGTTACTATTTCTGATTCTTTGGAATCATACATAGATACTCACACATGGCTTAAACACAGAGGTGGGAGACAAGCGAGTCTCAGTTATTAATAATTATCACCTGGCCACGGAGGCCACTTTATCAGTTTGTATTTTAACTCTCTCAGGTGTGTTACTGTGATCGCATTGTGTCCAGCAATTTGTCTCTGCTCGTCGTACAACATAATTATGCACTTTTAGTTTCCGATTGCCTTGTTTTTTTTAAAATAAGAGAAATGTTCATCCCTTGTTCTGACAAATCCATTACAGACCCCCAAAGTCATGACCATTTATTGTGAAATTCAATATTTTGTTGTGATTACCGCATAACTACGGCTTCAATGCCAGTAAAAGTCACAATGAATCTATATCTCTAAATCTAACTATTTAAGGTAATGGACCCGTAACGACAATCAACAGTTCCCTCGCGATTGCGTATCCTCAGTATTCGATTTCGGTCTGCTATAACAGAAAATTACAACCGGAATACCGAAATCGCATACGGAGAATACCGAACTCGCATACGGAAAATACCGAACTCGCATTCACAGAATACCGAAATCGCATACGGAGAATACCGACCTCGCGTTCGGAGAATACCGAACTCGCATATGGAGAATACCGAAATCGCATACAGAGAATACCGAACTCGCATACGGAGAATACCGAAATTGCATACGGAGAATACCGAACTCGCATTTGGAGAATACCGAAATTGCATACGGAGAATACCGAACTCGCATTCGGAATATACCGAACTCGCATACGGAGAATACCGAACTCGCATTCGGAGAATACCGAAATCGCATACGGAGAATACCGAACTCGCATACGGAGAATACCGAACTCGCATACGGAAAATACCGAACTCGCATTCACAGAATACCGAAATCGCATACGGAGAATACCGACCTCACGTTCGGAGAATACCGAACTCGCATATGGAGAATACCGAAATCGCATACAGAGAATACCTAACTCGCATACGGAGAATACCGAAATTGCATACGGAGAATACCGAACTCGCATTTGGAGAATACCGAACTCGCATTCGGAGAATACCAAACTCGCATACGAAGAATACCGAACACGCAATCGGAGAATACGTAAATGAACGGAATTTGCCGATTGTCATTACGTGTCAACTACCTAAAAGTCATTGATTTCAAATTGTATCTAACTGCGTTTAGAATAAGATCTCAAAATCAAAATACCAATAAGCATGTTGATAAATCATTTTTAGCTCATCTGATTTTTTGAAAAAAAATGATGAGTTATTGTCATCACTTGATCGGCGTCGGCGTCGGCTTTGCCTGGTAAAGTTTTATGTTTAGGTCAGCTTTTCTCCTAAACTATCAACGCTATTGCTTTGAAACTTGCAACACTTGTTCACCATCATAAGCTGACCCTGTACATCAAGAAACATAACTCCATCCTCCTTTTGTCAAGAATTATGGCCCCTTTTAAACTTAGAAAATCAGAATTCTTGGTTTAGTTTTATGTTTAGGTCAGCTTTTCTCATAAACTATCAAAGCTATTGCTTTAAAACTTGCAACACTTGTTTACCATCATATGCTGACCATGAACAGCAAGAAACATAAGTCTGTCCTGCTTTTTGCAAGAATTATGGCCCCTTTTGGACTTAGAAAATATCAGATTTATTGGTTAAGTTTGATGTTTAGGTAAAATTTTCTCCTAAACTATCAAAGCTATTGCTTTGAAATTTACAACATTTATTCACCATCATAAGCTGACTTTGTACAGCAAGAAACATAACTCCATCCTGCTTTTTGCAAGAATTATGGCCCTTTTTTGACTTAGAAAATCATGGGTATAGGACAATTTTTCTATTTTCAAAAAAAAAAAACAAAACAACAACATCAGATTAGCGTCAGTACCCGCAAGGCGATGCTCTTGTTACAACCCCGAAGGGACGTATTATGTTATAACGCAGGTGTTCGTCTGCCTGCCCGTCCGTCCGTCTGTCTGTCCGTAAGCAATTTCGTGTCCGCTCTGTAGTTCTTGAACCCCTTGAATGGTTTCGAAGGAACTTGACACAAATGTTCACAACATCGAGACGACGTGCAGAGTGCATGTTTCGGATGGCTCGCTTCAAGGTCAGTCTCATATTTAGGGGTCAAAAGTCATATGAGTTTGTTTTGTGTCAACTCTGTAACCCTTGAACTGCTTAAAGAATTTCAAAGAAACTTGGCACAAATGTTCACCGCATCGGGACAACGTTCAGAGCGCATGATTTGGACGGCTCACTTTAAGGTCAAGGTCACACTTAGGGTCATCAAAAGGTCATATGACTTTGTTTCGTGTGTATATTGCTCTGCAATGCGGTGCTTCTTGTTTTTATTTGGCAGATTCCTTTTTTATGCCCCCGGCATCTACTGATGCGGGAGGCATATAGTGATTGTCCTGTCCGTCCATCCGTTCGTTCGTTCGTCCGTTCGTTCTTTCGTTCGTCCGTAAAATGTTAACCAAATGGGACCGTTTCGTCTAGCATCAATACCCCTTACTAGAATGACTTGATACTAATGCAGATGTAATCTGTGACCATTCCTCATCTTCAGACATCACCTGAACTCAGTTTGACCTTGACCTTGACCTCATTTTGGACTGAGGTTGCTTTATATGGGACTATTCTTGGTTAACCAAATGGGACCATTTCGTCTAGCATCAATACCCCTTACTAGAACGACTTGACACTAATGCAGATGTAACCTGTGACCATTCCTCATTTTCAGACATCACCTGACCTCAGTTTGATCTTGACCTTGACCTCATTTTGGACTTAGGTTGCTTTATATGGGTCATCTTTTGGTTAACCAAATGGGACCGTTTCGTCTAGCATCAATACCGCTTGCAAGAATGAATTGATACTAATACAGATGTAACCTGTGACCATTCCTCATCTTCAAACTTCACCTGACCTCAGTTTGACCTTGACCTAGTTTTAGACTTAGGTTGCTTTGTATAAACAAGGATGCCACCGGGAGCATCAATCGTTTATTGAACGCAGCTCCTTGTTTTTCACTTACACAATTCTTTTTAATTACTTCCCTTTTATGTTACTGTAAATAGCTTATTTTGTAACTTTTCTATTATTGGCCGTAGGAAAAAAAAACAATACCACTTTTTTGTGGTACAATATGGATGGTACCTCCAATGTTTTGTGTTTTTTGACATATTTACACCTGGTAAGAATATTTTATTTTTTGGAATTTCTTCCCTTTGTTGTTCCTGTCCTTTGGGCTTCAACAGTCAAGTTCTTTAAATTTTGCTCCCATCGTCCTCTGATATAACCCTTAGGGCGTACTTTGTCCCGCTTGATGGAGCTCTTGTTCTTAATAAATGTGGTAAACTGTTTTTATCCGACAATTTTCCATTTAACAAGAGTGGTACTAAGCTCAGAAAAAAATCATGTTTCTCTTTATTGTACACCATCTGACGTTCAGTAAGAAATCTTTTGAAATGTGTTTGAAAATGGCTTATGTTTATTCCGTCGGTGTCAAAGACCCGGGAGGCATTAAGTGTTGTAACGGTCCGTCCGTGCTATCGTAACAATCCCTTGTATACTCATCTCGTACTGTGTTCATCTGATTGGAATGGAAGTTGGTATACGTCATCAGCAAGAAGCGGATAATAGGATTATTATAATAGTAGCTCGATCTGGGATGCTGTATTCGGCTGGAGTGGATTATTGCCAGATCGGATCTGACGAGGCGCGCAAGCGCCGAGTGTGATCCGATCTTGCTAAATCCACAAAAGCCGAATTTTCATACAAAATCCCAGATCTAGCTACTGTAATAATGACCCATTTATTATATACCTCTACCTTTTTGTTTGTTGTTTTTTGGGTATTGAACGAAATCTTCAATGTTTATCGATATTAAAAGGGAACTAACTGAAGTTTGTATGTGCGCATCCGCGCAGGCTGGTTAGGATCCATGCTGTTCGCTTTCAAAGCCTATTAGAATTAGAGAAACTGTTAGCGAACAGCATGGATTCTGCACAGTCTGGTCTGGACCCATGCTGGTTGCAAAGCCACTATGTTGGTTTTCTCATGGCACGGCTCATATGATAAAGGCACTTAATGCCAGAATGTTAAAGTCGGATTACTATTGTTGGAGTAATTACCCTTTTTTGACCTTAAGATATCACATACATCAGAGCATTGTGTACTGAACTCCTTCCACAGTTTCCCTCTAGTTGAAATAAAACTTTATATACAACATAAACATGAAGTGAACATGCGCACGGTTTCGGAACTTTCTTTTCCAACCATCATATTTGGAGTTATGGCCCTTTTTGAATATTGTGTACTCAACTCCTCCAACAGTTTCAGTTCAACTGAAATGCAACATAGTATATCATACCATTAGCATGTGGTGGATAAACGCATATTTTCAGGACATCAATGTCCAATTATTACTTTTGGAGTTATTGCCCCTCATGTATCATCAACATCGAGTGGGCATGCATTCTCATCCATCAGAGGTTCGTCAAAATCCCGATCCGGGGAACCACGGTAAACCTCTGGTATGCGAGAATGTATATACCTCTACCTTTTTGTTTGTTGTTTTTTGGGTATTGAACGAAATCTTCAATGTTTATCGATATTAAAAGGGAACTAACTGAAGTTTGTATGTGCGCATCCGCGCAGGCTGGTTAGGATCCATGCTGTTCGCTTTCAAAGCCTATTAGAATTAGAGAAACTGTTAGCGAATAGCATGGATTCTGCACAGTCTGGTCTGGACCCATGCTGGTTGCAAAGCCACTATGTTGGTTTTCTCATGGCACGGCTCATATGATAAAGGCACTTAATGCCAGAATGTTAAAGTCGGACTACTATTGTTGGAGTAATTACCCTTTTTTGACCTTAAGATATCACATACATCAGAGCATTGTGTACTGAACTCCTTCCACAGTTTCCCTCTAGTTGAAATAAAACTTTATATACAACATAAACATGAAGTGAACATGCGCACGGTTTCGGAACTTTCTTTTCCAACCATCATATTTGGAGTTATGGCCCTTTTTGAATATTGTGTACTCAACTCCTCCAACAGTTTCAGTTCAACTGAAATGCAACATAGTATATCATACCATTAGCATGTGGTGGATAAAGGCATATTTTCAGGACATCAATGTCCAATTATTACTTTTGGAGTTATTGCCCCTCATGTATCATCAACATTGAGTGGGCATGTTTCACTATAATTATGGAGACTTTCATGTCCGTTTATTATACTACAAAATGAAATGTGTGTGTGGGTGGGTGGGGGGGGGGGGGGGGGGGGGGTAACAGGTGCAACATTATAAAATAAGTTCTACTTTGAACTCAGTAGGCCAAGGGTCAAGGTCACAGTAACCCGGAACAGTTAAACGGTTTCCGGATGATAACTTGAGAATGCTTGGGCCAAGGATCATAAAGTTTGGTACACAAATGTAACATTTTAAAATACAGGTCAATTTTCACTTTGAGGTCATCAGGTCAAGGTCACAATGACCCGGAACAATTAAACGGTTTCCGGATGATAACTTGAGAATGCTTTGGCCTAGGATCATAAAGTTTGGTACACAAGTGTAACATTATAAAATACAGGTCAATTTTCACTTTGAGGTCATCAGGTCAATGTCACAATGACCCGGAACAACTCAACGGTTTCCGTATGATAACTTGAGAATGCTTTGGCCTAGGATCATAAAGTTTGGTACCCAGGTGTAACATCATAAAATACAGGTCAAGTTTGACTTTGACGTTAGTAGGTCAAGGGCAAGGTCACATTGACCCAGAACAGCTCAACGGTTTCCGGATGATGAATTAAGAACGCTTGGGCCTATGATCGTGACAGTTGATAGAGCGTTGGTCATGACATGCAAATAACTCTTATTGATTTTGAGGTCAGTAAGTCAAAGGTCAACGTCACAGTGACCTGGAACAGCTAGACCAATTCCGGACGATAACTTAAGAACGCTTGGGCCTAGGATCACGAAACGTAATATGGAGGTTGATCATGACCAGCAGATGACCCCTATTGATTTTGAGGTTCAGCTTTGACATTGGCTTACTTCTGTACTTACAAGGCCGTATTGTGGGGAAATTTGGTCAGAATGATAACAATAATAAAATCTAGGCCAAGTGTGAATATGTTAAATCTGGGGTCAAAAACTAGGTCACTAGGTCAAATAAAAGGAAACCTTGTGTATGCGATAGAGGCTGTATTTTTTAACTGATCTTCCTGAAATTTTGTCAGAATGATAACCTTGATAAAGTCTAGGCCAGCTTTGAAAATGGGTTATCTGGGGTCAGAAACGAGCTCACTAGGTCAAATCAAAGAAAAACTTTGTGTGTGCGATAGAGGCTGTATTTTTCATATGATCTTTATGAATTTTGGTCATAATGATTGCCTTGATAAAGTCTAGGTCAACTTTGAATATGGGTTATCTGGGGCTAAAACCTAGGTCACTAGGTCAAATCAAAGAAAAACCTTGTGTATGCAATAGACGCTGCATTTTATACCCGATCTTCATGAAATTTGATTAGAATGTTTGTCTTGATAAATAGGTTAAGTTTGAATATGGATCATCTAGGGTCAAAAACTAAGTCACCCATTCAAATTAAAGAACAACCTTGTGTACGCAATAGGGGCTGCATTTTACACGGGATATTCATAAAGTTTAGTCAGAATGATTGCCTTGGTGAATTCTAGGTCAGGTTAGAAAATGGATTATCTGTAGCCAAAAACTAGGTCAATAGGCCAAATCAACAAAAAACATTTTGTATGCGATAGAGACTGTATTTTTAGCTCGACTATTCGAAGAATAGTCTAGCTATTCTACTCACCCTGGCGTCGGCGTCGGCGTCGGCGTCGGCGTCGGCGTCACACCTTGGTTAAGTTTTTGCATGCAAGTACATACAGCTATCATTTAAAGGCATATAGCTTTGAAACTTATTTATTCTTTTTCTAGGTCAATTACCAACCTCACTGGGTCAAGTTCCATAACTCTAACATGTATTTTGAGCAAATTATGCCCCCTTTTGGACTTAGAAAATTCTGGTTAAAGTTTTACATGCAAGTTACTATCTCCAAAACTAATGCAGATATTGAATTGAAACTTCACATGTGTCTTCGGGGTTATAAAACTAGTTGATAGCACCAAGTCCCATAACTCTGACCTTCATTTTGGCCAAATTATGCCCCCTTTTGTACTTAGAAAATTTTGGTTAAAGTTTTGCGTGCAAGTACATACTGTGTAACAGCTATTACTAAAAGGCATATTGATTTGAAACTTATTTTTTCTTTTTCTAGATCAATTACCTACCTCACTGGGTCAAGTCCCATAACTCTGACATGTATTTTGGCCAAATTATGCCCCCTTTTGGACTTAGAAAATTCTGGTTAAAGTTTTGCGTGCAAGTACATACAGCTATTACTAAAAGGCATATTGATTTGAAACTTATTTTTTCTTTTTCTAGATCAATTACCTACCTCACTGGGCCAAGTCCCATAACTCTGACATGTATTTTGAGCAAATTATGCCCCCTTTTGGACTTAGAAAATCCTGGTTAAAGTTTTACATGCAAGTTACTATCTCCAAAACTAATGCAGATATTAAATTGAAACTTCACATGTGTCTTCGGGGTTATAAAACTAGTTGATAGAATCAAGTCCCATAACTCTGACATGTATTTTGGGCAAATTATGCCCCCTTTTGGACTTAGAAAATCCTGGTTAAAGTTTTGCGTGCAAGTACATACAGCTATTATCAAAAGGCATATAGCTTTGAAACTTATTTATTCTTTTTCTAGGTCAGTTACCAACCTCACTGGGTCAAGTTCCATAACTCTTAACATGTATTTTGAGCAAATTATGCCCCCTTTTGGACTTAGAAAATTCTGGTTAAAAGTTTTACATGCAAGTTACTATCTCCAAAACTAATGCAGATATGGAATTGAAACTTAACATATTTCTTCGGGGTTATTAAACTAGTTGATAGCATCAAGTCCCATAACTCTGATATGCATTTTGGTCAAATTATGTCCCGTTTCGAACTTAAAACTCTTTTGATATTTAACATTTTGGGTAATAATTTCCTGCTTCTGTGACAATATTTCGAATAGTCGAGCTTGGCTGTCTTACGGACAGCTCTTGTTCAATTGATTTTCATGAAATTTGGTCAGAATGGTAGCCTTGATGAAATTAAGGTCAAGTTTGAATATTAGTTATCTGGGGTGAAAGACTAGGTCGCTAGGACAAATCAAAGAAAACTGTTTTGTATGTGATATTTTTCTTCAATTTATTATTGAGGTTCATTAAATTTGGTCAGAATGATTGCCTTGATCAAATCTAGGTCAAATTCGAATGTAGGTCATCTTGGTTCAAAAACTAGGACACTAGGTCAAATGGAAGAAAATACTCCTTTACACTTAAGAGACCACAGTTTTGGTCCAATCTTAATGAAAATTAGTCAGAATATTTGTTTCTTTGAAATCATTTGGTCAGAATGATTGCCTTGATCAAATCTAGGTCAAATTCGAATGTAGGTCATCTTGGTTCAAAAACTAGCACTAGGTCAAATGGAAGAAAATACTCCTTTACACTTAAGAGACCACAGTTTTGGTCTAATCTTAATGAAAATTAGTCAGAATATTTGTTTCTTTGAAATCACTTGGTCAAACATGTTTACACTGTTATGTTGTGTTTCTCAGGTGAGCGACCTAGGGCCATCTTGGCCCTCTTGTTTATTACTCTAGCATTTTCAGGGGATATGATTTATGTCATACAATGTTGACATCATTCCTGTTGAAAGTTAATATACACGCTGTTGCTGTCGTTTTACTCATTGTAGCGCATGTCAGAGCAGGAATTATTCAAAGACAGCGGTGGCAAGATCTTATAGAGTCATTACAAATACTTCTACTTCGTTTAAAGTTCCACAATGCTTTAAACATTTATCTTAAAAACTGATTAAACAGCTTTCCAAATAGATATTATGCATAATTACATAGTTAGAAAAGCAATATTTTTAATGTTATAGTAAAAGCCGTAAAGGGGGCGGGGGTAATAAAAACAATAGAATCAATAAAACATTCTAGTATACTCTGCAATATTCTTACCTTTGACAAATGTTAAAGAAAGCATCTATCAGGCATAGGATTTAACAAGAAATTAATGTATTCGATGATCATAACGGAAAATTTGGCAGCCACATTTTATACAAAGGCATTATGTACGATGTTCTATTAGGGCCAGCACCTGCTCCCCAGCAACACGAAGCGCGAAGGTACGACGGACGGTACGATGGCGAAGCGCGACAGTACGATGGTGAAGCAAGACAGTACGATGGTGAAAACACGATTCGCCTTTTCATTGGGAAAGATTTCGAAATTTGAGAAACCAAATCACGTCTAAAATCAGCGCCGCAAAAATGCACATTGACAACCTAATCGCAAAGTTAAAACAAGACAATCGGAACAGTAAGAGTTGGTTCACTTGTCTTAAATCCTTCATTAGCTCGACTTTTCGAAGAAAAAGTAGAGCTATTGTACTCGCCCCGGTGTCGGCGTTGGTTAAAGTTTTTGATAAAGTCAAATATCTCTCTTGCTATGAAAGCTATTGACTTGAAACTTAAAATAGTTATTTACTATCAAAGTCTACACTAGGTGAAACAATCCCCATAACTCTGATTTGAATTTTGACAGAGTTATACCCCTTTTAAACTGAGAATTTTTGGTTAAAGTTTTTGATAAAGTCAAATATCTTTGTTACTATCAAAGCTATTGACTTGAAACTTAAAATACTTATTTACCATCAAAGTCTACATCAGGAGAAACAATCTCCATCACTCTGATTTGGATTTTGGCCCTTTTCAACTTAAATTTTTTTGTTAAAATTTTTGATAAAGTCAAATATCTCTGTTACTATTTAAGCTTTTGACTTGAAACTCAAAATAGTTATTTACTATCAAAGTCTACACCAGAAGAAACTATTCCCGTAACTCTGGTTTGAATTTTGACAGAGTTATATCTCTTTTTAACTTGGATTTTTTTACTGGCAACGCTCTAATTCAGAGTCAAGCACTGAGAAAAGTCGAGCGCGCTGTCTTACGGACAGCTCTATTTAAACCTCATTCATCCTTCTCAATACCCCCACTTACTTCTGGCGATAACATTATGTACAGTGATACCGATAAGGCAAATCTCTTAAATGACTTTTTCGTTGCCCAAACTCGAATTGATGAAAGACGAGCTCCCATTCTCCCTGATTTGCCTGATATCTCTGATCAAACTCTGGATGACAACATTATTACTCCAAGCGAGGTGGAATTGGTACTAAAGTCACTCCCTTTCGGGAAAGCAGCTGGTCCTGACGGAATTAATAATCGTATACTTCGTGAACTTTCATATGAACTGATTAGTCCTCTCAGCTCTCTATTCAACGATTCAATTCAGATATCTCAAGATCCTGACACATGGAAGGAAGCATATGTTTCTCCTCTTTTTATGCCCCCGAAGGGAGGCATATTAGTTTTCAACTGTCCGTTCGTTCCTTTGTTCGTTCGTCACAACGTTAACTTTTTGCATGAAGGTACTTTACTCGCGAACCACTGCACCCAGGACCTTCAAACTTCACATGCTGATAGTACTCATTGAGTACAAGACCCCTACTGACTTTGGGGTCACCAGGTCAAAGGTCAAGGTCACAGGGGCCAACATTAACTTTTTGCATGAAGGCATTTTACTCGCATATTAGTTTTCAACTGTCCGTTCGTTCGTTTGTTCGTTCGTCACAACGTTAACTTTTTGCATGAAGGCACTTTGCTCGCAAACCACTGCACCCAGGACCTTTACACTTCACATGCAGATAGTACTCATTGAGTACACGACCCCTACTGACTTTGGGTCACCAGATCAAAGGTAAAGGTCACAGGCGCCAACGTTAACTTTTAGCATGAAGGCATTTAACTCGCGAACCACTGCACCCAGGATCTTCAAACTTCACATGCTGATAGTACTCATTGAGTACACGACCCCTACTGACTTTGGGTCACCAGATCAAAGGTAAAGGTCACAGGCGCCAACGTTAACTTTTAGCATGAAGGCATTTAACTCGCGAACCACTGCACCCAGGACCTTCAAACTTCACATGCTGATAGTACTCATTGAGTACACGATCCTTACTGACCTTGGGGTCACCATGTCAAAGGTCAAGGTCACAGGGGCCAACGTTAACTTTTTGCATGAAGGCACTTAACTCGCAAACCACTGCATAGTACTCATCGAGTACACGACCCCTACTGACTTTGGGGTCACCAGGTCAAAGGTCAAAGTCACAGGGGCCAGTGTTAACTTTTTGCATGAAGGCACTTCACTCGCGAACCACTGCACCAAGGACCTTCAAACTTCATATGCTAATAGTACTTATTGAGTACACGACCCCTATTCTATGGGGTCAACACGTCAAAGGCCAAGGTCACCAGGTCAAAGTTCAAGGCGATGCGGGGGCATTTGTCACCAGTAGTGACAGCTCTTGTTTAATCTGGCGACCCTTCATTAGTAACTATCACCCTATATCCCTTATCAGTACTGTCAACAAAGTATTTGAAAGAAATGTATTCAAACAGACTTTCAGCTTTCAGCGGGAACATGATATTTTTACTCCTTTCAGTCCTGTTTTATTCCTGGTGACTCTACTGTTAATCAACTAACAAACATCTATAAATTATTTGCACAGGCTATTGACTCCGGTATTTTGTGACATAAGTAAGGTCTTTGATCGTGTCTGGAACAATGGACTTATTTTCAAACTGAATTCTGTAGATATTTCCGGTTCGTGTTTCTTCTTGGTTAGTAGAAAACAAAGAGTTGTTCCTCCTGGTTGCAAATCGTCTGAAAAACTCATTACACCTGGTGTTCCACAAGGGCAATTCTCGGGTCTTTACTCTTCTTTATTTATAACAGTGATATAGTATTAGGTATCCAAGCGGACATTACGTTCTTCGCTGATGACACTAACCTTTTCATTGTAGTAGAAGACCCTGTCACTGCCTCGTCTATTTTAAACTCTGACCTGCAGAAAATAACATCATGGGCAAAAAATGGTTGGTAATATTCAATCCTTCTTAAGAAAACTATTTGGATAAGAATGTACCAATCCCAGGTTAGGAATTGTGGCACTTTGTTATAGAATACTGAATATTGCTTAAAACTAATATAAGCTTAGTCCAGATAACTCGCCTTACAGGTTTTACTTAACTAAACAAAGTATGTGGAACGCTATCCTACTCGACTCGGCGGGGTCAGCGTCTTTGTCGAAATCAAAGTCATCATATGACAAAAGGACCATAACTCTCGCTCCAACATTTCCTGAATTATCCTCCTTTTTACTTAGAATTTCAGGTTAAAGTTTTGATGCACTTTCACTCTATCTCAGTTATTCTTAAATGGATTTCATTTAGACTGAAGGTAGTTGTTCCACATCATCTCCCACATCATATGACACAAGGCCCATAATTCTGGTACCGATATTTCAGGTTTTGATACACTTTCACTCAGTTTCAGTTATTACTAAATGGATTTGACTCAAAATTAAAATATTTGTTCCACCTTATCACCCACATCATATGACACAAGGTGTATAACTCTGGCACCAATGTTTCATGAACTATGTCTCCTTTTACCTAGAATTTAAGTTTAATTTTGATGCATTTTCACAATATCTCAGTTATTACGAAATGGATTTGATTCAAACTTGAAATAGTTGTTCCACATCATCACCCCATCATATGACACAGGGTGCATGACTTATGACCAATATTTTATGAATTATGCCCCTTTTAGCTTATAATTATACGTATATATTGTTTTGATACACTTTATCTTTACCCCTCTTATTCCTTAATATTTCTGACACAGACTCAAGCTATTGTGCAATATCTTCATCCGCCATTTGAGTAATTAAACACTCCAATGACAGCTGTAGTTTCTTCCGATGTGCCCAGTTTCACTATCCAGCACCAAAATAGTCGAGCGCGCTGTCTCCTGTGACAGCTCTTGTTAATCGACTAAACGAAGTATACGGAACGCTATCGTACTTGATCCGTTGGCATCGGCGTCTTCGTTCAAATCTAAGTCATCATATGACAAAAGAGGCATAACTCTTGCACCAATATTTCATTAATTATGTTCATGTGGGGAAGTTGGCAGTTACTTGCGGAGAACAGGTTTGTACTGGTACAGAATCCAGGAAGACTGGTTAGGTTAACTGCCCGCCGTTACATGACTGAAATACTGTTGAAAAACGGCGTTAAACCCAAAACAAACAAAAAAATTCATTAATTATGCCCCCTTTTTACTTAGAATTTCAGATTAAAATATATAAATAAAGTTTTGATAAACTTTCATTCTATCTCTGTAAACACTGAATAGATTTGCTTAAAAGTTAAAACAGATGTTTCACATCAACACCCACATCCTGTGACCCTAGCTATTGGTACTATTATATCAAGAATAGTCTCCCTTCATTTTAGCTCGACTCCTCGGCTCGAAGAAGTATAGCTAATGCACTCGCCCCGGCGTCGGCGTTGGTTAAAGGTTTTAATAAAGTCAAATATCTCTTTTACAATCAAAGCTATTGACTTGAAACTTAAAACAGGTCTTTACTATTCTAACATGGCTCGATTTGATTTACAGTTAAGCAAAGAAGGAAATCAAGCTCTGAATATTCTGAGATAAACAACGATTGACGCGCGGACCGGTAAAATGCATATGGCGTCAAATTGCCACATGACGCCCGATACATTACTTCTCGGATAAATGAAGTCCAGCATAATATTTATTAGAATATGTCAGTGAGCATGTCAGAATGAAAACAATCAATGCCTTCTTGTGATTTATTGTCTAATCGTTCAGATGCTTCAGTAACACCCTCGTGGTTCAATGCCTACTCATCTGAACTCTGAAACGTGGCAAATTAGACGATAAACCACTCGAAGGCCTTGATTATTTGTTAATTAAAGTCTACACCAGGAGAAACAATCTCCATAACTCTGATTTGAATTTCCCCTTTTTAACTTAGATTTTTGGTGAAAGTTTTGGATAAAGTCAAATATCTCTGTTACTATGAAAACTTTTGATTGGAACTTAAATAGTTATTTACTATCAAAGGCTTCACCAGGAGAAACGATCCCCATAACTTTGATTTGAATTTTGAGTTATGCTCCTTTTAACTTAGAATATTTTGGTTAAAGTTTTCGATAAAATCAAATATCTTTATTCCTATAAAAGCTTTTAAGTTGAAATTTAGAATAATTAATTTTGTTATTTACCATCAAAGTCCACACCATAAGAAACAATCCCCATAACTCTGATTTGAAATTTGACAGAGATATGCCCCTTTTCAACTTAGACTATTTTGGTTAAAGTTTTATAAAGATTTTACTGACAAAGCTCTAACTCAGAGTCAAGCACTGAGAAAAGTCGAGCGTGCCGTCTTACGGACAGCTCTTGTTCATTATATTTCAGGTTAAAATTTAGATGCAGTTTCATCCGTTTTCTGTTCTTACCTAATATATTTAATCTAAACTTAAATTAGTTATTATATATTCTTACACGACCGATATGTTTTCCTACTAAACAAAGAAGGCTAAAAACTGTGTGTAAATATTATTCATTAATTCATTTTAATATTTCTGACGTCACAATTTTTACGCCATAGCATTAGACGGCATAGCGGTGCACTGGAAAAAAATCAATAAAAATCAGGCAAGTATTTGACGGATATCGTCAAGGACGTAGATAATAATCCTTGAAACGTGTTAGAATCGAAATAATATATCTCAAACAGTGATTTGCTTGTGAATAAAATCATTGTTTTGTCGTTTAGATGCGTAGCTCTATTACATTATATCACTCAGCTGCACTCTCGTGATAAAATTCCTTCGTATTTAAACTCCAAACAGTTAATTATTACAGACATTATATGACACAAGGTCCATAACTATGACTAAGGTATAGCATGAATTATGCCAACGATTTTTGAGGGTACCCTTCCAGACCGTTTCAGTACTAAATTTTTAAAGTAGGCCATTGCTTGGTCGTCTAGGACAATCCTAGGATCAATTGGTAGGAAAATATCAGAGTCGAAAATATCACATAAAATCCGGAATTTCACAATGGTGAAAAGTCACACGTGTTTGGCCGTTTTAGTACTTATTTTGTACGTCATTGCTTTGTCATCAAGGGCTATCCTAACACGAATTGCAAACGAAATATCCAGGTTGCAAAAATTAACCAAGTTTGGAATTTCGCACAGGTCCTGACTTGAACAGAAATGACGATTTTTATCTCGACTTTTCGAAGAAATAGTAGAGCCATTGCACTCGTCCTAGCGTCGTGTCGGCGCCGGCGTTGATTAAAGTTTTTGATAAAGTCAGATATCTCTGTTAAGTACTATCAAAGCTATTGATTTGAAACTTCAAGTAGTTATTTACTATCACAGTCTACAGCAGGAAAAACAATCCCCATAACTGTGTTTGAATTTTGACAGAGGTATGCCCCTTTTTATGGTTAAAGTTTTTGATAGTCAAATATCTCTGTTACTATCAAAGCTTTTGACTTGAAACTTAAAATATAGTTATTTACTATCAAAGTCTACAGCATGAGAAACAATCCCCCTACCTTTGGTCTGACTTTTGACAAAATTTTTTTATGTGAAAGTTTTTGATAAAGGCAAATATCTCTGTTACGATGAAAGCTTTTGACTTGAAACTTAATATTATTTATTCTCAAAGTCTACGTCATGAGAACTATCCCCGCATAACTCTGATGATATGAATTATGACAGAGATATGCCCCTTTTTGACATAGATTCTTTTGGTTAAAGTTTTATAAAGTTTTTACTGGCGAAGCTCTAATTCAGAGGCAAGCACTCAGAAATGTCGAGCGCCCGAACAGCTCTTTTTTAAAGTAGGATAAGTCGATGCTTGGTCATCTACGACCATCTCAGCATCAATTCCAAGCGAAATATCCAGGTCGTCAAAGTTATTCTTAATCATAGGCGTTAAGTTGGTCTGCAGTTTGCAGTTTGCAGTTTGCAGTTCGCAATTCGAATTGCAAACCGCAAACTGTTTTGCATTTTGCAGTTCGAATTGCAAACCGCAAACAGTTTTGCATTTTGCAGATCGAATTGCAAAATGGATTTTTAATTTGCAATACAAGATGTATATGATCCATGATTTGCTTTCCAAGAAAGATGTTAATGACGGTTTTGAAACATTAAAGTTTCACCTTTTAGTCTCCTTTGCGCTTTGTAATTTGAATTGCAAACTGCAAAATATTTTGCATTTTGCAGTTCGAATTTCAATACGAATTTTTGTTTTGCGTTTCAGAATTCAAGATTCCAATGTCAATTGCGCTTTGTAATTTGAATTGCAAACTGCAAAATATTTTGCATTTTTCAGTTCGAATTGCAAAACGAATTTTTATTTTGCGTTTCAGAATTCAGGATTTCAATGTCCATTGCGCTTTGTAGTTCGAACTTCAAACTCTAAAATATTTTGCATTTTGTAGTTTGAATTGCAAAATGCATTTTTATTTTCGATTCAATATATGTATCGAGTTACGATGAAGTTTCTCAGAAACGTGGTATTTTTGGGGGCTTTTCAGGCTTCAAATTTTAAAGTTTCAATCTAAGTTGCGTTTCGTAATTTGAATTGCAAACTTCAAAATAGTTTGCATTTTGCAGTTCGAAGACTTTAACTGTAAAACCCTTGAAAATCGCAGTTTCCAAACCTCTCTCTCATTATATTCTAGAAAATAGAACATTACCTTGTTAAAACGTACCTTGATAATGCCATACAAAATGGAATCTAATATATTTGCCGTAAGAAATCTAATACACTGTATATTAAATTCTACAATGTCACACCCAGTATGCAAACTCTTTGTTCCAATAACCATACGTCCTTTGAATAACACCATTTCACTAACAAGAGGAGCACATTTGCCCAAATTTAATCTCCTGGGTATTAAAATACGACATAAAAAAAATGAAGTCACTTTCTCGGGTGCTCCTATTTTTTCTTTCTTGTTAAATTTAATCCGTGCTTGTATTATAGAACTATGATAGAAAGCTACCAAACTGGAACTGGACACATACACTTTGCATCGATACTAAGACTATTAATATGACACATTTAATTTGGGAGCACCAGTACGCTAAATATAGTACCAAAACGGACATTTCTTATACATAACAGCTGGATGGCTTCCTCACATAAAGAATTCAACGCCCCGAGTGAGGCTCGCACCCACACCGATAAGGGGCAAGTGATTTGAAGTTAGTGACCTTAACCACTCGGCCACGGAGGCCCCTCGGTTAGAATGAGGTTCATGATATTAGATATTGAGTGTTTCTGATAAAGCAGTTGCTGTAATATATTTCTGAGACATTGCATTTAATTTATCATTGTCTATAACTAATGTTTTTGAAAAGGTGTAATACAATTATTTTTGTTCTGGAAAATAGCAAAATATTTATATTTATTCAAAAACAGACGCGTCTTTTTAAAATCTAAATGTTTTAATCTATTTATGCGATTACATTTAGAATCTGAATACATGTTAATGCAAAAAAAGACAAGTAAATGTAATCAAAGTAATTATCATATATGAAAATATCAACCGTGTCATACTGAGTTATACCATAACCAGCCATCGTTGAGACATGGCTTACGTTGGAACGTTCTTCTCCCGGTGTGGCTATGCACTTGTGTTATTTATATTTACCCTCTAAACTGGTTTAAATGTTAAGTGGCAATGCCTTTAAGTATAAAATTAATAAGATTGATACAAGTATCAAGAAAAATAATTCAATGCTTTTTGACGTGACATTGTTTCTTACGGTCTGTCCATATACCTGGAAAAAGTGATATTTAATGGCAAAGAGAGTCATTGTTTGACAGCCATGCTAATTTTTTCGATATCTTTCATCAGGAATCCGCCCGTTTTTTATGTATAGTTGAACCATATCCAAACATTAGTACAGCTGTCAAGCAATGACCCTCTTTGCCATCTGATGTCACCTTTTCTAGACGACGGACGATGGACACAGCGTTATTACATTAGCTCACCATCAGAAAAATATGGAAGATGAATATGGCAACATTTCTTCGTGCATCAATAATAATTAAGCAAATTACAGTGTAAGTGTAGTTTTCTCTTTTTAGATGAATGAAAGAGCCACGCTTACATTGTATGAAAGTGTTAGTTCAAGATTTAATCTTAACTGTCATTACTCAATTCAAAACTTACACATTGAAATACACCATGTTGAAAACCTTTTAATAACTCGTACTTGAACAAAAATTCTATCTCTATGGCAAAACCTTGTATTGAACATATTTTCACGTGCCGTCAAGTGGTACAGATACATCAAGTTTAAGAACATTAATTTCATATAAACACAAATTCTATTATTTTTGTGGGACACATTTTCGAAAGAACGTACTGCATTAACCATATATATTAGTTTCTTGCTTTGCTCTTTTAATGTCGGCTGTATATGTTCTTTCTTTGTCCATAAAAAGCATTCATTCGTTATTTGTCCAATCTAATCTCTGACCCCACAGTTGTTCCTCCACGATCCCTTATCTGGTCATTAACTTTCAATAATTCTCTTCTCTGGTTGTGGGGCTCGTGGCCGATGTTAGGTCGTTGACTCAACATTTGCCATGAGGTTGAAACCTCATTGGCGTAGAATCTCACGTAGAAGCATCACTGCTACGAAGGTCGGTGTTCTACAGGTGCCGCTACGTGATGAATATGCAGAGGCACCTGGGTTTCTCCATTAACTGAAAGTCGCCATGACTAAATTGGTGTCGACAATAAACAACAAATAAATACTTCTTGTTTGTAAGTGGAAAAAAAAAAAACGAATTTACTTATGTATTTTACATATAACTGAAACATCGAAGTGGAGAACGAATTTTCGACACAATCTTTACAACTCATGTTCGCGCGAGCTGTAGATCTGTGCTCTCCCTGTTAAGCTAAGTGAGAGGGAGAGTAAAATGGGTAAACTGGGTGACTCACATTGAAAATTATATTACTTTTTACATCCATATCCAGATAAGAGCAGTAAAAATGCACACTTTTTGTCAAAATTGCAAGCTTTATTACATCTACCGTTTAATTGTTTATATAAGCGCCCTAACATCCAAATACATAAAACAATTCTCGAAGCAATATTGTCATGTAGAGTCAACAAAGGCTTGAACATTTGATGCATGGTGTTTCGAAAATAAAAAATGTGTTTTATTTCTTCACCAAGAACAAACACGTTTTCTTTTCTATTTCGGGTATTCTATTGCTTGTTCAATTCTAAAGGTAATCTGTAACTTCTGACACCGTAAGGAATACGGTGAACCACAGATGTATGATGTCGTGCGGCGACGTGCGGCGATACGCCGTACGTGAATTAAAATTATTGACATGGAAATGAGTAAATTATTAGTGTTTAATCAAGGACAAAATACAAAATAGTGTATTAAAGTCGTTTAAATCAAACATTTTAACATGTTTTCAGGACAAGATTATCATGTGACAAGCAAAGAAACCCCTGCAAATTGAATGTATATTGTTATACTAAGGGACATTACTTCATATCAAAATTTACGATAAATGTAGATCCAGTTTAAATACTATTAAGAAATATAAAAGCAGTACAATGTTTATGTCTTAAACTTGTTGTAATAAGAGACAAAAAATCCGATTAATTTCCACACACAAAAAGGAAGCAGTTATTCATTAGGAAAAGGCCACGTTCAAGAAACACAGCTCCACTAAAACAGGACTGCGTTATTGTATATGAAACTGCAGTCGGTACCTTTGCATTAGGCAAAGTAACAAAGGAAGATATTAACGGTCAGGCGAAAAAAAAAACTATCTTTGATTCTTAGTTGCTTTTTAAGTCCAACATGTGTGTATAGCTCAATAACTTGCATTTCTTTTTTCAACAGGGATACGAGAAGCTATCAGTCATTCCGTTTACATACTTCGTTGATGAAAACAACATTGGTAAGACACTATCAAACGCGTTTCCTTCATATGTACGAAACTTTATGAAAGGTAGACGCTACGAAAGTAGAAAAAAAATCGCATAAGTTTCGTTTAGCTGCCGTCAAGAAAGTCATTTGTAAGATCACAAGAACTGAAAAAGAATTCTGCCGTAAGAGCATCTAAAGAATTTATTGTAAATTCGTCGTAGACTGAAAAAACTAGCGCTGGGTCCCCCACTATATCCTGTAGATTACCTATATTGGCTCTTGCGCCTAACGCTAAGGCATAGACAGATCTGCCCACTCTTTTTATCTTATCTAATTCGGTATTCATTTCAGCAGTGATACGTTCTTGCCCATCAGATAGTACTATTACAATTTCTCGACTGTCATCGCCTTTGTTCACAATGTTATCAAATACACTATTGTCAGCAAATTTTAAAGCATCGGTTAGCTTTGAAGTTTCACACGTGTGTCTATCAGATTGACAATTACCGTCTGAGATAACAAGCCTTTGTATCGACGATAAGAACATTTGCTTTGTATCCGAGTCATTCAAAGCTCTCCTTAGCTGAGTGTCTGCTCCATCTCCATACGTCACCAGTGCAACTCTGACCGTATTGTTTTCCGTTTCCATTCCAGCTGTTTTGTGTGTGAGGTATGTTATTGCGTTTAAACCAGTTTGGAAATTGTCAGCTGACATTGTCGGTGACATATCTAATAAGAAAACAATGTTCGAGGAGGTCTTCCATGAGCATTCTGAAGGATAAAAAGCTTTAAAACAGAGTGTACTTATAAATACTAGTATTCTGACAAACGTTTCGTACATCATCATTAATCTAACCTGTTCTGAAATATTATGTAAACATATATTTCTTGATGACTTTAGCTCGACAGGAACTTTTATGTACATATTATATATAATTAATGAATTAATTATCTGACAAAATAATCAATTTCAGGCGGTGTACGTGTTCTTAAACGGCCAACACATTTATGCTTTGAAATTGAACTAAAACTACTGTTTACTATACCGTCACACGTTAATTGCACCAACTCTTTCACCACTGTGTACAATGCATTGAAATTTTGAACCGAGTAGACATATGAACGTCCCGTAGCCGTGCTTTCTTTAGATGCTATGGCAAGTAACTCCATATGGGACACTTCTTTACCTATTCCTGGAACAAATTTCAAATTGTGAAACATTTTTTGACGTCAAGATATCTTTTAAATGCATTTTCGCATCTGCATGAAGACCTTAACAGCTTTCTTACTATTGAAATTCAGAGGGTTTAAATCAAAATAGTTCATGCAAACTATGAAAGAATAAACTGGATATCGTTAATCAATAGAGAATGTAAATGCAATGCGTATATTTTTATTTGTTTGTTGTATTTTTTGTTTTTTTTGGTTACGCCTTTTCAACAGTATTTCATCTGTCGCGGGCAGTAACTACCGTGTTCCTGATCTGTACCATGTCAAACTGTTTCTCGCAGTAATGCAACCCACTGATCATCGAGGTGAGGACATGATTTCGAATGTTTTATCAAAAGTCACGGAGAACTACGCCGCGTGATCGAACTCAGCTGCGATCTAGACACGTTACATGAGCTAAGCGGCGGGCTATTAAATATTTTATTTTTTTTTTTTTTTTTAATCATTCTTGCTATTTCTGGGCTAAGTTTGTTCTGGATAATATTTATAATTTACTTATCACTGAAATTGCGTTAAATATAATAAAATTGATTTAATGTTTAAATGCAGATTTTCTTTTTACTTTTCTACAACTCTATTTAGACTGTACGCAAATCGTTGATACAATTTTACTGCTTCTGACAGAACACGAAAATATAATTGTTTTAATATACACTCATTGTCTTTAAAAACGCCTTATTTATATACATATATATGGCAATTATTTAAGTATTGCAACTTGTATTTAGATATTTTGATATTTCCTTATCATTATTCCCCAGACTAATATTTATTCGAATACAGCGTCTTCTGTAGACTCTCGTCCGACCCCAGCTAGAATATGCCTCCGAGGTATGGTCACCCCATGCCCAAACCTAGATAGACCAAATTTAAAACGTCCAAAGGAGAGCCGCCCGTTGGATCATGACTGACTATGACCGTACTTCTAGTGTAACAGATATGCTATACTCCCTAAACCTTCGTCGGCTGGATTTAAGACGTATAGATTCTAGGTTATCACTCTTTTATAAGATTCATCATGATCTGGTTGCTATCCCAATCTCAGATAACCTTACCCCAATGACCCGATGTGTCCGCTATGGCCATTCCCTTAGTTATAGGTTAATTACTGCAACTATGGACTATTACAAGTTTTCTTATTTTTCGAGAACTGTGTACCATTGGAACTAACTCCCCCCCCCCCCCCCCCCAAGTGTCGCTCACCTCCCTACGCAAGAGCAGTTCAGTGCCGCAGTTTGCAGCCTTAAACACGCCTCGCCCTATCTATCCTGCAAACTAAAGTTTTAACCTTTTTGTTTCACCAACGTTATTTTTTTATTTAGTTTCTTTAACTCAAAAATTTTTATCACTATATTCTTTCTTTTTATGATTTTGACGCGCAAAACGTCTACGTCCCCGCAATTTTTTTGACGGTTACGGAAGATAGATAGATTCTGTTGTGATACAAATGTACGTAAAGCGAAACCGTTGTCACATTTGCATTAGTAGCAATGCTGTAACTCACATCATACAAATTTACTATAAGTAAACCTGTTAACGTCGATAAAAACACATGAACAACGATCTTTTTTTTTAATCCCGACCTTTATAAAGTAAGTATTTACCTATACTTATAAAAACTTACACGTTTGACTCAACCACGTGAACGTTTTTGTTTACATCCGTACGTCACCTACGTTCGCGTTTGGCAAAGTAAAAATCAACTTACTATATAATTGTCTTTTATCACTGGCAAACTGATCAATTTATGTATACATTAATGGTGTAATGACTTAAACGAATATTTGATATTCTTTTCCGACGACGACATCTGATTTTCTATGTACCCGAAGAAAACTAATCCGAATAAGAGCTTACTTAATGGTAGTCATGCTTCTTTTAAATAAGTCCATTTTAACACAGTATTTTGTTTTGTTATATATATAAACGCAGTACAAATATTTCTAGGAAAAATACTTTCTAGGTGAGAAGACAGAGCGTTTGTCTTGTGTCTCTGAGTGTTAATAAAAAGATGTGTAAAATTCATTCATTCGTAGCATACAGCTTCCTATCTTAAGCTGTTTGTGATCACTTACCAATAGCCAAGACCTTGTTCGCTGAAGACTTTAGATTTCCCGCGGCCTTGACTGTAGCTTGTCTTTTTGTCGACATACCATCCGTCAACACAAACACATACCGCTTAGCAAAATGTCCATACGGTCTATTCCTAGATGTACTGTCAAATAGTTCCTTTGCCGCTTTAAGGCCTTTGTCTGTAAAAGTCGCTCCAGGTCTGTATTTGATATTACTTACCGCTTCTTTAAGTGTGACATTGTCGTTATACTGTCCTATAGAAATTTCAGTAACCGCTTCAAACGAATAGGTTATTACACCTACTTGTAGGTTTTTCTCTCCTAATACAATATGGTCAATAAAGTTGTTAATGAAGTCCAACTGTTTCCCAAATTCTTCTTTTGTTTGACTCGCGGATGAATCTAGCACAAATACGAGATCGGCTACAGAGGGCTGACATACTCCTGGAATGATTGTTTTCACAAACTTAATTGACAATATGTACAGGGAAGAATTTCTACCTGCTTAAAATTAAACCACTTCCTGCTGAACGTAGATAATTCGACGGAAAATATGTTTGACTCGTACACGACTTGAGCACAAATAAAACATTGTCACAGAAAGCTGGCATTCATCTACAAATAACATCTCTCGCAAATTGATATCGTATACAAAACATTCAAATTATACAAATATTATTGAGGATTACAATTCTCTTTTTAAACAATTTACTGACAAAATTTCGAACTTTTCTAACCAAGTTATTTATAACCTCATTTTTTCACTTCATAATCTTACCTGTTTCGCAGTATACACCGTAATAACGTGGAGGGCAATCACAGAAGAATGCATTGACCCAATCCAGACAGGTAGCACCATTCTGACACGGTGAACTTCCGCATTCGTCGATTTCTGTAGAAGAGCGTATAATAATGAATACAGAAACAGTATTACTCGACCCTGTTGATATAAACTTAAAGAAGATTTTAGTGGCGAATTAAACTTTACAAAATTCTATTCGCTTAAATTTTACAGTTTTGCGCCTATCTATTGCTAAGCCTTAAATTCTTAGAAAAATATGTCAAGCAACTTCAAATCATAGAAAGAACAGATGGCTTCACATGAAAAAGCAATTTATGAAGCATAAAAATTTCTTTACAGTATAACTCTACAAAACAATTTTCAGTACTGTGAAATGTACATTGAATTCCGAAAAAGGACTGCATAAATAAGCAACACATTCGGACAGTTCATCGCCTTTTAAAAACCGTAATTTACAAATAAGTGTTGTATGTCATTGTTTTGATATGCATCTAAGTGCTAAAATTTCACGTAAGTGGATGGAACATAGTTTTCTGCAATTGTTTATTTTTATTTCATTACAAATTGTATTCTTTCTTTAAAGTGCGAGTGTCGGGTGCGGGTGTCGGGGTAGGGGTAGGCAACTTTTTGAGAATATCGTTATTCTAAGTAACCATCGTATGGGACTGTACGACAAGACATATTATGAAATTATAGTAAGGTAGATTGTTGGTTAAGATGTTTTATCACATATTTCTGTGTTGTGGTGATATATTCATACACCTTAAGAAAGTATTTGAAAGGCCGGTAACATCGAAAATGTGTCTTGACTAAGGGGAATAGCAAGTATTTCAGGTAGACGGTAAAGATTTAACTACATTTTGATTAAAACATACCAATGGCACAGTTTATCCCAGTGTATCCTGGCGCACAGATACAAGTATATAAATTCACATCATCCATGCAGGTTCCTTTATTCTGGCAAGGCTGAGAGTAACATTCGTCAATATCTAGAAAACGAAAGAAAGTATTTTTTTCTTTTCTCTATGTGTTACATGTATATATAATCTTATAGTCTTTAAAACATAGGTATGTCATGTATAATATTTCTACATACATCAGAAAGTGGTTAAAGAACATCATGTCAAACATTTTACACAGTATAAAGTAATGAGTACCTTCTATCGGGCATGGTAGATCATTTAAGAAAATAAAAAGAGAACAATGTTGAAATATACTATTGGTTCCCAAAGCGGCAGTGCAAATAAAAATAATAAATGATGACTGTGTTGAAGGAGTTTATTGGTAATATTCTCACTAAATTCATTAAAGCGTCCTACTTACCGATACCACATAAAGTACCCGTGTACCCAGGCTGACAAAAACAGCGAAACTTATTGACACCATCAATGCAATTTCCATTGATACAAGGGTTGCTGGCACACTCGTCAATATCTGTGATAACCGTAAAGTAATAATGCATCTTGTGCCAATATCATGTATACGGAAAGTTTAAAGACAGGAGGCACAAAAAGAACTTTAGACAAAAACAACTCTGAATGACTACAGAAAATTTTGGAAATATCTAAGACATTGAAAAGCTCAAAATAAAGGCTAAATCTTACATACTGCTGTCACAAAGAGTTCCGGTGTACCCAGCGTGACAAGAACAAAACCAGTTGTCGCCGGTAACTTTGCAATCTCCATTGACGCACGGAGATTCATCACATATTGCTGCAAGTCAAAAATAAGTCATGATAAATCAATAAATGTAAAAAAACGCGTTATATACATATATAACATCTTTTTATCTTCGTAACATAACAACTTGTTATTGCTGTTCTTGTTATTGAAGTAATTAATTGTCATTTTGCCACTCAGCATGAATAAACAGTTAGGATTATAAAATATATTGTTTCCAATGATAGCCGGTATTAAAAAGCTGTAAATGAAAGAAAAACTATTTCAAATAAATTGGGTTCAATGTTTCACTGGTTATCATTGTGAGAGGTCGGAAAATCGTTTACGTTTAAAACACCAAACTTCATTTGGTACAATAGAGTACTTGTTTGGAGAAAATACGAATAAACTCACGTTTTTCACAATAAAATCCTGTATAGATGGCAGGACAATTACATTTGTTTCCAAAGTTTCCTGGGGTACACGTTCCTCCATTGTAGCAAACGCATCCGTCAATATCTGTAGCATTTCATAATATTTTTTATATTTTTGATGACTTACATTAAAGTGGCGTATATACAAAAGTATATAAAAATGAGCTTGATAGTTTCCGTGAATTTGATCTCTGGTGTCATCTAAACCTCCCTCCAATTATATCACCATTTGTTGAAATAACTAAGTTCAATAGGTTTTAAGAAGTACGTTTACATGCCCTCATGATACGGAGCGAACGGGGCTTCTAGGCCAGCGACTTCCAAGTGCCTGTTTGTCAACGCTGTGGGCCCAAAACCTCGATTTTGGTGATCATTAGTCCTCTACCGATACAACACTTGATGGGACTATAGGACGTCCGTCTGTCTGTCCGTTTGGGAAACTGTCCCTTCAATTATTCAAAAAGTATTCAAACCTGGTTAATAAATTTAATACGTTTCTAAAAGGCAATGTAGGTCACTACTGAAAGTCCAGTAAAAATTGTTTCCGCTCATTACTTTTATACACATTGACGGATTATCTTTGTGCTGCACACAAACATATCCTTTGAGGTTAAAAATTAAAGTCAGTTTCCTGTCAAGTAAAATTATTTTTTTCACCCAATAATTTGTTTTATGCATTGAAATAATCTCTGCTCCTACTGACCAGACAAATTGTCGCAGACGTGCTTGGTAAGCAAAGGTCACGGTCACATAAATTAAAGTAAAGATAGCTTTTGTTCCTTAGCTTTAAACTCCCTTGAAGCATTTTCGTATACACTCATACATTACAAGGTTATATGTTGCATGTTATACTTGCATTTCCTATGTCTATCAACTAGAGGACAAAGTAACCATTCAGGTTGAGTATAAAGCTTTCTGCTCCATAACTTTTAATTGCATGACAGGATATTTTATAACTACACAGAAATGCTCTCCATGATTAGAAATTTAAGCAATTTTAGTCTTGACACTGTTACCAGCAACCACAAGAGAGACAAATATTTACGGTGGGTGTTTTCTGCGATTCAGCGTTTTCGTTCCACGACCCCGCCGAGCGAAAACACGAGACTTACTAATTTAAGATGGAGAGAGCGCGGGACGAAAACACAATAATAATAATAATATTTAATTGTCGTGTTTTCGCAACGCGCCCGCGACATTCCAACTTAAAAATCTCTACTTTTCGTCCAACGACCCCGGTTATTATCGTGTTTTCGCTTCGCGCCTTCGCTAAATAGCGTGTTTTCTCCCCGCGTCCCCGCCTTTTTTAAATTTTAATCCTCGTGTTTTAGCTAAGTGAGACCGCGAGGTGAAAAATGAAATTGCACAAATCAGCCACATAGGTGAATGCAATACATAACTCTTACAAAAAGAAAATGCAAAAATGTTGCGCTGCGAAAGTCGAAATTAGAGAAATAAAACGGCCGGTGTAATGAAGTATTTCGACCCCCATAGAAAAATGACCCCCCGGTCCTAGTACTATGACCTCCAGATCATAGTACTATGACTCCCGCACGTGAAGTAAACTGAACCTCACGAAGAATATTGACTCCCATAAAAAACGACCCCTGGTCATTTGGTCAAATTTAGTGATAACTCATGTATCTAAGGCCTAATTGCTGCATTTTATGCCCCCACTCGGGGGAGGGGGCCATATAGATTTGCCCTTGTCCATCCGTCCTTCCATTTGACCATTAATTGACAGAAATCAGAGCATTCCGCAACGGGAAAAGGGATTCTATTTCTAGACGCTGTATCTTGGTGTATACATTTTTTCAGGAAAATAACAATTCACAATACGTTCACAAAACACACCAGTGTCAATAACCCCTGCAAACTTCGGTATGAAGTAATTCTTCAGAAACTGCTAGCATAGAACTTAGTATTAATAGAAGTTGCAATACCTAGCAGTGGCAGTAAAATACGGTAGCGGCAACAGTAGAAAGTAGTAGTAGTAGTAGTAGTGGCAGTGGTAGCGGCAGTTGCAGTAGCAGCAGCAGCAGAGGAATAAGTGACAGCAACAACAGTAGCAGAAGAAGAAGAGGTAGATGAACAAGACGTATTAGTGGAAGCAGGTATAGTAGTATTAGTAGTATCAGTAGTAGCAGTTGTAGTAGTTATAGTAGTAGAAGAAGTAGTAGTAGTAGTAGTAGAGAAGAAGAAGAAGTACATGTAGTAATAGCAATAGAAGTAGCGGCACCAGTAGTAGAAGTACAATCAAAATGTTAACTATTGGCAATGGAGGGTATTAGAGTTGTAGATCTAGTAAAATTGTCCGTTAGGTTTGGTGGGGATCACTTTTTAATAGATATTATCGTCGAAAGTCTTTTTAGGAGCCGGTGTTTTACACGGAAAGAGTAACTTTTTAAAATAGAATTATGTCCGGGAATCGATACTGTATGAGAGTTCGAATGTAGTAATTTTGGCAGTGAGTATTTTAGATGGAAGGAGTCACTTTTTCTATAGAATAATAACCGGGGGTCGTTATTCTATGAGATTCGAAGGGAGTCATCTTTAGAGAGTCTGTATATTACTTGGAGGGGTCAGTTTTTTTACAGAACAATGACCGGGGGTTCGTTATTCTATAGAGTTTTCAAAGGGAGTTTTTTAAAAGGGGAGTCAATATTTTACAGGAAAGGAGTCACATTTTCTATAGAATAATGACCGGGGGTCGTTATTCTATGGGGGTCGAAATACTTCATTACACCGGTTCGCAGGGCGACAACCCGCTAATTGCCGAAATTTAAGCATTACAATTGCGGTGGGGCGTTATGAAAACTTGCTAATTATCGGCGTCGATGTACGAAAGAATGAGATTAAGTAATTAAAATGGCGAGGGCACGGGTAAAAAACGCGATATTTTAGCGCTCTTCAAACATCGAGTTAAAACTTATTAGTTATCGTATTTCGAAGTGACATAGCGACAATGCGATATGACGTTCGACAACGCGAAGTTACATCAAGATATATCGTACTTTTGAAAGGCGACATGTCAAAGTGGATATCGCGATTGTCGTTTGGGATCGTTGCCGCCGTTTGCGATTGTGGGGTGTCACTTCGTAATGCCGCTATGTCAGTTCGCGTTGTCCTGTGCCGACCCCACAAACGCGACGGCGACATTATAAATGGCCCAAACAGGATTCCGTAGAAATTGGTTTGAAACGTTATATATGTCTCTCATGGTAAGAAGTAGACTTGTAAGATAACTCTTGATTGAACGTTTATCGATATGAATACTTTTCAAATATATTGTTGTAAAGGCTTGCACTCTGTGTCATCTATATGCATTCCGTAAATCTCATAAGCTGCTAGGTATATTCATTTACATGCAAAATAAAGGAAGGTAATTTGTCATAAATTCAATAAATATGTATCTTTATTACTTGTTCCAAGTCAAACTGATGGCATTAATGAAATTTCAGAAATTACTTACTGATATAAATTTATTTTTATTAAAATCCAGAGAGGTAAGCAGATATAAAAGAACTCCGGAACCTACGATTAGTTTTGACACATTCATCACGGAATCCAAGATTTATTGTTGTCGAAAATATTTGGCAAGTTAAATTAAATCAAACCATAAATGAAGTCTCTGTATGGCTGCAAAAATCCTATATAGCAAAATTCGGACCTTTAAGGGTCTAAAACTCTAAAAGCCATAATGGGATCTGGCCAGATTTCGAAAGGAACCTAGATATTATGCAAATACAAGTTGTGTGCAAGTCTGATAAAAGTTGATTGCAAAATGTTGTCTCTAACAAATTTTTGGCCCTTTAAGGGGTCATAACACTGGGATCCATTACGGGTGACGAGATCCAGCCAGTTTTCGAAAAGAACCGAGATATTATGCCCATACAAAATATGTGCAAGTTTGATTAAAATCAAATACAAAATGTTGTCTCTATCGGGTTCACAAGGAAATTGTGAACGGACGGACGACGGACGGACGGCCGAAGGGCGATTACTAAAGTTCACCCTGTCCCTACGAGCTGAAAACATATGACGATGTTGTTTTGTACAATATTTTAAAAATTCTTTAAAAGCAAAATCAATAATAAAATTTAATGTAAATAAAGTCAATAAAATTAAGAGGTTTCTTTTAAAATGGCCATGGTGAAAGAAATCGCAAATTATAGCATTTGTAGGAAAACAATGACAACTTGGCATGCAGCTCAAACTTTATGTAAACAAATGTCAAAGTGTAATTACACATTAAAGGAACAGAGAAAATATCAAACCTACCTGTACAAGCTGACAACGTCAATGGTCCGTTGATATCTTCCAGTGAATTGTAACTGTCTGCGTTGAAGTAATAAGACGAATTTGTGGCCACATTTTGTAACTCTTCAACATTAACTGAATTTCCAACACCCGCTGTATAAATGATAATCCCCAGATCTTTCAGCTTTTCTGCAGCGATTGTACTTTGCTCAAAGTTGTAACTCTGACCTTGAAAATGAATCACACAAAAAAAAATCTATGAATCTGAATATTAAAAACGCTGACTTCGTTAAAAAGACATTGATCTCCATTAAACTTAAGCATTTTAGAAGTTTTTAAACGGATGAACCAGAAGCTGGTATTTCTTCATTTTATTGGCTATGTGTTCTTTCAAATGTCTGAAAATAAGCACTTAAACCTTGATATTCATATTGGTAGAAGTGAGATTAATCGTTTTACAGCCAAATCCTGCTATTTCAGCCTTAGAAAAAACTGTGAAATTTCGTATTTTTGTCTTCATTTTTTTTCAGAAATGTCTGTTGGCGTCCGTGTTTTAGTGCAGGCATATGGTGAAAAAAATTGTGATATTTGTGCATAACAAAAACTGGGAGGTTTTGGTAGAGTAATACCAAATTATTCCGTAGTATCTTCTTTTTTTTCACCAAAGGTAAATATATGTAGAATTTGAGATTTAGTTTGTGCCCCGTAGGAACACTTTATTTCGTAAACTTAGGTGTTCATAACTCTCCATTTATGCATACCATTTGACAGTGATTGCTTAGATGAAAGACATACAACTTGAATAATGGAGATTTGAAACGAAATTAGGTCAAGTTCGTCTTTCATAAGCGCATTTTCAATTGACTGATTTTTCTGTATGTATACTGCAGTCCCTAAAGGATTAGTTCTTTTGTGGATGGTGTTCTTATTGGACATCAGGCTCCACCTCCAAAACCTTGAAAATGCGTCGTAAGCGAGATACAAACATGCTGTTTATGTGATTGTTGGTTCTGGCCTAGGTTTCTTTAACAACATAATTATATCTTATTTGCTCATTCGTAAATATCTTTGCTACATTACCTAATTGAATGTATTGATATATTTTGCTATTAATGGTTAGTGTTCCTCCAGGCAGGAATTTCTTGAAATGTCATGTCTGCATCTTGTATTGCATGAGTCAGATCAACAAAACAGTTTGTTTTAACATGACATTCTATAACATTTTGAGTCTAACTGATCTGATCTCACTGATTTGTCTTGTGTAAATGTATACTAGCAAGCCGTATGTTTTCAGATTTACAGATACAAAAGCCGCTGAAATTCTATTCAGTGCAAGCTCCTTTGCGTATTACTCAAAAGGAATAGCAAGACCACTATTGTTTGTTTGTTTTGGGTTTAACGCCGTTTTCAACAATATTTCTGTTAAATAACAGTGGGCCGTTAACTTAACCACTGTTCTTGGGTTTTGTACCAGTACGAATCTGTTTTCTGCAAGTAACTGCCAACTTCTCCACATGAGTCAGAGGTGGAGGACGAATGATTTCAAACACAATGTCTTTTTATTTTATCAAATAGATCCGGGGATTGAACTACCAACCCAACGATCCGTAGATTTAAATAAATGAATGCAAAATGTAGCTATTACGATTACCAATAATAAAATGCTATTATTTTGTTTTTCATGACTGAGAGGTAACCTTAAATTGTTAGCAGTTTAATCGATAAAATCATGACGTGCCTTTTAAAGGCACACATTAATTTATAAGGAATATACTTTAGCTTGATATATGTATCTAACTTAAGTAAGAAATTTCTTATAAGTGGTTAATAACCTGAATTGTCAATAATCAAATTTTAAAACTGACCGATGAACTCTCTTTGCCATTTACGGGTAAATCGGACAGTTTCCTGTATGTATATAGGGCAAATATTTTCCTATCGGCAGAATTTCTATTTCTTTAACCTTAAGCCTGCTGGCGGCAAGTGATTCTGCCTTTGCGACCAGTGCAGACCAAGATCAGCCTGCACATCCATGAAGGCTGATCATGGTCTGCACTGGTCGCTATTCAGTCAGTAAACTTTCAGTGAGCACCCCTTCGAGTAAAAAAAGGTATTGCCCAAATTGAATGATGGACCAGTCCATTTTAGAAATTTAGCAGGCAAAGGGTTAAACTTTGTGTACTAACTGAGAATCATGTTTAAAACAGAAATATGTATTGAAAATCATAGATACCCAGGTTTGATCATGAATTATCTGCTCTTGCAATTCGGAAAATACTGAAAAAATCGACTTTCAAGGGCATTCCGGTAAGGGCGGCATCGGTCATTTGAAAAAAAACTTCACGAAATATGTTTACGTTTTCATATCATATATATTGTTATAGATATTACCGTCTGTTATGAGTATAGCAATTCCAGTAGTCGATGGTCGGCGTCCTGATGCAGATGTGTCCTTGAACATTTCTGTTGCCTTGACAATACCGGCAGTAATATCCGTTCCTCCATCCGTATAACTAAAATTTAATATGGGTTATCTACAGTTCGTGTAATTTCGTCAAACATTTGTACTCAGTCTTGATATTTAAGAAGATCTATACAGTAAGCACGATAGAAAATGTTTAATATAATTATATTATTGACATTACATTGAATGTGGCTTTTAACGGTATGACATTTCTGTCTAGCAGGTATAATTATATAAGTGGTATCAGAAAATTAGTTGCCCTAAGAGTTGAAACATCCAACTAACAACATCATTAATTTATGTCAGAACCACTCACTACATTAAGTGAAAATAGATTTAAATTCAAGTACGACGTTATCGGAGGCTTTAAAACCTATAAATATATTGCATACCTCACTGCTGAAATAGCTGACTTTAAGCTTGTCACGTCATTACACTTGTTAAAATAAAACTCGATACGAGCATCGTCGTCAAAGACGATTAATGCCACCTGAGTTGCTGATGGCCCTATATTGAAAGCATCTACAATCCGTTGAACAAACTGCAGTGACTTTATGAAACCATCGTGCGTAACGCTCCCAGAGCCATCGATGATGAACGCAATGTCAGCTGGCGAAGCATCCTGGCAATCTAAAAGTATATTGATTTCAGTCAATTTCATTGAAATGCTTTGTAAGTTTAGAGTCATTGTTTCGGATAATGATGACTTAATTTTTATACTCAATTTATGGCAGAAAGAAACCATTGTTTTCATTACTTTAACTTTTTTGAAATTCATAGTTCTTTATGTTCAGTCAAAATGAATATACAGATGGTGCTATCAGCTCAGTGTTGCTATCCTTAATATCTAACATGATTTAATTCAATTGCATCAGCAATAAAATTCCGCTTTTATTATTATTATTATTATTATTATTATTATTATACCAGATTTATATAGCGCCCTTTTCATGATCAATTTCACGTTCAAAGGCGCTTTACATAGTTCAAATGCAGCCACACAGGGCGCATAATTCATCCTCTACTAGTACAGACACAGAGCGATATGACCAGAGGGACAGAGTGAGACAAAGCCCCCATGACAGAGAGATCAGAAATCAGATACAGGCTTGTCCGGCTAACTTAGCCTAGCTCATTGCGAATAGACAGCCTGGTTCTTTAACGTGCCCAGTGTATAGCACTGATACACGCAAGGATTGCCTGAGTTCCTGACCAGTACACCTCTAGTTGGGTGGGAAACACTGAAAAGCGTTTCTGAAAATTCTCGAGTAGCTGCCGCGGATCGAACCCCCGACCTCAGGATTGGAAGGCCAGTGTGCAAACCACTGAGCTATCCGCTTTTGCCTGTGGTGGGTGAAGTGAAGGGTTGTGTATTTCACTAGCTCTTATAAACAGACTTAGTTAATGTTTTCTTTGCATGCGTTATATGCTTAAAAATGATCTTACATTCATATGTATATTATAAATATAGGCTGCATAAATCAACCCCCTTCACACATTCATCTTCAGAGGCAATCCTAATGGATACGGAATTAAAATTTTACATAAAATAAGGATTTCTGATGATCTTGTTTAACTAGGTTGAACTGTATTTAATCACGCACATGCACATGTACACGCACACGCAGACGTACACATACAAGCAGGAAAGACAACACAGCAAACACCTCCAAGGGACGGTCGGTGCCAAAGAAAATGTGGGTACGTAACCCCACTCATAGTAACAGGTGAGAGGGCGCAAATGTAAAAGAGCGATAGGGGAACAAAATAAAATAAAATAGAAAAAAAACACTAACAACAAACAAGACATAAATTTGAACAGACAAAAGAAAAGTTGAAATACTGGGACACCGTTTCGGAACGGTCAGTAATCCTTATAAAAGGAAACTTGGGAGGGGTGGAGTCTGCGAGGAGAGTTAGAGAGCGGATAAACGCGTTTATGGCATGCCAACCTTGCACTACCATATTTTCAGCGAGTTAAAGAAAGACACTTGAATAGATAATCGAACACTAAGAAAGGCTCTGGCATTAATACAAAATACCAGATTATATAAGTATGTCAATCTAGGGTATAATAACACTAGCAACAGCACCAAGAGCCTTATATTTAAGGGTATGACTACGCAAGCTGCAAGACAAAATTCCATTCACTTCGTCCGTTTTTGATAGGATTTAGGAGTCTCAGAATACGGAGTTTTACACTTTAATTGTCTTTAACATGTTTCAAATCCAAAAACGCCCGTCGGAAGTTATCACATGTTCTTTTGTTTATCTATCAGCAGCACGTGTTAATTTTGACATGCTTTATAATCACAGTGATCATTTGATGCAAATGTATAAAAAAGTAACCGGCGATTACTTTTTTTAATTTTGTATTTGTCAATAGTAGGTTACAGCATATAGCATATAGTATAAGAAATTTTCTATAAGTAGGTAATCACATACTGAGTTATTTGAAAAAGATTGTATTATATAGAACTCGTATAAAGCCCTGACCCTTGCCATGTTAGATTTCTTTAATTCGAACAGTACTATAGAGATTGCAAGATGTTTACCGAAAAAAAAACCCCGACCAATAGGCGTAAAAACAGCACAGATCGTGATCAGACTGCACTGCAGTGCAGGCTAATCAAGATCTACACTGGTCTCAATAGTAGAAACCAATTGTGTTAAACAAAACAAGGGTCAAAGCAAAACCATAGTATAATAAGTACTATTGAGCTACATAAAGGGAAATAATTCCTACAAGTATAATAAGCTAAGGCCTAAAAACAAATATGTTTGTTTCCTGTAACCCGACCGACCGTAAGTTTTTACCGCCGACCGCAATTTTTTTATGGGCTGAAATTCGAGATTCTGATCATATCTTTATTGATTATAGGGATAATTTAGTTGTACCCGACCTTGTCGCGCATAGTCACGAACGTTCCTGGTTCTGTCGACATGAAACAACATGGCGAAAAGCCTGTTTGTCGGTAGACTCGAGGTTCCGGGTTTTCCCCCGCGAAAATCGAGAAGTTTTCTTTGATGCATATCGAGTTCAAAAGTTCTGCCCCTTGTCAATCAAAATCTTGGTGAATTTCAATACTGTTCGCCGCCACAAGCGGAAGTATGGCAGTAGGCGGAGCGTCATATACTAATTAGCTACTGACAGCTGTCAATCACGCCACGCGCCGACTGACACGTGGTTATCTCGCGGTTTGTATTTAGTACTTCATTATGAAAGGTGTTAATTGATCAAGGTGTAAACGATAATTGATAAACATTTCGTAGAAGAGCAGTCTATTATCATGTTTGTACAACTTGTTCAGGGGTCACGCTGTCGGTTGCACTTGAGCCATTTGCGACAAAAGATTAATTGTGGCCCCGAAAATCTCTAAATGGCAAAAACGGCCCGAAGCTATGTCTGTCTGCAAAACTATGAACTTTGCCTGTTACACAATGTTTACTGAACAAAAGGAATCAGTGTAGAAAAAAAAACTTGTATGAACAACATCTGTTATTGAAAGGCAGGAGCAAATTTTCAACAATTTTATTTGATTAGTAATTTAAACAGGCCTCGACCTTAGCGGTGGACCGTTGGACCGACGCAACCAAAAATATCGGCAGGTCCACTATCAAAAGTTGGGTAGACCGACGGTCAACCAATTTTCAGTCACGGTCTGCAAATAAAATAAAACCCTTAAAAGTGAAAAAATAGGGGTGGTGGGGGGTGGGGGATCGTATCCATATCGGCGAATTCACAAAACGAAAGTTGATTTTGCCTTAGTACGGCATTCTACAGTTATAAGCATTGGCGAGTTAAAGTCAGGATAGCACGAATGGACTACTCCACCGATCGGGTGAGTGGTTTTTACGTGGTAACTTTACCAAATTGAGTAATTACATCAGGCAAAATTACCTGGATTGACTGGAATTTACCCGCGAATCGTAAAACTATCAAAACGTCATGCTGGTAATTTTCCATTCCACAGCACGTGCGCCCTATCGTAATACTTAATTTACATCGCAGTTAAACGCGCGTAGTGCATTCATTTTTTAATATAATCGCTTCAGATATTCAACACCGCTTGAGAACTAATACAGTTTGAATTCTATAACAATTTTAATAAGATATCGACAGGAATGTAGGCAAAATTCTTTTAAAACGATCAATTTTTCATATAATGTTTTGTAAAATTTCAAACAGCGCGATCTTGATTATTTATTTCCTTTTTAAAGTAAATAAACGGTACATACTATGGTAATAAAATTCAGACTTTTGACCAGAAAATACAAAAAACACAATTAAAAAATCTTAAATAATGAAAAAGCGGCAGCAATTTAAATACATGGAGTAAAACGATTTTTTGGCAAACAGATTTCTGTTAGCACGGCAGAATAGGTTACGTGACCTCATGAACGTAAATATTAAAATGAGGCAGTATGATGTCGTTGCGATTTTTAATAAGTTTTAAATGAGTCTTCGTACATATATTTTTTGACACAACACTTTGTTAGATATTCTTCTCAAACAATAATGTAAATTTCTTGAGGGCAAATAGGTCAGCATCGTTCACGGTCTGACACATTTATATGTCAGTTTATTCTGGATATTGCACATTCGCTTTTAAAAAAATAATGAAAAAACTTTTTTACTGATTTCTTCTCAACAATTAAAGGAATCGAGAAAGTACGATCAGACAGTGATGTGTCACATGGCGCGAAAACATGACGTAATGCAATGACAATCTCGTGGAAACTATACCGCTTTGATCTCCACTGCAGATGCCACAATATCCGACACACTTCTTTGAGCTCTTTGAGGGGGTGTTAATTGATGATGAAAACGAGGCCAATTACTTAGTTTATCGTCAGAATGATTTCCGATAATTGTTGATGTTTTTTTTTTTTCACTTTCAACACTGGTGCTGATTGTGTCCATATTTTGGGACACTTTTCAAAATAATTATTTTTCGGGATAACAGATTGCTACAGTCTTCCATTTTTAATAATTTAGAAATAAGTCCTGTTTCTTTGAGTTATATGAAGTTATGACGTCTACAGCATCACAATTTATGAGATAGAATTGGAGGTCCACTAAAGTCTGAGCAGGTCAACTAGATTTTAGCAGTTGGTGAACCTGCTGGCAACTGCTGAAAAAAGTTAAGGTTGAGGCCTGATTAGGCAGTTAATTGGCGATAATAAGGTTACTAAACACTGAAATGTTCTGACACCTAATAAAAAAAAAAAATCCCTACCTACCGACCCCCATTTTTTTCAGCATGTTACAGGAAACAAACATATTTTTTTTTATGCCTAATCAAAACACAGTTATTCATCTTTCTTGATTGTAATACCTACTTCTTATCACCTTAATAAAAAACAAAAATAAAAGATACCAGATCGGCATAAGAGGCTATGCAAAAAAAAGCATGAGAGAGAGAAAAGGGGGGGGGGGGGGTGGAGAAGGGACAGAAACAAAGTAGGGGTTGGTGGTGCAGCACTGGGGAGATTTCGAAATGAGCTGTACAAATGAAAGATCAGTTGTCTAGTGAAAGCAGAGATAGACAATCACTCCATTTTACATTAAGTTTGTTTAAGGAGGTAGGTTACCTTGTTACAAGGGTAAATTCAAGTTAGTTTAACCGAGCATTTGTTTGTATTTCGTGTAATATGAAGTTTTACCTGCTACAATCTCAATTTCGTTTGTCTCTGTCCCTTCAAATTCAATTTTTATTCAGGTTTGAAGAACATGACCCTCTAAAGGTATTTGATATTGAAAGAAGAAGGAAAATACGGATATTTAACACTTTTCAGTGTATTTTAGTTTCATTGATATCCGTAGAAGTCTGCATAATTGATAATTTTACTAATATGCACGTTAGCTTTCTAATATAAGCTTTAAATGTATATGTCGCGGGGCTCGTGTTTCCATGGTAACGCATTTTCTCTCATTTTTAAACAACTATGTATAAAAATAGGGGTTTTCGACGGCTTAAGTGGCATTCTGTTAATGACCAACATGGAATATTTGGGAAATATTATAAGCAAAATGCCAAGCACTTTACATGGTACCCTATTTTTCTTAAAGTTTACAGTAACCATGGCAACAGAGATGTTTAAAATAGCTTATATCTTGCTTTTTGTCGTAATTTCTTATAAAAAAATATTGAATAAGATTATCATTCTAGTTAATGTAGCTTTAAAACATATTATTTCTAACGTAAGTTATATTTTCTTGTTATTTGCATTGATTCAAACAAATTTCACAGCTTAGAATACATACGGCAGTACCCCTCGTCTGGCATTTTTCATGGAAAAATCGTTCAGCATGCTGCTATTATTCTCATGGATATTGTTGAAATGAAAATAAAAAGCCGAAGCTGTGTTTCTTAAATAGACCAGTGTCAACGCTTTTGAATTTTACATTTAGATACATAGGTCACGGGCTTCGTTTCCATGGTAACATCAATTAAATTCAAGGAACCACATTTTTCTACTGAAATTTGAACAATTTTAGATCTTAGTTTTAGTATATAAGTAACAAATTATCAACGGAACCTGAAAATAGGTATTACAAATCAAACTGCTAGATTTTTTATTTGAAAATGGCCGTTACAAGTAACCTTTCATCCAACTATATTCCAAATAACATTGGTTACCATCATCCATTTTCTTACAATCCGCATAACGTTTCAATATAACTACATAAAAGAAGCAAAATATTGATGATTATTCAGAGCAAAAGATTCATAACAAATATTTCAGCAAATATTTGTTATTTGAAGATAGTTAAAATAAAGAAAATGCACAGAATTACGTACATTCAAGATAAATTCTATTAATTTTGCGCGGTAACTGACACGTAACGTCATGACGTCAATGACGTCATTTTAAGGCAACATTGTTTTGAAGCGTTTCTGCGGCAATTGATTCATTATTTCTGCATTATTAAACCATAAAGTATCAGATCGGAGGCAGGTTCATGATTTGTTTTCAGGAGAATGAATATACAAACACATTTAATTTGTCGTAAACATCGTCGTAAATCGTCACGTTAGCTTCCGGTTGGACATGCGCACATACAAATATGAAGGTAACCTACCTCCTTAATTTGTTTTCTTTCTTAGCATTAAAATGTTCAAGTTTCAATAGCATTTCATTTGTGTTTTGAAAAACTGAAAGCTTGGAAATATGTTTCTAGTTCGACATTGATATATAGTAAATTTCGCATTTAGTAATATGTTCATTAATGCAATGCTAAATTTTTCGTTACCTAGAATAATATCTGTCTTTGACCATTCAGTGGAAATATTCGGACAAGTTTCGTTTATCCATCTTTTGACCTCAGTCCAGTATAAGTTACTATAACGGCAATCATAAAATAAATGTTGTAAAGTTTCAGTTTCTGTATTACAGAAAGAACATAACGAATCATTTCTTAAACCCATTTTTTGGAGAGAGTAATTTGTTGAAATGATTCTATGATTCAGTCTGAATTGAAACCATTGCAACCTTGTATCTTTAGTTGCAATGAAAGGGAATTTATATATATATATTTCCAGTTAAAAAGCGCATTTAAATTTAATTTATCAGTCCATTTTCTCCTTAGAGAGATGATTATTTTTGGCCTGGCAAGTAGGAAAGCATAGATTTTTCTACATCCTTTTATTTGACTATTAACTTTTTTTTTTACTGCAAATGGTTGTAAAGGTGAGGTTTCCCTTCTTGCATAATGTGGAAATCTAACCTTGTCAATGAAATCTCTTATTGCTGCGATGATACTTTGATATTGTAAAAAATTTGTTCTGACTTCATATTTATCAATAAAATCATTATACAACAGAAAGTTTCCATTTCTATCTAGAAAATCGTTGACTAATAAAACTCCTTTCCTTATGAACATGGGATAGTGAAAACTAACACCACCAATTTTAAAATTACTGCTGTGCCATACTGGCAGTGCACAAAAATCACTCCAGCTTTTTGGGTATTGGTCATTTATTCGTATGATTCCTTTAAAGACATCATTCCAAAAGTAATTTCCAACAGTGTTCAGTTTATTTTTCATAAAATTCATTCCATAATTACTATAGGTTTGAAGAAAAGGGTAGATATCTGTAATTAGTTCAAAATATGTAGTATTATATCTCATATATCTGCGAAGCCAAGTCAGTTTTAAAGCGGTAATGAAAGTATCTAACTCTATCATTTTTATACCTCCATTTTCATAGGACTGAATAACAGTACTTCTTTTTACCTTATCCTAGTCATTCCATAAAAATGTATAAAAAGAATTTTGCAAAGTTTTTATGATGTCATTATTTGGATTTGGCAAACTCATAATAAGGTGATTGATTTTTGGTAAAGTTAGTGTTTTTATGACTATATTTCTACCTATTGGACTGATAACCTTTTTATTCCAGTGAGCGAAGAGCCTTTTAATTTCTTCAATTTTTGGTAAATAGTATTTGCCATATTTTTGAGGTCATTTGTGAAAGTTACTCCTAGTAATTTAAAACTATGGGACTCCCACTGAAGTCCTAATTCTGGACAAGGTAAAAACCTGCTACTTTTTAAAGATCCAATCAATCCAGCTTTTGTTTTATCTATGTTTATTTGTAATCCTGATATTCTTGCAAAGAAGTCTAATGTTTGTATTGTGTTTTTTAAGGACTTTTCAGTTCCGTCTAATAATACAGTCGTGTCATCCGCATACTGTGACAGGAGAAATTCTGTATTATTTATTCTTATCCCTTTAATATTTTTGTTTTGTTTCAATATTGCCGCTAATACTTCCGCACACAGAATTAAGATATAAGGGGACAGGGGGTCCCCCTGACGGCAACCTCGCTGGACCCTAAACCAGTCTGACAGGTGACCATTTATACTGACACAAGATTGTATATCATCATAAAACAATTTAACCCAGTTTATAAAGTTTCCACCAAAATTACAATACTGTAACACCTTGTACATAAAAGACCATGAAAGGGAATCAAAAGCTGTTGCAAAATCCACTAACAATAACATTCCTGGTATTTGTTGTTCTTCTGTGTGGAACATTACATCATACACTAGTCTTATATTATCTGCAATAAATCTTCCAGGAAGAAAACCAGTTTGGTCTGGACTAATCAAATTTGGTAAGACATTCTTTTAATCTTTGAGCAATGCTAGCAGAAGCGATTTTGTACGAAAGATTCAAAAGAGAAATGGGACGCCAATTTTTAATGTAACGTTTATCTTTATCTCCCTTTGGGATACAGGTTATAACCCCTTGTTTAAGAGAAACCGACAGATCCCCCGAATCAAAGGCATAGTTAATTGATCTTACTAAGAAATGGCCAATATCCGACCAGAAAAATTAAAAAAAGACAGTGGTAAACCCACTTCTGCCGGGCTCTGTGTCGTTTGACATTTTTTAGACTATTCAGCATCTCCCTGTATGTAAGATGTCCTTCTAAACCTTGTTTCGTATTTTCACTTAATTTTGGAATACAACCATTTTGTAATATATGGTCTAATTCTACTGTTTCAGTCTGTCTTACTGAATATAAGTTTTTATAATGGTTAACAACCTCATTCATAATTTCCTCTTGCTTTTGCAGGAGAGCTTCCGATGTCGAGTACAGTGAGTTCATTAACTTAGAAACAAAATTCCTTTTTTCTAGACCGCAAAAGTATTTTGTGGGTTTTTCGCCCTCAGCGATCCACTTAGCTCTAGACCTTATATAGGCACCCTGCAATTTTTTTGATCTCAGCTCTGCCAGTTCTGTTTTTTTACTCTGTAATAAATCAAAGTTAGTATTATTTTGTTTTTCAAGGGTACTAATCTCTTTTATAAGTTTCTCTTGTTTATTATCTTCTTGTTTTTTCTTAAAGGAGAAGAAAGCTATACTTTTTCCCCTAATCTCCATTAAAAGAACCTCAAAAAAAGTTTATCATTTATGGTCAATATTAAATCTTCATTACTTATATTTTCTACTGGTTCTTGTGAAGATTGTTCTTCTGAAGCGTATTGTCTTTTAATCTGCATTATAAGTTGCTAAGTTTGTTCAACAAAGATTTAAAAGAGATGGTCATGAGTACTTCAGATAGAGTCAAATATACTTAATTCCAAATAAATAACTTAGAACAATATACAAGGAGAAACAGTATTAGGATTTACGGGCTCGAAGACGTCAACAAGAATGAAACTCCATCAGATACAACGGGAAAGATTGTCAAGTTCATGAAAGACAATCTAGACATTACGATAGATGAAAGTTCTAAAAATGTGGCGCATAGATTGGGCAAGTTTACTGTAGACGCCAATAGACCTGTAATTTGTAAATTCTTGCGCAGAACAGAAAAGATGCTCATTATTGGTGCTAGGAAGAAACTAAAGGGTAAAAGTGTGTTGTCATCAGAGAGGATTTGACTCTCAAAAACGCGAAACTACTGGAAGCTTTGTCTGGAAAAAGAAGAAGTTAAAAACTGTTGGTCGGATAATGGTAAAGTTTTGGCACTTCTGAAAAACGAAAGAAAGATCAAAATTGACATGTATACAGATTTGTCAAAACCATTACTGAAAGACTGATCAATGATGACTAACCGAATTTAAATGTTCTCAACACACTATAAACTTCATAGGTGCTTTAGTGCTATTATATGTGTGTTTATTCCTGTTTCCTTTTTTTCTCCTTTCAGTGTTTATTTACATAAAAAAATCATGTAAATTTCCTTTTTGCTCAAACCAGTGTATACCTATAAGGTGTTTGCATAAGATTGGTCAGAAAGACAGTTATTATTGAAATAGTCACATGTCAAAGGTAACTTTTATTAATAGCCACTATTAACGTGGTTTCATGTTAATTTTAGGCAGATTATTTTAGATAATCAGAAAATTTTTGTCAATGTAATCAATCTGATAATATTACATGTTAGGGTAGTCATGTTAGGATAAAACTTAGTAGTACAGAATACTTTTATAAATTTTGAATTTCATATGTTTCTTGTTTAAATATGTTTTATATTCCTTATCTTAGCTTAGTTCAAGATTTTTACGACCACCTAGGGGCGTTTTCAACTTTTTGTTATAAAGGAAATGAAAAGGATTTAGGTCCTTTTAGAATTGTCTCATAACTGACAAAAATGACAAGACAGTAATCAATTGGTATTTCTATATATTAATACTGTAATAGTCACATGTCATAGATAGCTGCCATTAACATAAGCTATTATTAGTGTGGTATTGTGTTTCCTTTTTATGTAGATTTTTTTAGACAGTCAGATAGTTCCATCAATTAAAAATCCTTTCTATTATGCAGAGATGTAGTACAGAACATTATGTAGGTTTTTCTTTTTTCAAATATGTTTCTCTTAGAAAGAATAGTCTAGTCTTTTCTTTGCGGAATTATCTTTATGGACCGTCACAATGTAACAATTTTGACTGTAGTTTTTCATTTTCAGACTTATCTTCGTGGACGGTCTCGGAGGGAAAAAAATATTTTTTTTCTTTTTTTTTCTAAAGGTCAAAAAGGACAAGTCATCTAGACAAGTGGTATTATCAAACATCATTATTGAATTAGTCACGCGTCATAGAGAGCTGCTACTAATATTTTTTCATGTTAATTTTTTTTGTACATTTATTAGGCAGTCAGAAAAGTCTGCCTTTTATACTTCCTTTGTGTTTCAGCCATTGTGAGGATAAAAACCTAAAGATATAGCTCAGAACATTTAGTGGTTGCTACTGTGCTACTTTTGATGGGTTTTTTCACGCGTTTGCCTCTTATAGCTGACCTTTTCCTTTTAGAGTTTCTGAAGAAAGTTAACTTTAATTACCCAAAAGATGTAAATACTTTCTTTAAGACACTTTGGGAGTAGGACGTTTTTTATGTAATAAGTATGTTTTGAATTTTGTTTTTAGCTCGACTATTCGAAGAATAGTCTAGCTATTCTACTCACCCTGGCGTCGGCGTCGGCGTCGGCGTCGGTGTCACACCTTGGTTAAGTTTTTGCATGCAAGTACATACAGCCATCAATGAAAGGCATATAGCTTTGAAACTTATTTCTTCGTTTTCTAGGTCAATTACCAACCTCTCTGGGTCAAGTCCCATAACTCTGACATGTATTTTGAGCAATTTATGCCCCCTTTTGGACTTAGAAAATTTTGGTTAAAGTTTTACATGCAAGTTACTATCTCCAAAACTAATGCAGATATTGATTTGAAACTTCACATGTGTCTTCGGGGTTATAAAACTAGTTGATAGCAGCAAGTCCCATAACTCTGACTTTCCTTTTGGCCAAATTATGCCCCCTTTTGGACTTAGAAAATTCTGGTTAAAGTTTTGCGTGCAAGTACATACAACTATTTCTAAAAGGCATATAGATTTGAAACTTATTTTTTCTTTTTCTAGATCAATTACCAACCTCACTGGGTCAAGACCCATAACTCTGACATGTATTTTGAGCAAATTATGCCCCCTTTTAGACTTAGAAAATTTAAGTTAAAGTTTTACATGCAAGTTACTATCTCCAAAACTAATGCAGATATTGATTTGAAACTTCACATGTGTCTTCGGGGTTATAAAACTAGTTGATAGGATCAAGTCCCATAACTCTGACCTTCATTTTGGCCAAATTATGCCCCCTTTTGGACTTAGCAAATTCTGGTTAAAGTTTTGCGTGCATGTACATACAGCTATTACTAAAAGGCATATAGATTTGAAACTTATTTTTTCTTTTTCTAGATCAATTACTAACCTCACTGGATCAAGTCCTTATAACTCTGGCATGCATTTTGGGCAAATTATGCCCCCTTTTGGACTTTGAAAATTCTGGTTAAAGTTTTACATGCAAGTTTCTATCTCCAAAACTAATGCAGATATTGAATTGAAACTTCTCATGTGCCTTCGGGGTTATAAAACTAGTTGATAGCAGCAAGTCCCATAACTGATATGCATTTTGGTCAAATTATTCCCACTTTTGAACTTAAAACTCTTTTGATATTTAACTTTTTGGGTAATATTTTCCCGCTTCTGGGTCAATATTTCGAATAGTCGAGCTTGGCTGTCTTACGGACAGCTCTTGTTCTTGAAAGAGTCATGTGACTTCGTCTTTCTGCGCACAGAATACGCGTAAATACTTTTTAAAACAACTATTTTTGCAGTAAGACGTTTCTATGTTTAGAATTTTTTCTTTTGTATTCTTGAAGGAGTCATGTGACTTTTTCTTCCTGCGCGCAGAGGGTGTCGTATCTTTTTACGAAATTAATTAAAAAAAAAAATTGTATTCTTGAAGGAGTCATGTGACTTTTTCTTCTGGCGCACAGAATGCGCGCAGATACTCTATTAAAGACACATTTGCAGTAAGAGTTTTCTATGTGTCAGCATTTTGTATTCTTGAAGAGTCATGTGATATTTTCTTTCTGCGCGCAGAAGGTGTTTTGTTTCTTTTTCCGTTATTGTGAAATTGGGAAGAGAGAAAAAAAAAACGAAAAAAAAAAACAAAACAAAATCGTTAGATTTTTGTCATTCCTTTCTTTTACAAAGAAGATATTGTTGGATTAAAATAGAGATAAAGCTGCACATACCCATTTTGCAGAGAAACCTATATGTATCATAGTTTTCTAGGTATTTTGTGAATTGGTTTTCTTTGTTGAGGAAAGAAAAAAAATCAAAAATGATTATAATTATGTTTAAACACTAGAAAGTAACGTCAGAAACATACAGGTATCTTAGTTTCAGGATATTCCGTGTTTCTTGTTTCCTTTGTTGAGGCAAAGAAAAAAGAAAAAAAATCCGAAATTGACTACCAATAGTTATTTTTATATACAACTTTATGAAAGGCTGTTCCTTTTTCTTGTTCAAAAGATAATGTCTAAACATTTGAAAATATCATCAGACACCTACATGTATCTTAGTTTTTAGGTATTTTGTGAACTTTTTAGCTTTTATTGGTTAAGGTAAAAAGTCAAAATCAATTATTACTAGCCGTCTTTATATATACCATTACCATAGACTGTCTCTCTTAAGGCTTATGTCTAAATATTGCGTACAAAAATAAAAATTTATGTTCTTTCCCTCAGTTTTTCACTTCAAAAACAGAACTACATTTTCGTATGTTCCTTAATAAACTGATTTTTTTTTTATTTTTCTACTATTTTTCAGGTGCAGCACCGTGTGTTTTTTTTGTTTGTTTGTTTGTTTTTTGCTGTTACATAAGAAGCAGGGTATTTTTATTATTCTTTCTTTTCATCCATGATTTGTCTAGTTTTTTTCTATGGTTGAGAATTTAACTTTCGTCTCAATGAATGTACAAGGACTAGGTGACAGGGGAAAACGGAAAGATGTTATTAATTACCTGAAAGAGAAAAAATACAATATTTATTTTCTCCAAGATACACATTTTACAGATAGAGAAATTAAGTACATTCGCGCACAATGGGGCTATGAATGTTATTTTAGTAACTTTAATAGTCAGTCTAGGGGGGTAGCAATATTTATAAATAATAACTTTAGTTATAAATTCTCTAGTATGGAAACCGACCAGAATGGCAACCTTCTTATTCTTCATGCTTGTATTGCAGATGTTAATCTTTCGATGTTTTGTATATATGGCCCAAATAAAGATGACCCTGATTTTTATAAATATATTGAAAGAAAAGTGTTAGAAACTGAAAATCATTGTTTAATTGTTGGAGATAATAATATAGTGTTAAACCCAGACATTGATTGTTTTAATTATATAAATGTAAATAATCCTAAAGCAAGAGAAACAGTGCTTCAAATGATGATCGAATGTAATTTAATTGATGCATGGAGAGAACAAAACATTGAAGAAAAACAGTATACATGGTTTAAGAGAAATCCTATTAAAAAAGCAAGACTAGATTTTTTCCTAATTTCCAGTAATTTATACACAGACTTGAGTAATGCGTCAATTTTACCAGGCTGTAGAACAGACCATTCAATGATTTTATTAAGTTTTGAATTCGGAAAGTTTAAGAAAGGTACCTCATACTGGAAATTCAACAACTCTTTGTTAAGGGATATTCAATTTGTTGAACAACCGGCGATTATTTAAATTTGTTTTCAATTTATGAAAACGTGATAAATTAAATATCTTACGTGTGAAACATTTCTTAATGTTTGAATGAAAGAAAGATTGGTATTCTCAATATCAATTAAATATTGACAAACTCGGGATTTCAAAGATGATCAAATGGGAGTGGAAAATGTTTGAATAAATGCTATCCTTTTTTATATATACGAAAATGAAATTTATTACACGAACTTGATTAACCTTAATGTTTGTAAATGATTAACTTACTTATTAATTATTATATACACACTTTATGTACAATTATAAAGGATAATAATCCCCTTCATCCTACGTGTAAGAAAACATTAACGCTAGTGCACAACTTCCACTTCTGAATTCCGGAAACTTCCAAATACCGAACTTTTAGTCTGGTCAAGACGTCGCCCGGGTTTCGGAAGTTACACTGTATATGTACCAATGTACAAGCCTCCACACTGGGATTTTTCATGTTTATTAAAACATTAATGTTTTCCCGTCCAGATTTACTACACTGGCGACTCTTGCGATTGAAGGTACAAAAGTAAGCATGGTGATCGATGCTTCATTTTTGTAACATATTATATAACATGTTAGCTAATTTTTGGAAAATTATTTGAGCAACAACCTAATAGTATTCCAGGATAGGTCTTTAAGTTGGTACTCAGTGAATGGATGGAAAAACATTACATCCAGATAAGGCAGCGGCATGTGTCATATTTACATTCCAAGCATCCAGTACAATTTAAAATGAGTCACCCAGCATTGAACATCAGTCGGGATATTAGTTATGACTGGGAACCAAACCCGGATCAGACACACTGCAGTTCAACCTACTAACCACTACGCCACAGACTCTCAACAGTATACAACCATTGAACACACTTTAGGACATAATGCTGTATTTAAAATATAATCCTTTGTCTCCAACCCAATCCACTAAAACAGGTACAATCATTTTTGGAGAACTTGAACTTTGGTTATTGTGCCGGAAAGATGAGATTCAAAACATTTCAAGTGTACTTGTAAAACATATAAAAGCATAATTGTAATGTGTGAATTATGAAAAAACAGATTTAAATCAAATTGGTAACAGTTTACTTTTCAAATGTTTTGAAGCTGTACACTACATTTAGCAAGTATTTAAACACTTGCGAAAAAGGTAAAATATACATATTCAATTATAAGGTGTTTATAATTGCGTTTCTCCTTTGCATACGTTTATGTTGACTGTAAAAATATGTAATAAAAAATGAAACAGGTAATTCCCCTTTTGAATTTGTGCGTTTTGCCTTTCTATTTTAGGATTCGCATTTGAATTTATATAATGAAAAGGCATTAAATATTAAATCATCCTGTCATGTATTGATCGGGAAAGTTTTTATCTAGCGTTTTATTGAAATATCAAATTGAATAAAATCATTATTGTAGGATGCCTATTATCACTGGGCCCTCGTGATATAATCCCTTCTCAGTTGACAAATCGCTATTTGAGATACATTAGTTTTTAATTAAAAAAATAATGATAAAATAAATAAATAAAAAAAAAAAAAAAAAAAATCGTGTCCCGAGATATTTACAAACCGAAATCAATTGTCGACATTATGAATATTCAAAAGCAAAATATTGCAAGTTTTCTTTGAAACAGGGCATACATTACTAGAGTAAGGTCTATCTTGATGGTTTTCGAAATGTCAAAATAAATCCCTGTTGAACTATTATAATAGAAGTTTTACATTGAGAGTGTAACGCTATACACACTTTCTTCGCTGTTTTATCTGTTTTCCGTTAGTGGCTGCTAGTGTTTCGTAATCTACCAATGTGGGTGCTTCGGTCTGAAAACCGATATTGTCAAATGGCATAATACACATAGCAAAATATGTTCCGACAGGCAAAAAAACAACAACAACATTTATACGGAACATCAAATGGTTATTGTAGCAGATCATATAATTACTTTCTAAGTAATGTATAAAGGTTAGATAAATAGATTTGTACATAAATGAGCCGCGACATGAAAAAACCAACATAGTGGCTTTGCGACCAGCATGGATCCAGACCAGACTGCGCGGATGCTGTTGGTTTTCTCACGGCTCAAATATTTTTAAACGCTTGTATGTAAATCAGGAACAACGAAAACAATCCAACAGTGTAGTATACTTACTACGCGTTGATGAAACTGAATCCACGGTAAATCCTAGGCACATAAACAAGAAAACGATTTTTATCACTGAACACATTCTAAATAATAAAGCAAACAAGTAAGTCTGACGCAACTTCTCTGTCCAATAACAATAACTTCAAAAAGGAAGTAAAAATCCTCTTTTATCTGCATTAGATAAGAGGCAGTGGAACGTATCGCATAATTTGGCACGTTGGATTATCTGAAGTGATTTCATAGGCATTTATATTCGACTGGTTATTTATGTAGGGATAACGCATGTTTTTTGTGTTATAACATCTGCAGAATCCCGAGGAATTGGTTGGTACCCGAGCCCGTTTCCCCGAGGGATTCTGTAAATGTTATAACACGAAATGAGCATGCGCTAACGCTATTCTAGCATAAAACGAGTAAAACTGATAAATGGATATAATTAATGTCTCTCAACGTCATTAATTTGCCACGAAATGCGCGGAAATGTCTGAGTTGTTTTTTTTTACGTTGACGTCATTTCGTTTTGAATTATTCGTTTTGGGGCCGAATGTTGCCATGGAACGCGCATATACAAAAAGGTGTTACAACAGCACGCGAACGCGAGAATCTCTCTGTTAACACACGTTTTCTCTCCTGTTAAAACACCCCCGAAAAGTGACAAGAACAGCAGTTTTATGCTATAATAATTATTGTATTTGTTAACATTTCCCTGAATGAGTATTTTTGTGTAGGATAAACACACTAGGTAACCCGATATGTTCGGCGCAGGATGCTATGTTCGGCGCAGGATCGATACATAGATTTTCAAATTTTAATGGTGTCAGTATTCTCATTATTTCGGTCTATAAAAACAAATATCCAACAAAACCACCTCACTAGTCTTATCACGCAATAAATGAAGTTTCCAAAGCCAATTTAAAATCCTGAAAAGATGCCACTATAAGCAAAAACGACGAAGTTAAATGTGAAACTTTACGCCAATTTCAGCAATTTTAAAGTTTATAGCCACATTTCTTTGAAAATATTGCAAAACAAAGCCAATATCTTTATGCACTATATTTATCAACCTTTTCCCTGTCATCCTTCCAAATCATAATGTCTAAATCGGGGTTTTAGCAAAGATGTTTAAGTTTGAAATACACCATATGCACGAAAACAGGCGATGTTTGGCGCAGGATAAAAAATTTGCGGCGATGTTCGGGAGCAGATTATTGTAAACTTCATCATACATATCGCAATGACTGTTTATGACGCTGTAAAGCTAATTTTTGATATCTTATAGATTTTGCTGTATGTGTTTAACGGTTTAGTATACGATGTACAGGGTTTTTTTAGAGACGTGTTCACATTCATACATTATAACGCACATACATGCATATTTAGCAGATAGAGTGCAGTGATCAATTTGGACACTGTTAAGCCATTGTGTCTATTGTTTTTATCCGATTTCTTTAAGATATTTTTTTTCATGCATGTGTCTGTGACCATAATTCAGTACAAGAAGAGTTGTGTCAGCCATGATCTCCGCCCTGGCCCTGATCTTTTTCAGACTTCCGATGCATGTAAAGATTTATCCGGATGATTTTTTATTTTTTTTAAAAGAAACGTTAAGTTTTAAAAATAAATACACTAATACAGAAAAATGTTCAGCATTTGAACATATCATTTATGGCACAATGTGACTGTATGAAAATATGGAAATGAAACTAGATTACCATACTGGACAACTGGGGTATCAGACAAAACTATTTGATAATGTAGAGATGGGTTTTTTTTTTTTTTTGTTTTTTTTTTTTTTTTTGGTGTTTTTTCGTGTTATAACATCTACAGAATCCCGAGGGATTGGTTGGTATCCGAGCCCGTATACGCTTTGCTACGGACTATATAAAAAGGTGTTATAACAGCACGTGAGCGCGAGAATCTCTCTGTTAACACACGTTTTCTCTCCCATTAAAACACCCTTAAAAAGTGACTATAACAGAAGTTTTATGCTTGAATGTGAAACTAGTGTCACGTGCCATACAGGTTTCTGAGGACGGTAAGATACAAGTTAATCTAAAACGAGGGGATAAATGTTGTAATATTATATATTCTTTCGGCTACCATAGCAGACTAATACGTACCATAAAAACGGGTGTCGCTATTACCGCTATCATACACCGACTGACTACCGCAGACGCCTAAAACGTACCATCAAAACGAGGGTCCAGATGACCGACATCGTACAGCGTAGGACTACCGGAATTTTTTATTTTTCTTTGAATCTTGGGGGAATTTGAATGCTTTTTATTTATTGCAGAATTTTGATCTGAAGTGTAAACTTTCATTTATGTTATTAACCAAACGGTATAGAATCAGTTAAATAATAAGTTAAAATCATTCATATGACATACTAAATAATATTACGCAACAAATTACAGGTCTCCTAAAATTTAAAACAAAACCCAAACGTCTCGGCGCAATAATGTTCTAAAATCATTTTTTATCGCAATTTGTTGAAAAAAATCCTTTTCAGACAAATTAAGGGATCATTACTCTCAAAATACCCATTAGTTTTGATGGTTGCTCGTCGTGGTAAACTACCGAACTCAGTTTTTAAAACTTAATTAATTACTCATTTCTACGCTACGGTATTTAAAGCTATTTTACTACGTTGCATTATGCGGCCCCGGGGCATTCTGAAGTCTGAAAACCCACGGGTCTGTCACTGAGGCGTTTTTGTAGACTTTTCACCAGTTACTTTCACTGTGGCACTACGGTAGTTCTGAACTTTTTCCCATGAAATACAAAATTTCACTGTGGTAATCAGAAATAGTGTACATTTATACACTACGGCAGTAATATTTTAATTGTTATTGCACAGGAACATACATATATACACTGGGGTAATTCTCTATAGAACGCTTCATCGTTTTTACGCTGCAACGGTAATACATATGCACACATCGCTTTTTCCCAAGTGCTATAGACGTGTGTAAATTTACCCATTTTGGAAGTATTGTATTTTTCAGATTAAAGCTCAAACTTTGGTAAGAATGCATTTAAATTATCCCAAAGTACCCCAATGGTAATTTTGACTTTGAGCTCCATGCATTATGCATTATAATGCATGGTACTCTGGAATGCTTTATAAATGGTACAGTATCAGTATTTCCTTTGGGGCCTTGTATACTCATTATATTAATTTATAGTCCGGGCCCGTAATGTGGGAGATATATTCGTGCACTTGAAAATCTCTGAATCCTCTCACTGACGGAGGGTCGCAGGTTCGAGCTGAAATACCGACTAGGATTTTTTATGTGAAAAAGTTGGCAGTTGCTTACGGATTTTGGGCGCCCTAGTACTGGTTTTTCCCCAGGAACGATGGTTAGTTGAACTATATCCCTGATATAACTGGAAAAATGTAACAGACTCTAAAAGATCTGTTTCCAAAACCGTACATGGATGTGCTTTCGGTGAAATGAGACCTTACAATTCTTCTTTATAGATTAAACAATTGATACCTTATTGGGACTTTAAAGAAAAGTATCAACGGAATACAGCTCGCAACTGGATACGCTCTAATTTAGATATAATGCTATTAATAAATTCAGTTATTTTTAAAAATCTGTTTGAAAGTCAGTAAGGCATAACAAACAAGAAAAAGACACTTTTAGCTACTATTATAGTTTTACCACGAAGTGTCATTCGACTTTTTTGAGTTTTGTTTTGGCACTTGCATCGTATACACACAAAAACAGTTTATGGATATAAATAAATTTAAATGAACCTTAATAACGTATAGTTTGACGCGTTTACATGGTCCGATCCGCTGACATAACTGGTAGGTGATAATAGTAAAATGCAACAAAAACCCTTTTAAATAACAGAAAATAATAAGATAAAATAATAAAAATTAACAACTGAATGAAAACACTACAGTAAGGCAATCTCCTATGAACGGTAGAGTAAAAAGAATGATATATCAAATGCTACAAAACCTGAACAACGTTTTTTGGACTAAATTTCATGATAGACAGTCTACTTAGTCCATCCAAAGAACGAGACTAAAGTAAAACATTAAAAGCAAAAAAAAAAATTTGACGGGAAACTAAAAAAAATATATTTAAACGAAAGCAAGTTGTAAAAGCTAAAACAAATGAGGATCATTCATTACTTACAAATCATCGCAAAAGGTAACATAGAGCATATGTAATGTTACACAAAAAGTTCACTGAAAGTCATGAAATAATTCCTGTTTTTTGTTGAATTTGTACTGTAGTCCGTTTAAACTGAGTAAGAATGAAACAATTTTGTCAAACCAATTACGACAATAACCGTTAATTTTATGGGGCATGTATTTTTTGAATAGCCGTCTAAAAGGGAAAGGGGGGTGGGGTGGTTTAATTAGCATTGGGTTTAAAGACGCATAGAAAGATAAATGTCCAAAATTCACTGTGATAAACATGTCATCGGTAGAACTGTTTAATAATTTAGTTATGTGTCTATATTTAATATGCCCGGTTGTAGATTAGATCATTTATTATAATCTCATCCATTTACATTTTATACAAACATACAAATATAAAATAACACATATCAAAACAGGTAAATGGCCATCTATATTGAATTACAGAGGGCTACATTGTCTCATACCATACAATGTTACACACGTTCTATGTTTAAATAAAAGTATTGATAAATCACAGTAAAACTACTATAAAAAAAACCTTTGGCAAATAATATATTTTTATGATGTAAGACTGAGTGTTTCATGTCCCTGTACGTGTGTTTGTGTGTGCATGTATGTTGTATGATAATTATTTCTATACCATATTATAATGTATCAAAATTCACAAGAAGCCAAACTTTATGAAACATGTTTTTCTTGAATTTCAAAACTTTAACTCTAAACACCTTTTCCCTTGAGACAGCTCATATTAGAAAAGTATATTGCATGTGAAAATGAATTATCCAAAGATGATCATCAAACTTTCTCATTCGTACTAAAAACAAACGTACATATACACACGACAAAATAGTAAAAATGTGTACACCATGTAATGTTGTCACTAATCTTAGACACTGTCGTTTCTTCTCCAGTTTGTGCTTAGTGTCCGCTAGTCAGACAGTCATTTCTTCTTCGTCGGCTTCCAAGATAATTTTTCCCAGTTCTGGACGCATGATACGAAAGAAAGCATTCCCTGAAAGTATTATTTAAAAGATCACGGGGATTAACCCTGAAAATAGGGGACAAGTATTTTGATGTAAGCAAGGGCATTTTGATTTTCAACTACAATTATTGCACAACTTCTCTGGAATGGCCTTTTGTACTTAAGGGCTGGATTTCTCGAAAAATTTTATCCTGTACTAAGAGATTAACCTGTTAACATGGTAGAGCAGTCGAAAATATAATGCAATAACAGACTTTTCCTCTTCTGACATGCTTAAATATTCGAGAAATTTGAAACCCGAGCGATAATTTGAGTACATTTTTGGATTTGAGCGACTTGTTGACTCAGACCCAATTTATATACATAAGCATGAATACAGTTGATAGTGTTAAAAACAAGAAGGATTTACAGATAAAAGCAGTTTAAAGAAACAAGTCTATCATGTTAAGCATTGTGTGCAAGTTGGTTAAACCCTGCCTAAAATGGTTCAGGGTTGGGGCTTGCACAAGTTGTACTGGAAGGAATTCCAAAGCACTATGGTGCTGGAAAAAAAATGAGTACTTATAGTAATTACAGGGAGTGAGGATCTAGGTATAGGAGTGGATGCATATGTCTTGTTAGACGGGATTGGGGAGGGGGAGGGGCTGACATAAGGGAGGAAGTGGTACAGCAACCAAGCCACTCTGCAAATAATTACCCCCAGTAGACGTTTGCAGGAAGAACGAATTTCAATGTAGTACCGCAGTGTAGTTTTTACTCGTCCTGGGTTTCTTAGAGCTGTGGTAGACTTTGTGAGGGAAAATTGAATTTTAAGGCAGTGCCATAGGTAGTTATACATAATAAATGAATTTAAATGCACTTTCCCCAGTGTGGAAAGTTTCCCTGCAAAAGGATTATACTAGTAATCAAAACTTTCCTGTAGGCATTATTTATTCCCCGATTACCACAGTAGTTTAAAGCAGGCATGCGAAACCAAAGAGAGTGCCGCAGCGTATTAATACATATTCACACAAAATAGCATGTACTGCCACAGTGAGGCGTGGCCGTTTAAAAATGTGACTTTTAAATAAATAACATTAACTGTTTGTTTTATCTGCATATAAATACCATAGTAGACTATTGCAGGAAACAAGAAACTATAAGTTGTGCCACAGTGTAGTTATACCAATAACAACACAATGGACATAACTACCATAGTGTAGCAACCGTTATACATAAAAATTACCGCAGCATAAAAATGTAGTATATTTTTGTTAATTCCTTCTATTTTCAATTGCAAAAATATACAATATTTACCCAAATACTGCATTATACGCTATGGAAATGAGCACCCCCATTTTTAGCTCATCTGATTTTTTGAAAAAAAATGATGAGTTATTGTCATCACTTGAGCGGTTGTCGGCGTCGGCGTCGGCGTCGGCGTCTGCGTCGGCGTTGCCTGGTTAAGTTTTATGTTTAGGTCAGCTTTTCTCCTAAACTATCAAAGCTATTGCTTTGAAACTTGGAATACTTGTTCACCATCATAAGCTGACCCTGTATAGCAAGAAACATAACTCCATCTTGCTTTTTGCAAGATTTATGGCCCCTTTTGTACTTAGAAAATATCAGATTTCTTGGTTAAGTTTTATGTTTAGGTCAACTTTTCTCCCAAACTGTCAAAGCTATTGCTTTGAAACTTGGAATACTTGTTCACCATCATAAGCTGACCCTGTACAGCAAGAAACATAACTCCATCTTGCTTTTTGCAAGATTTATTGCCCCTTTTGGACTTAGAAAATCAGTTTTCTTGGTTAAGTTTTATGTTTAGGTCAGCTTTTATCCTAAACTATCAAAGCTATTGCTTTAAAACTTGCAACACTTGTTCACCATCATAAGTTGACCCTGTACAGCAAGAAACATAACTCCATCCTGCTTTTTGCAAGATTTATGGCCCTTTGGACTTAGAAAATATCAGATTTCTTGGTTTAAGTTTTTATGTTTAGGTCAACTTTTTCTCTTAAACTATCAAAGCTATTGCTTTGAAACTTGCAACACTTGTTCACCATCATAAGCTGACCCTGTACAGCAAGCAGCGTAACTCCATCCTGATTTTTGCAATAATTATTGCCCCTTTTGGACTTAGAAAATCATTTTCTTGGTTGAGTAATATGTTTAAGTCAACTTTTCTCATAAACTATCAAAGCTATTGCTTTAAAACTTGCAACAGTTTTTCACCATCATAAGTGGACGCTGTACATCAAGAAACATAACTCTATCCTGCTTTTTGCAAGAATGATGGCCCTTTTTAGACTTAGAAAATCATGGGTAGGACAATATTTCTATTACACAAAAAAAATCAGATGAGCGTCAGCACCCGCAAGGCGGTGCTCTTGTTCTGGTACGTATTAGTCGTCTGAGGTAGCCTGCCTGCAAAACAGTAGCGGTAATGGAGAACCCCAAAGATATAGTCTGCATTTGGCGTCTCAGGTAGTGCGTCGGTGTACGATAGCGGTAGTCGAAAGGATATGCGCGTTCTGTGGCAAAGCGTAAACGTATTACGGCCCCCAAAACGGATAATTCAAAAGGAAATGACGTCAAAGTGAAAAACAACGTAGACTTTACCGCGGATTCATTGAAATTTAATGACGTTGATTGACAATATTCATTTACATGGTTAATGTAGGGATAATACACTTCGGTCTCGGCCACAAACATATCCCAAGGGTTTCCGCAGACGTTAATGCACAAAACAAACGAGTATTGTCGCTATTCTTGCATTAAAAAAACATTGCACGACGACTAAATGCATTCGGTCAATCTGCGCAGAAATACATATATACATCCCTGACAAGCATTTCAAAATAAAAATTATGTATTAACAGCACGTGATTTGCCTTATTTGCACAAGATTTTTCTACCGTTAATACATTGGCGGATCACAGTAAAAAAGTAGTTTTTATGCCTATGCTAGAATATCGTTAGCGCATGTTTTTTTTTTTTTTTTTTTTTTTTTTTTTTGTTCGTGTTAAAAACATGCGTTATCCCTACATTAGCTAATAGTTTTGTCTGATACCCCGATTGTCCAGTTCATTTCCTTTCATTTTAGACAGTCACATTTTTACTCCCGCCATAAATGATAATGCCAATGCTGAACATTTTCCTGCATCAGCATATATCTTTTAAAACTTAACATTTCTTTTAAAAATAAAAAAATATCCGGATAAATCTTTATATGCTTCGCAAGTCTGAAAACAATCAAAGCCAGGGCGAAGTTTGTATAACAATAAATGGTCTTACTAACTGGCTGATACAACTCTTCTTGTATTGAATTATGGACACAGACACATACATGAAAAAAAAAAACCTAAAGAAATCGGGTAAAAACAATAGACACAGTTGGTTGACAGTGTCAAAATTGATCACTGCACTCTATCTGCTAAATTAAATATGTATGTAACAGTATGTGGACACGTCTCCAATGAAAACCTGTACACCGTATACTAAACCATTAAATACATACAGCAATAATGCAGTAATTCGGTCAAAAATGTGCTTCCGTGGTGTAGTCGAAAGAAGTCCCTAATAAATAGATCCTAATTTTTCCATTTTTCGCGCATTTGCGCGTAAATCGGGGGCTAAATGGGCATTATTTCACTCGTGGAATGAATTTTACATAAAATAGGACACTTTCCATGCTAATATTCGCATGTTTTCGAGTTGTTTACTTGAAAACGAAAGTAGGGTGTTTATTATGCGGACCGCTTTCTGAAATGCGGCAATATGAGGGTACCTGACTTCAGTTGACTTGCATTTCACTGCATACTATTCAACACCCCTTTTTCTTTTCGTTTTCTTGAAGCAAATGTATGGATATCTTGTGGAAAATAGGTCTACGACGGAGTGAAAATCTAGAAACTGTAACAAAATTGTTCTGAAGTAGCTGAATTTTATATGAAACAAAGAACAATTTCTTTTATTGGTATATAGCCATAAGATATCAACAATTTGCTTGACAGCGTCAGAAACGGTCATTTCGATATTTGCCCAGCTAGCAAGCATACATGGGACCCATGTGGGACCCATATGGGTTCCCATATGGGACCTATATGGGCTACCCATATGGGACCCAGATGGGTTTTGCAAACCATTTTGGCATGGGTCCCATATGGGATATACTATATGGGACCAATGTGGGCCCCTTATGGGTCCCAGATCTTATAACCCATGTGGGACCTTTCTGGGTCCCATGTCGTATATATAGTATGGGCCATTTAGGGGCGTTCTGGAATTGTATGGGTCTTATTGATTGATTGATATTGTCAACTGTCCGAAACATTGTAGCTCCTCATGTAGTGGTTTCAGAATCATTGTGGACCTTTTTATCTTGATCTATTGCATTTCCAACTCACTTCATCAGATTCTTTGTAAAGGCATTCTGTAAAGTAGAAAAAATAATGTCAGTCTGAGCATTTGTCCATGAAAATTAAGACTATTTGCAAAAAAGTAAGTCGTAATTTATAGCTTTAGTATCACCTGAAATATATTAAAGTCGAGTTTTTTTTATAATTATCATTCATCATTTTCCCGCAAATTAAATAGAAATGCAAAAACAGTTTTGATAAATAAGGTACTGATTAAACATTTAATGGAAGCATTTAAACTATTATCAACATTTTCTGAGATGTCCTCTATAAGTTTATAGTATGAGATATTTTTAAGGAAATAGAATGCAGATTAAAAAAAAAGCTAATGATGTTAAAATAGATATCTTATAAGTACGTCAAGTTACTGACGAATAATAATACAATTATTATGTTATAATAATGTTAAAAGTAGTGTACTCACTTTTTCTGCATCGGTCCCTTCTGTACATAATGAATAAACTTGTTCTGTATTGCAGCTTAAACCTCCATCAAATTAACTGAATAGTGTGTAAACCATTGGCGTGACTAATAGATAACATGTGTAGAGAGAGATGGACCCTTAGTTACCATGGTTACAAACATGTATTATAAATGTTCCCAATGTCCAGTATAGCTTTCCTGATATTTCAAAATGAATGAATGTTATTATTAAAAAGTAATTACACAATTTTGAAATAGCTTAGACAACAGTCGAATTTTAATAACAATTAGGAATAATTTCGGAAGTGCAAAAAATCATTTACTAGTATTAGTCCATTTTCATGATTTTGTAACCCTAGTAATTTTATTTTGAAAATACAACAAAAATGCTATACCCGTCCTTTCTATTATGAAGTAAGAAAATTATCAAACCTTCGATCCAACATTCCGGTATGTCTAATAGCATAGTTTTTTTTCTAACAGTTTATATTGTAAATGTCATGCAGCTAAGAAGAACGAAACCTTGCATTTTCTTATAGACAGAGGCGGCTTTAAAACGTCTTTTAAAAGTCGCCTTTATTTCGTAGGTAAAACAACGGAAAATAACATCTTTTTTTCTGTTCACAGATGACATGACCATAAAACAACCAAATAAAGACGTCTTTTGTTTGCTGGGATGGGACCCATATGGGACCCTTCTGGGAAACATATTTTTTGAGACCAAAGAAATGTACATGTATTAGAATTCAAAAAAAACAATGAAAAAAGGATTGTTATACTAGTGACAACACTTATGGTCCTAAAGTAAAGACGTTGCTGTATCACTTCAATGGGTCCCATATGGCTCTGGTGTGTGCAAATACTTACAATATGGGACCCAGATAGGACCATTCTGGGAAACGTGTTTCTTTTTGAGAGAAAAGAAAACGTAGAGACATTCAGAGAAACCATAAAAAAACTATTTTCTATGCTAGATACATCACTTTTAAACTTAAAATGAATGCATTGGTATATCCATCGCTGAGTTATTGTATATGGGTCCCATATGGGTCCAGTGTGGGCAAATACTTACAATAAGGGACCCATATGGGACCCTTCTTGGAAGCATGTTTCTTATGATACTTCAAAAAATATAAAGATTTTCGAAGAAAACTTAAAATATGAACTTATATACTGGTGACACCACATATAAACTTAAAATGAATACATTTGTAATTTACATCACTGGGACATTATATATGGGTCCCATATGGGACCAATATGGACCAATACTTACAATAAGGGTCCCATGTGGGACCCATATGGTACATTTGCCCAGATATAGCCCATATGGGCCCCATATAGGCTTGCGTGCTGGGTGTGATGAAGTTTACAATAACCTGCTCCCGAACATTGCATATATGCATGTATGTGTGTTATAATGTATGAATGTGAACACGTCTCTAAAAAAAAACCTGTACATCGTATACTAAACCGTTAAATACATACAGCAACATCTATAAGATATCAAAAATTAGCTTCACAGCGTCATAAACGATCATTGCGATGTGTGTGATGAAGTTTACAATAACCTGCTCCCGAACATCGCCGCAAATTTTTTATCCTGCGCCAAACATCGCCTGTTTTCGTGCATATGGTGTATTTCAAACTAAAAAATCTTTCCTTAAACACCGATTTAGACATTATGATTTGGAAGTATGACAGGGAAAAGGTTGATAAATATAGTGCATAAAGATATTGGCTTTGTTTTGCAATATTTTCAAAGAAATGTGGCTATAAACTTTAGTATTGCTGATATTGGCGTAAAGTTTCACATTTAACTTCGCCGTTTTTGCTTAAAATGGCATCATTTCAGGATTTTAAATCGGATTTGGAAACTTCATTTATTGCGTGATAAGACTAGTAAGGTAATTTTACTGGTTATTTGTTTTTATAGACCGAAATAAGGAGAACACTAACACCACTAAAATTTGAAAATCTATGTATCGATCCTGCGCCGAACATAGCATCCTGCGCCGAACATATCGGGTTACCTAGTGTGATAAATAAATGCATGATTAGGATTTCTGCACTCTAGTTTTTGACCAGATAAACTATCAAACATGCTGTGATCATGCATTTGTGTCACGGGTATTCTGCGGCGCGTCATTAATGTGTTAATTTACTAGTAGCAAGAGAGTATTTCAGATAACCAAAATATTACGTACGTTGTGGCTGCTATACTTGATTTTAACGTCGTTGCGTCTTTGTGTGTTTTAAATTAAAGCTTCACATTAGCACTGCTATCATAGATAATCAGTGTCACCTGTGTTGCTAACGGGCCTATATTGAAAGAGTCTACAAAGTCTTGGATAAAATACAGGGATTGGTAGAAATTGTCGCTGCCAACACTCCCGGAGCCATCAATAATAAAAGCAATATCAGCTGGCGAAGCCCCTTGCCATCTAAAATATAATATTTCATTACGTGTCGTACAGAAGAAGATTTTTTTATTATTATTAAATTGACATGTAATATATACAATATAGCAAAACATATAAATAAGAAAACAAGAATCAGCCAACCCCATGAACCTATAAGTCACTATCGAAATATAATAGCTATTATTCAGTGCAATCAACCTTTTATTATGATTCAGTTGCAAATTTAAATTGCAGCAAAAGAAAAGTATTCTCTATAACATCGTGGCATCTATTGATAATCAAATGAAATATGCCGATTGGCTTATAAAAGAAAACTCTATAAATACACTTCATTAAAACTCATATCATTTTATAATTTTGAAATTCAGTGATAACTGGACCAACATAATAAAAATGAGCCGCGTCATGACAAAACCAACATAGTGGGTTTGCGCAGTCTGGTCAGGATCCATGCTGTTCGCTAACGGTTTCTCCAGTCCCAGTAGGCTTTAAAAGCGAACAGCGCAGGCTGGTCTGGATCCATGCTGGTCGCAAAGCCACTATGTTGGTTTTCTCATGGCACGGCTCATATGTCATTCAAGGTTTACCACTATATGTTTATGCAGTTGTACCTCTTAGAAACATATAACTATAAGGATCTTACATGCCTGCCTGTGTAAGACGGGGTTTTCCCTACCTGAGGGACAGTGTGGAATGGAAAACCGAGCGTTAGCGAGGTTTTTTATCCATGCTGTCCCGAGGGTAGGGAAAACAGCTGTCTTACACAGACAGACATGTTAGATCATTTTTCTTGCCTATCATGTTCAAAATAGATCGTGGAGACAAATAGGTTTGGGTATTTCCTGACATTATTTATAAAGTTTATGACGTCACAATGGTACCAGTACTATGTGACTTCACCTTAGTGCACGCTATTTTAGACAAGGTTTTTCCCTAGGGAAAGACAGGAATATCTATTCCCGGCGCGTGCTCGGATAAATGTATACTTTCCCCGCTAGGTAGGCAAGAATAATATCATCATCGAACTTGAATATATATTGATCTGTGTCCTAAATTCCAATAAGAGCTTTTTTTAACTTTTTTAAATTCCGCAAGAAATGTGAACAAACAATAGAAAAGTCTTAATTCTGGACAAGACAGGTTTCAAACATATTTTCATAGTATTATACAGTACCTTGCGATGCCAGTGAGCACTCAAATATCCAAACACTCACAAATAAAGTTAACAAGAAGTATAAAAGATGCAAGATTAAATTATGGTGTATCGATACTTTTGTTGTATTCATACGTTTAATTACCACACTAGGTAACCCGATATGTTCGGCGCAGGATGCTATGTTCGGCGCAGGATCGATACATAGATTTTCAAATTTTAGTGGTGTTAGTGTTCTCCTTATTTCGGTCTATAAAAACAAATAACCAGTAACAAGAGATCACAGAGTGATCTTGGCGCCCACCAATGTGCCATTTTTGAGTGTTCCAAATTTCAAGACTTACTGACTAGCTCAAGGTCAAATTTCATTTCCGTACACAACACAAATCTATGCAAGTAGTCCGAATTTGAAGGCTGTAGCTTGAGAAATGTAAAAGTAGGTCACTAGGTCAAAATCAAGGTCAAATTTTACTTCGGAATACAAAACTATGCATGTGGTCCAAATTTGAAGCCTGTACCTTCAAAAATGTGAAAGTAGGTCACTAGGTCAATGTAAAGGTCAAAGTTTGTTTCGGTACACAAAACTATGCATGTGGTCCAAATCTGAAGGCTGTAGCTTGAGAAATGTAAAAGTAGGTCACTAGGTCAAAATCAAGGTCAAATTTTATTTCGGAATACAAAACTATGCATGTGGTCCAAATTTGAAGCCTGTACCTTAAATATGTGAAAAGTAGGTCACTAGGTCAATGTAAAGGTCAAAAGTCATTTCAGTATACAAAACTATGCAAGTGGTCCAAATTTGAAGGCTGTAGCTTGAGAAATGTAAAAGTAGGTCACTAGGTCAAAATCAAGGTCAAATTTTATTTCAGAATACAAAACTATGCATGTGGTCCAAATTTGAAGCCTGTACCTTCAAAAATGTGAAAGTAGGTCACTAGGTCAATGTCAAGGTCAAAGTTTTTTTCGGTACACAAAACTATGCATGGAGTCCAAATTTGAAGGCTGTAGCTTGAGAAATGTGAAAGTAGGTCACTAGGTCAAAATCAATGTCAAATTTCATTTTGAAACAGGAAACTATGCATATGGTCCAAATTTGATGCCTGTACCTTCAAAAATGTGAAAGTAGGTCACTAGGTCAAAATAAAGGTCAAAGTTTTTTCCAGTGCACAAAATTATGCATGTGGTCCAAATTTGAAGGCTGTAGCTACAGAAATGTGAAAGTAGGTCACTAGGTCAAAATCAAGGTCAACTCATGTCAAGGTTCATCTTGCCACTCAAAAATATACATGTGGTCCAAGTTTGAATGTTGTAGTTACTGACAAGAACATTTTAAAAGCTTCTCCCTATATAAGTCTATATGAACCATGTGACCCCGGGGCGGGGCCATATTTAACCCTAGGAGGATAATTTGAACAAACTTGGTAGAGAACCACTAGATGATGCTACATTACAAGTATCAAAGCCCTAGGCTTTGTGGTTTGGAAAAGAAGATTTTCAAAGTTTTTCCCTATATAAGTCTATGTAAACCATATGACCCCCAGGGCGGGGCCATATTTGACCCTAGGGGTATAATTTGAACAATCTTAGTTGAAGACCACTAGATGATGTCACATACAAAATATCAAAGCCCTAGGCCCTGTGGTTTTGGACAAGAGGTTATTCAAAGTTTTTCCCTATATAAGTCTATATAAACCATGTGACCCCCAGGGCGGGGCCATATTTGACCCCAGAGAAATAATTTGAATCATCTTGGTAGAGGACCACTAGATGATGCTTCATACCAAATATCAAAGCCCTAGGCTCTGTGGTTTTGGACAAGAAGGTTTTCAAAGTTTTTCCCTATATAAATCTATATAAATTATAGAAATAAACAAAGGGCCATAACTCACTCATAAATTGTTGAACCATGTCTGATTTTCAGGGGGACACAACTAGGGTTACCAATACATCATTCTGACAAAGTTTGGTCAAAATCCCCCCAGTAGTTTCTGAGGAGATGCGATAACGAGAAATTGTTAACGGACGGACGGACGGACGGACGGACGGAATGACGGACGGACGGACCACGGACGCAGAGTGATTTTAATAGCCCACCATCATCATGATGGTGGGCTAAAAATACCTTACTAGTCTTATCACGCAATAAATGAAGTTTCCAAATCCGATTTAAAATCCTGAAATGATGCCATTTTAAGCAAAAACGGCGAAGTTAAATGTGAAACTTTACGCCAATTTCAGCAATACTAAAGTTTATAGCCACATTTCTTTGAAAATATTGCAAAACAAAGCCAATATCTTTATGCACTATATTTATCAACCTTTTCCCTGTCATACTTCCAAATCATAATGTCTAAATCGGTGTTTAAGGAAAGATTTTTTAGTTTGAAATACACCATATGCACGAAAACAGGCGATGTTTGGCGCAGGATAAAAAATTTGCGGCGATGTTCGGGAGCAGGTTATTGTAAACTTCATCACACATATCGCAATGATCGTTTATGACGCTGTGAAGCTAATTTTTGATATCTTATAGATGTTGCTGTATGTATTTAACGGTTTAGTATACGATCTACAGGTTTGTTTTTTAGAGACGTGTTCACATTCATACATTATAACACACATACATGCATATATGCGATGTTCGGGAGCAGGTTATTGTAAACTTCATCACAAATATCGAAATGACCGTTTCTGACGCTGTCAAACAAATTGTTGATATCTTATGGCTATATACCAATAAAAGAAATTGTTCTTTGTTTCATATAAAATTCAGCTACTTCAGAACAATTTTGTTACAGTTTCTAGATTTTCACTCCGTCGTAGACCTATTTTCCACAAGATATCCATACATTTGCTTCAAGAAAACGAAAAGAAAAAGGGGTGTTGAATAGTATGCAGTGAAATGCAAGTCAACTGAAGTCAGGTACCCTCATATTGCCGCATTTCAGAAAGCGGTCCGCATAATAAACACCCTACTTTCGTTTTCAAGTAAACAACTCGAAAACATGCGAATATTAGCATGGAAAGTGTCCTATTTTATGTAAAATTCATTCCACGAGTGAAATAATGCCCATTTAGCCCCCGATTTACGCGCAAATGCGCGAAAAATGGAAAAATTAGGATCTATTTATTAGGGACTTCTTTCGACTACACCACGGAAGCACATTTTTGACCGAATTACTGCATTATTGCTGTATGTATTTAATGGTTAAGTATACGGTGTACAGGTTTTTATTGGAGACGTGTCCACATACTGTTACATACATATTTAATTTAGCAGATAGAGTGCAGTGATCAATTTTGACACAGTCAGTCAACTGTGTCTATTGTTTTTACCCGATTTCTTTAGGAGTTTTTTTTCATGTATGTGTCTGTGTCCATAATTCAATACAAGAAGAGTTGTATCAGCCAGTTAGTAAGACCATTTATTGTTATACAAACTCCGCCCTGGCTTTGATTGTTTTCAGACTTGCGAAGCATAAAAAGATTTATCCGGATATTTTTTTATTTTTAAAAGAAATGTTAAGTTTTAAAAGATATATGCTGATGCAGGAAAATGTTCAGCATTGGCATTATCATTTATGGCGGGAGTAAAAATGTGACTGTCTAAAATGAAAGGAAATGAACTGGACAATCGGGGTATCAGACAAAACTATTAGCTAATGTAGGGATAACGCATGTTTTTAACACGAACAAAAAAAAAAAAAAAAAAAAAAAACATGCGCTAACGATATTCTAGCATAGGCATAAAAACTACTTTTTTACTGTGATCCGCCAATGTATTAACGGTAGAAAAATCGTGTGCAAATAAGGCAAATCACGTGCTGTTAATACATAATTTTTATTTTGAAATGCTTGTCAGGGATGTATATATGTATTTCTGCGCAGATTGACCGAATGCATTTAGTCGTCGTGCAATGTTTTTTTAATGCAAGAATAGCGACCATACTCGTTTGTTTTGTGCATTAACGTCTGCGGAAACCCTTGGGATATGTTTGTGGCCGAGACCGAAGTGTATTATCCCTACATTAACCATGTAAATGAATATTGTCAATCAACGTCATTAAATTTCAATGAATCCGCGGTAAAGTCTACGTTGTTTTTCACTTTGACGTCATTTCCTTTTGAATTATCCGTTTTGGGGGCCGTAATACGTTTACGCTTTGCCACAGAACGCGCATATATAATATTACAACATTTATCCCCTCGTTTTAGATTAACTTGTATCTTACCGTCCTCAGAAACCTGTATGGCACGTGACACTAGTTTCACATTCAAGCATAAAACTGCTGTTATTGTCACTTTTTAAGGGTGTTTTAATGGGAGAGAAAACGTGTGTTAACAGAGAGATTCTCGCGCTCACGTGCTGTTATAACACCTTTTTATATAGTCCGTAGCAAACCATATACGGGCTCGGATACCAACCAATCCCTCGGGATTCTGTAGATGTTATAACACGAAAAAACACCAAAAAAAAAAAAACAAACAAAAAAAACCCATCTCTACATTATCAGATAGTTTTGTCTGATATCCCAGTTGTCCAGTATGGTAATCTAGTTTCATTTCCATATTTTCATACAGTCACATTGTGCCATAAATGATATGTTCAAATGCTGAACATTTTTCTGTATTAGTGTATTTATTTTTAAAACTTAACGTTTCTTTTAAAAAAAATAAAAAATCATCCGGATAAATCTTTACATGCATCGGAAGTCTGAAAAAGATCAGGGCCAGGGCGGAGATCATGGCTGACCCAACTCTTCTTGTACTGAATTATGGTCACAGACACATGCATTAAAAAAATATCTTAAAGAAATCGGATAAAAACAATAGACACAATGGCTTAACAGTGTCCAAATTGATCACTGCACTCTATCTGCTAAATATGCATGTATGTGCGTTGTATGAATGTGAACACGTCTCTAAAAAAAACCTGTACATCGTATACTAAACCGTTAAACACATACAGCAAAATCTATAAGATATCAAAAATTAGCTTCACAGCGTCATAAACGGTCATTGCGATATGTATGATGAAGTTTACAATAATCTGCTCCCGAACATCGCCGCAAATTTTTTATCCTGCGCCAAACATCGCCTGTTTTCGTGCATATGGTGTATTTCAAACTTAAAAATCTTTGCTAAAACACCGATTTAGACATTATGATTTGGAAGGATGACAGGGAAAAGGTTGATAAATATAGTGCATAAAGATATTGGCTTTGTTTTGCAATATTTTCAAAGAAATGTGGTTATAAACTTTAAAATTGCTGAAATTGGCGTAAAGTTTCACATTTAACTTCGCCGTTTTTGCTTATAGTGGCATCTTTTCAGGATTTTAAATTGGCTTTGGAAACTTCATTTATTGCGTGATAAGACTAGTGAGGTGGTTTTATTGGATATTTGTTTTTATAGACCGAAATAATGAGAATACTGACACCACTAAAATTTGAAAATCTATGTATCGATCCTGCGCCGAACATAGCATCCTGCGCCGAACATATCGGGTTACCTAGTGTGATTACACACACGTGTAACAGGTATAATGTCCCTCAAAATTTCAGTAAGAAGTCACATTTATCGGCCGATTCATTGTCAGACGTTTATAGCCTATTTCTAAATTGTCGATCAACTTAAATGTTAAAATAAATAACCCTGGGATTAATTTAGAAGCCATTGACGAGTTATTTTGTTTATATATAGACACTTTTGCTGGTTTAATAATATTTAAGCGCCATTTATGGCATGTTCTCATCGAGAAAATATTTTACAGGATATGATGAAAGCGTTTCATTAATAAAGCTCAGTTTTTAACAAGTTGTATTGGGGTATCCGCTAAGTCAAGCGAACAATTTAAAGTTTCGCCGTAGGTATGTATCGCTACAAGTGTTACTAGCAAGTCTGCCAAGTTAACTCAGTAATTTAATTTAATTGGTTGATTTAATAATTATGGACATGTGCATGTAATTATCAATCTACTGTCAATTATATTTCAAAGCGCTATTAACGTCTATGCGGGTCTTGTTGAAAATACTGTTTAGAAGGTGTTGTGAGGTGTGTAAAAGTACAAATGCATCTCAGGTCAAGGTATTGGCAAGAACAAATAACTTTGTTTAGTGTAGTACCATTATTTTACACCTATCTTATGATACTACACTAAACAGAATAGATTATAAATTTCTGATCAACAAAATGTTTTAGCGGAAAATAAAACAAAATTACACATTAAACCTAAAGGACCTATTTCCAAAACTTTATCCCAAAACTCTAGAATTGTTTCAAGAACTCCACTTGTCAAGTATTCGAGAAGTAGGCGAGTCACCAGAAACATGAAACGACCCACAGGCACATGAAAAAAGCCTATCACAAGCTAATGGTTATGGATACAAGACATAAACACTAAGAAGCTTTTGCTCCTTTGTAAAGAACAAGCGATTCGACAGTTGTGGTATATCCCTTCTTAGATCAAAATGTGCCGTCCTTAACGACATGCAGACCAAGGCGACTCTCCTAAGCAAACAGTTAAGTGGAGAATTAAACACTGAAGATGCAAGTTGTTCATTTTGCCTTTGAATAACGTGAATTCCTGGGGAATAATCAATTAAATAAATATATTATTTACTACAAATATAAAAGCGAAGTTGATACCTATACTGATTCTGGATTATAAAATATTTGATACGACTAGAAATGGAAAGAAATTGGTATGTATATAAAAATGCCCAAATTTTCAGAAATGTCAAACGTTTTTATATATCTTTACAATAACTTGTTTGTCTAATGACAAAAGTAACAAAAAAGCACGACACACCCCAGTTACATTTGTATTAACTGTTTCCAATTGGCCACCAGGCAAAAATAAGGCTAAGGGAGCCCTCAAACACATAAATGATTCTTGAAAAGCAAACGAAATTATATGATGTAGGGTTCCTTTTAAACGTTTATTTTGTGCAATAGTAACAAGCTGATAAAACTCAGATGTTATGATATCGACATTATGTTACTCAACAGATCAGAGAAAGAAGGACCTTCAAAAGGTAAAATGTACCTAATGAAACGACTTTCACATAGAAATTACGTTGCCATATTATATGTAAACCAAAATGGAGACCACTATTAGCATTGTCAGTGTTAGCCTTGACAGGCATATAAAAGACTTAGAGATGAAAAGTGAGAGTACATGTATATGCATAAATAACACAGGAGCTTTTTACCAATGACCGTTCCAAAGCGGTGTCCCACTGTTTTCCCATATTTTTTGTTTTTGTATTTGTGTGTGCACGCATCCACACATATTCTGCTACAGGGGCACGATTAGAGAGGTCTGCGTTTTTAAACGTGACTTTTCCTAGTGAATATATATCCTTATAAAATTGGTACATGTACTTGTAGCTTCCTCGCTAGGCGTTGGGGCATTTAGTAAGTAGGTAGTAAATGAATTTGCTATATGTCCTTTATATAATAAAAATCCTGTGAGAGCTGTCACACATACAGCCAGTTCCATCTTAAAAATGAATTATTAACCTTATGTTCATTAATGGCCTATAAACCACAAAAAAGAAAAACACTTGACACCAAGAAAAGTAGTGATCATTTATTTTCTGACAAAGATTTTTTGTCTGACAGGTCAACAACATTATGGAATGATATTCTAGTAACAGTACTATAAAGCTGTGTAATGTGTCCAAGCACTGTTGCATGTTGACATCGTCGTCGAATGACTGGAAAGTCGCGTCACACACACGCACCCACATTTAAAAGACGCATAATCATATACATTATAAACACACTGCTACAAATATATTAGATTCCTTATCGGTATGATAAGTTTCAACAAGATAATATTCTATTTTATATTATGGGACAGAGGTTTGGAAACTGCAAATTTCAAGGGATTGTCAGTTAAGTTCTTTAAGGTGATACTGCTTGTTTGATGATAGCTGTTGTATACGTCTGCTGATAATTATACTCGTTGAATTTCATGTGATGATGTCAGATGAAAGTGCTGCATTCAAGTTTTCGTCGGATATAACGGTGTTATATTATGCTGTTTCTTTGACTTTTCTGTTTGTTGTTTTGACATTTCTCTTGCTGATTCTGGATGAGTGTTTTACTTTTGCAGTTATGATAATTATGTGCTTTGACCAACTGAGATATTTACTTAAAGTGAAACCCTGCAGTGTATTTTGTTCATTCTATTAATTTGATAAATATGTTATAAAATAACTGTGTGTTTGTAAAAACACTTTTTTAAAAAAAGAAATTCTTTCAAGTAGTCTCTAGTACCCCATATTTTTCAGGGTTAAACTTCTTTGAGCAGTCTTTTTCCTATGCTTCTAGGGAATGGGGATCATTTTGCAGAATTTGTGTAACAAAGTAGGATTTCCGCATAAGACACACAGTGGTTTTATATGCAAATGATCTGCTGCTTCTTTTAATAGTGTCGGTAAATGGTTTAGGTAAATCAGGAAGAGACAGGGACCTATTGTTGAACCAAGAGGAACTGCAGCGAGACCAGGTAAAGTGCATGGGAGACAGCCGTCAACAATGATACTTTGGGATCTGTCTTTGAGTAAAGACTTTGTTCTCTGTGATTCTAATGGATAGACTTCCAGTGGAGTTTATGTATTATCTTATGTTGGTCAGCCTTGTTGAAAGCGTTAACAAAGTGCGTTAACATGGTTGTCAGTTTGCTGGTCAGAAGGCCTCTTGCGTAAAGGAGATAAGTTTTGTTTCTGAGATAAGCTCTGAAATGAAACAACACTGGTTATGACTGAATGGCTCATTTTTGTCAAAGTAGGACGAGATGTTAGAAACTACAATATGTTCCATCATTTAACAGGTAGTGCATTTTAAGGATATAGGTCTATAGTTGCTAGCCTCGGATGTTTTGATCTTCCCTGTATACTGGATCGAAGTGACTGCATTCTTTTTGCCATCTACTCTGACTTGACCAGTTTTCAGCTGTAGTTTGAATATATACTTTTATGACTAGAACTGTCCTTTGGTGTAGTGAATCTCCTTGAGTAAGCTTGCAGAGTCTTTATTAGGAGTTCACCCCTTCAGAACTTAACCATGTTATTGCCTACTATTTTTCCTTAAATTGGTACTACGCACTTCGTTGTACATAAGATAAAATTTAACCAAAGATAAATGAAATCTGAAAGAGAGAAGACCCGGGACTGGGCTTAATATTGTTACATCGTAATGTAAGTAAGCCGTTGGTCTTCTAGGACCATCCCTGGGTTGACTGCAAAGAAAAATTCCGTGATCACAAGGCCCAGGAGAACCCCGTGCGGGCATAGGTATAATACAAGCACGGATTGAATTTAACGAGAGCAAATAGGAGCACCTGAGACAGTGCCTTCGTATTGTCATATTTTACTACCCAGCAGATCAAACGTGATCGTCTTGTTTGTGAAACGGTGTTATTCAATGGACGTCTGGTTATTGGAATAAAGAGTTCGCATACTGGGTGTGACTTTGCGGAATCAATATAGTTATTAGATTCTTTACGGCAAATACAATAGATTCCTTTTTGTATGATACTATTATGATAAGTTTCAACAACATAATATTTTATTTTATGGAATATTATGCAATAGAGGCTTGGAAACTGCGATTTTCAAGGGACTGTTCGTGAGATATAGTGAAATGTATAATTCCCCTCATACCCCTAACACTAGCTTAAACAGTGTTCTGTTATAGTGAAATTTTATGGATTACTCAAAATTTGATTGATGCATAGTTACTCTTAGCAGTGTTTCTCTTAATATAACAGTATATCAAGGAATATTTCAACACATAATATGATTTAGTCCTTGTCTGTACAAATTAGAATACCAAAAAAATATTTTGTACATTTTGTCATTCTTGTAAATGTTTCAAAATGTCTACAATAGTCTTCTTATTTCATATGTATAAAGTTTTATATATATCTTATATCTTGATTTGGTATCACTGAAACAATTTTGTCCAGCTGGTTTTAGTTTTAAATCTAAAGTTCTTACTTTAAATACATATTTTCTTTTGTTTATTAGTTTTGGTTTAGCACAACTTTGCAAAAGAAATTCAGTCATGTAAATATTGACTGAGCAGTTAACCTAACAGGTGTCGATGGATTCTGTACTGGAACTACTCAATTCTCTGCAGTCAACAGCTAAGTTCTTCGTATTGTACAGGTGGGTGTAAGTCTACTTCTACTAAGCTGACTTTAGACACGATGTCTTTATTTAATCATCACGGAGAGCAAAGGCCTCATCCAGATATCTGACTCAGGACCCTATGATTCATCCTATAAAGCTAGGGTTGGTTTTGTTTATGTTCTTTTTAATGCTACTTTTTCTAAAATTCAAAAAGTTTTGTTTTTTTATAAAATATGACTTTTACTAACAAGAAGAATGAAAATATCAGCTGTATGATCATAATATTATGGATGCACAGATGGATATTATTGCGTGTTTTATTGAAATTCCATCTAGAATTAGAGTTACATGGATGGTGCATTATATTTTAGGCTATTTCTGAAATAACAGAAGAAAACCTTCTTAAAACTAACAGCTAACAGTTTAAATAAATCAGTATGCGACAATTTAGGCTTCAGCTTCTTTTATAAATATCTTTTTTGAAAAAGCAATGGTTGTGGTAACGTATTTTAAAGTGTGTTACGGAAAACATATTACACTCTCTGACAAGTAAAGAAGTATATTGTATTACAATTATAGAATGATAGAATATTTTCTGAATATTTGATGCAATACAACAAGGTTGTTGAAATGGTAACGTAACATGTGTAATGTATGTTTCACTTTTTTATTTTATGCTTATTGGTGAAATACTGGAAAATAGCAGTGAGATATAAATCGATATCACTCACAGTGCCGAACTTCTTTTTTTTCCAGATAAATTATCTCCCTTGAAATATATTCTTTAATTACCTCCCTTTGCTGCCTTTAAAATTACTGGATTATACTAATATTAAGCCATACACGAGGCATGAACTGCTAGACAATCGTATATAGAACTGGCTAGCTATAATTAAATTTGCAAAAGAAATAATGTTACCTTTGTCAGCTTGGTTGCTAGGCCTTGCCATTCATGTAGCTACAGATCTGTTTCCTCTACTTTTTTTTCCATTGGTTCACTATCGTATGGTAGATTTTACTGGCGACAGGACATTTAGTTGGTTGTTGTCTTAGTTAATTATCACAAGACATCAACTTAACCTTACGTAATATGCCAGCATTTTCGTCGAAGTACTTTCCCACTCCAAGCCCAGCCAGTTGTGTTCCAACTTCCATCCATTTTGTTATGCTATGCAGCTCCTAGATCAATATTTCCTAGCTATTTCCATTGAATCCATGATGATATTCAATTCTGCAGCTTGATATTCCAAGGACTTACGCATATTCCACAGTTGTTTAGATTTTTCGTGTTCTTTTTTTAATCTGACCTTCAGCGTGTGTTTTGGTAAACAAAGCAAGCTTCCGGTTATTCAACGAACTGACGGATTGACCCGAAAAGTTTTAAATATTCTTCTACTTAACTACCGGCATTTGTCAATGTCTCTGTTAGCCGCGGTGTGTATTTTTTACACAAAATATTTAAATGCAGTTTTTGTTTTTAAAAACAAAATGGCGTCGTGTTGATTTAAAAAACCTAATCACCAATATTCGATATTAATGTGCCTAAGTGCCCATGGTAATTTAGCGGATGTATCATATGTAACACGGTAGCTTAAATAAATCCGAATCTCGTCATGAAATATTGGATTTATATGAACATTTATGCACATAATAAACAGAAAATTCGTTGATCTTCACAAACTAGCATAAAATAAAAAGAAAATTTGTTTGTTTGCAGTGAGATATCGAAATATATCATCACCGATAAGGGAGACAATTCTGATATTTTCACTCAGGCTCCGCCTTCGTGAAAATATTCAATTGTCTCCCTTATCGGTGATGATATATTTCGATATCTCACTGCAAACAAACAAATATCCTCTATATATCATTTTATTCAAAATACCATAAAAGCCCACTTAGTTGCATTAATGAAGGCTTTTACGTCATTCCGAGACAATTAGAGATAAAAAGGCGACTTTTAAGCTTTACGTTTTGACGAAAGGCCCTATGTGCCCCTCTAAATATTAGTTTTTATACGGGAGTACACACTGTAAGCCGACTTGGTGGCTTTCTTACATGAGAGAATCTCACAACAAAAGCAAAATTTCAAGCCAATGGTCGTAAAGGCAAGTGATTCGAAGCCGGCGACCACTTGGTCTCGGAGGCCTATCGCGTAATAACTTACAATGTACGCATAGAATATACATCGCCCTTTTAAATGATTTTTGTAATATTTTCGCAAAATTTTATTACAGATCTTGTGGATTATACAAAAACCTTATAAGAAGATCTTTTGAAAGCATATCTATTGCAACGTAACAAATCTTCTTTTGACAAGAAGATGTAAAACTGTACTGGATTTCAGTATATTTATATGATTTAATTGATGTAAGTTAAACTTTAAACAAATGCGAGGACAGCAAGCAGATATAGTAACATAGCGTAAATATCAAAAATAAATACTTGAGCCACTGCGAAAATAGATTGGAAGGAAGGAAGAAATAATAGTTTAAGTTGAGATGCAAACTTGTCTGAGAATAAAATAAATACTTATCTTTCCATGAATTTCAATTTAAAGACAGAAAAGGGGCGATTCAGTTAAACGCGAAAGAAAAAGTTTGAGTTAATGCACGAATTTCATGAATTTAATTTTAAAGGTGACGCAATAAGTTGTAGAAGTATGGTAGTAAATGCGTAACACACAGGCACGGGTCCAGTGTACATTTTTTTGGTTTAATATAACTTTTTTTTTTCAAACAAATATACTTTATATATGTTAGTCAAATGAAAAAAAAAGTCGATGGCAAAAAATCCGGTCATAGAGTCATATACATTGAAAAGGTGAACTAAGCGAGCGTAACGCTATGGGAAGCTACTCGGCAAACTTGTGGAACATTTCAAAATCGGAGTTTATACACTTGCAGTCGCTACCTGCATGATTGCACCTTCGACACATTTTAAGCTATCCATAAATGCTAAACTGACCCCATAAATTGCTTTGAAATACGCAGAACAAGTCTCTAGGAGCGAAATATTTCAAATATCCCCGGCGATTTCAGCTGCCAAACGAAGTGATAAAAACCAGGAACACGTCCGCTATCTGGAATGAAATCACCGGGGATAACTGAAATATTTCGCTCGTAGAGACTTGTACTGTGTTTTTCAAAGCAATTTATGGGGTCAGTTTAGCATTTATGGAAGGCTTTAAATGTTTCAATATGTATATATATATACATATGCATAGTTCACCTTTTCAATGTAAATGATACTATAACCGGAATTTTTGTCATCGATTTTTTTTCTTTTGACTAACATATATAAAGTATATTTGTGTGAAAAAAAATATATTAAACAAAAAATATACACTGGACCCGTGCCTGTGGCGTAACATTGTGAATTTCCGTCTTTAAAGGAAATTGGGAAATGAAAAAACGCGAAATAATGAAATATTTCAGTAGGCCTAAAAGCACGTTTTTTTTAAACAACGTGGCAGAAAGAAAGGCAATAAAGTTTTCAGTTATAAGAATGTTGTGTTCTTCCAAGTAATAAAATCTTAATTAGAATCTACTTTTAGGTTATTTACCCGCTTTGTAACGTAAAATGTAAACACTGAAATACATAACATGCATGCACCTTTTAAAGTACATGTAATGATTCAGCTGAACAACACTATCTGTAAGATCTGCTTGCAGTATCCCATGTATGTACAAGTCAAATGGTTTATCGCCGCCAGAAATTTGTACAAACCGGACAGAAGTTGCGAAATTGTCATTTGTGCAGGGAAGAAACGTTTACCATAATGTCCAGTACTGGACAGGTATAGTGACTATGCACGGACACAGCCAATTTTCTCAGAGGGGGTCCGATCCCCAGCCCCCCCCCCCCCCGCCCCCCCCCCCCGGAAATTTTGAAACTTAGCACTTCATTTTTTTGCATTCTGGGACAGTTTTATGGACTAACCTGTTAAATTTGGGAAAAATGATAAAATCAAGCTTTCTTGAAGGTAAAATTCTTAGTTTCTTTTAGATAAATAATATGAATTATGTCGGGGTCGTATGTAGCAGCAACCGCATATACTTTACATGCAGTCCTAATGTTGCCTTTTTCGAAAAACATTTTCTTTCCTTCTTGTCTTCTTTCCTTTTTTAAAGATTTTCCAGAGGGGGTCCGGACCCCCGGTCCCCCCCTCTGGATCCGCGCATGGTGACATAGCATGCTTTCTGTTTATGCAGATTTTCCAGAGGGGGTCCGGGCCCCCGGTCCCCCCCCCCCCCCACCTCTGGGTCCGCGCATGGTGTGACATATCATGCTTTCTGTTAATGTAAACTTGTGTTTGGTTAAATTTCAACAGAGCACAATTGTCTGAACAGTGTACAAACTCATTACTGTTTTTTCAGGCAAGGGTGGAAAAAAAGTGGTAGAAAATGAAAGCAGTAACATTTTTATTAAAAAAAAACAATGAGACAAACATAGGTATTTCAATGACCTTGACATTTAATGTAAACAAATATGGCGGCCGTCGATTGAAAGTAGAAAGTGCAACTCGCTTGAAAATTCGTAAATACACTCATGATTTTTTTGATGGAAAAGACATGTTCTTTAGGAACAAAAGTTTTGCTTTTATTTAGTAACATAGAAAGTTGGAAATGATTTTCAATTTTCATAAATACAACAGCAAACAAAAAGAAATTTCTACAGATGATGGATTACCTCACAACTGTTTTATTATTACAGAAATTAAATCATTATCACTTCGCATTTACAAGCGATCTGCCTCCAAAACTTCGAATCGTAAAGTGCTCACTGCGCATGCGCAGCGGAAGTTATGAAATTCTAAGGGAGAAGCAATTATTCACTTCCTGTATTTTTATGGTCTATCATCACTAAAGGGGAAGTAACTAAAACATTACTAATTATGCATTCTGGAACTTATCCCTTTGTTGGAACTAGTGGTCTCCCTTTTGTTTACATTTTTTCTTGCATCAAGAGAGAAAAAGTAGGAGAAACAATTTTATGGAGCAGAATCTTTTTTGCAATAAATTCAATTAATTTCTTAACATTTTTAGAATGGTATTGCCATAAGAAATGAAGTAACATTTTGAAAAATAGGAAATGTATTCTTTATAAAATGTCATTGAAATTGCTAACAAACATTTCCAACATCTTTGGACGGTTCAAAAATCCCATGTTAAACATACGATAAAGCCCGAAACGCGTGAAAATGTCCCGAATGTAAATCGGGTGAAGTAAGCGCTCTATGTATGCGTCTGGATTGATTAAACTGGGCGAGTCTGCTTACTTATTACTTGAGGATGAAAAAAAAACGTGTTTTTTAAATGTTGCTCTTAAACAAGGGTGGCGGTTGAACTACTAAAAGTACAACAACAGTTAATTCACAACAAATCGTACGGTATGTTTTATAATCAGTAGAAGCTAGTCGTATTTACGCTTATGAGACCTGTTTCACCCACAAGTAAAGAATTCACAGGTCCATCATAAAATATTTTCCCCAGCGCACAAATACTTGTCCTATTCAAAATGATCGCGGCCTCATGCCTCATCGGCCGCGATCAAAAATAAACGGAACACCTGAGGATATTTGTTCCTCATCGGCCGCGATCAAAAATAAACGGAACACCTGAGGATATCTGTTCCTATTGTAGAGCATTAGCTTTACGTTTTAATTCATGCTTAATTGTATAATTCAGTTCGATGACTTTTCTTCCAGTCTGTTTAAGATTATAATGTAAAATGATAGCTGAGCTTGTGAACGACAAATACATTTGCCATTCTGATTGAATTGTTGTACTTTGCTAACACATCATCCAGTCATTTATGAAGGTGTCCAAGAAATGGTACCGACGAAAAGGAAAAATGTACATACGAATTTTCTACTATTTCAAATGGTAATTATGATGTTGAGACTTTGCAATGGGAATGAGGTAAGTGTATTCCTGAGAATAAGGTAATGTTTGTCCGTTCTGATTAGTCAGTCAAGTAAACAAACCGAGAAAGTGTTGTTTTTTTTTTTCAAAATTGAAATTGTTTACTGCATTTACCGTATTTGGATATACATTTAAAAAAATGATATAGTTTATGTGAATTGAAAAAAGTAGTTTATCAAACGAACTTCTCCCGCCATGCCAATGATGTAAACACGTGGTCAGCTCATTCAGACGAAAATTTCTTTTAAAGATAAACTATCACAATTCTTGAACAAATGTGAATATATATACAGGTTTCGATTTACATGTATTTAAGGCCGTACACGCCATACTGTTATAATGTAAGTCTATGGGAGAACAATTGGTGTTCTCTAACCATCAGGTAATTCTCCCTAATTATGTAGCATAGTATATGTCTCTTCCCTTTACTTTTGATCCAGAATACAAAATGGTATCGCAAATATTCATTTAACACTGATTTTCAGGCGGTTACCAACACAGTATGCTTTGCAAACACTTTAATGATGTCACAATCATATTTGACGTTATTGGTGTAATACTTACAATTCACGTAAATAGTAACCCGACTGACGAAAATTTAGCTTTAAAAATATTTATGTGGCAAGAAATGTTTTAGCGAACGCAAAATAGGAAAAGACACAACGTTACGTTACTTTGTCATGTGAATGAGCATTTAATTGACCAGTCGCCAAATGTCCGATCGCTCCGCCTCTTAGATCACGTGAACTGGAAATGCCAAACCTCTAAAATGACGGATACGAAACTGTTTTGCTAATGGGTCGTATATGTAACAGTGTCTGTGAAACGTTTTCGGGATAGATATGACACTATTGAAGTTAAAGAGACTGCGGATATGCGACTTTTTAATTAGGTGGTTTAAAGTAAAAATGTTTCGCTAAGGTAAGAATTGTAGTTTTATTCTCTCTTGTATGTTTCTCAAAGTCTATATCGTATTTTCGTATGTTCTCAAATTCTAAAACTGTATTTCAATTATACTTAATTCTTAATAATATTAATTTCTTCATCTTAAATTTACCTAGATGTTAATTCATACGGTTAACAAACGCAATTTACGACTTCCAACTTAATTCTGGAATAACAATTTATTTTTAATGAACTTAGTCAGGTTCATTTTTAGGGGCTGAGTATGGGCATCCCACCAGTCACGGGCATTTGATTCACACTGGTCCTTTTCCCAGTTTGGGGAATCTGTGCGATTCCATTATCAAGCCTATTCGTTTTAAATACTTCAACATTTTCTATCCTTCATCTATATTTGAAAATCTGTGTAGTATTTATTACAATTATTAATAACCGTTTTAAAATGAAACGCGCGCCTATATAGCTTTTTTTCTTGTATTGGTAGAACAGTTAAGATATTTTAAGAAAAAAAAAACACCGCTACATTTCCGGCAAAAAAAATGATGTAGGTCCATTCAGTTCTATTCATATGGTCTTATGACACTACATTTTGACAATTACTTGTTCATTCACAATATCAGTATGTGTATATCTTAGTTTATTTGGAATTAAATGATTAGTAGTTTCAGCTGTGTTTAAAACGTGTATTTTTTAATTTATAATCCACACTGAATTATTTATGCCCTGAAAATGATGCTCGTTTTCGATAATCTTTAGGTTTGATAAAGAGTTCTTATTAAATATGGAAGGCACAAGTTTGCATGTCTCTTCTTATGACTGAGAAAAAGAAATAACTTGCGCAACTCCAACTTCACTTCAACATTTTAGCAACAAAGTATAGAGTTTTAACTACATTTCGGTAACAGATGCTTATTTACTTGCTAATCTCGACAATCAGCTTGTCGATATCTGATAAGTTTGATTGACAGGCGTCGACTGGTCAATTATTACTTGTCCAAAGATGATAAGATTTCAACATAATCTACTAAACATGGAGAGAGTGGGTATGGAAAGCATTATAATGAAATACATTGGAAGAGCGTTTTATGTTGGGATAGGGGTAAGTGAAATATGTCCAAAAATGGTTGTTCTCCTTGCAGCAACGATAAATAATAACAGGCTGACGCCTTTTCTTCATTATGTTCAATTTCAAGATTTTTGGTATCTTTTATTGCACCTTCAAAGCAAAAAATGTGAAGATCTAAAAATGCTAGTATACAGATTTTCATTCACTATTACTATTATTATTATTATGTAATTATTATTATTGGGCAATGGGTAGGGGCCGGGCAATCAATATGAATACTGAGAACGGTATTTAAGAAAGGGGACTATAATTTATCTTTCAAAACGGGACATGATTTCAAAAGGTTGCTCTCCTTTTTTGTAGTTTTAAATACATTGTGACTGGAAACAGAAATATTTGTAATTCTTTATTCCTGAGAAAAACACTATCGCAAATTCGATAAATCATTGGCAGTAATTATCACTTTGTACGATTATCAATTTCGAATTTTTTTTGTCCAAATATGTAAACGTGTAATCCCCGGAAACCCGGAAATTTTACGGAAATCACAAAAAGGTCATAAAGTAGTCATTTAAAAAGGCGACGAGGAAAATATGTGTTTAATTCGTAAAAGAAAAACACGAAAGCACTTAGGTATCGCTGGAGAAGTCTTGAGTAACAATTGACAGAAATGTGCCACAAGTGAAGAAGTATCATGCCAGTGATACATGTAGTACGAAAATTGACACTGTTCCTGACGAAATTGTCTTAGATTCTAACACGAGTAAAAAGGGGAAATTAGGAAACCCAAGTACTTACACGATTATGTGACATAGACAGCATTTATAACATTTGTCAATAGACAACAAATATTAGAATATGCTTAGCCTAATAATCTGCTTTTATTTAAAGTACGTTTGTTGAATAACTTAATAAAATAACAGACCAAACCCAAATTTTTAAGATAAACTTGTTTTGAGCGGTGATAAAACCGAGACAGTTTAATTTGCCCAAATAACCTAGTTTGAGATGGTTACCAAGAAATAATAACTTAAATTGTTATCTTAAGAATCCTGGTAAGCAACAGTAATTTATTACACTGCGTTATTTTCTGAAAAAAAAATTTCGTGAATGAAATTCCATAGTAATGTTTCATTTATGTATAAATTTAATGTTGTTTACATGTTTTCATCATTGTTGTTGGATTTTTGAAGCAACACGTCTATAATATACGTTTTCGTTGTAACTTCTTTTTGTTGTGGGCCTACATTGCGATGCATGGATCTATGGCTGTGTTTAGGGTGTTCTGTGCTTCCTGGAAATCTACCCTTACCTTTTATCGTTTAATGATTTTTTTCGATCATTTGAAACAAAAGGTTACATTAAAACAGAAAATGATACTCCTTCACTAACCTATTTTCACAGGTGTTACATGTCCTACGGTTTATTGGTATCCTTGTTCAATGTCCAGTTTCGACAGCTAATCTATGATTTCGGGTGCGGAATTTAATCATAACTCGCTATAATTACTTCGGGTGTTGCTTAAGAACTTTCCTAAGCCAAAAGAAGTTTTTAATATTCTATAAAAGGTGCCATTGCTGGAGTTTTCAATAAGAGAGTATCAATCAGTTTTGAATAAATTTTAAGCCATTCACTATTAATTACATGTTGCTGGTCCCATATATTGTTTAAACCAAATTTAGCTAACAATATGATTTGACTGCAAATTGCCAAGGACATGTTTTTCTTAAATGATTCATGTTATAATAATATAAGACAATATACATATTTTATATACAATAGAAGACAGTTGAGTGATCATTTTCCCGTTGGCATATTGTTGACCGAAAGGATATCATATATTAATTACACCCATGTAACTTGGGGTTGATCTTGTATTGTAGATTTTAAAATGCACTTAAGAAATTTTAATTTAATTAATTTTTCAATAACGTCATTGTTTCCTGTGCCCCATATCTCGATGCCGTATAATAATCTTCGCTTAATAGTTTTATCAAGACGTTTAGACAATTTGCGTTGCAGATTAGACTACAGGTCTAGAGGCCCGGTTACCTGACCGCTAGCCACTTCCTCATTTTTTATTAGCGGAAACATTTAGTACCGTCTAACCTACAACGGAAGACAAGTGTTCCGGCCGTTCCGGACTCTAGCTTTTAGCACATACCGGTGAAGAAGTAGAAATTATCAAGACTGAATTTTCGGCGGGTAATTTTTGTAAATTTCGGTAAGTTATCACAATAGGATAATTTTCTTCTGCATCTGTTTTGTAATATAAAATTAGGTGCTAAATATGGAAAGCATTACATTAAGCATAAAAAGCTGCGTGTATGATATATATATGATAAAAGGTAAAAGGTCTTTTTTACACGGGTTGGGCTTAGGTCCAGGCTCTACTGGTACTGATGATAAACCCGGACAGATGATAAAGTCGAACACCTTGGAAATATTCGATTGCAATCGGTTATTTATAAAATTGAACACACCATCTAATAGTTTCCACTTACAACACCAACTGGTGTAAACAAAAACAAAATTGGTAAATATTCTGTATAAATAAATGACTTAAATAAATTTGTATGAAAAATATTTATCCTAAATTACTGGGAAAGAGGGTATTTTTTGCGCATGCTCACTGTCAAAGCATGAAGGCCTGACATTTGTTAACTTTTCATTACTTGATCAGGAATGACTGTTGCAGCTTTTTGGGGAAAGTTTCAATATAATAATACCAAGAAAATTTTGTAAATGACAAAGGGTTCGAATTTATCATCAGTCAACGTTCATAAAATCCCCATTTTACATACCCCTTTCAGGCCCTCACTTCGTGTGAGTTTGCTTACTAAATATAAATTTGAATTATGTAAAGTTTTCAGCAAAGGTTAAGCTTTATTTTGATACCGACCATCGATTTCAATTTGCAGAAGTAAAAAAGTTACAGGTAAAAAACCCCATTTTCTGTTCGGGTTTATCATCAGTACCAGTACCATAGACTCTTGAGAGATCGAGTTTGTATACAAATCCGTGGTATTTTCTATTTTTAGAACTGATGGAACACGCATATATAAAAAGGTGTTATAACATTAACAGCATGTGAGCGCGCAAATCTCTCTTTTAACACACGTTTACTCTCCAGTTAAAACAGTCCCAAAAAGTGACAAGAACTGCAGTTTTATGCTAGAATGTGTAATACAAAGTTACGTTAAAATTAAACTACGTCATGCTGGTGTGAGAAGGTTAACAGGCGCTTGTTGGCAGATATTTCCCATGAAGTATGCTACTGAAAATTGATTGCAGTTTATTGAAAAAAGAATGATTTTGGCTGCAGCTTCGATTTATTTCCAAGACAATGTTGAAAACATAACCAACTTTATGTTTAAGAAGTGGCCGAATATTTACAACCTCTAGAGGGTAAAATGTGGAGTCTAAACCTGTCCGTTATTTTAAGTGCGGTTTTACTGTTTACCATACTATAAATGGCCGTTAATGATAACAATCAATGTTGCTTGTACTAAAGCATATATGGTAGAAATTTTGTACAAATACGTTGTATAAAGAAAGAAATATTTATAAAAAAACGCAAAAAGTGGCCAAATTTATGACTTGAACTAGTACTTATAATGTATTAATTAATATGAACTTAGGTGCTACCTAGAAGGCAGAGCTCCCTTGAAAAATCACCAGTGCCCCTTGAAAATTTAAGGAGTGCTGCTGGAATGACCTGGAATTATGGATCCGTTTTAGGAAGTTTATGTTCTTTAAGATCTATTAAAATTTTCATGAATTAATGATAATTCCTGATTTCTAAGTGAATGTCTTAGAATGCATTAAGATTAAATCTAAAGAAAGTTACAGTTCTTTTTAGAAAGAATAATGTGTCCAACTTTAAGGCAAAATACTGCTATGATAGACCTCTGGTATGGGAGAATGAAAATCATTTACATGTACAAAGCTTGTTTAAAAACCAAAAGACTAGCTTTGTACATGTAAATGATGAGAATTTTACCCAGAAAAAATCACTTTTTGCCGAAATTCTCGAAAACTTCTGTTTTATTTACTGAACTGCGAAGTTAACATTTTTATGGTTAATCTTTTAGCACAACTGATACAGATTAGGAATGGTAGTTACTAGTAGGAGCCTTTTTGATGTTTATTGATAATTCATAGTCAGTAGGTTTTTTCTAGTAATAAACTCTGGTTAGTGCAGGGGTTCCACTAGACCCGAAAACCCAAGAGTCCCAGGACCCTTGGGCCCAAATTTTGAAGGGTCCTTTTCCAAAATACAGGAGTCCTGTCCCAACACGTCAATATAATTTACTATAACATTTCATGTTATTTTAATTAGGTTTATCTTCATTTTTTTTTTTTTTTTAATAACAGAACAGTGCTATAACACTCTAGAAAAATGTATCCAAAATGTACTATCCGAATACTGTTACACTTTCAGAATGTCATCGGAAAGTAGTTTTTGCTCAGTTTATTTGGCAAACTAAGCTAAATCAGCGATAGTTCCTCAAATAATGATGCTACTTATCATAAAAAACTGCATTGAAAGTCAGGTTTTTTTTAGGAATTTTGGAAATATGCATTTGACATCGGGTGTAATTAGACCCGTGAACGGACATTCTAAACTTATTTTTGCTTTCGAAATTCATCAAAATTTGTGAAGTTTCTTGTTGAATTTACGATATGATCACTAAACAATGATCTTATTTAAAGTTGGCATGAAAAAATCTTGCAGGGCACTTTTCACATGCTCGGTAATTAGCTGCTTACGATAATTTAATAATTGGCGCCTTTTTTGACAGTACACAGGATTCGCTTTATCAATTAATTTCAACACTTCATTGATTTCTTGTTACCTATGTGCACTCGCCGTGACGTAACTTGCTGATAAAAAATCAGCGAGGCATGTCTACAGGAGAAAGGGCGGGATTTAGCAGAGATCAAAGGCAGGAGAGCATGACCGCGAGTGTTTATTTTGAATACACGTGTCTATCGTGGAAATAGTTTTACTGAAGGAAATTAATGATAAGAGAAAGGATTATCAAAGGAAAATGCCCCCGGGTCCCGAAGGACGCACAGGCGAGTATTCTGCCGGGTCCTTTGAGCGTCTTTTGAAAATCTCCCGGGTCCGGACCCGGGGTCCCGGGTCAAATGGAACCCCTGACAGTGATTTTTAAGCTTGTGGATGAAATATATGTTAACAGGGAAAAGAGCATTTTGTGCTTTTCACAGTTAAATGCCTGTAAGTTTTGATCCAAAAACCTTTTTTTTTTTTTAAAGTTTTATCTACTGACTACTGTAGGCTATAGACAGTACTACATTGGAACCTGACATCACTAACAAAACACTTGTTAAATATCACATGAAGGACTTTATTGTTTTTACAATACTTTCAAATCCCATAATAAATAAAATAAAAAAAAACTGAAATAAAAAAGAAATTAAAAAAAAAAAAGACGCTTCTGATGAGGATCGAACTCCCGACCTTTGGATTTCAACGCTACCTTGTTAACCACTGCATCAGTGTGGAAGTATGACGTCATCACCACAAATATAAGTATATATAATAAACTTCAGTTGCGGCAGCGTGACGAAAATCGTTTCACATTGAAAATATTGTATTTTACCTTTCTTTCTTCGTAGAAAATGTATTTAGCACTAAATTCTTATTATCAGGCGCTCATTTACATTTTTATTCAACGTTCAAAGCAGTAAGCGAAACGCTTTTGTCAACTGTAAACAGCAAGCGTCTGTTGACATCTTACTGATTAATTACTATGAGCATTGCGTACTGGAAGAAACCCGAACAACACCGATTCCAAAAACTTACCACGAATTTTCAACTCGATAGTAATGTCTGTACACAGTTTTATTCATTTTCTTTTTCACACGTCTAACCGTAATGTGACGCTGTCGGCGCCGCTTTGCGGCGCCGGTAGCTCTGCTATTATTTCAAAATAAAATGGATTAATTATGAACGCTTAACTTACATTGTTTTTCTAGAAGTTTTGAACATCACTACAGTACCGCTATTAAAATTTTATGTCATTTAAAATGGTTATTCATTTTAAAAAGATATAAATTTGAATATGAAAATTGTAAGTATTTCAAAACTTCTTGAATTCTTGCAATCCATAAATAAGCCAAAAAGTTATTAAAAATTAAAAATTTCGATCCCATACAAAAACGATGTAAAAACATAAATTTGTTTTGCCCAGCACCAGATAAACAGATATTAATGCGTGACATCACAGTGATCTCTCAGGACTATAAAAAAACACCTGGACTTAAGCATGAGCCGAACCCATGTGTTTATTATATAGCCTTACACATCTTCTCGGGACGACTTAATTTATACATTTACAGTTTTTATGGGAGTTTAAGGTTTAGGTAAAGCCTCTTGTGTCCCATGTCTCTTAGTTACATTCCAGTGGTGGTCTAATCTGCTTTTAACTCGACTATTCGAAGAATAGTGGGCTATCCTACTCGCCACGGCTTGAGCTTGAGTGTCACACAAATGTTAAATATTTTCAAAGTCCATTGAGATATTGCTTTGATCTTTTGTATACTTGTTTAATACCATCATGACCCCAGTCTGTAAGAAGGAGGAGGCAACTCTATCAAGCATTTTGACAGAATTATGGCCCCTTTTTGACTTAGAATATGCTTATTGCAATGTTAAAGTTTTACTCATAGCTTATATTGTACTATCAAGCACTGAGAATAGTCGAGCACGCTGTCCACTGACAGCTCTTGTTGAATGTTTGATCTGATATTTTATAGTTGTCATCCCTCTAAGCCTTACCCATTTCCGCATTTTACTGTAAGAAAAACGAAAACTTTAGGAAATCCAAAAAAGTCATAATACGTATACTGGTCAGACTTAGGGCCTACTTGCTTTAATAACTTAAACATTAATATTCATGTAGAAACTTCATGGGTTGCATTTAATCCATAATTTTAAATAAGAGACTTAAAATCGAAAATATGATGTGACAGGTGCAAGGAGATATCTACCGACACCGGTTTCATTAACAACAGACTGCTGATATGACACTTAAGTTTAATACAGAAATAAAGCTCAAAATATACATTCATAATATATCAGTGAGGCAAGTTTATGCTTTAATGTCAACATAAATTCATTATCAAAGATGTAATCATTACAAATACTCTGTACATGTACCAGAAAACGTTCCCAACGGATGTTAATTGGGGATTTCCTAAGGGAAATATGCAGAATAAGTTTGGACATGACGGCGACCGTCAGAAGTTATCACGCTGTCCCGAAACATCCTATTATTTGGGCAATGTTTATGTGGAGAGATTATAGGGAGAGGTGGAGAGGTTGTAGGGAAATATGGAGAGATTTTAGAACCACGACATGCAAGTCAAAAAAGAACCTAAATATAGCTGTTTGTATATAATTTCCTGTCTTTATTTCACTTTACGTACCTGTATACTAATTTAAAGTAAAGAACAAACCCAATGAAAGTATTTATAAGTGAATCTGTTTTAGCTTGACTATACAAAGTATACTGAGAGCTGTCCTACTCGCGTCGGCAGCCTTCTGTGTCCACACCTTAAAGTTTTGATGCACTTTCTCTTTTTTCTCTGTAATTACTTGACGGGTTTGCTTCAAACTTAAAATATTTATTCCTCATCATCACCCACATCATCTGGCTTAATACTTAGGACCATAACTCTTGCACCAGTATTTTATAAATTGTCCCCCCCCCCCCCTTTTTACTTAGAATTCCAGGTTAAAGTTTCGGTGCATTTGATTCAAAGAGGGGACCGATTCTCCAATTAAAATGTATACATCCTTGAAAGGCGCTGTATAAAAAGAAAGACAATAGGACATCTGGCTTGTCCTCTACAGGTTTACGAGCTTATCAGTAGACTTACATTTTACAGGTGATTGTTTCGTTTAACTGGATAGAAATTTTGCCCATAAGGCATGTCAGGACCTGCCCTTACTGACTTCAACTTGCCCAGGAAAAAAATATACTTATACAAAATACTTGAAATTTATTTGAAGTTCTGCACATTTGACTATAGATACTGTATTTAACATCGGGCGCAGTAATCTTAGTGTTTATTTAGTACAATGAGAGAATTGTACACCAATGTGAGGTTTTGAATCCACAACTGTTGAACTGTTAGGGGTAAGTGATTCAAAGCCAGCTTTGCCACTCAGTCATTGAGGCCCCTGAATAAAGAGTCTGACTCAAAGCCCTGTAAGTATTCCATAACAGTTTAAAAAAGCAAAACCAGATTATTCTGTATTTAGAATGACCTTTGACCCAAAACAAGATTATTCTGTATTCTGTAATTTCAGAATGACCTTTAACCTTTTGCTTGAATATCTATAGGAAGAACTGAGTACTGGTATGAGTGGATTATAATATGGCCCAGTACAAATACTTAAAAAAGCAAACATCAAAATGAGGTATATCAATATCAATAATGATGGTAAACATTTAAATTTTCAGAGATTAGTATGACAGCAGTCGAAGAGGAAGTCTGGTGTGAGGTGAGCGACGATGAGATGTATAATCCGGGAAAGGAAAAGAAAGGAACATGGGAGCCCAGGGCAGAGGATATTCTTAAAATGTTAGAACAGCTTCAATCTAAGAAGGTAACTTTATGTATAGCGGCTTCATTCATTCAGGGTAGAAAAAATATTTTTGTGAAGATAAATTAGTTTTCAAAATACATATATTTAGAATAAAATCGGGTTTTTGTTTTGGTTGACTTAGATGAAAATTGTCAGAATATGAAATAACTTCTTCTTTAATTGTTGTGACTACTAAAAGTTTGCTCTATCAAATCTTTATTTGTAAAGTTGTAAACTTATTGGTAGGTAAAATCTTAATTATATAAGTTAACTTCAGTCATTATTTTTATACCAGATTTATATAGTGCCCATTTCATGATAAACACAATAAAAGGCACTTTACATAGAGCAAATGCAGACACTCTGGACTCTTAAGTTTATTCTCTACTTGTACAGACAGCGTGATCTGAACAGAGGGACAGAGTGAGATAAAGCCCTCAGAACAACCATCTTTTGTGGGAAAGACCAGTACAGGCCTCTGTCATAGGGCTTTTTTTTTCGCAATAAAACCACCTCTGGTAAAAGGAGGCATTCCCAAAGCAACTTACAAGTAGGGGTTTTCCCAGTTCTGAACTAAGCATTCCCCAATGACTATATCATTATATGGTTCGAGCCGGAAGCTCATTTTATTGTTCAAGCCGGAAGGACATTCCATAGGCCCACTGCAAATTGGTATTTATTCTTATAAATGTTTTATATGGTAATTTTAACGCGTAGTCGTACAAGTTCTTGCAAACATTGTGGGTTAGACGCAATATTCGAAAATGCCGTTACAAGATGAATATTATATGATGTTTACAAACCCTTTCAGAGGACTCCATGGCAACACACCAATGCCTTCATTTGCACATACCATGAATTCTTCAAACTCAGACTGACGTGCAAGTAAGTTGTACTGTTGCTGAAGTAAGAAATAAAGAATTATATCTTCGTGGATACCGCTAGAAATGTGTACGAATTGGTTTACATTGAAGAATAACATGAAATTTTGTTATAACAACTTCTAGTAGCAGCTGTTGGCGTAGCAGCATTAACAAGTAAATGCTTTTGTTACAAGTAATAGTAGTAGCAGTAGCAGTAGCAGTAGGAGGTGGAGGAAGAGGGGGTAGGAGGATGGGGGGGAGGAGGAGCAGCAGCAGCAGCAGCAGCAGCAGTAGCAGCAGCAACAGCAGCAGTTGCTGCAGAAGTAGCTCCTGTTGTCGCACTGAAGTATATAGTTGCTGCTTTAACTACTGGCAATTTAGACAAAGAATTATGTCTTCTATACGACCGAAAACTTATTTCAGAAAACTTTAAAACACGGTTGCATGCTAACCTGAAGTGAAACGCATGAATTCAGACCCATCATCTCAATTTTGTCGACGATTTTCTGCAGCTGCCAGCCACAAACATTGCTAACACCAAAATATCGTATTTTCCCGCATCTCACGAGATCATCCAATGTCCGCAATGTCTCTTCAATTGGTGTAGCGTTATCCCAAGCATGCGACTGGAAAACAAGATTAATAAAACGATGTATGTTGTAGTTCGAATGAAGTTTTTACTCAGACGAGCATCTTTGTGTCTTTGTTACCATAACGTGAGTAAGGGCTTCACTTGGACAGAATACTTTTTATTCACAATGTCCTCTAACTTATTTAACAAACAGGAGCAGAGGGCCGGATTGAGCACAATCAATCTATTTAAACTTGCATCTGGTCGTTCCGAGGCGGTATCTCATCGCGTTCTTTTATTATGTATTTATTTTGTCGTTGTCTATATTTTTTTCTTCCACTTCCCTTACGTACTATTGTTACGCACATACGTTTTAAATATGGTTCACACATCCATACGTTCTGGGGACGTCGTTATTCCTCTGGTTTGTACGTACACTTACCCCCTAGATATTTTGGCAATATCTTTTATATTACACATAGTATATTCATGAAATTTCTCACATGTTTAGAACAATACGTTTTAAATAGCGTATTTATAATTCATTGAAAAAGGCTATGCTATCTTTTGTTTTATTTTGAAACTTCAACCCAGTGTTAAAATATCACAAAATACACATAAATATATATAATTAAAAAGCGAACGAATTTCGTTATAATGCAGGGCAGTCATGACAAAAGTAACTGACTTCTTTATGTTGCAAAAAAAAACACATAAATATCTATAATTAACTAGAGCTATCACTAAAGGTGATGAATGTACCCCCGCATGCACTGACACAGTACATTGCAATTTGACGCACACAAGATTGCATAATTTTGTGGACTGTATGTATATAGACTGTATATATACAGTATAGTAACAAAAAACAAAGTCCCATAACTATGCAGAATATTTATCTAAAAGAATGTAACATGCACCATGCACAACTAGGGTTGGTACTGATCACTTGTGTGAAGTTTCATTAAATTGTGTGCAAGGGTTTGGTAGATTAGGCACGCACAAGATTGCATATGCAGACTGTATGTACATAGTATGTTAACAAGAAACAAAGTCCCATAACTCTGCAATTTTTGTCGCTGAAAGAACCTAACATGCCCCATGCACAACTACTGTTGTTACTGATCACTTGTGTGAAGTTTCATTAAATTGTGTCAAGGGGATGAGGAGAGATGGTGCGCACAAGATTGTGTCTATGTATATAGTATAGTAACAAAAAAACAAAGTCCCATAACTTTGCAATTTTTTTTTCTGAAAGAACCTAACATGCCCCATGCACAACTACTGTTGTTACTGATCACTTGTGTGAAGTTTCATTTAATTGTGTCAAGGGGATGAGGAGAGATGATGCGCACAAGATTGTGTCTATGTATATAGTATATAGTATAGTAACAAAAAGTCCCATAACTCTGCAAATTATTTTTCTAAAAGAACCTAACATGCTCCAAGCACAACTACTGTTGGTACTGATCACTTGTGTGAAGTTTCATTAAATTGTGTCAAAGGGATGAGAAGAGATGGTGCGCACAAGATTGTGTCTATGTATAGTAACAAAAAACAAAGTCCCATAACTCTGCATTTTTTTTTCTTAAAGCACCTAACATGCCCCATGCACAACTACTGTTGGTACTGAACACTTGTGTGAAGTTTCATTAAATTCTGTCAAGGGGATAAGGAGAGATGGTGCGCACAAGATTGCGTCGACGGACAGACAGACAGACAACCTGAAACCAGTATACCCCCCCCCCCCCTTACAACTTTGTTGTCGCGGGGTACAAAAAGTCATATCCAAGTAAAAATATGACTGCACATGATAGTGTCCAAAATCTGCATGTTTTTTTACCTGCAAAAGGTCTATATAATTGGTTTGAAGTCGTCCTAGACTTTCTTCACAACTTTCTATAATATGTCGTCTGCTAAGACCAACTTTGTTCACATTATTCCTATCCATCGGGAACCTAACTTTAGTTGCTAGAACAACACTGCTGCGATCTTGTCTGAAACAAAATAAAAAAAAAAGTCAAGGATTAAATTGTATGTGTTAGAAGTCATTGTTCCCGTCATTGCGACTCTGTTTTGATTCCTAGCATGTGTAGCAGACTTTAAGGAAAGAACTTGTGACGTCATAGCCACGTCACAAAAATGCTAACGATGATGGCATCAATATCAATGGACACTTACAGTACGCGAGTTCTTTAGGCCAGCTAGGTCATGCTGGTCAGGCTATCAGCCTTTAAGTAGTGCCGTGTATGGCGCCTATAAAAAGTCTCCCCGTACTTGTTATATTTTCTGGTTCTTTGGGATCACGGAGAACATTCAATTTTATTAGAATAGAATTGCCATTGCTGGGGGTGTAAAGGATGTGGCACAGTCTATTACCTTTCATGCGTGTAGCGTGGCATACTAAGTTACTCGACTGAGTAACATTTAAAAAGAGCTAAAAACTCCGTAGAAGCAATATAAAACTGATCAGGAGTGGGTATGGGGGTAGGGACAATGTCATAGCATATGAGTATGTTGTTGTCTTGGTCATTGACTAATAAAGTTTGTGTCAGCAGATTGCTGTTGCTCTTTTATCAAAATTTCGATCAAAATTTATAAATTTTGTTGTTTTTTCTTGCTCCACTTGCACTTGTTATTGTAAATACATACTTAAATCTAAATATATTGAAAATTCTGAATATATATGAGGTTTCAGATGCATATAATTTTATACTATAGCTGGTATTGACCATAAGAACGATCTTCCTAATGGCAATTGTCCATCACTAGTAAAATTTGGAAGGATAAGCAACCGTGTCTGTAACAACTATCAATTCCCAAGCATTATTTCCTAAACAAAAAAAAAGTTATCTATCCCATAATCAAAGAGAATCAACGAGAGCAAAAAGAACAGATTCATAAATTAACATTTAGACTTTGTTATCCTCATTGTCATAGTATAACATTCAATTTCAGTCATATAAACTATCAATTCATTAATTATTACTTGGAAAACATACCGTTATGACTATATATTTCCGGGTCATTATACTGCAAAGCACCTACTCAACCCTACATCACTCCGTCGAGGGAGGGGGTAGTATAAAGAAACCAAATTTCAATTCCAGCCGCCTTCTTCTTATGCCCTTACACTCATCTCCCAAAATTTATTGCAGAAAAAATACATCAATCAAAATTATTTAACGCACGAAATAAGTATACATCCTACACCTTAATATGTTTGAAATACGGTAAAACTTCGATTTCTTTAAAATAAAAAAGTGGAAAACCACAGGTCGCCCAACACGACATAAACGAAAATGTTGCAGGTTCGGTTTCATTGACGGTAGTGGAAGTGCAAGCCCTCTAGCCCCAAGTTGAGCAGAACTGAACATTTACACATGTTATAAGTACCAGAAAGTAATTTAGAAACCTAGGATGTACATATGTGCATATTGCCTTTTGTTTGAATAAACTATCTATCTATCTATCTGTGTAATAAATACTCAGAACCAGCAAATATTTAATTACTAATATCGTCTGGACAATTCCTTTATTATTGTTTCGTGATATAGATTTTATATTTCAGCCTAAACACCTGTCACAAGACTTTTGTCTCAGTATCATTATTTACTTGATGGTTTCCAATAATGGTGTGATACATTTCACGGCAATTGTAAATTTTTGAAAGGAAGACGATTGTGATATCAAAAACATGCAACAGATGGCAAACAATAATTTGGCCTAGAAATCAATATAATGCTTACAACATTTTCCTATAACTGCAATATTCAAAAGAGAATTTAGCGTAAATTTAGTTGAAGAATGAAATAAGAATCTGTTGAAATAGCTTCATCATTTTGTCTGTTTTGAAATTGTGCATAAGTCAAAGTTTGTCCTCAGCAGTCTGATCAGTTCATAGGCATTTTAGAGTATTTAATGCAAGGTAATTTGCATATATTCTGTTGTAACACGTATGAACACATGTGTACTTTATTTAAGAATTGACTGCTATTTTCTGTGCGTTTATACGGGTACAGAGCACATTGGGACTTCCTGCAAATTCATGAATCGCGCAAGCGATTCTTGGCCTTCCAGTTTGGTTCATACCCATAAATGAACGCATAAAAATAGCATTCAATTCTTATATTTACATTTTACGATAGCTTGCTACAAAAATAACTGATTTGCTTTCTAGGAGTATCAGAAAATCAAAATAAATGTGAAGATATTGATCTTTCCGTCATCCTATAACAGAATAGTCAAAAAGGCCCGCCCACGTTCAACTATAATTCGCCTTCGATAAAAATACAGTTCCTGGTTTTTGTTTGACATATTTTAACTCCAGTGAAAATTCATAGAGTCGTGTTCTGTGATCTTTGACACCAGAAAAAATAGTTAAAGCTATAATTAAATGTTCTTGTTCAAAGTTTTGGCGTCCAATTTTAAAATAATTTTTGGAACGTGACCATTCTATTCATTATTTTGGTGAAGGACGTCAGATTACGCGTGCAATCTCGCGGAAAGGGTCGCCATTGATATTATTACTCTAATGTTGTTTTTATGAAAATTAACGCATTAAATTTTGTCTTTCCAAATAAAATGTATAGTGAATGCAAATTTTGTATACAACAAAAAAGTTTGGAAAAAGAACTCGTGTTGTTAATTTGTGAATAATAAATTTCGTCCTGCCTAGTCCAAGTCCTCCCAAAATGTCAGCCCCACTCCCCTCCCCGACCCCGATTTGTAACGTTTATCAACTTATATAGACCTTTCTTTACATTCCGAGCCGTTTGTGAATATTTTGTTCCAAACTAAAGGAGCATAGTTTTGGTTAGAAAAGTCACCAAACATTTGCTCTAAAATTTCCACGGGGAGGCTCCCCGCACCCCGCCGGAGGAGGGGATTCCTCCTCCCGCACTCTCCCCTTGAGTAACATCTAAATGGATCACGCTACGCCCCTGCCTTTCATGAATAGAACTCAGTCAAACCGAGGCTGTTATTATATTGTTTTGTTACGGTCTATTCTTCCAAAGGATCTTTCACAGACATATTTTCCATATATCTTGTTTAACCCTTAGCCTGCTATATTTCATTAATGGACTGGTCCATCATTCAATTTGGGCAATACCATTTATTATTCGAAGGGGTGTTCACTGAAAATTTACTAACTGAATAGCGAACAGTGCAGACCATGATCAGACTGCACGGATGTGCAGGCTGATATTGGTCTGCACTGGTCGCAAAGGCAGAATCACTTGCCGCCAGCAGGCTAAAGGTAAATCATAGTGAGTGTGTGGTGTACCGACACAACTGTAATCATATGACGAGTTTTCAGCTTTCAATGGTGGAGGAAGGCGCCAAATGCCCTTCTGTGCATTATATTTCGCACTGTGGCACCAGAGTTGTACCACTGACTTTCCGTAAACAAGCTGAATGGCGTTTTTCAATAAGAGAATTCTACAATAAAAGCACTGTTTCGAACTGACAGCGATGACAGGCAAGTGACTTGAAGCTAGCGACCTCAACCATTTAGCCACGGAGGTCCCTATGTTTAATTTATAATCATACCATGACAATCATACAATAACAAAGATATTACAATATACCATCACAGAGTTAACTAGCTATTATATATCCATTTACTGGTGTACATATTCACGGTGCCTAGTAATTTTCATATACGTTACAATGTCAGGCATCACGAATCTTCTCTGAGTGATGTGTTGTAAATGTGACATACGAGAGGCGGTCGGACTTTTTGCTGGACTTTTTGCTGTTTCTCAAAAACCGTTCAATGTTCCCCGCCTATGTCTATACACTTTGCCATCTTCATGGGAGCTTTTGTATTCGCTCTGCAAACAATAAAGTAGACCTACTGCTGAGGTACCGATTTACAGCTAAAATCAAAGCCGCCCTGGTCTCATATTTGTTTCCGGCGAACTTTTTTTCAGTTCTTGAAACAAATAAAAGTCACAGGAGGCAAGATCTCGGCCGTATGGAGGGTGGAACAACAATTGCCACTTTAAGGAATTGATAAGTTCTACTGTAGATGAGGCAGTAAGAGATGGAGCATTGCCATGCAAAAGAAGGACATTTTTCTGGGCTTGACTGGAGCTCAATTTTTTTCAGTGTTTCTTTAAGTTTTTTACAATTACTTCTGAATAGTATCTAGCAGTCACAGTTTGATCTGATAGCATGAAATGAGCTAGTATTATCCCACATGAATCCCAAAGAGCAACCAGCATAACCTTGCCAGCAGAGGGAGACAGCTTAAACTTCTCGGGAGGTAGGGAACCAGTTCGTTTTCACAGTTTTGACTGAACTTTTGTTTTAGGTTCAGAACGAACCCACATTTCATCCCCTGTGACAATATAGTTCAAAAACTTATTTTCATCTTGGTTAAAAAGCCCGAAATGCTCTTTCGCTATGGTCACCCTGGATGACTTTTCGTCTTCTGTCAGCTGTTACGGCACCCAACTAGCACTTACCTTGCTCATAGCTAATTTTGCGTGTAAAATATGATGTGCCGACGCTTTACTGATCCTACAGTGATTGCCTACCTACTGCAGTGTCACTCTGCGCTCTTTGTTGACAAAAACCTCAATATTTGCCACCATTGTAGGGGTCACTGCCTCAGCGGGTCTCCCTGGCCTAGGCTTGTCCCTCACGCTTGTACTGCCCTCCAAAAAAACGTGAAACCCAGCTATAAAAGGTTGAATGGGATATGCAGGCTTTAGGAAAACTTTTCTGCAAACTTTCAAAAAAGTGGCAAGGTTTTTCACCCTCTAAAATCAGGAATTTTATTAAAGACCGCTGTTCCTCCAGCTTAGAGTCTATGGTAGCCCTAACGCTTACCTCGTTTAAACGCTCAAAACTTCTCGTGTATTCACACTTCTTATTAGACATTTGCGAATTAAGTCTACGTGAACTGTGAACACCTAAGACGATCGATATTTCAAGGGGACCATCTCAACATGATTTAACTAATTTATGTGCAGTAGGAAAACATTCCTATAATGATGGAAAGGTCTGACTTATTATGCCACCGCACAGGATAAGATTTGGATTTGTTTCTCCGTCCGTCTGTTCGTCAGAGAAATGTTTTGTTACACATATCGCAAAAAGTATTTGATCTAGCGCCACAACACTGTCCTAAAATATTCTTCTATATTTTAAGTTGCGCATCTGAGACAAAGTTGAAAAGATCACCTAGTCCGATCGCAATGTATCCGTCGTCTGTCGTCGTCGCCCGACATGAAAAAAAATCTAAACTGGGTTAGCTGGTATGAAAATAAAGGTCAGCAGGTAAAACATTGTCAAAATTGTAGAAAACTTAGTATCTTGCGTCTACATCCCTTTGTTGTTATACGCCCGAAAGAACGTATTTTGTTATACCCCCGGTGTCATATGTAAGTACGAAGTTTTCAAAACAGGGAGATAATTAAAAAACTGTGACCACATAGATTTATTGTTTCTTGTCACTACACTCCTTCTCACTGACTTCTATCAGTTTGTATAGTATCAAGTACATATCTTGCTTAGTATACGAGTTATGTCTCAGACAAGGTTTGCAAACAATGGGAGATAATTCAAAAATCGGACAAACTAGAGTTATGGTTCCTTGTCACTCCATTTCCTATCAATGAGCTCTACCATTGTATTAAGTAACAACTTCAATATTTTTAGTTATCAACTGGACAAGAGGTGTGACGGAGAACGGACGAGCAATGTGGCGACTATATGCTCCCCCACTTCAGGTAGTATAAAAATGGAATCAAGAATATTTACAATGTTTTTCTTTGATCTAATCTGGTTGCCTAGTGTTTAAGCCAAGATGACCCAATTTCAAACTTTGTCGAGAATTTGTTAACTCAAACCATTCTAGCTGACTAAGTTTCATTGTTTAACCTCTAAAGTGTTAACAGTGAAAATGTGTGCGACGGATGACGACGGACACAGTGCAAGAGTTACACATTGCACTCGAAACAAAGTTATATGACCTTTGAACCCTAAGTGTGACATTGACCTTGTAGCCAGCCATCCAAAACATGCGCTCTGCACGTCGTCTCGATGTGGTGGATATTTGTGCAAATTTTTTTTTAAAATCCTTCAAACAGATCAAGAGTTACAGAGCGGACACGACCCCTAAGTGTGACCTTGACCTTAAAGCGAGCAATCTGATACAGGCGCTCTGCACATAGTCTTTAAATCTACCCTTACCTATTATCTTTTGATGTGGAGAACATTTGTATCAAGTTTGTTTGAAATCCTTCAAGGGGTTCACGAGTTACAGAGCGGAGTCGACACAAAATTGCTAACGGACAGACGGACACACAGACAGACAGACGGCCAGATAAACACCTGGTGTATAACGAAGTACTCCCTTCTGGCGTATAATAACAACAAAGGAATGGAGACGCAAGATATTACGTTTTCTACAGTTTTCGCAATGTTTTACCTGCTGACTTTATTTTCATCCCAGCTGACCCAGTTTAGATTTTTTTCATGTCAATCGACGACGACGATGGAAGACGGATACATTGCAATCAGACTAGCTCATCTTTTCAACTTTGTCGCAGATGCGCAACTTATAATATTGAACAACAGGAAAGTGTTATGACGCTAGATCAAATACTTTTGCGATATGTCAAACAAAACATTTCTCTGGCGAACAGACGGACGGACAGACAAATCCAAATCTTATCCTGTGCGGTTACAAAATAAGCTAGAACTTACCATCATTATAGGAATGTTTTCCTACCACACATAAATTAAAATAATGATGTTGAGACGGTCCCCTTGAAAAATCGATCGTCTTAGGTGTTCACAGTCCACGTAGACTTAATTCGCAAATGTCTATTAAAAATAATATAACCGATTAATAGGCGATAAAATGTAGTTTTTGCTCATGTATGATATAATAGGGTTATTATATTAGTAGCTCGATCTGGGAAACTGTATTCGGCTCGAATGGATTTTGCCAGATCGGATCTCATGAGGCGCGCAAGGCTACTGTTGTAATGACCCTTTTATTATATACCTTCTTGTTTTGTTATCGAACGAAATCTTAAATCTTTGTCGATGTTAAAATAGAAATGAGTGAAGTTTTTATGTGCGCTTTTTATAGAAGTGTGTCAGGTTATGCATATTAAATGAAAGTAGTCCGGCAACATACAATACAAAAGGTACAATACGGATTTTTTTCTGCCTGTTCATATTTACTTGTGAAATACAAGCTGTATTTTTGACAGAATTTATTATATAGGTATATAATAAGTGGTTTTATTATATAGCTCCCTATATAAGTTCTGTCGAAAATACTGCTTGTATTTCACAAGTAAGTATGAACAGGCAGAGAAAATGTCCGTATTGTATCTTTTGTATTGTATGTTACCGGACTATTTTCATTTAATATGCATAACCTGACAAAGTTCTATAAATAGCGCAGACAAAAACTTCACTCGTTCCTATTTTAACATCGACAAACAATGAAGATTTCTTTCAAAAGCAAAAGAACAAACAACAAGAGGATCATGAAGGCCCTGTATCGCTCACCTGAACTATTGACCTACAGATCACCAAGATTAACATTCTGACCAAGTTTCATTAAGATATGGTCATAAATGTATTGTCTAGAGTGTTAACTAGTTTTTCCTTTATTTGACCTAGTGACCTAGTTTTTGACCCCACATGACCCAGATTCAAACCTGGCCTAAAGATCATCCAGATTAACATTCTGACTAAGTTTCATGAAGATACAGTCATGAATGTGGCTTCTAGATTGTTAACAAGCTTTACCTTTGATTTGACCTGGTGACCTAGTTTTTGACCCCATCTGACCCAGATTAGAACTTAACCTTAGGATCATTAGAACATTCTGACCAAGTTTCATAAAGATATGGTCATAAATGTGGTCTCTAGAGTGTTAACAAGCTTTTCCTTTGATTTGACCTGGTGACCTACTTTTTGACACCACATGACCCAGATTCCAACTTGGCATAAAGATCATCAAGATTAACATTCTGACTAAGTTTCATTAAGATACAGTCATAAATTTGACCTCTAGATTGTTAACGAGCTTTACCTTTGATTTGACCTGGTGACCTAGTTTTTGACCCCACATGACCCAGATTCAAACCTGACCTAGAGGTCATCAATTCTCTAGAGTGTTAACAAGCTTTACCTTTGATTTGACCTGGTGACCTAGTTTTTGACCCCACCTGATCCAGATTGTATCTTGACCTAAAGGACTTCAAGATTAACATTCTGACCAAGTTTTATAAAGATATGGTCGTAAATGTGGCCACTAGAGTGTTAACTAGCTTTTCCTTTGATTTGACCTGGTGACCTAGTTTTTGACCCAACCTGACCCAGATTTGAACCTGACCTAAAGATCATCAAGGTTAACATTCTGACCAAGTTTCATGAAGATACAGTCATAAATGTGGCCTCTAGAGTGTTAACACGCTTTTCCTTCGATTTGCCCTGGTGATCTAGTTTTTGACCCCAAGTGACCCAGATTTGAAACTGACCTAAAGCTCATCAAGGTTAACATTCTGACCAAGTTTCATGAAGATACAGTCATAAATGTGGCCTCTAGGGTGTTAAAAAGCTTTATTTTTGATTTGACCTGGTGAACTAGTTTCTGACTACACTTCACCTAGATTTGAACTTGACCTTAAAATCATCAAGAATAACATTCTGACCAAGTTTCATAGAGATCATATCATAAATGTGGCCTCTAGAGTGTTAACAAGCTTTACATTTGATTTGACCTGTTGACCTAGTTTTTGATCCCACCTAACTCAGATTTAAATTTGACCTAAAGATCATCAAGATTAACATCCTGACCAAGTTTCATTAAGATATGGTCATGAATGTGGCCGCTAGAGTGTTAACAATCTTTTCCTTTGATTTGACTTGGTGACCTAGTTTTTGACTCCACATGACCCAGATTCAAACTTGACCTAAAGACCATCAAGATTATCATTCTGACCAGGTTTTATGAAGACACAGTCATAAATGTGGCCTCTAGAGTGTTAACAAGCTTTTCCTTTGATTTGACCTGGTGACCTAGTTTTGGACCTAAGATGACCCAATATCGAACTCGTCCAAGATTTTATTAAGGGTAACATTCTGACCAAGTTTCATTAAGATTGGGCCAAAATTGTGACCTCTAGAATGTTAACAGTCAAATTGTTGACGACGAACGGACAACGGACACAGGACGATCACAAAAGCTCACCTTGAGCACTTCTTGCTCAGGTAAGCTAAAAAGGTGGATGTATATAATAAAAGGTCATTACAACAGTAGCTAGATCTGGGATTTTGTATCCGGCTCGAGTAGATTTTGCAAGGACGGATCACACTCGGCGCTTGCGCGGCTCGTGAGATCTGATCTGGCAAAATCCACTCGAGCCGAATAAAACATCCCAGATCGGGCTACTATTATAATAACCCTATCGTAGTTGCACGTTGAAAGATAGGAGCATGAAAAACCCGGATATTTGCCGACCGCCTCTCGTACAGTCCTAAAATGCTGGTTGCACTATTTATTTGGTATTGCATTATTTATTGACTGGACACCATTCGTTCAACGATATTACGTTGAAGGAACCGAAACAAAGTTCATTAAAATTTTATTCTGTGCCAGCATTTACTCCTTCTCTGCAAATGAACGACAACTTCCAAACCTTAATCAGAGGTGGTAGACAAATAACTATCGTCGCGGAAATCATTGTCTCGCCGGAGATCGAACTCCCCAACTTTTGACCAGGAGTCTTGTGCTCTATTGTGCAAACATAGGCGGGCCTAATGGACTTGTTATACAATAATTTCATTAGCAGCCGCCCTGAACTGAACGACTGAAGCGATCACATTAGATTTTCCCCTGATAGAATCTGAACATAGAACATGTTGGTGTTGCTTCCGGCGTGTGGCATCCTGTTCAACATACTTAAGAAAAAAGCAAGCCGTGCTCATACAACAGCTACCAATAAGTCATTCTAACAGTTAATCATCATTGTCTTATATTTAAAGATCTTACTTTTTAAGCCAGCTGCCGACCACTCTCTCTGATGCACCAAGTCCATAAACGTTGGCAGTGTCCAAGAAATTGCCTCCTAGCTCAGCATATCTGTCCATTACCTTATGTGACATTTCTTCGTTAAGCTGAGTGGCAACTGGCATTATCTTCAAATCAAATATAAATATGTTGCCATTTAATGATCGTTCTGGTTATTTATACAGGAAACAGCGGGAGGTTCGTGAACAAACCTTATTACAATTAAGTTTTTGTTATACCTCTTAAATATGTTTTCTTTTGGAATTTTATACCTCACAGACTGTTGTTATTTTAGTTTAAAACTGCATTGTTCAAAAGATGTATGAAACTTGTTTCGAAATATATACTTTGTTCCAGATAATATAATACGGTTATTATAATATTAGCACTACAGAATGACTGTATTCTTTTGTATTTCCATGATGGTAATTATACATGATTTGCATGATAAAAATGAGAAATACAAGTATTTGCTAAGAAATTGACAGCGACATATATTAGGCCAAGACAGCGAAGACAATATGTTTAATGTCTAAACATTGTATTGAATGAATGTAGCATTATGCACAGTATTTGATATATTCAATCTGACTAAAGTACTTGATCTTCTAAACGAAGATCTGAGAACGACCCATTCACATTCGTCTTCTGTATATTTTGGATTTCCAGTATTGCTATTTTTATTTTAGCCAATCAGACGACTTGTTCGAATGTCAAAGAGTAAGAAAAATGTGCAGTCATTTCAGGGCTCGAACCCGGGACCCCTCGCTTACAAAGCAAGTAGCCTACCGACTGAGCTAACCGGCTATCTGATACATTATGACATAAGAATTGTAAATATCAAAAGTCAAAGCTACAGGTAGATTTGCAAGATGTTGTAAGTTAGGCTCTGATTGGCTAGCGAAAGGGTCGTCAGAACGAGGCAATGAATAGGTCGTTCTCAGATCCTATGCGTAGCGTAATAGGATATGTACTTTAGTCAGATTGTTGATATATTAAGCCGAGTTTAGATCAAACTTTGTTTCTACAGGGTAAGATCGTTATTTATCTATGTTTTTAAACCTTTACTGAAAAGGGATTGACTGAATAAGTTTGTAGATGAATTTATGAAAACACATTAATTCAGGGAGGGCATAAATTGTCCACCTGTCATTATGCAATATAATAGGGTTATTATAACAGTAGCTTGATCTAAGATGCAGTATTCGGCTCTAGTGGATTTTGCCAGATCGGATCTCACGAGGCACGCCGAGTGTGATCCGACCTTGAAAAATCCACGAGAGCCGAATACAAAGTCCCAGATCTAGCTACAGTTATAATGACCCTTTTATTATATACTTTTACCATTTTTATTCTTGTTTTGTTCTTGAACGAAATCTTCAATGTTTATCGATATTAAAGGGAACATAGTGAAGTTTTTATGTGCGCTTTTTATAGAATTGTGTCGGGCCATGCATATTAATGAAAATAGTCCGGCAGCATACAATACGGAAGGTACAATACGGAATTCAAAAGATACAATACGGAATTTTTGTCTGTCTGTTCATATTCAATTGTGAAATACAAGCAGATTTTTACAGAATTTATATAGGTATATAATAAAGCTGTATTATACCAGTATTACAGGAATGATTTTCACGAAATTCTTGTGGGAGAAAAATGTAGGTCACTTGGTTGCGGTGGGTCTTTAACGCTGCTGTCACAAAACTTGAGAAATCTGAGTGTGTATTAAATACATGTAATCAAAATTATTCAGAAATTTAATCCATGTTGGTACACGTTTTTACGACAACTACAGTTTTCACGGAACATGCATAAATGAAACATGATAATTGTCAATCTGACAGTTAAACATGAAACCACAACTTACCCCTTCCCCAAACGTCATTGTGCCCAAACACAGGTTTGAAACTTGGACCCCAGTCCTGCCGAGATAATTGTACGCAACTTTCGCTTCCGCCATTCTTTTGTACTGGTCTGAAAGTGTAAGAAAAGTGTATAGTAATAAAGAATGATGTATCTTCTTTGTGCTACCGAATAAATAATACAATTGTTAACCTACACATCTTACTTGACAATTAGAACATACAGTTATTACTTACTTAAAGTCAATGATATCCAAATTACAGCAACCAACAAATTTTAGAATTAAACTGCTAGTACCTGATATGCGGTCAAAAATTGATAAAATGGCTTGCGATTATTATAGTAAAGCTGATAAGGTTTTGTTTATATTATATGTCCTGTATTTTCAACCGTCCTTGATATTAATGTCTATACGGCCTGCATACTAAAGTTAATTTTACTACGGCAGAGCGTTAGTGCCAGTTGTATCTTATTTATTTAATCAAAATTTCCAGATACTAACTCGAAATGTCGAGTTTCTAAGTCGAAATCTCGAAATTTTGAAGTATGTATCTCGACATAGTGGCTCAGTAACTCCAAATTTTGAGTAACTAATTGCGTAATATAGTATACTGTAAACCTAGAAATGTTCGCGGATACTATATTTCGCGTTTTTTTCAAAACGTGGACATTTTTACGGATACAAATATTCGCGGAATCATATCCATCGCGAATCCCGCGAAAAGTAAAGTCGCAAGTGAACATATTTAGTATACTAAGGTAAGTATCACTGCATAGTTGAATTTATAGTATTCTCGAAGACGTTCAGCTTTATTGTACCCTTTAATTATAAATGCGCCCCAATCCTTTTCATCCATATCAATGGTTATTCACACCCCCCAATTATTGACAGTCAGTAAATTGCTGTTATTTGTTTGCCATTTAAATAGGCGATTAATCCACACGTAGCAGAAATAGACACAATATTTTACTTACAGATAATATATCGTATTGACTGCCGACTGCAAATTACATGTATATGTCGTTCGATAGATGCATATTGTTTTTGTTTTTATACCCAGTTGCCTGACGGATCGATATTGAAAAGGCTGTTGCTTCATACAATCAATTGAAATAATGTGGATTTGTGCACTCATGTTATACAATTATGGTAGCAGAATATGAGTTATTAATATCCAGATATGTGTAAACACAGAGCCATTTTATAGTGATTTATTTAAGATGAAGCTAGAATCTTTCGCGTTTTTGTTAGATCAGAGTTTTTCGCGGCTGTTTAATTTCACGGAAATATACTACCCACGAAAGGCGCTAATTTAAAAAGCGCGAAAACAATTCTAGGTTTACAGTACGTAGATGTGTAGGTCCTGGCCAAAATTAAGTACCTTGTGAAGCCACCGGGTAGCCTTGGATGGTCAAATGACCGGGCTGCGTTCGCTCTTACACAATATCACCGCCTTTTTAACTATATTTAAGTCTGGAAGGTTTTTAACCCGCTTTAAGCCCATATGGCAAGAAAAATATAGACATAACCTACATGAATGTGTAGTTATGAGTCCGATCAAGATCCAGCAGCTGGATAACTCTAGATAAACAAGGTGACCGCGTGGCGTTCGAACTTATAATAGTTCACTATTTGACCATATCTTGAAGATTTTTCGATTCAGTTCGATCCCTACTACAGGAACGTACTATCAATGTAAATGTTTTATATCTTGGATACAGTTTGGAGATAACGACAGTATTGATACCCCCACCCTGGCAGTGAGTGGTCGTCTCCAGGCGGTAAGTAAGGGATTGTCTCCAAGCGATAATGGGTCGTCTCCAGGCGATAAGCGACTGTCTTCAGGTGGTATATAAGGGACCTCCTCCAGGCAGTAAGGGCTCCTATCCTCGCAGTAAGGGGTCGTCTTCAGGCAAAAAGCAAAGGACCGTCACCGAACGTTAATGGTCCGTATCTAGATGGTAAGGGATTGTCTAGTGGTGGTAAATGAAGAACGCCTTCTGACAGTAAGGGACGGCATCCAGGAGGTAAGTAAGGGACCGTATCCAGACTATAATGAAGAGTATCTGGGTGGTAAGGGGTCATAGCCTGGCACTTAGTAAGGGACTGTTTCCAGGCGGTAAGGGACAACTGCCAATCGGTAAGTACGGGACAGTCACCAGGCGGTTAGAAAATGACTGTCTCCAGGCGGAAGGGGGCGGTCTCCAGGCGGTAAGAGACAGTCAGCGGGCAATTAGGGGCAATCTCTAGCCGGTAAGGGACAAACTCCTGGCAGTTAGGGACAGTCACCAGGCGGTAAGCAATAGACTGTCTCCAGGCTGTGATAAAACATGTGATAAAAGGTTATATAGTTTTATCACACTTCAGACGTCGCGGGATTGAAATAAAACCATTAGACTAATTTGATAATACACTACTAGTGTAATAGAGCCATGATTTTAACGTCGTTTATTGATAGAAGAGGTTGGTCGAACTTACTTGTTCTTTAATAGGTAAAGAAAGAAGAAATGTTGGTGCTTCAACAGAAAAAGCTTACATGTGATAAAAAGAATACAACATTTGTGTCTTTCCACATTGAATTTAATAAACTCGTTTAATAAATTCAATATGAAAAGACACTCATGAAATACCCTCTATCTACAGGATTGATTTCTTTTACATGTTAACATAATAATTCTCTTATGTTGTTTTTTTTTTCGTTAAAAAACTATTCAGTTATAAATATTATATATTCTATCATGTTAAATTGATGCCGCGTGCAATTTGGATTTCTGAAACAGTGGGTTTCTCAGGATATAATGTATCGTTATATTTCAGTAATACTCTGAAAGCTTGACATGAAATTTCATACTCTAGTAGCTGCAAAATAAAATAAAAACTCTTTTATTCAAGCACACATTCTACAGTCCTTTGTCTGGGTCGTCTCTAAGTGAAAAGACATATTGGCCTCATTTCTCGTACACTGAAATTAAAGGGACAACAATAAATTTCCTTTTTAGATATCTGGAAATAAATGCTATATTTACTGACATCCTATATGTTACGGAAACACATGAGAATTTGCTGTTTTTACTACTTTTTACGATGAAAATCGAAAAGCGTTTATAACGCTTTTACTCTAGGTAAACTCTCTCCATTATAAATATCTATATTTTGAAGTCATCATTCACTACTTCAACTATTATTGGTTACGACTTTATTGCCGCGGCGGTCCGGGGTTCGATTCCCGACGCGGTCATCTCTTTTTCTTGATTTGGAATTTTTAAAATATTTTAGAAACAAAATCTCATATTCTAATGTTCATAAAATGACCAAACTTAAATTTGAAAGAAAGATTATTTTTCAGCCAAATCTGGAGGTCAGTGCCTTTAACACTGTTTGGCATCTTTCTTAACCGACACCTAACTCTGAGTACGAGCATTAACGCTTGGAGCTGAAATTACTTTTTAAGCTACTTTGTCTTTTCAATAGAAACGATGGAACAACCTTTGACTATAATATCTTTAGGAATGATGGTGAAAAAAGATGCACGTATCAAATGTTTAGTAGAATTGTGGTCAAACTTTTAGGGTTTTAATCCGCGCTTTTAAGATATCCGATCCACAAATATAGGTATTATTTCGATGCCTGATGACCCAATGTTTTTGTTATCTTTTGAAAGAGTTGTGTCTAATGAATAAGAATTGAAAATTAGTAAATAAGATGACCATAAATAATATACATGAATCACTGCAGTCATGTTTTTTTACTGCAAAATGATACATCTTACACTGTAATAACTGGATTTCTGTTGAAGTATCATTGAAAACTGAAAAGTAAGAAATATAAAAATTCTATAACATATTTTTGTAATGTAATTTATATTTTCTTTTTCAGTAGATAATAGACTGTCAAATGATACCAAGATTATATGAGCTTACCAGGCATCAATATTTGATATATTCTAATAGGTTTTTTCCTTAAACATGGAAATGCCTGTTACCAAGTACTGCTGTAAAAGATGTAGAAAGGGAACAATTTGCTTGCTTCAGTATAATATCGAATATGAATACCTGTCAACGAGCAATGATAGTTCAGTATAACATGATCTCTAACATTTTAATGTACACATTGGTCTGTTAAAACGTTCATTCAGAGTTCTATTATGCCAAGTGGCCAATCAGAATTATATGAGATGAACAAGTGACTGCCAGACGCTGATAAGCCTCAGTATCAATTTGGCTTTCGGACAAAGAAGACACCTTGGACTTTAAATGCTATAAAATCGGATAATTAATCATCTTAATGCTACATATTTGTAAATTTTGCTGAATTTTAAATTCATTATTAAATGTAAACGTTTACCTAATTAAATTATAGAGTTAAACCGGACATATTATGTTAAACTCTGGAAATTACGTGATCTGTGAAGATTAGTCTGGATTTTACAGACTGGAAGATCTGTTATACCTGGCATTTCTCAAGGAAACAATATGGCCAGCAAGAGCACACAAGGTGCCATCATATATGAGGGACAGTTTGACTCCGAACAAAACGTTGTTTATATAATAAACAATGACTATTTTGCACTAGTGCAAAACAATACAAAACTTTCCTTGGTTTGCAACACGAAGGGGAAATTGCTGTAACCGCCTTCGTTTTTAATTAAAAGTTACCGTCCTTACGCCTTCTCACGTCATTTGCAAAATAATAGGGCGGTTACCCTTACTGACCTCTGTTTTGATCTCAAATTAACTCCCCGTTGATGTCATTTGCAAATTGAAGGTGTGGTAACCATAACATACGTCTTTTTCCCATCCAAAGCTACTTCCCCTAGCTCCTTGACGTCATTTGAAAAATAAAGGGTAGTTTATCCTGGCGGTGATCTTTTCTACAATTTACAGTTACTTCCAGTTCTCCCCTTTACACTATTTACAAAATAAAGGAGAGGTTACCCTAATTGACTTCTTTTTAATCTAAAATGATCTTTCATAGCCCCTTTAACGCCATTTGCAAAATAAAAGGGACATTACTCTTACCGGCATGTTTTTTCTTAATCAAAATTACTTCCCTTACTCACGTCATTTTCAAAAAGTAAATGGGAGGTTAACCTAACATACCTCTTTTTGACATCCAAGATTATTTCCCATAGCCCCTTAATGTCATTTGTAAAGTAAAGGGGCTATTATCCTAACTTCCATAATAGATTGTTTTCATATAAAGTTATATCCCCTATCCCCGTTGAAGCCATTTGCAAAAAAAAATGTAGGTTACCCGTACTGACATCTGAGGCTATATGCAAAGTATAGGGAAGTTACCCTAACAGACCTTTTTATCATCCAAGATTACTTTACAAAACTCGTTGAACCCATTTGCAAAATAATGGGGAGGTTACCCAAACGGATCTATTTTTTGCATCCAGAAGTATTTCCATTACTTTCAATGACGCCATTTGCAAAGTAAAGGTAAGGTTACTGCAACATACTTCTTTTTCCCTTCTGAGGTTACTTACAATAGCCCATTGACGCCATTTGCAAAGTAAAGTGAGTGGAGGCTACTGCAACAGACTATTTTCCCATCCAATGTTACTTCCCTTAGCTCCTTGACGCCATTTGCAAATTAAAGGGTAGGTATATCTTACATACCACTTTTTTTCTTACCAAAGTCACTTCCCTTACTCTTAATGACTTGTTAATATGTCTTAGTTCTGAACAGGCAGCGCGACATTTAACGTTAACGTTGGTGTTGCGACATATTGACGGTGTTACAAATTCTTGCGTTAAAAGTGCGATACGTTGCGGCAAATGATTTTGCGACATCTACCAGTGGTTGCAACATTAATGATGTAGGAGATTGTCTGAGAATTTCTTTATCCTCTGTGAGCTTGAAGAACATTAGTGTCAAGGCAAACAAGAGAACAAAATTATAACAGTGGTCACTGAATTCGTTTTGATTTCGTAGGGCATTTCCTTTGCGACTGTTTAAGCATTTCTGATATTTTGTATATTGGAAAAAAAATGGTGGTACTTTATAAAACATATAATATCAAACTTAATGTTATAGGGATTTCAGGTCTTACAGGTTAATATATAAGTATAAATGTCATTAACAAATCTCTTTCATTAGCTCACCTGAACTTAAGGTTCAGGGTGAGCTATTAGTATAGGGTGGATGGTTCGGCGTCCGTTATCCACATTTTTACTTAAACATCTTCTTCTCTTAAACTACCGGTCAGAATAACACCAAAGTTGGTCTGTAGCATCCTGGTGAGGTTCTCTTCCAAGTTTGTTCAAATGAGGTCACTTGGTCCCTTTTAGGGGCCGCTAAAGCTAAATATAATAGAAAAACATTAAAACGACATCTTCTTATGAACCTCTGAATGGATCTTCATCAAACTTGGTCTGTAGCATCATTATAAGGTCCTCTTTCAATTTTTTTTTTCAAATGTGGGCACTTGGTCCCTTTTAGGGGCCGCTAGAGCTAAAATAACGACTTGTTCTCATGAACCGCTAGATGGATCTTCATGAAACTTGGTCTGTAGTATTGTTATATGGGTCTCCTCCAATTATGTTCAAATGGAGCATTTTCAGGGGCCGCTAGAGCTAAAAATCTTTAAACGACTTCTTCTTATGAACCGGTTGATAGATCTTAATTAAATTGGTCTCTAGCATCATTATAAGGTCTTCTCACAAATTTGGAAAAATCGGTGCACTTGGTCCCTTTAAGGGGTTACTAGAGCTAAAAATAAAATACCTTAAAAAAACTTCTTTCTGTGCATCGCTTGATAGAACTTCATTAAACTTGGTCTGTGGCATCATTATATGGTCCTGTACCAATTTTGTTCAGATGGGGCACTTAGCCCTTTTAGGGGCCATAAGAACTAAAAGATAGGTATACGTTTAAACGACTTCTTTTCAAGAACCGCTCGATCGATCTTCATCAGACTTAGCGTTTAGCATTATTATATGGTCCTCTATCACAATTTTTTCAAATGGGGAACACTTGATTCCTAAAAATGGAAATACGTTTAAAAGACTTCTTCTCATGAACCGTTTGATCATCAAACTTGGTCGGTAGCATGGTTATATGGTCCTCTTCCAATTTTGTTCAAATGCTGGAACTTGGTCACTTTTATTGGTCGCTAAAGCTAAATATAGAAAAACCTTTAAACGACGTCTTCTCTTTTAATCTGGTCTGTAGCATCATTATAAGGTCTTCTTTCAAGTTCGTTCAAGTGGGGGCACTTGGTCTCATTTAGGAGCTAATAATAGAAATACGTTTGAACGATTTCTTCTCATAAACCGCTTGACAGACCTTCATCAGACTTGATGTGTATTGTTGTCATAAGGTCTTCCTCTATTTTTTTTTCAAATGAGGGTCACTTGGCCCTTTTTAGGGGCCGTAAGAGCTGCAAATAGAAAAAAAAACTTTAAACGACTTCTTCTTATGAAGCGCTTGATGGATCTTCATCAAACTTGGTTTGTAGCATCATTATAACAAATCTCACAAATTTATTCAAATGGGAACACTTGGTCCTATGAAGGGGCCACTAGAGCTAAAAATAGAAATACCTTTAAACAACTTCTTTCCATGCATCGCTTGGTGGATCTTCATTGAACTTGGAATGTGGCGTCATTAAATGATCTTCTCCCAATTTTGTTCAAATGGGGGCACTTGGCCCCCGTAAGGTGCCGCTAGAACTAAAAATATAAATACCTTTTAAACAACTTATCATGAAGTGCTTGATGGATTTTCATCAAACTTGGTATGTAGCATAATGATATGGTCCTCTCCCAAGTTTGTTCAAATGGGGACAATTGGCCTATTTTAGGGGCCGCTAGAGCTAAAAATTGAAATACTTGTAAAGTCTTTATTCAATTTTTTATTATTTTTTTTTTCAAGATTTTCTTTCAAATTTAAAACATCGTCGCAAGCAAGATCTTATCAGTTCAAAGTTGGCCTCAGGTGAGCGGCTTAGGCTCAGTTTGGCCTTAGATGTTACATAATTACCCCACCCACTTTGTTATCAATGAGAAAAAAGTATTTAAATAAAAAAAAAGAAATTCTGACGTTAAGATTTTCAAAATATTTTGCAGCTTTAATGACACACAAAAATGTTTTAAAGGAACATTTTAAAATGGGGTCACCATGCATCTAAGAGATTTATTAAAAACTGTCAAAAACTGGTGAAATTTGATATTTTTGTTCTTTTTTGTTTTGTGAAGCAACAAGCTTGGCATTACCCTCAATATTTCTGCCATAACTAAAAAGATAGGTTTTTATGGGTACTTATTTCAAATACACCACGAAGGCACATTTTCCACCAAATTACGGTGAACCTTAACCCTGAATTTAACAACCTGATAAACCCCGAAACACGCGTAAATGCGATAAAATACTGCAAACCGAGCGAAATATATGCAAGAAGACGTATGATCAAATATAGATGTCATAAAGAACATCTTATCATCAAAACTTGGGGTCAGTAAGAACCTTCCCTGCAAATCATGTGGTGTCAGACAAAACATTTTTGGTCCACCCATCGGACTTTAACACCTCGTATTTTCGAAAGTAATGGAGATTTCGCCGGGATATTTGGCAGAAGAAGAGATGGAATATTTGGCTTTTGACTGAGAGTAATGTCAAGCCTGTTGCTTCAGAAATGAGAAAAAAACTCTGTTCAATATCCAAAACAATGAAAATCTGGCCGTGGGTTAGCCATCTGTGCGATTATTTGGTGTTTTTTGTTGTTGTTGTTGTTTTTAATTCAGAAAACATTCCTTTAAAGGCTTCATTCTATCCTCGAAACTTGGTAAGAATTGGGTTTTCATTAATTCATATATAAATAAAAGAATTGAAAAGACTAACTGTTAAACGAAAACAAGCTCTTAAAAGTGTCACGTTGTCCGATTTGTTGTGCTTTTGTCTTGTGATGTCGCGTGATGTAATAGAGTTTATGTAGTGAATTCTTCGTGAAAAAGAAACCGACAGGGAGGGAAACGGAGCGTACCTTTGACTGACACCTTGAAGTAACAAAAACGTGTCGGCTGCCTTTGAAATACGATATATGAATTTATTTAATAAGTAATGTTCTAGACACACCGTTTCAGCGGTTATCGACCTCGACTGATGATAAACAGGGTAATAATGATTGTAACATAATCATTAGATTTAGTTTGCGATAGAGCGATGACTGTAACGTGACACAACAGGTTGGCGTTTAACCAGATGATACTCAGCAGACCTCAATATCGGTAGAAACGCGAAATGTGGAATATAGTGATAAACCTGTGGACATTATGAAAAATGAATGTGAAAAATCTGGATAATATGACGATTCTTTGACATTATTTGTTCCATCATGTGTAAAAACTGTGGTTTTATTTAAAGACGGGAAGCGTTTTATTATGGATATTTGAAAGACGTTTGGATTGAGAAGGAACATTATAGTTCGGTAAGTCACACTTGACTGGGCTACTGATATCGAAAGCTGTTGTCATTACAAGCTGGCCAGTCAAACTCCGTGACCTTAGAAATAACCTCTGACATTAAAACTATGCTTTCCTAATTGAGGCGATTCTCTGACTGAACATGTCCATGGGTTACATATTACTTAACCCGAGGATGGTTGACTGATTCTTTTATTTCCTCCATTCTTGAAGAACATAACATATGTACAAACAGATAGACATATATCAACAAATTTACATGTAAACAACTAAATATTATCGTTATCTTCAAATGCATGGTTAATATGTAAAAACAAACCCCATTGCGACCCTTTAATTATGCGCAATAAATTTACGAATCGAATCGTAATGGATTGACCGGGTCAATGTCTTATTTCCGTATTTACTCAACTGAAAGTGGTAACAGATTTAATTTGTTGTTGGATTTAACAGTTTATGTTAAATAATAACTAGCGTAAATACCTACTTGACATTTTTTGGCAGTATAAAACAGACATTGCGGCCAAAATTTTACAAGATGATCATTATATATTTATATAGATGTGCCCTAGAAGGAACTTTTGCTATGCTTTATCTTGTTTTATATGTAACTGCATTCCTATATTAACTATCGGGTGTATCAATATGGTTTGCATGGCATGGATTGAACTTTATCCATATTGTATCTAATTGTGACTGTAACTAGCTGTTTAAAACAAAAATTGCAATAAACTGTGTTTCGTGGAATTAAAAATTTCAACATGCGTTTGAATTTTTTTTTTCTCTTGTCTATCTTCCGTTACAGAAACACGATTTCTGATTTATTTGTAAATTGACCTTGATATTTTGTTACGTGAATGAATACATTCCTTTTTTAGAAAAAAAAGAGAATATTAATGAAGGGGTGGTTATTGCTACGCATGGGCAATTAGTAGACGCTCTTCAGCGTGTAGAGCCGTTCTTCGAAATTATTGCTACAGTCACATGAGTCTTCAGGAATAAGAAGCCACAGTTTTTGAAATATAACTCTCTCTGATTTGTCAAAAAAGTAGGTTGCACACTATCACGTTATAAAGTGTGATAATTGCTATCCGTGATACCTGAATTGCGCATACAGTGACGTAATGAAGATGTATTGTCATTTTTAGCGAAAGATAAATGAGCCACACTACGAGAAAACCAACAAAGTGCATTAGCAACCAGCATGGATCCAGATCAATCTGCGCAGTCTGGCCAGAATCCATGATGTTCGTTTTCAAAGCCTATTGCAATTAGAGAAACCGTTAGCTATCAGTAGGCCTATGGATCCTGACCAAACAGCGCAGATGCGCAGGCTGGTCTGGATCCAAGCTGGTCGCAAGTGCTCTTTGATGGTTTTCTTATGGTGCGGCTCAAATCAAGTTTCAAATTTATTGATAAATTCCGAACCCATAAGGGCATGTGATACTGTATGGCATATAACACAAAGTAGCAAAGTAATATCAGACGGCAAGACAACTAACCCTATATATAACCAAATAAGTTTTTATATTGTTGACATCTCGATTCTATTTTTGACCAGCAAATGTTGAATTGGCCTAGATCTATTCCATCCTTAGACAAGCGGATCTACCAAATTTACAACAGACAAAGATCTACAAACACAAAAACGCAACATAAACTCAACACAAAAAAAATGGAAAAGTCAACACTACTACCGGGCAAAACAAGAAGAGAGCGGGTCATTTTATAGGCTAACATGATCTTTTTACAAAATATCGACAGTGTCAACAGTGTATCTATATAGTTGCTGTTCATTAATGATGGAAATTTTACAGCATTTGGATGTTCAAATAAAACTTGTCATTGTACTTCTTTCTTGCATCAGACTGCTACTAAGATAGTCAAATTCGTCACCTGGAAGGTTCGAAGCACAAAGATGACTATCTTAATTCTCTGGGAATATATAGAAATAGTAAGTTCCAAAATGTGGTTAATCATAGAATAACCCGTGTTTTGAGCTCTTAAGAATTTACACAGGAACCTGAAATTTCATCAAAAATCAAGCAAACACAATTCTGAATAAAAAAGATCCCCGCTGTATATATATAAAAAACACACACCAGGAATGCAACGCATTCACACTCCACCAACCACATGAAAACAAGAAAAAATAAAGAAAAAAAAAGAAGTGCGAGTGTGAACAAGTGGTTTCATTACTGAGAGGCAACAAAAATATAGCCACAACTGTGCTTACTTGTCGCTGTCACTGTATTGACTAATGTCGTAGAGCACAAATAAATAATATAGTACAATAATAAAAATACTTCGTTTGTGTTTGACATTCCCGGCCTTCCATACTTTATTCTTTCTATATCTAATAAGTATCTGCACGTGATCTTTAACACCCAGTCACAGCACTGGTTAATTCTTGGTCAAAATTTCAAAATGGCTTTGTTTACGTAGGTACCTCATTTATACTTGTGCAAATATTTAGAGATGACAGGACAGAGGGCCAATGAGGTGGTACCCTCTTAGCCATCTCTCGTTCCCTTGTCAGCTCAGAACAGCCTCATATCAGGTCAAAATGCAATTCTGTCTGTGCCAAACTGTCCCTCAAAGGTATTAAAGATATATACATCTCTTCCTATTACAAACCTAAGGGAGATGATGACACATCCTAAAGTGAACTTTGGTCAACCATCCAGAATATCCCCAAAACAGTTCTGTCTGGGTCCTTGGTGATTTTAACATGCCTGGTGTTGACTGGACATCAGAATCCATCTCTGAAAACTGTAGGTACCGTAACTTGTATACCTCCTTTCTTGAAAATACTAGTATAGTTAATTTCAATTTCCAGCAAATGGTCACAATCCCTACTAGAGGAAACAATATCTTGGATCTTTTCCTCACAAACATGCCCTCTCAGGTTCATAACACCACTACTTTACCCACCCCACCCTCCCTAGGTTCCTTCAGATCACGACATTGTCTTTCACGAGATAAAGGTTAATAGAGGCCGCCCTATACAACTGATCAGAAAAATGAAATGCTACAAGAAAGCAAACTGGAATGGCATCAAACAAGACTTTGAAATGTTTTCAAAGCAGTTTCTTGCAGCAAATCACACTGATCCAAACAGTGCTTGGTCATCATTTAAGGATGAGCTAAACCGCATTAGCTCTATCCACATCCCAACTAGATGTACTAAAGTCCGTCGTGATCTCCGATGGGTTACTCCTGCCATCATTAGGTAAATAAGGAAACGGGACCGTCTGCTTTCCAAAATACATAGGTCAAATTCCCACTCCCACTCTGAAAAACTGGTCAAAGAATATACATGTAAATGCTTAAAGGGAAAAATACAAAAAGATATTAGGAATAGCTACTGGCAGTATTTAGACACCATAATCTTCACTGCCGACTCCAAACCAGGTCAAAACAAAACGTTTTATTCATTTGTCAAATCGAATAGGACAGAAAATAGTGGTGTTGCTCGTTTTAAAAGTGAAGGCCAAACATTTGTCGCTCCGGCAGCAAAAGCAAACATACTCAATCGGCAATTTGAGTCAGTTTCTGACGGCCTCAGCCCCTAAGCCTCGCCCAGTCATGCAAACAACTGCTAACCCCTGTAAATAAACCAGTCATGCCCAAGGTCAACATATCCCAGGAAGGTGTAGAAAAGCTCCTTAAAAACCTGGATCCTAGTAAAGCCTCTGGCCTAGATGAACTGCCATCTAGGTTATTGAAGGAACTGTACTTAGAAATAGCCCCTGTCCTTACCTACATATTCCAAATCTCCCTCAATACTGGTATTGTCACCAATGACTGGAAGCATGCAGTCATTGCCCCTGCATATAAAAAAGGCCCTAAGTGTAAAACCTCTAATTATTGCCCCATATCCCTCACATGTATTGCCTCAAAGTTAATGGAACTTATCCTTTTCTCCAACATCATGTCCTTCTATGATCAGTTTAACATTCTCAGCCCCTACCAACATGGTTTCGGGTCAAAACACAGCTGTGAAACACAGCTAATAAGGTTTTCCCAAGAAGTCAGTGACAGCTTAGAACAAGGTCAACAAACAGATATCATAGTCATGGACTTCAGCAAAGCTTTCGATAAGGTAGATCATCACAAACTAGTCTACAAGTTACAAAGACTAGGTGTCAATCCACAGGTCACTTCTTGGGTCAAGTCCTTCTTTCAGGGTCGCACTCAGCAGGTTGTCGTCAAAGGTCACAATTCAGACAATCTCCCCGTCCTCTCTGGTGTCCCACAAGGCTCAGTCCTCGGACCTTGCCTCTTCCTCTCGTACATAAATGATCTGCCTGAAAGTGTTAAAGGCAAGGTGAGGCTGTTCGCAGATGATACAATAGTCTATGTTACGATCAAATCAAACAGTGATGCCCAAGCTCTACAGCAAGATCTTTTCAGTTTCGAAACCTGGGAGTCTGATTGGTCCATGGAATTCAGTCCAGATAAGTACGAAGTTCTAAGAATCAGTCGCAAAAGAACCCCTGAAATATCCCCTTATAAGCTGCATGACATCGAGTTAAAATCGGCTGATTCTGCCAAATATTTATGCGTAACCATTAGTAAAGACCTATCATGGACTAATCATATCAATAATGTAACATCCAAAGCAAAAAATTCCCTAAGATTCTTCAAACGTAATGTCAAAACCCCAAATAAAAGAGTCAAAGAGATTGCGTATAAAACCTATGTTAGACCCCAGTTAGAGTACTGTTCCACCATATGGCATCCATGGCAAAAATACCTAACCCATAAAATTTAGCAAGTTCAAAGATCTGCAGCAAGATATGTCTATAATGACTACAATTACACCAGTAGTGTCTCCAAAATGATAAATGAACTAAACTGGCAAACCCTAGAACAACGCCGTAAGATCAGCTCAGTTACTATGTTATACACCTTGTTTTTGTTGACCACAGTCACCTTAGATCTACTAGAAACTTGAACTACTTGATACCGTATTCAAAGACACACTATCATGCAAACTCCTTTTTTCCCAGAAGCATACGTCTGTGGAACAGTCTCCCTGTGTCTTTGCAAGCTAGTCTCAGCTTAGAAGTATTTGCTGGGCAGCTACCACCCTTCTATCAGTTCTAATTCAACTTCCTGCTTTTACTTTTTAACCTGACCTGTAAAATAGTTCTTTTACTTTATCTTTGAGATGCACATAATCTCTGTATTCTTATTATTTTTAACAGCTATCCCTGACAAAGCGCCTGCTAGTTATAATCGATAACGATTGTTAAGCAGTATAACATAGACATAGACATATATATATTTTTGGACTGGAAATTATATACTGTAAACCTAGAAATGTTTTCGCGCTTTTTAAATTTGCGCCTTTCGCGGGTAGTATATTTCCGTGAAATTAAATAGCCGCGAAAAACTCTGTTTTAACAAAAACGCGAAAGATTCTAGCTTCAGCTTATATAGATCGCTATAAAATGGTTTTGTGCTTACACATACCTGGATATTAATAATTCATATTCTAGCACCGTAATTGTATAACATGAGTGCATAAATCCCCATTATTTCAATTGATTTACAATTTACTTATTTATGAAGCAACAGCATTTTCAATATCGATCCGTAAGACAAACAGGGGATAAAAACAAAAACAATATGCATCTATCGAACGACATAAACATGCAATTTGCAGTAGGCAGCCAATACGATATATTATTTGTAAGTAAAATATTGTGTGTGTGGATTAATCGCCTATTTAAATGGCAAACAAATGACAGTGTAATAACAGCAATTTACTGACTGTCAATAATTGGAGGTGTGAATAACCGTTGATATGGATGAAAAGGATTAGGGTGCATTTATAATTGAAGGATACAATAAAACTGAATGTTTTCGAGGATACTTTAAATGCAACTATGCAGTGATACCTACCTTATAATACTAAATATGTTCACTTGCGACTTCATATTCGCGGAATTAAAGCCCAATATTTAGATTTAAAGAAATGAATGAATTAACGATGAATGTAATATAAATATTTTTTAATGTCAGCATATGTGTCACGTAATGCATGTAATCACACCAAACAAAATCAACTTTAAATATGTGGTAGAAACTAAGTATAAATCCAGTTGACAACTGAAATACCCGCAATACGTGGTATAAACTAAACATAGCCAGTTGTCAAATAAAAACCAACATATTACAAATTAAACTTTCATTAAATCCCAATCAATTACATGCTTATACTATGCATCACTATAAATATACAATACAAACAAACTGATTAATAACGCATAATTCAACACCATCAGGGCTTTCAAGATAATCTCCGACATAATTATTTAAAAATGTCAGTATGTGTCTCTATATATGATATATACACAATCACTATATAAAACCGTCACTTCTGATAAACTCATTACTATTTTAAATAAGTGTTTATCACATCCCTGTTCCTCTTATTCATAGCAAATATTTCAATCATATACTGTCTATATCCGAACATCTTCTAAGTAATTTTACATTTAGACACTATAAGACATGCAAATATCAGTAAGCAAATATGCAAATCTAACTATGTCAATCTACCATGGGAATGTAATCCATCCATTTAAACATGGAACGATGCATTGAAAAACTTTCTGAAAGAAGCCACAATCATCATGCATAAATAAAAGCTAGTCATTATGCAAAACAACATATGCAAAGTAAATCAAGCACTTACATAAAACTGGCAATTATCTGCTGTATACAACAGAACATCATGCATTAATAAAAGCAAATCATAATGCACATTAACATATGCAAAGCAAATCAGGAAATTACTAAAAATTAGCAATAATAGAAAAGGGTATTTGTAATCGGGAGGGCGGGTAATTCAAATGACGTGACACATCAAAAACTAAGAACCAAGTGACGCTAAATTCGCGGTTTTTCAATATAAAGAAATAAGCAATCCAATCAAAATACCTGTATTATCGATAATCAATAACCAATGACACCTGTTAATATAAAACACTGGTTACCGGTTCAATTCTAAGGAGTATGATTATGTACTGGGCTAAAGTAGGTGTGCTTGAATTAAATATTTTAAACGAATTTAAAATAAACCGATTCGCGACGGATATGATTCCTCGAAGATTTGTATCCGCGAAAATGTTCATGTTTTGAAAAACGCGAAATATAGTATCCGCGAACATTTCTAGGTTTACAGTATTTTCCAGGTAAATATGCCTTATCTTATATTGTTCTCTATGCATGTTTGAAATTTGATAAGCTTTGTAAACGATTTATTAATTTACCTCTGTAATCTATTGGATGTCAAGCATCATTGATTTTACCTTCGGTAAATTACTTGTTTACATTTTGACAGCTGTCATCTGTCGTTGAATATTTGATATGCAATGTTCCCTGTATTGTATGGATGCTTGCTATTTATATATATGCATAGTTGTGACCTTGAAATATATATTTATTCGTTTAAGGATGAGGAGCGTAAGCTCAAGTCTAAAAAAATAAAAGATTTGTTCTGTTCTGTTCTGTAATTGTTAAATCATTATTATAATCTGTCATAACTTTATGTGTAGGATGATGCAACTATGATGTCATTATGATGCCATTGCGATACGATTATGATGACTTATTAAAGTCTGCAACCAAATTTTTGTCATCGTCCTTAAAGGAACCCATACCCTATAACATCTAAAACCATATTACAACCGCTGGACGAAAAACATCATTAGAGGACATAACATAAAATCAAATCAAATCAATTAACAAACTATAAAATTAAAGAGGGGCGGTGATAATGGCGCCCAACATTTTCAGCAGACTGTACATACTTAGTGCACGTAACTGAGATGACTATATGGAATTTGATATTCCAGGAAATTGTAATAACGCATTTTGAGGTTATTAGACTGACAAATAGCTGGATTAATTTTATACGAATGCCGGCAGGAGTCTACATTCAAGATCTTAATTGGGCCTACTACGATGGAAAAGACTGGAATACTAAGAGGAATTCCTAGGATTCAGGAACTGTGACATTCAGTGTTTCAGTGAAAGGAAGTGTTGTACTTATGTGGCGTTTTGATAACGCAGTGTTTGTTTATTATTATTTGGAATAATTTTGGATTGTGTGACGATAAATATGTGAGTTGAATTTTCTTTATATACATTATTTTTGTTGTGTGGTAAATGATTTTTTTAAACCATACTTTTCATAAAGAAGCTGAATATTTTGCATACATATTGAACAGTGTTAAAGAAGTGACCATCACATATTAACACAGACTAATTGCATGCAAATCCCCCTACTATTTTCTTTCTGTAAATCTACGTTGAAGAGAATCCTTACATTATTGCCAGGCCATATTGATTTTTTTCATTGAAAACAGGACTTACTTTCTGGAGTTAATGTTACCTGGCCTTCTTTATGCACTTTTTGTTAAATAGGTTAAAGGAAAAAGATAAGACGAGGTGGGTTCGACTATCCGGTTTAATGTTCATAATTAACTGATCTCAGTGCTTGTATATTTAGGAAGTAACACTTGTGGTAAAGTTCTATCAAAATCAGTCTGATCATGTACATCTCACACAGTTTCTCACTTATAATCCAACTAAAAGTGTACTGTAATTTCCTTGATCTCACTGATCCCCCAGATCTCTTAGATTTCTCAAAGCTCAAGCTCTGAAAAGAAATGCACTCAATACTTTTGCAAAGAGATCATTAACATACAAGTATACATTTAAACTATACAATAATCATAATTATACATTCACCATTATACATTACAACTTCAATACACATAATAATCATCAAACAATGTAGCACAAATAGGTGCTGGTATTTCCTGTCTAGTGGCCGGCTCAATGGTTATTTAATTAACATAAAATAAGTAGAACCTATGAAATAACAAAAAAGATAACAATTCACTAGTTTACGTTAAAATAACATAATTGTGGATTGGGCTCTTTTCTGACTCACAGACACACCCCCACACAAACCCAAAAACACAACATCCAAAAATCCTGGCTCGTGTCTGTATTTGAGATGACGTATTGTCCTCTACGTATCTGAAGTTGATCCGCAGCACATATTGTCACAGGGTACTCTTTTAACATTTCCTCGAGTTCATAGTTATTCATTTTAAAATGTATAGGTGTTCCAATCCATAGTATCTTGGGTCATATTTTGGCGATATTTCTTACGTCGTGGGCTGTCTGAATCACGACTCATAGGTGTGTCCAATGTATTCCTATGTCGCTTTAGATCACTATGCTTTCGTGACCGTCTTATTTCGGACCTAGCAATATCAACCGCTTGGGCTACGGGTGTCACAAGTTTTACTACGGAGAGATCTTCCCCTTTTGTTCTTGTGCTTCTCTTTCTTGTTTCTCTTTTAGTTCAGCCATTTTTCTAAGATGAGCACCGCTACCCACGATGTAACGGCCCATATGATCAGGATACACATATCCGTCCCTCAAGTCTTTGAAGTGTTGTATCCATTTTTCCGGGGCCGGTTTATCCGGTACCCATTTTTCTTGTTTATAATCGTATACCTCTATGGTACCCATTTTGCATGATGAAAAGTTAAAGCACGCCAATCCTTCTTACAACGTTCATTCATCATCATCCGATTCTTCATCGTCAAACACTTTCTTTATTATCATCCATTAAATATTCTTCTTTTCTTTTATGATCGGGGCCACAACTCATCAAATAGATCTTTTTTAAGGGCAATGGCTTGCCGAACAGATTCTTGACAGTCATGCCGTACGACTTCTTAGTTTCTTAGCGGACTGTAGAATCTGATGCTGAGTAGGTCGTTTTGTAGCTCATAAAAGTCAATTAGAAATCGGGCATAAAATTTTGTCTCAGTCTCTTTCTTAATTGAGGCAATTCATCATTAGCAGTGCGACGGTACGCTTCTTTAAAAGAGAGCCCTTGTTCTGTATAGTTGTTAACTTTAGCTTTAAATTTTTCTTTAATAGATTGTATGAGAGGATCCTGAAAACGCTTATCCCATATCTCACGGCTGATCGCTGTTCTATAATCTCAACTTTTCTACGTTTACCTGGAGGTCCCTTGATCAAAGATCGTTTCTTTACAAAAGTATCATTATTTCTATTTTCTGTTTCATCATCACTATCATCATCATCATGGTCATCAGAATCTTCCTCCTCATCTTCAACCTTGTCATCATTTATATCAGATAAGTATCCTTCACCATTGAAATAGTCTTCTTGTTTATATTCATCATCTGTTCGTTTTCTCTTTTCTGGAGTGTTTGCCTCGAAAATGTTTTCACGTAAACGGTGTTGTTCTTGGGTGCTGGATTTTAAGTATATTACCAAATAACCGTGAGGTCTTGATGTCGCTCGTTTTAAACCGTTTCATAAAGATGTTACTAGACGAAGGATATATTCTTCTTGCCAATGTAGCCACTTGCTGTCTATCAATAGGATTATTAAATAGCACCAGATACTGCGTATTCAAAGCGATATCTCTGCAGGCTTTACCTTGAGGAAACAAATTTTGGGTGAGATAAACGACAGATATGTTCCTGTGGTGACTGCCCTTCGTAAAGAGATCAGCAATTCTTTGGTCGCATTTAGCTTCAGTCATCAGGGCGTCAAAGACCAGCAGGTTCCTTTGACTAACATTTATATATTGGGAATCATTCAAGTAGTCTGGAATACCGTGTACAAATTCGACACCGGCGATTTCACGCTGAAGTTCATCATACAATGGTTGCCATTGTCCAAAACACCATATGATACGCTGAGGCTGAGGTCTTACAAGATTTGATGATAGCAGTCTTCTTGTCCATTCAGTTTTTCCACTACCACTTGGTCCTGAAACGACCATAGAAAATGGATGTTGAAACGCCGTTTCTCTTGAGATGTCCCATGTTTGTAATGGCGGTGAAAAACTATCAGTTGCTTCGTCATTTCCGTGGACATAACGTTGATGTCTCCACATGTTGTCAATCCGAGAGAAAGACTGATGGCAAATAGGACACTGATGCATTTGTGAAACCGATGTAAGTATCTTTTATCAAAAAGACACTGCTTTATTCTGTTTGCCATTCTTACGCTTTTTGGGGGCAGAGGAGAAGGAAGAGGAGGAGGAGGAGGAGGAGAAGGAGGAGGAGGAGGAGTGGAGGAGGGGAGGAGGAGGAGTGGAGGAGGTGGTGGAGGAGGATGAGGAGGTGGTGGAGGAGGAGAAGGAGGTGGAGGAGTGGAGGTGGAGGAGGTGGAGGTGCAGGAGGAGGTGCAGGAGGAGGAGTGGAGGAGGAGGAGGTGGAGGAGGAGGAGGAGCGGAGGAGGAGGAGGAGTGGAGGAGGAGGAGTGGAGGAGGTGGAGGAGGTGGAGGAGGAGGAGGTGGAGGTGGAGGAGGAGTGAAGGAGGAGGAGGAGGTGGAGGAGGAGGAGGAGGAGGAGATGTGGAGGAGGAGTTGTTGGTATATACAGTAACTCGTAACACCTTCAATCATGGTTATTTTTTTTTTTTTATTCATTCTTATTTGTTTACGCTGCGCTGCGTAGTTATGACTGTTTACAGTCTAACTAATCAATCGTAGGCCCAGCGAGATTGGAATTTTGAGACCCGTTGCCAGATACAGGTCGGCGCCTGAATCGATTCAAAGAATTAGATTCATATGATATATTTTAAAAGGGACCTTAATTCAAGGCCCAGGTGTTATTTTTTTTACATGTTGGTTTTTGGCTGGAGTATTATTGTTATTATATTGTTTTTAAATGTTATCCCCCCCCTTAAACTGTGTCATAATTTCCAAAATAATAAATAGGTTATGAAAATATATTTAAATTGTTAAATTTTGACATCCAGGGTAAGAGCCGCGACTACCTTACTAACACTCCTGAAGCCCCTGAGAAAAACTGCCACTGACCATGAACTACATCTATACTCTTAAGCTTATTTAATTAATTTTGAAACTTTAAACATTAAAACTTTAAAAAACACGTTAAAACATAGTCTTTATAATACGTCCGATTGTTGACAGTACACAGGTTATTTATAGATTACACGCCACCCCTACTGCATAAATGTGTCATATCGATAAATATGCTTATTTTATATTCTCGTAAACATTAAATGTGCTTTACCGATACCGTTTTACTATATATTTAAAAGGGCTGACATTTGTCATTTTTTAATGTTTTTCCGTTCTGTTTTTTTGTACTTATAGTCCAAATTTGAATTTAATGATTATATCGGTATTAGTTACTTTACTTATTGCATGTAAAGATTTTTAACGATCGCGCTGTATGAAATTTTTGCGGTTGTTTTTATAAAAATTCGACCGTTTCTAAGTGATTTTGGTTATTTTAATGATATTATCTTTCTAAAAGTGCTCTAGCAATGTTAGCTATATGTATCTTAGCGATTCTGCAAATTTGAAGATAAACTATAAAATAATAAATGTTTTACACGCGAACCCTGTGTACCGTCGCCTAAATTACGCGTAAGAATTTTTCTTAAAATTTACCTGTTTACCTGTTGTTTGTTTACCGTTGTGTGTCGACGTCTGTGTGTTTCCGGATCATCATCACTACTGGATTCCTATGGTGGCGTCTTTACTGGGACTGGGTCATGCTTATGCATGCCACCATGGGTCCCTATCACATATACACATTGCTGACCATTTAAATTATTTTTATAGCTTTATTTGATATTGGTTTTCTTATGTTTTCATGATTTTATTACTGTTATTATAGAATTTGTTTAAAAAGTAAATTGAATAAAAAGTTGATTAAAAAGCTAGCTAAAATTTTATAAAATTTGTAAAATCAGAGTCGGCCTTTGCCGAAAGACGAAAACACAAAGACTTTTAATTTCTGATTTTTATTTTGCCTAAAGTTTTTAAAATAAGATTAAGTTATAAAAATATATTTAAAACTAATTTAGAAAAAAACAGGTGACCATCCTTGCCGAAATGTAAAGGTTTGCAAGGATGTGTCTCCTAGTTTTAAAATTTCATTGTCTAAAATTACCTAGTCAGGCTTAAAATTACGTATATGTTTAAAATTAGAACAATTTAAAAGATACGGGTTTGCTAAAAGAGAAATTTGGTCTTTTGATTATTATATAAAAAAAATAAAAATAACATATGTATATATACATTTTAACAACTAAAAGTAAAGTTCTATAATATAAATTATAGTGTTAAAACCTCTTTCGGGCTTATTTTGGTATGCTTCAAAAACAGCGGTTTCCTGTTACTATTTTTATTCTTGAATTTATTTCTAGCTGTTCATAGTTGGGGCCCCCGCCCCTAGCAATTTTAATAGATAGCGCCTTTCACCCGAGGACATATGCCTGAAATTGACCGCACCATCCCGTTAAGCCTTACATGGTACCCCCAGACGGGTGCATATACAAGCTCAGCCCCCCTGGTTTTTGACGCCATCTTTTTGAACGAAGTTTAGGATTTTAACATGTTTATACACGTTTCCCTGAGATTATATATCTCTATTGACCGCACCAGTGCCTTTTAAGCCTTACATGGTCCCCCCAGACGGGGTGCATATAGAGATTCAAACCCCTGGTACTTTGTGATATTAAATTAAGGCCAAAGTTATAAATTCATTGTTAGGTCGGGCCCCTCCTATGTAATGTTTATGTTTTGTTTATATTTGTTCAAGAAAGCCTATTTTGGTGATGAAATGTATTAGGAGGCTGTAGACCTGCTGCTCGATTTCCCTTCGGAGGGAAGAGGAGTGTTTTTCTGTCTATACAGCCCAAAACCCGAGTTTCAGGATCCAATTCAAGTTCCAATCTGTGTTCTGCATTTCGTGTACACTCTTTGTGTATGTCAAAGAATACGTGGTTGAATGTTTCGTATTTTGTACAGTGTGGGCATAGATGTTTATCTGAGTAGTTCTCCCAGCCCAGACCGTTCCGCCCCAGCCTTAATCTGGTAATGAAACTTATCATGGCCGGTGTTTGTGCTATAAAATTTTCATTTTACGGGGATATGTTCTGAGAGGCGCAGCGCATTTTGTCTTGTTGTAGCCATCTCTGTCTAAAAAACTCCCTTGATTTGGCCTTTTTTATGCTATTTAAACCTCAGATACTGCTAATTTGACCTGTTTTGGGCTCCATTTTCGGACCCTTGCTTTGCTAGTTGATCGACCCTTTCGTTTCCCATAATGCCTACATGAAATCGGGACCCCAAAAAGGGAAACATGTATATTATTTTACTGAGATGGCTGATTTTAGAATAATGTCAACTATTATATCAGATCTTGATTGTGACCTGCCTGTATTTATTTATTGTAATACAGACAAACTATCTGTAAATATAGCTACGTTTCTGGGCATGTTTTCGGGGATCCATTCAGTGCATGTTGGATGGCTGTTGCCTCACACGTGAATATGGAGACCCTAGGGTCAATTTGAAAGCCGACGAGCAAATTTCTTTGCTATAAGGGATCAAAGACAACAAAGGCTGCGCCCGCTTTATTTTCGCTGGGACTTTTGCTACCGTCTGTAATATAAAGGTAATGTGACCTATAATGCTTCATTTTATGCATTTCTGTTATATGTTTGGCCTGGTGGTATCTTCTGTTTTATTAAGAAGCATTTAAGGCTTAAGTCGGGGTTGTGACCATGATCCCAGCATTATATGAAAACACCGGCTCTTGTAAAATTTACTTCACTTAATTGGTATTATGTAGTAACCTATTAACCTCTCGAGTGTACGGCTGGGTTTTTAAGCTCTTTCCTACCAGTGTGACCGTTTCTAACCCTTTCGATGGAAAATGGGGCATTCTTTCAGTGCTTTGATTGTATTATTTATGGGCAGATTTTCACCTAGGCGGCTGGATCTGGCCCCAAAATTTGAGCATATTTACCTCCTTGTTATATCTAATGGTAGCTGGGCCGTTTCTACTAATACTGCCATTTTATTAGTTGTTTTATATGCTCCAGTGACTACTCTTAGGGGCCCTTACTTTGTATTACATCTAGCCTTTTTAACTGTGATTTGCAGGCTGACGCATATGCTGTGCTACCATAATTAATTTTGCTATAATTAAGGAGTTATATAAAATAGTTTATTTTCTTATTACTCCCCAGTTTGTTCCAGATATTAGTCTCAAGAGGTTAAAATCTTTTCACACCTATTAACTAGATTATTTATATGATGGTGCCACGTTAAATATTGATCAAAATACATTCTAAGAATTTGGCGGTCGGTGCTATTTCAAGGGCTTTACCACATAATTTAAGTTCCGGCGTTACTTTATTCATTTTTCTAGGACTTTAAGATATGGTTGCCGGCACACCATTAGCACTTGTGTTTTTTTAGGGTTAATGGTGAATCCCATTCATTACATTTTCCCTTTTTCTATTACCTCAAGGACCTTTGGGCCCTTTTTGTAATGCACTATGTGGGTTTGGTGATGTTACCCATGTGGCTCCATCATCTACAAATTGGGCAAGTTTTGTCCGGTCACCGGGAGGGGACTGTTTGTTGTGTGCATCTAAGCCGTGTTTAGAGTGGGTTTATAAAGAGAATTTAAAAATCAGTGGACTAATCACACTTCCCTGGGGTGTGCCATTGTCAGGTTCTACTGTATCTGACAAATGGCCATTGACCTTTACCTTAATTTTTCTGCCTTCCAGGAAATTAGCGATCCATGTAAGCATTCTCCCCCTTAATGCCTAGAGTATTAAATTCAAGAGAGACCCTTTGTTCCAATGCCTATCAAATGCATTACTTAGATCTAAAAATATGCCTAGTAGGTAATAACTTTCCGATGGGCCTTTTACAGTCTGATTCGAAGCGAAGGAGGTGATCTTCGCACGAATGGGCTTTCCTACATCCTGACTGATATGGGGAGAACAGATTATTATTTTCAATATAAGTTTCAAGTCTTGGTTTTATCATTCTTTGCATGACCTTGGTGAGGGTTGACGTTTAGGAGATGGGGCGGTATGAAGCAGGGTTTGGTTTTTTTCCCTTATTGGGCTTAAGTATTGGTACTATAATGGCCTCGCCCCAGCTTTCTGGGGTAGAGCCTTCTTTCCAAGACTGATTATATAGCTTTAGAGTTTTTCTTTGGCAGATTGGTAAATTTTTGATCATTCATAATGGATGATCTTCCCCTGGGGCAGAACTATTCCTTTGACAAGGGCCATGTTTAATTCAAGGAGGGAAAATGGTTTATTATACTCAAATCGTCATGTGGGCTGTTTATTTTCATTGAAGAATCGTATTCTTGCTCTTTATATTGTTCAATCATGGTTAAATTTACTTTACGACTTATATAGGTTTTAGGTTTTCAAAGTTTATTGTCCGTTCTATACATGTTTACATACATAAAACAATCATTATACATGGAACATACATGCATAGCCAATCTATTAAAGATTTGTAACAGACAATATTAAAACATTTTACATAGTACAATGAATAGCACACAAACTACAGTCCAAACTCGATAACCGAACTCGCTTAAGTTGAACTCCCGCTTAAGTCGAACATATCTTCAGTCTCAATCAAAATTTATTCCAATCTGACTTTGTTTAAATTGAAAATGTTTAATAGAACCACGACTATTTAAAGTAAAAGGGTGTTTACATTGGTCCAACCGACTTCGAGTTATAGATTTTCAGCTGCAATATAAAACCCCTACTTAAATATATACAAAATAAAAACAGATAAAATTTCAAAATACCTTGTTAATCTTAGTTTAAAAGCTGCTTAAAATCTAATTTATTTTAAAACACTGTATTATTAATACTATGGCAATAAGCTCAAAATTACAAAATGGTAAAAAATAATGGAACATGTTTGGTCAGACCCAAACATATGTTAGATTAACGAGAGCATTTTGAGTGATAGATAAATATCATCAATACTTTTAAACAATGGATAAAATTTACACGGGCCTAAAATAGTTTGACATTTAAAAATTACTTAGTAATTTTACTATATACATGTCATTTATTAAGAAATTGACATTTCTATCAAGTATTGCAAGCAGGTTTTTGCACTTAATCTCATAATGCGGGGTTTTGTTAACACAAATTTAAGCTTTTCAAGATCAGACAAAGATTCAAAATTTGAGTTACTGGAATTGCCTTCAAAATTAAGGGTTTCCTTAAATCTTCTATAAGTTACAATTCAGTAAGACATGTATTTCATCCTCAACCGTATTACAAAGAAAAGGACAGGTTCTATTTTCAACTTGTAACCCTTCATATCGGGCCCGTCTCAAGACGGAGGGCCTACCCCCACCTGAATTTACACAATGCAGATCTATGTGAAATAGGCATAATAAGTTGACAATTTTCTTCAACTTTGTATTCGGTTTTCAGTGTACAATAAGTTCTGAGCTTATTTCGGCCTCTACCACTAGCAACTTTCTATTCCATTATTTATACCAGTAACCAAGCTCTTAGGTAATTTTCTTCAACATTTTTAGTGATCTTGTCAATGACATATTTCTTAGGTACATATTCAGAAATATTGTAATCAATTTGACATTCCAAACTTTTTCTTGACATGGAAAACCAATTTCTACAAGAAGTACCCAACTTAGAGCTAGCCCAGACTGCTATTCGTTTTTTTGAGCCTGGTCATTGCGTGTTACAGATACGAGACAAAAAGCTAGAAACAGTTTTCCATTGACGTACCATAGTAGGAGTCCAGGCCATCTCCCCGGCAAGAGCCAAATTAGGGGTATATCTTCCAACTCCTAGGAAAAAAAGCGCATAGCACGATTATGAACCGCATCTACGCATGAAAGGGACTGTCCCCCCATTTTGGCCGCCCCATAGTTGATGACGGGCCAAACAATAGCATCATACAACTTAGTGAATACATCATATGGTACTCCGCAATAAGCTTACATTAGCAATGACAAGGCCAGTGCGCGACTTGCACTTTGAGCAACTCTCTAACAGTAACATTGATATCTAAATATTCATTTAATACAATGCCAAGGTAAGTATAATTGTCAGTTAATGCAATTGTATCATTACCACATCTAAAACAAAATCTGTTCTATGCTTTTTGGCTGGTCTAAAATGAACAACATTACTTTTGGTAAATTTAATATTCATATCATTGAGATACACCAAGGGTATTTAAGGCATCTAGAAGTATTTGGGATCTCTGGCATTTTCTGCCAATAAAACAATGTCATCGGCAAATAACAAAATACAAACATTTTCGTTACGATATCTATACCAACATTGAATGTTTTAAAGGTAGACAGCCAAATCATTGATAAACAGGTTAAAAAATATTGGCGAAAGAATACAGCCTTGACGTAAACCAAAATGTACCTCAAACCAATCTGTAGAAAAGGCATTGACTCGTACAGAAGCTGAAACAGATGCATACAATGACTTAATGGCAGATAGCATTTTCCCCGTAACTCCTGTATCAATTCAACCTTCCCACAGCTTGGCTCTGTTGATATAATCGTATGCCTTTCGAAATAAATAAAGGCGGAAAAATTTGACAACTTATGTGTTCTCGTGTATCATTATATTAATAGAGAAGATACTTGATCAATCTTTACTGCGTTTTCCGCCTAAAACCGTTCTTTTCATCAACTAATATATTATTATGTTCAAACCCAATTACTAAGGCGATCATTTTAACACTGAGCAATACAATTTTACATTGCGGGGGAAAAGAGCAATGCCTCTGTATGACAAAGGGTCTCTAGGTCCATATTTGATGATTTAGGAATCGGGTTCACAATGCTTTTGCCCCACTCGTGGTGTTAAAACCACTATTAAAACAGGCATTAAAAAGACATGTAAAATACAACAGTTGGTGTCATTTTTCAAAAATTTCTGAAAGGTATACCATCAACACCTTTTGCTTACCTTTCTTAGCTTTCTACAGCTTTTTTTTTAACCTCAAAGATTGAAATAACATCATTACAACTAATAATGTATTATTGATAGGTACATCTCTATCAGGCACATTTACATTATCATCATAAGACACACTATACAAAGACGAAATCTAATTTCCATTTTTGTAAATATCTTCCCAAATTTTGTTTGATAAAACACCATTATCAAGTAAACTTCCATAGGTATAAGTTTAGAGTTATATGACCTACACCCAATTTTACAATAGATTTCCAAAACCATATTATTATTTAACATTACATTTATTTAATAGTCATTTTGCATATTAAACCAGTAATAACGTTAGCACGTTGAACCTCACGGTCAAAATCTTTTTCTTCGTGTAACATAGATATTTTGTAAAACCTTTTTCTCAGATAAAAATTTACCCGGACAACCATTTTCTTTCTGCATCACCGCACTAGCCCACAAGGAAGACAAATTTTCAGACCACCAAGGTTTACTAGGTTTGTATTTCTTTCCCTTTTAAAGGGCCCCAATTAACAGTTTTAAATGGAATATTATCCTTCATATTACATTTTAAAAGATCACACCTTTCAGCATAGACATAAACAATTCTACTTTGATTGGAAATATTGTTTCAAGTCTTGTATAAAAATCATTCACATGATCAATTACATTAGAACTATTTAAAAAAATCATCAGGTTTTACATTAACATCATATTTAACATATCTGGATTGTGGTAAGCTAGCATAAGAATCAGGCTCAGAAATAGCATTTATATAATTAAATGGCAACATATGTTCCCGTTAAAATTGAATGGTCGGGCACTCCCTTTGTGCAATAGTTTGTAGATTTAATTATTGACCAAGTCACTCACATAATAAAACTGAAAAATCCTTATTCATTGTAGTTGTTCTTGACTAATCAACAATAGTCGACAACAGCTTTCCCTTTTGAAGAAATTGACGTGAAACCATTGAAATACTGTTTCTACCCTTTAAAATACAAAAAATTTTAAAATTTAAAAGAAAGTCTATTAAAAGTTCTCCATAAGCATTTTTTTTTTAAATCTATAATTTCCCTTTCTGGGCAAAAATATCTACACCAGGTAATAATCCTCAAGGTCACCAGCTCTACTATAAAATCTCCGCAGGGTATATGAAACCTTCCTTTTGATTGTGTATACATCTGTTAAAAGTTGGTCAAAAAATTTAACAACATCCCAAATAACTAGAAGTATTCAGGGGGCAAATAGCACACACAAGGTAAAAGAACAAATTTTCTAATTTATGTTTTAAGTTTTAGCCACAAAATACCCTCAACAGATTTTCATAGATACAAATATCAAAAGTATCAAACAATTCATTTTAACAAAAAACCTACACCGCCAGAACCACTTCTTTGGCATTTTTATTAATAAAAGTACGGTTATGACCAAACCAAGTGTTCCTGGAATATTTAAAGATTCATTATTTAATAGATGGGTTTCGGCAATTCCTAAAAATATCTAAATTACAATCTAAAAATAAAGATTTTCCCTAGAATAAAATTTATCAGTATCACAGTCCAAACTCCAGCCCCTTTACATTCCAAAAACCAGCTTTAAATCTAATTTCTGCGATTGTTTTTTTGTTGTTCCAGCTGCTACGACCACGCCAGATCCACCATTTTGAATCTGTCCTGTCCATAGGTCTGTTTTAAAGTTTTCTATGGCCCCCATAACCCCGTGACCTATCACGAGAATAGGAGTCATCTCTGGAACGCCCGTCACTATAATGATCTCCACTATCACGATTTTCCCGGTTATCATGGTAAGAACCCCCTGAACACTATCTCTCCTGCTGGAACGACTCGGTCTGAACGCACAACACGTGAGCCTTTCATTTTCACATCTTTATCATTTAACACTGAGAATGGTGCGAAAATTGCTAGCAACAAGCCTTTCGACTTTACTTTGATCATGCTCTATATACACATCTTCATATTTTTTTCACATTTTTTAACTCACTTTTCTTCGACCATGACCTTTGACTTATCACTGTACGAATGGAATCTTTCCACCACTACACCAGGTTTACCATTGTGGATTTCTTGCGTTCGCGAATTCACACGAGACCCTCTTTGATCCTAAGCCCATCCTTGTCATGGAGTCAACCTTATCGAACGTCTTCTGAGTGAGTTCTGGTAAAACTCGCCACTATGATGTTCAGCCCCAAAATCATGACTACACATTCCAACCATACGATGGGTGTTGGACTGAAGATCAGTGACTTTCTCACGATGTCCCCACTTCGTTCGTAAGTTGTGTCTTGATAGAAGATTTTTAACTCCTCAAAATCTTGCGAATCTTACCCAAATTCACTATTTTTCTCTTGTCCAAAAGTTGGGACACTTTGTTAGAAATCTTGGTTTCAAGTCCAGATTCTAGCTTATCAAGACGATCAGTTAGCCCGTTAACCTGCTTGCCAATCTTTTCATTCATCACATTAAAACTATTTGTGCATCTCTGCAGAAAGTTGACCGATTAACTCTCTGTTGATTTAGCACCCGGGTTCGCGTCAACCTGAACATCAGCCCCCCAAAACTACTGTTTTTTGGAGGTTTAATCGGTGAGTCCTTGTCATTGTTTTTCTTATTGTAGAGTTTCACGTTTGGCTTTCAACTGTTTCTTAGTTTGATCAAGGTCAGGGGGCTTCGTGCCTTCTTGCTGGACAGTTCTACGGATCCAGCTGATCTGTGACGTTTTTACCACTCGGGGCTGGGGTGGATACAAGGACAATGGGGGAATTGGTATGACTGAGTCAAAATATTCTTTGCCTGAAGGTGAAATCTTATCATGAACTTTACATCGCAGTGTTATTAGTGTTTATTCTCGTCTCTTTGACACCTTTCCCTCTAGGAGCCATTGAAACTGATTGGAAAATTTTAATGTTCCCCTAAGAATACTCAAAAAGCATCAAAAAGATCTCTGACCATCTAACACAAAAAAAACTCTCCCGCGAATACCGGTGACAAACGTCTGCGCCGCTATCCGAGTACTATGTCACTTCAAATAAACACTTGCCAAAATGTCAATTTCTTGAATTCAGAGTTGTCCTTGGTCTCAAAATGAGCACTGATACACGATCTATCGTCTGCAAATGTTCTATAGGCGCTAAATACGCTCTTTATATCAAAATACTATCAAGTAATCAAAATTTTCTTATTTATCAATTTAGGTATAACACCACTAAAAATCTATCTATATATGACGTGTGATCCCTGAGTGATCAATCAGAATGCGTCATATCGCTAGCCAATCAGAGCATTGCTATAATCTTTTCTGACTAATCAGAACGTTGCTTTGGCTCTATTTATTTTACTTTACCCTGTGAATTCGTTCATTGTCACTTTTGATCTCAAAGTGAAAGGATCAGGTAAGCTTACTTTGACGCATTTTACGCGTGAGTGACCCTATATTCTTTTAGTGCAAACAATGGAATAGTACTAGTCAAAACCTTTCGTAGGATACCAAACACGGGTATAGTCGGTTGAGTAATAAAGGAGAAAATCGATATTTTACGCATGAGTGATTTCATTTCCGGTTGCTTGCTACCAACACTTAGGTCTCGCTAAGCGTTTTGGTTTGACACCAAGATCATTAAATCGGTACACAAATAGAGGAGAAATTACATTTTGAAAATTTTGGTTGCGAAATTTGAATTTACCGCTCAAAAACGTTTGCAATGACGTCACTTCAATCTTTAAACGCCAATATCTTGAGAACGGATCTAGATAGAGATAAATAACTATACATTTTCTGAACCTATGCGACGAGATCTTTCCAATGCTATCTGTTTCAAGAGTTTATTGCAAAGTTTAAGAAAGACGGTCTAAAAATCGCTGTTACGTCATAACTCGATAACGGTTGAAAATCGAATCGAGAATGGGGGATGTAAATGAAAGATTTTTATGAATTCTATCACATGAAATTAACATCTCAGAATTGATGAATAGAAAGTGTGTCACGAAATGGGGAAAACTGATTGTTCAATGTTATCAGTATTTATGTTTATTGAAAATCTTGACGATTTCCTAGAATGGTCGAAATAGGCTTTCTAGAACCTATCTGTACTTAAGACAGTATCCTAAAGGACTATAAAAGTTTTATAACACAAAATACTCTTTTCTATAAGTTTCTCCTAAAAGTCATAAAATTGACCGAAATTCAATCCGCTTTTACAGTTTTCAAAGTATTAGTGTCAACATTGGCCAGTTCTCTTTCATACATTATCTTAAGCCGATCTCAAGTCAAAAAATATTAATACTTAATATCCGCGGAAGGTTGAATTTCATGCATAGACTTGTACGATTATATTAAAGTGTATACTCTGTTAATTCAAAATTCTGGATGTTCTAAATTATATATATGAAATATTGTGTGATGTGTTGGAGTATCTGCACCGTAGTGGAACTGGCATGTTCAATTTCGGCGACTATGATGTTGTTGAAATAACAAAAGATGACAAATGTAAAACTACAAAGGAATATATTATTGTGATACCTGTTAATGAAGTTGCAGACACAATCTGTGTACTAGGGTTATAGGCACGAAAGATTTTGATAATTGTGAATATTTTGATGATGTTACATATATTGTTTAATGGCGTGTACGTGTGTGCGTGCGTGCATGTATGCGCGTGTGCGTGTGCTTGTGTGTGTGTGTTTGCGCGTGTGCGTGTGTGTGTGTGTGTGTGTGTGTGTGTGTGTGCGTTTGCGTGTGTGTGTCTGTGTGTGTATGTGCGTGTGCGTGTGTGTGTGTGTGTGTTCTCGTGTGTACGCGTGTGCTTGTGCTTGTGCTTGTGCAGGTTCGAGTCTAGGAACGCGCAGAATATATGAATTTTACGCGTGATTGATCTCACTTCCGGTTTGAGTGTACCAACTTATAGTACTAGTCGAGACCTTCGGTTAGATACCCAACATGCCTAGGTTATCTTTAATAATAAAGGCATGAAGCCGGGTGTTTCCGGATGAATGATTCTGGCTTAAACCTCAATATCTGGAAAACGGATAGAGATAGACCCATAATTGTACATATTTTCTGAACCTACTCGAAAAGATCTTTCTAACGGTACAGGTCCCGAGCCTGTACGATGACTTTGAAATTTTAATGACTTCATTTCCGGTTGGCACCTAGTTTATGGTAAGGTGCACTCTTTGGGCTATTCAAAAATGTCAGATACCAAAAATGTAAAAATGGACCCTAAAACGTCTTATTTTGATGATTTTAGCAACTTTCTTAAAAAGTCCTTTACTGGTTCTAAAACTCTGGATGGTCATTAAAAATGTTGGCAATTGTTTAAGAAAAATGTTCTTTAACATCATATCATTGATGTTATGAAAGAGGCACTTCGGTCCATATGCGGCCCAGACCTGATGTCACCTCCCTTCCCGTACTCGATACACGGATTAACTTGGACAGATCAATAGGCCTTTGTTAATGCATCTGTCCATAAGTCAACAGACGCTAGACATTGTGGCGACTTTAAAGGGATTAACTTTGACAGTTGAATACGCTATTGTTAACGCATCCGCTCTTAAATAAATACACGCCAGACATTGTGGCGACTTTAAAGGGATTAACTTTGACATGTTTACTTTTTATTGTCCGCCTATCCGGTCTTAAATCAACACACGCTAGACATTCTGACTATGATCACGTTTGATTCACTCATGATCTTATGTAAATATAGCCTATGAAGTCATTGTAAAAATAGGTCCGAGCATGCGCATTTAGTACTATTACGCTTATGATTAAAGTCATTTTGTCAGTGGACGCCAGGGAGGAAACATCGTAAGCAAAAATGTAATATTTTATTTTCAGTTATAATGTATTTATTTTAAAGAATGTTTTATGTTTTAGTTTAAATGGAACAAATATTTCGTTTTAAATAATTATTTATTTATGCATCAATATTGTTCTTTTTTTATATAAAATGTATAAATTCAATTAGTTGATGGATAAATCTATATGATATTTAAATAGTATTCATATATAGTTCTTTTTAATTTCTCTGTAATTAAATTAGAAATGTTACAATTATTTTGTTTTAAAGTATTTTTTTTTTCATTTTTCACTAATATTGTTAAACTATTATTTATTCGTTCGTTATTTACTAATACTGTTCGTTTTATTATCAAATAAATTTATTCATTAAGGTTATGGATATATCTATATATTTTTTCATGGTATCTCACCGTCTAGGGCTGAGCACCTGACCCTCAATGTGCGCGAACATGCCCTAGATAGGTATATAAGTCAGCTCTATATACTTCTGGGAGATATAAATAGCAGAGTGAAGTCATCCTTAAAATAGGAAGATGATGTCATTCTAAAAATAAAATTCAAAATGGCCGCCGCGCATGACGTCATTCTCACGCATGCGCAGTCGTGACCCCAAACCGATCCCTATACTACTACTCTGCCTAAACAGTTAACCTTGAGCCGGTTATTTCCTCATTGCGAAACCAGCCCTGGATCATACTGTGAAATCTTCCCCGTTATAAAACCAGTTCTTGATCGACTGTGCAATCTTTTCCGTTATAAAACCTGTCAAAGATCGAACTGAGCAATCTTTCCTGTTACGAAAATAGTCCTAGATCAAATTAAACCATTTTTCTGACGGTAAAGATCAAAACAGAATCGACACAACTGTATGTTACTGGAGCTGGGGATAGCTTAAATAAAAACCAGGACCTGATTTTTGTCAGAAGGCGAATTACAATTGAACGTTGGCAGGTCTTTTTTGGCTGTTCAATTTTGACGTTGAAAAGATCGATATCCTGACATTTATTTCGATTCTATCACGGGGTGAGAAAAATGTGCAGTCAGCCCGGGGCACGAACCCGGAACCCCTCGCTTACAGGTCGAGTGTTCTACCAACTGAGCTTACCGACTGAGCTAACCGGCTGCCTGACACATATTCTCCCGTCACGTGACCAAGTCCGTACCGTGACATACAACCCCACAAATTGGAAATTCGTCCTCGAATTCCGGAGGTACATAATATTGCAAGCGTCGTAAGACTGACCAAGCAAGCATGCCACGGTCCCATGTTGGGCGCCAAATGTCACGGGGTGAGAAAAATGTGCAATCAGTCCGGGGCTCGAACCCGAGACCCCTCGCTTGCAGGGCGAGTGCTCTACCGACTGAGCTAACCGGCTGCCTGACACAGTTTCTCCCTTCACGTGACCAAGTCCGTACCATGACAATGCTCTTATACTCATGGAATGCAAACAATTTGTTTTTGTAGGAAGCTACCTTAACAATGTAGTTATAAGAACTGAATGCTATTTCTTGTGCGTATTAACCACATTTGGACTTCTTGCAAATCATCCAAGAATCGTGCTAGCGTTTATACGGGTATAAACCACATTGGGACTTCATGCAAAGCGCGACTCGTGAAGTTTCCATGTAGTTAATACCCGTATAAAACACTAAAATAGCAATTAATTATTAAACGCAAAGCGCTGAGTAGGGTGAATGGTATGTGTATTAATGTATCCTTAAAAAATTGCACAGAAAAAACTCAACAGACAACAGAAAATGTACTGCTAAAAGCATTTTGCATATTTTACGAACATGTGTAAAGAATGAGAAAAAATATACAACATGCAGAGAAACACAATACATTTAAAAGACCGTAGAGAAGGTCATGAAATACATTTTTTTAGAAAACGGCATTTACACACACGCACAATAGAACAATGTCAAACAGTGTTTTATTTTATAAATTGATTGATGGTATAAAATCTATGAAAACGTCTTTACAAAAACAATATTTCACATCATATGCTAATAATCTTATTTTGTAAAACGTCACAGGCTGTTTCTCATTTTTCACAAATATAGTAACAAAGGTGATCACAAGGAGGGTTAACCCATTGGTAAACCCACCCATCGCCGAAATCTGACCAAAGGGCCACACAGTGATGTATCTCCGTATCCAGTGGCCAGCCAGGAGCCCAAAACTGGTTAGTTGTCGGCAATGGTTTACCATCAGATGTCGTCCACTGTGTAATGTCAAATACGTCCGTAGCGTTAATATTACTACCGTCAATCCAGTAGTTACCTGAATGATTGTAACCTGAAGAAAGCAATACAAAGTTAAAACAACAAAACGAAGTAAGAAGAACAATTGTACTGCTCTCATTAATTGCTTGTCTATACTGGGGCCTCCGTGGCCGAGAGATTAAGTTCGCTGATAAAATTGAACAAAATTTATTAAAGATTAGAATCTACCATATGTCTAACGATTACATACTCGTATTTGTATTCGTTATTCTAACATGACTCGATTCGTTTTCCTATTAAACAAAGAAGACTGAATTTGTGTGTTAATTTTCAACAAATCATTTTTATGACGTCACAATTATTATGTCATAGCGTCAAACAGCATAAGATGTTTCTCATTACAGATCTGGTGCAGCCGTTCTGCGCATGCCCGGAAGTGATTATCAATTGGAGCGCACGGCAGAAATACGCAAATGTTTGCATGTCCACACGCATTTAGTGTATAATATGAATAACATACTGACTAAAGGTTAGGGTTAGTATCACCATGGTTACAAAATACATGTATATATATTTAAGATACTTTTCGTTCAAATTGCTTTTCGTTCAAATCCGGTATATACCGGAGTCGGTAACAACCCACGGCATAGCGGTGCGCAGGAAAAGATACCAAAAGTAAACAGGCAAATATTTTATGGATGTCGTCAAGGATGTAAATCCTTGGAAACGTGTTAGAATTGAAATAATATATCTCATTTAGTGATTTGCTCTTAAATAAAATCATTGTTTGTCGTTCAGATGTGTATTATTACATCACTTGGGCTGTGGGTTCGGATATTCGTGAACCGTTGGCAATTAGTGAACACGACATGCCTCATTTAAATGCTTGTTTAATTCCTACTTATTCCTGCACTAAAAGATAATTATAATAATTTTACACTTACCATTTAAATCAGTATCAAATATCTCTTTAAATGAGATTTGCTTGTTATTTCATATCAAGTGTTTCTGAATTCTACTTTTCAAATTCATTGCTATATGTCTGAATATGTTTTCATATTTAAACTTTTATTGTACTTTACAAAAGCACTTTTTGGTTTATTGAAATGTGTCATCTTTTCATGTATTATATATAATACTGTAGTAACTGGTAATTAATTGTGCCATGAATAAACATGTAATTTTATGTAATAAGGAGAGGACAACTGTAAGCTAATATAGCTTTCTGTCCAATTCCTGGAATGTTGTATTGTAAATATTTCATGCATTTCGGAATAAAAATATGTTTAAACTAAAAGATAATCAAACAGTCTTTGCACTTTTATGGAAAAAATAGAACGTCTACTGTAAAAAATGTTTAGTTTATTTTACAAAATATTCTTTCCAAATTAAATAAGTACTAAGCTAAGAAATCATGGTGTAAGTTTTGTCATTGCCAATTTTCTCTAAAAATCGGGGATTATATAAATTTCTCAACACCATCCTAGCATCAATTGCATGCCAAAAACCGGGGTCCGAAATTTCGACCCAAAACTGCTATTTTTCCTGACCCCCCTGGTAGGAAATTTCGCCGATTTGTGACGGTCCTATTCCCGTCAGTTTCACTGTCTATATATTAAAAAGTTAATTGGTGCTTGGGCATCTGGGACCATCCTAGCATCAATTGCGTGCCAAAATCCGGGGTCCGAAATTTCGACCCAAATCTGCTATTTTTCCTGACACCCTGGTATGAAGTTTTGTCGATTTGGGAGGGTCCTATTCCGTCAGTTTCACTGCCTATCTAAAAGTTAATTGGTGCTTTGGCATCTAGAGGACCATCTCATCATCAATTGCATGCTAAAAGCTGGGGTCCGAAATTTCTGGTATTTTTCCTGACCCTCCCCCCCCGCCCCCCCCCCCCCCCCCCCGCCCCGCACACACACACCCTAGAAGGAAATGTTTTCGATTTGGTTGGGTCCTATTCCCGTCAGTTTATCTGCCTATATCGAAAAGTTAATTGGTGCTTGGGCATCTAGGACCTTCCTAGCATCTTTTGAATGCCAAAATCTGTGTCTGAAATATATTGCATGGAGTTCATGTTAGGAATGTCCTATATGATCAAACACTTACCTACTTTCAAAATTACGCAACGAAACGCGCCCCGAAACTGGACCCTTAAAATTCGTCATTTCTCACCATATCGGGATTTGTGAAAAATCTAGTTTTGGGATGATTTTTCGACCCAAATATTCTGCATGCATTTCATGCTAGGAAGGTTTTAGATTGTTCTCTCACTGGCCTACTTTCAAAATTTCGCACCGAAACGGCCCGAAACTGGACCCTTAAAAATAGTCTTTTCTCTCCAGGCCGGGACCTGTGTAAAATTCGAGATTTGGGATAACTTTTGCGACATAGATATTTTGCATCGAGTCGGGATCTGTGAAATGTAACTTCTCAACCGACTTGGGTGAGGGGGTGGGATAGGGAAGAGGGCTGAAGGGCTCATGATCCCTGAGCCCGGCCCGGTTCTGCTTATTATACAATTACATATTTAAAACATGTGCACCGCCTATGGGTGTCATCGCTATTCTATAGTGCTAGGAAGTGTATAAGAAATGAGTTCCAGTTCAGAATATCCATGTACGTACAAAAAGGGCCAGTATTTTGACAAAATGCAGGTCAGTGTCATGGTTCTTAGTCCATTATCTTTATCTCCATTTCCCAGAAGGATAAGACAAGGGCTGGTCAATGAAGTTAAACCCAGATAAATACGGGTACTACAGTCTACTTGAAAGAAAAGACAAGTATTTACAATTACACAGTTAGTTTATAACATAATTACAAACTTAGAGAATGAACAAAATACACAGGCGTCACTTTAAGTAAAGATCGCAGTTAGTCAAAGCACACAAATATCATAACTGCAAAAGTAAAGAAGATCAAAGAAACAGTATATAACGTCTTGTCCGACCAAAACTTGAATGATGCCCTACCATCTGATATTCATCAGATAAAATTCAACGAGTATAACTATAAGCAGATCGGTCTGTATGCAACATCCATAATCAAGAAAGAAGTGTCACTTTAAAGAACTTAATTTGCAATCCCTTATAAATCCCAGTTTCTAGAACTCTCTCCCAAAATATTCTATAAAAGAAAGTATTATCTTGTTGAAACTTATCATAATAATATCATACCCATAAGGAATCTAATTTATTTGCCACAAGGAATCTAATTTATTTGATCGCACAATGTCACACCCAGTATGCAAACTCTTTATTCCAACAACCATACGTTCTTTGAATAACATCGTTACACAAACAATAGAAACTCTTTAACCCTTAAAATTATTCGATAAAATGGGTACTAAATTACGACATGACAATACGAAGCCACAGTCTCGGGTGCTCCTATTTTTTCTTGTTAAATTCAATCCATTTAGACGTTGTCTAAGAATGACAGTTTATGCCTCGGATGTCAGATATTTTTGTATTTGAGAGCTTCAGATATAGGCATTTTAGAAATATTTTCAAAATTGATTTCGTGTTATGAATGTTGATTCTACGGAAGCGTAAATAGGACATGAATAGCTAATACATTTTAGTACGTTACGGCTTTGGAAAGTACTAGTATATGCTATGAAAATGTGAAAGTAAAACATGTTGTAAATGGAACGGTGGAACTTATGTTCAGTCACAATGTTCTGCGTAGACATTTATTTTGCTGCCATTTTACTATCGCTTATCTGTTTTTAAATGCCAAATGTAATATACTGGTAGAAAGGTCGTTACTTTAGGTTTACAAAGACACCCCGATCACAAAACTGGTTTGTTTGTAGAAGTCGTATGGGCTTGTTGTCATGACAATGTTCAGGAGCCCTGTTAAAAGATTTTTTCGACTTACCTTCCATATTTTGATATTTACTATAGAACAGAACATTCCACGTGCGCTCATACTGTTAGTGAACATTATTGGTAATGAACAAATGACAAAATCTTGCATCTAACGATACTATGACTTGATTATGCGGGTAATACACAACTAAGATATGCCGCTCTTTATGTATAAGCTTAGCATCTTAACACAGGGTGTTTTGGTTTACCTTCCAGAATTTCACTCATTTGTAGAACTTTCTTGCGCAAGATCTATATACCCCTTTCAGAAAAAAGAAACTCAGAGTGAATTAATTTACCATGCAGAGAAATGCAAGACAAAATTTATTCAGTGAGGCATATAATATTTTTGCAGCTGAAACGGCGATCTGCATAGTGTTTGTCGCTCTACTTTGTGTATTTTAAGCGTGTCAGTTACAATAAGAGATGTGTCGCTTTGGATTCGGTGCAGTGGTAAGGACAGGATGATGTTCTCAATTTAGACAGAAATGAAAATTTGACATTGCAAAAGTTAAAACGCATGACCTATTAAATACATTTGTTGCTTGCTGTTTCTTTGCGTCACAAAATTTATCATAATACGGCTCATCGCAAGAGAGACTTGAACTGGTTACGGTATTACAAGCCTTAGTTATTTTAGTATTTTGTTTCTACATTGCACTGAAAATATGTGTGCATTAATATTATTATTTGCACTCGGACAAATACACCATTCCCACAGTGGTTCGAAACGGGTATACAATGTATAGAGATTTTTCGAACTTCGGCAAATCGTTCATAGGTTCCTTGTTGATGTTTTGTTAAAATGTCAGTTTATGCCTCGGATGTCAGATATTTTCGTATTTGAGGGCTTCAGACCTTGGCATTTTAGAAACATTTTCAAAATTAATATCGTGTTATGAATGTTGATTCTACGGAAGCGTGAATGGGCCACCAGAGTCTAATACATTTTAGTACGTTACGGCTATGGAAACAATATGCTATGAAAATGTGAATGTAAAACATGCTGTAAATGGAAATGGTTGAGCTTATGTTCAGTCACAATGTTCAGCTTAGACATGTATTTTGCTGCCATTTTACTATCGCTTATCTGTATTTAAATGCCAAACGTAATATACTGGTAGAAATGTCGTCACTTTAGGTTTACAAAGACACCCTGATCATAAATCTGGTTTGTTTGTAGAATTCGTAGGGCTTGTTGTCATGACAATGTTCAGGAGCCCAGGTAAAATATTTTTGCGACTTGACTTGCATATTTTGATATTTACTGTTGAACAAAACATTCCACTTGCGCTCATACTGTTAGTGAACATTATTGGTAATGAACAAAATACTAAATCTTGCATCTAACGATACTATGACTTGATTATACGGGTAATATACCACTAAGATATACTGCTCTTTATGTATAAGCGTAACAATTTAACACAGGATTTTTTTGGTTTACCTTCCAGAATTTCACTAATTTGTATAACTTTATTGCGCAAGATCTTTATACCCCTTTCTGGAAAATGAAACTCACGGTGAATTAATTTACCATGCACAGAAACGCTTTATTCAGTGAGGCAGTTGAAACGGCAATCTGCATAGTGTTTGTCGCTCTACTTTGTGTGTTTTAAGCGTGTGAATTACAATAAGAGATGTATCGCTTTGGAATCGGTGCAGTGGTAAGGACAGGATGATGTTCTCAGTTTAGACAGAAATTAAAATTTGACATTGCAAAGGTTAATAAGAAAAAGTTAATACGCATGACCTATCAAATACCTTTGGTGCTTGCTGTTTCTTTGCATCACAAAACTCATCCTAATACGACTCATCGCAGGGGCCATGAAAATACTAAATCTTGCATCTAACGATACTATGACTTGATTATACGGGTAATATACCACTAAGATATACTGCTCTTTATGTATAAGCGTAGCAATTTAACACAGGATTTTTTTGGTTTACCTTCCAGAATTTCACTAATTTGTATAACTTTATTGCGCAAGATCTTTATACCCCTTTCTGGAAAATGAAACTCACGGTGAATTAATTTACCATGCACAGAAACGCTTTATTCAGTGAGGCAGTTGAAACGGCAATCTGCATAGTGTTTGTCGCTCTACTTTGTGTGTTTTAAGCGTGTGAATTACAATAAGAGATGTATCGCTTTGGAATCGGTGCAGTGGTAAGGACAGGATGATGTTCTCAGTTTAGACAGAAATTAAAATTTGACATTGCAAAGGTTAATAAGAAAAAGTTAATACGCATGACCTATCAAATACCTTTGGTGCTTGCTGTTTCTTTGCATCACAAAACTCATCCTAATACGACTCATCGCAGGGGCCTCCGTGGCCGAGTGGTTAAGGTCGCTGACTTCAAATCACTTGCCCCTCATCGATGTGGGTTCGAGCCTCACTCGGGGCGTTGAATTCTTCATGTGAGGAAGCCATCCAGCTAGCTTACGGAAGGTCGGTGGATCTACCCAGGTGCCCGCTCGTGATGAAATAATGCACGGAGGGGCACCTGGGGTCTTCCTCCACCATTAAAGCTGGAAAGTCGCCATATGACCTATCATGTGTCGGTGCGACGTTAAATCCAACCAAAAACAAAAACAAAAACGACTCATCGCAAGAGAGAACTGGTTTCGTATAACAAGCCTGAGTTATTTTAGTATAAATAATTTTGTATTTTCTTTCTACATTGCAATGAAAAATAATTATTTATGTTTGCATTAATATCATTACTAGTATTTGCCTTCTGAAAAAACTAAATCTTGCATCTAATGATACTGTGACTTGATTATACGGGTAATATACCACTAAGATACGCTGCTCTTTATGTATAAGCGTAACATTTTAACACAGGGTTTTTGGTTTACCTTCCAGAATTTCACTTATTTGTAGAACTTATTTCGCAAGATTTATATACCCCGTTCAAAACAAAATGAAACTCACGCTGAAATGGCGATCTGCATAGTGTTTGTCGCTCTACTTCGTGTGTTTTAAAGACCCTGTCTCTTCCTGATTAAACTTAACCATTTATCGACTCCATTAAAAGTAACAGTCGATTATTTGCATATAACACCATTGCGGTAATCCTAACTTGATACACAAATTCTGCAAAATGATCTCCTTTCCCCTGGAAGCATAGTAAAAGGACTGGTCAATCAAGTTCAACCCAAATAAATATGTGATACTAGATACTGCTTGAAAAATAGAAAATACAAGTATTTACAGTTACAGTTATTTTATAGCATAATTATCAAATTAATAGAATCAAGGGATACGATTCCGCCAATAAGCCAGTAAATTTAATCCGTGCTTGTATAATAACTAAACACGCATGGGGTTCTCCTGGGCCTTGTGATCGGCAGAAATGTCATAGAAAGGCTGCACACATACACTTTGCATCGAAACTAAGACCTTTGAAATGACACATTGAATTGGGGAGCTTTCCTTACCCATAATTATGTCTCCCCCAGGAGACATATTGTTTTTGCCCTGTCCGTCCGTCCGTCCGTCCGTCCGTACGTCACACTTCATTTCCGAGCAATAACTGGAGAACCATTTGACCTAGAACCTTCAAACTTCATAGGGTTGTAGGGCTGCTGAAGTAGACGACCCCTATTGTTTTTGGGGTCACTCCGTCAAAGGTCAAGGTCACAGGGGCCTGAACATTGAAAACCATTTCCGATCAATAACTAGAAAACCACTTGACCCAGAATGTTGAAACTTCATAGGATGATTGATCATGAAGAGTAGATGACTCCTATTGATTTTGGGGTCACTCCATCAAAGGTCAAGGTCACAGGGGCCTGAACATGGAAAACCATTTCCGATCAATAACTAGAGAACCACTTGACCCAGAATGTTGAAACTTCATAGGATGATTGTACATGCAAAGTAGATGACCCGTTTCGATTTTGGGGTCACTCCATTAAAGGTCAAGGTCACAGGGGCCTGAACATTGAAAATCATTTCCGGTCAATAACTTGAGAACCTCTTGACCCAGAATGTTGAAACTTAATAGGATGATTGGTCATGCAGAGTAGATGACCTCTAACGATTTTAGGATCACTCTGTGAAAGGTCAAGTTCACAGGGGCCCGAACATTGAAAACCATTTTCGGTCAGTAACCAGAGAACCACTTTATCCAGAATGATGAAACTTCATAGGATGATTGGTCATGCAGAGTAGATGACCCCTAACGATTTTAGGGTCACTCCGTTAAAGGTCAAGGCCACAGGGGCCTGAACATGGAAAACCATTTCCAATCAATAACTTGAGAACCTCTCGACCCAGAATGTTGAAACTTCATAGGATGATTGTTCATGCAGAGTAAATGACCCCTATTGTTTTTGGGGTCACTCCGTTAAAGGTCAAGGTCACAGGGGCCTGAACATTTATAACCAGTTCCGATCAATAACTTTAGAACCACTTGACCCAGAATGTTGAAACTTCATAGGATGATTGAACATGCAGAGTAGATGACCCATATTGATTTTGGGGTCAGTCTATTAAAGGTCAAGGTCACAGTGGCCTGTTCATGTAAAATCATTTTTTGGAAATAACTTGAGAACCACTTGACCTACAATGTTGAAACTTAATAGGATGATTGGACATGCAGAGTAGATGACCCCTATTTATTTTGAGGTCACTTGATCAAAGGTCACAGGAGCCTGAACAGTGACTTGAGAACCACTAGGCCAAGAGTGTTGAAATTTAGCGGGATGACTGGACATGCCAAGTAGATGATCCCTATTGCAGCCAACCATCAGTGTCTCTTTGACTTTCGCTCTCGACCCCTATTGACTTCTTGCCTATAGGACTTTGCATTGGGGGAGACATGCGCTTTTTTACAAAAGCATTTTCTAGTTATAAACATTGAAAATAACGGGTTTTACCCAAATTCGGGGCACGAAATTTTTCTTTGCAATCAACACTGGGTTGGTCTTAGAAGACCAACGACTTACTTACATACATTACGATATAATAATATTAAGACCCATACCCATGTCTTCTCCTATCAGATTTCATTTTTCTTTGGTTAAATTTCATCTTATTTACAACGAAGTGCCTAATCCCGTTTTAAGGAACATAGTAGGAAATAGCATGGTTAAGTTATTGAAGGGGTGAAATTTTAATAAAGTCTCTACAAAACTACTCAAGGAGATTCACAAAGGACAGCTCTAGTCATAAAACGATATATTCAAACTATCGCTTAAAACTGGTTAAGTCCCAGTAGATGGAAGAATGCAGTCGTTTCGATCCTGTATACAAGATAGGCCAAAAATCCGAGGCTAGCAACTATAGGCCTATATCCTTAACATATTTTAACATATAGAACATATTTTAGTTTCTAACATCACGTCCTACTCTCACAGAAATGATCTATTCAGTCATAACCTTTATTGTTTCAGTTTTGAGCTTATCTGTGAAACAAAACATAACTATTACACAAGAGCTCTTTGAGAATATAGAGAATAGCCAGCAAACTGACAATTATGGTAATGCACGTACGGCTGCCTGCCCTTGATGCACTCTACCTGTTCTCGCTGCAGTTCCCCAGGGTTCAGCAATAGGTCCGTGTCTTTTCTTAATTTACCTTAACCATTTACCGACTCCATTAAAATGTAACATAATAGTTGTGAGAAAAGGTGGACCTAAACAAACATTTTAATTTTCCAAGAACAATAAGGGACATTATTCTAACAAAATGGATATCAGAGTTAAAGTTCTTGGTCTACACATTCAATGATGATAAACAAGTGTGCTAAGTTTCAAAGCTGTAACTCTTATAGCTTTTGAGAAAAGGTAGACCTACATAAAAATATAACCAAGAAACATAAGTTTTCTTAGTACTAAAAGGGTCATAAGTTTGACAAAAAGCTTATCAGAGTTATGGTTATTGGCCTACACAGTCACCTAATGATGATAAACGAGTGTGAAATGTTTCAGATCTTTACTGTTTTAGAGAAAATGCTGACCTAAAATAAAATTTAAACCGACGCTGACACCGACGCCGACAACAAAATGACGACTTTACCTCGTATGTTTTTTTTCCAAAAATCAGACGAGCTAAAACAATTTACGAAAACGTTTTGCCTTGCCGGTGATGTGGGTTTGGAGGGAAGGATTGCCTTGTCCAAAATGACTATTGTACATTTGGGCATTTTTTTTTATTAAATATCGAAATATCTGAATACAAGTTCCAAGAATGAAATACTCACCATATATGGATAAGGCGTTTAAAAGCCCATGAATGTATTTTAAGCCCCAACGACAGCTTGATGTTTACAAGCATGACTGTAAATAGATTAAAATGGTAGAGGGAATTCAACATTTTTCTAATATGTTAAAATCTAAATATTTCTACTTTTTGTACCAATTACAAATAAGCTCAGAGGTAAAGCATACTGTCCATGTTACACAGATTTGTTGCCGTGTGGGTTCGAAACTCAGCACTGACATTTAATTTTCATTTCATTTTTTGCATAAAAAAAAATTAGATTTGATTCCTTCCTGTGCTCTGTGACAACACGACACGAGAAATATCTAAAGCCGATATCGCAGACGAGAAAGGTTTAGCATCATATCAAAGATTATATTGATTAAATGCATGCAATTAAGTAAATAACGAACATAATATTATGTTATATAAAGACATACAAAACCATCAAAAACAGAAACGAAAATATGGGTACAAAAATGAAAACGAATTGGAAAAACAAAAAAAATGCTTATATTCAAATGCTAACTGCATCTTACCCGACTGAGCTATGTTGCAGTATACTAACTGGATAGTTAAAATGAAACAAATACTAATATTTACTTGTCAAATAATGTGCAAGCAATATGAATTGTTATTTTATCAGTTATCATAAAATGGACTCGTCCTTTCGTTTTGACAGTAATCACGTTTAAATTGTCATTGGGGGTTAATATCAGCAACACATTGCGTTTAGGTTATGGCTTTTATCCTTGTGCAAACCAATACTTGTTTATTTTCTAGTCTGTAACTGTTTGGACAGTTTTTCATTGTCATCTTTGACACATTCATAAAATTGCACACGATTAATTATCTTTTTACTATGGAATTATGTAATAACGATATTTGTTTTCTTCATTCATACATTACTGAGTATTTAAATCTGTGGAATTTTGCATTTGTTTAAGAAACTGTATGAACAAACATTGATCTAAGCTGATACTTTTTCTAAAAAATGTTATGTTTTATTACAGTGGCTCTAGGTACTGTCCTTAAAATATCGCAATGACACAGTTTTCATTTTAAGCATGCTGAGATGCTAGTGATCATGGCTAAAGGTTAGATAAATTTGAAAGTGCAAATGTGACTAAATATTACAAAAATGTTTTCAGGTTGTGTTAGAATATTTTATCTGTTACTTGGAAAAACATCCAAATGTATCCAACAGGGCCGTCGCCGGCTTCGTAAAAGTGGTCCGGCTTTCGGCGTCCCGTGAGTGCTGAAGACAGGAGAGGGGGAAATCACGAGAGAGGGATTTCCCCTTCCCTATCCTCTCTCTCTCTTAACGGGGGTTCGGGGTTCTCCCTCAAGAAAATTTTAAGATTTGGGATGCAAATAAGTGCGTTTTTCTTGCATCTCGAAAGCATTTTCTGTTAAAATGTTCAATCAATTTCATGATATTTTTCAAGGATAACTTTCCAACATTGACCAATTTTAGCAAATCGCTATAAATGTTGATGTATTGTTTAATAGTTGAGATGTATGTCGGCATTTCGTTTGATTAAAAACAATTTTTTAAGATAAATAATCATATTATGAAATATTACCAAATGGCGTCCCGCGAGTGCCGAAGGAACGAGAGGGTGATGGGGCACGAGAGGTGGATCCCCACCCAAACCCTATCATTATTTTAAGGGGGGTTCGGGGGTTCCCCCCGAGAAATTTTTTACATTTGGGATGCCAGTAAGTGCGTTTTTCTTGCATCTCGAAAGCAGTTTCTGTTAAGATTTTTAGTCAATTTATGTTATTTTTCAAGGATAACTTTCCAACATTTGGCCATTTTTAGCAGATTGCTATAAATGTTGATTTATTTATTATAGTTGATATGTATGTCGTCATTATTTAAGATAGATAATCGTATCTGAAAGTAATAATTAGAAGAAATTAGCTTTCGATATGTTTTGTTTTAAACACAATTGATTTCCATTTTTTAAACATATAGCATGTTTTTTTTTATTTAAACAATTATTATAGATTATAAAAGAAATCGTCCTTTATATCGTACTGGATGAAAGATCCATCAGGAAATTGTTTAGTTATGATTAATCCAGTCAAGCAGGGTTGATAAATTAGACACGGAAAGTGTCAAATTTGTTTTCACACCTTCGGACATTCATGACCGATACCACTCTTGGTGGATAGTTACATTAACAAGGCAATATTTTGACACTTTTAAAAAGCAAAAGATGAAAGTTAATGCAAAAATCTGGTCCGGACGATTACAGCCGATACCATGCTTGGCCAAAAAAGTGGTCCGGCCATGGCCGGATCGGCCGGACCGTCCGCGACGGCTTTGTCCAAGAGTAGGGATATAAACAAGATGATACCACACAAAAATCTACTGCCAATACAATGCTATCACATATTATCTAATTCTATGTTTATATACCTTTCTAAACATCACTATGAGAATTAATCCCCCCAGATGTTACCAACCAACCCTATGGCTCATTAACTCTTAGCCTGCTAAATTTTTAAAATGGACTGGTCCATCATTCAATTTGGGCAATACCATTTATTATTTGAAGGGGTGTTAACTGAAAATTTACTGACTGAATAGCGAACAGTGCAGACCATGATCAGACTGCACGGATGTGCAGGCTGATCTTGGTCTGCACTGGTCGCAAAGGCAGAATAAATTGCCGCCAGCAGGCTAAGGGTTAACTATATTCAGTTTGGATAAATTGACGCTTAGATATTAGTCGGCAGCTATATTTGATAAACGCTAGTCTTTTTGCTTATGATAGATTTTTATAGGTTATAAGTTGAATACAGCAGTATTTTTATTATCTTAAAACTGCTGTATTTAACTGATACCGTTTTACTGTTCGCCCAGGCGGAGTCTATTAAATCGTTACATTTAATATAACTAACTATAGCTTTGGTTACAAGGCTTTAACCATTCATTAATCTTTTTGTTGAGTTTGTCGTCACGCCGACACAGTTATAGATAATATGGCGATTTTCCAGATTTTCATGGTTGAGGAAGGCCCTAAGTGCAGCTCCAAGCATGATTTTATCACGCGCGGGCACCTGAGTAAAACAACTTTGTCCAACTTTCAATTTGGACGGTGCCATTTAGTGGTTTAGTGGGTACTTACCAAAACGATACTGAACATATTCTTTATTTCCAGTAACTTAAACAATATAATGTTTCTCGTTACATAGCATCAGTATAGATTACATTTATGTGTCACTAAGGACGGTGAATAAAATCAGATAGTGAAGTAAATACATGTGCTTATAGAGGGTGAACTAAAATAGCAACCGTAACATGTGATATTTACTTGAAGTATACAATATATGAATGCAAAGCAGATGGAACATTGTTTGTCGTCGGAGCTATGGGTACAGTACTAGCATCGATATTCACCCAGATAAGTCACCGGTGAAATAATTAAGACAAAACAAGTGTCTATCATTATCGGTATGCTGACAAAATTGCCGAGTATAATAGTGTGACAGAATACAAATGCAATAGTATATCGAGTGATAATGATTAAGGTACTCACATATAAAATAACTAAGAAAGAAAATATAAAAATGCGATGGGCCTTACCGAAACGAAAATGTAAGCATAACCATGCGCGTGCGACAAACGGAGAACAAGCACGGATACATAATACTTAAACATGCCTTGTAGAAAAGAAAAACAAGGCATGAAAAGTTACGAAGAGTGTAAATAACTAAAAAGTGCTAAAATATGCCGCAGTATGACAAAGGAGAGGTACCTTAAGTGGATATATGCAGCACTGGTACGACTGCATGACAAAGTAACCATAGCTCCGGCTACAGATATAAATAAAATTATATACATCAGCAGATCATGGTGTTTGTAAACATGGAGGTAATGTCAATAGCATATTATATTACACTCCTACTGTATAGCTGCAGAAAGACTGGTACTTTATATAGAAATAATAACATTTGTAACCATCAATATTATGCTGCCCTAAGATGTACTTTGCAGCTAGCGAACCCAATTGACAAGACGAAGACACTGACTGTTCAAGCTCTTTGATGTATATCGTGCCATCGGGTAAATTACTGAAATTAGAATTACAATTCGTTAAAAAAGCAGGACAAGAAAATTACTTATTGTTAAATATATTATATAAAGGACAATATTAACGTCTAACAAGTCCTAATCAATTACATGATATGCGTAGAAACAGTATATATTGACATTTAACCTTTTAATACAGATGTTGGACTTACAAAAACAACAATACATGGTTCGAGAAAATTCAGGTGCGAATAGCATGTCATAAAAATCGCCTGTATCAAAGGCTATATGGCTTGACAGGTTTAAACATTTTTACAGTCACAAAGAACAGCTTCAAATTATACAATGTAACTATAAAACTTACACCATGAGCGGCTATACAAGAGAATTTCGACTCAAAAACTTGATACTCAGAAAAAAACAAACATGGCGCCCTCAGTGGCGATAAAAACGTGCTTAATACCGAAAAGAACTACCGGAAAGATTTTATATCAACAAAAAGTACTCTGGATAGAGGGGCACCACAAATATCAAAATCCGACTTCGAGTTGCCCCATGATTCGTATAAAAAGATAATATCATGTTTCGATACACAGTCCAAAAATCCTCATCTTCAAGTTTAAAACGATTCAGACCGTTAATGTTCCAAGACAAAATAGAGAGTTCATCCTCAACGCGCCCCTAATCTGCTGCCCTATCCCGCACCGGAACTCCGTTGACATACAATGTGTCATAACTGATCCAAAACATAGTTGTTTCAGTGAAAAAGACACTTTTATTATGTGCGTGAAATTAGCCAGAGCAGCCAGAGTAGCCAGAGTTCAGCCAGAGTTTAGCCAGAGTAGCCAGAGTTAGTAGCCAGAGTTCAGCCAGAGAAGTCATAACTCTGGTTACTCTGGCTGGCCAGGGTACCCAGAGTTCAGCCAGAGTAGCCAGAACTCTGGTTACTCTGGCTGGCCAGGGTAGCCAGAGTTCAGCCAGAGTAGCCAGAACAGTATTTTAATCTAATGACCAGTGACAAAAACACGTCCGTCCATTAGCGATCACGTGACACATCTTTTACATACTGACTGAATGGCAAACAGTGCAGATCTTGATCAGAATACACGGATGTGCAGGCTGATAAAAATCTACACTGGTCACAAAGGCTGAATTAATCGTGTCCAGCATGATAAGGATTAAATTCAAAAGACCATTATTTTCATCTTTTATATTTATGTTCAAACATATTTTATTATTTCATAAAATCCGCACATTTCTTGTTAAATGACTTTCCTTCCTCCAGACCCCATAATAGCATCGACAATTAACACCTGATACTACGTCATTCTTCTATATTGTTTTGTGTGATATCTCAGAGTCTAGACTTACAAAGTCTGTTGAGATCAAATAATTCGTAATTTTGTTTGTTTTAAATCTGACACTGATGTTTTCTGAGAAAACCATTTTTTCTAGGCTCATATCAACGTTAGAGTCAGAGATAAGAGATATTGCAAATTTTTCATTATTAGGATTATATGGTAGAGATATTTGTTTTGAAAGACTCTAACAATTGATGCCAGTCTACTCAGAGTCCTGTAGAGTTGTCACATATACATACGTGTATTTTAGGCAAAGAGAATGCTTCATTTTTCATCCTAGAATAGAACAGTAGTTGCTTTCCAAAGACAGCAGTTTTATAACAATACGCATTGACAGTTTATGGAAACTTGTTAGAGAGTAATTTCAATCTGATAATATCAGATAATTTCAAGCAGATATATGATACAGTTCACCTATTGTCATACAAGCTTACTATGTAGGATAATATTCAATCTCTATGACATTCTATAAAGCCTTTGAACTAAGCAACACTAACGCGCGAGGCTCTCAAATTACTCCTTTGATGGCAAATGTCAGTTGCCACTACTGTTGTCATAGCATTAAATTATAAAAAGCGATATATATGATCTTTATAACATCGATGCGAGTCTGATCATTTCTTGCCACAACAATCCTTCGTAAGTTAATGATCTCCACTGGAATACTTGAATACGGTAATCTTTCACCGGCATTGTTTTTCAAAATTATTAAAATATTAACAAAATGTTATGAATGCAACTGTTTTCCAGCAGAGTTATTTAAAACCGTTGACATGGGACAAAACAGAGGCCAAAAAGCTTGAGACATTTTCCAGAAAACATTTGTTTACTGTTACAAGGTTTTCCCTTCAAATGTATTTGTAATGTAATTCATTTTCATTAAAGATTGATACTATAAACATCTGCACCTGTATATGGAGTTCGAACATGGTTTGACAGGCAAGTATCAAAGTTGATAAATCTTACACTGATATTGATATAAATAAACTGCCCGCAAAAAATGGTTCCATGTTGTTCTGGTACAACTTCCTTACCTTTGCATGATCGTACAAGGCGGCTAATAGAATTCTGAAGACTTGGTTTTGCTGTATCTAAGTGATTCTATCATGTATTAAAGTTTTGATTCCTTACCTTTCCATGTAAATAAAATGTGGACTCTGTTTTGCGTCATATAACCTGTACTGTCTTGGTGTGCTGTAAAACCAACAAATTGATCAACTACCATGAAAATGCACTTATAAAACGTCTCAAATTCTATCCCTTAAATATATATTAGATTCGTTTATTTTCCATCCAATTTATTTGAAAATAACACGGTATAAATATGTGGTGGGTGGTCTATTAGCATACAAAAATTCATGATTTACCAATGGATTTCATTTCCCAAATGTTCGCTGGCATCACAGCCCAATACATAGGGCCTCCGTGGCCGAGTGGTTAAGGACGCTGACTTCAAATCGCTTGCCCCTCATCGATGTCGGTTCGAGCCTCACTCGTGGCGTTGAATTCTTCATGTTAGATAGCCGGAAGGTCGGTGGTTTTACCCAGGTGCCCACTCGTGATGAAATAATGCACGGAGGGGCACCTGGAGTCTTTCTCCACCATCATATGACCTATAATTGTGTCGGTTCGACGTTAAACCCAACAAAAAATAAACAGATCGCATGATATATATCATAATATTCATATCCATAGCGCCATTCTCTAAGACTACAAGACCGCCGTAATGAAGGAAATGACACTTGGGGATTTTTCATTAATTACTATGGTTCTTTATTGGTGGCATAGGGTGAAAACGTATAATCTGATTTTTTCCCTTTTAATTTCCACAGCGAGAGATAATTTTGCCGCGATTATTTCAGCTTCTGCTCTGTCTTTGACCTAAATGTTGCCTCATTTTGTCTATAAATATCAATAATATGAATTTGCTTATTACATTAAAAGCATTGACAACCTACAAAACACGTCTCATGACTTGAAGCAGCTTCAATTTTATTAATGTTCTGATTTGATGCAATAATTTATTTGAAGTGTCCTACTTTTCATGACACAGTATACATTTGTATTTACAGCCTGCCCGCTTAGCTCAGTATGGGAAACGCAGATATACGGATCTCGGGGTCGTGAGTTTGATCCACGGGTGGGGTTGTGTTCTCCATGACGATTTGATGAAAGACATTGTGCATGAAATCATACGTCCTCCACCTCTGATTCATATGGGGAAGTTGGCAGTTACTTGTGGAGAACAGGTTTGTGCTGGTACAGAATCCAGGAACACTGGTTAGGTTAACTGCCTTCTGTTACATAACTGAAATACTGTTGAAAAACGGCGTTACATACATATTCATAAAAATATTCCTAAAATTCCTTGTAAATGAAATATGAGGCTCAATTTTCAAAAAATTACAATTAAAACGAAACAAAAGCACATTTCGCTTTTAGATGGCAAAGTAATATTACCGAAAAAAATCAGATTTTGGAACTTGTATATAATTATGTTTAAAATGTTTTATATTAAAGTACAACAGTACAAGTAAACTGTTTCTTCCAACATTAATCAAAAGTCCTCCCTTTGTCGTTATGGTTCGTTTCTATCGTCAGTTTGAGATTTTGTTCCCAAATTTTCAGGCAGGGCGGTGCATCCCCCATACTATTACTGTCGAATGTTATTTCGGGTCATTTTACATTTTCTTCCGGACCAGAAAGAAAACGTCATTGTAAATAATATGCCTTATCTCTAGGTATATGAGCCGCACCATGAGAAAACCAACATAGTGGCTTTGCGACCAGCATTGATCCAGACCAGCCTGCGCATCCGCGCAGTCTGGTCAGGATCCATGCTGTTCGCTAACAGTTTCTCTAACTGCAATAGGCTTTGAAAGCGAACAGCATGGACCTGACAAGACTGCGCGGATGCGCAGGCTGGTCTGGATCCATGCTGGTCGCAAAGCCACTGTGTTGGTTTTCTCATGGCGCGGCTCATATCATGAGAACCATGGTACATAGGGGAAGATATTCTAAAACATTTGCAATCGAGCATTTCTCACCTAAAACGCGTAGTTCAACAAGTGGTTATTATGCATATTGAACAATCTTCTACCGTGCACCAGTCACATTGTTTTCTAAATGTTTCTAATCGCAGAGACACTCGTATTTTATGTTTTCGTCAACTTTATAGACAAACTTACTGATTTTCCGGTCCAGACGAACACAGCCGTGTACAAATGTTGGCGAGGTGTCAACAAAGAAAAACAGAATGTGAAGAAGTTAAGAACTGAAACGCTTTTTTTTAGTGACTTCTTGCAAATTCATGAATCGCGCTAGCGATTCTTAGATAACTTGTCTGCTTTTTAGAAGAGGTGGTGTATTGTGTTGCTCGTTTTGGTCGGTCCGTCCGTCCAGTTGGTCTGACCGGAAGTAAGATTTGTGTTACTTTAGCTCAAGCATTTACATTCAATTTATACTTATATTGTTTCCAAATTATCAATCATGTTAGCTACACCATTTCTTTCAATAAAACATTCATCTTTTTATTTCCTTATGGTAACGTAAACTTTTACAAGTGTAAGGAAACTTTACACTTTTTGGTCATATTGCACTTCAAATAACACATTTAACAAGGCAGTCTAAAAGACAGCTATATCCCCCGCCGCTGTTATGGATAGTGACTCAAACCTTTGACCTTGAGTTGTGACCTTGACCTTGAGCCACCATGGCTGACTCATGGGTTCTGCACATCGTCTTGATGAGGTGATCATTTGGTCCAAGTTTCATGATTATCCTTCAAGGGGTTTAGGAGATACAGTGCGGACATAAAATGGAAGGCTCAGACATTTGACCTTGAGTTGTGACCTTGACCTTGAGCCACCATGGCTGACTTATGGGTTCTGCACATCGTCTTGATGAGGTGATCATTTGATCCAAGTTTCGTGATTATCCTTCAAGGGGTTTAGGAGATACAGAGCGGACACGAAATGGAAGGCTCAAACCTTTGACCTTGAGTTGTGGTCTTGACCTTGGGCCGAAATAAATGACTTATGGGTTTTGCGTATTGTCTTTATGAGGTGATCATTTGACCCAAGTTTCATGATTATCCTTCAAGGGGTTTAGGAGATACAGAGCGGACACGAAATGGAGGGCTCAAACCTTTGACCATGAGTTGTGACCTTGACCTTGAGCCGACATAGCTGCCTCACTCATGGGTTCTGCACATTGTCTTGATGGGGTTATCATTTGACCCAAGTTTCATGAAAATCCTTCAAGAGGTTTAGGAGATACAGAACGGACACAAAATGTTACGGAAGGACGGAAGGACGTCCGACGGAAGGACGGAAGGACGGACGGAGACCATTCCTATAACCCCCCACCACTTGTGGCGGGGGATTAACAAATCGCACATAAACTTTTATTTGTTTTTTTTTCCGTTTAGCGCCGTTTTTTTTTCTTTCTTTTTTTGACGGTATTTCGGTATGTAACGGCGTGACCCTAATTCTGCGGTACCAATCTGTTCTGCCCTCTTCCCCAGGAGGACGAATTATTTCAGAAACAATGTCATTTATAAGTCGTCAAGGAAAACATACGTCTCGCCCGAGGATCGAAGATCCATAGATCTGCACTTTACCCATCGAGCTATGCGAGTGGACAACTTGCAAACGTTTGTATGTACTCTTTTTACTGCTGTGATATAACTGCCACCTGTACACTAGTTATATGATCTCTCAGATTAATGAACGATAATATAGAATGTCCTTATCCGATTAATTACATAAACGGTTTTCTTTTAACGAGTGAAAAATACAAATCTTTACCCTTTGTTTGACATCTTCTAATATACAAGAGGGCCAAGATGACCCTAGGTCGCTCACCTTAGAAACACACCATAACACACCAGATCAGTGTAAACGTGTTTGTCCTAGTGATTTCATGGAAAAAAATATTCTGACCAATTATCATTTAAATTGGAGCAAAAATCTTGAGTATAAATAAGTATTTTCTTTGATTTGACCTAGTGACCTAGTTTTTGAACCCAGATGACCCATATTCGAACTTGACCTAGCTTTCATCAAGGCTATCATTCTAACGAAATTTCATGAAGATCAATTGAAAAATACAGCCTCTATCGCATACACAAGGTTTTTCTTTGATTTGACCTAGTCCTTGTTTTTGACCCCAGACAACCCATATTCGAATTTGACCTAGATTTCATTAAGGCAACCATTCTGACCATATTCAATGAAAATCCAGTGTAAAATGCAGCCCCTATTGCATACACAATGTTTTTCCTTGATTTGACCTAGTGACCTAGTTTTTAAACACAGATGACCCATATTCAAACTAAAATTAGATTTTATCAAGGCTGTCATTCTGCCAAATTACATGAAGATCAGTTAAAAAATACAGCCTCCATCGCATACACAAAGTTCTTCTTTGATTTGATCTAGTGACCTAGTTTTTGACCCAAGATGACCCATATTCATACTTGACCTAGATTTTATCAAGGCAATTACTTTGACTTAATTTCAGGAAGATCAGTTGAAAAATATAGCCTCTATCTCATACACAAAGTTTTTCTTAGATTTAACCTAGTTACCTAATTTTTGATCTCAGATAACCCATATTCCAATTTGGCCTAAATTTCAACAATGCAATAATTCTGACTAAATTTCATGAAGATCAATTGAAAAATACAGCCTCTATCGCATACACAAGGTTTTTCTTTGATTTGACCTAGTGACCTACTTTTTAATCTCAGATGACCCATTTTCAAACTCGGCCTAGATTTTATAAAGATTATTATTTTGACTTAATATCAGGAAGATCAATTGAAAAATACAGCCTCTATCCCATATACAAGCTTTTCCTTTGATTTGACCTAGTGACCTACTTTCTGACCTCAGATGGCCCATTTTCAAATTTGACCTAGATTTCATCAAGACAATTATTCCAGTTATTCTGACTAAAATTCATGAAGATTAATTGAAAAATACAGCCTCTATCGCATACACAAGGTTATTCTTTGATTTGATCCAGTGACCTAGTTTTTAATCCCAGATGACCCATTTTCAAACTCGGCCTAGATTTCATCAAGGTAATCATTCTGACCAAAATTCATGAAGATCAATTGAAAAATACAGCCTCTATCGCATACACAAGGTTTTTCTTTGATTTGACCTAGTGACCTAGTTTTTGAACCCAGATGACCCATTTTCAAACTTGGCCTAGATTTTATCAAGGTGATCATTCTGACCAAATTTCATGAAGATCAGTTGAAAAATACACCCTCTATTGCATACACAAGCTAAATGTTGACAGACGACAGACAACGGACGCCGGACATCGAGCGATCAGAAAAACTCTCGGAAATATCCTAATACAGCTAACGATTACGCCATAATTGACACTTGTTCTCCTACCGACTTATAAACAGAGTTTACCAACGTCAACGTCAGTACATTTGTACTTTTGAAAGTAAAACAAAAACATAACAACTTTAAAATTCATTAAAAAATCAATTATGGAACAGCTACGTTGCCCTAAACGATTTTCTGCAAATAAATATGTACGGATATGTACTAAAATGATTAAAATTTACTTTAAAAATATACAGAGTAAAAGCGTGTAATACAACAAAACTAATATAAACAAATATTAGGACAGAGTGGGGCACGGTCCTGAAACTGGCCAGAGTTTAAATATCACTGGGGAGGTTAAACAGACTAAACTTTTAATCTCAATCTTGTTATAAAATTGTTAGGATAGTGAAAAAAATATATTGTTCTATTTATAGATGTAATGGTAACAAAAGGGACGATATTTAAAATTATTATTAAATCTATATTTATAATCCTTTCCATTGGTCTAGATGTAGTCACATGGTCAATGGTAAAAAGTCGTATTGACTCAAAGTCGAGGCCAAAAACACGTATTGACCTCCAGCTGTGACTTCATCATGGTTTGACGTTAAAACAATGCGACGTCGTACAAAATTTATTACGAAAAATGACCAAAGGCTGCAGATATTTGTATTTAATTTTTATACCTACAAGTAGGCTGGATTTAATAATAAAACAATGGTAGCTATAGCCTTTTAGGTTCGTTCGATATGTGGGTTTATCTACCTGATAAAAGCGATATCAACTAAGGTTGATAAAAGGTCGATAAATTCACATACCGACTTCACCAATTTAAAGCAATATTTGTATCTTATTGAAAACCTGTAAGACGATCCTTTGGACGCATATAACGCAATCAACGCAAAATAAGGTTTGATTGCGCCCATTCATGACCACTCACATTCCGCTATAATCAGCTTAAACGAAATTCCATTATCATAGTAGACCCCAAACAAACAGAAATTGTAACAACACTGTGTCCACAAAACACAAAATGTTCTTGTGAGAACCTATACGAAACAAAAAAATCCTTGAAGAACACGCGCATGTTCTCAATGCCTTTGCAGAAGCCAGAGCAACAAGGGAAATAATTGTAACTGTACCCCAGTTTAATGATGTTTAATAATTATCTATGAACTATTCTGAAAATTTCGCGACTGTCACTTGATATATTATCACAGAGAATGCCCCTTCCCGATGCGAGCGTTCAGGGCCATCGTAGCCGTTTGTGTATACTAGACTAAAAAGTGGATACTCCACACGTTGCTCAACACTGTTTCATGTTCAGTTCGATTGAGCCTGTTCATGGACAGTCGTGGATATGCATATTATTGTTCATGATCTCTAGCCCCGGATTGAGCAGAACTCTACATTTGCAAATGTTAGAAGTACAAAAATGCAATTAAGAGACGTCTGCTGATGTGTTCATACGGCGGTGTACAAGGAACAAAGAGAAGTTCTTATTACCCTCACTGTGAAAATATCCTCACTTTTTAAGGATTTTTGCATAGTGTTCTATGCGCAACTGCTTGATTAGCTCTTGTCGAAAGAATCTTGACAATATGTCTCTGTAAAGCTTATATATGTTTAATTATATATCAGTATGTTTCATATAGGAAGAAAGTGTCGCATGGCTTATTTCTTGAATAACTCTTGTTAGTATTTTTTTTACTTTGAATAAATCTCCATCAGGCAAATTATATTTTATATTCCCAACACTTAACTAATTTGTTACATCTGATGGTCACCTTCGAGATCACCAATCGTAAAAAAGCATAATTTAAAAGATGTGGCCAATATACCTTCTGGAAGGTGTAGAGGGTTTCCCTCCCTTTGTAAGGTAAGTGCAATAAAAACATGTGAAGTTGTTGCATTTATTTATCTCATAAGTTTACTATCAAATCGTCTGCCAGCGGTAGAATTTTTATGCTAATATTAATTCTGAACGTTTGCATATCATAAATATGTTAGCCTTATGTGGTATTTTATATGTTGGCCAAACGGGGTGATCTTAATTTCCTACCCGCCAACATTTTTTTAAGATCCGTGGGAATAATAACCTTAAGGTATCCGGTCCACAAATAAGCAAGTTCGATATGACAGTGCTATTAGACATTGTCGGCTTAAGCTGATGTGAACAATGAACTGTGAATGCGCTGTAAATCCTGGGGGTCTTCTCAAGACATACTTGTATTTCGTTCACTGTTACAGTAGCTGACATTATGTATAAAACTGAAGCTGGGTTATGTTCTATGCTGGTGTAGGAGGCAATTAAATATGGGACAATTTAAATGAATGCTAGTAAAGGAATGTTCTCATAAGACATTAGAAGAGTTACTTCAACCAAGCATGAGAAAAGTGTTTTATCAAGAGCTCTCCAAAATATACATGTACTTAGAATAAGACTTCTTTAGAAAGAAATGATAGTAAATCTACATAAGTTCCATAAATTATGTTTCCCGTTTCATTTGGTACAATTTGTTTCTGCCTTCGTTAGATGTGCGTCCATCATTCCGTTTTCACTTAGCCTGATTTAGATTCTCAAAATCCTCTGCTAGGATTTAAACGGAACTTAACAGAAATGATATTTATTTTATGCTAACTGATGAAATACTGTGTTTTATCAGTGAGATATAATTCATATCACTCACTAATATCACTCACTGTAAATGCCGATCTATTTGTACATTGTGTATGAATTTTAAGTTATTTGTTTAAAACATGATGGAAATTGTAGTCGCACTTTGTTCTTTATAGTAGATTTCTCGATTCAAATTATTTTACTTAATGAGAATTTCATAACGTTATGCAGCAAAAAGTAAAATAAAAAGGAAATTTATGCTTTGTGAGTCTTTCTTGCGTCAAAACACGTCTGATGTCATGTCTGTTTACGCGCACCTATTTCCAGCGCTGAGATTAAAACTTATTGCAAAATGCACATCTCAACGTAATTAAGCATAAAAAAATATTTTTTGTTTGTTTCTCGTGAATATGGAATATATATCACCTCGAAGTGAAAAAAAATCGCAATGTCACTCGCGCTTCGCGCTAAGGAAAATATTTGAAATCTCACTTCTCAGTGAGATATATTCCATATTCACTCAAAACAAACAAATATCCTCCATGTATAAAGCCTTGTGCGTATCCTCGGATTTTTTGTGGACTTAGGGTCTCATAGATTTATTTGTTGAATGAAATTTATCCGAACTACTTTATAATTAGCACGATTTGAATAGAATTTCATAGGAATCATCCGTATATATTCTAGCTGAGCATGTATTACAGGGTTAATATTTAAATAATCTTGTACTGAGTATTGACCCTTTGAATACCATATATAAAGTCAATGAAGAGATTTCTGTAATTCATCTTCATACCTGCTGCCCAGATTTCATTGAAGCTTTCAGGGATTTACTGAAATAATATGTGCACATCGTTGCTACATACTGCTCGAAATATTTTCCGGAGTTATGTTCATTTATTGATTTTACTGCAGAGAAAAAAATGTTTGGACTACTTCTCCTAGTATACTGCTTGAGTGATTTGACTGAAACGTCTTAGGAATAGTTGAATGTCTAATTATTCATAAGTTATGGATTTTACGTTGAATGATTATAACAATTTAATTCTATTTATTAGGCCTAAAAATCTCTATTTCCGGTAACATACTCAAGAATTACGGTAGGTAGGTCGGATTATTTTTTTTATTAAAGGGAGACTTTTCGAAAATTATTTTGTGTCAAAAAATGAATACAAATAAGAGGGTTATGTCTTTAGAGCATCAGGAAGTTGTTTCTAAAATCACTGACCGTGTCTAAAGCATAAAAAGTGCAGTTTGGCAAATTTCTGTCAAAATGTTGAAAAAATTATTCTCCAAGGCCTTTAAAACATTTAGTGTCGGGACAATTATTCAGGGTACGTCGTGATACCTGAAACAAACATTTTTTTCCTTTACGCTTTATTAGAGACAGAAATTATGTAGACAGGTCCTTTTTCATCATTTTGGGAACGCCATCAACACCAGTGGAATGAGAAAAATGCTCTTAAAAATGTTTTATTTGGAGAAATTTGAAAATAAACAAAATCCAAATAAAGATATTTTGTGTAAAATATAAATGGATTGTATTTCAGAAATTGTTCAACAGTATAATTGTTATTTTAATGACCAAATATACATACAAGTTAGCAAAATAATTTCAAAACGGCAAAATTCCTTACAGGTAACACTCGTTTGGGAATTTTAAATTCAGAACTGGGAAAAATACTGTCTTTGCTTTAGAATTACCTCTTTTTACTGGAGGCAGATTTATAGGGGAATAAACCCTGCTTGAATTTTTTTGCCAACACTTCATCAGATTTCAGTGATAGTAGAAAGTGCTTGGTATAAAGCCGTGGCACGTAGGCTCGAAATAATGTTTGCGGACTTTATACTCTGAATTTGAAAAAAGTGTGTTTTGAAACGCTCCCTAGATAGTCCGCATTCGATGTTCACCGTCAGACTTCACATAAACCGACAATGTCTATTGCAATGTATCAAATGTTGATGCCTTGTAAACTTCTATAATTTTGGTCTCCTTTGAAAGTGTATTGTCTACTGAAAAAGAAAATATATATTACATGACAAAAATATGTTAGAGATGTTTTTATTGTTTGATCTTATAGTTTTTAATTATATTTCAATAGAAATCCAGTTATTACAGTGTAAGATTTATCATTTCGTATTCAAAAACCTAGACTGTAGAGATTCGTGTCTATTATTATAGTCATTTTATTTACTAATTCTTGTTCAGCAGACACAACTCTTTCAAATGATAGGTCACCAGGCATCGAAATGTTATTATTTTGTGGATCGGATACCATAATACGTTTTTATACCAACATTTTCATAAGATTTCCGACCTTTCGGCAAATTAGATCACACCTTTAAGCATGCATCTATCTAGCTTACAAAGCAAGCAATTAATTTATAATCAGGCTGCAACAGCTGATTGTAAAATCAAGCTAGAAATATCTCAGATTTCAAATAGATCAGACTTTGATTTATCATTTATACTATATATCAGGCAGTTAGCTTGTATACAGATCGTGTTACAGGTGTTTATGTTCAATTACAAATATTTGTATAAAAAATTTGTGGTATTAGACGATATGGTAATATATTAATGTAAATCTCAAAATCTCATTCAAAGTATTAATGCTGAGTCCGATAGAAACAGGCACTTTCTTAATTTGAAGGTATTGCTTAATTTGAAGGTATTGATTTCATCGATAAACTTAAGCATATTTCGTTACTATTAATTCTATTGTAAAATGTCAAAAGGCATATATTTGTTATAAATATTAAAAATCTATGAGAAGTATTATTTTTAATATTTTTGTCATAGATTTTGACATGAATATACTACTGACTGCTCATTTTAAAAAATTCTAAAAACCTTATTATTTGTTATGAAAAATAAACCACCTGCTAGAATTGTTATCTTTAATTATTATAAGATTGTTTTCAGACTAGGCTATACTATCAACTATTTCTAAAGTTTGTTATTCAGAAGCTGGTCATGTTTTTTCCGTGAATTTTAAAGATAAAAGTACTCGTTCTTTATTTTCTAAAGGCCCTGAAATAGAATGCCTTCAAATATTGACTTTGATGCCTGAAATAGAACCGCCAAGAAAATGCATATTTTAATTAACATTTTAATGTATTATACCTCTCTTTTGTCTACAATGATAAAATCCCATTACCCGAGAAAGAGATATTTTGACTATCAAAAACATTTTCAACCTTTCTGACACGTGACCAAGCGAAAGCGACTGTCAGATCATGTGACCGCTCAGATATTTTGAATGTCATATAAGGGTAATTAACTTCTTCAATTTTTAGCCAAATGATTGCCTCCCTTGTACACATATAGTAGTGACGTCACTATTCAATGTGCACACAGGTCATTACCGCGCTTAGGAGGCAGTAAACAGTTTTCAGCTGTTAGTGTCGAATTGGCCGGGGTGAAATTTACGAATAAGAGGCAATTTACGGAATGAAGTGCATATTTGAACTTCTAAATAATAATAATTGCTAGAATTGAAGTTTCAGCGGCTAGAATTGAATTTCACTTATTTAAAGAAAATCAGTTGGGTAGCCTTGATCTTGATAGTATGACGTAATGACTTGCAGGAGCGTATACATGCTTCCTCTGAGCTAGCTTAAAGTGGGGTTGTCATTTTAGCAGGGGCCTCAGGAAAAGTGTAATAGTGAAAAAACGGTACGGATGGCCCATATATTTCAGCTTATTTTCAGATTTTACAGTGTTACTGGAGTATGGAACAGTGTAGCAATTGGGGCTATCATTTTCAGGGAATTTTCTGCAGCGACTGAAAAATTGGCAAATTTAGCTTTTTTCGTCATCAGTTTCCGCGACCGGGAGAGCACAAAATTCAGGTCTTGTAAACAGAAAACTAGATATTAGAGATGTATTGCAGATGGTTTGTAACGATAGACATACAGTGATGTTAATGTTGCAATATCTTTATTTCAGGTGTGTGGTTACAGACTTTTGTGTGAGGTTTTGAAAGTTAGGTAGGCGACTCTAGGCCGAGAAGCTCAGAAAACTGTTTACTGCCTCCTTAAGGTTACATTCTACCAATTCAGTTCCTTATTTATTTCGTATTAATAACAAAACATTCAGACCTCATTTTCAGCACTTTAGAGCATTTCAATGATATGAAAACCATATATGGTCATTTAGTATAACATGTCTTCTTCAAAAATAGAAAAATATTGACATGTTATGTTGAATATAAGAAAAACAATCTGTTCTGAGAAACATCACCCTCTAAAAATGCCCCCATGAAAACAGCCGTTTAGCAGTTACGCGTAGGTAGACATTTTTCGCAAAGAATAAAACTTATTCCAAGAAATTTACAATGAAAATGGTCTAGATCTATTCTCAATACTATAAGCAATAAACATAAGCCAAAAATTTAACTGTCACCTCCTCATGTCACTCATTATACCAGATTTCATCCATAGCATGGAACTACATTTTGGACTACTTCACATGTAACACTGAGTAGTCACTTCCGGTTTGGTGTAATCCGTCCTTAAGATGGAACTGTTTAATTAAATGAATTAAAACATTTTAAAACTTTTTATGTACTAAATTTTGTTCCTATAATAAAATAAATATCATATGGCAGCGTGTGTGACATTGATATTGTCAACCTTTTCGCCCTCGGGTGACATTCTGTCCTCGGGTTGACAATATCAGTGTCACTCAGGCTGTCATATGATATCTATATATTATTATTTATAAGTGGTATCTGTTTGAGGTATTTCATTTTAGATATGTTATACCTATACTATTTCATAACTATGCAGTCATATTTTGCAGCATCAGTGTAGATGTTTTCTATTAGCCTGGTCAATTAACACATAAATTAAACGACTTCTTAGTGATATGCAGGAAGTGTTGGTACTTTAACGAGACTTGGCGTTAACGTAACAACGTTACGCTGTTGCCTTCGTTGTTTTTCAGTTGTTATATATTCAATGAAAGGCAAGACGTACAATATATTCTTAATAAAGGTATAAAGATAAGGCCGAAACGTTAATAAAACAGAGTGAAATCTAGTCTTTTAACGATTGTCATCCCATTGGACAGTAACTGTGGTATAAACTAAACTGACATCTCTTCTCGTCCTTAAACGTTGTTTTTTTTTTTGTTAAATTCCAACCGAAGCTAATTGTTTGAGATACTATCTTTCAAATGGTTTTCCACATGTGATGTACGGGCCGTGTTCGTTTTGACATAAATCTTTGAGCCCGTAAAACATCATTTCTATCGTAATTCTTCATAAGGTCGTACATGATATTTAATTCTCTATGTCGTCTTTTAAGAAACTCAACAAATTTTAATTCCTTCATTTGCATATATAGACAATCCTGTTTTGTTACTTCAAAAGGTTCGTTCCATGCAGACTGGGCTATTTTCAGGAGTTTTCTTGTTCCCAATTCGCAGAAATCTTTTACTAACTGAAGCACTGATTTAAAATGTTCCACTTCATTTATAAAGTCAGGACCTTCAGCCGCTATTTTTTTATCAAAAATTTCGTAAAATGTTTCATATACAGCGTAATCTAGGAAACACGTGGATTTAAATTTATCAAGTTCATAAGGAGTTAATATAACGGGCTGATGGGCGTGACTGTTTGTTTTTAAATAAATGACGTCTGCTAGATCCCAGTTCAAAGTTCTTTTCATAAGTATAAGAGATTCTTCAAATCTTTCCATTACAAGGACCTGTTTAAAGTCTTTTTTCAACAAATCAAGATGCTTTTTAATATAGTCCGTATCGTTAATTGAAGTTGTGGGAGAAAACCCGAAATCTTGTCCCATTGCGTTTTTTGTTTTAGTAAACGGTTTCAATTCATATAGATGTGGCCGATTGACAAGATTGTGAATGAAGTTTAATCTAGGAACTTTAACAAGTAATGGAGATTTCCACACGTCCCTGTAATAATACGCGGCACTTATCATACGTTCCAAGGGTTCCCGAATGATTCCGATATTTACCGTATCTTCCGGAAGCACTGATCCAAACAAATTCCGGCTGTATACAGAATGGCAAGCCAAAATATCGCGATGGTTTCCAGGTGCCACTGGCATTGCTGACTTTGTACTAAGGAAGTAGTGTCCTTTTTCTGGTAGAACAAATGTTAAATTATACTTTAGACCGAACCGGAAGAAGATATTTTGCATAGTTGTTGAACCGGCCTTATGGACTTTTAAAAATCCAATATGAGTTATTTTCTTTTGCGATGTATTCGACAACGCTTTTGGTGTAATGTTTACACTTTTTGTGTTGTATTCTGGGATGTTATACGTGAATATATTCCTCGTCGATGTAGATTTTACTGGTTTAACTTCTAGATACTTAAAAATATTATCATTTTGAATCGATGCATTTTCTGTGACCATACTTGTATTCTGTTTTCGATTAGTTATATGACTTTTTATATACTTGTGTGTCGAAGCAATCCTTGTGGAGACACCAAGAAACGAATATGCCTGTAAAATGGTTGTCACAGAAACCAGAGCCAGTAAAATCGATATTGCCAACCTGAAATAGATAAAAGCATAAAGGAATAACGATTCATTTTTCCCATTGTATTTTGTGACAGTTTATAATGAAAATGTTACTTTTGTTTGTACTGATTTTATAATGAAAATCCATAGCAGTGTGTGAGCTACATATGCAAATATGTGGTTGAAATAACAATTTAGAACATTCAACACGAGAAAATAATAAAACATAGCAAATGAAATATTGAACTTTATAACTTTTTTATAAAACGCAGTAATTAATGCTTTATGCAAATTCAAAGTCTTTGGTGAACATGACGTCACGATAACAAAAAAACAATGGTACGATACAACACAAAGACGGCACGATACAACACTTAAACGTCAAGACACAACACAATTAAGTTACGTTTTAACATAACGATGATACAATACAACACAGCGACGACACGACATGACACGAAACAACGATACATGTAGTATGATACAACATAACGATATCGAACGATACAACACAAAGACGGCACAACACCACACAACTATGGCACGATTTTATAAAACTATTATAATTATTTATGTTCAGCACGACGCTAGTAGGATACAACAAAACGATGTTGTACGATACAACAAAATGAAATTACGATAAAACACAACGATGAAACGATACATTACAACAACAGCACAATGATGGTACGATAAAAAGCAACGATTGCATGACACCAGGCCACCATATAGCATCTTTCTACGCTACGACTCAACAAATCTACCTACGATGTTTCGGTACAAACCAATGACGACACGGTAGAAGTGTTCAGCGTACTCAATACACGAGACGGTTATGAGACGGTTATGGTATCGTCGTAATGCTTTATCGTACCGTATTGGTCTCGAATCATGGTTCCATCGATCGACGAAAGGTTTAAGTTCGCTAGCGGGCGACGGCTGCTTAAAGTTGCACGGTATTACTGCGCTATAACCTGAATTCGAAGACACTTTATTCAACAGCAAACGTTCAATTTACCACGTCGGATGGATAGTTCATTTTATATTACACTCTTAAATATAGATTTCCGTACGCAAAACTGAATGTAGCTTACTAATCACAAGCAATTTCTTGGTCTTATTAGAAAGAATATAAGTATAAGCTTGGGATTCAGGTGCTACCACACTTAATAACACCACGAAGTCCGAGAGTGATGTACTATGTCTAAAAGAACATTTTCATTGTTGCACGTATTATATATTCTGTTTTTTAAAGGAATAATTAAAATATAAAATATATATAACAAGTATAAAGGGCCGTTACAAAGTGTGACCAGTTGAAAAAATAAATATAGCTTAACAGAAATCGGCTTACCATTTGGTAATTCCCTTTCTTTTTTGTTTTCCAATCATTCTGAAGTATAAAAGAAAATTACATATTTATTCTAAAGCACTAACAATAAAATCAAAGTTCGCTCCATTTTCTGGTGAAAAGAAGCAGTCAATAATTTTAATTTTCATACTGCTGCTTGAGCACGTTATATTACTATTTCATTAAATCCGCACAATGTCTGGTCAAATGGATTTTTTGCCTCCAGATTCCTAGAATAACCTCGACAATTAACACCTGATGCAACTACATGTCTAAAGTATTAATTATTTATAAATGATATTACTGGTCCCTGTAGAATTGTCATATACACCTACATGTATTTAAGGGAAAGAAAATGTTTTATGAAACTTAGAATATCTTTGTTTCCAACAGAAAACAGTTTTTTACAGCACGCCTTAATAATATTTGCTTTATACTTTAATTTATAGCGAATCAAATGATAATTTCAGATAATGCCAAACACATCTGCAGCAACCACCTATTGTTGTATAAACACTATAGAATCTGGTATCTATGTAGGGTTAAATTTCAATCTATATGGAAATATGACTTCACATAAACCAGTTTTTACAACTAAAAAGACTAAATGCCGCACAAGACATTTAATGAAATAAAAAAAAAAACATTCGTAAGTTAATAGGGCCTGCACTGAAATATTTGAAATGTCTTCCTTGGCAGATTGTTTTTCAAAGTTATTGAAATATCAACATAAATCATATAATTGTTTTTGCAATTGAGGACATATTTATGGGCGGCGGTTACCGCCAAAATTAGTAAATATACAATCCATTCATAAACAAGTCAGTCAGTGCAGTGCATTTCAATGCCGTCTAGTCTAAAACTCCATCCCGTCCAATATATTTGCATTCAACGCATTGTATTTTGAAACCAGTTAATACAAAACTTCATTCCATCTACTTAAACAAGGAACGATGCATTGGAAAACCTGTTGCAACGCAATGTAATATGAAATCATCCAATTAAACATGAAACCATGCAGCTCAAAGTGAAGCCGTTTAACACAATGTGAGTACGTGCAGTGTAAGACGAAATGATTCATTACAACTTGACGCTGTTTAATGCATATTGACACCGCTTTGTGTAATTGAGAGCGGTGTATTAAAACTTGATGCCATGCAGTCCAATGTGAAGGCGTTTTACGCAACATGAGTTCGTGCAGTGTAAAGTGAAACGATTCATTAAAGTTTGGCGCCGTCTGATGCATACTGAAACCATGTTGCGTGATTTCGTGAGCGGCACATCAAAATTTGATGCCATGCAGCCAAATGTTAAACCGTTTAACGAAACACGAGTTTGACCTGTTATAAATATAGATTATGGATCAGTTTTACATAAAAAAACGTCTTGAAATTTGTCCTAAAACCAACTTTGTAGTACTATTCTTACATTTAATTTTAAACAGTTACTGCGATTTATTAAAATGGACCTTACTTTCGTGAAACATCTTTCTTCTTAGGTTAAGCTTTATCAGAAGTATGTTTTTGTTGTTGTTGTTGTTGTTTTGGTTGGACAGACAGGATCTTTTTCCGTTTTAAACAATATTTCATTTAAGTTGGAAAGTCAGTTTCCTGGATTTCATACGACCTGTTAGGGGATCCGAGCGAACGTAGCAGATACTTGTGGATATAGTTAATACTAGTATGAAATCAAGGAAACCGACTGTCCAACTTAAATGAAGAACTGTTTAAAAACGGCTTAAGATTTTCCGCCGCCACTCCCCTCCCACTCTCCACCTCTAACCTGCTCGCTTAGCTCAATTAGGGTGAGCGCAGATGTACGGATCTTGGGGTCGCGAGTCCGATGCCCGGGCTTGGCTTTGTTCTCCGTGACGATTTGATAAAAGACATTGTGTCTCACATCATTCGTCCTTAGATTCATGTAGGGAAGTTGGCAGTTACCTGCTGAGAACAGGTGTGTACTGGCATAGAATCCTAGAACACAGGTTCGGTTAACTGCATGTCGTTACATAACTGAAATACTTCTGAAAAACGGCGTTTAACCAAAAACAATCAAACAACTCACCCTCCCCACTTCCACACCCCATCCCGACCCCGAAAAAAAACAACAAACAAACAAAAATTGTGAAGTACATGTAAGTTTGATACACTGTCTAAAAGCATAAACACGTAAACATAAATTTCATAGGATTAAAAAGTAGCTCAATTTTGTATAATTTTTTCTTTTACTGAGTCTGTTTCACGAAGCATACTTCTTACAAAGCTTTAACTGAGAAGAAAAATGTTTCACGAAATAAGGTCCCTTTAAATATTCAGTTAACACGCAGGAAATGTTTAAAATTAAATGTTAGATTTTTACCACAAGGTCGGTTTTAGGATAAATTTCGATATATTTTTATGTAAGGAAAAATATTCAACAGGGAAAACCACGTTCCAAAAACACAGCCTCCCCAAAGGCACACACGAACAACACTCACACACCACACATACAAACAAAATAAACATAAAAGGACAAAACAAACAAATACAGGGGCACCGCCTTGGAATGGTCAGTGGCAAAACCACCGCTGGGGAGTTTAAAGCGGTATATAGTGCACCTAACCTCACTCTTAGCCCCATGTTATACCTAGCTGCCAGGTGAAACCCTAACATACGTTAAGGCAACAGAAGGAACGTAATGTAAAACTGATCCAGAATCAATATTTATGAAAGGTCAAACCTATTAACCGATAGTCTGCACGTACTGGTGTTTCGTTAAACGGTTTAAGATTTGGATGCATGGCATCAAATTTTGATACGCCGCTCCAAATCACACGACATGGTTTCAGTATGCATTAGACCACACTGGATAACCGGCTATCCTGACGCCCGCTGGAAATGTAACCCAGCTGGAAATGTAACCCAGCTGTAAATCGGTATGTAAAGTTTTTCATTTATTTCTATTAAAACGAAGCCAATTCTTGCAAATCAACTTGACAGTTTTGTCAAGGAATGACCATGGCTTACATTTACCATTTCTGGGCCAAAAACGATCGTTATGTTTTGAGATATTCGCTAACAATTTCCTCTTTCTGAAAAATCGAGCAAAAATCCAAAGTTTTGCGCAAATTGTTTTGTTTATGAACAACCTGTGAAAACTTTTATCATCTGGTTTAACAGATGTGTCCTTTCGGAACACCTGTGTGAAGTTTCCGGGTTCTACGTTATTCCTGAAAAAGTATATTAGCCGTTAAATAGGCATGGTCGAGAAAAAAAGACTGTCGAAAACGGCCGCTGTAGTTGAAATAGGCAGTCGTTGAAGTCAGCTGTCGGCTATCGAGAATACAGCTGTATAAAGGTAAAAAAAAACTGTCTTGTAGACATGTTATATGCCCCGTAGAGTCTCTGTTTAGTCTATCAGTGTTTTTGCGATTTCTTTCGTCTTTCATTTGTGTAAAATGTGTATACTTGCAGTCAGTAAACAGTTTGTATATACTTATGTATGTATGTTCCTTATTGCCATGTCAAGTAATTCTGGTTGATTTCATAATCATTGTCCTTTTGGTTTAGGATATTAAAGTTGCTTTGTTCCTTTCGTCCGTCCGTCCGTCCGCCAGCAGTGTCTTGTCCGGGCTCTGATTTTACATGCATGGACTGATTTTTAAGTATTGATTTTTAAACTTCAAACATGTGTTACCAATGATACAAGTATTAGTGAGGCCCATTCTTTAATGACCACCTCCAATGTCATTATAACAAAACAATCTTTAACACAGAGCTATATACAAGTATTTTGTGTCAGACTGGCAATTTCTACACGCATAGACAAAATTTCAAATATATTGTGTCGTATAGTAGAACTTTTATTTTCATGCGGCTTTATTTGATAGCTGACAGTGTATTGCAGGGTAATTTCACTTGTTTCAATATGTCCTTTTCATTACTTTTTTCAATAAAAAAATATTCCGGATGAAGTAGCTGGTTTACATTTGCTAGGCAATGATATAATGGGTTTATTTCTTTTTTTCGCATAATACATGATTTATAATTTCAAAATCAATTCAATGTTATATTGTTTATGAATCATGCATGTACAATTGTACAATACCTAGCGTTGTAAAAAATAACAGTGTAAGACAGAAAGAGCAAATGTGTAAACTGCACAAAAGGGGGATAACCCTTGTGACATAAATTCTGGGATCCGGGATCGTAAGATCGTAAACAAGCAAAGAAGAGTTCCGATCTACCTTGTTATATGTTGATTAAAGCTACATGTGGCTGCCATGTTAAGAAATGATTAACACTCATGTGAGATTTTGCAACGTTCTGCTTATTTAGATTTGAAACAATCGTTTTCAATCGTTTGCCCCGAAACATCAACAACTTGCAGTTTTAGACCATGAATAAACTGCTATTTGTTGAAAAGGTATTTATGAATAAAACAAAATGGCAGAATTACATTAGGAGCAATTAAATAATTATGTATGAGCAAATAAGATTATATACCTATCTTGTAAATCATGTATTATGCGAAAAAAAGAAATAAACCCATTATATCATTGCCTAGCAAATGTAAACCAGCTACTTCATCCAGAATATTTTTTTATTGAAAAAAGTAATGAAAAGGACATATTGAAACAAGTGAAATTACCCTGCAATACACTGTCAGCTATCAAATAAAGCCGCATGAAAATAAAAGTTCTACTATACGACACAATATATTTGAAATTTTGTCTATGCATGTAGAAATTGCCAGTCTGACACAAAATACTTGTATATAGCTCTGTGTTAAAGATTTTTTTGTTATAATGATATTGGAGGTGGTCATTAAAGAATGGGCCTCACTAATACTTGTATCATTGGTAACACATGTTTGAAGTTTAAAAATCAATACTTAAAAATCAGTCCATGCATGTAAAATCAGAGCCCGGACAAGACACTGCTGGCGGACGGACGGACGGACGAAAGGAACAAAGCAACTTTTAGACCCTAAACCAAAAGGACAATGATAATGAAATCAACCAGAATTACTCGACATCGTAATAAGGAACATGCATACATAAGTATATACAAACTGTTTACTGACTGCAAGTATACACATTTTACACAAATGGAAGACGAAAGAAATCGCAAAAACACTGATAGACTAAACAGATACAAAATATACATAAAGAAGAGACACTACGGGGTATATAACATGTCTACAAGACAGTTGTTTTACCTTTATACAGCTGTATTCTCGATAGCCGACAGCTGACTTCAACGACTGCCTATTTCAAATACAGCGGCCGTTTTCGACAGTCTTTTTTTCTCGACCATGCCTATTTAACGGCTAATATACTTTTTCAGGAATAACGTAGAACCCGGAAACTTCACACAGGTGTTTCGAAAGGACACATCTGTTAAACCAGATGATAAAAGTTTTCACAGGTTGTTCATAAACAAAACAATTTGCGCAAAACTTTGGATTTTTGCTCGATTTTTCAGAAAGAGGAAATTGTTAGCGAATATCTCAAAACATAACGATCGTTTTTGGCCCAGAAATGGTAAATGTAAGCCATGGTCATTCCAGTTTCGTATTAAATGGTTTTCAAATACAATGCATTGAGTGTAAATATATTGGACGGGGTGGAGTTTTGAACTAGACGACATTGAAATGTATTGCACTGACTGACTTGTTTATGAATGGATTGTATATTTACTAATTTTGGCGGTAACAGCCGCCCATACATATTTAAACAACATGATTTGACATTTTCCACATTTTGGTGAAAGCAAACAGTTTTAGTCCTGTTCTGCACCATATAATGTGTCGTTGTTCCGTAAAACCCCAATCAACAAATCAATCAGCCACGAAGACAATGCATTTATAAAACGTCTCGAACTAAGTAAACTCACGGCCTGTAGACTCTGGCTCCCTCTCTTTACGGAGGTGAGTTGAAAAAAGAGCCAGAGATACTTCCGAGACGGCGCTAATGACCGGAACTATACAAGAAATGTAAACAAAGAAATAGGGTGTGTTTACTTTTTACTTTCTGTAACACATTCAAGACGTTATTTCAACAAAAAGCAATGTAGTTCCACTCAAAAAATGGTTATACATTTTATGTATGCAGATCGATCTGCAGAGCGATGGCATTTCTTGGCGTTAGAACTTTTAAAATTGTTAAATTAGGCCGGTTTATACCTAAAGAGGACATTGTCTATATATTTCGCCCTTATTTACACAAGTCGGAAATTACAAAGACATCGTACGGATGTTGTTGAAAGGAATGACATTACTATATAACCTAGGTGATTTGTTAACGGGTAACACCCATCTAGGTGTATGTTTTGCAAAGAGAAGGAGCCAGCGCCGCAGAGGAGGCGCTTAGAATCAGAGTGGGAGTCAATGCATTTAATATCAGGGCGTTTAACGATTTCAAGTTATTAGCAAACGTTCTGTTTTCCTTAAACTGTATTGAGATTTATATGTTCCTCTTGTGTCTATTGTAACATGTGTAATGGCGCTTGAACATAGCATCATTAGTTGTATAAATTTGATATTTGCAATATTATGGGACTTTCCGATATGACAACAGTCTTTCATGACCATCTGTAGGACCACATTCGTAACAGATCGCATTTGTAACAGATTTCGTACGCATGCGATCGCATTCGTAACAGGTAAAATGTGTTACGAATGTGTTTGTCCAACATGGGGGCTGACAATAGAAGCACATATGTATCATGTTGAGTTTTATACTGCAAATGTTCAATCAGTTGGCTGTCATCGCAACATCATTAAATGACTGCCATAAGCACCATCACAAGTTAGCTTCGTCGTCGTCGACGTCATTAACGTCATAAAATTATTTGAGCCGCATCATGAGAAAATGGGCCTTCGGGAACTTTCGAGGCTTTGCAACCAGTGTGGCCCCAGATCAGCCTGTGCATCCGCGCAGTCTGATCATAGCCCACACCGTTCCCTGTTATTTCAAAGAAGGCTTATTCTACCTGAATATGAAGTTTTCAGACCCTAATTCAGATGCATAAATGCACAGGTCAGCCTTAATATAGAGTTTCCGGAAATTCACGAAAATGTTCGAATACCAATTTTCCAATGACTTGGCTCAATTGTTATTATCATTTCTGCATCCAATGCCACTACCACTATAATATGATCACAACTTCAGCTTCTTCTACTGTTACCTCGACTAGCTGAAAGGTAGACCCATATGGTCAGGTCACTGGTTCGAACCCGTTGGCGACATACATTTCTAGCTATCTTTCGTTATCTAAAGCTGTCTCAAGTTTGGTGACAAACAGGAAGTTGCTATGTCCTGGTACAAATTATATACAACTTGTCATGGGCGGAGTCGTTAGCCTTAAGTCTAGGAGGGCCAGACCTTGTGCATGCTGCGAATTTATGTCTATGAGGTTTTAAGAAAATACACCTTAGTTTTTAATTACCCTCACCCCACTTAGCTCGCTCGTAAGGAAATAGGCCTTCGTTTATTATAATCCCGCCGTGAAATAGCGGAGTTTGTGCGTTCGTGCAGTTATATATAGGTTCTTGTCCTTGGTATAACTTGCCCATGAATTGTTAGATTTTTAAATTATTTGGTACAAATGATCAGCATGGATAGAAGGTTTGTTGCGATCATGATCCATCTTGATAGATCCATATCATGGTCACTGCTTTGAACTTAGATTTGTTTTGTTATTTTGCTGTAATATATACGTTTGTGTCCGGATCATAACTCGCTGTAGTCAGATTTCCAAATACTTTGGTACAAATAACAACAATTTATTGACAATCTGTAGTGATCATATTACACATATTACTGCAAACGACTCAAATTTTGGCACCCTGTAGAATGGTTTTGATAAATATTATATTTGTATATACGAGTTTACACTCATACAATCGTTTACGGGTCTGGTAAAACACACCGATACACGTAAAGTCTTAACTGGGTGGATGAGAGACACAATAGCTCTGGAAATTCCGGCCCTGACTTGAAATTCAACAGGCTCCGCCGGTTTCGTAATCTGCAAAACTATCCACTGCACCACCCTCACCGGTGGAGTTACTTGTGCCGCTCCTATAGAGATACAAAATAAGAGTATTTCCATACGAATGCAGACACCAGGCCAGGCAAGAAAACTGTCTTAGTAAATATAATCCAATAAAGTTCACGTCAGGGTTTTGAAATGGACATATTTTATTTGATGTATCCATTATCTTCAGTATAAGTTTGTTTTTTTTTTTTTTTTTTTTTTTTTTTTTTTTAATTTTTGATTGTTCAAAGCAATGCGAATTGACAAAGATAAAAAAAAACGAAAACGAAAAACCTATCTTGCAGCGAACCCGCGCACGCCGACGACATCAGGATCAGAACAATAACATTGAGCAGTCTTCGAATAGCCAAGCTAGTCACTATTTAAAAGTATACATAAATGTACATATACCCGGTGTTCTACGGAAACAAGCTTTTACAAGACTTTCTATGTTAGTTGAGACTGCCTTGATCTTGTTTTAGTACATTTTATTTGTTGTTGAAGCGGTACAACCAGCGATTTGCCGATTATAAAAGTTGAACAGGGATTGCATGTGGTGTGCATCTTCCCCTTAAATCATACATATTCATTTATTCATGCATTCAGTAAAAATGAAATCTTACAAACCAAAAACCGATATCGGAAATTTATAAGTGACATGTACATGTAGTACCATGCTACTATGAACAGACCAGTCATGATAACGGTATTCTTTCCAAGTTTAATTGCCAGATAACAATCCAGTACCAAGATATTAACCTGACCGGAAATATGCCTCTAATCAACAAGAGGGTAGTCACGGCCCACTATCGCTAACATGAGTAATACTACACTAAACAGGTTATTAAATCTGCGTTGATTTATTTTTTGCCATTTCAGGGGCAATAACCCTAAGACAAATAGCGTGATGTGGCTACTCTTCGAGGAAAAAAAGCAAGATATTAATGATAAAAAATTTCAATGCAAGTTTGGTCAAAATCAAATAATAAATGTGATCTATGTCATGTTTACAATGCCAAAGTCAGCAAATTTTGTCATTTTAGGGGCCATAACTCCAGGACAAATGGTGCTATATAGCTGGTTTTCGCACGGAACCGAGATGGTATAGATATATAACTTCTATACAAGTTTGGTCAAAATGGAATAATAAATATGGTCTCTATTGTGTTCACAAGACTAAAATAAGAAATTTTGCCATTTAAACCATTACTCCGAGACAAATGGCGCGATATGGCTGTTTTTAAAGGAAGTGAGATCCTTTATAAGTTTAACAAGGCAGCCTGAAAGACAGCTAAATCCCCCGCCACTGGTATGCATAGTGAAAGGGTAAACCTTTGACCTTGAGCTGTGACCTTGACCTTGAACTGACATGGCTGACCCATCATATTCTGCACATCGTCTAGATGAGGTGTTCATTTGACCCAAGTTTCATGAAAATCCTTCAAGGGGTTTAGGAGATACAGAGCTCAAACCTTTGACCTTGAGTTGTGACCTTGACCTTGAGTTAACATGACTGACTCATGAGTTCTTGATGAAGTGATAATTTGACACAAGTTTAATATAAATCCTTCAAGGGGTTTAGGAGATACAGAGTGGACACAAAATGGAAGGCTCAAACACTTGACCCTTATTGTGACCTTGACCTGGAGCCGGTATGGCTTACTCATCAGTTCTGAACGTCGTCTTGATGAGGTGATCATTTGACCCAAGTTTTATAAAATTCCTTCAAGGGGTTTAGGAGATATAGAGCGGACACGAAATGGAAGGCTTAAACCTTTGACCTTGAGTTGTGACCTTGACCTTGAACCGGCATGGCTGACTCATAAGTTCTGCACATCGTCTTGGATGGGTGATCATTTGACCCAGGTTTCATATGAATCCTTCAAGAGGTTTAGGAGATACAGAGGGGACACGAAATGGTAGGCTCAAACATTTGACCTTGAGTTGTGACCTTGACATTGAGACGACATGGCTGACTCATAGGTTCTGCACATCATCTTGATGAGGTGATCATTTGACCCAAGTTTCATGATTATCCTTCAAGGGGTTTAGGAGATACAGAGCGGACACGAAATGTTACGGAAGGATGGAAGGTCGGAAAGACGGACGGAGACCATTCCTATAAACCCCCACCACTCGTGGCGGGGGATTAATAAAAATCAAATAATAAATGTAGTCCCTAGTGTGTTGACAAGGATAAAATCAGCATGTTTTTTGTTGTTGTTTTTTTGCCAATTCAAGGGCCGTAACTCCAAGTAAAATGGTGCAATACGGTTGTTTTTGAAAGGAACCGAGATCTTATAGACATATACGTTGTGTGCAAGTTTAGTAAAAATAAACAAAAAATGTGGTCTCTATCTCGTTCACAAGGCTAAAATCAGTAATTATTGCCATCTCTGGGGCCATAACTTTAAGACGAATAACGTGATATGGATGGTTTTTGAAAGGAACCGAGATATACACGTTCTGTGCAAGTTTTGTCAAAATCAAATAATAAATGTTGTCTCTATCGTATTCACAAGAAAAATGTGAACGTACGGACGGTCGGACGACGGACGACGTACAAAGGATGACCACAATAGCTTACTTTGTTACATCGTACAAGTAAGCTAAAACATGTTACAAATGTGTTTCAGATGTAAAAATGCACATTTTTGTTCATTTTTCCGATTGAAAATGACATGTGACAAATGTGATCAGATGTCACATCAAAAATCGGCATCGATCACATTTGTCTCAAAAATTGTTACAAATGTGCTTGATTTCTGTTACATATGCGATCTCATTTGTAACACGTGTTACATATGCGAGCGCATTTGTAACACCTGTTACAAATACGATCTGTTACGAATGTGGTCCTACACCATCGAACTTTATAATTTAATTGAGTAGTGAAAACGATTTGGCAATCAATATGATTACAAATTTGTTTATTCTCGGAATTTCACCTTTACTCTCAATATTTGGATTGTTACAAGTCTGTTGTGTGTTTAGTCATGCGTTTAAACTTTTAAAAGTTTTACTGAAAGTTTACTGATAGACTTGTAGAAAGGATTGTTTTGATAAGGAAATATGAAATAACATCACTAGATTTTACAGCTAAAACTTGTTATCCCACATATTCGAAAGGTTACAAACAAATCAGAAATGACATGTTTTGGAGATACTTATTCACCTATTAAAATCGAAGGAGTATTTTTGTCATTGTCCGTGTCAGTTTATCTCTCGTTGTGAAGCTACAGCTTGTATTCAAACGTCACATAAGTTAAAAACTGTGTTATCATTTGTATATACAACTGTAAAACGGCAGAGAAATGGGCACAGACAATGTCAAAACAATTTCCCACCAATTCTAACGGGGAATAAATATCACAAAAACATGACATTTTCAATTTTATATGAGCCGCGCTATGAGAAAACCAACATAGTGGGTTTGCGACCAGGCTGGATCCAGACCAGCCTGCGCATCCGCGCAGTCTGGTCAGGATCCATACTGTTCGCTTTCAAAGCCTATTGCAATTAGAGAAACTGTTAGCGAACAGCATGGATCCTGACCAGACTGCGCGGATGCGCAGACTGGTCTGGATCCATGCTGGTCACAAAGCCACTATGTTGGTTTTCTCATGGCACGGCTCATTTCTTTATTCAAACTATACTAGGCTACTGTAATGAATATGTTCATCAATAAGACTTTCAGTAAAACTTATACGTGACTTTACACACAACAAAGTAAATATTCAAAATAAAAAGAGTAGATGAAAGGGCGTGGTACGGTTTACATTGAAAAATGGCCTTTCGTGCAAATTGCTAAAGATCAATCACTAATACCATCACCCGTTTAAATTACAAAACTTAAAAAAAAATCAGAAATCATAAAAAAAAATGTCCCTTCTACGCGTCGATTTTCAACCTGACTATGTTCGAAAAATATCCATTTATGCATAATTTGACGTTACGTCAAAACGTTATTGAAAGTCATATACGAGTAATATTCCTTTAATGAATGAGTTCAATATATTCAGTGCTGAATCTGCACGAAATCAATATTCTATTTCACATATTCAGAAATAACATCACACCCTAAAGTTAACGAAGAAGACAGTAAAAAATAATTTTGCTGATTAAAAATAGTTCCATGATCAGCGTATATATATATAAAAATGTTCTATATATTTAAGGAGGTAGGTTACCTTGTTACCAGGGTAAATTCAAATTAGTTGAACCGCAGCAATTTTTTGTAATTTGTGTAATATGATGTTTTAACAGCTACAATCTCAATTTCGTTTTTCTCTGGCCCTTCAAGTTCAATTTTTATCCAGGTTTAAAGAACATGACCCTCCAAAGGTATTTTATATTGAAAGAAGAAGGAAAATACGGATATTTAACACTTTTCAGTGTATTTTAGTTTCACTGATATCCGTAGAAGTCTGCATAATTGATAATTTTACTAGCATGCGCGTTAGCTTTCTAATTTAAGCTTAAAATGTATATGTCGCGGGGCTCGTGTTTCCATGGTAACGCATTTTCTCTCCTTTTTTAAACAGCTATGTATAAAAACGGGGTTTTCGACGGCTTCAGTGCCATTCTGTTAATGACCAACATGGAATATTTGGGTAATATTATTAGCAAAATACCAAGCACTTTACATGGTACCCTATTTTTCTTAAAGTTTAAAGTAACCATGGCAACAGAGATGTTTAAAATAGCTTATATCTTGCTTTTTGTCGCAATTTCTTATAAAAAATATTGAATAAAATTATATTTCTTGTTAATGTAGCTTCAAAACATATTATTTCAAACGTAAGTTATATTTTCGTGTTATTTGTATTTATTCAAACAAATTTCACAGCTTAAAATACTTGCAGCAGTACCCTTCGTCTTGCATTTTTCATGGAAAAATCGTTCAGCATGTGCTATTATTCTCATGGATGTTGTTGTAATGAAAATAAAAAGCCGAAGCTGTGTTCCTTAAATAGACCAGTGTCAAGGCTTTTGAATTTTACATTTAGATATATAGGTCACGGGCTTCGTTTCCATGGTAACATCAATTCAATTCAAGAAATCACAATTTTCTACTGAAATTTGAACAATTTTAGAGCTTAGTTTTAGTATATAACTAACAAATTATCAATGAAAACTGAAAAATAGGTATTACAAATCAAACTGCAAGTTTTTTATTTGAAAATGGCCGTAACAAGTAACCTTTCATCCAACTATATTCCAAATAACATCGGTTACCATCATCCATTTTCTTACATTCCGCATAACATTTCAATATAACTACATAAAAGAAGCAAAATATTGATTGTTATTCAGAGCAAAAGACTCATAAAAAATGTTTCAGCAAATAATAGCTGTTTGAAAATAGTTCAAATAAAGAAAATGCACAGAATTACGTACTTTCAAAATAAAAGCTATTAATTTTGCGCGGTAACTGACACGTAACGTCATGACGTCAATGACGTCATTTTAAGGCAACATTGTTTTGAAGCGTTTCTGCGGCAATTTATTCATTATTTCTGCATTATTAAACCATAAAGCATCAGATCGGAGACAGGTTCATGATTTGTTTTCAGAAGAATGAATATACAAACACATTTAGTTTGTCGTGAACGTCGTCGTAAATCGTCACGTTAGCTTCCGGTTGGACATGCGCACATACAAATATGAAGGTAACCTACCTCCTTAAATTGATTCATTGACAGTATATTCGATCACGTCCTTGCAAATACAGCCTAGCAATATCAGGTCCGTGGAGTTCACAGGGTGCATGTGTATGTTATGTGATAATAGTATTTTCTTAGATTACAGAGGTGGTCTTTGTACGAGTACGCGTGCTTGTAGGATTTTATTCTCAATCTGTATTTCATTAAGCGTCTATGTGCCAACGTTCTGAACATTGCACTTAACACATACGCTCAATCCAGGGGTCGTGGGTTCGACCATGACATCAGTACTGGTTTTTCCAGGAAGCGGACTCGAGAATGGTTACAATAAGCTTGAAGCGAGCTAAAACAAATTAGTATAAATTAACACACACTTTAGCCGTATAAGTTCGTTTAATAGTTGTATGATAGAGCTCCGTTCAAGCCGTTGCTGGGATGGGGGTGGGGTCGGGGGGGAGGGGGGGGGGGGCATGCGGGGTGTTGTACATTTCATTAGACTCAATCAAAACAAGTCTGCTGTTATTTCCTTGGTTGTGTTCTGTTTTTCCAAAGAGTCGTTTTGTATTTTATTTAATACAAAAATGACATGCTGGAAATTCTATAACAAAGATTCACCTACAAGAACGAGATAGAAACACTTGCCTTAAACAACGAGGTACCTTGTGTACAAGTTTACTGGTTCCATTTACTGGTTCCAACTGGCGTACACACCAGAGGCCATGCAAACAGATTCCTACAGCCTTTCACCCATGTAAACTCATTCAAGTACTCGTTCTTCCCTTTCGGAATCCAAATTTGGAACAGGCTACCAGAAGAGGTATTGTTAGCCCGTCCCTAGATGTCTTCACGACCAGGATGGGCAGGCTACACATGTAACTCTGGAGCAGAATGTTTTTATCCTGTTTTTAGATGCACTGATTTTCCCTTCACACATGCACATAGTCACAATTGTGCGACGATGCTCCAGAGGAGTCCAGCACATTACTCGGAAGAAGAAGAAGTTGAAAAAAAACTTCCGTTCTGTTCTGTTCCTTAAATTTATTAAAAATTAATGATAAAATGCTCGTTTTATTATGTTAATTAACGCGTTAAGAAAATACACTCATGTAAGATCCTCTATGTATTTCATCAACATCCGTAAAATTCAAGTATTAAGACTGTCGGCATTTTCCTTACAGATAATTCACTCAAATGGGTATTTATCAAAATTATGTAAATCTGTATTATGTTGAAAAATTATACTGAATTTGAACTTTACGACGTTTCATTGAAATCAAGGGTAAATTGAATGAAAAGTTGATTGATTCGATGAATTTTTAAAAGTTTGTAAATTTAAGCAGTGTGGTTTATAAAACAGCTAGAATATATGTTTTATTAAAATTGGTATTAAATGCATGAAAACCTTTGCATAAACATGTTTCGTTAACATCGCTGTAGCTAGCAAACTACGGGGACCCATGCATATATTTTCTAATTAATGTTGATCTGAAAGCGACACGTGACAAGTATAGTACATTATTACTTTAAACATATTTCAATTTTGACTAAGTAACGTTCAAAATGTTGAATTAAATTTTACTCCCCCAAATTACTTCTTACCGCCGAACCGTGTAGAAATTATCATTTACGAATCTGTAGGGCCTAGGCCTATCGGATAAGACTTGTTTTTTTTATTAATATTCAATAAAGAAACTGTCAATATAGTTTTGATATCTCCATACTTCAAAATGCTGTTGTTAAATGAACACAAGACTGTTTTTTTAAATGCACAGAAACTCATTTTAGTAAGATATTTAGCTTATTTTAAAACTTTACATTGAATTTTGTTAGGTGCTAGAGGTAACATTTCCTTCCACATTAAAATGTAAATAATGAAAAGTTTATCCGTTGCGGATATTGTTCATTTCTTGATTTTATAGCAAAAGCCACGGTTTTTCTACCATTATACTGTATTTCACATATAAATGACGTCATCAATAAAGCCACAACTGGAAACGCTAGTAACGTTATTTTCACTATGACGTTCAAATACTTGTTTGTAGATTTAATAGCGTTAATTATCTATCAAAATCTTTACTTTAGTGTTTTAGAATTTTGAACACATTATTTTAGGCCATTTTGTACTGAAAACCGTACCAAGCCCTTTGTAAACAAAACCATTGCCGCATAGTTTACATTGTTCAGTTCAATTTCAAAAGTCATTGGCTATGATATCTGCATGCACATGTTGTGAAATAAGAAATTCCCTTTACATAAAAGACATCATATACAACTAATGACCGAGGGCTATTAGATATGTAACAATAAAGATAAGAAGAACATCCGTCAAGGGGTGCTAATAGCTTAAATGAGCATTGGCTCCCACTCTGGTTCTTAGCGCCTCCTCTGCGACGCTGGTTCCCCCTCTTGATCATAAATGCACACAGGTGGGGAGCCATATATGCTATTTCTGAGTGGAACAACATTGCCCTTTTTTTAAATAATGTCTTGAATTTGTTACAGAAAGTAAAAAGTAAACTCACCCTCTTTCTTTGTTTACATTTCACGTATAGTTACGGTCATTAGCGCCGCCTCATAAGTATCACTGGCTCTTTTTTCAACTCACCTCCGTAAAGAGAGGGAGCCAGTGTTTACAGGCCGTGAAAGTGCTTGAAACATTTTAGATTTGTGTTGGTTTTTTAGTCATCGAATCTATTTGAACATGCCGCTATGTTAATGTGTGGCGGGTCGTCCATTCATATATAACAACTTCGTGCTTACCCGTGGAGTTCATATTCCAAATGTTTACGAATAAACCGACAGCTCAGCCAACCATAGAATGATATAAATCATAGCCTTTGATCATATTTACAATGGTCTTATTAGTATTCTCTAAGATCATAAGACCGCCTGTTATGAGAAAATGGGCACTTGGGAATTTTTCATTGATTTCTGCTGTTATTTACTGATGTCATATAGTAAAGGCATATTAGAATCTACCTGACTGATCTGCAATCAAGTTTTTCTCTTGATTCCCATAGTGACAGGTAACAATGTCGTGATTACTTCTGCTAATGCTTTGTAGTATTTAACCTATATATATATATTTCCACACTTTGCCTATAATTATCAATAATATGAATTTACACGTGATAAAAACATTGGCAGCGTATAAAGCCAGTTGCAGAAAATGTGCAATAAGTCCGATGTTTCTATACGTTATCCTATTTGAAGTATTTCTCTCCATAATATGATACACAAATGTATTTAAATACATATATTGTATTCCTAGAATATTCATAAAACCATTTGTAAAAACAGATAGGAGAGACTTAAACATGTAAACAATTAAAAGGAAACAAAACCTTTTCACATTTAGATAGCAGTGTGATATATAACTGAAAATTGTAATTTCACATTTATACGGCAATGTTTATTACTGACAAGAATACATTTCGCTTTTAGATTGCACTGTTGTTTTACTGAAAAGAATACGTTTCACATTTAGACGACAATTTCATTCAACATAACAGCCCGTTTTTATCCATTGCTTAATGAAAGAAAGAAAAATTGAGTAAAAAGAATATGTCCCTTCGTAAAGTATAGGAAATATGATCTAAACAGATACATGTTAATCTCTTTGTCAATGATTTTCACAGAAACAGAAACTACCGAGGACCGAGATACATATGAGCCGCACCATGAGAAAACCAACATAGTGCATTTGCGACCAGCGCCTTCGCCTCCGCGCAGTCTGTTCAGGATCCATGCTGTTAGCTTTCAGAGCCTATTGCAATTAGAAAAACCGTTAGCGAACAGCATGGATCCTGACCAGACTGCGCGGATGCGCAGGCTGGTCTAAATCCATGCTGGTCGCAAATGTACTATGTTGGTTTTCTCATCGTGCGGCTCAATTATGGTGTATTGCATTAAGAAAATAAATAAATTTTGCATTTCATTACATGTCAAATTATCACTGCACTTTACTTGTACTTTAGGCAGTATATTTTACATTTCTATTTTCAAAACGTTGAATTCCTGAATATACAGTTCAGACTCTACGATGAAATAAATCAAGAAAAGTGTACCTCAGTAAAATAGTATTGCTCCTAGTGAGGCTCTAACTCACGACCTCAGCCCACCCTAGAAATTGTCTATAACTACGACGCGCTGACTGAACAGTTACACAATGTTGTATGCTGGTGTATACCTCACAGTTCGTCCAAGTCAGACAAAGCGCAGTACATATTTACCAATTAAAGGTGTGTGTCCTGACTTTAAAAGATATTAAAGTTCAAATAACTATATAAATATGAATATATAATACAATTGTTGATATAACAGGAATCTGTGATCAATTTGAGCTCGTAGAGCATTTTTCAAAAGATATTAGAGTTCAAATAACTATATAAATATGAATATATAATACAATTGTTGATATAACAGGAATCAGTGATCAATTTGAGTTCGTAGAGCATTTTTGTTTCGTATTATCAACAAGTGTCAGCCTGAGTACATCAATATTGTATATGTGCAATACTGAACCTCTGTTTCATTTCGGAACAGAAACCTGTATATGTTGTATAAGAGCGCATTCAATTTCAGAGCACAGTATTCGTGTTGTATTAGAGTGCATTAAATTCAAGAGCACAGTATTCGTATTGTATAAGAGTGCATTAAATTTCAGAGCACAGTATTCGTATTGTATTAGAGTGCATTAAATTCAAGAGTACAGTATTCGTATTGTATTAGAGTGCATTAAATTCAAGAGTACAGTATTCGTATTGTATTAGAGTGCATTAAAGTGCACACTATACGTGTTGTATTAGAGTGCATTGAATTCGAGTGAAAAATATACGTGTTGCATTAGAGTGCATTGAATTCCAGAACACACTAAAAGTGTTGTATTAGAGTGCGTTGAATTCAAATGCACTAGATACATGTCATATTAGAGTGCATTAAAGTCAAGAGCACAGTGTTCGTGTTGTATTACAGTGCATTAAATTGCAGAGCACAGTAAACGTGTTGTATTACAGTGCATGAAATTCATGAAGACAGTATACGTGTTGTATTAGAGTGCATCGAGTTCCAGAATACTATTAATTAGCTGTAATAATATCGTTTTTATTCTTTAATGTATCAGTCTCGTCTATATTAACATCGGTAAATGATTCCAGAGTATGATAACCAAACGCCATGATCACCATATAATTAGGATTAACACACACGGAGTTAGTTTTTATCCATACTGATGAATTAACTAGCAGAACAATGCCCTTATTTAGTAAATTGATTACATTTGTTAGAATTTTTTATTGCATATTTGAAATATGAACTACTTGATATTATCAATAAAAATATAGAAGTTTGGTAGTCAGTCTAATGAAGGGTATACACCTTTAAGTTGAATCTAGTAATCGTAAAGGAAAATATTTTTATATTTTCGTTTAAAGGGAAAATATTGTTAATAATTTCGTTTAAAGAGGTATGGTAAGATAAACGTTTATATTGATAAACTTAAATTATTTGTCTTTCGGATTTCGATTCATTCTTTATTATTTTGTCATTTAATAATGTGTATAAAAACAACAAACAACAGTTACAAACGTCATTGTTGCATATAAATAAATTAGTGTACTAAATACATAAAATCCGTATTGTAAATATTTAAAACGAATTAAGCCAATAAATTAAAAGAAATATTTGAAAAGATAAAAGCACCATGTTTTACCACAGATCGTCCGAACTTTTAAAGAATAACAATTCAAGCCTTAAAACACTTCTTAAAGTTGGTCTCACACACATCCTATTATATGTGGATATAGTTAGTAAATTATAATGGGGATATAGTTAGTAAATTATGGAAAATTATACATAATGCTTATTTTCATTAAATATTTGTAAACTCCGTCAGAAAATTTATTAAAAGAGGAATCAGCACGAAAATCGAAAAGCACATTGCATGTTTAGTAATTGACCCCTCTACAGGTAGTCCATTAAGATTTCCTATTTGATTGTGCAATGGCTACCCAAGTTTAATAGGCCTGCTCCGCGATGCCAACATGAGCGAATAGAGGAAGAGGGTTTTTGTCTTACAACTTGCCTAGTCCTGTCTTTAAAAAATATGCTCCCGATGCTCTGACTTTAGACAAGTTATTGAGTACACTTGAGTACTAATATGTCGGACTGTTTGTATGTATATGTTTTACTTAGTACAGTCTGGTTTTGTCACTAATGTTAAATCTTACTACAGCTCATTTTATCATTGTCCTGTTTACACAGTTAAAATGACCAAAACTCCTCATTTATATAGGTTACTGACCGTTCCAAGGCAGTGTCTCTATTTTCGTCTTGCTTTTTGTCTGTTTTGTTTCATATTGTCTTGTATGTTGGCAGTGTTACTTTCCTTCACCCTCGCCCGCTTTAACGCATTTAGTTTCTTACGCCCCTCTTTATTCCTCATTTTTACTTACGTGCATACTTACTTATCTTTCGGCTTTCTCTCCTCTATATATAGCTATCCCACAGCACCCCCACCCCCGCCCACACACTTTTTGTTATCTTATCCCTACTTTTTATGTATTTCAAATTGTTATGGTGTATTTGAAGCAACTCGTCAACTATATCTTTCCTATACAATTTCTACATGGGGTACGCCTACCTGGCCCCGATTTCACGAAAATACTTAAGTCTGTTATTTGACTTAAGTACGTTAATTTGCTTAACTTTTCACTTTTCTTAAGTACGTTATTTGTCTTAGCTAAGCATTATACTTAAGTACGGACGTGAAATGTGAATTTTAACAAATGCTTAGCTAAGAATAATAGTATACTTAAGTACACTATTAAGAATTTTGCTAAGCAATTACTTTAGTATTTTCGTGAAATTATAGCCTGGCGATGTGTGGCCATGTGCTATAGACAACACTGTATTATTATAGTCAAACAGAGGTTCTTCGAAAGAAAAAGTAAAAAGGTACAAACCCACCAAAATAATAAAAATGTTTATTTAGTCGAATGTGATGGATTGGGGTCAAAAGAATGGAAAGGAGATATTTAAACTTTTTTCTTCCACCTAAAAATTATCCTAAATTCAAGGCATGGTTTATATTGCAGACTCCACACATTATGTAATCCTCTTGTCATTTATTAATGACGTCCTCCGTAGAATAAAGGGAATAATTGAGCCGCCCCATGTAAAAACCAACATAGTGCACTTGCGACCAGCATGGATCCAGACCAGCCTAGATCCATGCTGTTCGCTTTCAAAGCCTATTGTAATTAGAGAAGCCGTTAGCGAATAGCATGGATGCGCAGGCTGGTCTGGATCCATGCTGGTCGCAAATGCACTATGTTGATTTTCTCGTGGCGCGGCTCGTATATTGTTTTGTTTATGCTGGGCGGTCCGTCCGTCGGTAAAACATTCGATTTAAGATGAGCACTGAAGTACGTACAGATGTATGGTATTTAAACTTAGGAAGATACTGAGCAATTATATGTGGTCCGCACGTGTTCCTATTATTTGTTCGGTTGTTGATCAATGTTTACGCCCTTGATGTAAAATTGAATAAAGACTATTATGGTATGAAAGAAAAAAGACTTATTTTGGGTATAATCCAAACTTAATTTCAGCAAGTCATAGATCATACGGGCCTGACTTTTGTGCAGTGTTACCGGCAGCGTAGAAAAATCCATAATCAAAGTAGAAAATAAAAACTACATGGGTAAAACAACATGGAGGTAAAACAACTAAGATTTAAGACTAAGCATAAAAAGTTCAAGAATTTACCTTTAACGGTGATATCAGATATACCATCTCTGTCATTGAACTAATCGTTAACGGAACACATTCATAAAGTGGTGATAAACTGCAAGGAAAATATCACCTTTCTCCTGAATATCACAGTCAACCACAAGAAACATGCTTTACATTACTATTTGCGATTCGTAAAACTTAATATGTTGAACCTAAATGCCGCATTTTACAATAATAGCGCACTGCAACATGATCATCTACAATCATTTTGCAGATTATTGTACCTTCACATAGGATATCAGTATATTCCAGCACAGGTTACATTTTTGTCACAGATGTGCAGTTATTCATGTTCTAATCCGATTAACTATATCAACGGATATACTTTTCTGTAACGACTGAAAACCAGAAAGCCCTACTGTCTAACAGAATACTGACGGATATTGAGCTGCATGTATAAGGTTTCTTGGATGAAATCTCTGCTTTCCTGAAAACATAAAATGAGCCGCACCATGAGAAAACCAACATAGTGCATTTGCGACCAGCATGGAACCAGACCAGCCTGCGCATCCGCGCAGTCTGGTCAGGATCCTTGCTGTTCGCTAATGGTTTCTCTAATTACAATAGGCTTTGAAAGCGAACAGCATGGACCCTGACCAGACTGCGCAGGCTGGTCTGGATCCATGCTGGTCGCAAACGCACTATGTTGGTTTTTTCATTGTGCGGCTCATGAGCTTCTAATTAAATCACAGTTAAAACAGACCTGTCTTACATTAATTTAAAAATCGTGCAAATTTTACATAAATATTCTTTATTAAAAGAAATCACCACACTGATGTAGCATATAAGGGGAACGGGGCACTAAAATAATTTTTAAGGTTGTCAGCGCAAGTACTTGTGACGGCAGGATTGAAGTAAAAGCTAAGATATTAGAACCTCAAAAATTCCTATCACTTACTGTAACTGAAACGTCGTTTAATGATGTTTATTTATAATAGCAGATCTGTATTTCTAGATTTAAATCTATAATTATTGGCACACTTCCCGTCCCTGGTGGAACGTTTGCGCGTTCTTACGCGGACGTCATAGGGCAGCGTATATTAAAATAGCTCAATATACGGCTTTGGTATGCATTCTGGTTATAATTGCACATGGCCCGCATGCCTCTATTGCACTAGATATGCCATTATGGATAGAAGTCACAACGCAGCTATATATTAGCCACTAAATATTTGGCGATAAATTTCGAAACAGTGAAAAGACAATAGAATGTTTGCAGAACTTTATACACGACCCTACTGATATATATTTATATCATAGTTGCATAAATACTTATATGATATGCAATTAAGTATGTTAACAACAGTAGAAATTCACGTGTGGTGAGTTTTACTGGGCTGTCAATAAAACCAAACCTATTATGCTTATACTGGTAGTTTCATATTATTGATTACCTCTTTAATGAAAATTTACAATACAATTATCTAACTTTAAAGGGAAAAACAAATTATCTCCTAATGAAATTTCATCAAAATAATTGGACTGTCTATAGATTTCTTCTGACTACTATCAAAAAGCTTTTTTTTTATTCTATATTACAATTAGTTTTCATTATTAAAATCAATTTGTGCTAACTATTCAATATTTTTCGCTATAGGCGTTCAGTACTCTCAGGCACCGCTTTTATATGGAGACAGTAAAACTTTGCGATCACGACTTTTGATCTTAAAGTGTGACCTTGACTTCGGACCTAGTAAGCTAGTGTACTCTGTCTGTCGTCCTGATAAGGTTAACTACTGATGCACGTTTTATGAAAATCTTTCCATTAGTTCCGATAAACCATTTGATCTTTGACCTCTAAGCGTGACCTTGACTTTGGACCTAATGAGTTGGGGTTTGTACTGATGAGGTTAATATGGAATTATTTTTATGACATTCGTTCCAGCGGTTTAGAAGATATAAGTGGACACGGATTCAAGCTATTCGATATTCTAAGTGTGACCCTGACCTTAGACTAATGGCATGAGTCATGTACTCTGCACATCGTCCTTAAGAGAGAACATAAATACCACTTTTATGATTTTTTCAAGCGGTTTGGGCGATATATACCATACACGAATTCAAGCTATTTGACCTTTGACCTATAAGTGTTATCTTGACTATGGACCTAGTGATACAGCTTATGCACATTGCACATCGTCTCGATGAGGCTGCTAGTTTTTTTAATAGCTTCCCAGCGGTTCACGAGATACGGAGCGGTTATCAGTCTAAGCTATTTTGGCATCTGACCTCCAAGTGTGACATTGACGTTGGATTTTGACATTTGACTTCCAAGTGTGATACTGACCTTGGACATTATGATCTTCGTAGTGTATACTCTGCTCGTTGTCTTGATGAGGTAAACAATTTGTGCTGGTTATTAAAATCGTCCAAGCCGGTTTAGAAGATAAGGAGCGGACACAAAGTTGTGCTATTTTACACTGGACCTCCTAGTGTGACCTTGGACGTAATTACCAGGACTGTGCTCTAAACAATTTGCGCTAGCTGTATAAAACGTTTCCCAGCGTTATGAAGACATAGAACGGAATATTTGAGATTTTTGGTGTGAGCACTTGATGAGGTTAACAACTGATACTAGTTTAATAAAAAAATTCCCAGGGGTTAAGAAGATATGGAGTGGATACGATGAACGGACAGTCGGCCAACGGATCCCATATACATTGTATACTGAGGTTTAATAATTTTAATAATAATACATCAAATATTTTAGCAGAGATAGAATGGTTTTTACATTCGACATGCAAGCGATTCCATCAGAGTGGCGATAAAATATGGGACTCGCTTCTCTAATCGCATTAATTACATCGTGATCCTGAACATGGAATAATCTACATTTATTAAGCCTGTATATTTTCGATCGATTAATTAATGTTGTTAAAACCTGAGGGAGTTGACGTTTGTAATCAATCATTAACGGGTCTCAGGCGTTAATATATCCTATAGGCTAGTTATATTACTAGAAATATTGTCAGTACCTTCAACCAATTCCAACATTAAGTCTTATTGATGATTTATAGTTGAGCCGTGCCATGGGAAAACCAACATAGTGGGTTTGCGACCAGCATGGATCTAGACCAGCCTGCGCATCCGCGCAGTCTGGTCAGGATCCATGCTGTTCGCTAACAGTTTCTCTAATTGCAATAGGCTTTGAAAGCGAACAGCATGGATCCTGACCAGACTGCGCGGATGCGCAGGCTGGTCTGGATCCAGGCTGGTCGCAAACCCACTATGCTGGTTTTGACATGGCACGGCTCATTTATAGTTTTTAATTAAAAGTCCTCAAAAGAAATCCTAACCAAACTCTGAAAATTATTTGATATCTAAGAGCCGCTTCCTTTAGATTTTATTTTAGGTAATGCAAATTTATCTTTAATAAAATCAGTTAAACGAAATATTAGTTGCATTTCTTTATTTACATGCATGCAATACATAATAAAGCAGTTCAAGAAGCATTTTATGAATAATTGCTGTGGCTGTTACTGAATTTCGAGCAAATATTGATGTTATCAAGTAACCCACCCATCTGCAGAAATATTGTGAATACATTTTTATTTCAAGAATCCCCTTTGAATATTTTGGTCCTGTTTCTGACTTTGAAATACACATGTTTAGTGTTAACCCCTTTCCACTCAAATGCGAACGAGTTTGTTTATATAAATGTGGTTAAAAATTCTATGTTCTGAATTTTGACACCTTTGTTCTGAATTTTTACATCACGATGCTTTTTGACAAAGATGGTAAAATACCAGACGTAATCTGCTAGTACTTGCTAGAAATCTTGAAATATTTTTTTCCTCTGATACTAAAGGCAAACACTTAGTATACCAGTAGTACAACAATGCGGCATAAGACAGTAACGGCCACAATACGTACGAGACGTCATTTAGAACTCCAGATGTAATATCTCAAAAATGTAACATGATATTTTTGAGGACTTTTTTCTGAGTTTCATTTCCTTACATACTACTTATTCCACACTTAAAGGTTAATGCTGGAATAAGTTTTACTCCAAAAGTTATAATGACCCACATACATGTGGAAACTGGTGACGGCAATATCAAGGTAAGTTTTTTTAAATGAAAACAGACCTTACTTACGTAAGGCAACTGAAGGAACTGTAAACAGGCTCATTCATTTTGGATCACATACAGGCTGCATTAGCCTTAAGGATAAGGCACCTGCCCCGCAATTGGGAGGTCGAAGGATCGAACCCTGTCAGAGGTTGGTCCTGTTACTTAAGAGAGACCAGTTGGTGAGCCGCCAGCTAGTTAAATAAATAATGGTTACCGGTTAAAAAATAGGAATCGGGAAGTAATCCTGTTCAATGTATGAAGATGTCTCATAAGCCAAATTGGCTGGCCCTTTCAGTAGGAGTGACACTTTAATGAACAAACACTATGCTTTATTTACTTTACTTATATACATAATTCCAAAATAATGCTCATAAATTAATTTCAAGGAACAATAGAATGGTAATAAATAAAACCTGTGGAAAGATCCTTTTGGAAGCATAAAAATTGTTCGTTCTGGAATCGTGAAGTCGTCATGAATGAAAACAATAATTAAGTCTCCATGTCATGTTTTCAAGCAAGAATAGCGATATCGCACGATTGTTTTGCGTATTAACGTAAATAAACAAAAAAACGAACGTGCATTAACCCTATCTTTTGTGCAGTATAGGTCCTGAAATGACTGGATTTTACACAGATAAGCAGCTTGTAGGATGTCATCATATCTTTGTCGTAAGTCGATAAAAACTGTGATGTGGGCTCCTGAAGCAGTGTCAGGACCACACGACAGTACAACATACATAAGTACGAAAGGTTCATGACCTGGGTCTTGCATTATGTCCTCCGCACGCGTATGTAACACTCGGCATTTAGATTTATGAGGAATAGTAACAGGCTAACAAAATATGTTAAAATGAAAGAAATTTCCTTTGGAGTGATGTCCGATTGAATCTTTTGTAAGACTCAAGTATCAAATCAGAACTTCTGCCGCTTGTTTAACTTTAATTTCTTAGGAAGTAAGTCGCAAAATACATGTCCGCACAATGTATTTTTATACAGCATGTGTAAAATTCTAGACATGTTTGCGTTGCAAATAGGGACATGTTATAAACAACACGTGAAACATTGTTATTTGCTTCTGTTCTATTCCATCATTTAGCGTCAAAATTGTTCGGAAGTTAAGCTGACTATTTAGGACCTTACCAACATCTGTCGAAATGGAGAGAGGAATTTCTACACACCCATTCTTCTGCATAAAACCTGCTCCTACTATAAAACGTTGGAAACTGTCTTCAGAGTTCATTTACTAAAGCTCTTCGGAAAATTGAATGGGCTAAAAACAGGAGTATTGGCGTCTGTAGACGGCATTTTGAAATGCAGCAGTATTGTGAGCGTGACTGACAACTGTACACTTCGGCTTACTTTTCTTTGCATGGTCTTTCAGTTTCCTTCCATTTCGGGTTTTCGCGCTGGCATATACACCTCTGGCGCAATATAAGTCTTTAAATGAGTGTCATTTTGGAAAGCATATGGATATGGTCCTGAAATGGCATGGCGGCAATCTGCATAAAAAGAGTATATATTTGTTGTGCTTTACCCGCGTACCAGATCATAAAATTCTGCAGAGTATAGTAATCAGTTCATTACTTTCACAGCTGTTTAACAATATGTTCGCAAGGCGAATGCATTTATCTAGAACAAATACGTTACTTTTGTTCACGTAAAACGATAAATTCTTGGTCTGGGCTACAAATGATTTCAGGAAAACAGGCCACAACGACATACACAAATCAGTTACCTTCATGGCCTAGGTGCAGGGGCAATTGAAAATCTGTAAGTACAGACTCAACACCAGTATGTCAAATGTAGCATTTAGATCTTGGAAAGCTATAAAAGATTCTCTTCCTATGAATGTTGTTGTATACAATTCGTACTACAATTTACCTTACTTTATTTACAGCCTTTGATTGGTGTACAGAACCGACCCAAACTGACCGAATTAGCGACCGTCGCTGATAAGTCCAGTTCTTATCCGCCATTTTCGCCTACAAGCTCGCAGATTCCGACAAAGAAAAAGAATCGCACAGTCACTAAGTTATTGTTTTTCTTATTCATTTTTTCCTCTTTACGTCATAATAGCTCTACCAAGTGCATTTGATTTAAACAATACTTATTTACACTACTGCAATTGTTACAGTACAAATGTTACCAAAGAGGACTGAGCAGGAAGCTAAAGGCTTTTTAAGAAACTCTCTCCCTATATATAATGTAATTTCAACGTTAAAATATGATTCTAACACGACCCGATTCATTTTCCTATTAAACAAAGAAGAATGAAAAGTTTGAAAACAGTGAATTATTATAGAGCTACAACAATCCATTTTTCTGACGTCACAATTATTACGTCATAGCGTCAAACGGCATAGCGGCGCGCTGGAAAAAAAAACAATTGAAAACGGGCAAATATTTCATGAATGTCGTCAAGGATGTACTTTAAAATCCTTGGTAACGTGTTAGAATCGAAATGATATATCTTATTTAGTGATTTGGTCTTGAATAATCCATCGTACATGTTCTTCGTTTATCAATATAGAATCTAGTATATGATAAAAATTTGTCAAACTTTAGTTTTAAAATAGGATGAAAACACAGAATCTAGACCTCATTTTTTGGATATAAAATTTAAGCTGTTTAGGTCCTATATAAATAAAACTAAAATATCTAAACTGTAAAAACTTTATTATGTATTAATATCTAAAGAAGATATGATACGAATAGAAGAAATGAGGTTAATATGTCAGGAATGTCACTTTAGACACATGGAGTTTTAAGGACTTCGTTAAAGTTTTGTAGTAACTTAAAGGCTAAAATGGCAAACAACCTGGGATATAAAGCTATTTTCACAGCTATAATCGTTCTAAAATTTTAAAGTACGTATCAAATCTGTTTGCCTTCTGTATATACTTATGTACTACAACAACAACAACAACAACAATAGTTTATTTAAGTCTCACTTTTGTACACACATTACATTAGTGTAATCATCATATAACAGTGTATTTAATGTAACAGGGGTTATTGGCCTAATATATTTTAGAAGATCTGTACGTTCTCTTTGATATATTGGACAGCTAAAAAAGAAATGATATGTATTTTACCACCTCACTACAAACACACAATGGACTGCTTACAATAATTTTTGAAAGTAGATGTTCATTGAGTCAGCAAGAGTGTGTCCCGTAAGTCTTCCATGAAGAATCTGGTATTTACGTTCACCTGCATAATAGTGACAGTACATCTGAATAAAGCCGTCCTAAGGGTAATTGTGTTTACATTACTATACAATTCATTTTATTGTTTTCTTCAGTCTATTTCTGCAGTTACAAATATTTAAACTCATGCAGACATAATTATAACATTGATGCTTCTTAAATGTAATCCAACACTTTCCCGTACTTTTCTGTCATAAGAGATTTTAGGGGTTTGTTGTGATGATTACAAATAGCAATTACTATTCTTTTACCATTTGTACATACTTTTAGCTTCTGATGTTGCCTAGACACTGAAGTCTTCTCAGCCTAGTGCATACGGTTTATACAATTCTATTCCATAATACGTTAATTCAATTAATGTCCTTTGTTACAAACTAAGGAGAGATTTTTTAAATCATTATGTTAGAGGACCATATGTTAGACTCGCTATAGCCAACTAAATAAAGCTATTATTATGAATATATTATTATTTTACTTTAACAATTTCACATGGAATATATCAATTGTGTTCTTTCCTACTGAACACCTCTTTTCTTTCTAAGCGAAGAAATCCCATTTAATTCTCTATGTCGTCTTTTGATAAAGTCAATGAAGTCGTTCATTTGCAAAAAGCGACAATCCTGGTTTGATATTTCAAAAGGTTCGTTCCATGCAGACTGGGCTATTCTAAGGGATTTGTGTGAAAGGTTTTTTGAAATCTGTTCACAATAATCTTTTACTAAATGAAGTACTGATTTAAAATGTTCCACTTCACTGACAAAGTCAGGCCCTTCAGCCGCTATCTTTTTATCAAAAATTTCATAAAATGTTTCATATACAACGTAATCTAGGAAACACGTAGATTTGAATTTGTTAAGTTCATTAGGACTCAATACAACAGGTTTGTGGGCGTGGCTGTTTCTTTTTAAATAAATGACATCTTCTAAATCCCAGTTCAAAGTTCTTTTCATAAGTATCAGAGATTCTTCGAATCTTTCCAGTACAAGAACTAGTTTAAAGTCTTTTTTTAACAAATCGAGTTGTTTTTCAATTTCTTCAGTGTCGTTAATTGTAATTGTAGAAGAAAATCCGAAATCTTGTCCCATTGAGTTTTTCGTTCTACTAAACGGCTTTCTGTCATAAAGATGCGGTTGGTTGACAATATTGTGGATGAAATTTAATTTAGGAACTTTTAAAAGGTCTCGACGTTTCATAACGTCCCTGTAATAGTACGCGGCACTTACCATACGTTCCAAAGGTTCCCGAATGATTCCTATATTTACCGAATCGATCGGCAGTACCGATCTAAACAATTTACGGCTGTACACGGAATGGACAGCCAAAATATCGTGATGGTTCCCAGGTCTTACTGGCATTGCTGATCCGGTTCTACGGAAGTAGCGTCCTTTTTCTGGTAGAACAAAAGTTAAGTTATGTTTTAGACCGAACCGGAAGAAAATGTTCTGCATGGTTTCCGAACCGGCTTTATGGACTTTTAAAAACCCAATGTGGGTGATCGTCTGCTGCGATGCATTTGTTATCCTTTTCGGTATAGTAAGCTGTACACTACTCATGTTATGTTCTGGCATATTAATATTCTTTGCCGATGCAGTGTTTATTAGTAAAGAATCGTTTTGAATCAGTGCATTTTCTGCGACAAAACTAGTACTGTATTTGCTTGGTCTACTTGTGTATCTGCTGCTAAACTGGTGTGGTGAGGAAATCGATGTGGAGATATCAAGAGGAAAGTATGTTTGTAGAACGATTGTCATAAAAACCAGTGCCAGTAAAATCGATGCTGCCAACCTGGAAGAAAGAAAGCCTTAAAGGAATATAGTTTCGCTTTTCAAATTGCATAAATATAGAGTTTTATGGCAAGCCAAGATTAAACCGTTTCTACTATAAATTGTACTAATTTTTATTGTTACATTCTATACTTTACAGATGAAAATAAATGAACCGTGCCATGGGAAAACCAACATAGTGGGTTAGCGACCAGCATGGATCCAGACCAGCCTGCGCATCCGCGCAGTTGGTCAGGATCCATGCTGTTCGCTACGTTTTCTAATTACAAATAGCTTTGAAGCGAACAGTGGATCTGACAGATGCGCGGATGCACAGGCTGGTCTGGATCCATGCTGGTCGCAAAGCCACTATGTTGGTTTTTCCATGGCACGGCTCAAATACAGATGAAAGAACGAGATTCAGATGATTCATTGTGAGAATGTGAATAAACATAAACAATTAGAAAATAAAATTGACATTCGCAGGTTTTTTACAGAAATTGTAAGTTTTTTTGTTGTTTTTTTTTGCACACCCAATACTTGTTCAGACCATTTTTTGACATATACAGAAGCATTGAGTCAAAGATATATCAATGTGTTGAGTCAAAAGCACCACATTTACAGGACGAGCTCGGAACAAAATGGTTATAATACAAATCAGAATTAAGATTACTGCAGTTCTTTTTAATGCGGGCATGATGAACAAAGTGACAATCTTTCCCCTTTTTTTGAAAATGTCGGAACTGGTTCATAATTCTTTCAGTCAATCTTTAGTTTAATTTAAACAAATTTATTTTAGCTCGATTGTGATGCAAGCTTCAAGCTTATTTAAACCACTCTCGAGTCCGCTTTCTGGAAAATCCAGCACTGGTATGATGTGAGAAGACTTGGTCGTGAATGCAGTCTACTTTAAAATGAAGATAACGAATGAAGATTCTGAGTAACAAATATTTAGTGGAAAATTCATTACAAAATGGTTATGTGCATTTTAAGACAGTACTGAATAAATTTCAGCCCTTCTTGCTACTGAAGGGTAGTCATTAGTTCTTAACCAGTAGTAATTGTCATATTTTAAGCTGAGTCACTTGTAAGGGGAAATAACTTTGTCAAGTACAATGGCAATAATTAGTTTTATGCTTTATACATTGAAACTAGATTTTGAAACTTTCTTAAGCACTGACCTATCTCTTGTAGAAACTTTTGTATTGAAACGGATCTTGTTAGGCCAGTAACTTTAGGAACTGCCTCATACTGTATTTGTTCTGAGGTATCTTGTTCACATATTGCACAATTATCCCACACTAAAGACATAAGGACATTCTACTCTAGCTGTAATCGTAAGTAATAGATACAGATATGATTTTCTTTGAACTTACAATTTAGTATTTCCGATGCTTTAGATGTAATATATTAGAACTATTTTTATGACGAGTCCTAACTGAATGTGACACTAAGATAGGATAGCATTCGACAAAATTACATTGTTAAAAAGTAATGTTGTTCAATTTCTGTTACAGAACGAGAAAAAAACATAACTTTATTTTTAGAAAAGTTAAAATGAACTAACCAGTGTTATTGACAGAAGATCGTTATTAAGCGTTTCCTCAATTAAAGCAATTTAATGTTACCTGTGCATAGAGACAGAGCACTATCATCTGCGAAAAGACTAGTGATACTTATAAATGTCACCTTTATACAACTGACATCAATAAGGAATAATAGGGGGTCTAGCACTGAACCTTTGTAACTGTCCCCTCCCCCACCAACTTTAGAATAATTTGAATTTTAAAAGGACAAAGTAACGAAAACTTTCTGGGATCTGGTTATTTTTAAATAAATACAATCTAACCTTAATCAAATTTACTTATTCAAATATGGTTATTAATAAATACGCTTACCGTATAGAAACTCCGTGTATAGTTGGTTTTCCAATCATTCTGAAACATGAAATATCTTATACGCTCATTCTAAATCGAATACAATAAGCTTAATGTTTACATTTTCTTGTGAAAGGCGTTTTTGGTTGTTGTTTTTGTTTTGTTTCTCATTCTCGAAAAGATATGTAGTGTTTCGTTTAATCCATATTATCCCGGTCAAATGCGCTTTTGTTACCTTCCAGACACACAGATAATCTTGGCAATTAACAACAAGTGCTACGACATGTCTACAGTATTAATATCTGTATAGTTGTCACATACAGGTACACGAATGTCTGATAAAGGAAATGTTTGTATTTCACCCTTTAATGAAAGTTTAAACAGCTTTTCTATCTTAAAATGATTTTCCTAAGTACATTTGCTTTATATATACAAGGAAGCATCTGTTGCAAACACAGCAGATTTGCATATTTTGGTGTAATGTCACAGATGGAACTTTATCCATGTCCTAATCCGATTAATTATAACGAATAAATATATATTTTCAAACATATGATGGAAATATCTTTAAAATCCAGATATAGAAGTGTAGTTATTTCGCTTGTATTCTATTGGCGTACACCATATACAGCAATTCGGAACCAGCATTTCATTAAATGATTTTCTTGTTCTTTTTCATCATTTCAAAACCCCTAAAATTAATTTTAATGTAAAGGATACATTTGTAAAAGAAAAAAAAGAAAAAGAAGCCATTTCTTTATACGATGCGTGCATCCAGTTATTGACGTACATATATGTAAATAAAGATGAGCCCGGCTGTCCTTGTAAAAGAAAGGACAAACGATTCGGATAATACTTTTTCAGATCAGTTTAAACAGAGAATTTGGTGTTAGAATTGCAGATATATCAAATAACGCAAATGAAACTAATGTTTAATAACGAAAGCATTACAGTTTGAACAGAGAATTTGGCGTTATAATGGCAGATATATAAAATAACGCAATGAAACTAATGTTTAATAACGAAAGCATTACAGTTTGAACAGAGAATTCGGCGTAAGAATTGCAGATATATGAAATAATGCAATGAAACTAATGTTTAATAAAGAAAGCATTCCAAAATGAAACAATTGTGCACCTGCCAATGATGTAATTTTATGTGTGGACTCCAAGTTTTAGTCATTTAGACAGCACTCCCCATTATTTTAAATCTTTATTATAGATACTGATGTATTATCAAGTATGTCAAGCTTCATTGGAAACTATTCAGCCGTTTTCGTTTAACATCAATTAATCTGAATTTTCGAACTTGACATTTTTCATCAGCCATTGCCTTTATAACGCACATCTCTACACTTCTACAACCAATCTTAGGAGACGGGTCCTATTCTTACTCAACTCAACTGTCTTGACATGGTGAAAAATGTATGATGGCTGATAAATTATTGAAGTTTTTGAACGAGTTCTCATATATTTGTCTTTTCAATAAACCCTTTACCCTGCTTAATTCCTACAACGAACTTGTCCATATTTCAATTTGGACGGTACCATTAACTGTTGAAAGGGATACATACCAAAAACATATACTGACTGAATGGCGAACAATTCAAATTATTTTACTTAAAGAGAATTTCAAACTGTTATGCAGCAAAAGATAAAACAAAATGGAACTTTATGTTGCATGCGTCTTTATAACGTCACAGCACGTCTGACGTCATGTCTGTTTACGCGCGTCTGTTTCCCGCGCTGAGATTAAAACAGTTGCAAAATGCACATCTCAACGTAATTGAGCATAAAATAAAAAGAAAATTTGTTTATTTTTCGTGAATATCGAATATATCTCGAAGTAAGAAAATTTTCACATTTTCACTCGCGCTACGCGCTCGTGAAAATATTTGAAATTTTCTCACTTCTCGGTGAGATATATTCCATATTAACTCAAAACAAACAAATATCCTCTATATATTCAGCTACCCCGGCATCTTATTAAACTGGTAGATGTTCCTATCAAAATGAAATCCTACAACACTTTCCGATAAATGAAAAACATACCAAAAATACCGAGATGAGCCTGAAAGGAGATAATGTTTTTGGACAAGATTTCAATGTCAGTGTGAAGAAAGACAGAAAAAAAGAGAATCTCTCTCTATATCTAATAATATTATATATACTTACATTATTGATAAGAGTGATTATTCTTTAATTAGTATAATGTTAGATTTACCTCATTTAGACGTACCACAGGCAACATGTTATAAAGCCTATTTTTCTTAATTAGGTTTGTCACTGCATGTAGATAAGCGGAAAACTTCCATGAATCGAAAAAAACTCTTTCAACAAGGCAAACGCATTCATAACCTGCTTGAATTATTTACTAGATTTTATACTATCGGACTTTGCTTTTGGTTTTGAATTTTTGAATTTTCAAAACAATTTAAAGAAACATCTGCGACAAGGTTTATCAAATCCTGATTTTTGGGAGATGTTATTTACAAGCTTCGTAAATTCTGGGTCCTGGATTTTTTCAAAGTGAAATCACACCATCATATTCATTTGTACAAACTAACAAAAACTTGCGTGAACTTCCCTAATGAAGAACCGGTCTAAAAGTCACAGCAGTACTAGTGTGCACATGTTAGGCGAAATGTAAACAAACAAACATAGAAGGCAAAATATTCGCAGTTATACAATAAAACTCGAAATGATGAATAAAATTCATCTTAGAAATTATTTTGAATGTGTCATACACTGCATGGTACACATTTGTATTGTTTATTTAATTCACATTGCACATTTATGCCGCATATACACAATTTAGCGTACACATCAGCCAGTCAGAACAATTTTGTAATCTAGACCGGAACTTCATAAGCGAAGTTCATCCAAGTTTTATCTGTAGCGTTGATGAAACTATAAACTACGCGTTGTTTCTCTGAGATAAAAAATATTGAAGGAATGCAACCGGTATAAAATGGAAGATAAATTTCCACTTGTTCAATATCCATAGTACACATTTACCGTACTGCGCGTTTTAGGTGAGAAATGCGCGATTGAAATGGGTTAGTATATTTTCCTGTTCATATAGTATACCTAGTGGAAGACTAGGGTATAACATGTACTGTAGAATTTCCTTTCTGATCTGGTGTCAGTGCATCGAAATGTTTAAGCATGGAGAATTCAATCTTTGGTTAATGCACTACGTAAGTATTACGGTTTTTATTGAAATATTTCTGTCCTGCAACAGAGAGGCCAAGTTTTCGCTAAAACTTTCATAAACGCTCTTACATATAACGTGCGGTGATACTTTTTCAAACATCAAATAGAAGAAAAAAAACTTAATCGAGCGATTTGATAATAACTTAAAAGTTTTTACCATTTTTGGAAGGTGATTTATCAAAATCACTTTCCCTATGTAACCGCGCAGAATTTAATCAGGAATAGACTGCTTCACAACTATTTCGTATCTATCCGCTGTGCAATGTAGTTCTATGCGGAATAATTTACCACCTCTGACGTCATTATCGTTACAGGCCAGAAAATTTGGTCTACTCTATCACTCGTGGACTTGATCACAAACTTACAATTACTCATGCCCAGTAAAAATAGTTCAACATACTTTGAATATATACCAATTGCGCAGTAATTTACTACGAATAACTATCGGCTGCATGCATCTTTTTACTTTACAGGGGGTTTGAATGCATAACTGTATATATCACCAAATCGCATATTGATGATATGGTTAGCCGGATCAAATCCTATATGTATGGGGTTTCTAACTATCAAAGCGCTGTTCTAAGAGCTTGTGCCACTTTTTAATGGATTCTAAATCACCTTCCATCAGTACTGTGCTATCAGTACTTTGATTTTGTATGGAGTTTTTCATACTTTTTGGTATGGTGGCCGGTTGCGGCCATTTTAAACCCGCGAGAAATTTATCGTTTTAGCATAAAATGTCGCGAGCAACTGACAAATCAGCGAGATTTTCTGTCGAGACCGTACAAAACATCGCGGGGAACGTATAAACCGCGATATTTTATAAAAGTTGTTGGAAACAGCAAGGAACATTTTGACTCTGGTGGCCGGTAGCGTCCATAGTTTGCCTCTACATTTTATTCCTCGTTTGTCTATAAAAAGTCGAGGAACAGAAAAAAATCCGCGACATTTTTTGCATTTGTTGTAGAATTTCTACAAAAAGTCGAGGGTAAAAATTAAAAGCCGCGACTTTTTGTTCCTCAACAACGGTCTCATAAAATATCGCGGCGAGTACTAGCGAGTTTTATAGCCGCGACATTTTATACAGACGGAGTGATTTGAATATACCTGTCCTTTTTACATTAAAAATTGATATGAAGTTGGCTGTAGCAGTAGCAGTGACAGCAGTAGCAAAAACGTGAAATAGGCAGTAGCAGTGACAGCAACAGGAGCAGTAGCAGCAGTAGTAGAAATAACCGAGAAGCAGTAGCAGAAGCAGTAGTACCAATAGCAGCAGTAGCAATAATAGAAGAAGCAGCAGTAGGATAAACAGTAGAGACAGTAGCAGTAGTAGCAGAAGCAGCAGTAGGATTAGCAGTAGTAGTAGCAGTAGTTGCAGCAGCAGCAGTAGCAGTAGTACGAATAGCAGCAGTAGCAATACTAGCAGAAGTAGCAGTAGGAATAGCAGTTGTACCAGTAGTAACAGAAGCAGCAGTAGGATTAGCAGTAGTAGCAGCAGAAGCAGTATCAACAAATGCAGCAGTAGCAGCAACAATAATAGCATTAAAACAGTAGTAGTAAATGCAGTAGTAGAAGTAGCTGTATTATCAGTAGAAGCAGCAGAAATTATAGCAGAAAAGCAGTAGCAGGGAAGCAGAAGTGGGAGTAGAAACAGCAGTAGTAGCAGTAGCAGGAGTAGCAGCAGCAGTAGCCGTAGTAGCAGTGTAATAGTAGATGTACCGGCAGTATCAGAAGCGACAGTAACAGTAGTAGTACCAGCAGTATCAGAAGCAGCAGTAGCCGTAGCAGCAGTGTAGCAGTAGCAGTACCAGCCGTATCAGAAGCAGCAACAGCAGTATCAGAAGCAGCAGTAGCAGTAGAAGTAGAGCAGTAGCAAATACATGAAATCGGCAGCAGCAATAGCGGCAGAAGCAGTAGTAATAAAACGTGTTCTGTTGCTTCTGCTACTACTGCTATTACCATTACTGCTACCGCTGCTGCTGATACTGCTACTACCGCTACTTTACTGTTGTTTCTGCTACTGATACTACTGTCACTGCTGCTACTGCGGCTGCTGTTATTGCCGAATTCAAGTTTTTGCTACTGCTCTTGCTGCTATTGCCGATTACACTTTTTTTGCTGATGCTTCTGCTGCTACTGTTACTGCAAGTTTCATATTTTCTACCTTTGATACTGCTATTGCTACTGCTCACTGCTATGTTAACTTCCTATTCTTTTAAACCCGTTTTAGTTCTGGGTGAATCACGTTGTGCATTCGCATTTTCATAAAAAGTCTTGGGTAGGAAATCCGCGACTTTTTTAAAAGAAGCCGCGACTTTTTATAAGACGTTTCTTGGCAAAAAAACTCGAGATTTAAATATTTAAACTCGATTTTTTATAAGGTATGCATCAGAAAAAATATCGCGGATTAAAATGGCCGCAATCGGCTACCTAAATTAAGAATTTGTTTGCGTGCTTAGTCTACCATGTAGACAGAAAATATCGCGGTTTCGTCTTTAATCCGCGACATTTTACGACAGGAGTGTTACAGAAAAACTCGAGAATTTCTCTTGGCCGCGATGTTTTATACAGTTTCGACATAAAATCTCGCGGATCTGGAAGTTGCCCGCGACATTTCATAAACTGACGGTAAAATTTCTCGCTGCTTTAAAATGGACGCTACCGGCCACCATATTTTGGTGACCTGGAGATATACGATGGAATGACATAGTAGATAATTTACTGAACTGGGGATAGATAAGATGTGTATCGGGGATAGTTACGGTGTATCTTAAACATTGTGACTGTGATAATTATTATCCATTGCATACGGACATTTATCCTCTGGATATCAGGATGAGTGTATTATCTAGCGTCGTACGTGCTTCCGTTTATGTTTATATGAGCCGTGCCATGAGAAAACCAACATAGTGGGTTTGGGACCAGCATGGATCCAGACCAGCCTGCGCATCCGCGCAGTCTGGTCAGGATCCATGCTGTTCGCTATTAGTTTCTCTAATTCCATTAGGCTTTGAAAACGAACAGCATGGATCCTGACCAGACTGCGCAGATGCGCAGGCTGGTCTAGATCCATGCTGATCGCAAACCCACTATGTTGGTTTTCTCATGGCATGGCTCAATTATACTCGTCCGTCCATTGTGATTAGACATATATAGTTGATTTTGTAACATAACTACTGTATCATTGTTATTTTGATTCATATTTATTATTCTTAAAAACGCATTTTTAACATTACGCAAGGAATTTTAACAAATCATGTTAGCTGCAAAACAAATAGTGACCGTACAACTTAGGGAAGCAATTAAATTTCTGTAATGATAATATTAAATACAAGCAATAAATATCTATAATCTATTCAAGTAAGTATGTTTAATCAATATTTGCATACAAAAAAACGATGAAAAGAAGGCATAGATTTACTAAAGATATAACTACTGATGATGTCTGATTACAACTTTTCTTCGTACATTTTTTTTAGAAAATGCCGGCCATTGTGAATAATGTCGGCAATTTTGATCTGTTTTCAGCTTCCTTTCGATTTTTAATATAAGGCACATTATCCTCACTTTTTACCATGTTTGATGTTTTCCCACAAATGACACTATTTTTTTCACCATATGACAGGTATCCAATAAGTTGTCAATTCTTACTTATTTATATCACTGTTAAAGTAGTTCTCGTAATCCAAGAGACCACGAGACTGGTGATGTCGCTAACGTTTCCATCATAATGTCGTGTTTGTTTCTGCCACTTATGTTCATGAAAACTAGTATATCTCGAGCCTACATCCATGAAAATTAGTTTATCTCGACATTATCGCATAGTGCGGCAATTTTCCTTTGATCTTTGCAGCATGTTATACATAGTAACACACATTATTACTACAAAACTGTGCTGATATCTTACAAAACTGTTGCGATATATATCAACACGGAAATCTCTATGGAGTTTCATAAGAAAAAAGTGTTCCGATATATATCAGCACAGTAAAACTGTTCCGATATATATCGGAACACTTTTTCTCTATTGAGGTCCTATCAAGGGAGTATAATTTTTTCCTTTCAAAGAAAAGATGATTTTAGCTCCAACTTACAGTTCACAGAGAAAGAATTGTCACAAACACCTACATTTATAAAGTAAAAGAATAAATAAACCAGAATATTTCAAAAACTTGATAGTTATTGCCAAATTCAGAAATACATGAAATATATGAAATTCTGAGATTTCTCAAATGTTTCTTTTTCTTTGATTTTTTTTACAAACAAAACAACAAGTTTTACAATATGTCTGGCCAATGAAATGCAAAGATTTAAAACCAATGCAGAAATTTGTTGGGTACTTTTATCTGGGGAATACATTTTCTAAAACAGAAGTTTTAGTGTTTCAGTCAGCGAGGCGCAGAAAGGGAATCAAAATAGTAAAAATAATAATAAACAAATTTAAATGAAAATAATATATAAATTTTAATGATAAACTATGCGATAAAACAGTTATAATATGTAGTGCTCGTGTGTTACCAGGATATATCAGAGCTAGGGGTACATCTCGTTATTTTTCTCTTCACATATCTGTCTCGGCCTACCGGCCTCGACGATATGTGTAGAGAAAAATACCCTCGATGTACCCCTAGCTCTGATATATCCTGGTAACACACTCTCACACATACTATAACTATTACTTATGTCAATCAAAATCAGTTTAACTGAACGTTGTGTACATGAAAACCAGTTTATCTTGACATTATGTACATAAAAACCAATTGTCTCGACAGTTTGTCCATGAAAAGCAGTTAATCTCGACAGTTTGTTCATGAAAACCAGTTTATCTCGATACTATGTCATGATTCATGTTCATCTCCCTGTGTCGTTCTTTGAGAAAGTCCATCAATTTAAATGCACCCATCTTCATATAGTGACAATCTTGTTTCGTTACTTCAAAAGGTTCATTCCATACAGACTGAGATATTCTGAGGGATATTTGTGGAGGGTTCATTGAACCTAGTTTGCAGAAATCTCTTACTGACTGAAGCACTGAATTAAAATGTTCCACTTCATTTATAAAGTCGGGACCTTCAGCGTCAATCTTTTTATCAAAAATTTCGTAAAATGTTTCATAAACTGCGTAATCTAAGAAACACGTGTTTTTAAATTTCTTAAGTTCATCAGGGCCAAATATCACAGGCTGATGGGCGTGACTGTTTCTTTTTAAATAAATAACATCTGCTAAATCCCAGTTCAAAGTTCTTTTCATAAGTATAAGAGATTCTTCAAATCTTTCCATTACAAGAACTTGTTTAAAGTCTTTCTTCAGGAGATCAAGGTGTTTTTCTATTGCCTCAGTATCATTAACTGTGATCGATGGAGAAAATCCAAAGACATGCCCCATTGCATTCTTCGTTTCAGAAAACGGTTTAGTTTCATACAAGTCAGGTCGTTCAACCAAATTATGGATAAAATTTAATTTCGGAACTTTCAAAAGATATTTCCTTTTCCATACGTCTCTGTAATAATACGCGGCACTTACCATACGTTCTGATGGCTCACGAATAATTCCGATTTTTACCGAATCTTCTGGAAGCACTGATCCAAAAAAAATGCGGCTATATACGGAATGGCAAGCCAATATATCTCGATGCTGCCCAGGCTTTACTGGCATTGCTGAATAATTTGTTCCCATAAATTGATAACCTTTCGTTGGTAGTACAAATGTTAAATTATGGTTTATGCCAAACCTAAAGAAAATATTTGCCAATGTTGATGAACCGGCTTTATATACTTTTAAAAACCCAATGTGGGTTACTTTTCGCCTTTTACCTTTTGTTGACGATTTTGGCGTGATTTGTAACAAATCTTTTTGAACAATCGACCCTATATATTTTCTATTACTGTTGTGACTTGAAGATTTATTCACACTATACTGTCTGGGCGGAGGGATCGATGTAGAGGTGTGAAGTGGCAGTAATGTCTCTATAACAGCTAACGCACAGACCACAACAAATAAGGTTGATATCATCAACCTGAAAGAAAAAAGTCATTAACCCTGCTAAATGTGTAAAATGGAATTGTCCCATCATTAAATTTGAACAGTACAATTTATCATTCGAAGGCATATTCAATGAAAATTTTTAGACTGAATAGTGTAGACCATGATAATTCTGCACGGATGTGAAAGCAGTCTCGCAAAGGCAGAATCCCTTGCCAGGTTTAGTTTCAAAACGCAGCCTTCCCAAACAGCAACTGCTCAGGTTTCAGTTAAATTTATTTTGTACGTTTTTGAGACATATTTTACCATCTCCGACTGGAAACATCCAATTTTTATTTCATTACTTAACAAAAGTTCTCCCTTAATAATTACACTGAATTTCATTTTTAAGTCAGAGGAAGAAAATCACTCATTACTTTATGTCTAATCAATCAAGTGCAAAGCTGAAGATTTCTAGTTATATTTTTGATTCAACAGTTAAACTGTTGTAGCAATGACTCCCAAACTTTAGTTAATTTTCTTGCGTATATTCTAGATATGTAAAAGAGAACTCAACATAATACATGTATATCTTAATGTTCTCTCATTTAATAGTATTATGGTATAGTTATTCACGAAACACTGAGTTGTATAAGACGGATGTTACATTATTGTTAACTTGTGTATTTGTTTACTCTGAACTGATTATTTGAGCCGTGCCATGAGAAAATCAACATAGTGGGTTTGCGACCAGCATGGATCCAGACCAGCCTGCGCATCCGCGCAGTCTGGTCAGGCTCCATGCTGTTCGCTTTTAAAGCCTATTGGAATTGAAGAAACTGTTAGCGAACAGCCTGGATCCTGACCAGACTGCGCGGATGCGCAGGCTGGTCTGGATCCATGCTGGTCGCACACCCACTATGTTGGTTTTCCCATGGCACGGCTCATTTATTTATTTTGTTCACCTTATCTAACAACAAATATGTAATCAAATACGCCATAATCTTCTATACATTGTACCGAACTGGGATTTCAGTAACCCTTGAACATGACTTCCATAAAGATTTTATATGGGCGTGTACACTTTTGCTGCGTATCACGCATGGAGTAGGTTCGGGAACATCTTGCCGCGTACCATGAAAAGTCAGTCTGCGTACCATTTGTAGAGTCAATTTGGGAACACCTTACTGCGTACCATGTAGAATCAGTCCGGGAACATCTTGCTGTGTACCATATATAGAGTCAGTTCGGGAACACCTTGCTGCTTACCATGTAGAATCAGTTTGGGAAGACTTTGCTGCGTACCATATATAAAGTCAGTTCGGGAACACCTTGCTGCTTACCATGTAGAATCAGTTTGGGAAGACTTTGCTGCGTACCATATATAAAGTCAGTTCGGGAACACCTTACTGCGTACCATGTAGAATCAGTTTAGGAAGACTTTGCTGCGTACCATATATAGAGTCAGTTCGGGAACACCTTGCTGCTTACCATGTAGAGTCAGTCTGCGTATCATTTACAGAGTCAATTTGGGAACATTTTGCTGCGTACAATACAAAGAGTCAGTTCTAGAACACCTTTCTGCCTACCATGTAGTGTCACTTTAGAAGGACCTTGCTGCGTACCATTTATAGAGTCAGTTCGGGAACATCTTGCTGTGTACCATTTATAGAGTCAGTTCGGGAACACCTTGCTGCGAACCATGTAGAGTCAGTTCTGCGTACCATTTATAGTCAATTTGGGAACACCTTGCAACGATCTATTATACAATCGGTTCTGGAACACTTTGCTGAATACCATATGCACAGCCAATCGCGGAACAAATTGCTGCGTACAATTAAATTCAGTATCTCAACACTAAAGCTGAATATACAGCGACGGCCGTGCCTTAACCGTCCTGGATGAAACAACTGTCTGGTCAAGATACCATGTTCCAAAATGCTTTCAAAAAGGAGACTTTGCTCTATAAAACACACCATCGTCATCATCATCATCATCATCATCATCATCATCATCTTAAATTCACCCAAGTCGCATATGTAAAATAAGGGGATTAGAGTATGATACAGACACTTATAACATATACAAGCAGGTAAAGGAGATACACGTATCATTGTCTTTACTAGAAAAGCAAACAATCAAAGAAGCAGCCAACGGCTTTAGAGAACATACAAAAATCCAAAGAAGCAGCCAACGTACATGTATGTTCTCCAGAAGCCGTTGGCTGTTTCTTTGAATTTTTGCTTTTCCTATTGAACTTTTCAGGGATAACCTATAAATCTAAAACACATAATTTGATATTCAAGATGACAACCTGAAAAGGGTTTACTTGATATAAGATAAACTGTGAAAATGAATTTAAAAAACGCTTGATAATTTCCAATAAGATTTTTGTATTGATTACTGGTGTAATTAGACAAACCTCTACGGATAGTATTGAACTTAACACGTGTAACAAGTACATGTATTAAATATTGAACAATACCTTTACAGAGTCTTATGTCATTGATTTGTAGTATTTTACTACTACTCCTATAAACCAGTCACGAGCATGTGTACATGCTTATAAAGATTCTCTTAATCTGTATTTAAATGACAAACATATGTTAGTTGCAAATGAAAAACGACACACTACTCATAGATATAAAAAATCAATGAATGGACAATTATTCAAAAACGATTTCACTTACCACTTTGGAATCCCATCTCCCATCGGTTTTTTAATCATTCTAAAACATATAAATATATTAGATAATATCAGGCATGTAATTCACACACACCGTATAGACCTAAAGTCTTATTGATTGCTCAAAGACAGTTATTTTATTGGTGATGGTAGAACCAACTATGAACAGCAGACAGTATGCTTAGTAACAGAGAGATGGCGATATCGTGCACATTCGCATACATTTCTACAAGGACTATCAGATAATTACGGTGTTCCGTTAGGGCCAGTGCCTGCTCCCTGTGAAAGCGAAGTGCGAAAGTACGACAGTACGGTGGAGAACCGCGACAGTACGATGGTGACAGCACGACAGTGCGATGGCGTCACCATCATAGTGTCACGTACTGTCGCGCTTCGCCATCGCACTGTCGTGCTTCACCATCGTAGTGTCACAATCGTAATGTCGCGCTTCGCCATCGTACTCTCGCGCTTCACCAACTTTTCTCTGTTTACTTAAGGGCCGTCTTTAATGAAAGAATTGTACAGTCAGACGCAGGGACCTGCTTTGGATTTATTTACTAGGCCTAATAATCTTGTTTTACGTAAATCTACATTTTATCCAATGCGTTTCTTCAATTAAAACTTTAAGGTCAGTTGTAAAAGGACAGGGTCGGTCTGGTTAGCGGAAACAAACAATTGTATTCAGACAGAATTAACACTTTTGCGTAAAATTTGCCCAGAGGCTTTATAGGCAATTTTTTTACAACAGTGTATTTTATCATTTTTAACTGACAATATATACTTTTAACGTTTCATGGCTTGAAATATATGAGCTAATTAAACAACATTTTCTCACAAAACAATTAATCAGTGCTCGCGCTGCCGATCGACATTATCGCCAAATGGCGATTATTTTATTAAAGTGTCGATTAAAACGCAATTTTTGGCGATAGAAAATGGCGATTAATTTATAAAAATGCTACAAAAAATATTGCAAAAAATTGTCCTTAAACTGTTTGAACAAACGTAGTTTTATCGACAAAAACGTGCGAAGTCGGTTGCAGGAAGGGTATTTGCCCAGAGGCATAATTACAACTTCTAAACGGTGACACGCTTAATTGATTTGTTTATCGCCAACATGCGTATGAGGTATACTTCACTAATTGATCCGCATGTGTGCACTATTGATCGTATAGAAGTTTAAAGCAACAATTATCATCACTTTAACCTTGATAATTTAATCGCCATTAATTACCAAACAAACAAATTAATGAAACATAATTCCTTTAGATGTGGAATTCCTATGTCCGACTCGAGACTTTTAGACTGCGAACAACAAGTGCGTATTTGCATTCCGTCTGTCCGCGGACAAGCACAAATTAACAGTAGGGATTTACATTACATTATTAATTACATATAAATACATTACTGTTTATTTTTCCGCAGAAAGGTTAATTTTGAATACAATGTTATTTTGTTTATAAATAACACTCGGTTGGCTGATATTCGTTTTTATTATCCCTCAAGTAAACAATGTAAAATAGTCATAGACCAACGAAGCCTATTTTGGATTAGTACATTTTAAACAATATTAAGGTATGATATTTTTAATATCATCATACCAGATGCTATTGAGTGATACTCTGCCGGGGAGTTTGCATTTGAATAGCATCAGGTATGGTGTTATTCATTTCAATAATACCCATGCCGAAAGGCGTTCCAATTATTTCATGATTGGACAGAGCTGACAATAATATACAATACAGAGTCTAATTAAAGTCGGCCCTTAAGCAAACGGAGAAAATACAGTGAAACGCGACGGTGGCGAAGCGCGACAGTAAGATGGCGAAGCGCGACAGTACGATGATGACACTACGATGGTGAGGCGCGACAGAGCGGTGGCGAAGCGCGACAGTAAGATGGCGAAGCGCGACAGTACGATGATGACACTACGATGGTGAGGCGCGACAGTGCGGTGGTGAGGCGCGACAGTAAGATGGCGAAGCGCGACAGTACGATGATGACACTACGATGGTGAGGCGCGACAGTGCGGTGGCGAAGCGCGACAGTAAGATGACGAAGAGCGACAGTACGATGATGACACTACGATGGTGAGGCACGACAGTGCGATGGCGAAGCGCGACAGTAAGATGGTGACACTACGAAGGTGAGGCGCGACAATGCGATGGCGAAGCGCGACAGTGCGATGGCGAAGCGCGACAGTACGATGATGACACTACGATGGTGAGGCGCGACAGTGCGGTAGCGAAGCGCGACAGTACGATGATGACACTCCGATTGTGAGGCGCGACAGTGCGGTGGCGAAGCGCGACAGTAAGATGGCGAAGAGCGACAGTACGATGATGACACTACGATGGTGAGGCGCGACAGTGCGATGGCGAAGCGCGACAGTAAGATGGTGACACTACGATGGTGAGGTGCGACGGTCCGATGGCGAAGCGCGACAGTAAGATGGTGACACTACGATGGTGAGGCGCGACAGTGCGATGGCGAAGCGTGCCAGTGCGATGGCGAAGCGCGACAGTAAGATGGTGACACTACGATGGTGAGGCGCGACAGTGCGATGGCGAAGCGCGGCACTACGACGGAGAAGCACGACAGTTCGATGGCGAAGCGCGACAGTACGACGGACTGTCACCATCATACTGTCTCGCTCCACCATCGTACTGTCCCGCTTCGCCATCGCACTGTCGTGTTGTCACTATCTTACTGTCGAACTTCGCAATTGTACTGTCGCTCTTCGCCATCGTACCTCCGAGCTACGCGTTCACAGGGAGCTAGCGCTGGCCCTAAAGAAACACCGTAGATAATCTTTACCTGATACATAACTTGTACACTCACACATAACTTTTATGAGAACAATTTTTGCTTTTCTGATTTTTGTCGCGTGAGATGCTCTTTGAACCTACAAGTATGCGTATCTGCACAAGTACAAAATCGCAACCTCTCAATTACAAAAATATACAGCCAAACCTGTGTTAAGCAATCCACAAAAGAATGAACGCATGCGGTTGCCAAAGGCAGGTGACTGCCTAAGTCTTGATGCAAGGACCAACTTAAGACTGGTTACGACCAAAATAGAACATACAAAGATTTTATGAGGTTCAATATATCTATGACAGTCGTTGCACGACGTCAGTACAAATATTCTAAAACTATTCTTATTAGCATTTTCAAACAGCGGTAGATGGGAAATGGCCGCGACTTTATTTCATTGATATTATGGCATATAGCATGTTTAAATTTATAGAAATGAATATGAACAGACGAAAAATCACTAGCTAAATTGCAAGCAACTTACAGGCAACAACATTAGGCAGAATCCCATGTTATAGGCTGACAATGAAGAAACTGGCAAAATGCAGAGATATCTCCATTTACAGCTGATGAGAAAGTGAAGCAAATTGTTCATTGCTTGCTCTAACTTATAAATTGCTATATGCCATACCGAAAGGCATGTGCGGTCGCATGTGTATTAGGGCCACTAAGTATTTTATGAAATAAGATTTATCCAGTCAGCACACAGACTGTTGTTAATTTGTTGATTTTTTTTCAAGTTCTGTGTCAAAATTATATGTTAATTACATGAGTTTAAAGGACAAGGAAAGCCTGACAATAATTTAATACATGAAAGCCATTATCAAGCCTTTCATAACACTGAATTAATTTTAAAATCGGACCTTTTAAAAAAAAAAGATATGGCAGTTTGAAATTTAAGAAAACTGCTGATCATGGAGGCAGCTATTGTGTGTGCGTGTTTGCACACTGCTGAATTCTTATTTTTAGCAAATAACCTTTTAGATAGATTAATTTTATATGTTCTTAAATGTAATATGTAAAACATGCTAATTTCTTTCATTATAGCTGGAAAAAAATAGAGAAATTATTTTACAGAAATAAGTAAATACAGTTCAAATATGTGTCTAGAATTTTTATAAATCCGCCATTTTGTTTTAGTTTATAGTTTATACTAATTTGTTTTAGTTCGATTGTGATGAAAGCTTCAAGCTTAGTGTAACCATTCTCGAGTCCGCTTCCTGGAAAAACCAATACTGGTGTCATATGAGAAGTCATGGTCGTGACTCCAGTAGGGCTCGAACCCACGACCCCTGGATTGAGCGGCCGACACCTTATCCACTAGACCACCGCTCCCCTAAAGTTATTTTGTTTTTTGTTGCCATGGAAACAAAATTGCCGCCATTTTGATAAAATATTTTAATGCTCATAATTTTCTTTTTTCTGAGTCGATTTTGAAAATTCTTTCACATCTTTAAATGATTAAAGAAATCCCAGCAGATGGAATTGACATCAACATAACATTGCCTTTTCTTTTAAGAGAATATAAAAGGAATAACTCACCTTTACAAATTCAAGACTTAAACAAGACGCTTTTATTACCATTTATAATGAAGTTCCATCTGGATTCTGTCTTAATGTAACGGACACCTTTGTATTTGTAAATGAAACTAGATGTCATATTTCTTGTAATGAAATTTAAAAACAATGGATTGACGAAAGAAGAACATTTATAACTTGGTAGATATTAATATAATCTAGATGAAAAGTAACAGAAATATAGAAATCTTTAAAGCTTGCCAACGGTTATTCATATGACTTAATATGTATCAAAACATATACAATGCCTGGCCTGATAATATGGATTGAGGTTTAATGTTACTGACAGAAATAGTATGAACCTTTCCATCATACTCTCCTTAAGCCCAAATCCGAATGCCTGCAATTTCATAACTGCGTACTGAAGTTACAGCAGATGTTCTTTAACGAACAGCCTTGCCCGTATTAGAAACAATTTATGATAAAGACAAAAGCGATTGCTGCAGTAGAACAATCCAATCGTGCAACATCGGGCATTTCCGTATTCTCCGGTAAATGCGTAGCATAAAGGCCGAGGTGATCATATTGTAGAACAGTCGATTTGTTCTTCCTTTTTGTAAGCCAGCTTGATTGTTTATTACATGCAGCATTTTAGTCTAAACGTGGTTCTAACACCCGACAGAAAGGGACAAGTTGTCCGTTCATTATGACATAAATTTGTCGATCGCAACGGCCTACTTAGAATGCATTTTATTTAATATTTTCATAAATATATTATTTTCATTTCTTTTTAAAATTAGGTTCCTGAAAAATTACCAATGCAAGGCAGCTTAAACAGCTTCAAAATCAAGTCAGACGTAATATTACCTTTTGCCTATCTTTTACCTTTCACCTTTCATTCATATTACCTGATGTATCCCTCTTATGTTTGAGTATCGCTAGCAAACTGAAATACTGAATGATTTAAAAGATATTAAAATGAATAAGTAATATGGATCATTATACAATTATATTCAGATCAGTAAATTGGTCATCATCATTATCATCATCGCCATTGTCGTCATATCGTCGGCACATTTGATGGTGGTTATGATGGTAGTTATGATAATATTCTGATGACGATATGAACAGGCAGAAAAAAATCCGTATTGTACATTATGTATTGCACGTTGCCGGACTACTTTCATTTGATATGCATGACCTGACACAGTTCTATTAATAGCGCACATAAAATGGTCATTATAACAACAGCTAGATCTGGGACTTTGTAATTTAGCAAGATCGGATCACATTCGGAGCTTGTGCGCCTCGTGAGATCCAATCTGGTAAAATCCCTCGAGCCGAATACAGTATCACAGATCGGGCTACTATTGTAATAACCCTATTTTATCATCGGTTCCTCTATTTCTTATGTGAAAGATTAATTTACTGGATTAAGATTGAAGGCATATATCACATGATGATAAAAAATGGGAATACAATATATAAATATTGCATTCCTGAGAGGGTGATATGAAAAATGTTCACCGCGAGATATATGAATATTGACCGAGGCGCCAGCCGAGGTCTATATTCATATTTCGAGGGGTGAACATTTTTCATATCACCCTCTCAGGAATGCAATATTTATTTTATTATACCGAAAACGTATAAGGGTCAAAGCTTTTACTGGAAAATCAACATAATAATGTATTTAACATTAAAAAGAAATTACTAACCAAATAATGAAGACAGAATTAAAGAGTCCGTACTTGTTAGCACTCATAATTTGTGGCGACTTTGCTGTGTAATAAGACGTTTTTGATAGATTTAGTTTAGACGTTTACATATCGCTGACCCCTATATTTATTCTAATATTTCAACATTGCGTCAGTCAGTAACATTCGAAAAACGGTGATAACTTTCTTTTTTTCTAAATGAAACATATAAGTGTGAGCACTCATTTTCTAAGCTAGATCATTTCCAAACTTATTGTGGTAGTTTCGATTCAATATTTGATGAAAAATTGTTTTCGAAATATTTTGCACGTAGCTTAAAAAGAAATTTCGGCCGTGTTCGCACATGCAAGAGCACCAGAAAAGGGTAATTTAATCCTAACGTATAATTATATAAGCGCCTCGTCTGAAAATTTATCGACTCAGTCTTTTAATCAATGCGAAAGTATCAATCTCTCGACGGGTGATATGAAAAAATAATATCACATGCGCAGAAAAACAAAATAACGCTGTTGCGCATGTGATATGAAATTATGGATCATATCACCTGCGCAGAAATTGAAAATAACGATTTTGCGCATGTGATATAAAATCACTGGGGAATATGATATATTATTCACGTTAAACTAATGGGAAATTTACATTAGACATTTATGTGAGGTATAATAATACAGAATATGCACCAATACTTTGTAATTGTTAAAAAGAAAAATATACCTACAAACCTTTACGCTAAAATGTCATTTTTATCCAAAGATTTCATTAATATTTTAAACATATAAAACTGTCCAAAAATAGGCTTAATACACTACATTTATATTGTCTTTGCCGTAAACAAGAAGACATAATAGGGTAACGCATATCAAACGATGTGCCCGACATTGTATTGTTCCTTGCTTTGTTAGATTAATATAATCAGCTGATTGACTTGATAGGTTAAGATTTATCATATTTGTGTACAGTACCTAAACCTTATTCAGATCAAAAGAAGTATGCATTTCGGAACAGGGTAAGTTTAACTTCTCTTATTTTTGTATTGTGCAAAAATTGGTGTTGACTTTATTTTCTAATATTTTTACATGGTTTAAAATTAGTCTTTACTTTTTAACGGCATATTTCAAGGATTAAAACTTAATGCAGTTATTATCATACCTGTTGGAAGATCAACTGGAAGCATAGAAGCAAAATAATGGCAGACTAGGTTTGATTTGATTAATCAAGTTCATTAGAGATAATTAATGAAGTGACTCACTCGCACACACATGACTCACACCAAGTAACCCCGGCTTGAGCGGAATTTTGTTTTAGAACAATTGAATGTTTCCAGGACCCTGTAAGGACTAGAGAATATAACAACACTGAGTCCAAGTATGAGGGGTAGATTTACGCCAACTTCAGCAAGATGATTTATTCCGTTTTATTACATCTGCAGAGTCCCGAGTGGTTGACTGCTGCCCGACTGCTGCCCGAGCCTCTGAGACTGACACAGCCCTGGCGTATCTTGAGCATAAATATTCTATTCTAGCATAACACGTGTAAAAATAAATCATGGATATTATGTAAGTAAGCCTTCATTTCTGTTTAGCTCGACTATTCGAAGAATATGTAGAGCTACTGGATATCTTCACGTACGCGTCCCTATTTAGTCACGTTTTGCATGTAACCTAGGATCTCAGTAACTACTTGCAGGAATGGATTGACGCTCACTTGATCCCTGCGATCAGACATGCAATGAACAGATTCCATAACTCTACTTGGCATTTTCACAAAATTATGCCCTCTTTTCGACTTAGCAATTTTTGGTTAAGTTTTGTAGGTAAGCCGGTTTCTCCTTATCCACAAATGGAAATCGATTGAAATTTCACCTGCTTGTTCACTGTGATGATTTGACATGCAGTACGCATGTTCAAAAACACTAGTTTGCATTTTTACAACGTTATTCTCTATTTTCTACTTCGCAATTTTTAGTTGAGATTTGTAGGTAAGCTGTTATCTCAGTTTCCACTAACCGGAACGAATTGAAACTTCACACGCTTGTTCACTGTCACAGTCTGGCATGGATTGAAACTTTTTCAGATTTTATGGACATGTGGTAAACGTAAGTATACGACAGGATAAACTTTGGTATAGTCAGCTATCCGCGTTCAGACGAAGAGCTCAGATTGTGGTGTTCATTTTTATCGAGTTTTTAACGTCACACCATCACTAATATAGGTCATATGGCGACTTTCAAGAAGAAGACCCCAAGTACCCCTTCGATACGGACGGGTACCTTGGTGTAAGTCTATAAGGATCTTATATGACAGCCTGTGTTTATCCAAACCTGAAGGGCAGCCTAGAATGGAAAACCAAGCGCTAGCGAGGATTTTTATCCAAGCTGTCTCTACGGTTGGGAATAAAAGGATTTTATATGACTGCCTGTGTAACACAGGGTTTTCCCAAACCCGAGGGGCAGTAATATGAGGTCCTTATAATCTTTCGAGAGGTAAGCCAGGTAGATTGCTTCCTCTCATAAAGAACTCTACACCCCAAGCAAGGCTTCGAACCCACCTAAACAATTCGGCCAAGGAAGTCCCTTATATTATGATGTTTGGGCTTTATTACACCTTGATTGGTACACCAGTTTCGGTACGCAATAAGAGATCTAATTGAGCTAAAAGTATTAAAACAACTTAAGGTCACCCGGATTTTGATTCAATCAATTCATCTAATTATGACTACTTTTTAAACTATAATCTATCATGTAAACGCGTGTTTTTGTTGTTGTTGTTTTTTTTTTTTTTGTTTTTTTTTTGGCTCTTATTAAATGTTGCAGAGAACACTCATAATTTGTTTTTATTTTCTTAACTATTTTCCTCATTAACAGGACCTACACCACGAAACGTCTGTTTGCAGGAGTTACTCTATGTGTTCTGGTATTATCACTATTAGCAACACTGTATCCAGGACATGTTCTTTTATTGCTGCCAAACTATACTGACAACGACCGGAGTGGTAATTTCGTGCAACAGTCTTCTCCTGACAGTATAAAACCACATATACTACTTATTGTTGCCGACGATCTGGGATTTAATGACGTCGGGTACCACGGATCGATGATAAAGACACCAAATATTGATAAATTAGCCCTTTCTGGTGTGAGGTTAGAGAACTACTACGTCCAACCTGTATGTACTCCAACAAGAGGTCAACTACTTTCTGGCAGGTACCAGGTAAACATTTTTGTAACTACTTACTACTAGGTAGTGATGTTCCGATTGTCGCCGACAATCGATTGTCGATCATTAAATGAGCCAAAGTCGCCGACATCGATTATGAACTTGCATAATCGATTATTTGACATTTAGGCTAGATAAATCCATATCCGGAGTTACGCATATTTTTGGTGGTATTTCCTCTTTAGGTTCATTTCTTTTCCATCCTTCAAAACGGAGTCAAAACGCACTGCGTTCGATCAAGGTTATAACACACTAAATAGCCACCACTATATATTCTATATAAAATGACAAGTTTTCACAATGCTGCAATACACACCTAGACCCATTTTAAATTTCTTTAACTTACATTTTCTTGTAGAGCAACATTTATACTGTAAAAATATCCAAAGAAAAGTAGGGGTCATGTTTGATGCAAGAAAAATATTTCTGGTCAAACGGACACACCGTAATTTTTACACTGAAATGACAATCACAATTTAGGGTAGGGGTGTATGAATAAATTTCACATGTTTAATCAGTTTGGAGTCTTTTTTCAACATGCAAATGCTACCAGTATGTCAAGTATAGGCATGCAATATGATTTCAACCAATATATAGCAATGATTTCAAGGAAAATCCTTCTTACAGCAAAAAAAAACTGAGAACTATTTGAATCCGCCATTATGCGATACCATTTTTTCATAGGTGCTCAGGCTATTTAGTGTCTGTATGCCTCAAAATAATAATGCAATCAAAGCTATATTCCCATATCCAGAGAAGACTATACCACCAGTGTGGAAGAAGTTTGGATTCTGTAAGGTATGTAAAGGTGCAGCAGTGAAAGAAAATTAAAAAATGGAGAGTGTCGTTTGCCGATTATGCAATAAAGACCGCAAATAATGATACCCCGCCCACTTTCGTAAAGTAGGTTAATTTACTTCATGATTTCAATCAGCATTATGCTTCTAGATATTTTTAATATACAGCTGTAGATGTGTAATTTAATAAACAAGAAATAGTAATAAATAGAAAATTAGAAATAAAAAATAGGAGGGCATTGAAGTTTGAACCAATAATATAATGTACAGTACAAATAGGGACAAAATAGCATTTTTATTGAGGTGTTTTAGGTCTGACAGCATGGTCAGTTTCTCAGGGACTCCTGATAGTCCCACAGACGTTTGGGTGCAAATCATATAAATATGCCACATTATACCTCAATAAATAAAAGATACTTTTTAATTAGCCACATTGACTGCATACAAGGGCTAAAACTTCACACACAAATTACATTACGCCTGCTAAATATATGCTAATACAGTTAGTCAAATGAGCTTATGGTTAATAAGTTACAGAAAGTTCAGTGTGAAAGTCCGATTATTTTCCGATTAATCGCTCGGAAGGCCTTCCGATTATTTCCGATTAATCGATTATCATTATGCTGTCCGATTATCATCAGTACTACTAGGAGTGCTTATACTAAATATGACATTCTTGTTAATACACTATCCTGTATGTGTTACCATCCTGATTGCAAGAATGAACTTAGATGCCAGCTATATTCCTGTCACTTAAAGATTCACCAATTAGGGGATCCTACGAGGCGCTTCGTACTTATTTTTGAACTTTATTCCTTGACTGTATAATACGTTTTCCGTTAAGTTTCGGAAAACTTCTTTAAACGCCATTATTAAAAGTACTTTTGTACCAAATAAACAGACTTAGAAAGGAGTGTGATTCTTAGAAAAAGAGATTTGCAATGAAAAAAAATTGTCTAGACTCCAGACTGACATTGAATGTTAATATAATGATATTAATAGCATACAGAACAAGGGAAGTAATAATGATAATTATGACCAAAAATAAAATAAAAGTTCAAATGTACGTGACATTTTAGATTCACACAGGTCTGCAATGGGTATTATGGCCTGGGACACCTTTAGGCTTGGCTTTAGATAGCCCAACAATTGCTGATAAGCTTCGAGAAGCTGGCTATTCTACACACATAGTTGGGAAGTGGCACGTTGGCTTCTTCAAGAAGGAGTATTTACCAACGAATCGAGGTTTTGACAGCTTCTTTGGTACGTAACATAGTTTTACCTGAATATTGTTTTCATTGCACTGCAAATACCTGCCACTGCGTGTACAGTTATGGTCTAGTGTTTATCTTAAGATGTTGTAATCTCTCCATAATCATTACTGTCGCCATTAACGTTTAGCCTGCTGGCGGCAAGTGAATCTGCCTTTGCGACCAGTGCAGACCAAGACCAGCCTGCACGTGCAGGCTGATCATGGTCTGCACTGTCCGCTATTCAGTCAGTCAATTTTCAGTGAACACCCCTTCAAATAATAAATGGTATTGCCCAAATTGAATGATGGACTAGTCCATTATAGAAATTCAGCAGGGTAAGGGTTAAAATCAGATCTTCAAGACGTATAAGAACGCAACCAAGCATATGCATAACTCTGAATATACTCCATGCCGGACAGACTCTTTGAGGCCGCCGCATGACACTTTAATCCGGCAGATGTGAACAAATCTATAATAAGTACCTTTGGAAGCATATAATCAGGATGGTCAATCCACATGACTTTTCGATATTGTATACACGGGGGAAAGCAATCTATTCATGTAACATTTTTGCTTGTAATTTCCTTGTTACTTGAGAGATTTTAAGCGTAACCAGTGCTTTCTTCTTCACAAAATGTCTGCCAGACTTAATAAATACTGTCTTCGAACACTTCGCCCAAATTGAAGAGTGTAGGTATCTACATATTTAGTCCGAGAAAAAAAAACATTTGGGCGAAGCGTTTGAGAAAACTATCAAGAATTTCTGTCAGGCGCTTTGTGGTGAAAAAAGCACCCTTTCTTCTGTCTTCTTTTTACTTTATTATATCTGTCCAGTAATAAGGAAATTATAAGCGAAAACGATACCCGGATCGAACGATTTTCTACGTGTGTATGATATCAGAAGTCACGTCGGTTGGCCACCCTCATAATGCAACCAAGCCTCAGTTTGATTGTGTCTGCTCATGAATGGTAAATGAAATGTGCCACACTCAAAGCACGCCACCCCCATGCCCTCAATGATCCTCTTAAGCGATAATCTATAAAATTTGTATACAGATTCATTAAATGCACTCCTTCGTCCCAAACGTCCTATTGCAACGGCGGAATAATTGTCCATTGAATACCACTTGACATAGTTTCACAACGAGAAGCTTCTTTATTATGTTTAGCCATTTTGTGAAAAAAAAAGATGTTTATATTTTGTAAATTCTCGATTTTAAGCAATATTTGAATCAGCGCAGACATACTTAAACGTTTAAATATATGAATGTCGTTGACACTGAGTCTCTCTCCCTCTCTCTGATTATATTTCTATCCCTGAATACCAATTGACATCTAAATCAGATAATTCAGATTTTATACTTGAACGAGCATGTGAACTCTACTCAATGAGTAGTACTCACAATGCCGCGAACACTATTCACTTATTCAGTGAGCAGTACTCACGGTGCCATGAACACTAATCAGTGAGCAGTACTCACAATGCCATGAACAGTACTCAGTACTGACGATGCTGTGAACACTACTCACAATGCCGTGAACGCTTATTCAGTGAGCAGTATTCACTGTGCCGTGAACACTACTCAGTGAGAAGTACTCACATTACCATGAAACACTACTCAGTGAGCAGTACTCACAGTGTCGTGAACACAACTCAGTGAGCATTACTCACAAGACCGTGAATGCTTCTCAGTGAGAAGTACTCACAAGGTGTGAACACCATTAGATGATCAATTTTCTGTGAGAAGTACTCAGAGCTGTGATCACTCCACACTGATCATTAGCAATAATCATTGAGAAATTGTAACCCCAGCACACTGCGAGTTCTTCTCACTGAATAAGTCTCACCACACTAAAAAGGGACACCATTGTAAAAAAAAGTGACCGTGCGACCACACACACGCATCACATAGATGTCCCTTTCTCTAACGAAAAAGGGGCGACAGTTTTATCAACCTACCACATCCCGTTTGGGATAGGTTGCCAGTCAACTATTATTGGAAGAAGGGGTCTGAAAGTAGTTTATATATAACATCTTTATCACTTTTAAACAGGGTATCAAAGTAAATTTGTTTTAGATTTGATGTTAAAAACCGAGTATTGTTTTATAATATTTTTTTAGCAAATATGATGCTGATTATTTTTTCAAGTCTGTAAAAAATGTTTTAGTAGACTTTTAATTATTTCAGCGACATCGTCGAAACATTAACAATACGTTTTATAATGTTCTGTCAATGTACATGTATTGAAAGTTATGCAAAAATATACTCTATTTTCGAATACAAATCTTTGCTTGAGGGTACATGTGCAAAATAATTGAATAGGATTAAAAACGTGTCTACGGATAATATGATAATATGTCTCTTTCTAAATATAATAGAATAAGGTGCTGCAGCTGGTTCCGGTGTAAGGCTTTAGGTGACTGCTCCTCAAGTGAATTTACAATGGAATTATTGTAACTAAGTACTTTACAAGAACGTTAAATAGATTAGGAATGGTTTTAGGTGTATTTAAGAAAAATGCGACTGGACTTTACACATCAATTCTAAAAAGATATGAATTATTTCCTTATCAAATAAAGAAGGCTGAATACTGTGTTATTATGCAACGTACTGTACCGATTAAAGCTACAGTCACACATACGGATATGTCCGTGCGTTGAGGTACGATGCGGATGGGAAAGATCTGCGGGGGATTGGACACGGATAAGTACGGAGCAGTAAGTCTTAGTACGTGAAAATTGGTGAGAAATGGGGAACAAAAAGATACAGGACGCGATTAAGTATGGATAGGTACGGCGTACTACGTTGAACTACGTTTTACTGCGCTTGACAACTTGCCCAGCGCGTGGACGGATCTGCGGTGAACTACGTTGAACTACGCGTAAGTAGGGACAGCCTCGGATAACTACGTTAAGCTACGGATCAATAAATATTACTACGTTCGCATTAAGGTTTAGTAGCAGATCGGTAAGTTTTATATAAATTGGGCCACGTGTAGCCAGCGTTTTTATTACGATTATCTTTGACATCATGTCAAACTACGGCAAGGTACGTTTCAGTACGGATAACTACGTCAAGTACGTTTAACTACGGATGAATAAGTTTCGACCAAGTTGGACTAAGTCACGCTCAAATGGCAACAGATCGCTCAAAGTTTTGTGCATGTTCAAAAGTTGGAGAAACTTCCAAGTTTGGAGTACGTCTTTTGACCAAGTGTCAATACGGATTGATACGGATTACTACTTTGAGGTACGACTCAGGTGCGGATCGATACGGATAACTACGTTTCTATCCGTGGCTAAACGTAGCTATCCGCGCCGTATGTATGACTGGGGTATTACGTCACATTTATCCTCCATAGCGCCAAAAGTCATAGCGGCGCGCTGGAAAAGAAAACCACGTGAAACAAGCAAATATTTTTTACTAATATAGCTTCAAGTAAGTACTGTAAGCCAAGGTCTGCAAAAAGTTTTTTCAGAAAAGTTTTAAAAATTATTTTTTGATCCAACGAAGTCCGGCCCGCAAATATATTCTTGTCTAGCTACGACATTATGCGCAACATAGAAAAGAAGAAAGCTATAGAACCTTAGATACTTAGTCGAGTTTATATGTAAACATACAAATATTTAAAGAAAAATCATTATAGATCTACTTATATTTTTCCCTTTTAAATTTTTTTTAATCATTCCACTGCTAGTGTTGTACAGGTATGATCATAATTACATGAAAACATTTAGATTATTTTTTCACGGAAAAACACTTCCCCCATAAACTTTTCAGTGTCATCTCTCTCTCTCTCTCTCTCTCTCTCCCCCCCCCCCCTCTCTCTCTCTCTCTCTCTCTCTCTCTCTCTCTCTCTCTCTCTCTCTCTTAGTTGTCAACTTAACAAAGCAACGATGTAAGATGTAAGATACTTTAACAGTTTTACTTTTCAATAAAACAGGACGTACCATAGTATATAGTTCATACCACTCTACATGCCACTAATTCAGGAGGAAAATGTACATCAAAGTAACAAGACAATTTCAAAACGAGGCATGAAGACTTGAAAGCATACTAAAGTATTCTTACTATTTTATGTCTTCGGTTTATTTGAAAATCTTATGTCATTTCTTACTTATATTTAAGGATTGTTGGCCGGTCATTCAGATTACTTCACCCACAGGACAGGTCATGGCCGGATGAGTGGTTTTGACTTAATGGAAAATGATCAACCTGTTGACATCACCAAATACAACGGCTCTTATTCAACAACGCTTTTCACTAACAAAGTCAAACATATGATACAAAAACATGACAGCGACAAGGTAAGCTGCAAGACTCAAATTAAGTTTCGTTTTCCCCACAAGTTTTCAAAAGTTTCGTTACATTTATTGAACTCGTTAAATATATTCACCAAACTTTATCCTACCAAAGTACATCTGAATACTAGGAGTCTTTGAAAAAGCATTTGCTTCCAGATGATACGTATATGAATAATGACGAAGTGTTTCCCAGCTTATTGCATACCTAATCCCAGTTGCTTTAGGGGTTTTTTTTGTACATGTAATATGAAAAATAATGATCGTATTACATAACCGTAAAAACATCATTATAACTTAAGGTAGTGGACCGGTTATGACAATCGGCAATTTCCGTGCGGTTTCGAATTCTCCGTATGCGATTTCGGCTTTCTTCGGTCTTCACAGAAAATCATTTTTCGTATCAACGGAGAATGCCGAAGTCGCTCATGGAGCATGCGTAAACGGCCGAAGTCGCTCATGGAGCATGCGTAAACGGCCGAAGTTGCTCATGGAGCATGCGTAAACGAAAGGAAATTGTCGATTGTCATTACGGTCCACTACCTTAAATTTTTATGTTATATTTCAGCCGTTATTCGTTTTCCTGCCGTACCAGGCTGTGCATGGTCCATTACAAGTCCCTGTGAAATACTTAGAACAATATGAAAATGTTAATAACAGCAAGAGAAAAACATATGCAGGTAAAGAAATAAAACAGTGTTCATTTCCATTTAAGGTTTAGGTGTATATTATCAAAACACTGAAATATTTGATAAACGAACGACATCTTCACCAACATCTACCTGTCCATTACATGTTCTACCGTACTGTCCCGTACGACTGGATACTTTAAAAATGAATGCCATTTGTAAAGAAATAAAACTAAACAATTGCTGAAAACTATATATGTTCCACCTATAGTTATGTGAAATTTCAGTACTGGGACATTATTGCAAATGCATCAACACGAAGATATGTATCAGTTGAACTTTTCGAAAGTGTTGCCCCTTTATGCAGTCATTTTCCGGAATTCAATGTATATATCAGTAAATTGATAATAATATACCTGTATATATGCTATTAAATCTTTATGAAAAAAAAACACACACACTTTCATTCTATGATTTGATGTTTGAATTTTTTTCTCAAAATGTGGGGCTTATCGTTAAACTCAGATCTTTACGGAATAATCTCTAAATAATACTAATTTACTTGTATGGTTATGCGTGTGTACTAATCTGTTGGTTAAAGTGAAAGCAAAGGCTCTATTCATAAAAATGTTTCAAAAATCTCGGTTACATTTTTATATCACACTCTTCAGTTATTGACTGGTCTTACATGAGATGTTCCACTTGAAGAACTGCCTGATATGGATGATCGAGCAACAAAGTGTCCTTGCCAATGTCAACTTGAAAACACGACCTCCGTGGTTAAGGTCGCTGACCTTGAATCACTTGCCCCTTACCCGTGTTTTCGAATCATGCTCATGTCTTCATGCGAGCAGGCCCTCCAACTACTTTGGTTGGTTGTTCTAACCTGGAGTCCGCCTGCCCTGAATAATGCTCGGAGTATGGGGGTGTGGGTGGAGGTGGGGGTCGGGGTGGGGGATGAGGTCTTCTTCTACTTTTAAATTTGGAATAATTTATACTAGCTCTATAACCTGAACAGTGTAAGTGCCACTTAAAACAATGAAAAAAAGCGCTTGAAACGCTGTTGTTGAAATGAAAAAAAAATCTTTCATTTAGGAATGGTTTCATGTATGGATGAAGGTATAGGTGAAATTGTGGAGTCATTGAAACAACGAGGGATGTGGAACAATACGGTGCTTATCTTCACAACAGGTATACAGTGAATCCCTCGTACTTCATTTATTCATCCGACAAATCCAGTTTATTTTAAAACTTGCAACGTCTTGCAAGCATGCAATTTGTATAGTGACTGGAAAAAGATGTTTCCTTTTGTGAAGAAAGCACCAAACTTCGTATGTAACTATTTTGAAGTATGCTGAATCCAAAAAAGGAGGAGACACGCAGTTCGCTAACCTCAATTAGCTTAAAATGAGGCCCCTAAAAGGGACCTATATTTTATTTATCTTAATCATATATTTTTGAAAGCAATGTCTAAAAGGTTAATTTTATAACCTAAGTAAGTAAATATTATAGACATAATATTTATTTTCTTAAATTTTATACTCATTTAGTATATAGGACACTGACAAATGACATAGATGAGGCCCTAAAAGGGGTAAATTGTTTAACAATTTCATTTACAGGATGACTTTATTTTTAAGTGTGAATATTATATCACTCAGATAAAAAAACTAACTTTAGTATCTAATTATATCAAAATATTATTTAAACATTCTTCACATTTTGAGGTTCATTAAGGGTATTTTATAAAACAAGTTCACATATACGTACATACTGTAATTCATATAATCGATTACTGTACATGTGGTACCGATAGTTCGATTTCCGTATGAATATTATTATTAAGCATTCAAAAGAGCAGTTAAAGAAGGAGTTATTTTGTGTTTTTTCTTGTATTTCAATATTTAATTTAAATTCATGTAAAACGTATTACATAAAACATAATTTATGTTTTTAAGACAATGAATGACTTCAAGCTAAAGCATACGATCATCCTAATGCTTTCTTTACAACAAGAATATGGAATGTGAACTAAATGTATTGTTGTATTTATTATTGCTAATTTAAACTTTATTCAATGATACTAATTTATTTGAATTTGATGAAAATTTCAAGTTTTAGAATCAGTCTAAATTCCGCTTTCTTGAAAAGAGCACTGGTATTGTACGATAGATTAACCTTTGTACGGTTTGAACCAACGACCTTCCTATTGATCTGACAACACCTTTACCACTAGACGGTCTCTCTCACTGTACCCATCCACAGAGCTTATAACTATAAACATTTCTAAAGTGCTGTGATTTACTGCAGACACCCCAAAAACGCAGATAGTTACATATAAAATTTTGTTCAAGATGAAAATATGACACAGAAATAAAGAAAGTCGTACCAAATAGAGTTAGATAGGTAAAGATAAATCGATTAGTTTATAACACTGTCTCCTTAAAATATACTGAGCTACAGCTATTTTGCATATTAAGCCTTTGACAAACAACGAAATAGTGTATTTTCTGTCTTAGGTTCCAACTCGGCCTATATAATGATATCATGTATCTGATAAAGAAATGATAATTCAGAACTGTACTTGTGGGTCAGAGTTGAGTATACTCTGCATCTCGGTACAGCCAATGGAGCTCATTCAGCACTGCAGACCATCCTAGTTATAATCATAGCTGATATGTGCTCTCTGTCCAATACCTAGTTAGGAATACCTCTCAGTAGCGCAATTATAAGTCCTAGAATAATTGCTTGTTTAGTGCAATGCCTCAAGCATTTTTCGTAAACTTACAAACGTTGAAAGAAAAGTTACGATCAGGTTACCCTAAACAAACAGCTTTTAATTTTAGGCGTAACATCCCTTTTAATATTTAACAAAAACTGTAACAGATTTGCCAGTATTTCACTCTCTGGCACACATGTCTTCAAAATGTCTAAGTACACAGAATTGGCTTAATACAATTATATCTGCCTTTTTATGTATTCTTGCTGTTATATCGATGCGTTTCCTCCAACTTATAGCAGCTAATTATGAAGCGTATTACATAATTAAAGCCAAGTACCTGTTCTCTTGACCATTTCCAGTTGACAGGATTAGAAATGTCAATGTATGCTATAAATGCCTGTCTACAACTTGCTTGATACAATGGTATTTGCTACATTCGTGAACATCTCTTATGGGGTTGCTTTCAATGCGTCTAATTGCTTAAGAAAATATATTCTTTGGTTTCATTTTGATATTTCTTTGCATGATAGAACAATCTATCCTTCCAATTGTCATTTGCGCTTCTTGAATCTTTTAACACGGCATAACCATAAGTAAAGATATCCTATGCCTTTCAAACGTATTGAGACAGAATCACAACCAGATAATGCATTCTAAAGAATGTTAGCTTTAAGTCAAAGTCTACTCTCTCTGATGTGTCTTTTCCAGTTGGATTTTTGTCCTTGTTTCTATGCCAAAAAGACGGCTTACTATGGAATTAGTCAACATGTACCAGAACTGTTTGGAACGGCCAAATGAAGCTACAGCTAACAACTAGCAAACTGTTTTACTATAGAAAATAACAGTGTGTATCAGTATTGGTTGCTGTTAACATCATTTGTGGTTTTGTTTTTATTCATCTGCGGCAAACAAATGTGTACCATGTCACATACCAGTTAGTGCACCACATGTTGTGACTTCAGACTTTTGGAACAATACATGGTCATGTTATAAACAGAAGTATCAAGCTGTAAGTCAGTAAATGGTGCCAGATAAAATTCTAGTTCCTAAAGGAAATAGACAGCATGAAAACATCTAAACTACCTGATGTTCATATTTCTAATATTTATATAAGCAGCCATGTTTGGGGAGAGACATTAAGGTATGAACATACTTAATAGCTGGCCTTCTTTATTCTAGATAAAATTAACAGATTTCAAATGGCTACAGCACAAAGCATGACCCATTTTAAATGTCAGTAGCTTACATTTTTACAATATTGTCAGTGCTGAAAATAACATCAAAAGAAAATTGGGGGTCATGTACTTCAGTCAAACAAACCAACTACAATATCAACTAAAATGATACCCCAAATTGTATGACCTACATTTCCATAATAAATCTGCCATGCTATCATATTATTGCGAAAATGCTTCCTATATGTCAAGGATAGATCTGTTTTGTGATTTCAGCAAAAAAAATGTAAAAGGAAGAAATAAAGCTCAGAGCAAAGAAGGAGGACCCTTTGAATGCGCCATTTTGCGACTATCATGATTTTTTTGTCTGTATACCTTATTATGACCCTTGCATTGCTTAATTCTGTTGAATCAGGATTGACCAGTAATGACACTTGACTTTCATTAATGTGTACACTTCATAGAAGCAAGTAAATGCCAGTGCAATAACACATTCATGTATAAGAAATATAATTTTGTCAAACAAATGTATTAGAGAAGTACTGGGAAACCTATTACAATTCTTAGATATCTACTGAAAGTGACTCAAAGAGTGTAAATATCAGTTTCTTTTATTTTTTTTGGTCTTTTGATGAGTCATTTGATTTGAAAACATGATTATGTCATGTACAGTTATGTAACATACAAAAATGATCCATTGAAGGGCCTCTCTTTTTATATAAATCTATTGTCCTGATAAATACAGGTATACAGGTTACCTCATGGACCTAAACATGTGAATATTTTTTACTTTTTGATATTTTATACATAAGATCCATGAATTCTGTTTCTTTACTTATGTTTAGTTCAGTAATATGATATTTTAACGATTGAAATAAATTAATTTGCCCTTAAAATGTGATATGTAACAATTTCCCCTTTAAGGGCCTCATATTATTTTTCCTGAATCAAGTATATTGAATGTGTATAAAATGCAATTGAATAAATTTTGTGTTAAGGGTTCTAACTGGTTAAGGTAATGAATTAACATTTTTGAAATTGTTCTAGATATATTTAATTGAACTAAATGAAAGGTAGATCCCCTTTGGGGCCTCATGTTTTGGTCTATTCAAGCCAACAAATCGTATATGTAGTCCATTTCTGATCCAGTATACATTATAATACTAAAATACAAACTTTCATTCTTTCTTCATAAGAAACGTCTTTTCACACGCAGTTTTGAAATTAAACATTACTGTAAGATCTGATTACCTCCCTTTTTAGTATGTATCTTAAGAAATAAGAGTATTTTGTAGTAAACTTCGTATATTTGTCAATACCAAATGGTTGTTTGTCTATGATAGTGATATGTTATCCATGTTTAGATCATAGGAAACATTATTTTATAGATGAATTTTGATTTAAAGAAAAAAATTACTTTTTTCAAGACCTTTTTACCTCCCTTTTTTAAATTGATTTAAAAGGAGGTTCCAGGGCAGATATAGCGTGTCTCCTCCTCTTGTAGGATTTGGGATACCTTAAAGTAATTTCATGCAAAATTTGGTGCTTTCTTCACAAACGGGAACATCTTTGCCATTTTTTGTTCTATATCTTACTCGCTAGTAAAGTCAAAGAGCTGTGCATTGTGTAAAGGATGTAAAATAGGAGTTAATTTCGTTGGTTCCAAAAAAGACCAAATTACTGTCCTTACAATGATAGAGATTTTTTATACACGACCGTTTTCTTTGTCCGTTATACCACCGTATGTGTAAAACAGAGCGTTTGTTTTTTCCCTGCTCAGGAAAAAAGGGGGACATAGATATATATTGCATTCGTCCGTCTTTCCGTCCGTCGGTCCATCTATCATAATTCACATTTGGTTCATAACTGTCAGGTCTTGGAGATGAAAAAAGTTGTCCCGTCTGTAACTTTTTTTATAAAACATAAATACATATTTTTAGTTGTATTCCTGAATCTATAACGCATCCACATGTGAATTGTAAATCCGACCAACCACATTACAACATTGTCATCAAGTGATTTTCGAAGAAGTATATTACGTACCCATTCATTTTTCTAGGTATAGCAAGATTTTGATATTAATTAATGTAATCACAAACAATGAAAAGATTTGTATTTCTGTACATTGTTAGATTCTTTATTTAATATAAAAAAACTTGCACTTTTTATTAAAATACGGCAACATTGACGTCATTTGGGTCGAAAGTGTTAAAGTGTGCCGAGAAAGTGTTATCGCACTTTATCTACTTTTATATATACAGGACTATTTTTTTAATCGGAATGATATAAAAGAATGGTGTTACACTTAATTCACTGATTCACATTGAATAACTAACAAGACGTCTACGCCAGAAAGAAAATATCATTGTACATGTTATACCCTACCCCTACATATATAGTATTGTAAACATGGCCAGGAACGGGGAAACAACTATGAAAACTGCAAGCCCATTTCAATCGGGCAGTTCTCACCTAAAACGCGCAATTCGGCAAATGAGTACTATCATATTGAACAACTTGCAATTAATCTCCCATCATGCAACATTCACTTTTGATCGAAGAGACTCACCGCGTGTTTTCTTCAATCTTCAACGTAAAAGAAAAACTTGTTAAGTCCTCGTTAAATTATTCCTTTAGGCATACAACATCTTCGTAATATTTAGATATTCTAAAACATGATTCTGCAATTAATTATTTCTTAAATCTATAAAGATGGAAAAACGTAGTCTTAAAATAGCGTCATTCTTTATTTCAAAACCAGACAATGGTGGAGACGTTAGAAGAGGGGCTAGCAATAGTCCGTTAAGGGGTGGAAAGGGCAGCTTATGGGAAGGGGGTATACGCGCTGCTGGGTTCGTGCACAGTATGCTGTTAGATGAGAAGATGGCTGGATCTGTTTCAAAGGAACTCATGCATGTGACTGACTGGTTCCCTACACTGGTCAAACTGGCTGGAGGACATTTAAATGGAACTAAACCTTTAGATGGTTTTGACCAGTGGGAAACGATTAAGTAAGTATATCTTAGTTCTCATTCAATAAAGTTGTTTCCTAAAAGATTAATTCTGCACATACTTGTCACCAAGTGCTTGGTGGTACAGGGTATGCTACTGGTCAGATTTATAACTTCAGTGCTGCTATTTTTTCTGATTGTCTTTTTGGGATCATAGATTCAAATCATTTATTTAATCGGTGCTAGGCATCCTCGTCCATTAGGAGTTCATCCACGACGCCATAGTAGACCTCTCGTATGCCTGGCATTCTCATCCATCAGATATTCAACCGTATGTTATGGTAGACGTCTCGTATGCCAGGAATTCTCATAAGTCAGAGGTTCGTCCAGGAGCCATGGTAGACCTCTTGTATACTAGGCATTCGCATCTATCAGAGGTTCAGCCATGGTAGACCTCTCGTACACAAGGTATTTTCATTCATAAGATGTTCAACTGCCTCGATAGCCTAGTAGTACAGCGTCCGCTTCGCGTGCGGGAGGTCGTGGGTTCGATCCCCGGCCGCATCATACCAAAGACGTGAAAAATGGTACCAGTAGCACTGGTGCCAGACCAGAAAGAAAATGCCTCTGTACATGTTGTACCCTACCCCTGGCTACGGTATTCTATAAGAACCATGGTCATGAAGGGGAAAATATACTTACCCGTTTCAATCGTAAATTTGTCAGCTTAAACGCGCAGTTCGGTGCATGGGTACCTAGTATATTGAACAAGGGATAATTTATCTTCCACCGAACACCAGTCACATTGTCTCAATATTCCATATTGCTGAGATTATCAACGTATTTTATGCTTTCGCCAACGTTACAGAAAAAAACTTGCATGAACTTCACTAATGAACGTCAGGTCTAGAGGTCACGGCAGTGTGCACATGTTAGGCGAAATGTAAACAAACAAACAGAATTTAAAAAGTTCACAATTTTACACTCGAAATTATGAATGAAATTCATCTTGTATATTATATTTAATTTGAAATTATACATTGGTCTACATCTGTTCTGTTTATTTTATTCATTTTCCACATTTATACTGCATTTTCACATTTTAGCGAACATGTGTATAGTAGACGCAACTTGACCCCGATGGTTGACCTTTGTATTATAATACATAATAAGGCACAACCTATTATTGAAAAGGAGTGTACGTAAAACACGAGCTGCACGAGAAAAGGGAAATATAAATTTTTGTAAATATAAATTAGTGTATTGGAAAGTTTTAACTATTCAAATGTAAGTATATATACTTGATACTGCATTGTATACAAACTCGTTCCATATAAATATACACGGCTACCCTAATCACCCCTGATTTCTACAATGAAATAATCGATATGAATAATCAGCCTAAGGTCAACCATCGCGGTCAAGTTGCGACTACTATAGTAGTCGCAACTTGACCGCGATGGTTGACCTACTTTAATCATTCTTATTTAGTTCTGTTAATTGTAATTTGTTTAATTTTACATAGTTGACATAAATAACTTACTTTTTAAAACTACGTATTTATAGGCTACTAAGAAAGTTCGCATGAATAATATAAAATTTACATGTACTTTGTACTTAATAGACCAGAATTTTTGCAATACTTTCCTGGTATATGAGCCGCGCCATGAGAAAACCAACATAGTGGCTTTGCGGCCAGCATGGATCCAGACCAGCCTGCGCATCCGCGCAGTCTGGTCAGGATCCATGCTGTTCGCTTTCAAAGTCTAACTGCAATTAGAGAGACCGTTAGCGAACAGCATGGATCCTGACCAGACTGCGCGGATGCGCAGGCTGGTCTAGATCCATGCTGGTCGCAAAGCCACTATATTGGTTTTCTCATGGCGCGGCTCAAATGTTTGCTTTTGGCAGTGTTTAGATGTCCTTAATTAGTTATCACTGTTCTGTAACAGGTACGGCGCAAAGACTTCTAGGAGGGAAATACTCCACGACATCAACCCTAGAAAAATTGCGTCTATAAAACCGTTATATAATAACACATTTAATACAACTATGAGGGCTTCGATAAGGATAGGGGAGTGGAAACTGTTGACAGGTTACCAAGGCAAGCAAGGTTAGTTTTTTTTGTGAAAGTTGTATAAATACGACTATGTCTATTTAAGTTTACTAGCAAAAGGAAACATCAGTGTTATTTGTATGTTATTAGCTTTTAGGTAAGCATATAAAGTAAGTAACATTAAAACAATACTACCATTTGTATACTTAAAGTGCTACTATATAGGACATTCGTATCAGCTTCAATCTAAAGTAATTTTCTGTATGATAATTCCAGGTCCAAAGGTGCCATCTAATCAATCAACCTGGCTGTTCAATATAAAGAAAGACCCATGGGAAAATAAAGAACTATCTATGAAATATCCGGAAAAGGTGCAAGATATGCTTAATAGACTTAAACATTATGAAAAAGGTATGGTACCGTGCCCGTTACCAAAAGAAGACCCGCGTGCGAATCCCAGCCGCCGCAATGGATTTTGGGAACCATGGATGTAAGCAACAATGTCCTTTAATCGACTGAACCAAGTTTAACTTTTACCCTGCTGAATTTCTAAAATGGACTGGTCCATCTTTCAATTTGGGCAGTACCACTTATTATTCGATGGGGTGTTAAAAATTTACTGACTGATTAGCGAACAGTGTGCACAATCACTTGTCGCCAGCAGGTTAAATGTTAAAGATCTGAATAGATCTAAAAAACCTTATATTGAACGAAAGTTGCAAAGGAAATGGTATCGCATCCACTTTGAAGTAAAACTACATAGAAGCAAACAAACTCCTTCCTGTTGAAGTAAAGAATACAGTTGCATTCAAGCATTCAAGCATTTAAATCAGGTGTGAGAATATTCTTCGGAATTCAGTGTCTTTCGATAAATTGTCAGGAACAAATAATTGTTTAGTACTTATGTTTGAAGAAGTGGATGGTTGGTGTGTAAAATAATAAGTAGTTTCTGCGGTAGAAATGCACACTAAATGAATAGATCTATAGATGTATAGAGTGTAGAAGTGGGAAACTACTGAGCGTGCAATAAGACAAAGCAAGCATCAAATGGTCGAATCCGGACATATTCATCACAATACATCATTTCAGTCTTTGTCGTCAATTTCAATATGTGTGGGAAGGGCTGTATGCTGATGTTGAAATAACTCGTAGCCTAACCCTTTTGTTTTTTGTTGTGTGTTAAACAATGTATGTAATATTGTGTGTAATATTGAAACAGAGAGCAATAAAATATGATTAAACTAATTTTAATATGATGATGTTATTTTTCCTTTTATGACATTTTAAAAAGATGCTCTTGATACCACGTAATTTACATTATACAAATTATAGAGCTTGTGTCCTTTCATACATGATTAGCGGAGTTATTCTAAATTAGTGCTACTGTTTTATTGAAGATCCTGTGTGGTAACATTTACACAGAAATCCATGTGGGAAACTAGTTGTATGTATACTATGCACCCTGTCAAAATAAAGTTATTATTGTAATTATTATTAGAGCATTTACAGTTAAAACTCGATATCTCGAAGAAGCTAATCACAAAATTCCGGCTATTCGCGAAGACATTTTCAAGTCCCGTCCCGAAAACACGTGCCCAAAACATCATTTTAAGTCGAATTTCGGTTATCTCGAAGTAAAACGATTGATCCTTTCGAATTTGAAATACCGAGTTTCAACTGCATTAGATTTTGTATACATAAACAGTGTCCCTACATTTATATTTATTACATTGTTCTGTCCAGGTGAACTAACCACAAAGTCTGAAACAATAGACAAAATAATCCCTTCAGCATGCATTCAAATACCAAAACTTCAAGTCAAAATATCAAAGTCGAACTTCATTAACTCGAACTTGACGGTACCAGAAAAATTTGTTCGAGTGATTGGTTGTTAGAGTTACCAAACAAAATTCATTATACAGGGATTTTCCGGGACCTGACGAGTTCGAGAGAAAGGTGGTGTACGAATTATCCGAGTTGGAGTTAACGAAGTTTGATTGTAGTTCAAAACGGTTCTCCATTTTTAACGAAACTAGGGACAGTCAAAAGTTACATGTCGCAGGAGGTATCTATAAAATAAGCATTTTTCAAGTCTGTAATAGAGAAACTTTAATAACAACTTGTCCCTGTTTACATAATGGCAGCCGCAATGAAATCAATTTTAACAATTTAACATCTAAACAGTGGATATTCAAAGCTTTTGATCAAGCCGGCATACTTACATTTAAAAGATAAAAGCTATTTCATAACACAAAGTTCTTTAAATGGCAAATTATAATAGAACTGTATCATAAAAATAATTTTACATGTCTATAGCAAAATTTCAAACAATTACAATCACACAATTTCAGATTTTAACAAAAAATGTAAACCTATTTATTATTATATAATAATTTTAACAGACTTACACATCTATGAAAGATTACCAGTTCTACCTGAATACTATTTTACTGCCTTTGGCATACATATCAAATCTTACTAAGACTAAATTCTTGTTTCCAACAATCGTTATAGCATGGATAATGGCTCATTTTTAAAGAAAATGCTACAATATCTTTGATAATACTGAAACATGTATCCAACACTTTATCACAATCAAGAATAAAATGCTAAAAAGGTAGATCACAGGGACAAGGACCAAACTGCATGATACATGTATATCGTTTTTTTTAAGGTAACGCCTATCTAAACCAAAGTAAATCAAACAGTTATCATTTTAAAATTAGATTTTTTAGCGTATGAAACTGATGTATCAGTTTTAAACAATAGGGCCGTCATGGCTCTAAAATCGCTAACCTGAGTTTCACACCTTGCTTGAACAGTTTTAATTTGGGGCCACGCAAGGAAAACATCTGTTCAATTACCTGTGTTTTCTGATAGGAGAGTTTTAAAGTTTCTACCAGTTAAATGCGAGTGGGTAATGTTTGTTTGTTTGTTTGTTTGTTTGTTTGTTTTAGGTTTAACGCCGTTTTTTTAAAGTATTTCAGTTATGTAACGATGGTAGCCTGACCAGTGTTCCTGGATTCTGCACCTGTACAAACCTGTTCTCGAGGTTGAGGACGAATGATGTCAGACACAATGTCTTTTATGAAATCATCACGGAGAACATACCGCCTGCCCGGAAATCGAACTCGCGACTCCGTAATCTGTAGATCTGCGTTCTCCCTATTGAGCTAAGCGGGCGGGTTGAGTGGGTAATATGTGCGGGAGGGGTTGGAGAGGTGTGGAATGATGACATGGATTAATTAGTAAAAACCTGGTGGGAAGGTAAAGGGGAGATGGGGAGGATGTTGGGGCTAAGAAAATGTAGCGACGATAATAACATGATACGAGGAAAAAATATCAAGAAACTCAATAAACTAGAAGTTATATCTCGGGGAAAGGGTAACGTGCAGAGTGGGAGGTAATGTCGTCGAAGGGAAATACGTGATACTAAAAGACAATATCAAGAAACACAAGACAAAATTGTGGAGGTAGATATAACGTTGGGGATAATGTGACGGGAGCTTGAAGAAATTCGGCAGAGGTTCACCCAAATGAATATCTGTGTGAAGTCATTTTGAATACGGGCCAGAAGTTTCAGAGAAAAAGGATTTCCATAATTATACCCATGCACAGAAGACTAGCCACGTCCCTTGACAGCCATGTTTCTTAATTCATTAGAATGAATTGAAGAAGTTTGGTAGAAGATCATTCAAGCCTGACACTGCTTTCAAATCATTTTGAAGTCTGACCAGTGGTTTCAAAAGAAAAGATTGTTGACGGGGTTTTTTTGTTGCCATGGAAACAGAATTCCATATGTGTGACCTGAAGACTCTGAATTGGGACCAAAAGGGAATATTTCTTAGAAGTTTGGATGCAACTTACTACTAGTAGGCGGTTAAGGAGATGTTCTTTAAAGATACTGGCTGTGACTAAATGCAGAGTTGGTGCGCCTGTGATATATTACAGACTCCGGTATATACCGGGTTAACTAAATTTGAACGAAAATATCTTAAATATATATACTTTGTAACCATGGAGATACTAACCCTAACCTTTAGTCAGTATATTATGCATACTATACACTAAATGCGTGCGGACATGCAAAGCAATGAATAATTTTGCGTGCTCTCCAATTGATAATAATTCCGCGCATGCGCAGAAACGGCTGCACCAACTCTGCAATGAAAAAAAATCAAAGATATTGTGAACGATGGAGGGACACGACGAACAACCAATGGTCCTAAAAAGTTACCATAAGCTCCTTGTGCACAAGTGAGCTAAAACTTTTAAAAGCTTAACAACTGTGCAGAACGTATTTGATATTGGTCATATATACAGTTATGGGTAAAAAGTACAAAATAATAAACATACGTGTAATTTACCAGACACATTAATGAAAGTATAAGCTGCAAATAAAACAAAGCCAGTACAGTAAGCATACATGCCTGCAACGTGATAGGGCCCAGTTTCGTATGGTGGCATCGGTACGTTAATTATGCTGAATAAAAGGAGTAGATGTATTTTAAGGCATTTATATTCTGCTTATAAAACATAGGATGCACATGAATAAATAACTGCAGTGTAAAACAAATAAACGCTTGAATCCATTTTCCTAGCTTCTTAGAGACGGTCTAGATTAAAAACGATTTAGCTGCGGTATCGACAGATGCAACTCAAATTTGCGAAATGACACACTTTTCTTACAACTTTTATTTATGCCTGGTCTCGTGCTATTAGAACAGGCCAACGTTTTAGGTCAATCATTTGCAGATAATACGAAACAGCTCTGACTAGGTTTGTAATCTGGGCCATTTCTGCTTCAAAACTTAGTGTCCTTGAAAGCAATATTTCACTCGCTTTTCTCATAAAAGATTAAAATGGTAGGCTGAAAATGCCATACGTGTAATTCCAATACTCAGAATTGCGTTTTTATGGATTTTTCTCGTTCTGGTATCAGAGAAGTTTTGGGAAATTTTCAAATATAATATCCACTGCCCCCTATTATGCATTTGAATCAAATTTAGTGTTTAACATACAGTGAAACGACTTAAGCGTTTAACATACAATGAAACGACTTTAGCGTTTAGCATACAGTGAAACGACAAAAATATATTAAGAATCATTCTTTTCTAAAACAAGAGATCACAGAGTGATCTTGGCGCCCACCAATGTGCCATTTTTGAGTGTTCCAAATTTCAACACTTACTGACTAGCTCAAGGTCAAATTTCATTTCCGTACACAACATTGTGCATGTGGTCCAAATTCAAAAGCTGTAGCTTGAGAAATGTGAAAGTAGGTCACTAGATCAATTTCAAGGACAAAGTTCTTTGTACACAAAACTATGCATGTGCATCAAGTTTGAAGGCTGTAGTTTGAGAAATTTGAAAGTAGGTCACTAGGTCAATCTTAATGTCACAGTTTATTTTGGTACAAAAAACTATGTAAGTGGTCCAAATTTGAAGGCTGTAGCTTGAGAAATGTGAAAGTAGGTCACTAGGTCAATGTCAAAGTTTGTTTCGGTACACAATCCTATGCATGTGGTCTAAATTTGAAGCCTGTAGCTACAGAAATGTGAAAGTAGGTCACTAGGTCATTCTTAACGTCAAAGTTCATTTCGGTACACAAAACTATGCAAGTGGTCCAAATTTGAAGGCTGTAGCTTGAGAAATGTGAAAGTAGGTCACTAGGTTAAAATCAAGGTCAAATTTTATTTCAGAACACAGAAACTATGCATGTGGTCCAAATTTGAAGCCTGTACCTTCAAAAATGTGAAAGTAGGTCACTAGGTCAATGTAAAGGTCAAAGTTTGTTTGGTACACAAAACTATGCAAGTGGTCCAAATTTGAAGGCTGTAGCTCAAGAAATGTGAAAGTAGGTCACTAGGTCAAAATCAAGGTCAAATATTTTTCGGAACACAGAACTATGCATGTGGTCCAAATTTGAAGCCTGTACCTTCAAACATGTGAAAGTAGGTCACTAGGTCAATGTCAAGGTCAAAGTTTTTTTCAGTGTTTAAAACTATGCATGTGGTTCAAATTTGAAGGCTGTAGCTACAGAAATGTGAAAGTAGGTCACTAGGTCAATACCAAGGTCAACTCATGTCAAGGTTCATCTTGCCACTCAAAACCATACATGTGGTCCAAATTTGAATGTTGTAGGTTACTGACAAGAAGATTTTAAAAGCTTTTCCCTATATAAGTCTATATGAACCATGTGACCCCAAGGGCGGGGCCATATTTGACCCTAGGGGGATAATTTGAACAAACTTGGTAGAGAACCACTAGATGATGCTACATAACAAATATCAAAGCCCTAGGTTTTGTGGTTTGGGCAAGAAGATATTCAAAGCTTTTCCCTATATAAATCTATGTAAACCATGTGACCCCCGGGGCGGGGCCATATTTGACTCTAGGGGGATAATTTTAAAAATCTTAGTAGAAGACCACTAGATGATGTCACATACAAAATATCAAAGCCCAAGGCCCTATGGTTTTCAACAAGAGATTTTTCAAAGTTTTTCCCTATATAAGTCTATACAAACCATGTGACCCCCGGGGCGGGGCCATATTAGACCCCAGGGAAATAATTTGAATCACCTTGGTAGAGGACCACTAGATGATGCTTCATACCAAATATCAAAGCCCTAGGCTCTGTGGTTCTGGACAAGATTTTCAAATTTTTTCCCTATATAAATCTATGTAAATTATAGAAATAAACAAAGGGCCATAACTCATTAAAAAATTGCTGAACCAGTCTGATTTTCAGGGGGACACAACTAGAGTACCAATACATCATTCTGACAAAGTTTGGTCAAAATCCCCCTGATAGTTTCTGAGGAGATGCGATAACGAGAAATTGTTAACGGACGGACGGACGGACGGACGGACGGAAGGACGTCGGACCACGGACGCAGAGTGATTTGAATAGCCCACCATCTGATGATGGTGGGCTAAAAAAACAATAAAAACTGCTTAACAATACAATATAAACCAAGCGGTTTAAACGTTACACATATTTCTCACCAGAATTTTTAAACATCATTCATAATCTAAATACAAAGTATATCAAATCTACAACAGTAAAAACAAAAACACCCATAACAATGAAACCAACAAGCAAGCTAACATGTGATGAATTCGGATGAAAGTTGTTTTTTGAGTCATTAAGAAATATAACAGAATGAAGAGTGCAACAAGTTTTAACTTCCAATTAGAGTAGTAACAAATGGTTAATTTTCGCGATTAATAATACTTAGTTGCTTGTTGATTTTCCAGGGATACAAGAATCAGTTTCGGATATGTTAAATTTCTAATTTTTCCCCTAAATGATTTTGAATTAGTAAATATACATCAAAAGTAAAAGAAGAACTCTTATAATCACATTTCTTTAAATTTTTGCACCGGGATCATACGGCCTGTATGTTTAGTCAAACTTTCAATATCTCAAATATAGTAATATTTATGGCACAATTTCAATACTTAATTGTAAAGAAGTTACGAACAAAACCGAACACACTTTGTAAATGATGGTTTGAGCGTCAACTTGCACAGAGAACCTGTGACAGAACTCGTGCACTATCATTCATAGAGAGTTTCAAATTAATGATATAAAAAAGGCACTTTAATGTTAAATTTTTGAGGTATTTGTTCTTCCTAGAAAAATTACTGACAAAAACTACATGTACATTTATATATAAAATAGTTTGCTGACTAGATCTGTTTACTGGTGTTAGAATTGTTGACAGTGATTCGGAAAAATAGAATAATGGACAGTGGGTTCTTACCCTTTGATACTTGAAGACAAGTTAGCTAGTTACTATTCTTTCATAAAGGAATGAAAGAATATGATACAAAACAATTATTTAATATGACAGAAGTAAAATATCAACAAATAAACAAGAACAGAAAAAAAAATGAAAGCATCGCGAGACTTGAATAATAATAAAGTTACGGTAAAATTTTAACAGAAAACACAACCACAAAAGCCGAATATCTCCGAAAGTAGAGCTTGTTATTCTGCAACCAATGAAGCGAACGATCATTTTTACAAAATGTAGTTTATTTTTAATGCTTTAAATCCAAAACTAAGAGTAATAGTATAAGGACCAGTCTGTTTTTACAGGAACTTTTGTACTAACTATATAAATTTGTACCAAGGAATTTCGAAGTAGTTTTGTTTCTATAATAACTAGTTTCAGTCTACATTATTTGACACGGTGACTAAATTGCCAGGCTTCCTCTTTTCCAACACTTGGTTAGAAGATTCTTAACACATTTTACAAGAAAGTTGTGATACATCACTTGACTCCTTAATAAGCCCACGTTTATCAACGCTCCATGATTGTTTATACTGACTGTTTATCAGTTATGTACCAGGCACATTGCTCTGACAATGTTCAAGCACGTTCAGGCACGAGAAAGTCCATTAAGGACTCTCCCTGTGGTCCAACGTTCTTAACTCTCCCAACTATCCAGACTGTCCGCACTCTCATCATCGTCCTTTTTAACTTTCTCAAGTAACTTAGTAATGAGTGCTGTCCAACCAGTTTGGTGACTGAAAAGAAAATGCCATTAGCTTCGTTATAGTACCATTAACTTCGTTTTAGTACCATTAGCTCCCTTGTAGTACCATTCGTTTCCAGTTTAAACCTTACGCTACGATAATCGCCAACTTAATCCGCACCTATTGAATGTACGCACGTATTGAGTGTATAATATACCGACTAAAGGTTAGGGTTAGGTTTTACCAAGGTTTATTTATGTACATTCAATGCGTTTGCACATTCAAGGTGGCAGAATTAATGCCAACCCTACGATAACAGTTTGTATAATCACCCTGATCACCGAAGGATGCATTTAAACAATTAAAGGGAAAATCTGAATACATTTGTACACATACGAGCTTCACAATAATGTAACATATTTATTTATTTTCATTTTCAAGCGAGCAAAGACGTATAAAACGTAGTCAGCGAATTAAAACATTTGCATATCAATAAAATTAAAAAAAAAAACTTTTGAGATTTTTAAGTAGATTATAAAATTAAATCTTTTCGAATTATTCTTTACATTGAAACTGGATTTATCAAGGTATAATCACAACAAAAGCTTAGCTAGTCAATACAAACCTAGCACCACATCCCCTTCCGTTGTCCCCATCAAAATATTCATAGAATAAACACAAGTTCTTGAAATGTGGGTCCTTTGCGTACAAGTCGGAACCACCTGTATAGACAAAATCACATCAATTAAAAGCATTCAAGTTTACATACAACTTGTGTTACAGCTCCGTTGAATATGAAAAATCAAAGCCTTGAGAGGTCTGGTGGTTGCAGGTTTTGGTAGATTTATTTTCTGTTTAAATGTCAGTCTATAAATATAAAGAAGAAACGCGGCAATGCCACGAAACCAGGTTTTCAACACTTTTCATAAGAATAAACAAGAGTGCCAGAATGTCACAATATACGCCCGTCACAGCAAATTTCTTTACTCTAGCACCTGTATTTGCAGATGTAATTTTAATTTTGTGGTTGTTTAGTAGAGACTGGTCAAAATACACCTCAAAATTTGATGTAACATGCATGTTGTACTACAGAAAAGTGGTCTCGATTTTTCCCTACGTCTAGTAATGAAAAGGTTACAATATAAGCTATTTATAGTAACAACAAAGGGAAGTAATTCTAAAGAGGGGAACTGCGCAAGACACTTCGTCTCATGATGGTGTATAATTGCGCCAAGTTACATCAAAATCCCTCTATGCATGAAGAAGATATGCTCCGGACAAAGTTTTCATTCTTGTATCCTTTGACCTCTAAGTGTGACCTTGACCTTAGACCTAGGAAACTGGTTCTTGCGCATGACACTCCGTCTCATGATGGTGAACAATTGTGCCAACTTTCATCAAAATCCCTCCATGCATGTAGAAGATATGCTAAACCTAACCCTAACCTAACCCTATTTTTAGTAACAATGACCTTGACCTTGATCCCAGAAACCCCAAAATCAATCCCAAGCTACAACTTTATATAAGTTTTCTATACACCAAGTTTCATCATGATAGCTCATTCTTAAGTTAAGTTATTGACCGGAAACCCTTTTTCTATTTTAAGTAACAGTGACCTTGACCTTGACCCCAGAAACCCCAAAATCAATCCCAGCCTTTGTCTTGATATAAGCTACATACATACCAAGTTTTATTCAAATATCTTTACCGAAACAAAAGTTATTGACCGGAAACCCTTTTTCTATTTAAAGTAACAGTGACCGTGACCTTGACCCCAGAAACCCCAAAATCAATCCCAGCCTTTCTCTTGATATAAGCTACATACATACCAAGTTTTATTCAAATATCTTTACCGAAACAAAAGTTATTGACCGGAAACACCAGTTTGCCGCCGCCGCCTCCACCTGCCCGCCCGACCGACATCTACCCCAATCTAATAACTCAGGTTTTCGTTGAAAACCTGGTTAATGAATGAGAAACAAATACAAATGTGCCTCATATCTAGGATGATCTCTGTCGGACCTAGCTTGTGATGTAACCATGGGCTGGAAAAACTTATCAATGATAGATCTTATATAATCTAAATGGTCAGTGTGAATAGATACAGGTTTGATCATTGATCATTCATCCGAATTGTTCATGAATGGGACTATTTTGTGTAGCACATGAACATCCTTTGGATGTGATTTGGAATAAAATAAAGATGCAATATGATTGTCAGAAATACACTTGTAACTTTGGTAGCGGGTAGACCCGCAACCAAAAATCTAATTAATCGTGTTTCGTTTGCAATTTAGTGTAAAATTGGTAAAAAGAGATAAGCATTTACTTATGAAGTTCTTAACAAGAAATATTTCTGCCCAATAAAAGGCCAAGGATTTTCAAAGTTTCCCATAGAGAAACAGAGAATTAAACCCGCCCCTGGCAGCCATGTTCTTTTACAAATCAAGATAGCTTTTATCAGTTTTGGTAGAGGGATGCTTAAGGACCAACAAGTTTAGGCAATGTTGTTTTTGAGATTTTTTTAGCACTGGTGGTTATGCTTTTTACGTTTGTTTGTTTGTTTTGGGTTTAACTCCGTTTTTCAACAGTATTTCAGTCATGTAACGGAAGGCAGTTAACCTAACCAGTGTTCCTGGATTCTGTACCAGTACAAACCTGTTCTCCGCAAGTGACTGCCAACTTCCCCACATGAATTATCAGAGGTGGAGGACAAATGATTTCAGACACAATGTCTTTTATCAAATCGTCACGGAGAACATATGCCCCGCCCGGGGATCGAACTCGCGACCCCGTGATCCTTAGACCAACACTCTCCCTACTGAGCTAAGCGGACGGGTATGAATAATTTAATCAATCTTAGCCACTCATACGCATTTTAAAATTGAGGAGGCCGTTTCTGACGATTTGTTTTTAATTTTCCAGTGTTTAAATATTTACAAATGTACGCCCTCTGGCGGTCATTACTTGACACATATGATCAATCTGAACAATCTTCGTTAAGGGTCACGAGTGGAATTACTTGAAAATCGGTCTAACGGTTTCTGGGAAGACGAATTATTTTGAAATTTTCCACTATATAATAAAGTAAAACGTATGGTCATGTTTTTAACTGGAAGGATTTGAACAATCTTCGTAAAATATTATCCAAAAATATTCCTATGGATTTTTTTTCGAAATTTAGTCAGCATTTTCTGATGCCTTTTTACATTGTCAAGTATGCTTGTTAGTTTTTCGTTCTTTTTTTTTTTTTTGTTTATTTTTTTTTTAGTGTGTGATAATGACTTTTTTTAAAATGTTGATTACATAGCAAAATTATTTTTGACAAGTTAAATTTGAATAAATGTAATTAATTGATAAATTACTAAATTTTCATTTCAATTAAATCCCATTGAATCTAATAAAGAAACGTAATTCACATCTTTTTTTTATAACTGAAAATGAAAGTGTCGAGTTTGTAAGCAGTTTAAAAAATTATAAATTTTTCCTGCTTTCTATTTTTTTAAGACAATAGTAGTACTGTGTATTATATGTGCTAAAAATGTTTCATGTACATGTATGTTATGCTGGTGCATTTATATTTGTATTTATGTCTTAGTTTCTTTAATGCAAAATTTAAAGAAGATATATATAGAGATCATATTTTCATATACTATGCAAAATAAAAGAATAAAATAACGTAGTTTCTTCTTTTTTCCGTTCTATATTGTACATTATTGTAAAACAGAATTAAACAAAGTTGTAACCCTATATGTAACCTTGTAATTATAAAGATGACTATATTTATTGTTGTTGTTTTACCGGTACTTAAAATTGGTGTAAAATAAATTCCCCCCTTCCCACGTTCTAATCTATAATCCTTGTTGTTGATGATCGGCACCTCCCGTGATGTGATAAGCGGAGACAGCCGAACCATAACGGTCTACCACACTCGCTAAAAATATCCGATAGTGATCGATATTTACCTAGGCGGTCTAAGGGAGACAACAAGGTATAGTGTTGTTCTCGATGAACAAGGAAAGATAATAGAATCGATTTTTACCCAATTCTTCAGTATGAGTTTTAAAGTTTCCACTTTATACATATTGGAGAATGTGACAACACTCTCTGGCAGCCATGTTCTAGACGAATTGGAATATTTGAAAAAATCTCTGTGAAATTCTTTTTTAATAAATCACCGAACACATAGTGCTCAAATGTGCTAGGAAGTCAATTTACCATGACAAGGGCGATTTCCATCTGCATCTGGCCTGAACAAGTTTATTAAACGACATTCAAGGTCTCTAGCGACAGCCTTCAATCTCATGTAGTTTCCAGACCCAGTAGGGCATTCAACCTTCAGGTCCTCGCCATAAAAATAATCAAATCTATGCAGGTTTTCAATTATGAGGTAATTCACTGAAACAGAAACAGCATACAGATATATGGCACACACAGGACAGAGAAAATATACTTTTAAGTTAAAGACCACGAGAATAGTGAAAATATTATTTGTAAATTTAAAAATACAACAAAAATATCACACTGATTCGTTTCAGCTCCCAACATCACATAACAAGCAAACATATAAACAACACAAATACGTACGAGCTCATTTAATTAAAGTGACGCACATTGTACATCAAGGCCATACGTGGTCTCAACTGGTCTAGGTTCGTTTAATAAGAAGATTTAACATCATGCTAAAACAAACTCAAAGTATTATCATAAAAATCTAAAAATGCTAACTTGGTAGCCATATGGGACCTCTCCAATTACTGTTGCCACCAAACAGTTTTGTTCTAGACTCCCCCGGTTCGTACTGTACACTATATTTACAATCACCAATATGAAGATAATAGGGGTGTTCCTCATGCTCCTAAAATACACAAAACAAATTTAAATATCCTGTTGCTAAATATGGAAAGAAACACTTAACTATTTCTTTGTTTTCATTAATTCTTATAAAGTTGAAAACTTTCAGTGTACAATATTGTAATGCCCCCACCCTGATCACTGTACTTTATTTGGGTTAGGGTAAAAAGAATGTTAAATGTAAACAGACCAAGGGCAAGGGGACTACAGTCAGGGGACTGAGTCCACCAATTAAAATACTACAAGGTTATTCATTGTTCAGGGATAAGCAATATGTTGACTAAACTAGGGTCTGGTCGCGACCCTATAGGCTGGTAGCGCCCAAGACAAGGCTGGTAGCGCCCAAGTTAAAAGGCTGGTAACGCCCGAGTTCAAAGGCTGGTAGCGCCTGAGTTCAAATTTATTTCAAAGTTTAAAATAAACTACTAACAACGTTCCTTTCGGCTTCAAACAACTTTTATTTATGGGAAGCCTTAACAATAACTATTAATTATAACTGAATAAAATAATCAGTAATGAAATATAAACCATGAAAATATCAGGCAAAAGTCGTGTAGCAGGCGGACCGAGAACCAACTCTAAAATTACAGAGTTTTCTAAGAGAAAACAGCCAAATACTGTTAATAAAATAACTGTATAATTTAATGATAATAAGTACCGTGCAGTTTCAAAGTTTGAATAATTCGTATAGGTTTTAGAAGCGTAAATAAAAAAAAATGTCTAAGAACAAACTGACAAACAGCCTTTCTATACGAGAGACGGAGGCAAAGTGATTATTCTAGCGTTCTAATAATTAACCTTTGTGGTATGCATGGTATGCAAATGAGGATGAATACCAGAATCTAAATTAGTCTGAATAAGGTCAAAGTCGGAAATACCCGGACAGGTCCGTAACCGAGTTGATGCTACGAACTTACTTCGGCCGACCATGACGTCATTCGGGATACGAACGTTTCCTTATATGCAAATAAGGCGGAGCTTAACCTCTAAACTAGTGTAAACAAACAAAGTCGGACAGAAATAAATAATAAAACAATATAGAACGCTACGAATCAACACTACATGCCAAGTATTAAATATCAAATACTTGACAATAAAAGTTAACTATTTCTGCAGAATATGAAGCGATTTCAGTCCGCTTGTACGAGATTTTAGTCACCCGGTGCATACGTACAAAAATCCAAGATGGTTGACAACTGTCAAAATTTCAACTCACATAAATTTTTATGAAGTTTTACAAAGTCAACAATGGACATTACATGAAAACATCTATTTAATTTAATACAGCAGGTGATTGTTGATTGAACGGTTGAATAACTCAGGCTGACATTGCGTACTTCTATAGAAAAATCCCCGTGAAAGCTAGAATTACAGTTTCTCTAACTGACACAAGCATGACATAAGTAGAGTTCTAACATTTTGAAATGTAATTTAGTAAACAACAATTTAACAATGCGACTGGTTATCAGTCAATGTCTGGAAATGTTACAGAACAATGAACTGTGATTAAAAAGTAGCTGACAGATAGCCTGACAACTTTAACATCAGAAATAAAAACTACCAATTGGCCGTAAAAACAATGCAAAACAATTGCATCAAAACAAGGTCGTGAGGCATCCTGCCTCACAATATACTGAGAGTTTAGCCAATGTAGATGTTGAATAAGACCAAAGTGCATTACTGCAATGAAAATATTCTATAAATAGCATTTGTCTATAATTGCAACGATACAGTGTTCATACAGTAATGCAACCACCATGATTGGAATTAATGTGAATTAAATGATGTTTTTGTGCGTTTAAATGGATATATGATGTGTATTTGGTTATTGTCTTTCTGAACTCAGTTTATCTGGAAATTCGAAGAAAATTCTATCCACATGTGGTTTTGCTAAGGGTGATAAACTTTTCTAAGACAAGCCGGATAAACTTAAGATCAGAAAGACAATAAACTAACATTCCTAATTAACTGTATTTATTCTATATCTATTTTATCTATCCAATCGTGGACGTTCATTTGCAACATGTGACCGTACAATATATTACCTTATTGGACGCACGTGCGTACAAAAAAACTGTATTTTTTCCGTATTTGGACGGTTCGAAAAGTCCCATGTTAAACATACGATAAAGCCCGAAATGCGTGTCCTAAATGTTCCGAATGTAAATCGGGTGAAGTAGGCGCTCTATGTACAGAGTTAGATTATGCGTCTTGAATTGAGGAAGACGGAAATGCATCATTTTCAATTTAAATCAAAATAAAATAGATATAGAATAAAAAGGTTAGATCTATTTAACATTGAACTGTACAATACAAGATATATTTGGACTCGTACCCAGCTGGGTGCAATATGGTTTTCTCAGCTGGATACTCGTCCAAATTTATCTCCGTATTGTACAGAACAATGTTAAATAACCTAATAGCATACTCATTACATGACGCACTAGATATATCGAAGCACACAGTTTGTGCAATGTGAGAGATCTCTAAATTTTGCTGGGCTTAAGTTAAAACTTTGAAGAAAAAAATGTAAAAAATTATTTCTGATGTCATGTAATAAAATACTTACTAAATGGCTTGCCAGTCAATAGTAAAAAAAAACTACTTGCTCTCGGTCACACTGGACTTCCGACTATTGATGAGCAGGTCATTCAGTAAGACTTAGTGTATAATATTGAACTAGATTCGTTGAACTATTAGAATCTATTAGTATCATTGTTGTAATTTTCAATTAGTTTAAGACTGTCCGAACTTAATTGCCACAATCTTTGTTTGAAAATCATTTTGCTATTTACAATGATACATCTTACCTTTGAAAGAGATCTTATACCATATGGAGACAGAAATTGTTTCTCATCTAACATATGCGTCAGAATACGTATAAGTTTTTCCTTGTTCAACACTGACAGCAACAGTGACCCCTCTTGGTGAGTACCACGGCTCATCAGCGAGATCTGATAAAATATTTAAAATCTGACAACAATATTTAAAATCTGACAATAATAATTAAAATCTGACAACAATATTTAAAATCTGGCAATAATATTAAACATCTGACAATATTAATTAAACTCTGACAATAATGACAATACTAATTAAAGTCTGACAATAATAATTAAAATCTGACAACAATATTTAAAATCTGACAATAATAATTAAATTATACAATAGTAATCATTTCAGTTTATTATAGATAATAATTATGTGCGAGTCAGCTAATAGACACATTATCTAATTGAATCTGTTACATGTGTTATGAGCCCGTGAAACACAAAGATTTGTTACAAATGTGTATGTACGATTCTTCTTTTGACTGATACAGTTGTTCGATGTTTTCATATTATACACGATATAGTATGTGTGTTACTTTCCATTTTGCTTCAAATTACAAAGTTTGGTGTATATGGGTATCTTTATAGGCTACAACTATTTGCTAACGACATTCTTTATTTTCTAAAGCTATATATTTTAGTTTTAGAAAGAAGACATTTGCTCTTTTTAGCATTTTGATTAAAATTTCCCTGTAACTAGTTTTCAACTTCTTTTTGTCTTATTTGTATGATGTTGGGTTTAACTCACACCGACAAAATCATATGGCGACTTTCCAGCATCTGACGATAGAGGAAGACCCGGGTGTCCCTAAGGGCAATAATGCTGGCACTGGCGTGCACCTATATGTAGGTAGAACCATTGACCGTCCATAAGACAGATGGATGGCTTTATCATATTCTACGTCCTATGTAGGTTTCCTACGGGCAAGTGATTCGACGTCAGCAACATTAACCTTAACCCTGCTAAATTTCTAAAATGGACTGGTCCATCATTCAATTTGGGCAGTACCACTCACATTCAAAGGGGTGTTCACTAAAAATTTATTAAATGAATAGCGAACAGTGCAGATCATAATCAGCCTGCACTACAGGCTGATCTTGGCCTGCACTGGTCGCAAAGGCAAAACCATTTGCCGCCAGCAGGCTAAAGGTCAAGCATTCGGCTACATATGCTCCCTTTTGTAACATATCAGGTAATAGGTGACGTTTATCATGATAAAATTTACTGCTGACCTGTTTCTTCAAATCTTTTCTATTGTCAAGAAACCATTTCGTCCTCTTGGCGAATCCGGGGTGTCTGACAAAATCGGAATCTTTGAGGACCAAGGTACAGAACAGTGGAACCAGGCCGACCATAGATTTGATTTTTACAGGTTGACTGCAGTGATTGTTTCGCACGTGGTCGTAATAAAACCCGTCGTCATTGTCCCAGAGACCTGCATGTATTAAAGGCAGTATCATGTCTCTTTTTGGCTTTATAAATAGTACCTTTGATGTATAACAATAGCCCCGCTATACTGTTACAGGTCTGATAATCGGTAAAAATTTGACAACAAAAGTGACTACAGGCAGGAGGCAGTCAAAGATATTTAATATTTACAATTAGATGTTGTCATAAAAATCATGTGTAAAGGAAACGATATAGACAGTCAAACCAGTTGTTGCAAGTCACATCCTAAGTATTGAGGTAATGTGTCTAACAGTGAACGGAGCGTTAGAAAACGTTTCTATATATAAATAGTAAAATTAAAACATTTTGAACTATATCGGATACAATTTTATAAATCACTAACACAATAGTTATTTAAACAAATTACTGTCAAACTTTTCTTTCAATTTCATAATACTGGGAAGTTGTAATTCTATCACAAGATAATACCGCTGGAGAATTATACATTCAATTACGTTTGAAGGATCCTTGTGTTGTGGGCGGGTATATAACAGGAAGTACGCATAAGATGTGTAACAGTCTCAGGAAAAATGTGCAACTTCGACCGGGATTTGAACCTCGAACCTTCGGATTACCGTGCCAACGCTCTACCAGTTGAGCTACCGAGGCCACCCGATAGGAGAACCGCTACACACCTTCCCTCTTATTGCGAGACATTGACACTCCTGGTCAATGTCTGCCGCAGACTGTTAACCGAATTAAGATGCACACCCCAGCCAAACTGCTTCGCCCCGCATGTGCTCCAAGGGCAAACATCTCGGTAGAACCTTCAAATGTAACAGTCTCCGGAAAAATGTGCAGCCTCGACAGGAACTCGAACCTCGGACCTTAGGCTTACCGTGCCAACGCTCTACCAATTGAGCTACCGAGGTCACCCGATACGAGAACCGCTACAGATGCATTTGTTGCGTTAGCAAGATGCAATACTTCGGAAATTCTGGTTTCTCTAATCGTATTTTATTGGTATATCCCTTCATCCTTACCAACTTCATCCACATTATTCATGGCATCTGTAATAGCCACAAAGTGTTCGAAGAATTTGCTAGCCATGTCTTGATAGATAGGTTCCCTCTGAGCCAGGATCAGACTGATTTCCAACATGATAGAGCAGAAAAATCCCATCCATGCCGTTGCGTCTGCCTACATTAAAAGAATTTTGCGAAACATGTTTTGACAAGACTGTACTGGGTTTTCAGTTTATATAATCACACTATTCAAGCATAGAACAGCTGTGAGCTTAAGTTAACCTCTTTATCTAAAAATCTTAAGGTTTAGTTTATATTAAAGACATTTTTTTGCGTTATTTCGGATATTTTTCATACAATATCAAATTTCTGTTTTCTATAATTGGATACTTTTTTCCATTTGGTTGAATATTTGAAATGGCGACGGTTCTCAATTACATATCTCGTATATAATCATACAGATATTACAACTTTTAAGCTTTATGAGCGTATTTTAATTGTTCAGTCCGTACACAATTACATAGGGAAAAAAGAACATAGTTTCACAACAACAAAGTTTGTCAGTTACTGAACCAAAGCACGAGTTGATTAATATTTACCTGAGCCAAAAACCCTCCTGTCGGTAACGGCTTTGACCTGTCAAACACTCCAATGTTATCTAAACCAAGAAAACCTCCAGAAAATATATTCTTGCCTTCAACATCTTTCCGGTTTATCCACCTAAAACAAAAGCTTACACTTACTATCTTGCTATCGATATGAAACAAGTTACAGTGTGTAAAATGGACCAAAAAACGGTACGAAACCCAGTCAAACTGCAGGCCTTCCAGCATGGCCTTGCAAAAAAGTAGAAGAAAAGTAGAAGGTCCCTAAACAAAAAAGTAGGAAAAAACAGGAAGTTTGCGGACAAAAAAGTAGGAATAGTAGAAGGTTATTAACATGAAATTTGCAATGCTTACCTTATCAGCTGTTACTACACCTACACCAGGCCCGGACCCAGATATTTTTGACTTATTCGGGGGACACCAGTCTAGAACGAAGACGTCACCGCCAAGGCGCATAGCGAGCGCTGAGAGTGGGCAGGTATTGGAAGGGTGCCTTTGTCCAGGTTAGGGGGTCATTTACTAGTGGCTGTACTCCCCTCATTTTAGGAGGGTCAGAGGGCTCTCCCCCTGGATGTTTTTGAAATAAAGGCAAGTGGCCTCCGTTGCATTTTAGGTCTAAATTTTGAAGTAATGGAGGGGTTATTTCCCTTTTGATGGGAGGGGGTGTCAGGGGGCTCTACCCCTGGAAAATTTTGAAATACAGGTATGAAATGGTGGCCTCTGATGCATTTTCTAGTGGCGGTAATCCCCTCATTTTAGGAGGTCAGAGACTCTCCCCCTGGAATTTTTTAATTACAGGCAAGTAATGCTGTCCTCTGGTGCATTTTTAGGTCTAAATTTTGAGGTAATGGAGGGGTTACTCCACTCTTGATGGGAGTGGGGGTCAGGTGGCTTTCCCCCTGGAACATTTTGAAATACAGGTATGAAATGGTGGCCTCTGGTATGTTTCTGAGTCTAAATTTTGAGAAAAAATTATTAATATTTTAAAATAGCGGGGTGCATCTCTGATAAGTATAGGTCACTTCTCAGTTCCCTTGGCCCGGCCCTGTACACAGGAAACCGAATGATGACCCCTAGAGGTCTTGACAGGCAGTTTCTGTGCTTGAATCAGTGCGGTTTGGTAGGATTATAGGTACCTTGATATGAGGCAATGTATTGCAGGAGGCACTGAATGGCTCCAGAAACTGCCAGCAACACATCAAACCATCATCATTCTGCAAATATAACTACTGAAAAGGCTGTTGTTTTTTCCCCTTTTTATGTCATTCAAAAAAAAAAAGGAGTAGTAGGAGATTTTCATCAAAAACTAGGAAAAAGTAGGCGGCATTTAAAAAGGTAGGAAAAAATAGGAACGCCGGAAGGCCTGAAACTGATGTATCGGTGAAAAGCAGGCGTGGGTCCTAGTGATGTATGGAGGCAGGCAAGTGTGTCTCCTGTTTATATATCAGAGACAGACAAGGGTGGTTCCTGGTGATGTATCAGAGACAGGCAGGGGCGAGTCCAGGCGATGTATCAGTCAGGCAGGAAGGGGTGGGTCCTGGTTATGTATCAGAGACAGGCTGGTATGTGTCCTGCTGATGTTATACATCTTAATACACCTTACTGACAGAAAGCAGAGATCTTTACGAAACTGTCGGGATTCTGACGCAATATATGTAAGAGATCTTGAGCTCTTGATTCAGAATAACGCTTGGTCACCCAAAGATATTGAATATAGTGCTATGGTAGCATGCACAAGGGACTTCCATCTATTCAGCAGAATGTAGATAAATAGCAAAAAGGTCAAACATATAACTAAACATAACAATTACCATGTAAAGTTAAGGACGAGCTTGTGGAAACACCGAGAAAGGAACTGCACATCTCGCGTGCCCTTTAACCCGGAAGCTTTGAACACTTTGAGAACTGCGTACGCATGTACTGGTGGATTTACGTCGTCAAATGAAAATTCGTAAGCTGGAATCTACAAAAGAAAAGGTAAATCTAGCTTACTTCGAAGTTATCTGACTTGTCTCTAATCCGATTATCTTTGTGGATGAAAGCTAGCTCTAGTAACAGCCTAACATGTGAAATTAGTTGATGATACCGATGGCCATTTTTTTTCAAAGGACGTTATTCATATGAAAATGAAGAAAAAAATCGATAACAGTAAAAAGTTTGCTTGTTTGTTTTGGGTTTAATTTATACCGTTTTTTCAACAGTATTTCAGTTATGTAACGGTGGACAGTTAACCTAACTGGTGTTCCTGGATTATGTACCAGTACAAACCTGTTCTCCACAATTAATGCCAACTTCCCCACATGAATCAGAGGTGGAGGACGAATGATATCAGACATAATGTATTTTAGCAAATCGTCACGAACATATGCCCCGCCCGAAGATCGAACTCGCGACAAGATCCGTAGATCTGCGCTCTCCCTATTGAGCTAAGTAAAAAAGGCAATGCATATTGAACAGGTTAATGTCCACCTGTAGAAAAATGTAATAGTTGGACATTTGCTACAACTTTAAATTCATGTAGGATTTTCCCTGCATTGTTTTTACTGACTATAAAGTGTGTCCACTTACATGATTCACAGTAAATTACATTAAATTATACGAACCTGTCCGTTTGGATGCATGTACCATTCTCTGAGCAGGAGCACCAGCTGTGACTTGGCAAACTGAATGTCAATCGATGACATTGGAATCATATGGAACGCAAGGTCCCAGGATGCATACTGAAAAAGAAAAATAACAATAGATGAAGGGAAGGCAAAAAATCTACATAAATAAGCTACTTGTAGGCCTATGTTTATTGTTTGTTTGTTTGATTATTTGATTTCGGTTTAGCGCCGCTTTTCAACAGTATTTCAGCTATGCAACGGCGGGCAGTTAACCTAACCAGTTTTCCTGGAACTAACCTGTTCTCCGCAAGTAACCACAAAAAGTCCCCACATGAATCGCAGCTGGAGGACGAATGATTTTAGACACAATGTGTTTTATCAGTCGTCATGGAGAGCATACACCTCGCCCGATGATCGAACTCACGAACCCGCGATCTGTAGACCTACGCTCTCCATATTGTGCAAAGCGGACGGGCTCTTCTTATATGACAAACTTTCATGCAAAGGAATATAAACACAATCACGAGCCAATTAATCTCAAGAAAGTTTTAGATAATGGGTCATACACAAAAAATCTAGACTTCAAACTTGACACTTTTAATATGGCGAACGAAAGTGTTTTCTCTTAACCTTTAGCCTGCTGCCAGCAATTGATTTCTACCTTTGCGACCAGTGCAGACCAAGATCAGCCTCCACTTTCGTGCAGGCTGATCATGGTTTGCACTGTTCGCTTTTCAGTCAGTAAATTTTCAGTAAACACCCCTTCAAGTAATAAATGGTACTGCCAAAATTGAATAATGGACAAGTTCATTACAGAAATTTAGCAGGGTAAGGGTTAACGACATCATGACGCATAACCGAGCGGAAGTAAAACTGCTATCGGTAGTTACCCAAGGATATTCCCATTTATCCGGCACAGAAAGTATATCCCTGTTAAAAAGATGTTTCCAGTCCCTGTTACGTCCCCATTTCTTTCTCGTTTCCGGCGGTGGCGGCTGTGTCTCGTCTCCATTAAGCCATTCTATAAATAGAAATACCTTGACAGTAAAAATCTTGCAGGGACTTCTTGTGTTCATTCAATTTCTCTCTTTCGCTGCGCAGTGTATAGCGGGAGTTTTTAGAGAAGGAACGAAAAACCAGATTTCACCATTTTTCACCAAAGAGTGGTAAAACCAATTATTTCATGATAAAAGTAGGAAAATGCATCGCCCACATCTCCCCCACCCATCCACACACACACACAAACAACAAACAAGAGGGCCAAGATGGCCCTAGGTCGCTCACCTAAGAAACACACCATAACAGTGTAAAACATGTCTGACCTAGTGATTTCATGGAAACAAAAATTAATATTCTGACCAATTTTCATTAAGATTGGACCAAAAAATTGGTCTCTTGCGATAAAACAAGCATTTTCTTAGATATGACCTAGTTTTTGACCCTAGATGACCAAATGTTCAAACTCGACCTAGATTTTATCAAGGCAATCATTCTGACCAAAATTCATGAAGATCAATTGAAAAATACAGCCTCTATCACATACACAAGTTTTTTCTTTGATTTGACCAAGTGACCTAGTTTTTGACCTCAGATGACCCATATTCAAATTCGACCTAGATTTCATTAAGGCAATCATCCTGACCAAATTTCATAAAAATCAATTGAAAAAAACAGTCTCTATCGCATACACAAGATTTTTCTTTAATTTGATCTAGTGACCTAGTTTTTGACCTCAGATAACCCATATTCAAACTCGACCTAGATTTCATCAAGGCAATCACTCTGACCAAATTTCATGAAGATCAATTGAAAACTACATCCTCTATTGCATACACAATGTTTTTCTTCGATTTGACCTAGTGACCTAGTTTTTGATCCCAGATGACCCATTTTCGAACTCGGCCTAGATTTTATCAAGGTAATCATTCTGGCTAAATATCATGAAGATCAGTTGAAAAATACAGCCTCTATTGCATACACAAGGTTTTTCCTTGATTTGACCTAGTGACCTAGTTTTTGACCCGAGATGACCCATTTTCAAACTCGGCCTAGATTTCATCAAGGATATCATTCTGACCAAAATTCATGAAGATCAATTGAAAAATACCGCCTCTATCGCATACACAAGGTTTTTCTTTGATTTGACCTAGTGACCTAGTTTTTGAACCGAGATGACCCATTTTCGAACTCGGCCTAGATTTCATCAAGGTAATCATTCTGACCAAAATTCATGAAGATCAATTGAAAAATACCGCCTCTATCGCATACACAAGGTTTTTCTTTGATTTGACCTAGTGACCTAGTTTTTGAACCGAGATGACCCATTTTCGAACTCGGCCTAGATTTCATCAAGATTATCATTCTGACCAATATTCATGAAGATCAATTGAAAAATACAGCCTCTATCGCATACACAAGGTTTTTCTTTGATTTGACCTAGTGACCTAGTTTCTGACCCGGGATGACCCATTTTCGAACTCGGCCTAGATTTCATCAAGGTTATCATTCTGACCAATATTCATGAAGATCAATTGAAAAATACAGCCTCTATCGCATACACAAGGTTTTTCTTTGATTTGACCTAGTGACCTAGTTTTTGACCCGAGATGACCCATTTTCGAACTCGGCCTAGATTTCATCAAGGTTATCATTCTGACCAAAATTCATGAAGATTAATTGAAAAATACAGCCTCTATCGCATACACAAGCTAAATGTTGACAGACGACAGACGACAGACGACAGACAGACAGACGACGGACGCCGGACATTGAGTGATCAGAAAAACTCACCTGAGCATTGCTCAGGTGAGCTAAAAACACAAACAAACAAAAATGGTTGCCGTAGTAACTATGATGTAAATGTTCAAAGTGTAATCTTTCTCAATAGGGTGGGCGCAATAATACAGCATCGGTAGCTTCACAATCATTTCAAAGACATACGTTACCGTTAGATCAGATCGGCTCACCACGCCGGTGTTATTTTCATAGACAAAGTGAGAGAACATGACACAGAAGAAAGTTTCTGTCGAAATGACATTGTGTTGCTATGAACTGTAGACAGTAGTGTCCCAATCGAAAGAGTACACTAACGTTCGACTAAAAGTCACTTACTAGTATCCTTATTTTTTGTATATTGTTGTCAATCTGTGTGGTATATTTGAACTTTATGTACATATACATCAAACCTTTTTACATTTCTCAGAAAAATAACGGTCATATATCTAACTGGATAGAATCAGGACTTCCTGTTCATTAATTTGATATAGAAAATTACAACAGATTTAAAACTGATCAGTCTTCCCATTAATGCCATTCTATTAATATAATTAATAATAGTTCAATTCTATTTGTGTCGATAAATGTATAAATAAGATATGTATTTTATTTCCAATTTTTTGCTGCCACAAAGATATCTAATTCCCAATTTTTGCTGGTGCAAAGATATCGAATTCCCATTTTTTCAGACGCAAAAATATTATTCAAAAACTTACCTTTCTGAATGTAGTTATAGAACTGTTTAGTCCAAAGTAAGCCAGCAAAGGCCTGTCTAGCTATCAATCTTTCTTGTTTACCTCGGCATGGTATTACCTTTAAAAAAATAAAAATAATCAAAACGAGTCATACTGATCCCTTTCCAAAAGTGTAACACTACATTCAGCTGGCAACTAAGTTCATTTGTTAGATTCCTACGCGGATGACATTTTCAGAAATATAACCGTTTCTTTACTAAACTTTTCAAAACGTAACTCGTGGCAAGCATAAAAGAAACATAATACTGTAAACGAGTATATTTATCGGAGTATTAATACTCTATTTATTTCGCACTGACCTCGTCATAGAACAGGTCTGCCTCTAAAATCCTCTGTTCGAAGACACGATCAAACCAGTTTGGTGCGAATGTTTGTTTCGCTGGCGGTGCTTCAGCGCTTTGATACAGCCTCACTTTGATAACTGCTTCCTCTCCTGGTGCAAGGTCAAGGACATAATGGCCGGCACATTTCGTCCCAAAGTTCTTTGGATTTACTTTTTCTTTCATACCTTGTAAACAATCAAAGATTTAATCAGGAAAGCAAGACATATTACTTTTGCGTGCACAATTTCTAAGCAGACTTTTTAGAAAATACTTTTGGAAATACTACGAGCATATTAGTTATGAAATACGTTCAGACGACAAGTAAGTTTTTACCAGTATTTAAAAAAGTATCTGTAAAAATGCACAGTCCAAGCTAGGGTCTAGAAAGACACAGTATTCCGGGAAAATAAAAATTAGAGGGTGTAATAACAAATATTTTAAAATGGAAATTACCCACCTTTTACAACATAGTCATGGAACGCATCTTTTTGATATTTTGATGTATTTTTAACCCCATATAGCCTCTTGTAGTTAGTCTCGTTCTCGGTGAACAATAAAGGCACTTCCTTTCCATTGGGATGGCGTCCAAATTCCATTCTAAAAATACCTGTAATATCAGACGTAAGTGCAATTTTATTCCAATTTTGTCAAAATAAAAACAGTTTTAAACAGTATTATATTTAATACCATAATACTTTAATACTAGTATTACGTTTCAAATACGTATAAGCTTTAGGACAAGCACGTATTTTTAGCAGAATGCTTTAGACATTCGAGGAAAATTTAGTTTGGAAGTACTGTTGTCAAAGCTCTTGGTTTGAGTAACTGTGGGGTTTGGAATTGATACAACATAACATTAGCAAGAAAAACAAGATAAAAGAAACTGAAAGGCCCTTAACATGTAGTTTTGACAAAGTCAAAGTAATTCCAAACAAAACCCAGGTGCAAAAGTTTACAAGTTGAATAATAATCCTACGTTGTACATGATTCTAGATCAAATATGTTTGAGATATGCATGACACAGAGTCGGACGGACGGACACTCGCAAATTGTGAGGTCTACAAACCTTACGCTGTTTACTATAAGGTTTCTGTATAATCATGCACCAGCCATATTATCTGAAACATGCTTACCCTCGTCATGACCGTTCACTGGATGTGAGAGGTTGAAGAAGTTATCTACACCCCTATGAGATGGCTCTAATTCTTCTACATACCTATCCATGCTATTTAACCTAGCCCTCTGCTGGGATTCACCTACAAAATAATTACAACCGTAACATCGTATGTAGTGTTGTATTGTATACATCTATATCATGAATACTTAAATGTACAAAATGAAGAAGTAGTATACCAACTGTAACAATTAATCGTTTCGTATTGATTAATTAGAACGGACAACGAAACGTTTCGAGGCATTTTCTCCGTTGAATGTGACTCGAGTTCCCACTACAACTTCTTCTCCTGCCACGCTCCTTTCGAACCCTTGAGCAGGGATTTTTATCTGATCTGAACATTGCAAAGGGAGAAAAACACACAAGATATTTATGAAGGACATATATATGAACAGATTAGCAAGGACAAAACGTCTAGTATGCCCCATGCAAAACAATGCTTGCGATTTTGCGTTCTGTAATTGTTTTAGAGAATTAATATAACAAGGTGTAGATAGATTAAGTGTATGAGTAGTATTAACCTAAAGTCGGATGTTCGCATCTCACCATGCCTGGGGCCTCTGAACTTAGGTGTTGTACCATTGGCTTAAAATCCACAGAGTTCTGAAAGAGAGTTTGAAATATTATAAAACTCGGTTCTAAAACATAGAATAGACAGTGCATATGTAACAGAAAAGAAATACAGTTTATCTCCATGTGCGTTTCCATGGTAACATGTATCAAGAGGGTCGTCAAGAAAGCCCTGTATTGACCTGCTGCTAATTTCTTTAAACTTGACCTAGTTTTTAGAAAGACAAACATTGTAACAGTTTCGTATATTATCAGGCATAAAATGTGTCTTCTTAGGTTTAAACAAGGTTTCTTTCAGATTATCAAGACTGGGCAAAATTTGTGGCCACAAGAGTGTTAACAGTACTATTGATAACGACGCACGACAACGCACGACGGACATATCATCATGTGACCTGGTGTGCTTAAGTTTTATGTGCAGTAAACATGGCAGTTTTATTTATAACATTTTTAATACTTTCCCTTTATAACGAATCCAACTGTTTTCCAATTTGCTTGCCATCTTGAGGACGATATATATATTTAAAACAACATATATTTTTACCTTAGAACACAGGTCTCAAATATTTTGGACAAGTGTCTGGGTTCTGTGATTACATGCAGTAATACTAAACTTTATTTCTTGAACAACTAATCAACAATGGTAAATCTTAAACAAGCGATCAAGAATATAATCAGCATGCCTTGTACATGCCGCAGTGTGATTATAGCTAACTGAAAGGGCAATGAAAGCCTGATAATAAGTTAATTTAATATGAAACTAATCTCAAGCCTTTCATAACGCTGAAAGAATTTTTAAAATCGGGCCACCATTGAAAACGATATGGCAGTTTGAAATTTAAGAAAATGGCTGATCAGGAGGCAGCCATTTTAGTGTGTTTATGACGTCATTTACACACTGTTGAATTTTAGCAAATAACCTTTTAAATAGATTAATTTCATACATTTCTTGAGTGTAAGATGTAAAACATGGTAATTTATTTCATTATAACTGGAAAAAGTAGAGAAATTATTTTACAGAAATAAGTAAATATAGTTAAAATACGTATCTTAAATGTTAATAAATCCGCCATGTGGAAACAAAATGGCCGCCATTTTGATCAAATATTTAAATGCTCATAACTTTCTCATTTTTAAGCCGATTTTGAAAATTCTTTCACTCCTTTAAATGGTTTAAGAAATCCTAGAAGATGGAATTAACATGAAAACAGCATTGCCTTTCCCTTGAAGTATTACTCGGACAAAATTCATTCGGACATGTTAACAATATATTCCCTATGACGTTAAGTTAACTACCCAATGGTCAATCTTCTAGTATACCAACAGAAGAGTGAAAAGTAAAAGCAAACGGTAATAGCTAGTGAATTTGTAGTGCCCTTATGGATTTGCCTTTTTCAGTATTCGATTTCGTCTTTACACATACAGGACGCAGCGTTCGAGAGGCAAAGAATGACTTTTAATAGATAACTTAAAAGAGCGACTTCGGAGGGTAAATAAAATGAGAGAGGCAGGAAATAGGAAAGCGTCTAGACGTGTATTTACACAAGTCATACATTGCGTGCGTTTATTGAGCTTTATTTAATACGAAGAACTTGACAAATTAGGTCTAGCCGTTGTAATAAGTACCTGATTAACCTGAAAATATGTAAATTGGAAAACTTTTTAGCTGGAAAATTTGCTGAGAAATCAATCACTTGTCGTGAAATAAACAATAACAAAACAAATAAGCGGGAGATATTTATCCTTTAGACACTCGTTTGGATAACTAGTGAGTAAAAGTATTCGTAGAGCTGACCTAGAGTCATTTAGTCCACTACGATTTAAAGTTCGTTGCACGGCCAAAAAGGGTCCGTCAATTTATAATATTTTAGTCAGGCTTGGCCTTTATCAAAGTAAAAGGAATAAATTACATTATTTTGAAATAACTGCATTCAGCATTAATACAGATCGAAATGACACTAGTTTTATTGCCGTAAGATTGTGGACCCTAAAGCACAATGGGCGACTATATTTGATCACGTTTTTTCCGAAAGTGACTTCGGTATTTTCCGGTTGCCACTGAACAAGTTATATTTACTGCCGAAGAATGCCGAAAGACGAGAATACGGAATCTCACGGAAATTACCGAATGCCATTACAGGTCCACAACCTAAAATTGTGTTCGATTTACCAACTTCAACTAATCATTTCTCACTGAATCAAGTTTCATTAAATTTCCGTCAGTAGCTGAAATAAATACTGTCTGGGTCAAGAAAATGTCAAAATGTGGAGTAAAAGGCATTGTCTGAATTGTATCGGGAAAACAGACAGGACAAAGCGATAACAATATAGCGCCTGAACAAAGTAATTTAGCATCACCTACATCACAGTCATCTCCCCAGTCCCAGCTATTTCTGTACCACAATGTCGGGAGAACATGTACCGTAGCCCTTTCCGGGCCTCTGTTGATTATTGTATAACGTCCAAGGATATCATTGGGAGTTCCTTTACAATACTCGGCGTAAACATCAAAGTAGCGGCTTTCATCAAACACACCTGAAAATGGATTTGAAAAAAATAAAGCAGTGGTACTAAGGAACGATGAAATGGAAATTTAATTCGCTGGGCATTAATCACAGGTTGTCTTGCGAAGTTCGATGACCGTAGACCATTATATATGTCCATAATTGAGTTCAAAGTTCAATGACCGTAGTCATAACTGATCTGTATTTCAGTTTCTTTAGCAACTTTTTGGTTCTTATTACCAAAGCACATTAACATATGAATTATTAGCACTCTATAGGTATTCTCAAATACTTGTTCTACATGAGAAAAGCAGGGGCCTCCGTGACCGAGTGGTTAAGGTCGCTTGCCCTTCTCCGAAGTGGGTTCGAAACCTCGGTTGTGAGGAAACCGTCCAGCTGGCTTACGGAAGGTCGCTGGTTCCACCCAGGTGCTCGCCCATGCTTGAAACAATGCCTGGAGGATCACCTTGAATCTCCCAACGCCATCAAAAGCTGGGAAGTCGAAAGAAGACAAAACAAGAGGACCATGATGGTCCTGAATCGCTCACCTATCCCCACATGACCCAGTGTTGAACTGAGTATGACGTCGTTATTTCTATTATTTGACATAGTGACCTAGTTTTTTAGCACATGTGACCTAGATATCATCAAGATAAAAAAATCTGACCAATTTTCATGAAGATCCATTGAAAAATATGGCCTCTAGAGAGGTCACAAGGTTTTTCTATTATTTGACCTAATGACCTAGTTTTTGAAGGCACGTGACCCACTTTTAAACTTGACCTAGATATCATCAAGGTGAACATTCTCACCAATTTTCATGAAGATCTCGTGAAAAATATGGCCTCTAGAGAGGTCACAAGGTTTTTCTATTTTTCGACCTACTGACCTATTTTTGACCGCACATGACCCAGTTACAAACCTGACCTAGATATCATCAAGCTGAACATTCTCACCAATTTTCATGAAGATCTTATGAAATATATGGCCTCTAGAGAGGTCACAAGGTTTTTCTATTTTTAAACCTACTGACCTAGTTTTTGATGGCACGTGACCCAGTTTCGAACTTGACCTAGATATCATCAAGATGAACATTCTGACCAACTTTCATAAAGATCCCATGAAAAATGTGACCTCTAGAGTGGTCACAAGCAAAAGTTTACGGACGCACGGACGGACGACGGACGACGGACACCGCGTGATCACAAAAGCTCACCTTGTCACTTTGTGACAGGTGAGCTAAAAAACGGTTTCAGTATCGCTTAGAACAAACCCAACAAAAATACATTAGACAAGAGGACCATGATGGTCCTGAATCGCTCACCTGTCCCCACATGAACCGAGTATGACGTCGTTTTTTTCTATTATTTGACATAGTGACCTAGTTTTTGAGCTCATGTGACCTAGTTCTGAACTTGACCTAGATATCATCAAGATAAAAATTCTGACCAATTTTCATGAATATCCATTGAAAAATATGGCCTCTAGAGAGGTCACAAGGTTTTTCTATTATTTGACATAATGAACTAGTTTTTGAAGGCATGTGACCAAGTTTTGTACTTGATATCATCAAGGTGAACATTCTCGCCAATTTTCATGAAGATCCATTGAACAATATGGCCTCTATAGAGGTCACAAGGTTTTCCTATGTTGAGACTTAGTGACCTAGTTTTTGATCGCAGTTGACCCAGTTTCAAACTTGATCTAGATATCATCAAGATGAACATTCAGACCAACTTTCATAAGGATCCCATTAAAAATATGGCCTCTACAGTGGTCACAAGTTTTTTCTATTATTTGACCTACCGACCTAGTTTTTGACCGCATCTGACCCAGTTTCTATCTTGACCTAGATATTATCAAGATGAACATTCTGACCAATTTTCATGCATATCCCATGAAAAATCTGGCCTCTATAGAGGTCACAAGGTTTTTCTATTATCTGACCTACTGACCTAGTTTTGGACCTGACGTAACCCAGTTTCGAACTTGACTTAAATATCATCAAGATGAACATTCTGACCAATTTTCATGCAGATCCCATGAAAAATATGGCCTCTAGAGAGGTCACAAAGTTTTTTCTATTATTTGACCTACTGACCTAGTTTTGGACTGGACGTGACCCAGTTTCGAACTTGACCTAGATATCATTAGGATGAACATTCTGACCAATTTTCATGCAGATCCCATAAAAATATGACCTCTAGAGAGGTCTAAAGGATTTTCTATTATTTGACCTACTGACCTAGTTTTTGACCGCAGTTGACCCAGTTTCAAACCTGATCTAGATATCATGAAGATAAACATTCAGACCAATTTTCATGCAGATCCCATGAAAAATACGGCCTCTACGGAGGTCACAAGGTTTTTCTATTATTTGACCTACTGACCTAGTTTTGGACCGGACGTGACCCAGTTTCGAACTTCACCTAGATATCATCAAGATGAACACTGACCAATTTTCATGCAGATCCCATGAAAAATATGACATCTAGAGAGGTCACAAGGATTTTCTATTATCTGACCTACTGACCTAGTTTTTGACCGCAGTTGACCCAGTTTCGAACTTCACCTAGATATCATCAAGATGAACATTCTGACCAATTTTGAGTAAGATCCATTGAAAAATATGGCCTCTAAAGAGGTCACAAGGTTTTTCTATTATTTGACCTAGTGACCTAGTTTTTGACCGCATGTGACCCAGTTTCGAACTAGATCTAGATATCATCAAGTTGAACATTCTCACCAATTTCCATGAAGATCCATTGAAAAATATGGCCTCTAGGGAGGTCACAAGGATTTTCTATTTTTAGACCTACTGACCTAGTTTTGGACCGCAGTTGACCCAGTTTCGAACTTGACCTAGTTATCATCAAGATGAACATTCTGACTAATTTTCATGAAGATCCCTTGAAAAATATGGCCTCTAGAGAGGTCACAAAGTTTTTTCTATTATTTGACCTACTGACCTAGTTTTGAACTGGACGTAATCCAGTTTCGAACTTGACCTAGATATCATCAGGATGAACATTCTGACCAATTTTCATGCAGATCCCATAAAAAATATGACCTCTAGAGAGGTCACAAGGATTTTCTATTATTTGACCTACTGACCTAGTTTTTGACCGCAGTTGACCCAGTTTCAAACCTGATCTAGATATCATGAAGATAAACATTAAGACCAATTTTCATGCAGATCCCATGAAAAATACGGCCTCTACGGAGGTCACAAGGTTTTTCTATTATTTGACCTACTGACCTAGTTTTGGACCGGACGTGACCCAGTTTCGAACTTCACCTAGATATCATCAAGATGAACACTGACCAATTTTCATGCAGATCCCATGAAAAATATGACATCTAGAGAGGTCACAAGGATTTTCTATTATCTGACCTACTGACCTAGTTTTTGACCGCAGTTGACCCAGTTTCGAACTTCACCTAGATATCATCAAGATGAACATTCTGACCAATTTTGAGTAAGATCCATTGAAAAATATGGCCTCTAAAGAGGTCACAAGGTTTTTCTATTATTTGACCTAGTGACCTAGTTTTTGACCGCATGTGACCTAGTTTCGAACTAGATCTAGATATCATCAAGTTGAACATTCTCACCAATTTCCATGAAGATCCATTGAAAAATATGGCCTCTAGGGAGGTCACAAGGATTTTCTATTTTTAGACCTACTGACCTAGTTTTGGACCGCAGTTGACCCAGTTTCGAACTTGACCTAGTTATCATCAAGATGAACATTCTGACCAATTTTCATGAAGATCCCTTGAAAAATATGGCCTCTAGAGAGGTCACAAAGTTTTTTCTATTATTTGACCTACTGACCTAGTTTTGAACTGTACGTAATCCAGTTTCGAACTTGACCTAGATATCATCAGGATGAACATTCTGACCAATTTTCATGCAGATCCCATAAAAAATATGACCTCTAGAGAGGTCACAAGGATTTTCTATTATTTGACCTACTGACATAGTTTTTGACCGCAGTTGACCCAGTTTCAAACCTGATCTAGATATCATGAAGATAAACATTAAGACCAATTTTCATGCAGATCCCATGAAAAATACGGCCTCTACGGAGGTCACAAGGTTTTTCTATTATTTGACCTACTGACCTAGTTTTGGACCGGACGTGACCCAGTTTCGAACTTCACCTAGATATCATCAAGATGAACACTGACCAATTTTCATGCAGATCCCATGAAAAATATGACATCTAGAGAGGTCACAAGGATTTTCTATTATCTGACCTACTGACCTAGTTTTTGACCGCAGTTGACCCAGTTTCGAACTTCACCTAGATATCATCAAGATGAACATTCTGACCAATTTTGATGAAGATCCATTGAAAAATATGGCCTCTAGAGAGGTCACAAGGTTTTTCTTTTTTTAGACCTACTGACCTAGTTTTTGACCGCACGTGACCCAGTTTCGAACTTGACCTAAATATCGTCAAGGTGAACATTCTGACCAACTTTCATAAAGATCCCCTGAAAAATGTGACCTCTAGAGTGGTCACAAGCAAAAGTTTACGCACGCACGAACGGACGCACGCACGCACGGACGACGGACGCTGCGCGATCACAAAAGCTCACCTTGTCACTTTGTGACAGGTGAGCTAAAAACCAATGACTTTTAATGAGAATTGTCATGATGGAACGCCAAATTAAATAAACCCAGATATTCGAAATTCTTTATTAATTTTAACCTATCGTGAAACAATAAAATTGAAAAGAGCGTTCTTTTTTATTACGCACGATGTTATTCAATTTAAGGCTTCAGCGAGAGGTGCAAATCAATTCATGTCTGCAAAAAGTCATTTTTCGAGAGGCTGCGTTTAACTGAATTGCAGAGAGCTTCAGATAATTAGCGACATGTTCAAATAATTGAGTTTCTGCTAATGTCGAATTCTGCCATAAATGATTTCAACCGAGGTAAAAACGACTTCTCTTGATTTCAATTACTGCGTTCTGCAAATATTTAGAACCTCTCTTTAACTATGTAAATGCGTGGTACAAATGATATGAATTAATGCTCTCACTAATTCATTGAGAGAGAGAGGTCTATCAATACGCACAAACATCATTTTTCAAAAAGAGCATTGATTTATTTGAAGCGAGCATTAATTGAATTGTAGAGATCTTGGGTCAAGGTCAAGGTCATGAAATGATGTGTGTTTTTTTTTTTTGCGCACAAAACTGTAGCATTCTTGGGCATGCTTCGGGGCCATTTGTCACCAATAGTGACAGCTCTTGTTCAGTAGGCAATACACTTACATGAGCTTACCAGGCATCAATATTTGAAATATTTTGATACCAATGTTTATATAGAACTTGCTTATTTGTGGATCGGACACCTTAGAGAGGGGTTGGGTTTCTGCTAGTTGGCCTATTCGCTAACGCAAAATGAAATTGGTCAGATTATATTCTTTTTTAACTTTTCTGATAAGGCATGGTTAATTTGAGCTTGAAATCTTTCTATTTCTTTACTACTGATTGATTCAACAATCCAACAAAAATTTCCAAACCTGTATCTAGCAATTCATATTCTGGATCGTGAACAGTCCGAATGGCGTTTTCCCTTTCGATTTTAGCGTATGGAAATTCTTTCTGCGGGTATTTGTATAATGCCTTCATGTAGGAATGGGTTGGCGTATTGTCGAGATAGTAATACAACTCTTTCACGTCTTCTCCATGGTTTCCCTGTTGAGTATAGTAGACACAACTTGACCCCGATGGTTGACCTTTGTATTATAATACATAAAGAGGCACAACTTATTATTGAAAAGGAGTGTACGTAAATCACGAGCTGCACGCGAAAATGGAAAAATAAATTTGTGTGAATATAAATTAGTGTATTGGAAAGTTTTAACTGATCAAATGTAAATAAACTTAGTCTATATAAATATACACAGCTACCCTAAGGCCCCTTATTTCTTCAATGAAATAATCGATATGAATAATCAGGCTAAGGTCAACCATCGCGGTCAAGATGCGACTATTATAATAGCATATATATCTGTAATATTTGTATTCAAAACCAAGATGGCCAGGTATATGTAAACTTGTTTCTGTTGGGTTTTACACCGTTTTTTTCAGTGGCCAGTGTATCTACAATGGTACATGTATCTGTATATAACCTGTTCTCATAAAACAACTAACTTTCTTACAACTTTTCCTTACGGCACAAATTACTTTAGAGGTATTGCCTACGAAGATAGAACTCAACGACGAATGGTGAAACTGATACAGTATAAAAAGGTTCAGACAATGAGTACTTTACAGATTCAATCAATTGATCCTATCGACTGCTAGTATCGAGTCAGTTTATAAATGTCGAATCCGATTCTGCTGCATCATTTGTTAACATCTTGCTAACGTACTTGAATAATATAAAAACCGGCAAGTGACTGCATCATGGAAAATATGTAAATTACTCATCGCAGTGGTATGGTAAATAAAGATGAAAAAATTCTTGAATTTCCAGACGGATACCAAGAAAACTATCTTCAATTATTAAGAAATAACATCTATATTATGTGTTAAGGAATAGGGAAAGTATAGATAAAATAACCATGCTAAACAAGGCCTTTTCGACCTTAACTGACTCCTGTATTTTAGATCAATGTTTTTCTTTATGTTAAATTTGAATACAGAATTCAACTGAACTGCCAGTAATTCTGGTTAACAGCAGTTATGATTTACCTGATGTCCATTTAGGCCATAGAGACGCTCTTTCAGGATTGGATCTTTAGTGTTCCATAGCGAGAGCGCCAAACACAACCGGCACTGTCTGTCGGTCAAACCCATCAAACCGTCCTCACCCCATCGATACGCACGTGATCTTGCCATATCGTGCGTAAAATGATTCCAGCTGGAAATGAAAACAAGAGCTATCGGAGGACAGCAACGCTCGAATATTCAACAGCCTTGTCAACTGAATGAATAATACATAAGTCGAAAAAGTTTCATAATTTTGTAAAAATGCAATGCAGATTTATGGAACCTGCGCAATGCATGCCAGATCATCTCAGAACAAGTGTGTGAAGTTTCAATTCATTCCCATCAGCGGGTATTGAGATACCAGCTTACATACAAAAACTACAGTTTGTAAACCAGAATTGCTAAGTCGAAAACGGGGCATAAATTTGTAAAAAGCAAAATAGAGTTATGCAACCTGTGCAGTTTATCACAGTGAATAAGTGTGTGAAGTTTCAATCCATTCCCAAAAGTGGTTACTGAGATACCAACTAACATACAAAAACTTTACCAAATTGGGACGCTGACCCTGACGGCGACACATGGGTGAGTCCAACATAGTAGCTCTACCTATTCTTCGAACAGTCGAGCTAAAAATGCTATATATACGTCCATGCTCAGGGTCTACAACTGAACCTCAAGGACGGATTACCTGCCTTTATTAAGCAGCCAGTCAACTGACGTCCAAAATTGACTCTTTGTTCTATTTTAACTTATCTTAAGCAGCCACCTGCCTCAAGCAGACGAATTGTGTTACTCCCTTTGCCGGCCGTTTAATACAAGTTTGACTGTATTTCATTTTTTTTTTTTTGTCTATTTCACGATTGAAATTGGCTAAACGTTTAAGAGAAGTAACGGAAGAACGATGGACATTCAACGGTCCTAAAAGTTCACTACGAGCGCTTCTTGCTCAGATACGTTAAATATGCAATTTGCACACAACCATTATAACGGTTGACATTCAGAGTATAATGGTGAAAATGACTTTCAGCAACCGAATCTAAATGGAATCTGAAATCACGCCAAGTATTGCGTTTTTATTATCTTGCTAATGGGAGAAGGTTTAATGTCATCTCGAGGGACTCTTAGTGTAATGTATTTTATGTGACTGCCACTGCATACAATTATGCTGTCTGCTTCACAACCATTTAATGGTAAATACTTATTCTGGCTATACAGACTAGATAATCATTTTTAATATTTATAATCATTTTGTCTAATATATTCTGACCGAACTTTCTTGGCCCTGATTATATCCAGGATTCAGGAGATGCAGAAACCAATCTTTCACAGACCCAGTGATTTGATAAGAAAAGGGACATAATTATACAAAATTTGAATAGCCTCAGGAGTTATCTCATGTGAACAAAACACAGGGCCTGAACACAGTCTAGTAAATACTATGAAATGATGCTCTATATATCTAACATAAACCAAATGGAATTTGAAATATTTTGAGAGCAGTTTAGTGTTTTAATATCAATCTTTCCTTTTTCAATTCAACTCGCTGACAGCTTTCTAAGAATAATGTTTTCTTTCAGATAAAGGTTTTCCTACATTTTCTCATATATTACATATGTTGTCAGGTATTTGAAAGCCTCGTTGTTGACGTTCTTGAATAAAATAATAAACAAAACAAAAAGAACACGTAAAAACATCTAACTAGAGTAATTCTCTGAAATAGCCATGTTTAAACATCTTTGCGGCATTTTATCCAAGGAATAAGAATCATTTGCAAATAATTATAAAGACTATATTTATTCCTGTTGTTGTTGTTTTTGTTAATGTTGCTACATAAAATTTTGCAGGTATATAACTGAATTTTGCAGTATTCGACTGTACAATGTATGACACAGTTTAAAGACAAACCTCAACCTTGGAGAGTAGTGTCAGTAACTTGTCCTAGTTGTATTTAATCTTAGCAAGTCAGAAACAACTGTTTATTTCATAAATCTTCTGTCAGTGAGGGAACTTGTTTTGTTTTGTTTTTTGTAATATATTTATGATACTAACAGCTTAAACTAGTAGCATGCAGTGTTTAATATCAAAGCAACAGTTTAGTGCATCGGAATACCACCCGGCCAATTAACCGACTCAAAACGTTTCATTACTCCAGTTCATATAATAGTAGTCGCAACTTGACCGCGATGGTTGACCTTAGGTTGATTATTCAAATCGATTGTTTCATTGTAGAAATATGGGGTGCTTAGGGTAGCCGTCAATCTTAAATTTATGAATGCAAAGAGCAGAAGCGTTTTACGTACACTCCTTTTCAATAATAGGTTGTAACTAATTATGTATTATAATACAAAGGACAACAATCGGGGTCTTATTGAATGGCTTGTCAGTCCACAGTCAAAACCATTGTCCTTTAATTAAGTTACATAATTTACTTCTTAAAACACAACATTATATATCATAACTATTACATGGGTCGTCTCATGGAGAAACAACAAACAAGTATGATGTAATACAGTTATCTAAGGGAAATCAAATTCTACCATATTTTACAAATACATGTTATTTGTATTGTTATAGCCAAGGAATTTCCAAAGCTCCCGTGCATCATGAGAAAAAAAAAGTATGTAGATAAAAAGGTCCGTGATGAAAAAAAAAATATACGGTTAAGTTATTTTTCAGTAAAATTATTTTAAACTGTTCCCAAATATTCAAACGCATAATGTGTAGTAAGTGATACGCAAAATTTGAGACCTGACGTTAAGATGAAATAGAGAATAATAGGTTACAGTCTTTTGAGAAAGGGTTTCTCAAACGATGCTATAGATCGAGGCTGGCCGAGCTCCTTCCGGACCATATCTAGCCGAGTCTGAGTAATCCCTTTCTCAAAAGACAGTAACCTGTTATTTTATTTATCATGCCATTATTAACAACTTTTAGTTTTTTGTTGAATAGGAGCGCGAATTACTGAATATACGGTAGGCGGGGGTCTTACAATCTGATGTCCTTGGACTTTATTATAGGTTTATACAGCGACATGAGAAAGACTGCTTTTCTCAGACAGGCTTTATCAGGCAGTTGTTATAGTAATGGCATGATAAAATAACTTCAAATTTTCAGGTTTGAAAGGCAAAATAATATTCTTCATAAATATTGTGTTATCTCAATTTTATTTTTTTTTTTGTCACTAATACAGGTTTTCTCACGAAACGGCCCATAATTTATTATGTATCATAGTCGTTTGTGAAAGAAGTTCTACAACGTATATACATACAGAATGGTTTTCCGGTCAATAATCAATACTATTGTCCGAGGTCAGAAAAAAACCCGGATCAAATAGCAGTCGAAAAAAATGTAATAAAGGTCATTTTCCATTGACTAAACATGAACTGTTACAAAAATTATACATTTATAAGGTGCAGACTTGAATATTACGTGAAAGGTTAAGGCGCGTCTCAAAGGAACTATATAATGGATATTAGCTTCTCTCAGGTAAACTTGATAGATGGTGCTGTAAACTGTAATGAGCCGCACTTGTAATTCGTATGTACAGGTATATCTGACATAAAACATAAGCAAGATATTCTATAAATCGCTCTCGCGGATGTCTATAATTAATTCTAGCAATGACGTGAATTATTGATGAATATCTGCCTCGTTTACATACTTAGACTATGTCATTTCAATTTCGCTGCCAATTATGTCGCGAAAAAAATGGAAAAGTGCTTTAGGCAAAAAAGGGGGCACAAAACCAATCGTACTCGCTTCACTCAAATCCAATATCCTGTGTGAGAACAGACTCTGCAATATTCCGTGTATTGTAGGGACTGTTTTCAATGTACATTAAAATGGAGTGCTTTCAAACGTACATCTCACGGGCACAATTAGAAAAGGATGTTTTTCGATGTTTCACTTGGTGATAAAGTAATTCCAAATTGCAAGCATTTTGCACATCGAGGGCTGAGCGCGAAACTATTGTATTTTGCTCTTTATTTCTGCACACTTACAACAGTTTCCCTCTCAGTCATCGACATTGTTTTATAGCAGCTAAATGGATGTGTCTAGATGCACGGCAGCTGCATTACGTAGCTTTATAATACACAATTACTAACTTTAGCATGTTTTGTTGTAATACGCAAGGATATCCTTCTTCCCAGTATTAAGTTCTATTATTGTTATTTTTATAGTTTTTACTTAAAGCCCTGCTCCGCGGCTATTCAAATTCTATTGTGTGTATGCAACCCATGATAACAATAGGTAACAGTTAACGGCCACGCGCCACACTTTAGCAGGCAAAACCACAGGTATTTTATATAAAATTTTATATGAAACAGACTCTACTTTGACAGGCGTCACTGTTCATAGTCAGGATTTTCATGCTATTTCAGTGACAATTTAAGGTTAAAAGGTAGAACTGGAGCAGGTCTTTAACGTTTCGTGTTTTATCCTGCTTTTCCTTTTCTCATCGTATAGCCAGCTTTCTTCTTTGAGTCCCAGCTAATATATTTTATACGTCACTTATAAACAAAGATTTTTCAGTAAAAAGCTGAGTAAAACGGTCAATGACAAGGTGCTTTGTCAAGAAATAAGTTTTGAAATATTAGATCTCCCGTTCAGAACAGCAAACAGCTTCTGATGGCCTACACACAGACCGACAATGAATGACTATGCTGTCCCTAGCCAAGTTTCTGCAACGTCCGATTGTCAGTAATAAATTAAAGCTACGTTCTCTACGTCTGCAAATTAGGAAAATGTACGCTCTACTAAAATACATATATCGTACATGATTTTCCTGAAGATGCTCTTTCTTCAGTTGTTTCAAAGTTCTATTCGTTCCTTATTTCAACCGATTCTCCCTTACAGCGCCATACTCTATGGATAAGCCTATAAAACAAAGGGTTTCTTGTAATGAGGCCTACTCTTTCCACTCCCAGGGATGGCTTATTTCATGATCTGATAAATTATCCCCAGTCAAAAACGACTAACAGTGCTTCACTACCCCCGACAAAAAGCTAACAGAACCGCCCCTGTACAAAACAATACCGCTCTATTGATTGTTAGCTACATGTAATTTAATACTTGAACATGCGAGATATAGGGCAAACTGAAACTATATGATAACTGCCGACCAATATAGTTCATCGTGTTAACTGTATAAATTGTATAAACATGACCGAGTTACAAGTTACATTTATATGAATGGGCCTATACGGTCATACGAGGACACCATACACGTTAAAAACAACCGTGCAACCAAAATAAAATCGACCCCTTTGGAAGCATAGAACGCCACATAACAGCATGTTTGTTCGAGAGCGGTAATTAAATGTGTTTTAAAAATCATTAAAATCCTTGTTCACTGATTACGGTCAAGGTCAGTGAACAGCTGGTATACAAGTACTTACCAGTCCCCATTTTCCGAGTAATCCTCCCGGACAGTACCCCACTGGCGTTCTGATAGGTATGGTCCCCAACGTTTCCAGTTCAACGCTCTTTCCTTATCTTCCTTTAATCGCTTCCTCTCTAACCCTGCCATAGTAAATTATTTTACTTTCACCTCCTCACTTAATCTTCCCTCTGTCTGTTTATCCCATCACAAATAATTCTTTAAAATATATTAGCCACTAGTAACGTCAGAGAACGCAATAACAAATAATTATTTCGGTCACTTCTATAATATAAAGTTCTTGCGTCCCTAGACCGTATTTTTGCTGCACGCTTGCAATTTATGCAAAACAGAACATGTATAATAGAACTTTTCCACGACCTATTTTACAGTAAAACACATCTACACGATTACAGGTTAGCTACCCTTTGCTATCTACGTCCGTAAACTTTTTTATCCTGAAGTTAATAAATAAAATGCATTCGTGCAACATGCACAGAAATAATGTCAGTCAGTCAGAATCACATTTTTCTCCTCCGTTGAGTATATATGTAAACAACTCAACGAATAAACACACAATAACCCAACTGTAAACTACGTGTTTTCTACGATAATTCGGTCACAGCTGTACATACTATAGTGGTGAAATTTCCGTGTGGTGAGATAGCTATATCAATAAAGAAATTGTCGTTCTTTTTTTATCAATGAACCACTTATTTGAGTTTATCAATGAACCTATAAAATGCCTTAAAAAGCACGCATTTCCACACGGTTTATTCTACAATAGTGTTAAAGCTTATCAGTCGGTCATGTCATGTAAATAAAATAAACAAACTAAATGATATCCTTTATTTTATCTGTCTAACGTATATAGTGGTGTGAAATAAGTACTAGCCATCTAGGCCAATGTTTTATCGGTTAATGTCAGCATTTTTTTTTGAGGCACTCACTTTTTTGTCTCGCCTTTAAATGTCACGTATTAATATTTAGTTTCCAAGGTACCAACCTCATTATGCTTTAATAGAATACCACTCCTGTAAGCTCTTTATGGAATTGCGCGAATAAATTCCAGTGTCCATTATCCGTCGTTTTTCAATAACATTCTGAGGAGACGAGGTATTTGTCAGCTTAAAGGGAATCCAGAAAGAAAAAGCACCGCAAAATTGCACGGTCATATTGATATAGTCAACCATTACTGCCGTAAGTCCGTCTTCAAGAACTGGTAACTCCGGTGTCATTAATTTAAGCATTAGCAACGAAATAGCTCAATATGCAATAGAACTTGACGGTAATTTTTAAACTGAGTAAAGCTTTTAAATTATCGTCTGACATAAAGATTCCATTAATCTGTTCGGCGTGCTAAAATATAGCTACTCACCTTGTTCTTTTAGGTAGTTACTGCGAACTACAATGTCATAAAATTATGTTTGACATAAAATGAGGTGTACTTACTGTTCTATTTTTGTTTTTGATATGAAAAGAAAAGCACCACGTGCTCACAGATGCCATTGATTGTCGTCTGAAGACTTTAGAATCGACAAAGGTTCCACCGTTCTTGTTGCAGTGGAGTGGTGTTAAATCTTCAATGTTAGCAATTCGGCGTCATTTTACTCCGTAAAATCTCTAAACACCATTAAAATATTAAAGACAATATTCGACAGCATTTTCCCTTCAAAAGTGTAATAAGCCCGAAGCTAGGGACCTGTGCTCTTAAGCCCCGAATTCATGTGGTGGCTAATGTTAAAACCCGGAGTGATACCTAGAGAAAACTTGGATGGATACAGGACAAGTAGTCCGCCTATAACGACTAGATTATCTTTTAGTTTTACCATTTCTCATATTCTTAATTGGGTCTGAGTAGATTATCTATTTCATGTTTTATCATATACAACATCTGAATAGCTTCGGGAGTCATTAATGCTTCGACCTGACTGAAAATTGAACTCTTAATTATCGATGCATATACAAACAATTTTAAGTAAGATACACTCTGTTTTATTGTTGCTGGCGTTGTTTTTTTCACCGTTTTTCAATAGTATTTCAGTTATGTAACGGCGGACAGTTACCTAACTATAGTGTTCCTGGATTCTGTACCAGTACAAACCTATTCTCCGCAAGTAACTGTCAACTTCGCCACATGAATCAGAGGTGGAGGACGAATGATTTCAGACACAATGTCTATTTTTAAATCGTCACGGAGAACATAAGGCCCGCCCGAGGATCGAACTCACTACCCCGCGATCCGTATTGAGCTAAGCGGGCGGGACCGGCGTTGCTCTAAGAAGAGACATAAAATCAGGGGCGGTTATTATATTATTTCATCCCTGTCGTAAGGATATACGGAGTTTTTTCTCTGAAAGATGCAATATGATTACTGAGGTATCTGAATACAGATCGGAAATAGCTCATCAGGTACAAAGTAGTTTCAAGAATATTGCACAAAGTAGTTTCAAGAATATTGCTATACTACTTTACTAGATTAATCATATACGACACAACTGATATATCATCTCGAGTAGTCACAGCTTGTGACTGGATACTGATATCTAATTTCGAGATTGGAGTCACAACTTAAGACTGGAGCCTGGAGTAACAACTGATATTAAACACGAAACTGGAGTCAATTCTGAAATATATCATCTCGAGACTAGAGTCACAACTTGAGACTGATACATCATTTCGAGACTGGAGTCACAACTTGTGACTGATATATCATTTCGAGACTAGACTCACAAATTGAGACTGGAGACTGATATATCATCTCGAGACTAGAGTCATAACTTCAGACTGGCGGCTGATATATCATCTCGAGACTGGACTCACAACTTGAGATTGGAGACTGATATATCATCTAGAGACTAGAGTCACAACTTGAGACTGAAGACTGATTCATCATCTCGACACTGGAGTCGCATCTTGAGACTGGAGATTGATATATCATCTCAGGTCCAGAGTCACATCTTGAGACTGGAGACTGATATATTATCTTGAGACTAGAGTCACAACTTGAGACTGGAGACTGATATATCATCTCGAGACTTGAGTCACAACTTGAAACTGGAGACTGATATATCATCTCGAGACTGGAGTCACATCTTGAGACTGGAGACTGATATATTATCTCGAGACTGGAGTCACATCTTGCGACTGGAGACTGATATAAAATTCGATATTGGAGTCACAACTGATGTAAAATTCGAGAATTGAGTCACAACTGAAATATAAACTCGACACTGGAGTCGCAACTTTAGACTGAAAAGTTGAAAACTGATATATCATCTGGAGACTGGAGTCACAACTGATGTCAAACTTGAGACTAGAGTCAAAACTGATATTTAACTCGAGACTAGAGTCACAACTGATAAATAAACTTGAGATTGGAATCTTTCAAATCTTCAGAAACCATTCCATCCACTGTTTCACTCTGAGCAACAGTAAGCCATTCTTTCCAGTTCCCGACTTCTCCTGTAACAAAAGACAAAGACAAAGTGAATGTTATGAAATAAAATGTTCTTTACGTTATTTTGGCAAGAGTTGTTCGCAGCAAAGTAAAATAAAATGTTCTTTGTGTTATTTTGGCAAGAGTTGTCCACAGTAAAGTGAAATCAAACGTTCTTTATGGTATTTGGCAATATTTGTTAATTAATGTGTCCTTTAAAGTACGGATAGTTTGTAATTTTCATAACATTATTCTCTTTATTATGATGGTAACTTGTCAGATAATATAAATTTTATTGAAAGAGGCGAGCTGTCGGAAAGCTCGGATTCATTGATTAACGTGCACCGTGTTGTCTGTGGCTCGTAAGGGGGAAGAAACTAACAGCTGGTCACTGCGGGCCCTCCACCTGGGCAGTGACCCGGAAGTCAAGTGCCCAACCTTTTGTCTTTGTTTACGGATGTACCTTCGCCGGGCGTGTTTTGCTTATATCACCATCAAGTAAATCAGCTATTTATTGATATTGAAAGACGAAAAATTACAACCACTTGATCAAATAAAATTGATAATGTACATGCAAACTAACGGTTCTTAAACAAGTGTACATGTATACAATTTTAATGAGCACTCGACTTCGTCATGACAATGATTATATTTAACTTTTAAGCTTGTGATAGTCTCCAAGAATAGTTGTTCTGAAGGTGTCGCAAAAGTGTTTTTAACCTTAATCAAAGATTTTGGAAAGCCTACCTTTTCTCATAAACCCGTAATTAATTTCTTCTTTATACGCGCTTGACCCAAGCATTTCCGGTGTATAACGTTGTTTCATTTGCAGGAATTGACACTTTTCTGAAATTTCTTGAATAAGTTCGTCAGTGAGTGAAACGTCGAGAAATGTCGCCAGTTTCCTAACCCCACCAAGCGTATCCTGAAAATAAGCGTGTACTTTTCACCAGATGTTACAAAATCTGCCTATCTTAAATCTTGTAAGAAATAAAAGATATAGATATCTATATATGATCGGCTGCAGGATGTTAGACATTACATGAAACTGATCATATCAATCGAGAAATAACAAGCTGACACCATCTTTTAGACACTACTCACATATGAAGCGAGCAGCACCAATACAAAAAAATATACAGCCAGTTTGTGTTAAGGTAGCAGACCCGTGAGGACAGTCGGCTTTTTCCGATCGATGACGTATTCACCATAATATGTGATTTCGGCAGTCCTCTGTTGTTACAGCAGAAGGATGCCGAAATAGTATACCAGAACAGTTGATCGCACAAAAATTGTCGAATGTCATCTGGGGACCACTACCTTATCATTGGTGTTTAACCTTTATAGCCTGCTGGCGGCAAGTGATTCTGCCTTTGCGACCAGTGAAGACCAAGATCAGCCTGCACATCCGTGCAGTCTGATCATGGTCTCCACTGTTCGCTACTCATGCAGTCAATAAATTTTCAATAAACACCCCTTCGAATAATAAATGGTATTGCCTAAATTGAATGATGGACCAGTTCATTATAGAAACTTATCAGGGTAAGGATAAATCATTTTAAAGCTTTCAAAAATATAGAGTTCATTCCCAGTTTAAAAACATCCAAACTCTATACGGAGTGGAACAGCTAGTTCAATCTACCTTAGCATTCTTGATGTCAAGCAGTTTTTCTTGGGGAGCTGAGTGGTCTTGGAACATAACTTTTCTATGTTTTAATATTTCTGTTCCTTACCCTTTTAAGTTCTTCAAAATACAATACAAGCATGTCGTGTTTGTTAGCTCTGTATACATCTTCCCAATCCTTCAAATATTTCAAGTATCTGTCATAGGCAACTGAAAATGTACGAAAACGTCGTGCAAGATACTTTAATTAATTAAATCGCTTGGAATAACATCTTCAAATGCATGTTTTTGAAAAAAAAATATACTTATTTGATCAATTATGTGTGTAATATCTAATTCTCTTAATTTGGCTAGTGACTTTGGTATCCTTCAAGAACAAAAATATATAGAGTGAAACTTCAGTTGTACGTTCGTGCGCCCATAGATTTTACCCTAAAATGTATCGTCGTCGCCAGCATGAAAACTATTAATCATCTTAAATTGTCAAAAGTAGAAGAATTCTTCGAAAGTATCTTAAGGTAGTGGACCCGTAATGATAATCGGCAATTTCCGTTCGTTTTCATATTCTCCGTATGCGATATCCGTTGAAATATGTTTCTGTTTTGGCCGAACGATGCCGAAGGATGCCGAAGTCGCACGTGGGGGATACGTAATGGCACGGAAATTGCCGAGTGTCATTATGTGTCCATTACCTTAAGGAACTCAGCGTCTGTAACCCAAAATTAAAACTTACGATCTCCACGGAGGAAGAGAGGTAGCCAATTGCTGAACTTGCCGGTGTAGTTGTAATGTTTAAAGGCATACATCATACAATATAATGAAACAGCCACATCTTTCGGGTTTCGAACCACGAATACAAGTTTCACTTTCTTGTTATTTATGTCCGGCGGAATCCTGAAAACGTCATTCTACGAATATAACATTTCAAATCAAATTTAACATTATGAAAAAATGCACGGAATAGCAATAAAAACTGTATAACAAGGGTTGTTTGTAATATGCCTCTCAGAGGGAACTATGTATTTTATTTCTATTGTGACCGAGGCCTTATGACCTCAAAAAAGGATAAGCCTCGTCTGATCACAGGCAATCATTCTTTGAAAATTGACGGCCGTACTAGTAAGCCAAACAAAATGCTCCAGATCTTGATCAGAAACCATCGTTTTCAGTTTAAGATCACTGTGACATTTGACCTACTGACCCAAAAACATTAAGTATCAACTGCTGACCACAAGCAATAGTTCTATAAAGTTAGAACAAACGTTCTGGAGTTATTAAGCGGTCAGTACATAAAGTAATAGGGATCATCTTCTGACTACATGCAGTCATCCTATGAAGTTTGAGGGTAGGAGGCCAAAGGGTTCGTGAAGTCATTTCACTCTCGAGGTCACTTTGACCTTGACCTTTGATCTATTGACCCCTAAAACAATAGAGGTCATCTACTGACAACAGGCAATCATTGTAAAAAGTTTGACCACTGTGGGCCAAAGCGTTCTCTAGTTATTGATCACACATCAATTGGTCTATCGACCGACACAATACATTCTTTTTAGAAAGAGTGGAAAGGCGTTAAAAATGTGTAGTCGTAAAATTTGTGAATAGGACTTAACTGTATAGTTGTATTTAATGTCTATTATTCATTCGAAAAGCAACAAGAAATTACAATAGAAACCAATCCGAAGTGAACGTAACTTCATTACATTATCTATGAGCTCTATACCAATTCAGTGTAAAACCACAGGTGCTCGTCCAGTCTTTGTGCCCACATGGGTCCGCCCATAAAGAAAAAAAAATCATTTTTTCGTGTTAGCATCATGAATAGTGGTTTTTAATTTATGGGGGCACCCATATGGGCACCAAGACTGGACGAGCACGTGTGTAAAACGTTCCTCACAACTATACACAAGTTTTGTTTTCTTGCTGTATTACCTTCTATACGGCAGATGAGTATTCAGTACCCTTGGTGATGAAATATTTTCTATATCGCTGGCACACGTCGCTTCTAACATTGAGTGCATTTTACTTTGGTCAGGCCCTTCAGGTTTACCTTTCATCAACATTGTTAGAATTTCAAATGTCCAAGTGCATCCTAGGTAATGTAAAGACGATAATCATTCTTAGTCGTAAGTACCTTCTGGAATGAAATAACGAGTTTCCATATGAGCTAAAAACGGTCCAAATGAAATAATTCAATGTTTGCTGCCCATTTTCATGAATTAAAGACAAGGAGTTGCAAGCTAGATAATTAATAGCGTCATACGCGAGGACATGCCCATTATTACAATTGTTATTGTTATATTTTATTTTTCCTCTTACCTGCCTTTGGATATGAGCATAAGAGAACATCCCCGTCTTTAAACTTAAAATCCTTCAAATGTGTGTTCACATCGCGGATGTATTCAACTGTTCTACCGAAGAGAGACGATCGAAACTCTCCGAAGTCAATCATCGTCATAGCATCTCCACCTTCGTCCTTCACCTTGATCTCTGTCATTTCGTTTTTAATGCCGTCTTGTGTGTTAGGACACTTAAGGAACAAGAAAAAAGCAGGCAACTATTTAGTGTGTTATTTCAATACGAGTAGTGGCAGATGAATGCGATTACTTATTAATAACGATATTTCAGCAAAATAGATTTTACAGACATTTTTATATTGTAATTTACTTGTTGTCTAATAGATATATTGTATATATATATATAATAGATATATTTCTATATCAAATAAATTGTACATAAGTGTAATATTTTCCAGGTTATAAGATGTTTAAACAAAACTGCCCCTTCGTTTCTTAATCTGAAATAGTGTCACATGTAACATTTCAATGCACTTATCTTTACGGATCATTTTCCAGATTTTCATTCAAAGATAATCACGGATTACTGAAACTGAACTCATTCCGTTGCTATGGCAATGTGAATTGCTCAAATGTCATTATGCTCGTAACTCATGAAACATTCTGCGAAGACATCACTAAAAATTAGAGTTCAAATTGACGTTTTTGTCTATTATCTACAAATTACTACTGAATTCCATATATTTGTAGTGATATTCATGGAAACAGTTTGTAAGATATTCTAAATTTTGCAAGTTTTAATCATATATGTTGTCGTTTTGTGATATTCGATTTATTTCCATTTATTCACACGAGGCAATACACGTGCAATATTAGACTGACATTTTATGCAACATCAGGACTACCTGTAAAACTATGTAAGATACCAAGTAATCATATGAGCCGCGCCATGAGAAATCCAACATAGTGGGTTTGCGACCAGCATGGATCCAGACCAGCCTGCGCATCCGCGCAGTCTGGTCAGGATCCATGCTGTTCGCTTTCAAAGTCTATTGCAATTAGAGAAACTGTTAGCGAACAGCATGGATCCTGACCAGACTGCTCGGATGCGCAGGCTGGTCTGGATCCATGCTGGTCGCAAAGCCACTATTTTGGTTTTCTCATGGCGCGGCTCATATATGTAACCAGCTGCATATTTGTTGGAGGGGAGGTAACACAACGTTTTTGCATGAACCGTAAATGAAAAATATATGTTCCATAATTATGAAACAAAAGTAAGCTCCCTTACATAATAATGTGTATCATCCCCAAAACACCCCAAAACATGGCCCTTTCTCTATTATACAACATAAAAGCTCACCTGTTAAATCACTATTTTTGTCCTATATCTTCAACCTTGTTTATTTAGTACACAAAGGGAAGTAACCTGAAATGCACATATACTGCATCGGCGTGACAAAACTATGTAAAAGATAACGGCAGCGCAAATGTTACATCTTGGCTCCAGCGAATCCATTACTTCCATTGCTTTTTTTTTCTTTATAGTAGGCACTCAATGAATTGAGCGTGTTGTTTATTGTAGATATAGCTATTTTATACACAAATAACGAAAGCTAGGTGAGCTATATTTTTTTAATGCTGGGGCCAGTTAGAACATAGGCGTATTAAGTTTTTCACGAAAATTATTTGTTACTATTCGGCTATTCATAGAACTAAGCAGAACAAACGTGTGGTTAGCTATATTTTAAAGACATCATTTTAATGCATATTGTGTGAAAGAAAGGGTTCCATACTTAGGTTGAAACTTACAAATTTTTGTGAAACAAGTACAGGAAGTGTAATGTATAAAATTCTATTAAAAACAAACGAGTTTAAGTGTTTTGCCACATAGAAAAAAAAACGAAACGGGGTCTAAATTGCTGAGTGCTTTTAAGGCCGCTGACATTGACACACTTGTCCCTCGCCTAACGGTGTTCGAAAAAGCTCGCTTGAGGTTTAGAATTCTTCATCCGAGGAAGCTATCCAGCTGGCTTACGGGCGCCAGGTGCTCGTCCATACCTGAAGCAATTCCAGGAGGGGCACCTGGAGTCTGCCTCAATCGTGAAAAGCTGGAAAAGTAGCAATGCCGTGATGACTATAAGGCAAACAAAAATATCGAACGGTCGGCTTTCTTTCGCCATAATAACAGCCTGTAGGGGTCATTTGGATTTTAAGTTAATGATTTAAAACTTATCTGCCTTAGATCTTAAGTAATCGTTGATGTACATACACGCATTTGCTTATTCGTCTTCTTGCTAATGAACAATTGGGTTTTTTTAAAAAAAGAAGGTTTAAATGCAAGAATTTCACTCGTGTTTAAATCACTTAATATTAATACGTATAAAATATCTTTTTAAAATTACTTTACAAGAATTGGGTGATGGCGTCTTAACTTTAATTTAATTTTTTTTTGGTTTTTAGTTCTTATTTCTATCGAGTAACGTTTCATGTCGACAATTTTTTGTTGCAACAGAAAAACATCAGAACCGTTTCTTTTAAATGCCTAGTCAAAATGCTGATCATCAAAATGATGATCATCAAAATAGTTCTCCCGGTCCAACAGCCTCTACTTGACATTTACTAATCGTGTCTCAACAAGCGACAGCTTCAGGACCATTCCGTGCCCAAAGAGAATATCACCATGCGATTTAGATTCAATGTTTCAGATAGCTTTTCATTGGGTATAAAACATGATCAATATACGAAAGAAATATCAAGATGCGGTGAAACCTTTCATGACAGGAAATAAACTTCAAATGAAGGCAACTATCGTCTGGTCAATATTAGTTAAATCTAAAATAAGCACATTACTAAGGCATCAAGAGTCTAGACTGGCATCAGTCGTTAGAGTCATTAAATGCATAAAATCAATCCTCTTTGATAGCACTTTCTGAATTTTTTTTTACTAAGTTTAGATAAGCAACAATAAAAGGGGGCCACAGAATGAGGAAAAGAGAGTTTTGTAATGGGCCTGTTGACATTTTTTTAATGAGAATGGGAAACGTTTAATCTCAACAAACATGTAAATCTATCAAGAGTCCAATAGGCCGATTTAATACGCAATGTAGGTCTACCGCTTCCCTGTTGATGAAAGACAGGGTAAAATGGAATAAGAACGAGAGATACCAATGTCCGTTTGCATTTTTATTTAAAACCTGGAGAATCGGGCTTAGATCTTGTGCTGGTATAGTTGTGGAGAAACTTTACTAATGGTTATATTAAAATTCATTTACTGATGAAGAATTTTAAACTAGACACTGCGATATATGGACCTGGGTCTTGGACGCGAAGCATAGTCTCGTTATTAGCATTTGTGCCAAAAAATATTAAGGTCTATTGATGATGGCTTAGCATTGCATATAATTGAAAGCTTGTATTCAAATCCCTTGCACTATTTTGCTTGTAATCTTGATTGCGTGTATGATTTGTGTTACATGTTGAATAAATAAATAGTCTGTTAAACTAGCTTTATCACCCATCTAAGGAATTTAAGGACGCATGCTGCAGTTTTGGTTAAAAAAAATCCCCAAAGTAGAATTTGTTCAAACTTTGTATATGAACACAGTGTCATGTTAGAAACAGAACTATGAAAAAAGAGGGCCAAGATGGCCCTAGGTCGCTGACCTGAGTAACACACCATAACAGTGTAAACATGTTTTACCTAGTGATTTCATGGAGACAAATATTCTGATCAATTTTCATTAAGACTGGACCAAAAAACGTGGCCTCTTGAGTGTAAACAAGCATTTTCTTTGATTTGACCTAGTGACCTACTTTTTAACCCACATGACCCAGATTCGAACTTCGTGTAACATTTTATGAAAACAAACATTCTGACAAAGTTCCGGGAAGACTGGAGCAAAAAAGTGGCCTCTAGAGTGTATACAAGCTTTTCCTTTGATTTGACCTAGTGACCTAGTTTTTGATCCTACGTGACCCAGATTTGAAATCATCCAAGACTTCATGATAAACATTCTGACCAAGTTTTATGAAGATAGAATCAAAAATGTGCTCCCTGTGGTGTAAACAAGCTTATTGTTTGATTTGACTTGGTGACCTAGTTTTTGATACTACATGACCCGGATAAAAATTCACCTGAGATTTCATGCAGACAAACATTCTGACAAAAGTTTCATGCACATCAAATTAAAAATGCAGCCCATATTGTATGCACAAGGATTTTCTTTGATTTTAACAGGAAACCTAGTTTTTGACCCGAGATGATCCAGATTCAAATATGGGCTGAAGATCATCAAGATCATCATTTTGACCAAGTTTCATGAATATAGGGTCATAAACGTGGCCTCTGGAGTGTTATCAAGCTTTTCCTTTGATTTGACCGGATGACCTAGTTTTTGGCCCCACATGACCCAGATTCGAACTTGACCTAGAGGTCATCAAGACAAACATTCTGACTAATCCTCATGAGAATCAAACTTAAACTGTGGACTCTAGTATCTTAACAAGATTTTCCTTTGATCTGGCCTAGTGACCTAGTTTTTGAACCCACATGAGCAAGTTTTGAACTTGACCTAGAAATCATCAAGACAAACATTCTGACCAAGTTTCATAAAGACTGAGTCACAACTGTGGCCTCTAGAGTGTTCACAAGCTTTTCCTTTGATTTAAACGAGTGAACTAGTTTTTGACCCCATACGACCCAGATTCAAACTTGACCTAGAGATCATCAAGACAAACATTCTGACCAAGATTCATAAAGATTGAATCACAACAGTGGCCTCTAGAGTGTTCACAAGCTTTTCCTTTGATCTGGCCTAGTGACCTAGTTTTTGATCCAACATGACCCAGTTTCGAACTTGAACTAGAGATCATCAAGACAAACATTCTGACCAAGTTTCATAAAGATTGAGTCACAACTGTGGCCTCTAGTGTTAACAAGATTTTCCTTTGTCCTGGCCTAATGATCTAGTTTTTGATTCCACATGACCCAGTTTCAAACTTGATCTAGAGATCATCAAGACAAACATTCTGAACAAGCTTCATAAAGATTGAGTCTCAACTGTGGCCTCTACAGTCTTCACAAGCTTTTCCTATGATCTGGCCCACTGACCTAGTTTTTGACCCCACATGACCCAGTTTCGAACTTGACCTAGAGATCATCAAGACAAATATTCTGACTAAGTTTTATAAAGATTTGGTCACAACTGTGGCCTCTAGAGTCTTCACAAGGCAAATGTTGACGGATGCAGACGGACGCCGGACAATGACTGGTCACAATACCTCACCTTGAGCACTTCGTGCTCAGGTGAGCTAAAAATCGAAGGTCACCATGCTTGTTCAAGAGTTATCTGCCCTTGAATATTCAAATTTGAAGAAAAATCCAGTTTTAAGGGTAGATAACTCCTAAACAAGAACGGTGACCTGATTGTTTTTGCATTTTTCTGTTTCTAAAATGAAACTGTGTTCATATACAAAGTTTAAACTAATTCTATTATTGGGAAATTTTTGCCCCATCTCTCATACAAAAAACTGCAGCAAGTGTCTTTAACATACCTGTCAGGAATGTTTGACAATGTGTCACTGGGAAGACCTGTGTACGTTCTCCAAGGTCAAGGTCACATTTGGAGATCAGGGTCTGTTTTAATTCCGTTCTGCAATTCGGATAATAACATTTTATACAAATGTTCTACAGAACAAGATACTGTGTCACTTATGAGAGCAGGCCTGTGACTCACAGTGGAGGAACTGTTTCGTCCACCGTATCTGTAACATTTTGTAAATTGTAGCCTTATTTTGTAGAATCAATAGAGAATATATACATTATTTTAATGGTCTCCAACATCGGCAGTAAGGCATTTTTTATTCCTAAAGGTATCTCAAATAATGTCTATTTTCTGGGAAAAATGTACTTTCTCTTGTATAAAATCACAAGTTAAAAAATTGAGAGTTTTAATAAAAATAAAAATGTGCATGGAAATGTTGATTTATTTTATGCTAAGATATCCTGAAAGATTGACGAATAAGGTTAAGTCAAAACTGAATTTTGAAAAAAACATTTGGTGGAATTTACTATGGCGATAAATTCAAAAATAATTAAAACCTTTTGAAAATTTATGAATTCCTATTACCAATCTCACAGTTCTTTAAAACGATGTTTATTATCAGTGGAATTGTCTTATTTAACCTTTAGCCTGCTGGTGGCAAGTGATTCAGCCTTTGCGACCAGTGAAGACCAAGATCAGCCTGCACATCCATGCCGGCTGGTGCTTGGTCTGCACTGTTCGCTATTCAGTCAGTAAAATTTCATTGAACATCCCTTTGAATAATAAATGGTATTGCCCAAATTGAATGATTGACCAGTCCATTTTAGAAATTAAGCAGGGTAAAGGTTAAAAATTTAAAGACAAGTCAAGGAAAATCCTTGTTTCGGAATAGGTAAATGTCACAGTCAAAGGGGCCATTTCATGTCCTGCACATAACTCAGACTTAAATATCAAGACAAATGTTCCATATAACAAGACGCATTTAGATGTATCTCATTTCAGCAATACCAAGGTCAATGTCACCATTTACGGTCAAAGGCTTACATGATCTGTTTAATTTCCAGTAACTCTGCAATTAACCAATCTTGATACTATGCAAGGATCCATATAATTCCTATAGTCAATCTTAAAATAGCATAATTACAAAGTACACACATTTCATTTAAACAAGAGGGGCATGGTGGCCCTATATCGCTCACCTGAGTACCATTGCTCTTAATGATAAGATCAAGTTTTGACATAGGTCACAATGTCATAGGCATACTCATTAAATATCATCAGAATAAATATTTTCTTGTAACAGTCCCTTTTGAGCTATGGGTCACATACTAGTCAGGGCCAATCTCTATATCAAGTTTGAGGGTCCTAGGCTCAAATGCTGAATTTTTGTACAAGCATGACTATTTCTTACCCTGGAAGACTTGAATAACATTTAAAACCAATCTCATTAGATGCTGCTGAGGTATATTCCTTTACATAAAATAAAGGGAGGTAATTTGTCATAAATTCAGTCAAAAATTATCTACCCTGATTGTCCGAGTCCATCTGATGGCATAAATGGCATTTCAAATCAGTATCTTCATTGGTTACTGAGATACACTCATTTTAATTTGAAACAAAGGGAGGTAATTTGACATAAAATCAGTCCATAGTTATCTACCCTGATTGTCTCAGTCCAACTAATGATAATAATGAAATTTCAAATGAGTCCTATAAAAGCTTACTGAGATAAATCCATTTTTATTAAAATCAGGGGAGATAATCATACATTGGTAGAAGATACAGAGTAAAAGCTTTCACAACAATATATTAGAAAAGTATTCATATCGATAAACGTTCAATCAAGAGTTATCTAACATGACTATTTCCTACCATGGAAGACATAAATAATGTTTCAAACCAATCTCATTAGAAGCTGCTAAGTATATTCATTTACATAACAATAAGGGGAGGTAATTTGTCATAAATTCAGTCAATATGTATCTTCACTGATTGTCCAAGTCAATCTGATGGCATAAATGAAATTTCAGATCAGTATCTTCATTAGTTACGGAGATATACCCATTTTGATTTGAAATCAAGGGAGGTAATTTAAAACAACAGCTCGTCGAACATGAAATGCCCTCCTTGATGCATTCAGTAATTGCACAAGGAACAGAAATTATATGCTCACTGTAAACAAAAGTTCTACCATTCTGGTTTAATCTGACCTAGACCTTTGACCTATTAACCTAACAAGAGATTACAGAGTGATTTTGGCGCCATCCACTGAGCCATGTTTCAATGTTCCAAATTTCAAGACTAGCTCAAGGTCAAAATCAAGGTCAAATTTCATTTCGGTACAAAGCAATGTGTATGTGGTCCAAATTTGAAAACTGTGGCTTGAGAAATGTGAAAGCAGGTCACTAGATCAATTTCAAGGTCAAAGTTCATTTCAGTATGTGCTTCAAATTTGGAGGCCCTAGCTTGAGAAATGTGAAAGTAGGTAATAGGTAAAAATCAATGTCAAATTTCAATTCAGAAAACAAAAATATGCATACGGTCCAAATTTGAAGCCTGTAGCTTCAGAAATGTGAAAGTAGGTCAACCTCAAGATCAAAGTTCATTTCGGTACACAAAACTATGCATGTGGTTCAAATTTGAAGGCTGTAGCTTGAGAAATGTGAAAGTAGGTCACTAGGTCAAAATCAAGGTCAAATTTTGTTTCGGAACACAAAACTATACAAGTGGTCCAAATTTGAAGGCTGTAGCTTGAGAAATGTAAAAGTAGGTCACTAGATCAATTTCAAGGTCAAAGTTCATTTCAGTATGTGCTTCAAATTTGGAGGCCCTAGCTTGAGAAATGTGAAAGTAGGTAATAGGTAAAAATCAATGTCAAATTTCAATTCAGAAAACAAAAATATGCATACGGTCCAAATTTGAAGCCTGTAGCTTCAGAAATGTGAAAGTAGGTCAACCTCAAGATCAAAGTTCATTTCGGTACACAAAACTATGCTTGTGGTTCAAATTTGTAGGCTGTAGCTTGAGAAATGTGAAAGTAGGTCACTAGGTCAAAATCAAGGTCAAATTTTATTTTGGAACAAAAAACTATGCATGTGGTCCAAATTTGAAGCCTGTACCCTTAAAAATGTGAAAGTAGGTCAATAACAAGGTCAAAGTTTTTTTCTGTACACAAACCTATGCATGTGGTCCAAATTTGAAGGTAGTAGCTACAGAAATGTGAAAGTAGGTCACTAGGTAAATCAAGGTCAACTCATGTCAAGGTTCATCTGGCCACTCAAAACTATACATGTGGTCCAAATTTGAATGATGTAAGTTATGGACATGAAGATTCTAAGTTTTTCCCTATATAAGTCTATATGAACCATATGACCCCTGGGGCGGGGCCACATTTGACCCTAGAGGGATAATTTGGACAAACTTGGTAGAGGACCACTAGATGATGTCATATACAAAATATCAAAGCCCTAGGCCCTGTGGTTTTGGACAAGAGGTTTTTCAAAGTTTTTTCCTATATAAGTCTATATAAACCATGTGACCCCGGGGTGGGGCCATATCTGACCCCAGGGAAATAATCTGAACAATCTTGGTAGAGGACCACTAGATTTTGCTACATACCAAATATCAAAGCCCTAGGCCCTATGGTTTTGGACAAGATCAGAAACCATTTAACTGTTCCTGGCCAATGTGACCTTGACCTTTGACCTAATGACCTCAAAATCAATAGGGGTCATCTGCTGGTCATGACCAACCTATCAATTTTCCTGACACTAGGCCCAAGCTTTCTTGAGTTATTGCCTGGAAACCATTTTACTGTTCCTGGTCACTCTGACCTTGACCTTTGACATACTGACCTCAAAATCAATAAGGGTCATCTGCTGGTCATGACCAACCTCCCTATCAACTTTCGTGACCCTAGGCCTAAGCGTTCTTGAGTTATCATCCGGAAACCGTTTTACTGTTCAGGGTCACTGTGACCTTGACCTTTAACATACTGACCTCAAAATCAATAGGGATCATCTGCTGGTCATTTTTGACCTCCCTATCAACTTTCATGATCCTAGGCCCAAGTGTTTTCGAGTTATCATCCGGAAACCGTTTTACTATTCAGGGTCACTGTGACCTTGACCTTTGACATACAGACCTCAAAATCAATAGGGGTCATCTACTGGTGATGATCAACCTTCCTACCAATTTTCATGATCCTAAGCCCAAGCGTTCTTGAGTTATCTGGAAATGGATGGTCTACATTCTGACCGACCGATCGACCTACCGACCGACATCTGCAAAACAATATACCCCACCTTCTTCTAAGTGGGGCATAATAAAATCAGTCCATAGTTATCTACCCTGATTGTCTCAGTCCAACTAATGACAATACTGAAATTTAAAATGAGTTCTACAAGTACTTACTGATATAAATCCATTTTGATTAAAATCAGGGGAGGTAATCAAATATAAAATAACTCCAGAACCTAAGATTGGTTCTGAAAGATTCTTCATGGAATCCAAGATTTATTGTTGTTGAAGATATTTTGCAAGTTTGTATCAAATCAAACCATAAATGAAGTCTCTATATGGCTGCAAAAGCCAAAATAGCAAATTTTGGACCTTCAAGGGGCCATAACTCTGGAACCCATGACGGGATCTGGCCAGTTTTCGAAAGGAACCGAGATATTATGCCAATACAAGTTGTGTGCAAGTTTGATTAAAGCTGATTGCAAAATGTTGTCTCTATCCTGTTCACAAGCCAAAAATAGCAAATTTTAGCCCTTTAAGGGGCCATAACTCTGGAACCCATGATGGGATCTGGCGAGTTTTCGAAAAGAACCGAGATATTATGCCAATACAAGTTGTGTGCAAGTTTGATTAAAGTTGAATGCAAAATGTGGTCTCTATCCTGTTCACAAGCAAAAAATAGTAAATTTTGGCCCTTTAAGGGGCCATAACTCTGGAACCCATGATGGGATCTGGCCAGTTTTCGAAACGAACTGAGATATTATGCCAATACAAGTTGTGTGCAAGTCTGATTAAAATTGATTGCAGAATGTGGTCTCTATCGTGTTCACAAGAAATTGTGAACAGACGACGGACGGACGACGGACTACGTGACAGGTGAGCTAAAAAAAGAAACAAAATGGTTATCAAAATATTTTATTATCAAAATGTACATATATCTAACAGTATTTCATATTCCACCATTATAGTTAACAAAATCCACTGACCACAACTTTCAGTCATATGACATTCTCCAGAATATGTTTAGTATGCGCAGAATACCAGCATACTATAACATGTGCCTTGCATCTAAATCAATCAAAGGGAAAAGCTGATGTGGAGCTGACAAGAATCATGTGTTATAATTTTTGAAAGTTGGGGTGACTTTGACCTTAAACAGACAAGCTTGGAAACTGTGTTATGAACATTGTTTCCGGAGGTGAAAATCTGTACAAGGTTATTCGACACAGAGCAGACCTAGGGTAGAACTATAGCAGATAGACGGAAGTTCAAACAAGAGACAGTCTGACTGAGCATTCTAATAATATTCTTGGTACCCTGAAGAAGGCTCTGTAAAAGCCGAAAAGTTGGTCTTATAATAAAATTGTTAAACTAAACTTGCTTTGATTGTGTGGTTACATTACACTTCAGTGTCTTATTATAATAATATTCTTATTATATCTGTGCCCATTGATAATGCAACATGTAAACCTTTAATAACTACGTCATCAGTACTCAAAGAATAAATTCATCAGCTTTAACTTAAAATCACATTATACAGGTCATATGTCAATGTAAGAAATAAATAAGTTACACAAAAAGTCTATCACAAGGTGTTTCCTATCGATGATTCATAATACTTAGTCCCAATTAAGACAATTTCTGAGAGCATTTTCCCAATTCACTGGTGTTGGTGGCATTCCCAAAATGATGAAAAAAGGCCTGTCAGTACTCAAAGAATAAAATTTATCCGCCTTAAACTTAAAGTCACATTACACAAGTCATATGTCAATGTAAGAAATAAATAAGTTACACAAAAAGTCTATCACAAGGAGTTCCTATCGGTGGTTCATAATACTAAGTTCTTCTTGGTCTCTCTTGTCTGACAATGCCACCGTCAACTTGGCCAGGAACTGACTAAACTGATTCCTCACAGACTCACTGTCCTCCTCTATATTCGTGTGAACCACAGGTATGTTGCTAAAACATGTTGCTGAAAATATAGTGTTGTATGTTGCTTTATATCAAATTTAAGCCATTTTTACAGCTACTAGCCTTAAACAGAACTGAACCTAGCCTAATCTATTTGAGCCGTGCCATGGGAAAACCAACATAGTGGCTTTGCGACCAGCATGGATCCAGACCAGACTACGCAGATCAGGATCCATGCTGTTCGCTTTCAAAGACTATTATTATTAGAGAAACCATCAGCGAACAGCATGGATCCTGACCAGACTGCACGGATGTGCAGGCTGGTCTGGATCCATGCTCGTCGCAAACTCACTATGCTGGTTTTCTCATGGCATGGCTCATTTCATTATTTGATTGTAAAGCAATGCAGTTACAGTTTGTAACCAAACGCTACTTACGTTACGTAAGATTTAGTACATATTTGTATTCTATCAAATGGCAGAGAAATGATTAGTAAGTAAATAACAATGCACTTCAAGACAGAATGAACATGACAAATTATGTCATCAGTGAAAGGCTGATAATGGTCTAAAATCATACCTGACACAAATCTACCAAATAGTGCCAATTAGTTGGGTTTGTTTTGTTTTGTTTATTTACGTTATTAGGATCTAAGCAAAATATATACACAGATCAGGAAATTACAAAGAAATCTAAGTACACATTTAAAAGCAATCATTTTAAATTTTGCAAAGAATTAGAACATTTTTAGCATTTCTCTTAGGGTAAATGTCATTTTTTTAAATCAATATACATTAAACATATATATATACAGTGGTCAGGTCAGAGGAGGTGGACGAGTGCCCTTAGACAAATGCACATGCATGCACATTTAAAATAATACAACAAAATAAATCTGAATCAAATCTGAACATTGTATAACTGCTCATCTACTGATAATGTTAAATTATAAAATATTTTAAAATTCACACATCTAACAAAAAATCAATAAAAAAGTATTTTAAAAAATAAATCACTCGGCAAAAAAGGGCACTAGTCTTGCAAATCAGTAAAACTGTTGGTTAACTGAAAAAATTCAAAGCATATATATAAATCATAAATAAATCCTTTCTGCTAGCGGCAAGTCATAACAATCAGCATAAAGTGATAGCAGTGATAGTACTTTGATGAAATTTCAAAGTGATATGACAATAATCATGTGAAAACAATGACAAATTTTAAACACGATAATTTCAAAGTGTTAATTATGATCAAATGATTCCATTGGTTAAATGACAGAGATGATATAAGTGAAAATGACAATGGCCCAGTAACTACATTGCTGATTATTCACTGTACATGTGCAGTTATCCTCCAATCGCGGGAAGTCCTAAGAAACTAAAAGTAAAATGAACAAATCAAGACCTCATCATTTAAAAACTAAGGAAAAGCTACTATCTACAGACAACACTAGGTGACAGTGGCTTACCAGTTGGATGGGCTGGTGCATTGGCTATATACATGCAATGTGCAATAAATGTGTTCTTTATATATAATATTAGGGCAATCACATTCTGGTTACAGATAAGATTATAAAGAAAATTGTTGTATCATTCATACTTAAATCATAAGAATATACATGCCCTACTTCAGTGTCATACTTCAAATTCACAGCAGAAATACCGTAAGAATTACAAGGGGGCCGTTTGTAAAACACATATGCTCCCTTTTCATGATAGTCTATCGGAGATCACTGGGTGTGTAATTTACAATCTGAAGAGTGTACTGTAGTATACATTGGCCTTTGACCTAATGACACAAAAACTACCAACCATAGATAAGCATGCTATGAAGTTGTGTCCATGACCTTTAACCTCCAAACTAACTTATCTTCCACAATCACACTATGAAGTATGATAGCCAAAGGCATACATACTCTCCAGCTATTGATGCAAAACCATTGTAAGTATCAATGTCAGTTTGACCTTGACCTTTCACTTAAAGACTCAAAAACAGTTGGAAGTATCTACTGATCGTATACATTCATCTCATGAAGTTTGATAGTGCAAGGCCATAGTAACCTCCAGATATGGATCGAAATCTGTTTTCCATGTCTAGGTCACTGTAACCTTAACCTTTGACTTACTGAACCCCTAATAGAGGGGACACCTAATGATAGTAGACAATAATGCTATGAAATTTAATGGTCACAGGCCTAAGCTTTCTAAAGCTTTTGATCATAAAACTATATATAATACAAGGGCACTGTGACCCTGACCTTTTACCTTGTGGCACACAAGACCAACAGTGAGCAAAACAGTACACCCACTTCTGTGACATGGTTGGGCATAAAAATTTATACAGATTATAAGAAATCTGTTTTTTCTTAAACGTTAATTGTTGTAATGATTAAAGATAGGAACAATCACATTGCATAGTTTTATAGGCTTACATATTTCTTCATTAATATATAGGTGTACTTCGGACATTGAGGATTTGACAATATTACAGGCGATTTGGTTGAGAATTTAGCAACACAAACAGGCTGCTATGAGAACTAGTACCTGATCTGTGCCACCTTTATGGCCGATCATTTGTTAAATACTGTATTACTGTAACTAAAATACATTCATGCCACAACTATTTTGACTTTAGAAGTAAGGACAAAACCCCATGTTCACAAAACAGTTTTCCGTCTCAGCTGAGTCTTAGACTGAAATTTTTGCAGCAAATTTTACGAGAACTTTAAAATTAAATTCTAAATAAGACTGACCATCCATACTGAAAAGCCACTTGAAAAAAAGTCATTAACTTAACATCTAATTTCAAACATGCGATTTCGATATAAGTGACAAACAATCTAAGTTCAGACTTAAAATGTTTTGTGAACATAAGGCCTGTTATTGTGTGCGAAATGTCATAACGTTATGGTGAAAAGTTAAAGCAAGTCCGTAGATACAAGGAGACAAGAAACAGGATCTCTTAGCTAAGCGTAGGTGTAACATTGACTTTTACGCAAGGGATCTGAAGTTATGTGCAAGATACTTTCATACTATGATGAGCATTTGGGACCAGCATTTGGGACAAGCATTTGGGACCAGCATTTGGGACCAGCATCTGTTAACAGAGTCTAAACATAAAATATGATCAATGGCACTTGTAGTCTAAATCAATGGTAAGGAAGAAAAAGGAGACAAAAAGTTCAGAAACCTATTTCTTTGGAAGTACCAAAAATAGTCTTAAAAAAGAATGATGTCAAAATTATATGACATGCCACCTGAATGTGTTTGAATTTTGGAAGAATTATATGATGAAGTCTAAAATTGGGGCTTATTAAGAAAAGATATGAAAGTCACAATATGTGCATGTCCCCTTCTATTGATAATGTATACTGCAATTCACCGCTGAAGAAGTTGAATACATAAACTCAAATGAAGCTGTAATATCATACAGTCCAACGAAAAGGGGTCTAACTCAGGAAAGAACAATAGGGCATAATAGTCCTGACAATGTGTGCATGTCCACTTCATGCTGATGATGCATACCAAACTGCATTTGAATTGGTTGGAAACTATAGAAGGAGTCGAGTACACAAGGTACAGATTGTAATAATGTTAAGTCCAAAAAAGGGGCAAAACACAGTACCTATTAATCAAATATAAGTCATAAAATTATGCACCTTCCGAATTTTCATTTGAATTGGATGGAAACTGTAAAAGTCAAGTACAAACGGTACATATGTAGTTGTAATATTGTTAAGTAAAAAGATCTTATACATTATCAGTAATTAAAATATATTTTAAACTAATTCACTGTTGTTAAAGGCACTGACCTCCAGATTTGGCTAAAAATAATCTTTCTTTCAAACTGAAGTTTGGTCATATTATGAACATTAGAATATGAGTTTTTGTTTCTAAAATATTTTAAAAATTCTAAATCAAGAAAAAAAGATGACCGCTTCGGGAATCGAACGCCGGACCGCCACGGCAATAAAGACATTTTCCCGTCATCGTAACCAATAGCGCTTTAACGGAATTAGTGAATTATGACTTCAAAATATAGATATTTATAATCAAGAAAGTTTACCCGGAGTAAAGCGTTACAAACACTTTTTGATTTTCATCGTAAAAACAGCAAATTCTCATGTGTTTCCGTAACATATAGTTTGTCAGTAATTAAGTTTTAAAGCCTTCTTAAGAAATATAGCATTTATTTCCAGATATCTAAAAAAAATAATTTGTTGTTGTTGTCGAACGATCTGGAAGCCAGTCCCTTTAAAACATAATTAAAACCTGTTGGAAATGTATACGAATTGCTGCCCCAAGACCTGTTGTACGAATTTGAAGGTTTACAAATGTAACTACTGTTGTGCTGTACTCACTAACATTCATTACTCCTCGAAAGATTGTGCAATTAAAAACTTCAGCCAGTAAAGAGGAAAGTAAACTGTATCATATTGTTTGCAAAGACTCACATAATTGTGCTCTCTCTCTGTCTGGAGCGCTTGGTTTATGGTGAGCAAACACACAACAAGACGTCTCCTTGATACCCTGGTCGTCTATAAAATATGCATACCTGCAATAAAAATAGTTCTCAATTTCATACATAAGCACGGGTGAGGTATAACCTTTGACGGCTAGACCATTTTATAACAATGAATTTAAAATTGCATTTTTTAAATGCTTTGTGGTGAAATATGTATCAAACAATGCTACCAACTACTACAGAAAAACACCATGAAAGAAACTTATCATATAAATATCTCACACTTTTCCATAAATGTGAGAGTTCACGCTATATCTTTATTTATCACATGTTTGACGTCGCAGAAGTGTGATAAAGCCATTACTTAAAAATGGTAATACACTAGTGTAATAAAGCTTTGACGTCGACGTCGTTTATAGCACAGGAGACGTTGGTCAAATTGACTTGTTTACATAGGAAAAGAAAGTAGAATTTTTGATGTTTCGACAGGAAAAGTTAACATGTGATAAAAAGAATATTACATTTGTGACTTTCCACATTGAATTTATTAAACTTGTTGAATAAAATTGATAAAATGCTCGACAGAACCTCGCATTTTATTATTTTATTCAACTCTTAAGAAATTCTAGTATAATAATAATTCAATATGAAAAGACACTCGTGTAATATCCTCTATGTATGCATGCAAAAAAGACTTAAAAATAAAGGAAAAAATATTTGTGGTAATAAAACGTTGTGCCATTCTTTGACATTACATTATGTGTCAGTATATAAATATTTGTCAAAAAGCTAGATTTTTAAAACCAACATAAAAATCATAAATGCCTAAGTATAAATGGCATACCGATATGATATTATTTTACAAATCATATGCAATTTTAGTAAATACCCCCTCCTGCAAATACAGGGCTACTTTTGATAATAAAACTTTGAGTCCCAGACTGACATTTAGTAAGTGTGTAATATACTACCAATGACTTTAGGGAATATCATACAACATGATTTGAGTGAACTAAAAGAAAGGCTGTACCAGTTTTCTAGATCTTTATCATGATTGGGCTGGTCAGGATTATAAACAAAAATGATGCCTGTTGTATCTTTTGCCATTGCAGGCCAACATGCTTCAAACCTGAAATAGTAAAACGAATGTGAGACAACAAATTCTGTCATGATTATTTTCATGCTTTATTCTTCAAACTTTTTTCTGCAGCAAAAATAACGCAAATACCGGTAGTCTCTATTCCAAGTTTTAGTTTTCAACAGCTATTGTAAAATTTCTGCCTACTGTGTATTTTATTTACACTGTACATTTAATTATTTGTATCTACACCCAGTTCTTACTTTTTATCCCCACTACAATCCCACAACTCCACCTCAACGGCTGACTGCCTGCCATGACCAGCACCTGGGTTATGATTTTCAAACTCAAGGATTCTGAAAGTATAGATGGTTGAATAATTATTTCATTTAGTGCAATGCATAATTGATACCAATACATTATTATTGTAGTATGTAACAGCCAAGTTCCTGGCAAGCTTTTCTTTTCACACAATATTACTCTGTAGGATGGTTGTATGCCAAAATGCTGAATAAATAAGGTAAACACATCTATATACTTAATAGAGACAAACATTGAAACAGCACTGCAGTAGATACAGAACAATATGGCCACAAAATCAACTAGAACATATGAAGCCCTAATCCAACTATGCGATAGTCCAAGCCTTTGAAAAATCACACTTTAACTCCAACTGCAGCAGCTGTTTCCTGTTTCTGGCAAACAAATTGAAAGTTATAAAGGAGTAAAAAGGAAATAGTATAATTCTAATTAAAATAGAAAATCTGCTCAACTTAAAAATCCATAAGGCTTTTATTTTTTATGTTAAAAACAGATATAGTTGCTATCCAAATAGATGTTATGAATAATTAGATGGTTAGAAAATCTAAATACCTGTTCCTAATTTTAGAAAGAACTATCTAAGAAAGTCTTTGTTTTTGGGGAACTAGTATAAATGACCAAAATTCTTGGTTAGCAAGAAAGCATCTGGCTGTTGCAGAGGGTGAAGGTCACCATGGATTGTACATGATAACAATTTTTAGAATTTTTTCTTCTTTGGTATTTTTTTTAAAGTTTATATGTTGGACTTTTAAAATGTACACCAAAAAATCTTTTGCAATTAACATTTATTATTTGATAGCAGATGAAATACCAGGCACAGAATAACGAGAAAATGGCATACAAAAACCACAACTAACCTCACTCCTTGAGTTGGATGATATTCCCCGCTAGAAGTGTCTGTTGCATCTGCTAGGAAATTTGACAATGCAGTTTTGCCACTCTGTAAAAATACAAATGAAGTTAGTCACTGGAGGAAATTAACACTTAACCCTCTAACAAGAATCTGAGCAAAAATTCCTCAAAAGCGCATAAGAGTTTTCAAATTTACTGAAAAAATGTAATAATGTCAAATTGTCTTTCTAGCATTACATCTATGGGGTGAATATTAGTTAACGTGAGAAAAGAATTCTAATAGGCTGACGGGTCCAACAACAGCTAAGATAATAATGCAAAATATGATATGGAATATTAGCAATAGAAATTGTGATTAGAAAAGAAATGGCATTAAAAAATAAAAACACTGCTTTCTGGTCTGGGACTAGATGGTTGCACAGCCACCTTGTAAGCACAAAGGTCTGGGATGGTGACTATAGTATATAGCCAGGCAGTTTATTTCACAAAACAACTGACTGAAGAAATAATGAAAATGTTTGATACTCAAAGGTGACCTGTAATTGCCTGAAGCTTAGAAGTAAAGGTGCATCTGTCTAGATAATCTTGATAGGATTTGAATGTAACTTGGAAAGTTGATGGCAACAAGATGATGGTAGATGGAATCTAAGCATGATGGGTAAATTGTTGTTAAAACTGTTGAAAAGATTTTAAATAAAATGAAACTTTGCAAACCCGAATCCAATATACTTTATTGGAGACAAAAGCTGAAGGCGTAATCTTGAAGGCACACAACGCCAATTGGAGGTAGGTATGGAAGGATTTTAGGGGGTCTCCCCTGGACATTGTTTAAAAACAGGTATGTAAATGGTACTGTGGTACATTTTTGGATCTAAATTCTGAGCACCCAAGTATCACTAATATCTTAAAGGCACCTGGCCTCAAGATCATACAACAACAAAAAAAAAGAGAAAATTTTCAGGTATCAGAAAATTAATGCTATATGTCTTAAGAAAGCTTTGAAACTTAACAGACTATATGTGTGGAAACATTTAGTTGTTTTTACTCATTTTAACACTGAAAATTGCAAAGCCTTTGTACCATTTTAATGAAAGATTATTTTTAGCAAAAATCTGGAGTTCAGTGCCTTTAACACCATTTTGTTCTGGTCCTAAAATGATACAACTATTATTTGCCTTAATTAGGATTTATTTTGAAAGATTTCCTTTTTCATAAGAGCAAAAGACATCACTCTCACTGAAAATATTGGAAAGAACCATTTATGCAGCAAGGACAAACATTATTGTATAAACTAAACCCTTATTCAAATACCAATTCTTAGACTAATCCTTCACTCTGTATATAACCCAATGATTGGATTTCAACTCCTATGGATATAATCAGGGACTACCTTAGCCTTGAAAATTTCCAGGAGAAATAGGGAGAAGTTTTGAAATTTAGAGAGAGGTTTGGCAAATGTGAGACAGAACATTGCTTACACACATAAATAACAATGACATTGTTTATTCAGTTACATTTTTAGTATGATCTATTTATGAGATATAAATAAAAACAGTGCAATGTTTCAACAGTACATAAATCATTAACAACTTGAAGCACCTTGTACTTAATATTTCCTGGATTAATTCTCTACTGTATGTTAAAGCCTTTCAAGGACAGCCTTCATCAACCTATTCAATGTTTGGCTCACAAAAGTATGTTTTCGTTAACCTAGACACTCAAATTTTTTATATACTTTCTTTAATTTGACAAACTGCAGAGTTTTATTTTCACGTAAAAAATTAAGTTGGTTAAATTTATTACCTCCCTTTATACATATCAATGAACTGAAATAGTTTTCTGCTATTTTTCTCAAACAAAAAATTTGTATTTAACTTTATAATTTATGTTTTTTTAGGAAAGAAATACACAGAACGAAAAATAACTAGAAAATGCTTTTGTAAAAAAGCGCATGTCTCCCCCAATGCAAAGTCCTATAGGCAAGAAGTCAATAGGGGTCAGGAGCGAAAGTCAAAGAGACACTGATGGTTGGCTGCAATAGGGATCATCTACATGGCATGTCCAGTCATCCCGCTAAATTTCAACACTCGTGGCCTAGTGGTTCTCAAGTCACTGTTCAGGCTCCTGTGACCCTGACCTTTGATCAAGTGACCTCAAAATAAATAGGGGTCATGTACTCTGCATGTCCAATCATCCTATTAAATTTCAACATTGTAGGTCAAGTGGTCTCAAGTTATTTCCAAAAAATGATTTTACATGAACAGGCAACTGTGACCTTGACCTTTAATAGACCGACCCCAAAATCAATAGGGGTCATCTACTCTGCATGTTCAATCATCCTATGAAGTTTCAACATTCTGGGTCAAGTGGTTCTCAAGTTATTGATCGGAACTGGTTATCAATGTTCAGGCCCCTGTGACCTTGACCTTTCACAGAGTGACCCCAAAATCGTTAGGGGTCATCTACTCTTTATGACCAATCATCCTGTTAAGTTTCAACATTCTGGGTCAAGTGGTTCTCAAGTTACTGACCCGAAATGGTTTTCAATGTTCAGGCCCATGTGACCTTGACCTTTAATGGAGTGACCCAAAAATCGATAGGGGTCATCTACTGTGCATGTACAATCATCCTATGAAGTTTCAACATTCTGGGTCAGGTGGTTCTCTAGTTATTGATTGGAAATGGTTTTCAATGTTCAGGCCCATGTGACCTTGACCTTTGACAGAGTGACCCAAAAATCAATAGGGGTCATCTACTCTTCATGACCAATCATCCTATGAAGTTTCAACATTCTGGGTCAAGTGGTTCTCTAGTTATTGATCGGAAATGGTTTTCAATGTTCAGGCCCCTGTGACCTTGACCTTTGACAGAGTGACCACAAAATCAATAGGGGTCATCTACTGTTCATGACCAATCATCCTATGAAGTTTCAACATTCTGGGTCAAGTGATTCTCTAGTTATTGATCGGAAATGGTTTTCAATGTTCAGGCCCCTGTGACCTTGACCTTTGACGGAGTGACCCCAAAATCAATAGGGGTCATCTACTCTTCATGACCAATCATCCTATGAAGTTTCAACATTCTGGGATCAAGTGGTTCTCTAGTTATTGATCGGAAATGGTTTTCAATGTTCAGGCCCCTGTGACCTTGACCTTTGACGGAGTGACCCCAAAATCAATAGAGGTCATCTACTCTTCATGACCAATCATCCTATGAAGTTTCAACATTCTGGGTCAAGTGGTTCTCTAGTTATTGATCGGAAATGGTTTTCAATGTTCAGGCCCCTGTGACCTTGACCTTTGACGGAGTGACCCCAAAATCAATATGGGTCATCTACTCTTCACGACCAATCATCCTATGAAGTTTCAACATTCTGGGTCAAGTGGTTCTCTAGTTATTGATCGGAAATGGTTTTCAATGTTCAGGCCCCTGTGACCTTGACCTTTGATGGAGTGACCCAAAAAAAAAATGGGGGTCGTCTACTCCAGCAGCCCTACAACCCTATGAAGTTTGAAGGTTCTAGGTCAAATGGTTCTCCAGTTATTGCTCAGAAATGAAGTGTGACGTACGACGGACGGACGGAAGGACGGACAGGGCAAAAACAATATGTCTCCTGGGGGAGACATAAATATAACACAAGAGCACCGCCTTGCGGGTGCTGACGCTCATCTGATTTTTTTTTTGTGTAATATAAATATTGTCCTACCCATGATTTTCTAAGTCTAAAAAGGGGCATCATTCTTGCAAAAAGCAGGATAGAGTTATGTTTCTTGATGTTCAGTGTCCACTTATGATGGTGAAAAACTGTTGCAAGTTTTAAAGCAATAGCTTTGATAGTTTATGAGGAAAGTTGACTTAAACATAATACTCAACCAAGAAAATGATTTTCTAAGTCCAAAAGGGGCAATAATTATTGCAAAAAGCAGGATGGAGTTATGTTGCTTGTTGTACAGGGTCAGCTTATGATGGTGAACAAGTGTTGCAAGTTTCAAAGCAACAGCTTTGATAGTTTAAGAGAAAAAGTTGACCTAAACATAAAACTTAACCAAGAAATCTGATATTTTCTAAGTCCAAAAGGGGCCATAAATCTTGCAAAAAGCAGGATGGAGTTATGTTTCTTGCTGTACAGGGTCAACTTATGATGGTGAACAAGAGTTGCAAGTTTTAAAGCAATAGCTTTGACAGTTTAGGAGAAAAGCTGACCTAAACATAAAACTTAACCAAGAAAACTGATTTTCTAAGTCCAAAAGGGGCAATAATTCTTGCAAAAAGCAAGATGGAGTTATGTTTCTTGATGTACAGGGTCTGCTTATGATGGTGAACAAGTATTCCAAGTTTCAAAGTAATAGCTTTGATAGTTTTGGAGAAAAGTTGACCTAAACATAAAACTTAACCAAGAAATCTGATATTTTCTAAGTACAAAAGGGGCCATAAATCTTGCAAAAATCAGGATGGAGTTATGTTTCTTGCTATACAGAGTCAGCTTATGATGGTGAACAAGTATTCCAAGTTTCAAAGCAATAGCTTTGATAGTTTAGGAGAAAAGCTGACCTAAACATAAAACTTAACCAGGCAACGCCGACGCCGACAACCGCTCAAGTGATGACAATAACTCATCATTTTTTTTCAAAAAATCAGATGAGCTAAAAATGGTTAGATTATAAACTAATCCCGATGAAGAACTAAATGTCTTATAAAACTCGTTCAGGCTAAAAATCATTTCTGCCGTAGACCACCCTGGCAGCAAAAATTTCGAAACGATATTTTTTTTGTCAAATTTTGATTCGAAACCATGATCACTGGATAAGACATCTTCTTACATAGCAACTATTACTGACACATTGTGCTTTGGAAATTTGGAAGTTATCGGTGTTTTTCGAATGATTTTGTCCGATTTGGTCAACTTAAATTATTTTTATTTTTCTTTAACCATCATTTACTGCAATCACACCCCAAACTGATTGCCAACTATTATCAATTGGCTTCCGGGGTATTAGCAGCCAATTTAGCAGCGTCAACCTGAAATTGAGTGATCATCTTGTGTTGTCATGGTTGGGTACCTTTCACTGCGCGTGCCTCCCATTGACATTCTGTGTATTGTGTTTACTGACTTTACATAAGCATATAATCTCGGCGCACTTGATTGCTGAATGTTTATCTTTCATCCAATTTTAGGGCGACTGGAAACTAGCTTTTCTTAGAGGGAAGGGCGAAGTGAAATAAATTATTCTAAGGCGAAGTTATCACTCAACTTCGCCCAAAATGCTAAGTTCATAATACGACCAAAATTCCATTTTAATGATTACCTTACCCCAATGACCCGATGTGTCCGCTATGGCCATTCCCTAAGTTATAGGTTAATTACTGCAACCACTGACTATTACAAGTTTTCTTATTTTCCGAGAACTGTGTACCATTGGAACCAACTTCCCCCCAGTGTCGCCCACCTCCCTACCCTAGAGCAGTTCAGTGCCGCAGTTTGCAGCCTTGAACACGCCTCGCCCTAGTTATCCTGCAAACTCAAGTTTTAACCTTTTTATATCACCAAAGTTATTTTTTTTAGTTTCTTCCACTCTAAATTTTTATTACAGGGATCATCCTACAAGGCGATTTGAGCAATAACGTCGCTGTAAAGTCGGCCACTTCGTCTAATTATCGCCTCCAGGCGAAATCCGAATCGCCGAGTTTTTCTGCGTGTTGTAATCTGTTTACTTAAAGTTGTAAAACTTTATGCATATTCTAGATTAAATTACCCATAAATCCATAGTCATACCCGCCTACTCGCCTGTCAAACTTCAGCCAATCGTATCGTTAATATCCCACAGTGTTAATCAATAATATTGTAAGCCGCCGCCATTTTGAAAATTTTCAGTCGGCGTGTAAAAAGCCGATAAACTTAACGAGTGCATGATCTTATGCATCAACAGTATATTATTTATTGATTTTATTATTTTAAAACTTACTTCAAAAAATATTTCAAATACGACGAATTTCTATAAATGAATTGCCCGGGTGCTGTGGATAAAAAAATACGATTCCGCAGACGTCTGAACTGCCGTACAAAATTATTGCAAAAAAGATCGCCAATATCTACGAGTTTGGTACTATTTTCGAAAAGATTAATAAATATATCAATTAAATGTATAAATCTAAACAATTTGATGCAAGAATCGAGCATTATTAAAGCACGAGAATCGAAACATGAATGAAAATTTTCACGGCGTTTCGATCGTGCACCTGATAAACTTACGAGTTTCGGACGTGTAAATTTCTGATAAAAATTTTAAGGCGACTTTTTCATAGCTAAGTTAATACTTTATTTATACTTTCATGAAAACAATACCGGTAATACAATAATCAATTTCCTTAAATAATTACTGTTTATTTATAAGTTATAGCAAGACCCACAGAAAGTGGAAATCTATAATTATAGGCTGGAAACTGAATACTATGCCAATTTTTCTCCTTAAATTCCTCGATTTCTCCCTAAATTCTGCGGAGGGAGAAGTCACTTCTCCCTAAAATTTTTACCTAGGATGATCCCTGTATCACTATATTCTTTCTCTTTATGATTTTGACATGCAAATCGTCTACGTTCCAGCAAGGGGTTTGACGTCCACAGAAGACAGAATGCAGTCCTTGTATAATAAATTGTGCTAGTACTGTAAATACTTTTTGTTTCTCAATGCATATCAAAAGAAAAAATTATTTCGTGCAAAATCTTTACCCTCAATTCATACATTTTCAACGGACATTCAGTTTCCAGTTAATTTGCATACCCTGCACATGTAAAGTGGTTAGCACAAGATATTAAGTTGAATACACAAGGGTGGCCTCATTTCACACTTCTCTATTCTTTGTGATTAACGGCTCTTCTGCAGCCGCCTTCAGTGTATTTGAAAAAAATTAATTTGCACTGCTCTGGTAAAAACGTGCGAACTTCATCGAAAACTAAGAAAAAACTAGTGGGTGCCGAAAATAGGAACAAAGGACGAGTTGACTGGGGGCGAATTGACTAAAACCTCGTAGATCAAATTTTCCCCGTCGATTAGGCAGCGCCTTATTTCAAATCAGATTCGCTGTATGTTTTTTAATTGAATCGTACCGTTCTGTTACTCACCTCACATGGTCCTAATACTAAAATCTTTGCCTTAAACATCTTTAATCCACAAAAATCTTGTATTTAAGCGACGATTTCCTTGGAATGCGTCTGTCGCGATATCTACTTCCGGCGGTACTGGAAGAAATGCACGCCGTAATTATTTTCAAGTTTTTTTCCATAGTTTGAACACCACTAAATTAGAGTAAGCTTTTTTTTGATAAACCATTAGCTACGCCTTGTTTTGAAGGGTAGAACATTTATGCAAGAAGGATAACAATACTTGTTTTTATGGGGATGTTTCTTTCCCACTTCAAAAGATTTTAGGTCATGTCAATTCTCCAACTGCATTTGGTAAAGTAATGAAACGTTTTAAGACACTTCGCATATTTGGTTTTCAAACACTTTACAGTTGGATGCTATGCTTTCCTCTTTGATTGTGTCTGGGGGAACAGTTTGAGGACTCTGTGATATACAGTTCTTAGATTCCATCGGGGCTGAGCTGTTTTGATATATATGTCCTGTAGTCTGTTTCTTTTGGGTCTTAATGAATCCCCTGTATCCAAACCAAGCACCAACAATTCTACACCCCTCCCAAAGCATTACAAAAAATAGATTCAGCATCCCTAACACCTTTTTAATACCAAAACAAATTCCATCCCGTTGAAACTTTAAAAACAACGGCTCTTAATAAACTATAACATTCTGTATTTAATCCTATTCTGATCTTCCACTCCTGTTTTAATCATTTAACCATAAGAAGGGCGACAGGTCAGAATCAGCCAACTACATGCCCATATCCATTACAGGTTTTCTCTGGAAAGCACTAGAACCTATAGTGTCCACATCAGTTACCAAACAATTTATAGGCTCGACATTCTGTACCCTCTTCAACATAATATCCGACAGAAAAAGATCATGCGTAACCCAACTAATTATGCATGTAAACGACCTTGTCAACTCGGGTTACAAGGAACAACAATTGATCCAAACCTATTGGATTTTAGTAAAGCATTAGACAAGGTGAGTCATGTTTATAATGTGATAATCTTTAGTTATGACACAGACTGACTTCACCAAACACATGGCAACAGAAGAAACATTCGCCATAAGTAAAGGTAAGCTTTATATAACGTCGCATAATCCAACATACAACACGAGCTACAAAGCTCTTGTGCGACAAACTAGGTATCCAGTAACAGATAATTACTTGCGTTTATTTTACCTCCTGGTACAACCCTTTCAATGCTGAGTGCCAAGCAAGTGAGCTACCAGTACCATTTTTCATGTCTTTGGTATGACGCGGCCGGGGATTGAACCCCAGACCCCCGCACTCAAAGCGGACACTGTATCACTAGGCTATTGAAGCGGAAGTTATAACCTGTCATTAATTGCTTTCTAATTGGATTAGTTATTCCTCTTGCAACTGCCGGTGAATTTCGCTATAACATTACCTGTAACAATGTTTACTTTAGATAATATTTTATTTATTATTGAAAACTCTAAAACATAAGTTATTGTTCATTGATTTCAGCTGTATATATTAAACTACATGATTTTCAACAGGGATCCTTGCGTCTAACATTTGACAGTAAACGTTGATAAATACAGACTCTAGAATATTCCGTCTTTGGAATATATAGATTTCATAGGCATATTGAAAGGACAAACATGTCTGAAAATAGTCTGACAGCGACTGCATGTATAAAAATTTCTTTGTTACGCTTCCTGATTATTTTCTTCACCTGATCCATATGTTTCATCGTATTACAGCACATTTTGGAAACAAGTGTTCACTTTATAGGTTATCTCCCAGTACTAGTATTGTCATCATTTTACGTGCTTAGCAAAGTTCTTAAATAGAAATTGGTCTAAATCATTATCATTCAAATGCTGATATAACAGCACTAAGTGAGAGGTGTTGCACATTTCATTACCTCTCATGAACAGAATCAATCAAACCGAGGCTTGGTAGCATTCTATGTTTCCAAAATCGTTTTACAGATTTTCATACTCTGTTAACTTTAGGGGTGAATGCGACAGAAGTCTGAGCGCAACAGCATATAGATAAAAACACACTTAGATTTCGTTCGCATTCACCCTTCGTGATGTAATATACTGATCAATGGGCTTTAAATCTTGGATTAAGTTCAAAGTCATATTCCATTGGAACCCTTCTGTAGTCACCATTCACATATTTCTTGCACTTCTGTCTCAGATGAAACAACACCAGAACAGCAAATGCACCAACAAACACCCCGCCGACAGTAGCTGCTACTAGAGCTGACCCTGTGTATTGTCGTGAAGGGTCGCTGTAAAACAGAAAGACATAGTGTATTAAAATTTTCAAGACGTATATTATTTCTTTATATTTTTATACATAAATATTTATTTTTAATAATACGATTTGTGAAGTATGTTGTAACCAAAAGGAGAACAATTTATTGCCTTACAGTCATGGTAAATTTTATCCCAATTATAAGAATTTTATGTTGCTAAACCAGTATATATACTACTATTTTAATAAGTATGTATATATTTTATGCCTGTACTGTTATTTAGTGCATAACTAATAAAGGGTGAAAGCTGTTGATTACCATATGACTTTAAATGCTATATAAACAAACTAGAACACAGAGGAGGCATCTATAGCAAGAGCCAGCTGTCAATTTGTAACGACCCCAAAACATGTCTTTATAAATTTTTCACTTACTTTCTGCCTTGGCATGGGTCTTCTGAAATACGTTCATCTTTCGAATTTTGTTCAGCGAGGCTATTTTCATGATATATGTGAGTCTTTTCTGCTTTGTATAAAGTTCTTTGAATTTTCTTTGTTGGTTTTGCATTGGTAGTTGTTGTCTTCAGTTTATGATTATCGTGTATATTTCTGTTTTGGGCTGCTACATTTTCAGTTTTCTTAATGGTTTCATTTTTGTCAGGACCAAATGACAATGAGTTGCCACTGGGACTTTTAAAAATCGTGGTTGAAACTGTTGTATGCCTTGTCACAGTCGGTTGTTGTGGCTGAGTAGTCTTGTATAGCTTTTCTGACTTGATATTAGCTTTACTTTCAGTAACTTTCTTATTAGTTGTACTTTGTAGTCGATGTGGTTTTGATTTCTTTGGCGGCATTGGACGCACGTGATCATTTTTCAGTTCTTCTTTGAACGTCGTTGTAGTTAATGTACCTTTTCGTTCATTTACAGTCAAATTATTTTGCCCCTTCTTAAGAGAACTAAAGAAGGGCCTTGTATGTTTTGACATTGTAGGATTATTGGAAGTGCTTTTTCGGAATTCAGTAAATTTGCTCACAACTGCATTTTCAGTACTTTTTGTAGTTGTGTCTTCATTTGAAATAGTTTCGGGTTTTATCACATTTTCCGTATGCTTATCGAGCATCTGCTCGTTTAAGACCGTTTTATCAGTTTCCTGCATCGGAATAGTATAATATTTATCACGGATTGTTGCCTCAGAATTATCAGTCATACCATTATCTGGGTTTACTCTAACACGTTCATGTTTGTTAGTTGGTTTTGTTACTGCATATGACAACATAACATGTTCATTTTTTATACCAGTGTCGTTGTATTGTATACGACTGTGCTCTTTTACACCATTTTTGATATCCTGTTTTAAATAATCCTTTTCTTTCTTTACCTCCTGATCTTCATTTCTTTCTTTCCCTGGTATTTTCTCTATTTTATCATTGTAAAGTTTGGGAATATCATGTTCTGATGCGTATGAACTATTTATTTTTTCCTCTTCCTTCCCCTCTTTATTAACTTCTCCTTCTGTTTCATTTTGTGTTTGTTTAATGTTATCAGATTGTTGTTCATGGTCATAAAACTTCGGTTTACCGTTTTCGGATACCTCTGGAATTTTTACTTTTAGTTTTTCCTTCAACACATTTTCGTCTGTTACTCCGTCTCCTTTATTTTCCGTTTTCACATTTTCACGCGACTTCCCGTTTCCTTTATCAGTAGACAAAGATTCATTATATTCTGTTGAATGTGAAATTTCACTTTTCTTAGTGGACTTTATCTGGTTATTTATTTTCAGCTCTGACTCGTCTATATCATTATTAGCAATATAAGCTTTATTTACGTAAGCTTCCTCGTTTTCACCTGTATTTGAAGTTTCGCCTTCTTGGTCTGGAATCAAATTGGCTTTGTCGCCTGAATGTTTTAGTATACTGTTTTTCTCTTCAAAAGTTTCACTATGTGCCTTTTTTACTGACTGTTCTAGATCTGATGTATGTAGTTCTTTGTTAGTGTTTTTAAAATATGTGTCATCAGTTTTTTGCCACTCTTGACTCTTTGACGGATCAGAATCTTTCATAGTGTCTGTTTTCTTTTTGATATTTGTTTGTATATAATTTGCTTTATGATCCAATTTGTAGTTGTTTGACAGAGCAAGACGTTTTATATCCTCAAGTAAATTCTTGTTTATACCCGCATGTAAATTGTCCTGGTCTTTCGAGAGTGTTGTGCTGAAATATTATTTTTCGATGAAACAACAGTGTGAAATTGTTTATGAAAAGAGAATTTTACAGTAACTGTAAATGAAAGTTCTATGGATTAGTTCTTCAGAAAATGTGCCTGATTAGTTTTTATTGCATCTATACATGTACATTAAGTTAGACCCAGACAAGCTCATGATGCATAATAAATATTCACGGGAGTCAGATTTGATTTGATTTTGAAATCAGCAGTTCTATGAACGTTCGGCTTCATGCCAAGCATGGTCTCAGTAATAAAGATTTTCATGGAGGTATAGACCACTGATTTAAAACGGAACACGTGAATGTAGGGATAACGCATGTTTTTTCGTGTTATAACGTCTTCAGAATCCCGAGGGATTGGTTGGTACCCGAGCCCATAGGGCTCGGGTACCAACGTATCCCAAGGGATTCTGAAGATGTTATAACACGAAATGAGCATGCGCTAACGCTATTCTAGCATAAAAAGCGAAAGAAAACATAATAAATGAATACATTCTCCCTCAGCGTCATTATTCCATGAAACGCGCGTGGGTTTTTTCACGTTGACGTCATTTCCGTTTTAATTATCCGTTTTGGGGCCGTAATGCGTTTACATTTTGCCACGGAACGCGCATATATAAAAAGGTGTTATAACAGCACGTGAGCGCGAGAATCTCTCTGTTAACACACGTTTTCTCTCTTGTTAAAACACCCCCGAAAAGTGACAAGAACAGAAGTTTTATGCTAGAATAGCAAACAGTATTCAATTTTAACATTGATTAAGCAAAACAGCCTTAGAAAGCTCAACTCAGTTTTATGTGCAGTTACAAATTACCTTTTCGAATTTACTGCTACAACAAGAAATATTCCAATAAATGTCAACATGAACTCCATTATTCTGTAACTTTTTTGTTGCTTATACATATCTTAAAAGTAACAGCGCAATAATATTTGTAGTTGTGAGTAACTTATGACGATGTATGATTAATCAGTTTCCTCATTGTATTGTTAAATGACCACCTTATTTTATCTATACATAGATGTATTTGTGTACACAGTGATAAAACAAAATTTTATCATTATCAGTAGAATACTAGTGGTTTGTTGTTTATTTTTGCATTCGTATTCGTAAGTTAATAAAAACATTTTCTTGAAGTTGTTAAAGTATGTTCATTTTTAAACCATGATGTATTCGCCAATGTTTATGGCCAATAATATAAATTTAACCAACAAACCGAAAGCAATCTGAGAATTTTAAGTACAGATATTATTTCTATACTGAAAGTAAAAGAAACTATCCAGATGTATAACTAGTATATTTTGAAGTAAGAAATTATTTTTTTCAAATTTGAGTTGTTTCTTCATACCAAAATTACACTTGAAGATCTTCACATGATAATGTTTTAAAAATCAATCACCCGTGACGTCATGCAGTAGTCCCACAATAGCCGTTTAAAAGGCTATATCTTCTGCGCGTCAGTTGCATTGTAACATCCCAATTGGGCGCTCGCGCTAAATTTGATTCAGTCGTGCGGTGCAACCAACAATATTTTTTTTAACTTTATGCTGTTTTTCGAGTTAGCCAATTATCAATATTTCCAATGACAATAAAATTTCACAAAGAAAATTGTTAATTACAGGCGCACGTGAATTTCGTGCAAAACAGCTATTGTGGGACTAATGACTTCACGGTTGATTGATTTTTTAAAAATTTTACACGTGAAGTTCTTCAAGTGTAATGTGATATGAAAAACACAAGTGATTTATAAATTAAAGTTTTTAAATAAAAACTACTCTAGTTATAAAACTGGATAGTTTCTTTTGCTGCTCAGTATATTTTATGCGAGGCTCGCCTGCTTAACGCTGTTCCATGAAGTTGAAAAAGAAAATGTGCAATGGGCATAGGAGAACTTTGTTACTTTTGATGAGGTCTTGTTCTACTTTAAGAGTACGAAGAGAAAACTGGACCATTTAACTAGATAAAAATCTTTGGCGTCTTTTAGCATTGCGAAGTGATTTATTACTGTCACGGATTTCAAATCGAACATTTCTTAAAATGAACTGTAGATCATTGTTTATGTTTGTTTGTTTTGCTTTGTTTTTTGTTGTTTTTGTTTGTTTGTTTGTTGTTGTTCAAGTGTTTAGACTTTTCAGTGTTGGACTACCTTTGTATTTACTTGATAGCAATTCCTATCCGTGTTGCGAAAACGCTTTCGAAACTTTGCACTGAATAAAGTTTAAGGTTCCAGTCCAGTAAAGGTTCCCATAGTAAACCGATGCACTGTTTGGGGAGTCAGATACTTTGACCGTGCTTTAACACTTTAACACTTTAACGACTCGACTTTTTACATTTAGAAGCACTTACCAACATTTTACCTTATCACAAACTGTAAAATAGGCAAAGCAGTCTTAATGTATGGCTAAGTCATCCAGCACTATGCGCAAGTTCTCTCCCAAGGGCGTTGTTTTAGGTTCCTCTTCTAGAGGCAATGGCCCTCGTATTTTAGAGAGAAGAAATAGCCTTGTTGGTTGCTCATTTCTAAGTATTCAGAAGGAAACTGTACATTACTTTCGTATTTGGTGACAATCTAAGGAAATACACAATAAAATATATAAGAAGATACTTTGGACGCATAGAACGCAACTAAACTAAAAATAGAAGACTTGGTTTAATAGCGTTTGTTCAAGACTTAATTACACTGTTTTTGATACTTTAAATTTTGGAGCACCAAATCAGAAATCAGCAGAAAAACAACAACATTGTTTTTCCACTGCAATATGGCTTCAGGAAGTGAGATCATGAGAATCCCAACTACTCGAATTAACAGACGATACAATAGTAACATTAAACCTGTCAAGTAGAAAGCAGACAGACGTTTTCGTCATGAAATAACCAAATCATCCGATATTTAGTGCCCCACAGTCTTGGTAACTCAAACTCTACCAAATATAAGGCAAAGCCAACCGATAAATATAAACCGTACCCTATATCTTATATCTGCACAGAAACAGTTGTTTCCATTAGGGAAACACCTGAAACTGTCAACGGAAAGTCCGGTGGCCCTTAATACTCTGTCCTTTGTCCTGCGTTGTTACTATACTAGAGAATATGTTCAAAATCCAGACTCTTCGCAGATAACACTGTCGTCTACATGACCATTTCTAGTGATATAGACTGTTACAATCTCCAACAAGACCACATAAACCTCCAACTGTGGGAAAATACATGGTGCATGCCACTCCATTCTGCAAAAAAAGCCAAGTTATCTCCATTTTTAACTCCATGGTCTGATTTTGCAACCTGTTCAATCGGTAAGTATCTTGGATGCAGCTTTCTAAGCAGAAATCTCAACATCTTCTCCGTTACAGTAAAGGAAACAATTCCGCAAGACTTTTGTCAGATCCAAAGTCGTATACACCTGCACAGCTTTGGACCCTTAATTAACACAAAATTGATATCTAGAAACAAGGGATGGTCCATCGACGAGGAGTCCGCTTTGTAAAAAAAACCGGTATCACGACAGACAAAGTGTATCTGACATACTCCAGGAACTAAATTAGAAGTCACTACAAGGCAATAAAAGAGGCACGTTGCACTATGCAAGACTAAAGATTAATAACCATCAAAACAACTTATTGCCTTCTTCCACCACTACACAGAACACGTTATCTTCAGCCATTACAATCATACCAGCCGATCGTACCGCATTTGAACACTCATTTTCATCAGCTTTTCATAAGTTAGTAATAAGCTAACACCTTGATGGTTCACTCAGCTGCGAAAACTTAGTACAACTGCGTTGACTTATTTATATAACCGCGTTATTCATGTATTTCGAAATAAGTTGCATGCACTAAGAGTGATAATATTACAACGAGAAAAAGAAAATGAAAATGGACTGTCCATCATTCAATTTGGGCAGTATCATATATCATTCGAAGGGCGTTCAATGAAAATTTACATCCTTTGGATGTGGTGCCACATTTTTAATTTTGCCTTTTGTCAGTTTTTGCGATATGCAGGCTCTATAACTTCGGGTCTCCTCTCAGCCTGACGGTAATTTTTAGTTTGTTTAGTTCTTTTAATTGTTGTCTCGTTTAGGGCTAGTCCGTTATCTCAATTTGGGACCATACGCCACTTTTCATAGAAATGCACTTAAGTTTATCATTGAAGGATCCATACACCGCCATATGAACATATCGTGCTGTCTCTAAATTACATTTAAGTACGTGTAACATATTCAGATGTTGAGTTCTGTTCAACCCGTGGCTAGAGGGTATGCTGATTGTAGCATGCACGTCCACTATTGTCCATGAACAGGCTCAGTCAAAACGAACTTGCAACATTTTCGTATTTGTTGTGTTAGGCGAATTATGAAGTTTACACTTTTTCTGTTTTATAGGATTTACACATACGTATATTGTTTTTGCCCTGTCCGTCCGTCCGTCACACTTAATTTCCGACCATTTGACTTAGAAGCTTCAAACTTTATAGGATGGTAGGGCTTATAGAGTAGACGACCCTATAGTTTTTGGGGTCACTCTATCAAAGGTCAAGGTCACAGGGACCTGAAAATGGAAAACTATTTCCGATCAATAACTTGAGAACCACTTTATCCAAAGTGTTGAAACTTCATAGGATGATTGAGCATGTAGAGAATATGACCCCTATTGGTTTTGGGGTTATTCTGTTAAAGGTCAAGGTCACAGGGGCCAGAACATGGAAACCCCTTTCCGATCAATAACTTCAGAACAATTCGACCCAGAATGTTGAATCTTCATAGGATGATTGGACTTGCAGACTAGGGTACACTTCTATCGGTAGGCTCTTTATGGAAGTGTACGAATAAAATTCCAAAGAGTCCTTTCTCAATAACATTTTGAGGAGACGAGGTATTTGATTTCCAGCTTAATTTGTAAGAGGATACTTATAGGAACCCATAAATAACTGGCAAAATTGCACGATCATATTGTGATAGTATCGGATATTCTAGAAAATGTTGAAATAACGTTCTCAAAGAAGGCCGGTTAATATAATAAAGAGCAGTATGATTTTCTACCACGACAACGATCTTATTTATATTCGTAAATGATTAACACCAGCCCATTTAACCGGAAGTTTCACCACAAATTTTCGAAAATGAATGCTCCTCCAACTTTCGAGTCATTTCTCCTCTTTGAAGGAGAGAAAAAGTACGTTTTAAGCACAAAACGATAGTTCGATAATTATTCAGTGTTGCACTGTAGCCAGGATATTTAGTCTAATTAGTATTTTTTAAAAAGTTTCGTACTCAAATTTACTCGTACCAGTTAACACTCAACCCTATCCATAGTGGGCCTGTACCAGCAAGTACAATTAATTCAGCAAACCCTGAAAATATAAATGTTGATCTCTAGGTCAAGTTTAGAACTGGGTCATGTGAGGTCAAAAACTTAAGTGGGTTGGCCAGTCTGGTGAGTGATGTAGGGCAAAGAGCTTGTGAAAATGTCCCTTGTATCTCGTAGAGCTATAAAAACAAATAAATCGGCAACTTGAAAGGCATATAGCGCAAATCTCACCAACATCCTGTGACAGGGGTCACGCTGTCGATCGCCACTTGAGCCATTTGCGACAAAAAATTAAATGTGGCTCCGAAATTTTCTAATTGGCGAAAATGGCCCGAAGCTATATCTTTCTGCAAAACTACGAATATTGCCAGTTTTACGAACCAAAAGGTGTGAAAAATCGATAATCTGTGTAGACACAACATCCGTTATTGAAAGGGAAGGAGCCAATTTGCAATTATTTTTTTGATCAGGCAGTTAATTGGTGTTAATTAGATTATTGAATAACAAACTGGATAATTATAATCATCATTTTGTGCACTTGATACGATTTTATGAGCAGTCGGCCGTTAGACAAATTTTGTATGATTGCCGAGGGTTAGTTTGGGCAAAAACAAATAAAAATGCTTTAGACAAGCAGAAATTGTAAGTATTGTATAGCTATGATGATAGAAAAGCAATAAAACATAGGTATTTTATCAAATATTTAATTCCAACTTACGTTTTCCGAATTTGTCACCCATTTTCGCGACCGTGATTTTCAGATATTTCTGTCATTTCTGACGAGATTTTTTAGTGCAATCTTAATAAAAAGCCAATAAAAATTCTACATTTAAGAAAAATATGACAACTGTTGAAAAAGGAGCTCTTATTTTGAAGTATTTTTCGAGAATAAAACGGCATCGAACCCCACCCACTTATAGGCAATGTGCAAAATAAGACACTGTTTTTTTTAAACATTTTTTTTTTTCTTTTTTGACATCTTTATTTTAAATGTGATTTTCAGAATTTTTTTATTAAATGGCAGATGTTTATAAAAATGATAATTTTAGAAATTAACACAAATTGATTTTCTAAATAGCTTTTTAAAGGGTTACTAAGAAATATGTTATAACTACATTAATTTCTTGAGTAGTATGAGTACTTTGGTACATATAATGTAGTCCTACAAGAACGTCAATGCTATGCGCTTCGCCGTTGTTGGCCTCATAATTTTATCTTAGGAAAAAGCAGTGGCTCAGAGAAAAAAATTCCCAGTGTGACCCCTGCTGTGACAACTGAATGAGATCTCGGTGTAAGCGTCTGTTGATTACAATTGATCAATTCGGCAAACCCTTTGAAATAAGATTATTTTAGGATCGTTTGTTTATAATAATAATGGTGTTTTTTTAATGCTATAAGTAATTTCTACATGGGGAAGGAATGAATTTATGATTGGAAGTCTTAGAAAACGACAGTTGTCATTTGAAAAATGGACTCGATTCGGTTTATTACACGCCGGGGGTACCGCCAGTTTATACTTCAGTTGATTTGATCACAATTTATCAAGTCGGCAAACGCTTTGAAATAAGATAACGCGCTAACATGAGATGATGCAGGATAATACCCAGTTGCCAATCTGTGTATAATATTTCATAGTTCTTTGTATAGGGCCATCATGGCCCTCTTGTTTTGGGGTTATCTTAATAGAAAACAGGAATATTAAAGCATGTAAGTGGTTTCATGTCTAATCAAATTTTCATACAGTAGAGGTAGTACCTAAAATTTTTATTTAAGAAAAACTCATCAGTAATGAAAACTGGCTTTACTACGAAATGACTTATCTCTAAGTTTTTAGCTCGACTTTTCGAAGAAAATGTAGAGCTATTGCACTCGCCTCAGTGTCTGCGTCCGCGTCATCGTTGGTTAATGTTTTTGATAGAGTCAGATATCTCTGCAGGTTTTTTTTTTCTAGAAAGTGACACCGATAGTCGGTGACTTCCCCTCGGAAAAATATTCCCAAAAAAATCAATTTACCCCAATCGAGTGGCAAAAAAAATCCAATTTTATGTTTTGGTAATATTAAATCCCAGGGTTTTCCCGGACGCAGGTTTTCTGCGTCCCTGACATGTTTTTACTGCTTTGAACTCTCATTTTTTAGTGCCTCTGCGTCCACTGGACCCGCAAAATCGGTCACGAAACTCCTTTGCACTGAAGCCTCCTTTACGCAGATACCCATGTATAATGCGCAGTTTTTTTTACCCCCGGGACCACCCCCTAATCGTGGGTGCGCATTATGCACAGGTATAGACGATTTTCCAACTTCAAAACAAGTTTTGTTACCGATGTTCGCCATTTTGGTAAAGGGAAACTACTCTCCGCACTAACTGTCACCCCTAAAATCTAAGATTGCTGTTACGTTCCGTAAAAGATCAAATGGTTTATTTTTCTTTCAAACAAAATTAATTTCATATCAATTTAAAAGTATTTTGATGAAAGAAATATTAATAAATCACAAAAATTATGATACTAATTAAGGATTGAGTATTATCTTTAACCTAGATCAAACTGTGAACAACATAATTGACACGAGGTGACACTTTGATTGCTGGTAATTACTGGCTATTTGATCGTAACAAAAAGACTATTACACCTTTTGTTTTCTGCCTGAATTGAGAAGCTCATTTTGAAAGATAACATTCTGAAATATTGAATCAGCTGCTATCTAAATTAAAAAGATACAAGTTCATTCGGTTAGGGTAAATTTTTATAGTAATAATGTCCATTTTCAAAATCAGTAATTTGTGGACCCCCCCCCCCCCCCCAAAAAAAAATTATTAGGGACGCTTAAGTCCATGGACTCCCAAATAAAAACCCAAGGGAAAACCCTGAAATCCACTTTAAAATCATTGCATCATTAATAGTTTGACGTACAGCAACGGGGTAGGCAACTAGTCAAGACGGTGATTACACTAATTTAAATAGATGTTTTATTACGTCACGGACAATGTGTCCCAGCATTCAACGCTCGCTATATACGACTACAGGAACCAATTGCACATGCAGGGCATTCAGTTAATCAGAGGTTCTGGGTTTTGACCCGCAAAAATTAAGCAAAACTCGTATTTGACACGCACAGAAAATGCCCCATGCATTGGCTTGACCCACGGAAATTTATTTTGAGGCGTCTCCAGTTCGAAAGTTGTCTGTCAAAATCTTGGTGAATTTCAATATCATCCACCGCCACAAGCAGAAGTATGGCAGCAGGCAGAGCGTCTTATACTAATTAGCTACTGACAGATGTCAGTCACCCAATGCGCCGACTGACACATGGTTATAGTATGTCCGAGAGAATTTATTTGTTGACATTGGACAATAATGCCGCCAAATTTCCGTGTCCATGATGTAATTTCAGTGGAAAGAACATTGGTATTTTTATACTGAGTTGCAGTTGACATGAACTGTTTTTCCACTTGTCCCAGTACTGCTGACCGGTGTGCATATTAAAAGGGTTGAACTCTGCTTTTTATGTGATCATTTTTAGCTCATCTGATTTTTTGAAAAAAAATGATGAGTTATTGTCATCACTTTCAAGAGCGGTTGTTGGCTTCGGCGTTGCCTGGTTAAGTTTTATGTTTAGGTCTGCTTTTCTCCTAAACTATCAAAGCTATTGCTTTGAAACTTGGAATACTTGTTCACCATCATAAGCTGACCCTGTATAGCAAGAAACATAACTCCATCCTGCTTTTTGCAAGATTTATGGCCCCTTTTGGACTTAGAAAATATCAGATTTCTTGGTTAAGTTTTATGTTTAGGTCAACTTTTTCTCTTAAACCATCAAAGCTATTGCTTTAAAACTTGCAACTCTTGTTCTCCATCATAAGCTGACCCGGTACAGCAAGCAGCATAACTCCATCCTGCTTTTTGCAATAATTATTGCCCCTTTTGGACTTAGAAAAATCATTTTCTTGGTTGAATATTATGTCTAAGTCAACTTTTCTCATAAACTATCAAAGCTATTGCTTTAAAACTTGCAACAGATTTTCACCATCATAAGTGGACACTATACACCAAGAAACATAACTCTATCCTGCTTTTTGCAAGAATGATGGCCCTTTTTAGACTTAGAAAATCATGGGTAGGACAATATTTCTATTATACAAAAAAAATCAGATGAGCGTCAGCACCCGCAAGGCGGTGCTCTTGTTTTATGTAGGCTTCATGACATTGTTATATGCCATAGCAAAAAGTAGTAGGAACATAGTGCAGCTCTGTAGTGTGGCTAAACCTAAGGTAACCATAATAATAATATTGCCAAAAATGACAGAATTCATTTAATGATTTTCTACAATCACTGTTTTTGTCAGCCAGAAAAAGACTGAAATATTTGTACTTTCTTGCTGTATGCTAGATATGTTACAGGTACATGTATACCAGTCAGTTGTCACAAATGACAGCTATGAGTTTATGATAAGTGTATACCGGATTGCAATTTATTGTGGTTTCCCTGTCTACAAATAATTAGTGATTAATTACTGAACAAGTTTCGGTTTACTTGGAACCAGCTTTACAGCATCTGAATACTGGTAGTTCTTTATTTTTCAAAAGAGCATTAGAATTTTAAGTAAAACAGTCACTTTAAAGACATAAATATCTGAATAAACAAGTATGAAAATAAATAACATTGAACTGATTATTTTTCCGATACATCACATCAGTTTGCTAACCGATTCCAACCGATAATCTGTTGGTGTTCTCCAACCGATGTCCCATCACTACATTTATCGCTTGTACTATATCTACATAAGTTCCTTATTTAGTAATACATGTAGTATGAAAAAATGAGGTTGTATCAGGATTAATTTAGACCATAGCACATAAAATATATATTTTATTTATCAAATGAACAGTAGACTTAAACAAAATCTGTACATGCAAGCTGATGTTAAGGTGACCAACTTCTCTTTTGAACAGCTTGATCAAACAGTTTAATTAAAACTTTGATATTGATGCTATAACTTCAGGATTCAGATAGAAAAGGATACGAAGGTACCAAATGCTGCAATATTTACCATAAACAAGGAGGACCATACCTTAGGAAACATGATCTGCACGTAAGTAGCTTTCAGTAAGACCAGTCAGGAATGATCTGCTTACTTTAAACTGCTAATATTCACATATCTCAACATTTAAAATTTGTAGTAGTTAAGACAGTTTTATTTTGTGGGGCACATAGAGTTGCCCTTGCCCATCTATCTGTCTGAATTTGTGTCATGCATATCTCAAAGAGTACTTGACCTGTGCATTTCATCAAACCTCACAGGAGTGTTATTCAACACTGAAGTTTTGATTTGGATTACACATAGCCAGACCAGAGTTATGGCCCTTGACTTAGTCAAAAAAATAAATGTTTTGTCCCTTGTATCTCAAAATGTACTTGACCTAGAGTCATAAAACATAAGAGGATTGTTTGTTATATATCATGTAAAGTTGTGCACTGCATGTTTTTTTTGGGATTTTACTCAGCTAGGCCGAAGTTATGGTCATTCATTTGGTAAAAAATACACAAAGTGCTTTAAGTTTAAAGTTCGTGTTGCATATATCCTAAAAATATTTCATCTAGAGTCATGAAACCATATACAGTGACACGAGTGGTGTCTAAGGACACACATCTAGTTTGTGACTGAATTTGAGTAATGATCACCAATACTATGTGGCCATTGTTTCCACTAAGTACACTGTCTTTCTTATCCATGCTTAGCCAGTCAGAGAATGCTACATCATGTACTTTTCAGTGCTAGCATAGATTCTCTGGGAAGTGATATTATTAAATGGTTATTTGTGTCAGTGATCAGATGATGTAAGACCAGTGGTGAAATGATCTACATGTTGCACGTTTGAATACAGCCACAATGTATGATTGTTTACCAAAGATTAAAGAAATAAAATCACAAAGTTTGCATTGTACTTGAGATAAGGCTTGTAGTAAGTTAGTTATAAAGTTTAAAGTATCATTTCTTACCCTAGGCAACTGCGTAAAGACCCCCAGGTGTTATTTACTGGCTACAAGAATCCTCACCCTCTCGAACACAAAGTTGTATTAAGGATACAGACCACAGCGGACTACAGTCCACAGGAAGCTCTCACTAATGCCATAACAGATCTCATCTCAGAGGTGTCTCTCATGGAGGAGAGATTTAGGGTAAGTCTACCATAATTCAGCCTAGGTTTCTTACATCAGACAGGTTCACATGAGAAAATTAACAGAAAATATCATGTTTACACTTTTTCCTGATCTTGGTTTCAGATTTCAAATTGCAATGGTGTCTCACTTGGGGCAGGCACTTGAGATTAAGGCTCCATATTACTTAATGTTGAAAATTGTATTAACTCAATGGCAGTGGTGACTACCAGTATTTAATAATGGAATCTGGCTACCTGCTATCAAAAACTGGAGTCTAACCCTTGCATAAAAGCATCCAGTTGCCACATATTGACTTTCTTTTAACCTTTATTTTTTAGCTGATGGTTGTAAATATAGACCAAAAGTTTCACATAATAAAATTGTGCTATAATAACCTATAAGAGACGTAATAACTTCATTTCCTTTAGTCACTACTCACTGTAAACATGCCCATGTATTTCATATCCAATTGGAAACTACTTAATCATGTAAGACTGTAATTTGCAATCCTTTTTGTGTCCACTCTTTAGTCATTTCACAGTTTATTTAATTTCCTATACAGGAGGCAGTTAGAGAGAGACAAGAAGGAGATATCTGAGAACAGATAACGGTAGCAAGATGGGACAATTGTGATAGATACAGCCGCTGTATTAGAGAGAAAATACTACAGTGCATTAAGTTCATGTGTTCAAATTCTCACCAATTCTTGTTAATGACTGAAAATGAGAAGTGTTTGCAGAGAATGTGGCGGAAATTTGGTGCAAGATTTTCAACAGTTATTGTAGTTAAATTGAATCAGTAAGTCAATCAATACTGACATAGAATAGACAGGCAGGACACAGCAGTTGAAGTAACAATCATCTGTATAAAGTAACATTCTGAAATTGAGAGTAGATCAGACCTCATCACAGTTATCACTGTATCAGTTAGTCCTTCTTTTTTCACTTGATCAGTACAGATATACACAAATGCATGATTTCAAGGTACAATATCTGTTATTTTGGGGCAGGAGACCAAGTAAAAGTAACTTCTCAAGTTGCTACAAAATGAGAAAGTGAATACTCAAGGTTTCACCCATTTGTAAAAAAGCCACTGGTTTATTTGCATGTCGAATTACTGCTGGAACAGTATAATGTTTGTATTTCATTTGGAATTTAGCATTTTTGAGTCACTCTTGATTTTAATCATGTTTAATTTGAGAAACAGTTTTTCTCCCCTAATTATGTTGTAATGACACAGTTTGAAAGTTAGTTCTGTTTTTAGCTCACCTGAGCACAAAGTGCTCAAAGGTGAGCTTTTGTGATCGCCCTGTGTCCGTCGTCGTCAGCAATTTGACTGTTTTCACAATTTAGGCCCAATCTTAATGAAACTTGGTCAGAATGTTACCCTCAAAGTCTTGGACGAGTTCGATATTGGGTCATCTGGGGTTAAAAACTAGGTCACCAGGTCAAATCAAAGGAAAAGCTTCTTAACACTCTAGAGGTCACAATTTTGGCCCAGTCTTAATTAAACTTGGTCAGAATGTTACCCTCAATAAAATCTTGGACGTCTTCGATATTGGGTCATCTAGGGTTAAAAACTAGGTCACCAGGTCAAATCAAAGGAAAAGCATGTTAACACTCTAGAGGTCACAATTTTGGCCCAATCTTAATGAAACTTGGTCAGAATGTTACCCTCAATAAAATCTTGGACGAGTTCGATATTGGATCATCTGGGATCATAAACTAGGTCACCAGGTGAAATCAAAGGAAAAGCTTCTTTACACTGTAGAGGCAGCATTTATGACTGTATCTTCATGAAACTTGGTCAGAATGTTAATCTTGATGATCTCAAGGTCCAGTTTGAATCTGGGTCATTTAAGGTCAAAAACTAGGTCACCAGGTCAAGTCAAGGGAAAAGCTAGTAAACACTGTAGAGGCCACATTTATGATTATATCTTAATGAAACATGGTCAGAATGTTAATCTTGATGATCTATAGGTCACATTAAAATTTGGGTCAGGTGGGGTCAAAAACTAGGTCACAAGGTCAAATCAAAGGAAAAGCTTGTTAACACTCTAGAGGCCACATTATGACTGTATCTTCATGAAACTAAAGTCAGAATGTTAATCTTGATGATCTTTAAATAAAGTTTGAATCTGGGTCATGTGGGGTCAAAAACTAGGTCACCAGGTCAAATCAAAGGTAAAGCTTGTTAATACTTTAGAGGCCACATTTATGACCATATCTTAATGAAACTTGGTCAGAGTGTTAATCTTGATGGTCTTTAGGTCAGGTGAGCGATACAGGGCCTTCATGGCCCTCTTGTTATAAATTTGTGAGAATTTGTTTTTAAATGAAGATGTGAAAATAAAAGCGAGTTTTTTTTACATTTTTTGTATTTTTTTTTTATGTTGTTTAAATAATTCTTTGTTTCATAGTTTTATGTTACTTACTGCTGTATAATGTATGCATTTTTGCATTTAATAAAACTGGATTTATAGATTAGGAATATTGTTCAAATCTCAATGAAACTTTCTAGGTGTTTATGAAATATTTCACCACCTCCGACAAGAAAAATTTAAAAAAGACAGTTTTAAATTCACCAGTTTCCTTCTATAGACTTCATATAAATACATTGAATTTTTGTGTTTCAAAAAAGGTAGAGAAAAATCAAGCATTCCCATACAGAAATGATAATGTCTAGTTTTAATTGGTAATCATTCTAACATGCATGCATGGTCAACAGACTGGCAAATTTGTCACTGCTACAAGATCATTGTTGTACACGTGACTAAGAAATCCTATTCTGAGAATACAAGGCCTCTAGATGGTCCTTTAAAATTTTAAACTCTAGGCCAAAGTTTTCTCGACCATAGCTCTACACGACTGTCAGGGACTGCTTGAAATTCTGTTATACATATATTTTAATATGGAAACTCAATCTGACTAAAGTACTTGATCTTCTAAACGAAGATCTGAGAACGACCCATTCACATACGTCTTCTGTATATTTTGGATTTCCAGTATCTCTATTTTTATTTTAACCAATCAGACGACTTGTTCGAATGCCAAAGAGTAAGAAAAATATGCTGATATTTCAAGGCTCGAACCCGGGTCCCCTCGCTTACAAAGCAAGTGGCCTACCGACTGAGCTAACCGACCATCTGACACAATACGACATAATAATTGTAAATATCAAAAATCAAGGCTACAGGTAGATTTGCAAAATGTTGTAAGCCAAGCTCTGATTGGCTAGCGGAAGGATCGTCAGAACGAGGCCATGAATAGGTCGTTTTCAGATCCTATGCGTAGCGTAATAGGATATGTACTTTAGTCAGATTGTATGGAAACTATAAATAAAACTTTTTTATGGAAGTTTCATTTTTTAGCTCATCTGGTTTTTCTCCTAAACTATCAAAGTTATTGCTTTGAAACTTGGAATACTTGTTCACCATCATAAGCTGACCCTGTATAGCAAGAAACATAACTCCATCTTGCTTTTTGCAAGATTTATGGCCCCTTTTGTACTTAGAAAATATCAGATTTCTTGGTTAAGTTTTATGTTTAGGTCAACTTTTCTCCTAAACTATCAAAGCTATTGCTTTGAAACTTGGAATACTTGTTCACCATCATAAGCAGACCCTGTACATCAAGAAACATAACTCCATCTTGCTTTTTGCAAGATTTATTGCCCCTTTTGGACTTAGAAAATCAGTTTTCTTGGTTAAGTTTTATGTTTAGGTCAGCTTTTATCCTAAACAATCAAAGCTATTGCTTTAAGACTTGCAACACTTGTTCACCATCATAAGTTGACCCTGTACAGCAAGCAACATAACTCCATCCTGCTTTTTGCAATAATTATTGCCCCTTTTGGACTTAGAAAATCATTTTCTTGGTTGAGTATTATGTTTAAGTCAACTTTTCTCATAAACTATCAAAGCTATTGCTTTAAAACTTGCAACAGTTTTTCACCATCATAAGTGGACACTAAACATCAAGAAACATAACTCTATCCTGCTTTTTGCAAGAATGATGGCCCTTTTTAGACTTAGAAAATCATGGGTAGGACAATATTTCTATTACACAAAAAAAATCAGATGAGCGTCAGCACCCGCATGGCAGTGCTCTTGTTTAAAACTCTCCTGAGCTTTGTTCTTGGTATTATATATAATTATTCCTGTAAGTGATCTGTCACTTACCATCCTGTTTACATTTTTACTGAAACTGTTGGTCAAAATTACACTAAACTTGGTCATGAACATCCAGGTGTTGGACGGCTCTCAAGTTCCATTATATGGTCCAGTTTGGCCCCTTAGAGGGGCCACCAGAATGAACAAGAGCTGTCTCCATAGGATGACACATGCCCCCGATAGCACTTTGAATGAATAGTTATGGCCGATGTTAGAGTTTAGGACCTTTGACCTACGGACCTGGGTCTTGCACGCGACACATCGTCTTACTGTGGTACACATTCATGCCCAATAATTTTAAAATCCATGCATGAATGACAAAGATATGGACCGGACACGCCCATCAATGCACTATCATGAAATAATTATGACCTTTAACGTCTAAGTGTGACCTTGACCTTTGAGCTATGGACCTGGGTCTTGCGTGTGACACGTCGTCTTATTGTGGTACACATTCATGCCAAGTTATTTGAAAATCCATCCATGGATGACAAAGATATGGACCGGACACGAATGTACTATCATGAAAAATGACCTTTAACGTCTAAGTGTGACCTTGACCTTTGAGCTACGGACCTGGGTCTTGCGCGCGACATTACTGTGGTACACATTCATGCCAAGTTATTTGAAAATCCATCCATCGATGACAAAGATATGGACTGGACACGAAAATTGCGGACAGACTGGCAGACCGACAGACGGTTCAAAAAACTATATGCCTCCCTTCAGGGGCATAAAAATAGAAAGTATGCTAGACTCAACACTTATAGGTTCAGCCATAGTGAAAAATGGAGAAAAAAAACAACCTTTAAACAAATTCTTCTCATGAACAACATGATGGGATCATCATCAAACTTAATCTGTAGCATGGTTCTCTCTAAGTTTGTTCAGATGTTTTGCTGGGCCTCCAAAGTTTGTTCAAACGATTATGTTCGACACCTTTTAGAGGCAGCTGGAGTTGAAAACGGAAAAAAAACCTTATGAACCACTTGATGGATTTCCAACAAACTTGGTATGCAGCATGGTCTTTATGCTCTCAATCTTGACCAAATAGTTCCGTTAGGCCCCTTACAACTTACGAGAGGCCACCGAAGCTAAATATAGAACAATCCTTTAAATGGCTTGTTCTCATGAACCACTTGATGGTCTGTTACAAAACTTGCTCAGTAACATCCTTGTGTGTACCCCTATTTTGTTCAGACGGTCGTGTTTATAAGAGCTAAATCTAGAAATCAAAGCTTTTCAGAAAACTGATGGTGCGGACAAATTGTTTTGCTATGGTTATGCGGGAAAAACAATGTTTATAAATGTTATGTTTGTGGGTTTTGCGTAAACTGACTTGAACATTCGCGAATTTGTGGGTTTAGCATAAACTGACTTGAACATTCGCAAATTTTCTTGTCTTTTTCAATTTGCAAATATTTCTAATTGTTTTTATCTAAAGACAAATGAATCGAAGATTAAAGGCTTAATGTCAATCCTGAAATGCATTTTTCTGAAAGGCTGAAATTGTGTTGTGAAGGTACATGTACAGAGAAACATTTCAACTGTTTACCAACAACATATGAGCCGCGCCATGTGAAAACTGACATAGTGGGTTTGCGACCAGAAGACCAGGATCCATGCTGTTCGCTTTCAAAGCCTATTGCAATTAAAGAAACCATTAGCGAACAGCATGGATCCTGACCAGACTGCGCGGATGTGCAGGCTGGTCTGGATAAATGCTGGTCGCAAACTCTCTATGTTGGTTTTCTCATGGCACGGCTCAATTATAATTTATTTAATTATCTGCTTCCAGTCGGTCTTACAACTATGCATTTGGTGAATTTGCCTCCACTGAACGCAGAATTTGCATTACTCATGCAGGGTATCATTGCACAAAAATTCAGTCACAAAGAACAGCAGTAGTTTCCATTGCTATTTTCCATTCCGTATCATTTTCCCCATCACTGAAAACACACGATTCAATGCAGATAGTCAAATCATCTCCCCATAATGGTTACTTTAAGCCTACAACACAAAAGCTGTATTATTGCGCTCCTTAATAAATACTGCCGACTTTAAACACATTAAATCTAAGAAACTATTATTATGCAAAAAGATAGTTTTGTGAAGGAGGTAGAACTACTTTTAAGCACTATTTTGTTAGGCTATTTGCATTATTAATTTAAGGAATGACTGATTTTTGGAAGTTGGTATAATATTTTGTTAGCACTGAGGCGGATACTCCGCCCTACAATTTTTGTACCCCCCCCCCCCCACCCGACAACAAAGTTGTAAGGGGGGGTATACTGGTTTCAGGTTGTCTGTCTGTCTGGCCGTCTGTCCGTAGACGCAATCTTGTGCGCACCATCTCTCCTTATCCCCTTGACAGAATTTAATGAAACTTCACACAAGTGATCAGTACCAACAGTAATTGTGCATGGGGCATGTTAGGTTCTTTTAGAAAAAAAATTTGCCGAGTTCTGGGACTTTTTTGTTACTATACTATATACGTAGACACAATCTTGTGCATACCATCTCTCCTCATCCCCTTGACACAATTTAATGAAACTTCACACAAGTGATCAGTAACAACAGTAGTTGTGCATAGGGAATGTTAGGTTCTTTCAGAAAAAAATTTTTGCAGAATTATGGGACTTTGTTTTTTCGTTACTATACTATATACATAGACGCAATCTTGTGTGCACCATCTCTCCTCATCCCCTTGACACAATTTAATGAAACTTCACACAAGTGATCAGTAACAACAGTAGTTGTGCATGGGGCATGTCAAGTTCTTTCAGGGACAAAAATTGCAGAGTTATGGGACTTTGTTTCTTGTTAACATACTATGTACATACAGTCTGCGTATGCAATCTTGTGCGTGCGTAATCTACCAAACCCTTACACACAATTTAATGAAACTTCACACAAGTGATCAGTACCAACCCTAGTTGTGCATGGTGCATGTTACATTCTTTTAGATAAATATTCTGCATAGTTATGGGACTTTGTTTTTTGTTACTATACTGTATACATACAGTCTATATACATACAGTCCACATAATTATGCAATCTTGTGTGCGTCAAATTGCAATGTACTGTGTCAGTGCATGTGGGGGGTACATTCATCACCTTTAGTGATAGCTCTAGTTTAAACAACTTATTAAGGCTTGAAAGATCCTTGCAAAATAGTCTTCTCAATTTAAAGTTTCCACATTACTGCAGGTAAGGGCTGTGAGAGCTTGAAGGTTTTAAACAACTTCTTTTCACAAATTGATGGGTCATAGTTGATATTTAAGGTAGTTCTGCAAGTTTGATTAACCAGAAGTCACGACGTAACGTCATATATCCGTATAACATGGAATAAAGCCTGGCCTCGGTATACGGAAATGAAATTCATTTTATTAATCAATGGCAACCCGTGAGTAAATTTATTAAAATGGCAGCCTGACTATCTTTCTGAAGGTAAAATATATCAAAATGGTTGACGGGTTCCATTATTCCAAATTATGTCTTGGAATAAGTGTGTAATGTGCAGATCCTTTTAATATTCGGCAGTTATTTCAACAAGAGATCACAGAGTGATCTTGGCGCCCACCAATGTGCCATTTTTGAGTGTTCCAAATTTCAAGACTTATTGATTAGCTCAAGGTCAAATTTCATTTCAGTACACAACACTGTGCATGTGGTCCGAATTCGAAAGCTGTAGCTTGAGAAATGTGAAAGTAGGTCACTAGGTCAATGTCAAGGTCAAAGTTTGTTTCGGTACACAATCTTATGCATGTAGTCTAAATTTGAAGCCTGTAGCTACAGAAATGTGAAAGTAGGTCACTAGGTCAATCTTAAGGTCAAGTTCATTTCAGTACACAAAACTATGCAAGTGGTCCAAATTTGAAGGCTGTAGCTTGAGAAATGTAAAAGTAGGTCACTAGGCCAAAATCAATGTCAAATTTTATTTCAGAATACAAAACTATGCATGTGGTCCAAATTTGAAGCTTGTACCTTCAAAAATGTGAAAGTAGGTCACTAGGTCAATGTAAAGGTCAACGTTCATTTCGGTACACAAAACTATGCATGTGGTCCAAATTTGAAGGCTATAGCTTGAGAAATGTGAAAGTAGGTCACTAGGTCAAAATCAAGGTCAAATTTTATTTCGGAATACAAAACTATGCATGTGGTCCAAATTTGAAGCCTGTACCTTAAAAATGTGAAAGTAGGTCACTAGGTCAATGTAAAGGTCAAAGTTCATTTCAGTACACAAAAATATGCAAGTGGTCCAAATTTGAAGGCTGAAGCTTGAGAAATGTAAAAGTAGGTCACTAGGTCAAAATCAAGGTCAAATTTTATTTCGGAATACAAAACTATGCATGTGGTCCAAATTTGAAGCCTGTACCTTCAAAAATGTGAAAGTAGGTCACTAGGTCAATGTGAAGGTCAAAGTTTTTTTTGGTACACAAAACTATGCATGTGGTCCAAATTTGAAGGCTGTAGCTTGAGAAATGTGAAAGTAGGTCACTAGGTCAAAATCAATACCAAATTTCATTTTGAAACATGGAACTATGCATATGGTCCAAATCTGACGCCTGTACCTTCAAAAATGTGAAAGTAGGTCACTAGGTCAAAATCAAGGTCAAAGTTTGTTTCCAGTGCACAAAACTATGCAGGTGGTCCAAATTTGAAGGCTGTAGCTACAGAAATGTGAAAGTAGGTCACTAGGTCAAAATCAAGGTCAACTCATGTCAAGGTTCATCTTGCCACTCAAAAATATACATGTGGTCCAAATTTGAAGGCTGTAGCTACAGAAATGTGAAAGTAAGTCACTAGGTCAAAATCAAGGTCAACTCATGTCAAGGTTCATCTTGCCACTCAAAAATACATATGTGGTCCAAATTTGAATGTTGTAGTTATTGACAAGAACATTTTAAAAGCTTTTCCCTATATAAGTCTATAATGAACCAGCTGACCCCGGGGCGGGGCCATTTTTGACCCTAGGGGGATAATTTGAACAAACTTGGTAGAGAACCACTAGATGATGCTACATTACCAGTATCAAAGCCTTAGGCTTTGTGGTTTGGACAAGAAGATTTTCAAAGTTTTTCCCTATATAAGTCTATGTAAACCATATGACCCCCAGGGCGGGGTCATATTTGACCCTAGGGGTATAATTTGAACAATCTTAGTTGAAGACCACAAGATGATGTCACATACAAAATATCAAAGCCCTAGGCCCTGTGGTTTTGGACAAGAGGTTATTCAAACTTTTTCTCTATATAAGTCTGTATAAACCATGTGACCCCCAGGGCGGGGCCATATTTGACCCCAGAGAAATAATTTGAATCATCTTGGTAGAGGACCACTAGATGATGCTTCAAACCAAATATCAAAGCCCTAGGCTCAGTGGTTTTGGACAAGAAGGTTTTCAAAGTTTTTCCCTATATAAATCTATGTAAAATATAGAAATAAACAAAGGGCCATAACTCACTCATAAATTGTTGAACCAGTCTGATTTTCAGGGGGACACAACTAGGGTACCAATACATCATTCTGACAAAGTTTGGTCAAAATCCCCCCAGTAGTTTCTGAGGAGATGCGATAACGAGAAATTGTTAACGGACGGACGGACGGACGGAATGACGGACGGACGGACCACGGACGCAGAGTGATTTTAATAGCCCACCATCTGATGATGGTGGGCTAAAAACAGGCACACGGACCTATACATTTTATTTCACCATACTATAGACAATATTTTTATTTACAAATGTGAGAAGTTTCATTACAATCTACATTGTAGCAAAAATTTTATTCGCGAAAATGTTATCAAAATTGTAATTTTCCCAGACGCCAATTATGAAAAGTTGTGTGAAGTCCAAATTGTTTCAAATCAGCCTGGCAAAAATTCAAACACATGACCCTATCTTTTTTAATTGCTGAATTTTCTTAGTATATGAAGTTTCAATAAATAAGGGTTTATTGGTAGCTTGAATTTACAGAGTTCTATAGGAAAAACATAAAACAAGAGCTGTCCGTAAGACAGCCAAGCTCGACTATTCGAAATATTGTCCCAGAAGCAGGAAAATATTACCCAAAAAGGTTAAATATCAAAAGAGTTTTAAGTTCAAAAGGGGCAATAATTTGACCAAAATGCATATCAGTTATGGGACTTGCTGCTATCAACTAGTTTTATAACCCTGAAGGCACATGTGAAGTTTCAATTCAATTTTTGCATTAGTTTTGGAGATAGAAACTTGCATGTAAAACTTTAACCAGAACTTTCAAAGTCCAAAAGGGGGCATAATTTGCCCAAAATACATGCCAGAGTTATGGGACTTGACCCAGTGAGGTTGGTAATTGATCTAGAAAAAGAAAAAATAAGTTTCAAATCTATATGCCTTTTAGTAATAGCTATATGTACTTGCACGCAAAACTTTAACCAGAATTTGCTAAGTCCAAAAGGGGACATAATTTGGCCAAAATGAAGGTCAGAGTTATGGGACTTGCTGCTATCAACTAGTTTTATAACCCGGAAGACACATGTGAAGTTTCAAATCAATATCTGCATTAGTTTTGGAGATAATAACTTGCATGTAAAACTTTAACCAAAATTTTCTAAGTCTAAAAGGGGGCATAATTTGCTCAAAAAACATGTCAGAGTTATGGGACTTGACCCAGTGAGGTTGGTAATTGATCTAGAAAAAGAAAAAACAAGAGGGCCATGATGGCCCTATATCGCTCACCTGTTATCATTGCACTTGAGGACCAAGAAGGTCCTCAGAAAAAATATCTAAGTCCAAAGGACAGGAACAACAAAGGAAAGAAATTTAACCAAAAAGAAAAAAAAATTCTTACAAGGTATAGATATGTCAAAATGCACCTAAAAATTGGAGGTACCATCCATGTTGCACCACAGAAAAGTGGTCTCGGTTTTTCCCTACGGCCAATAATAAAAAAGTTACTCAAAATAAGCTATTTATATTAACGTAAAAGGGAAGTAATTAAAAAGAAAATTATTGTAAGTGAACAAAAGAAGAAACTGCCAAATAAATCTGTTGACATAAATGAAATTTCAGATCAGTATCTTCATTAGTTACGGAGATATACCCATTTTAATTTGAAATAAAGGGAGGTAATTTGACATAAAATCAGTCCATAATTATCTACCCTGATTGACTCAGTCCAGCTAATGATAATAATGAAATTTCAAATAAGTCCTACATGTACTTACTGATATAAATCCATTTTGACTACAATCAGGGGAGGTAATCAGATATAAAATAACTCTGGAACCTACGATTGGATCTGATTTGTCATGGAATCCAAGATTTATTGTTGTTGAAGATATTTTGGAAGTTTGTATCAAATAAAACCATAAATGAAGTCTCTATATGGCTGCAAAAGCCAAAGTATCCAATTTTGGACCTTCGAGGGGCCATAACTCTGGAACCCATGATGGAATCTGGCCAGTTCAAGTAAGGAACCAAGATCTTGTGGTGATACAAGTTGTGTGCAAGTTTGGTTAAAATCAAATCATAAATGAAGTTGCTTTTGTGCAGACAAGGTCAAAATAGCTAATTTTGGCCCTTTCAGGGGCCATAACTCTGGAACCCATTATGGGATCTGGCCGGTTCAACAAAGGAACTGAGATCTTATGGCAACACAAGTTTTGTGCAAGTTTGATTAAATTCAAATCATAAATGAAGCTGCTATTGTGCAGACAAGGTCAAAATAGCTATTTCTGGCCCTTTCAGGGGCCATAACTCTGGAACCCATAATGGAATCTAGCCAGTTCAAGAAAGGAACCAAGATCTTATAGTGATAGAAATTGTGTGCCAGTTTGGTAAAAATCAAATCATAAATGAAGCTGCTATTGTGCAGACAAGGTCAAAATAGCTAATTCTGGCCCTTTCAGGGGCCATAACTCTGGAACCCATAACGGGATCTGGCCAGTTCAAGAAAGGAACCAAGATCTTATTGTGATACAAGTTGTGTGCCAGTTTGGTAAAAATCAAATCATAAATAAAGCTGCTATTGTGCAGACAAGGTCAAAATAGCTGATTTCGGCCCTTTCAGGGGCCATAACTCTGAAACCCATAATGGGATCTGGCCAGTTCAAGAAAGGAACCGAGATCTTATGGTGATACAAGTTGTGTGCAAGTTTGGTTAAAATAAAATCATAAATGAAACCACTATCGTGCAGACAAGAAATTGTTGACGCACGGACGGACGGACGGACGCACGGACACACGACGGACGACGGACGAAGGGTGATCACAAAAGCTCACCTTGTCACTATGTGACAGGTGAGCTAATAAGTTTCAAATCTATATGCCTTTTAGAAATAGCTGTATGAACTTGCACGCAAAACTTTAACCAAAATTTTCTAAGTCCAAAAGGGGGCATAATTTGGCCAAAATGAAGGTCAGAGTTATGGGACTTGCTGCTATCAACTAGAATTATAACCCCGAAGACACATGTGAAGTTTCAAATCAATATCTGCATTAGTTTTGGAGACAGTAACTTGCATGTAAAACTTGAACCAAAATTTTCTAAGTCTAAAAGGGGGCATAATTTGCTCAAAATACATGTCAGAGTTATGGGACCTGACCCAGTGAGGTTGGTAATTGATCTAGAAAAAGAAAAAATAAGTTTCAAATCTATATGCCTTTTAGAAATAGCTGTATGTACTTGCACACAAAACTTCAACCAGAATTTTCTAAGTCCAAAAGGGGACATAATTTGGCCAAAATGAAAGTCAGAGTTATGGGACTTGCTGCTATCAACTAGTTTTATAACCCCGAAGACACGTGAAGTTTCAAATCAATATCTGCATTAGTTTTGGAGATAGTAACTTGCATGTAAAACTTTAACCAAAATTTTCTAAGTCTAAAAGGGGGCATAATTTGCTCAAAATACATGTCAGAGTTATGGGTCTTGACCCAGTGAGGTTGGTAATTGATCTAGAAAAAGAACAAGAGCTGTCGGAGGACAGCAACACTCGACTATTTAACAGCCTTGTCGCTTGAATGAATAAGGAAGTCGAAAAAGGGGCATAATTTAGTAAAAAAGTAAAATAGGGTTATGGAACATGCATAGTGCTTATCAGCTCATGACAGTGGACAAGTGTATGAAGTTTCAATCCATTCCCATGAGTGGGTACTGAGATACCAGCTTACATATAAGAATTTAACCCAAAAACTCCTAAGTTCAAAAAGGGGCATAATTTTGTAAAATGCAAAGTTGAGTTATTGACCCTTTGCACTGCATGTCATATCATGACAGTGAACTAGTGTGTGAAGTTTCAATCCTTTCCCATTAGTGGTACTGAGATACCAGCTTACATTCAAAAACTTAACCAAAAATTTCTATGCTGAAAAAGGGGCATAATTTTGTAAAAAAGCAAAATAAAGTTATGGGACCTGCTTATGCATTTTCAGATCATGACAGTAAACAAGTGTGTGAAGTTTCAATCCATTCCCATTAGTGAGTACTGAGATACCAGCTTACATACAAAACCTTAACCAAAAAATTCTAAGTCGAAAAAGGGGCATAATTTTGTAAAAAAGCAAAATAGAGTTATGGAACCTGTGCAATGTAAGTCAGTTTATCACAGTAAATAAGTGTGTGAAGTTTCAATCCATTCCCACAAGTGGTTACTGAGATACCAGCTTACATACAAAACCTTAATCAAAAATTTTAAAGTAAAAAAAGGGGCATAATTTTGTAAAAAGGCAAAACAGAGTTATGGAACCTGTGCAATGTAAGTCAGTTTATCACAGTGAATAAGTGTGTGAAGTTTCAATCCATTCCCTCAAGTGGTTGCTGAGATACCAGCTTACATACAAAACCTTAATCAAAAATTTTTAAGTCAAAAAAGGGGCATAATTTTGTAAAAAGGCAAAACAGAGTTATGGAACCTGTGCAATGTAAGTCAGTTTATCACAGTGAATAAGTGTGTGAAGTTTCAATCCGTTCCCTCAAGTGGTTGCTGAGATACCAGCTTACATACAAAAACTTAACCAAATCGGGACGCGGACGCGGACGCTGACCCATGGGTGAGTCCAATAGCTCTACTATTCTATGAATAGTCGAGCTAAAAAATAAGTTTCAAATCTATATGCCTTTTAGAAATAGCTGTATGTACTTGCACGCAAAACTTTAACCAGAATTTTCTAAGTCCAAAAGGGGGCATAATTTGGCCAAAATGAAAGTCAGAGTTATGGGACTTGCTGCTATCAACTAGTTTTATAACCCCGAAGACACATGAAGTTTCAAATCAATATCTGCATTAGTTTTGGAGATAGTAACTTGCATGTAAAACTTTAACCAAAATTTTCTAAGTCCAAAAGGGGGCATAATTTGCTCAAAATACATGTCAGAGTTATGGGACTTGACCCAGAGAGGTTGGTAATTGACCTAGAAAAAGAAAAAATAAGTTTCAAAGCTATATGCCTTTAATTGATGGCTGTATGTACTTGCAAGCAAAAACTTAACCAAGGTGCGACGCCGACGCCAGGGTGAGTAGAATAGCTAGACTATTCTTTGAATAGTCGAGCTAAAAATGTTCTTCTCTGAAACAGAGGCACAGAGCATAGATATTTTACATGTGGTCCTTTACTAAGATTGTTCAAATCATGACTCGGGGTCCAATTAAAGCCCCGCCCGGGGTCACTTAGTTTTTCAGATCACCTGTCACAGTGACAGGGCGAGCTTTTGTGAGCGCCTGTCCGTACACAATTTCTTGTGAACACGATAGAGACCACAATTTGCAACCGATTTTAATCAAACTTGCACACAACTTGTTTTGGCAAAATATCTCGTTTCTTTTCGAAAACTGGCCAGATTCCATCATAGGTTCCAGAGTTATGGCCCCTTAAAGGGCCAGAATTTGCTATTTTGGCTTGTGAACATGATAGAGACCACATTTTGCAATAGATTTTAACTTTGCACACAACTTTTATTGGCATAATACCTGGATTTCTTTAGAAAACTGGTCAGATCCCATCATGGGTTCCAGAGTTATGGCCCCTTTAAGGTCCAGAATGTGCTATTTTGGCTTTTACAGCAATATAGACGCCATTTATGGTTTGATTTGATACCAACTTGCAAAGTATCTTTAACAATCGATCCATCAGATCCAGTCATAGGTTCCAGAGTTATGGCCCCTGAAAGAGCTAAATTATTTTAATTTTTACCTCATGAACAGGATAGAAGTGACATTTTACATTCAATTCTAACCACACTTACAACTTGTCACAATAAGATCTCTGTTCCGTGTAGATTCCATCATAGATTCTATACTGCCCATAAAAGGGGCAAAATTTTCTATTCTGGTCATTTCAGCTAAACAGGGTTTCATTTACGATTTGATACAACTTGCACAGAATGTTTATCTTGATAACCTCCAGGCCAAGTTTGAAACTGGGACATGTGGGGTCTAAAACTAGGTCACATCAAAGGAAAAGCTTGTGAACACCCTAGAGGCCACATTTTACACCCTATCTTCATGAAACTTGGTAAGAATGTTTATCTCAAGGATTCTTAAGCCAAGATCAAAACTGGGTTATCTAGGGTCAAAAACTAGGTCACCCAGTCAAATCAAAGGAAAAGTTTAACACTCTTTGAGGCCACATTTATGACCCAATCTTCAGGAAACTTGGTCAGAATGTTTGGCTGGAGGATTCTTAGGTCACGTTTGAAACTAGGTCATCCAGTCAAATCAAAGGAAAAGCTTGTTTACACTGCAGATGCCGCATTTATGACCCTATCTTCATGAAACTTGGTCAATGTTTATCTTGATGATTCCAAGGCCAGGTTTAACAGGTGAGTGATATAGGGTCATTATGACCCTCTTGTATACAAGTTATATAGGAAAAAATACAACAGTTATCTGACTGTTTTATTATAATTACCTGATGACCCAAAGTAATTAGGGGTCACCAGACTGGGATCTTGACCAGACCTACTTTCTTGTATTTTAAGACACAGCCCTGAAATTTGGACGACATAATACAGTTTTGCACACCAATCTTAAAACTGACTTTCAGTGACCTACTGTCTTAACATTTAAGCATCAGTTTGACATTTGAAACATGTTCACACAATTGGGAAAAGATTTCAATGCTTTCTTATATTTCTTACCCGATCTCTTACACTCGTCTATGTAGCTCATATTACTCAGGTGAGCGATCCAGGGTCATCATGACCCTCTTGTAATATATCATGAACAGACTCGACAAAACAGAGTCTGCTAGATTGCATTTAATGCTTCCAAAAGATCTAGTTTAGGTCAAGATAAATGTGACTTGTGCTGATAAATGATTGAAGTACAATTTTTTTTTTTAATTCTTTTATTATTATTATTATTATTCATAAATAAATTACTTACACAGCTGACGACTAAAATAAGTACTGAACAATATTCTACATGTATTTCACTATAAATATGTTAAAGTATCGATTTTTTACACATTTGATATTTTTCTCATTTGTAATACATACACGTGCATGTAAATTACATCTTGCAGTTTTATCGTATTTCCAATCAAGCTGTATCAATCTTAACAATGTGAACCTACTTTCAATTATTTCCTGTTCACGTGTCGTCAACAATTCAGTTTTTTATCCACTTGCTAAGCACTAAATCCTTCTAAAACAAAAGTTTTATAATCTCTTTCACAGTTGTTTGATCAACCACAAACTACTAACAAATCCGTAACCTGTTTCACATCACTCTGGTGTCTTTCACAAACTTATCTAGTAGGCAATGTCACTTCCTTAAGTTTTGTTTCCAACTTTTCTGTCAACAAGAACCGTAACACATCAAGTTCACAGTAACAGTTGAATGTATAGTAATCTTGCACAGCTAAGCATGATATATACACTGTTCCCTCTGATCTCAATCTTCTATTTACGTACTATACAGAATTCATTACTTTCAATATAAACACTACATTCGTCTTTAAAATGGCCACAGATTAATCTTGCAAGCAAGTCACCTGATAAAATGGTGTAATGGTCTGAAAATCACAATGCAAGTACATGTAGACCGATTTGGAGTTTCGTAACCCGACCTGAAGACCACAGCACATAGTCCACTAGGGCTGTAAGACTTCCATCACTTAACCAAAACAGGGAGCACCATTCTTTCACTGTGGTTTAGTCTGGTTTCTTGTTCTCAGTCCATAGCTTCCAGTCTTACCCTGGGCCTGAGGCGACTGGGTAGGTGTCTGCGGCTGACTTTGTGTTCCTGACTGGCCCGAGGACTGTATATGTATAGTTTGTGAGGACGGCTGCGCAGATGGTGTGTGCTGAACTTGAACTGTGTGTTGCTGGGCTGCAGCCTGCCGCTGTGTTTGCAGTATGGTGGCAACAGTCTGCTGTTGTTGTGATGCCTGGTCTGTGGGCTGAGGCTGTGCTTGCGGGGTAGATGTGTATGTAACTGGTGTGCTCTGGGTAACCGATGCAGAAGGTGGATTAGGGGTCACAGTCACTGTGAGTGGAGCTGGTGAACTGCTAGCCCCTCTCTGACCACTCACTGTAACATGAGCTGCCTGTGCTTGCTGTACGTTTACATGCTGTACTGGGGCTTGCACCTGTGTCGACGCTGGAACTGTTACCTGTAGGGTCTGACTGGGTGTGGGTGCAGCCGAGACCACAACCTGGGACCCTGCTGGTATGTGTGCCTGCTGTGATCCACCCTGAGCTGCCACAGTCACATGCTGAACGGACTGGACAGGCGTCACAACCACATTCTGTGGAACTCCGGTCAACTTGGACTGAGTGATAGATGATATTGGATGTATCTGAACAGTAGTTACTGCCTCTACACCAGTTACAGTTCCAGGTTTTACAATACTGGCAGTCATTGAGGACTGACCTTGCGGCAAGGAAGAGATCAGTGAAGACGGTACGGGGACCGTGGTAACAGTTGCAGAACTTCCAACAATCTGTGTTGCACCTTGTATAGTCTGCTGAATCTGTGGAGCTTGTACTGTTGCTGTGGTGGAATCACTTTTAACCATCTGAGGAGTGGCCTGCTCTGTGTCCTGTGGCTATTTTTGGGGGTTGGTGTGGTATGATTGCTGAATAGTCCCACCCTGTGTGTTGTTTCCCCAGGATAAAAGTGTGGACGGTAACCCCGCCCCTGTGTTGAAAATCTGTACGGTTAAAATCGTGGGGCCTTTGCCCAAACTAAAAAAAGTGTACAATCTTTCAGATCAACATATAAATATTCCACTGTACATTTACTTCTTTGTTGTAATATGGTGACTTCTAGGCCCATTGTGTTGGGTGCTTTTTTTTTGTTTTGATGTTTATTGTTGTCACTATGATAAACAATTCCTTATGTCATATACCATATAACCTTTAAAAAGCTTGAGGGCACAACAAAAAAACCATTGTACTGTCAAACCCTCGGGGGACTTTTTTTTGGCTTTTTTTTGCAACAATCCCCTCCCCTTTTCAACCCCAAGTTTTGACAAAGATTTTGTTTTTAGCTAAAACCTGGCAATTTTTGCTCAGGTGAGTTTTTTTTTTTTCGCTCGTTTTTTTCCGGCCTGTCGTCCGTCGTCTGTCGTCTGTAAAACATTTAGTTGTGTATGCGTAGAGGCTGTATTTTTCAATTAATCTTCTGAATTTTTGGTCAAAAATGTAACCTGATGAATTTGGGCCCGAGTTCGAAAATGGGTCATCTCGGGTCAAAAACTAGGTCACTAGGTCAATCAAAAAAAAACCTTGTTATGCGTAGGGGCTGTTTTTTTAAATTTAAATCTTCATGAATATTGGCAGAATGATAACCTGATGAAATCTAGGTGATTTCGAAAAAAGGTATCTCGGGTCAAAATGGTCCTGGTAAATCAAAAAAAAACTTTTTATGCGATAGGGCTGTATTTTCAATTTGATCTTCATAAATATTCGGGTTCATAAGAAAAGGCCAAGTAAAATTAAGGATTTTTCAAGGACTTTTCTCCCTAGTCTTATATTTTTCAAGGACTTATTAAAACCCAAAATACGTTTTATACTGCTGTGATTCTGCACCCCAAAAACCAAATATGAAGCCCTTTGTTTTTCTTGCATCTTTTTATTTAAGTTTTCATCAGAGCGACAAATGGTCCCCGATCTTTTCAGTGTAATTTTTAAAGGGGCCCAATACCGTTTTTGGGCAGTTTTTCTTTCACCAAGAGCAAATTTTTCGCTTTTTTATGTTGGAACAGGTTTGAAATATTTTTTAATGTTTTCTTTGGGATTTTTTTTAAAGGTTTTTTTTGGGTTTGTTGCCCTTTAAAATTTTGCTTTAAGTACTTTTATTTTTTTTAACTATTTTGAAATACTAGCACTCGATGATGCAAAAGAAGGGTAATGTTTGGGGGGGGTACCGTAAGATGCACACACTTTCCCTTTCGATAAGAATTGCGTTCTGTCGTGACAAAATTGACGCCTTTTAGTCAGGGGAGCAACGCTAACAGAAAGTACGAAAAATTCGTACCCAAACTTTGTTTTCGTCCAAACATCGCCTTTTTTATTCGGCTTTTTCGAGCTCTCCCCTTTTTTCAAAACTTGCCATTTTTTTCTAAAAGATTTTTTTTGGTTTTTGGGAGTTTTTTAATTGTCTAGCATCGACAAAATAAAAATTTTCAAGTATTTTTCAAGGTTTTTGGGCAATTTTTCGCAATTTTCAAAAAAAATTGTGTTTTAAAGGATTTTTAAAGATGCCTTCATTTTAAGTACTTTCAGCCTGGCGAACCCTGATTTTGGGCAAAAAGATTCCCTTTGTGAAATCTGGGCCGGGTTTCAAAAGGGTCTCTGGGGGTCAAACTGGTCATAGGTAAAAATCAAAGAAAAACCTTGTTATGCGTGGGGTGTTTTTTTCAATTATTTTCATGATATTGGTCAGAATGATAACCTTGATAAAATCTAGGCCGAGTTCGAAAATGGGTCATCTGGGTAAAAAATAGGTCAAGGTCAAATCAAAGAAAAACCTTGTGTTGCGATAGGGCTGTATTTTTCAATTGATCTTCATGAATTTTGGTCGAATGTTTTCCCTTTGAAAAAATATAGGGGTTCAAAAAAGGGGTTCTTTGGGGTCAAAAACTAGGTCACTGGGTAAAATCGAAGAAAAACCTTGTGTATGCGATAGAGGCGGTATTTTTAAAATTGTCTTCATGAATTTTGGTCAGAATGATTCCCTTTGAAAAAATCTAGGCCCGGTTAAAAAAATGGGTCTTTGGGGGTTCAAAAATAGGTCACTAGGTAAATCAAGGAAAAACCCTTGTGTATCGTTAGGGCTGTATTTTTCAAGTCTTCATAAAATTTTAGCCAGAATGATTACTGTAAAATCTAGGCCGATTTCAAAAAAGGGTATTGGGGTAAAAAAAACTGGGTCACAGGTCAAATCGAAAAAAAAACCTTGTGTATGAAATTAAGGATGTATTTTTCTTTGATCTTCATAAAATTTGGTCGAGTGATCCCTTTGAGAAATCTGGTCGAATTTGAAATGGGTTATTGAGGTCAAAAACTAGGTCACTAGGTCAAATTAAGAAAATCTTGTGTATGCATAAGAGAACTGTTCTTTTCACTTAGTTTTCATTGAATTATTTGGCAGGATGATTGGGGCCCTTAATTGAAACCCCTAGGTTGCAATTTTGAATCGGGGGTGTCTGTTCGGGGAGGTCAAAAACTAGGGGTCCTTGGTCATATTCATGGTAATGCGTGGGTGTATGGTGATAGGAGTGCTGTATTTTTCAATTGATTTATGAACTTTGGTCGGAATGACTTGCCTGTTAAAATCTGGTCGGTTTGAACATCTGGGGGTCGAAACCCTAGGGTCAATTAAAACAGGGTAAAATATTTAAGAATATGCTTTTTTATGGTAAGGTGACCAATTGTGTTGGTCCTTTTTGTTTTGATTGATGTTATTGTGTCAGAATATTTGTTTTCCATAAATCTCAACTTAGGACAAAAACATTGTTTTCACATCTGGTATGGTTTTGTTTTTCATTAGGTGAGCGACCTAGGGCCATGTTTTGCCCAAAATTTTTTTTTTGAAGTCTCAAGTTTAAAGGTGAAGATCATAATTATAAAGGTCAAGTCATCTATGTATAGTTAAGTTTATAGGTCATGCCACAATGCTTGTTGAGCAAGAGTATGAACTAAATTTGGTCATCTATGTGGGCTGTAGGACTGAAAGTGGTTCTACTCAGGTGCCCGCTTGTGATGAAATAATGCAAGGAGGGGCACCTGGGGTCTTCCTCCACCATCAAAGCTGGAAAGTCGCCATATGACCTAAAATTGTGTCGACGTTAAACCCAACAATGAAGATGTAGGACTGTTGTATGAACCAAATCGGGTCATTAATGTGGACTGTAGGAAATCTGGTTTGTACCGACTGATGAAGGTAGAGGTCATCTATATAAAGGTCAGTTTCCAGGTCAGGTCACAAGGTTTGTCGAGTGAGTATGAACTTAATTGGGTCATTTATGTGGCAACAGGACTATGCTTGCACTATAAATGACATCGACATTTCAGACTTTCTAAGACCTTAAAGCTGGCTGCCGTCTCCTCAATGTACACTTACTTTTCTGGACAGGTATCTGTTTCCTCTGTTGTAGAAGATGCATCTGTTGTGGATTGATCTGACTCACTTTAGCTGAAACAGTAAACAAGATGAAAGTTAATGTTATATTTTCTTAAAAAGTAGAGTAGTTATGGCAATATTTACTGAAACAAACATGTTATGACCTAAAGAACAGTCAGTAAAATTCAAATGACCTTTGATGATTGAACAAGATCTATTCCGTAACATTTTTCATATTGCTTTCTTTACTAAGAAAGCTTACCTTTTCACTCACATTAACAAAATTTCAAGTTTTACTCTGTAGTTTTGCTTAAGGCACTTGCGTTGCAACCAATTTCAATCAAATTCTTGTATCTATGTGGAAAGGTGTATTTTGGTAAAAGCATGAATACGAGGCCAACTTACCTACGCCGCCTTTCTGTGGCATACTGACGTTGATGCTCACATTACTGACTGGTATTGTCACACTGCCAGCTGGGGCCGTCACTGTCTTCACTAAAGTAGCTGGCTGGCCCGTCACCTTCGACAGAGCCTGACTCACTTGTTGTATAGGTGTACCAGCTATTATCTGAGTGCTTTGTATCTATGAAGAAAGAACAACAAATGAACAGGTGGAATAGACCGTAGTTCAATAGCTTATTCACAGTAATATAGCCTGACCATACAGAAGACATTTTTGCATCTTCACTTCACAACAAAGCATCTATATACAGGGCAGCATACCTTGTTTAAATCATTCACTTGCATAAAAACCTTTTCCAATATCAAAACTGCATTAACACAAACTGAGCACACATGAATGCTGGAACTGCTAAAAATGAAGTGTTCAATCTTTTCTTTTTAGTGTTAGGTGTCTTAAAACCAGTTGTAAAACAGGAACTGGTATCCAAAACTTGAAACAGAGCATTTCAGTCATCTCAACATCTTTTCCCGACATAATTATATACATTCATTACCTGTGGATGATGAAGCTGAGCCACTGATGTTCCAGCCACCTTCTGTTGAGTCAGCTGCTGTTGTTTGAACCGTGCCAGCTCATCCTGGGTCAAAGGTCGGGTCAACTGCGGTGTTCCTGCAGAGGCCTTCAACTGTCCACCCTGAAAAATGCTTCATTCTTTCAACATGTCAAATCATGTTACCGGCAATTTTCTAGCTTTGATGGTGGAGGAAGATCCAAAGTGCCCTTCTGTGCATTATTTCATCACAAGCGGGCACCTCGGTAGAACCACTGACATTCGGCAAGCCAGCTGGATGGCTTCCTTGAAGAATTCAATGTCTCAAGTAAGGCTCAAACCCTTATCGGTGAGGGGCAAGTGATTCGATATCAGCGACTTAACTACTTGGCAAATGAGGCCCTAATAAAATATATGTGATATTTATCACTAATCAAAGCGGAAGCAAATAGAAAATTTTTTGTTCAAAACACAAACATTGTCAATGCTGAAGTATCAGCACTAACATCTGCTGTATTTGGTATTTACTATAGCAAGAAGTGAAATTGGACTGGACTAAACTATTCCAGCACAGAGTGCATCTTGCAAAACATATTGTTACCAAAAAAAAATGTGAACATTCATCTGTATCGGCTATTATACAGTCAAACTTTGTTCGTTCGAACTTGACAGGACCAGCAAAATTTGTTCGAGCTATCAGTAGTTTGAGCCTTTATACAATATACATTACATTGGGATTTTGCCTGGAACCTGGCGATGAGTTTGGGTAATTGGCATTTAGTTCGGCTGTACTTCACCTAATCTGTAGTATACTGCTACTTGTTTCTCCTGTTTACAAGCACAGGCATAGAGAACAAGCAAAATAGAACAGAAAATTGATCTGTGGCAGTTTATACAAGGTGGGTCTATACTTTCATGTAAGGCAATCACTGTCAAAAAGGGTAGCAATTTATCCAATGCGCAATTGAGTCCTAATAAAGTAATATTACAAAGGTGATTTTTAACTGAAGTATGTTAAAACTAGAGCTATCATAAAAGGTGATGAAAAGTACCCCCCCCTGCCTGACACAGAATTTTAATTTGGACACAAGATTGCATTTTTATGTGGACTGTGTTATTTTAAAACTGTATGTATACGTTAGTAACAAAAAACAAAGTCCCATAACATGCGAATATTTTTAAAAAAATGAACATGCACATCACAACTAGGGTGGTTCTGTCACTTGTCTATGTTTCATAAGTAAGGGCATTGGAGAACATGCAAAATAGCATACAGACTTTCATTTTGGACAGTTTTATACAAGGTCAAAGTCCATAACCTTTTATGTATAGACCTCATGTAACAATCACTGTCAATGTGTGAAGTTTCAATTGAACTTTGGGCCAAGGATGAGGTGAGATTGCACAAGGTGTTTTTTACTGAGTATATTAAAAAAAAATAGAGTCCCATAAACTCTGAAATGAAAGATACCCCCCATGCACAACAGTTTACATTCAATTTTGACGTCCATAGATTGCATAAGGATGATGGACAGATGGTGCACATAGATGTGTTATGTATATCAGTATAGTAACAAAAAACAAAGTCCCATAACTATGCCAGTTTTTTTTCTAAAAGAACCTTTAAAATGCCCCATGCACAACTAGTTGGTACTGATCACTTGTGTGAAGTTTCATTAAATTGTGTGTAAGGGGTTGTGGAGAGATTAGGCCGCACAAGATTGTATGTGTCTATGTATATAGTATGTTAACAAGAAAACAAAGTCCCATAACTCTGCAATTTTTGTTCTAAAGAACCTAACATGCCCCATGCACAACTACTGTTGGTACTGATCACTTGTGAGATGTTTCATTAAATTGTGTCAAGGGGATGAGGAGAGATGGTGCGCACAAGATTGTGTCTATGTATATTAGTATAGCAACAAAAAAACAAAGTCCCATAACTCTGCAATTTTTTTTTCTAAAAGAACCTAACATGCCCCATGCACAACTATGTGGTATGATCACTTGTGTGAATGTTTCATTAAATTCTGTCAAGGGGTAAGGAGAGATGGTGCGCACAAGATTGCGTCTACGAGGACAGACCCCGGACAGACAGACAACCTGAAACCAGTATACCCCCCCCTTACAACTTTGTTGTCGGGGGGTACAATAAGGTCAAAAGAAAATATATCCACTATAGAATAGGCTGTTGCTGTTAGTTGGTTCTAAGTTTCAGATCATATGGCCATTTTCAAGCTTGTAATCGTGAATGAAGTCTCCTACCTATTATAACAGACACCAGTTTCCTCACACAACCCAGCTTGGTCTCATACCTACACTTACGAAGGTGAGAAAGTCAGCCACATTCAGCACCCAGCCATTCAGCTTCCCTACCCCAATACAGAACAAACAACACCTAATATGTACATGTATTTATCTGCACCTAAATGCTTCAAAACAAAAAGTTTGTATGTCTGTTTTGGGCTTAACGCCATTTTTCAACAGTATTTCAGTCATGCAACGGCAGGCAGTTAACCTAACCAGTTTTCCTAGATTCTGTACCAGTACAAACCTGTTCTCCACAAGTGACTGCCAACTTCCACACATGAATCAAAGGTGGAGGACTAATGATTTCAGACACAATGTCGTTTATCAAATAGTAACGGAGACCATACGGCCCACCCGAGGATCGAATTCACGACCCCGCGATCCATAGAACCCGCTATGTGGGCGGGTCAAAACAATAAGACCAGACCATGTTATCATGGCACAATCATTTACATGGTAGGATTAAACCTTAAAAACTATAAAAGTATACCTGTGCCATACTGGTGACAAGTTGTTGAGCTATCACAGTTTTCTGTCCCTGTATCACAGGTCCCTTGAGCTGCCTCAGCTGCTGGTGTCTTAGTGGATCAGGCTGTAACACAGATAACACATACTGGTATTTGAAACGGCCAAACCTAATAACTGGATATTTTGTGTGTATCATACAAATTATTTATCACTTTAATGTCCGTTGAGTGAAATAAAGCCGTTACTTAATTTGCTATTACACTTAGCCTAGTGTAATAAAGCTTTGGCAATGATATCACTTTATACTTTAAATACACAAAACATTGGTCCAACTGACTTGGTCTGTATAATAGTTCAAGAAAATTTTTTGATGACCCTTGATGGTGAAGCTTATAAAGGGGATTAAAATGAATTTTACATTTGTTATTTTATTTTGCAAATGTATTTTACACAACAAATTTATCAAATTTGTTGACCAATTTTTGAGATAACAGCTGAAAAAATGGTCTGAAGCCACAGTTTCTCCATAGGGCATACTGTTTTGCATAATTTTAACTTTACCTAGTCATTAAGGCTGAAAATTTCACCAATTTTCTGAAACTCTAAATATGGTCTTTTGAGAGGTAGTAAGGTTTGCTATTTTTCCACCTACTTGTTGTTTTTGTGGCATGATCAATGTCTGTTGCTGCTATTTGCAGTAACTGGAATATGTTGAGGAGTTCAAGGCTTTTTATTTTTAGACCTACAGCTAGTTTCTGCACTCAAGTGAACAAAATAAAACCTGTTAGTACTCAATGTACTTTGCTGTTTTGAAGATCTTGGAAGGAAATATGGCCTCTTTTGGAGGAAAGGTTTTTCTATTTAAAAATATATGAGCAGTTTTTAACCCAATGAATTCGACATATATCATCGGTGAAATTCACCAATTTTCAAAAATTCTGAAATATAGCCACTAACACAAGGTATTTTTATTTTTAGCCTAGAAGTGAAATTGGGCCGTTGACTAACTATTCATCAAGGTGACATCTTGCAGAATTTTGGGTCCATGATAAATGTGTTGAAACTCAAATTTTTCTATTTTAATACTGCACTTTGTTCCCCCTCGTTTCGAACTGAGATATCACAAGGGAATTTAATTTTTGAGTCATTGGAATTTGGTTTGTTGACAAATTTTCTATTTTGTACTGGGTAGTTTTTTCCTATGACCTGATGAAGACCCTTGAGGACATCAAGGGTGAACGTTTGAAATTTCATGGTCAAAATTAGGTTAGGAGGGGCACTGTTTTTATTTTTAGCGTTTTATATTTTTTCCTTACAGTTACTTGAAGATATCATCGAGTGAAAAAGTAAAAGATAAAATGGTCACGATCCATTTGACTTTTTTTGACCTAAATGATATTTTTACCCCGTCACAGATTATACTTAACCTAGTTTTTTCATCAAGTGAAATTTGCTATTCAAAATTCATGAAAAAATGGAAATGTAGAATGACAATTTTCTCACATTCCTCAAGCACTGCCATTTTTGACCGCAGGAAGTACGAACTGCACAGTAAAGATTTTACATGCAAGTGAAATTGGCTGACAATATTTAGATCCAGAAACAGATGCCATCTTGGCACCCAAATTTTTTTATTTTTGTTGGGTTTTCCCCAAAGTCCCCCACTTGACACAATTATAAGTCAAATGGCTGACTTTTTTGAAGCTTTGATTTGGTTAGAGAAGTCCCCAGGTGCCCCTACTGCATTATTACCTTTCGAAACTTGGCAACCAGGTGAACCGTCAATTTCGCATAGACCATGCTAGAAAAGCTTGTTCACAAGAAAATTTCAGACGCCGAGGGGCGGACGCGAAGCGAAAAACAAAATCAACTTTCCTCGGAGGAGAAGCAAAAAGGTTAACTTAGCACGAAAACGAGTTAAGTATAAAATTTTACATTTTTGTATATCAGAAATAAATTATAATTCCGCCCGGTAATTGGTTTACAGCACTGACCTTGTGCCAACTGATGTGTCCTCAACTAGAGCTTACTGTCTTTAAGCTTATCGAACCTAGTCAAACACCAGCAAATTCCCACAACTGTACTATAGTGATTTCTGCATGGGCATGGGGCTCTGCTGTTAATGGCAGCCGCTTGTGTTTGTGTCTGTTACAAGTCTGTAACTGTTATAATTTTTGTTCAAGAATGGAACTGTTTTGTAGTTAAAAGGGCCATTTCTGACAAGTGAACAAGAGAAACGTGTTATACTCATTGTACTTTTCTATTTAAATTAAAAATGTGTACTGCACGTTTCAAAGAAAAGTACTTTTATTTGTAAAAATATGAAATCAGTAACCTAAACAAAGGAAATTTGTTAACGGGGCAAATATTGGGCAAATGAAGTATCAATCTCGCGTTTTTATTTACTATAGCATGAATGAAAAGGGCTGGGTTTAACTATTCCAGAGACATCTTGTAAATTACCTTGTTAAAAACAAAAAGTGTGAAAACTCATTCTTTTTTACACCACTGGGTTTCATCGTCTCAAACTGTAGCAAAAAATTTTATTTTTAGCAATTGATTTGGTAGTTGACACACTTGTCATGGTACTTTGGGGGTTGCCGTCACCTGTGAACTTCTGAGGAAAGGTGGCGTTTTATATCCTTGGGCACATTAGTTTCCGTTGACTGTTTCCTACTTGACGTATTTAACCCTAAAGTATATTGTAGGTAGTAATTCAAAAAAGTAAAATTCCTCATTAACCCTTTTATTCTTAATTGAAATTGCCATCTATGTAATAGTCCATTTTCTCCAGAAGAAACAAATTTAAAAACTGGGAATAGAATGCAAATCTCTTACACACCCTCCCCAACACTATTTTTTATACTGCAAAGAAATGCACAGTAAAGGGTTTTTATATAGCTAGAACTATTTAAAAATTATTCATCACCTCAGAAAACCAAATTTGTCGGGTTTCGAACAGACACATAGAACATTTAGTTTTATTGAAAATTGGTCCATCCATGGATTATTCCTTTACAAATTACTGGGTAGACCGTAATTCCGCAAAAGCTAAATAAGATTTCCTCTGTAATTCATCAGAATGGGGTTTAATATGCAAAATCAAATCAAGTTTATAGAGGAGACAAAACAACTTATGCACTGCTGAGTTGTTGAAATATATGTTCTGTATTTCTAAAGCTGGATCCTCTGGCAGGTGGAATCACTGCACCTGCACTGTATGGTGTTTAGCGGCTTGGATCTACTGGGGTGTGAGACCCACCCCAGAAGATACACACTGGCAGTGCTTTGGGGTTTTTCAAGGTTGGGGCAGGGTCTTTGGGGCTGTGAAGTGTGTTTACCTGCAGTCTGGTACCGATTATAACTTAAAGAATTCAAGATGGCGAGGCCCTTTTGCTGTTGAAAGGGAAAACTGGCCAATCTCAGGAGATTAACCTTTAGCTAAAATGATCAATAAAATACATGTTAAAACATAACATTAATAGTATTAATAAGTATACTTCAAAAAAGTTTTCTTCGTGCCCAATAAATATACAATCAACTCGGTTTTCTACATAGTCACTATAGAGTCTGACAAGTTTCAAACTTTTCTAGAGCAAATGGATTTATTTGTATTAAAACAAGCACAATTATGTAAAAAGAGGTTACATATTTTTACAACTAAGTGAAGTTACAACACTTCCAAACTTTCAAAGGAATCATACCTTCTTATAGGAGCAGTTGTGTTTCACAGTTTCATGGGCAATATGGTAGTGCCTCCCTCTCTCTGGTATAATGACCGTTCTATCCCTGGCGGCACTTGTTGTCGGAGTCTGTTCCCCTACTTGCCCGTTGAACACAGTATCTATGTAGGCTGTATTACCAAAGGGTTCATTAACATTACATTTCAAAGGAACTCTAGTAAAGTCCAGCCTGGAAAAACAAAAATTTAGAACCCCCCTCTGACTAGTAATAGAAAACAGCCATAATATTTCAAGTCTGAAATCTATGCATCAAAATTCCCATATTCAGAAATAGCAATGTATTTTAAACAGTACAAAATCAATATGCACAAAACTTATTCCTGGGAATTTTCTTCAACAACTGTAGGATATTTATCTTTTAAATAAGTATTTCGCTTTATTTTTTTTTTCAGAATGTTTGATATGAAATATAAACAAGTATAGAATGTTTTAGGAAAAAAACTTACTGCAGCTGCGCTTGTTGCTGTGGTTTTGTTTTTTCCGTGGATCCCTTGGGCGCGAATCTCTGCAACCTGCATGGGGGTTTAGCGGTGATATACTGGATGTTGTTTTCCTGAAGTAACTGGCATGCTTTGGGGGTTTTTCAAGGTTGGGTTGACAAGGGCTGTCGCATTGTTGGGGGTTTACGCGATGCTTTGGGGGAGTCAAAACGTAAAGATACAAAATGGGAGGCCATTGTTTCTGTTGACTGTGGATCTGGCAGTCTTCTTGCACGATTTCCTTTGCCAAAAATATCCACAAAATACATGAATATAACATTTATAGATATCTATAAGTATACTTCACGTTTTCTTTTCCATTAATAACGCACTCGGTTTCCCCTAGTCATAGGTCTGACGTTCCCAAAAATTTTTTCACAGCAAAAGGATATTGTACTTAAAAAGATCAACAAATTTTTTGTCCAAAAAGAGGTCCCTAGAAAATTTTCCAACTAAGTGAAATTTACAGAAACTGTCGTCAAATCTTTCAAAATCAATACATACCATCTTATAGATGCCCTTCTGTTTCTTTTGTTTTCGTGGTGTGATATCGTACATGATTCTACCCTCCTCTCTTGGAATGATGACGTTCTCATAGCGCAGGCGGCACTGTTTCGGAGATCTGTATACGCGGCTACAGCTGTTGACCACATCAGCTACCATGTCCCAGTTTGGTGTATGTGCAGGATTCACTATCATCAGATTCAAAGGCACATCAAAGTAACTCTGGACAGCCTGCAAAACAAATAAATTAAGAACTGCCTCTGATTCTAGTAAGTAGAATAGTTACCAGCCATAATATACAAGTCTGAAGTATTCATAGACATCTAAATTCCCAGGATTCAGGAAAGAAGTATTTTGAAACAGTACATAATCCAAGCACCACACCTTTTCTCCTGGGATTACCAACAATCTATTTTTTCTTTTTTAAAAGCTACTTCATTCATTCATCCAGTTCCTCCTTTCCTTGTAAAATAATTGGAGTGCAAAGGAGTTTGATAAATAACTTGCAGACAGCATTATAAAATCACAATACAAGATTAAAATACTCGAGGACTAAACAAAGATGCAATATAGAGATTAACACGGAATATAGAGCTACATATCCTGAAATACAGGTTAACTTTAGCAAACCATTTAGTTTCTCCAAAAGTTCTCTTAAACAGAACTGAAGATAACATACCTGTAATAGAGCCCAGTCTTCATGTATAAGCCATTCAGGATGGTCTGGAGCTTGCTCCATCACTGGTTTAGGAGGCATTGTTGGTAAAGGCCTGTAAGGCTTTAGCTGACCCATCTTCAGTTTCTGCAGTTTGGCATCTCTTCTCAGTCGCAGCAGTTGAGCATTGGCACGATCAAACAAAGATCTAGGCACTCTTGGTTGTTCTTCCCTCTTCTGCTTCTGCTTACGAGCTGCCACAAATTACAACAATGAATGAGCCAATTGTACAAGTCATATATATCAGTTTTCTCAAAAATTAACATCTTGTAATTACTCTACGCAAGGCTTGTTCATTCTGAAATACTGTAGAACTTATTCTCCAGTGGATAAACGATTCAGATTGTGTATTCCTTCAAGATATGGCTTTCATGTTGACCTTATCACACAGAGGCTGGACTGAATTATTAGCTTATGGGACTACCACAGTTAATACAATTAGCATTCACAAAAGATCACCTACAGATAATTCAGAATAAGATGTGTCCTACAACTGTTTACATATCACTGTCATTTGTCTAGAGCAGGACTGTCTTTCACTTCTGTTATGAAGCCTTTTTCTTTTACTTTTCCAACAACAATAACTGAAAGTATACTTGTCATAAACTTACTTGTTATAGATTCCACCTTTATTTTCTTCTTCTCTTTCTTCACATATACAGGAGGTAGTTGTGTTTCTGGCATCACAGAATGTTCATACAGGAAGAGCAGTGTCTGGTCTATGTACACATCATTGTCATCATGGGGAGGTGTAGGTGGTGCCCACAACTGTCATATAAAATGTCCTGTACAAAAGGCTTCATCAAACTTGAGGCACTCTAACACAATAAACGACTGGCAATATACTGTTGAAGTCTCACTTTATTTGACTCGTAACCTAAATCTCCCAGGATAGTTTAAATCAATAAACCTTGAACAAGGGCTCAAGTGGGGTAATATAAACTATGTTATGAAGACTGATGATAAATTCAAAAAAATTTTTTTAGTGCGGTGGGGGCGGGTGTGTGTACAAAATGATGGGCAGATTTGACCTTGCTGTGACCTTTGATAACACCCGGATTCATGCACTCTGCACATTGTCTAATCACCACCCACCTACATCCAAAGTTTGAAGTAAATACCTTGAATGGTTAATATGTTCTGCTCCGGACACAAACTCAATGTGTGACCTTGACCTTAGACCAACAGAGCCAGTTAAAGTGCTTTTTATATTGTCTCATCGCCATCTACCAATATGCCAAGTTTAAAATCAATATCTTTGATGGTTATAAAGTTATGCTCCAGACATAAATTATGTTGGACTGACGGACGGACAGACACACCCACCATCACTGTCACGTTTTTCCAATATGGGCATATAAAAAGGTGGCCTTTGCTACAACATTGCATCTTTATTGTTTCAGTATTTTCCCTCAGTCCCGATGACATTTTGTACATTAAACTCCCTTGCCACTAATCAAGAAATTTTATACTGAAGTAAAACAAGAGCTGTCCGTAAGACAGCCAAGCTCGACTATTCGAAATATTGTCCCAGAAGCAGGAAAATATTACCCAAAAAAGTTAAATATCAAAAGAGTTTTAAGTTCAAAAGGGGGCATAATTTGACCAAAATGCATATCAGTTATGGGACTTGCTGCTATCAACTAGTTTTATAACCCCGAAGGCTCATGTGAAGTTTCAATTCAATATCTGCATTAGTTTTGGAGATAGACACTCGCATGTAAAACTTTAACCAAAATTTTCTAAGTCCAAAAGGGGGCATAATTTGCCAAAAATACATGCCAGAGTTATGGGACTTGACCCAGTGAGGTTGGTAATTGATCTAGAAAAAGAAAAAATAAGTTTCAAATCTATATACCTTTTAGTAATAGCTGTATGTACTTGCACGCAAAACTTTAACCAGAATTTGCTAAGTCCAAAAGGGGGCATAATTTGGCCAAAATGAAGCTCAGAGATATGGGACTTGCTGTTATCAACTAGTTTTATAATCCCGAAGACACATGTGAAGTTTCAAATCAATATCTGCATTAGTTTTGGAGATAGTAACTTCCATGTAAAACTTTAACCAAAATTTTCTAATTCCAAAAGGGGGCATAATTTGCTCAAAATACATGCCAGAGTTATGGGACTTGACCCAGTGAGGTTGGTAATTGATCTAGAAAAAGAAAAAATAAGTTTCAAATCTATATGCCTTTTAAAAATAGCTGTATGTACTTGCACGCAAAACTTTAACCAGAATTTGCTAAGTCCAAAAGGGGGCATAATTTGGCCAAAATGAAGGTCAGAGTTATAGAACTTGCTGCTATCAACTAGTTTTATAACCCTGAAGACACATGTGAAGTTTCAAATCAATATCTGCATTAGTTTTGGAGATAGTAACTTGCATGTAAAACTTTAACCAAAATTTTCTAAGTCCAAAAGGGGGCATAATTTGCCCAAAATACATGTCAGAGTTATGGGACTTGACCCAGTGAGGTTGGTAATTGATCTAGAAAAAGAAAAAATAAGTTTCAAATCTATATGCATTTTAGAAATAGCTGTATGTACTTGCACGCAAAACTTTAACCAGAATTTTCTAAGTCCAAAAGGGGGCATAATTTGGCCAAAATGAAAGTCAGAGTTATGGGACTTGCTGCTATCAACTAGTTTAAATTTATAACCCCGAAGACACATGTGAAGTTTCAAATCAATATCTGCATTAGTTTTGGAGATAGTAACTTGCATGTAAAACTTAACCAAAATTTTCTAAGTCCAAAAGGGGGCATAATTTGCCCAAAATACATGTCAGAGTTATGGGACTTGACCCAGAGAGGTTGGTAATTGACCTAGAAAAAGAAAAAATAAGTTTCAAAGCTATATGCCTTTAATTGATGGCTGTATGTACTTGCATGCAAAAACTTAACCAAGGTGTGACGCCGACGCCGACGCCAGGGTGAGTAGAATAGCTAGACTATTCTTCGAATAGTCGAGCTAAAAATAAAGTCACAATATATTATATTATCATATACCTATAATAAATTCTGTCAAAAATACGGCATGTATTTCACAAGTAAATACAAACAGGCGGATAAAATATTCTGTATTGTAACTTTTGAACTGTTGCTGGAATTCTTTTAGTTAATATACATGACCAGACAGTTGTTCAAGTTTCGCACACAAAACTACTCTCAGTTCTATTTAAACATCGATAAACACTGAATATTTCGTCTGATAACAAAACTAACAAAAACGTGGAAGTATATAATAATAGGATTCTTACCAGAGGAGCTAGAGCTGGGATTTTGTATTCGGCTCTCGTGAATTTTGCTAGGTCGGATTACAATCGGCGTGCCTCTTGTGATTCAATCTGGCAAAATCCATGAGAGCCAAATAAAGCATCCCAGATCAAGCTACTATTATAATAAACCAATTTTATTATTAAAGATAAGCAGCCAAACAGACTTACAGGCATTTGTTCTTGGTCCAAGTCAGAGAGGAACACCTACAAGACAACAAAACTGAAACTGATGAATTTGGAACATCCACCGAACAACTTATTGCAAGTACACACAAACTCAAAACTGGTACGACATAAAACACGTTTGCAATCTTCTTGACAGGTATTCAAGATGGGTAGGAATTACTGAATGTCTTGAACGCATCTTTTCAGACAGTCCTACTTTAAAATATTCAACTTTCCTCGGCTATCTAGCTTTAACCTACAGTCGTTTTACTGTTATGAACAGCCAAAAGTGAACACCTTGCTATTTAGATTGTTCGAACTCTAGGATTATTTTTACAAGATTCATTTTCGTGCATTGTAATATTCAGACTGGACCAGCAGGTTTTAAATCATTTTATATATAGCATTATGGAACAAAAACCGGTCATTTTATTAAATTAAACCCTGCTATACTCATTGCCCTATGGCTGTGTGCAAAGTCAGGACAAATGTGACATCATGCAATCCAGAATCTGACCATGAAACTACCTAGCTTTAGTTTGTAAAAGAAAACTGGGAATAAGGAATCTGACAGCAATTTTCAGATGTTATCCCAACCTGGCATATGAAGGTCAGTTTAGCGAGTCATTGGGCACACACAAGATCAACGAAAGAAACCTTCAACTATGTGTGTCAATTAAGGTAGTTCTGCAGGTTTTGGTCGATATGTTTTCTAGATTGTAGAATTTGATTAAAATCTGATTTTCCAAAACTTCTGAATATACCGTACTTAGAAAATTCAGCAAATAAAAAGGATAGGGTCGTGTTTTTGGTTCTTTGCTAGACTGATTCGAAAAATTTGGACTACATGAAATTTTTCATAAAGCGCCTATGGGAATTTACAACTCCCATAACGTTTTCACGAATGGCAATTTTTTCACAATATAGATTTTAATAAAACTTCTCACAGTTGTAAATAAACATGTGACCAATAATGTGGTGAAATAAAATGTATAGATCCGTATGCTTAATTTCGAGATAATTCACCACTACTGAAGTGAACTGGACATTTCACCCTAATTTTAAGGCATTCTTTTCAACTATTTAACGTATCAGATGTTTTAATATCATATTTTAACTTTAGAAAGATAGTAACAGTGCCATTGTAATAAATTTACTCATAGGTCGTCATTAATTCATAAAATGAGTTTCATTTCTGAACGTTACGCAATCACTTCCTGTTTATCAAACGTGCAGAACTACCTTAAGTGAAAGAAATATCATTTCTGTATAATTAAGGACACACTATTCCAGCTGTGTAGCCTTTTAAGCAGTCTTGGTAACCTTATTTCATTCCAGTATCTCGAATCGAGACGAGCTCAACTTGCTTCACCAAACTTCATAGCAAGGTTAAATTCATTAGTCAAGGTAACACTTGTGACCATCCTGTTGATGTAGTAGAGCATCAGAATTTGAAGCTGCGGTGTTAATATAATCATGCTGTTATTTTTCTGAGGACCTTTGTAACTGAAGCACCAACAGCAAGATAGAATTAACTGTGACTCCACTATGAGTAAATGGACTGGACTTGGATATTTCATTTTTTCCAAGACATTTACTTCAGTGCACAAGCTCTATGCAAGCAGATTCAACTACAATTAAAGGTTGTTTTTTTCTAGTACAAGAGTGCTCCTTTACTACAAATATATCCCATGTACCAGATTTTAGCGTTTTTCTCTTTTTACCTGTGTAAAGTGTGCATCTGCATCTCAACTTTCCTTTGTGCTCAAACATGCATCAAGGTTTTGGTAAGGAAATATTTCTAAAATATTCACCGGTCAATTTTCTAAAATTGTAATCCAAATGTTTTTTATACATCCCTGAACCAAAACCGAACTTTAAAGGTAAATAGTAGTCATTTATTGAGCCACATAGAAAATTGAGATACAAATGGTTTACTCTTTGGGCGTTTTTCTTCACCAAAACCTTGCTGGTGTTAATGAATGTACAAAATGTTGCTCTATCAGAACAATGAAAATGTGATTTTTTGAAATGATTTCCAAAGTGTTGTCATTAGTTTCATCAAGAAGCAACATTTAGTACACACTTCTTGTAGAACACAAAGGGAAAGAAGATGCAGAAAACACAGTATATTTTTTATCATTTATTTTTTTTTCTGTAAATTTTCATCATTTTTTACAATGTTAACAAGAACAAAATTTAGTTTTAACAAATCCTTACTTGAAAGAGAAACACAGGTTGTACATCTCTATCAGCACATATCCTGGGCCAAAGTTCTCCAAACAATTTCGGTCTTGGCCGAGTTCGACAACAACACTCATTTATATCTAAATTGCACGTTTAAATTTAATGTTAATTAATGACAATTTTCAAGCGACTATTCAGTATTAATGGATAGTCTCAGCTGGAATTTAATCTTGAAGTTCTAGTAATATCTGCTTTTAAAATTTCAACCTCAAACTCAACCACGACCGAAAAATGTTTCGAGAACATGGAGCCTGTTATTCCATCAATTAAAGGCGGTCAATCACATTTGAGCAACATTTTATGAGATTGGCATTTTTCAGTTTCCATATATTCTGTTAAGAGATTTCTTTAAGGAACAAAAAGACCTACTGCATAGAGTAATATCCCTATTATAAAAGTTAAGTTTATTACTTTATATGAAAATTTGTAATTACTTCCCTTCAATATTAAAGTATTTAAAAAGTGGTCCATTTCTTTTGATTTCAATGTAATTTCTAGTTTTACACTTGCATCTGATAAATATTGGGATATAATTGCCTGAAACAAAAGTAAAGTTACAATGAGTAGCTTCGGAATTCACCTATTTTGATTATAATTTGGTTGCCCAACTAAGATAGACAAAGAGCCAACTAAGATAGACAAAGGGAGGTAATAATAATTTTCTAATTAATTGTGGCAAAATAAGTACTTGTCAATGCAAATCTTTGACCACTTTGATACAATTGTGCCAATATTCATATTATTCTTAAGGCAAAATATGTTTATTTAATTCATACTTATGCTAAAATAACACTATCTTGGTTGGGCAGCCAGGATAAGAAAATCAAATTTTAGAAATACTTCCAATGAAAATCTGACAATTATTACGAACTCGGTGAGCTCTATTCAGTGTAAATGATCAGCTAATTAAGTTTTGAACAAATCCATTTGTTGACCAAAATCTAATTAACCACCTTTAAGGATAATGGTAGCAAATGTACATACATATGTATAGTAAACAGAAATCATGCACAAATGTCATGAGAAAAATCAATCCAAATAGCACTCCAACTTTAAATATACACAATTCCTCATTCTTACAAAATCAATAGACTCGGGACACAATTACACAGGTACAATATCTCATATATACAAAATTAAATGCAGTCACTAATCACAGATCAGTTTAACTTAAATATCAAAAATAGTGACCAAAATATTATATTCAACACGTGCAAATAAACCATGAGTAGCAAATTGTATTTGCCTTTCAAAGCACCAATGACTTGTTCAAGCATCCACAAATATATACACACTGTCTCGACCCTTTCATTCAATGAACACAATCTCACAAATGCAATCTCAGTTAAACTGATTAGTGTAAAACAAGCTATTTTTATGCAACTCAGAAATGCATTTTGCTTCAGCAAGCGCATGTTCTAGTAAAATAAATGACCAAAAAATTCTCCTGAAGCAATTATGGAATGGAACTCCAGATCTAGTTTACAAAGAAACCGTGAATCTCTACAATATCAATGCAAAGCTACTGAATCTGTCAACAATTTCACATTTGCTTAGGGCAAATTTCTTTAAACATATTGTGAAAAAAAAAATAAAAAAAATGGCAAATTTCTTTTAAACATATTGTGCAAAAAGAACATCTAATAGATGTGATATGCAACAGAAAATTAGGAAACAAAATGAAAGACTCGATATTCATACATTTGTTATGTGCACTTTATATGACTTCTTCATTATAGAGAATGCAGGCTCATATACATGTACCTTGACAACTCAACCGATTTCTATTATATCAATTCCTCCACCATTACTTTTCTGCTCCGTTTTATTTTGTACACTGCTTTGGTCCAACTTTTTGGCTACAAAACTCGCTCCCATTTGATTCACATGGTTTGGTATATTAAGATTTATGGCAGGAGGCCCATTTGTGTTGGCCACTAGAGTTGGGATTTCTGTTGGACAAGGAGCAGTGGGGCTGGGCCGAATTTGCAGGGACTGTGACTGAGGAAGTGGCTGTTGCTGGACAGCGGCTCTACGGGTTCTGATGACCAAATTTGGATTTGACCAGGCTTGTGCTGATGGACTAGCAGATGCGGATTCAGGGTTGGGTTTCATACCAGCCATGGCCCTATAATCCGGGGGGTCTACTTTTGGCGAGAGTACAGTTTGGACATTTGACCCTGGCCCTCCATTTGTAGCTCCTGTGATGTTTGGTTTCACAAGGTTTGCATTACTGTTTACACTGGGATAGTCCATTACTTCAGAAATGGGTTTTCTTATGACTGCTTTGGTTGTAGTGGTTTGACCAGTGCCTGCTGGGACTCTACCTCGGATTAAACCTCCCTTGGAAATACCTCCTATAGACCCAGAGACCAGCGAGTTCACCAGACTAGCTGGTATTGACACACCTGGTGGAAGACCTTTGATATTGATAGTGGCAACAGGGTTTTCACCCCGGACTGGAGCTGGCTGAGCAACTGTGGGTTTACCAGGCTGTACTGGCGTCCCAAGTTTGGGAGATGGAGTTCCTGTTCTGGACACAGACACAACCTTGACAACTGTTGGGCTCTGGGATCGCGAGACAGAGGTCAGGTTTATTATGGCAGGACTAGGGGCTCTAGCACTGGTTGCAGCCGGACTCTGTGCTACCAAACTGGGACTAGTGCTAGCATTTGCAGAGTGGATGTGCGATGCTACAAGCTTGGCTACGGTTGGGTTAACTCTGACCTGAGACGACGGATTAGATGATGGCAGGGAATGGGGTACCTGGGCTTTCATCAAGTTACTAAGGTTTGGTATACTGAGGGGAGGCCTTAGTGGAGCTTGCTGAGGTACAGGTGGATTTGGTTTTGCCTGGGGAGCATTTTGCTTTGCCATCTTACCAGCAGCAATGAGGTTAGCTATTGTCTGCACAGTGGACTTTCTATGTGGAGCTGCTGTCGTGGTCTGGATGTTCACCATTTGACCACCAGCATTGTGAACTAGAGGGGATTGTATCCTAAACTGAGGAATGGTACCAAGCTGCTGTAGATGCCCAGATTGTGGGCTCAACTGAGGCATTGGGACCGATACAGGAATCATGCTTGTATTGACCTGTGGTGTACCAACTAACCTCTGCACAAAAGCTGGACTCTGTCCACCTACAGGGGAAACAATCCTAGTTGCCAGCCGAGTTGGCTGAACAATCTGCTGAGTTCCAACAACTCTGGGACTTTGGAGATTAATGGGATTACCTCCCCTACCAACAGGAGTCATCTGGAGAGGGGTGCCCTGAAGAGAAACAATATTATTGCCCACAACTATCCCTTGCGGGAAGCCCTGCATTCCCTGCAATAACACCACATTCTGAGGACTGGTCTGCTGCAAGACCGGAGGACTCGAGCTGACAACCACCATCTGTCTACCCTGGGGAGTGTTTATGAGACGCACAGTCTGGCCAGCCATTGGACTGTGAAAGACCGGATTCTGACCAGGTGCCTGGACAACACTGATGCCAGGAACTGAGGGTTGTACAGGCGGTGCCTGAACACCAAACTGTTCAAAGATATTGGCTCTATCTGCAACAGATTTCGATGGAGACTGTTGCAGCTTCTGAAATATACCTTCTCTAACACTATAACCAGGCAAAGAGTCAAGCCTTGTAGCCTCAGTTGTAACAACTTGTTGCCCAACAATGTTCTTTTGTACATTAACAGAGTTCTCTCCTTTCACTTTCTTTGTTCGCTTCACAGGAGATTTCTCAGACTTAATAAGCTTTTTCTTCACTTTTGGTTTACTACTACTCTCTTCAGCAAAATCAACAGTTTCAACATCCACATCCTCATTTGTATCATTCTCTCCCTTTCTACCTTTAGATTTTTTCTTAGAACTTTCTGTATCAACATTTTTATTTTTCACAAGGTCTCTAATAATCTTGGGCGTTTTATAAACCCACTGCTTCTTGGAGGGAGATTCCTCAAACTCCTCACCAGCTCCAAGACTCTGTCGACCCGCCCGGCGGGGAGACAGACTCAAGGACTGGGCACGAGCCTCCGCAGCAGACCTGCGAGCCTCTTGTGCTAGTTGTTTGTTCCGTTTTTTCACCTGTTGGTAAGCATCATCACGGCTGTAAGTGTACAGCATTTCGTCCTCTTCCATTTCAGCACGACGTTCTTCCTCCTCTTTCAATGCTTTTAATCGATTCAACTCCCAATCTTTCTTCACAGCCTCAATGTCATCCTGCAAATACATGGCATTCATGGAATTATATGAAAGCTTTCATGCTACATGTTTGTTTGAAAGTGAAAAGTAACCTGTAATAACAAGAACATATGCAAACAGTAAAACTTGCCTTAATACACAATGATAATACTGAAGCAATTACACCAATGCTTTGTGCAGGTATGTAAACAAATTTAGCAGTTAGAACTAATAATCAAACGTAGAACAATTAAAACTATCCCTCCTTCGAATAGGTTCCAATAATTAAATTCCCACCAACCTCTGCAATTTTCAGTTCCTCTTCATTGACAGGCTCCATCATTTGTTCTGTATATTGGACAGCATACCTTTCAATAGGTGTTAACTGAAAACAAAAGGTATTGAGTTAACTGAGGTTACTCCTTTCTTAACCCTTACCCTGCTAAATTTCTACAAGGGACTGGTCCATCATTCAATTTCTGCAGTACCACTTATTATTCAAAGGGATGTTCACTGAAAATTTACTGACTTAATAGCGAACAGTGCAGACCATGATCAGACTGCTGATCTTGGTCTGCATTGGTCGCAAAGGTAGAATCACTTGCCGCCAGCAGGCTAAAAGAGTAATATATTCATTTTAAGCAGAGTATATAATAAGATCACAAATAAAAATATTAACGTCCAGTTTCGTAGTCTTTTCAGGATTTACTGATAAATCATTTCCACAAGGATAATGCTATTTTGTACAATTTTAGTACCTCTTTATCAAGCATAGCCAATTCCTGTTCCACATGAGATTCATCTTCTCTTAACTGGCCGTCAGCCCCATCTTCCAGAGGGATGTTCTCGTCAAACTCAGCAAGCTCGGCTTTCTGTTCAGCTTTGACTTGATCTATAGCCACAGCATCAGTCTCGTCTTCAGTTTTGGCTAGAGCCTATTTTAAATATTTTAAACATGTAAAACCTCATCACAAACGTAATCTTATCGAATTCTTGAAAATTACCAAGGACAGATCAAATAAACAACTAAAATCATTCAGCTTTTACAGTGATTGACATGGAACAGATGTTAGCTCAAGTCTACCTTTTTCTTTTTCTGGTAAGACTTAACAAGTCAATATTGCTTTTAATAGAGGCCTAGAGATGAAACTTGCAAACAGACAAGCCACCGTGACTTTGAAACAGTCATTTCAGTACCAGAATAGGTCAATGGTCATCAAGACAAGCTTAGTAATATATGGATTGAACAAAGTTATAAAGTTCTAAATTATTTCTATTTGTAAAGGAGCTCCCTTAAATAACCACAGACAAACCTTACCTTCTCAAACTGAGCTAAAGCCATAGATTCTGTTGGATCAGATTTCTTTTGTTCTGCTTTCTTTTTTCTTTCTGCCTTCATTTGTTTCTCCTTCTCTTCTTGTTCCTTCTCTTTGACCAGAGATTCCAGGCCCGATGGTTCCGAGAATAGCTCACTGATTGTGTTCTGAAATTTGTAAGTTACATGAAAAGATGTCACAGCTGCAAAAAATAGGTTTACACAAAACATTCGAACCAGGCAGCCCAACTTACCCATCTTGTTCATTTTATCCACCTCTGTGCAATGGTAGAACATGTGGTTTCTAGAAGAATTATATTATATATATTTTGTCAGCTGCCAATAAATGGTAGACCTTATTAGTCGGCAAGAATTTCTGTAGACTTTGTTTAACAGGCATTTTAAAATTTTAAAGGAGATCTTGAAATATGATTTTATATCAAAAGTTGTATGTGAAGATAACTATGATCCATACCTCTTTAAAGAAGGCTGTGGTAAAGTTGCCTCCTTCTATTGCCATATCACCTAACATTCTTTTCTGGTTGGCTTTCTTCAGTATGTTCTCTTCTACCGTTTTCTGGCTCACCAATCTGAAAGGGAAATACCAATTGTTGTTGTATGTATTTTCATTACAAGTCTTACATAAAGTATACTAAGAACTCAGATCCTACACATATCTTCCAATGGAACTGAAGAAAACAAGTACTGTGAAATCATTAATATTCGTCGGGGACTAGTTTTCGTGGATTTCGTGGTTGAGTCAATCCACAAAATTTAATCCCAACGAACAAGTAAAATTTCCCTTCATTTTATGTCCAAAGTTGAAATCCACGAATTCAGATGCCCACGAAATTGCCGTTTTGACCAAAACCACGAAATTTAATGATTTTACAGTATCTATAATCTTCCGTGTATACAAAACAAAAAGCTAATACAAGTTTTCCCTGCCATCCATATACCAGGCAATTCACCTTGTGAGACAAGATATGAAGATAAATCTTTATAATCATCGAGAGCTGGACTGACCTATAAATATGGACATCTCTGGTTTGACCAATACGATGACATCTATCCTGTGCCTGGGCATCCATGGTAGGGTTCCAATCACTGTCATAGAATATAACTGTATCAGCACCAGTCAGGTTCACACCTATACCTCCTGATCGAGTGGACAGGATGAACACAAAGATCCGCCTGTCTGCATTGAAACGGTCCATCAGTTGCTGAAATATAACAATCATTGGTTTGATTTCATTTCATAGATTAAAACAATACTATTCATTGCTTCAAAGTGGCAATAAAAGAGCACACTGCAATATGGACTTTGTCTATTGTACATTTATTGTTGATCATCGAAAGGTACTCCCAAACAGCTTGGGTGAAATTTTTCAACATGTTCATTTCCACAAAGTTTGACATAGAATGTATATACGACACTGAAAAATGACAAAGTGGATGATAATGAAAGTTACATATTGGTAAGAATGCAATAAGACTTCTATAAATTTCCTGTATTATTACAAAAGCGGTTTACTATCTTCTGCGCGGTACTTTCGGTTATTTATAACAATATCTTACAAATATCTTATGTCAATAAGTTTGTACCACACGTCACTTTCAGAGTACTCACTTTCTATGGCTTTTTTTTAGAGAAATCATTTTTTTGCCTAAAATGTGTGGGTTAGTCCCTTTAAGAGGTTTACTCATGGATTCCACCTGAAGATACTTGCCCAACTGACAGACTCAAATTGGTGATAAGGAACACTATACTAAAAGGAATCAATCATATCATTCACCCAGCTATCAATTATACTATTGTATGTACAGCACTGCGAATTTTATGGCATTTTTATCCAGCACAAGAACTGCATCATGCTTTTCTACCGCATTATGAACTTCATGATACTTTTATACAACACTATTCACTTCACAAAATGTTTGAACTAACCTGTCTCTGTTCTATTTTGGTGGTACCGTCAAGACGCAAGTATCTATGGCCGTGGTAGTTGAGGAAAGCCTCCAGAATGTCCAACATCCGAGTCATCTGGGTAAATATCAACACTCTGTGGTCCTCCGTTTTTAGACGATGTAATAAAATGTCTAAAGTCTGCAGCTTTCCTACAAAGTGAAAACAAACAATACCTTTAAAACTTGCAACAAACCAAGCTATATAATTAGATTTCCATTAAGACAGACCAAAACTTGGATCGACCTTCGACAATTTCGGAGATATTCAGTTTTACAAATGTAACCTTTACACAAGGACCAAACTATCATACAGACAGTAAAGTTCGTATAATGGCTAGATTTATTTTGGCCATGTTATGGAATCCTAAGGTCTAAAGAAGACCCTGAACAACGAGATGGCCTAATGATGCAAGATTACACTGAACAAATAAGGATTTTATAATTTGATGTACATGTCTTCCGAAAAAGCTCAAAGCAGGTCGTCTTTCAATCACCTAATGAGCTGTCTCCAGAACTGCGTAAACTATTTTGTCTTTCTCAAGCCAGCTAGACGACTATAAGACATGAAAGAATCAGGAGATATTCAGTTTCACATATGTAACCATTATACAATGTCCAGACTATCATACAGGCAGTCAAGTTAGTATAATGGCTCAATTTATTTTGGCCACGTTATGGAATCCTAAGGTCTAATGAAGACCCTGAACAACGAGATGGCCTAATGATGTAAGATTACACTGAAAAAATGATGATTTTATAAAAGAAGTTGCTGAATTTGATGTACATGTCTTCAGACAAGAGCTCTGAGCAGCTGGTCTTTTAATCACATAATGAAAGTCTCCCATGACTGTGTAATAAAGTCTGTGAAACCAATCTTCCACAAGCCAGACGACTATGGGAACTAGAAAATGCTTTTGTAAAAAAGCGCATGTCTCCCCCAATGCAAAGTCCTATAGGCAAAAAGTCAATAGGGGTCAGGAGCGAAAGTCAAAGAGACACTGATGGTTGGCTGCAATAGGGATCATCTACTTGGCATGTCCAGTCATACCGCTAAATTTCAACACTCTTGGCCTAGTGGTTCTCAAGTCACTGTTCAGGCTCCTGTGACTTTGACCTTTGATCAAGTGACCTCAAAATAAATAGGGGTCATCTACTCTGCATGTCCAATCATCCTATTAGGTTTCAACATTGTAGGTCAAGTGGTTCTCAAGTTATTTCCAAAAAATGATTTTACATGAACAGGCCACTGTGACCTTGACCTTTAATAGACTGACCCCAAAATCAATAGGGGTCATCTACTCTGCATGTTCAATCATCCTATGAAGTTTCAACATTCTGGGTCAAGTGGTTCTCAAGTTATTGATCGGAACTGGTTATCAATGTTCAGGCCTCTGTGACCTTGACCTTTAATGGAGTGACCCCAAAAACAATAGGAGTCATTTACTCTGCATGAACAATCATCCTATGAAGTTTCAACATTCTGGGTCGAGTGGTTCTCAAGTTATTGATTGGAAATGGTTTTCCATGTTCAGGCCCCTGTGGCCTTGACCTTTAACAGAGTCACCCTTAAATCGTTAGGGGTCATCTACTCTGCATGACCAATCATTCTATGAAGTTTCATTATTCTGGGTCAAGTGGTTCTCAAGTTACTGACCGGAAATGGTTTTCAATGTTCAGGCCCCTGTGACCTTGACCTTTAATGGAGTGACCTCAAAATCGTTCGGGGTCATCTACTCTGCATGACCAATCATCCTATGAAGTTTCAACATTCTAGGTCAAGTGGTTCTCTAGTTATTGATCGGAAATGGTTTTCCATGTACAGGCCCCTGTGACCTTGACCTTTGATGGAGTGACCCCAAAATCAATAGGGGTCATCTACTCTTCATGACCAATCATCCTATGAAGTTTCAACATTCTGGGTCAAGTGGTTCTCTAGTTATTGATCGGAAATGGTTTTCAATGTTCAGGCCCCTGTGACCTTGACCTTTGACGGAGTGACCCCAAAATCAATAGGGGTCATCTACTCTTCATGACCAATCATCCTATGAAGTTTCAACATTCTGGGTCAAGTGGTTCTCTAGTTATTGATCGGAAATGGTTTTCAATGTTCAGGTCCCTGTGACCTTGACCTTTGACAGAGTGACCCCAAAAACAATAGGAGTCGTCTACTCCAGCAGCCCTACATCCCTATGAAGTTTGAAGGTTCTAGGTCAAATGGTTCTCCAGTTATTGCTCGGAAATGAAGTGTGACGTACGGACGGACAGGGCAAAAACAACATGTCTCCTGGGGGAGACATAATTAAAGAATCGGGTCCAGAACAGACTCGCACAAATAACCATATAGAATGCGAAAATAAGTGTTTCTGAATCAGTATTTCCGCTAGTACCTTCTTCAGGGTGTATAATTCTCCGGACTCTCGATTTAATTAAAGTGCAGTAGCATGCCAAGTGTGCAGCTCTCTAATAAAGCTGAAGGGCCATTATACATTTATAGATGGGCATATTGGCTCGAACGTAACAGAAAATAGAAATTTTCAGTTAAAAGCAACTGTACATCATCACATCACAGTTTCAGTTCAAACTTTATATTTCTGAATATCAAATGATGATGAGCCTTGTGGTTAAAATATTTTTTTAAGGATTTATGTTTAGCGTTCTGTAATTAGGTAGTACATTAAGTGTTTAAAATCTAGTTCAAATTAATCGAGGACTCCCTATTTTTCACTGGAACTTGCAGATATGAAAATTTTAAGACACTAAAAACTCACTATTTACATTTCTAAAATCATTACTGTTATAATATACAAATACTGACCACAGTCATACTGTATAAGCCGTAACTCTGGGAACTGTACATTCATTCTGGTACAAATGTTATGGTAGTTGGATGTTTTAGGCGAGAGCTCTGTACGAAGTAATGTCTCTCTGTACGACTCCTCTCTGAGGTATGACGGTGGCGGATGAGAAACATGCATACGTATCGTCTGAGATTGCACTGGTGGGGTTACAAATACAAACCTGAAACAATGAATTACTCTCGGTAATTTACTAAATTACTAGTTTTAATTTTGTCTAAATAACAAGGTTCAAAAGATTAATTACATATTATCAGAACATTTCTCACATAAACCTGTATTAACCAAATTCTATTAATTGTCTTCTTTCACACGGTTCTCTTTTTAAGCTTTAATGAAATTATTTCAAATTAAAGTGACCCGCCAATTTAAACAGCATCTCACTCCTGCGAATACGGATGTTCACTTTATCAGAACGTCAGCATTATTATTTTTTTATTTGGGTTTTACGAGGCACCAACACAGTATAGGTTATATGGCGCCAAACAGGACTACAAATTTTGGTTCCAAATCTCATTTACATCGAAATAAAAACACGAGGTATGGAATCAAAATTTGCATACCTGCTGGAATCACAGAGTTACTGCAAAACAAAGTGTTAAGACCCTATTTGTCGCCTCTTACGATCATGCAAGGGTAAGGCAGTGGTTCCAATTCTTTTCATACACAGATCGTCCCAGAACCACATGGGGCATTATTAAGAGCAAATTACTTCAAGTCGTGACTATGACTCAAAACATGTTACCACATTCGTAAAGCCTGGGAAATTATTCCCTGTTAAGTTTAACTAATCTTGTGACTGTAAAATTTCAACAGCTACATTTTAATAGCTACAAAACATACATGTGTTCAATATGATCATGTTTTCCTGCTTGGCTACCTATTTATGAACAAAATTGTTTCAGGTTAAGGTGACCAGCCAATCTAGAGAGAATCTGACTGGTGCATAATACTGACGCTTACTTTACGAGAACATCAGCACTACAACAACAAAATATTGAACTAGTGACTCTATGTCTCGATTTATACATGTGCTAGTGAATTGGCCTTGGCAAAAAGAAAATACAGTTGTGCAAAGTTTTGGTAATATATGCTGCTCTGGAAGCATAAAACTCATTAGCAGTTTGATGACATAGTCATCAATAAGACTCAGTAAGTACTATCAGCATGTGAAGTTTGAAGGTCCTGGGTGCAGTGGTTTGCAAATAAAGTGCCTTCATGCAAAAAGTTAACGTTATGACAAACGAACGAACGGACGGACAGTTGAAAATTAATATGCCTCCCTTTGGGGGCATAAAAAAACCCTGAAATGCAATACCAGCAGAAGAATTTAAATGTAGTGTCTAGTTTCAAATGCATTGTGTCACCACCTTCAAACTTAGTGAACGTGAAAATTAAGAAAACCTTTTACCTATCTAATATATTTTCCAACTCCTGTAAATACTGTTCTGGAGTGTGAATAATATCTGAAAGCACTGAGGTCTGGTTCCATAAATATTTAGGATGATAACGATTTGTACATAATTTTGCACACTGACAATGTATATGACCCGGCCCATTCCACTGGGTAGTATCACGGTTTCTATATGTCTTACTAGTGTATGGGTCTTTGAAAATGTTAACAGCATCACATAAATCCTGTCCATAAACTGGTTTACGTTCACAATGTTGTTTGTTTGTTCTAGAAATATAGTTCAACCTTTCTCTTTGCTTACACATCTGTTTATCATACAGTGGTTCCTGAAAAAAAATAAATTAGTTAAGAATCAGTTCACCTTTGCAAAATAAAATCGCTTACTAAAAACAATGAGGTTTAATAACATGACTCGCATTGAACTTCAAACAAATATGAAATTTTACTTTAAAAAAAAAATCTTGTTCATTTTGCTTCAATTTTGTGACTATCAGAACGTTCTGTCGTTTTCATTAAAAAAACTAATTTTGTGTTTGTTCTGGGTTTAACGCCGTTTTTCAACAGTATTTCAGTCATGTAATGGCGGGCAGTTAACCCAACCAGTGATCCTGGATTCTGTACCAGTACAAACCTGTTCTCCACAAGTAACTGCCAACTTCCCCACATTAAATTATCAGAGGTGGCGGGAAGTAAAGCAAAAATGAAGAAGACTTGTATCCTAAAGAGGCAAGGCAAGACTAGCCTTCATAGATTATTGCCCAGAAACTACACTGTCAAATTTTGTAAATGTTTATAAACTTATTTCTCAGAAATGAACTTTTTCATCTGAATGATCTACCAAGGAAATGAGTGTTGCTGGCATGTGGATATTTGGCCATTATCTGCTTTTAGTGGAAAAATGACAGTGCTGGTCATCATAAAATACATAACAGCTCAATAGAATGCCATTCTTTAATGAACCTATCTTTTGTCTTGGAATGTCTGTGGATGTGTTTTTATTTTCATTTTTGACCAAATACATGTGAGGATGCCTGTAATACTTCACTTTAACTTCTTCTTTCAATGGCTATTGTCAGCATTGCATCAACTTAGTACTTTTGATAATATGCCAATATATTGTATCACAAAGTACACATTACCCATTCAGCTTGTTTAAAAGCCAGTACTCATACCCATAATTCACAATCTGTCGGGAGAAATAATGTTTTGTACAAAGAACTTCATCCAATAACATAGCCCTTTCTTTTCACATTTTTAGAGGAATTCAAGCTGGGTTTTTTTCCTGAAATTCCAGAAACCCATTTTCTTTCATCTAACTGAAAATACTTCACAGAATTTTCATTAACTAATGAACTTTCACTTAAATCCTTAGAATACAAGGTCCTTACCGAGAAAAACTTTGTTTTGCATTTCTTTTTCTTTTGATCTTCCAGATGCTTGATCATTTGAGGAGTATACACGGAGGATACAGGTTTAGAGGTTGTTGACATCACAAACGAGGTGGAGGAAGCAGCTGAAGCTGAAATGTAAATGCTCAACTATCATACATATTTCTACTGGAGTAAAAAAATCCAATGGCTATGCCGTCACACTTCGTTCCCTCGAACTCTGGATAATTCAAATACCACCCTTCGCCCAAACTCACCATCAGGTCCTGGAAAGATCCCTCTATAACGTCAAGTGTTCCATGGCTTAAACTACCTTCAACTTGAACAAATGCTGGTCCTGTCAAGTTCCAGCGATAAAAGTTGACTGTCATTTCCATAAGAACATGTGCTGTTTTATCAAGATTTCTAAAGTGCAGTATTCAAAGAACTTTTTTAAACCAAGAAACATTTATACACACAGCAACAATGGATATATCTCAGGTTAAGGTGACCAGCCAATCTAGGAAAGAATCTGACTGGTGCATAATACTGACGTTTACTTTACGAGAACATCAGCACTACAACAACAAAATATTGAACTAGTGACTCTATGTCTCGACATTTTCAATTTATCCCTTTAATTCTGCATATAGACTGTAAATTTGTGATACATCTGATAAACTATCTCAGGTTAAGGTGTCTCGGCATTATCATACAGCCTCCTAAAATAACACAGCTATATAAATTGTCAAGGTTTCAAAAATAATATTGACATTCCTGCTTTTATGTTGAAGGAACTCTGTGGGTATTATTTCAGAAACATGTAGGCAACAAACTTCCATAATGCAGCTGGACGGCTTCTGCACATGAAAGAATTCTAAATCCCATGCAGGTTTCAGTGAGAGCAAAAGATCGATTCACCAGAATATGCAAAAGGTGCTACCAGCTGCATTGAAAGCAAAGTGATTCCTTACTAATACTATTTGCAACCATGGTTTAATTACAAGCTCATACACTCATAAATAATTTAAAGTCCCTTATCACACTGGGCATACATTTTTTTATCAATTTATCTCAGGTTTAGGTGACCAGCCAATCCAGAAAGAATCTGACTGGTGCATAATACTGACGTTTACTTTACGAGAGCATCAGCACTACAACAAAACAGTGCTGAACTAGTGACTCTATGTCTCGAAAGAACTTGAAATTGGCTTTTTTTAAACTGTGATAAAAAATACTTTAAAACAAAAGACTTCAAGCCATTGTATTCATACAGAAGACAATAGTGAATACCTGCAGTGAAGACAAGACCATCGCCGTTGGCATGATTTTGCTGACCATCAGTGAGTGGGGATACTCTCATCACTGGTTTCTGAGCCTGACTTCCCGCTGGAAACTGTACCGTAGGGAAGTTGGTACCCGACTGTATCCCAGGCGACATCTTCAACTGTGATGCTGAGCTGGATACCACAGTTTTCAGACTGGGGCTTGCCATTGTCACAACTGGGGAACCATTCACTGATAACAAAAATTTTGAACATGAAAATTAGATTTTTTTTTAAATTTTGGTAATGATACATTTAAACTAAATGTGCTGTTGTCACTGAAACCAATATTCTGACCAGTCAGACTACACAAATTCAATGCAACTCCACACACATGGGTAAGCATAATCTAGTATCTTTTCTTTCATCAAAGTGGTTGGTATTCATCATGCAGGACATTAAAATGGGACCTGAACATCTGATCCATTACTGGCAGTGAATGTGCCTCGATTCTATATAATTTAACATGTATCAACTTTTAAATAACAATGCAATTTGGAGTATTATAAACACGGTTTCTGTGAATATCTAAAATGTTAACAACAAAAACATACTTACCAACTGATGATGTGGACACAACACTGGAGGTAGCCACAGTCTGAGGACCAGAGGATGTCTGTACTATTTGAAGGAAGCCTGAAAATACATTCCAATCCTGTAAGATACTGTATGTTATGGTTTCACAGTGTAATTAACACCAGGTCATAGTTTGACCAAATCCAGTTACTGTTTCAGAAATGACGTTCAACACAATTGTTCTGTCCGCCCGTCGAAATTTTCATCATATGTAGTGGTACAGTAACCATTTTAATCCATTTAAATTCAAATAAATTTGGAAGATGCAGGAGGAAGTGTACATCAGAAAAACACTATTATCAGTGCATGAAGTCTTCACTTGAGTCTATACAAAGTTTGCAACTTGTACTTCCATGTGAAAGGCCAGAGGCAGCAAACTCTGATTTTGATTTAATTGTCCATTTTCGCCAAAAACTTTTTTTGTACTTGTCCATGTTAAGGATATCTATAGTAAAATATGGTGAATTCTACTTGTACATATGGGCTCTGACACAAGCTGGCAAGTTTGACAATTCTTTTCGCAACCCTTTAAGGAATGCCTAGATGAATCATCCAGGCAGAAGATAGAATTCAGGATCATTAAGGCATACTGAAGATTCTATGCACCTAACTTCAATGTATTTTCCGTAGTTTAACTTCAATTTTAAATGCTGAAAAATAGAGCAAAATCTTAACTTTCTATTTCTGACAACAAATTAAAGTCAATCTGTCGACAAATTACCTGGCAGCTGTGACAGTTGATTAGAAGGCAACACCAGCCTGGTACCCTGCTCTGTGTGCTGGATCTGTACAGTTATAGGCTGACTACTGACTGGTTGCTGGCTACTGGTACTTGTTGTGCCTAAACAAATACGTACTTCATAAATACTTAAACAACAAAATTTTTTTCAAACAATCTTTACTATACATATACTAACATCATGCAAAATAAAAAATATGCGATACGAGTGAAACATTAAAAGATACATTATACTAGTACAAATCAACTGAAATTAGAAACTGTATATATAACTTACCCTGTCCTTGGATCTGAGGAGCAACAGTAGCCTGTAAAGGGGGCTGACTGGAGCCAGATAGAGTGGATGGTGCACTGACAGGTTTTATCACAGGGGCTGGGGACACAGATCTGCTATTCAGTGCCGGAGATGCTCGGCCAGACTGAAATATAACAAAATGTACAACAAACTTGTGATATCACACATTCCTTTTCTGTACAGTTAGACAGAAAAACAATTTATTTCTCAGCTAAGGAAAATAGTTGCAGAAGAAGAAAGCCAAATGCTGGAAAAGTCTACACTTCACATAAATTTTGTTCTAAATATATTTTTATGGACAGTTTTCATACATCAAGTATCAGCCATTAAAATTACACTTCTAGATTTCAAATGATATCAAAAAAAGTACTCAAACAGAGTAACTAAAATATTACTACTGTTACACAACCAGTGATAATCCTTCTGAAGTAAAATATCACAAAACATCGCCCTTAATATGACACAACATCCAAATCTAATTTCACAGACAAACCTTTGCCTCAAAAACAAATGAAATACCAGACAATTTTACAACATCAAGTACAACATGTATCCTATACCTGTACAGCAGGTGACACACATCTGATCGCATTGGTTTTCAGTTTTCCAGGTTGTGGTCGAGGTGGCGGACTAGGTTGTATCTCTATCTCCTCGATCAAGCGTCGAGGTGCCTGTAACTTTCTTACACGGTGAGCAATAAATGCAGGCAGGTCTCTCTCCATTTCTGCCAAACCAGGATACAGCTGAAGATCTACGTCCTGGAAGAAATGGTAAGCCATTCTGTACACTTCTGGCTATTTTTTAACCTTTCCATTTCAATGCTTGTACAACTAAACTTTATCTGACTGGTCTATCACTAAATTATTATTCAAAGGGGTGTTCACTTAAAATTTACTGACTGAATGGCGAACAGTACAGACCAAGATCAGCCTGCACGGATGTGCAGGTTGATCTTGGTCTGCACTGGCCGCAAAGGCAGAATCACTTGCCGCCAGCTGGCTAAAGTTCTCACAAACAGGAATTTTAAATTCTTTTCCTCATAAATAAACATTTATCTTCTCTGAAATAGTCTATTTCTTGCTATACTTACATTTAGAGGATCATAATCCAATACTTTGAGGACTAGAGATGCTGTATGATAAACAATGCCCTGCATTTGGAATGGAGAGATAATTGGTCTTGGATCAAACAGACTGGGATGATTGCACACTTTCCGCAATTGCATAAGGATGTTTATAACACTCATAAAATGTCCAGTTGCTAGTGTCTCTTTGGTTCTAGATAAAAAGAACAAAACTGATCACTAAAACAAGAGCTGTCTCCGTAGGATGACACATGCCCCCGATGGCACTTTGAATGAATAGTTATGGCCGATGTTAGAGTTTAGGACCTTTGACCTACGGACCTGGGTCTTGCGCGTGACACATCGTCTTACTGTGTCACACATTCATGCATAGTTATTTTAAAATCCATGCATGAATGACAAAGATATGGACCGGACATGCCCATCAATGCACTATCATGAAAAATGATCTTTAACGTCTAAGTGTGACCTTGACCTTTGAGCCACGGACCTGGGTCTTGCGTGTGACACGTCGTCTTATTGTGGTACACATTCATGCCAAGTTATTTGAAAATCCATCCATCGATGACAAAGATATGGACCAGACACGCCCATCAATGCACTATCCTTTAACGTCTAAGTGTGACCTTGACCTTTGAGCTACGGACCTGGGTCTTGCGCACTGCATGTCATCTTACTATGGTACACATTCATGCCAAGTTATTTGAAAATCCATCCATCGATGACAAAGATATGGACCGGACACGCCCATCAATGCACTATCCTTTAACGTCTAAGTGTGACCTTGACCTTTGAGCTACGGACCTGGGTCTTGCGCACTGCACGTCGTCTTACTGTGGTACACATTCATGCCAAGTTATTTGAAAATCCATCCATCGATGACAAAGATATGGACCGGACACGAAAATTGCGGACAGACAGACAGACGGTTCAAAAACTATATGCCTCCCTTCGGGGGCATAAAAAACATTCACAATACAAAAAGACATTCCAAAAAAATTATCATTTATGGGGTGTGGGGGAAATGGTGGAATAATACACCACATCAAATCCTAAGGAACAAGTTAATTCCATCTTATTTCATCCAAAACTGAAATAGACAAATATCACTCCGGGAGAACTACGTTCCAACGTAAGTCATGTCTCAACGATATCATGTGACATATCTCAACGACTTCTGGTTACCGTATCGCTCAATATGACACGGCATATATTATTTTCATATATAGCAATTACTTTTATGATATTTACTTATGTCTTGACTTGAACATGTATTCAGATTCTAAAAGTAATCGCATAAATTTATCAAAACATTTAATTTTTAAAAACAGTTTTCTGTTATTTAGAAAAAAGAAGCATTTTGCTATTTTCCAGAATAAAACAAATGTACTACATTTTTCAACAGCAATACTTACTGACATCAATGACCGATTAAAGCAATGCCAGTTATAATCTTAGAAACATATTACTGCAACTGCTTATCATAAACAGGCAATATTTATTTAATATCATGTTCCTCACTCTAACCGATGATGTTACTAACTCTAAACGCGACATAGGTAAGCGTTACTGACACTCATCGAAGTCTTGCGCTAAACATACTTATATTCGAGCGAAATGTACCAGCAAGTCTGTGACTGAAAATCAGATTTTGTCCAAGTATGTACAATGTACTAGTATTTTTTATCCTTTCTTTATTTCATTTGATATCTTACTAGCAATATGTACGGGGTAGCGCGGAGTTGACTTATACTATTGCATGCGCACACCTTAATTATTATTAAGTCTGTAAAAGATTCTTTTGAAGCACAGGACGCAACTAAGAAACCTGAAGTAAGCATGTAATCGTAGGTTATTAGATTGTATCTAGGTCTATGCACGCGTTCTGCAGCGGAAATAGAGACATATTGCGCGTCTTTATGAAGAATGAATGCCTATTTATCCATGCAAATCTAAAAAATCTTTTTATAATTACTACGTGTGTATTATTCCTTATTTCTTGCACCCCGACTGCGTTTCCGATGATTTTACTCATGCCGGCAAAACCCATCTGGCACCCCCCATGCCAGATGACTCTCGTGCTGTTACTGACAACTAGTGGTTCATGCACTGATAATATATTGTATATGTTAAATACGAAATAAGCAGGTACCTTGATATTTTTCTCTGTTCCTTAAAGTGTATTTTTCGATTCAAAATACGTTAGTTTACCGTAAGAACATAACGTTACGCTATAAATGATAAAACTAAAAGTGGAACTTTGTTATTGTGCGTAACACAAAACACCATGACGTCACTTCTGCTTACGGACGTTAATTTCCCGCGCTCTGTGTTCATTCTCTATTATAAGAAAGAGTGCTACGTAAGTATTTCTACCTGTTACTTGTAAAATACGGTATTCAAGAAAAATAATTTGCCAGAATAAAATGCCAACATGTATACGATATGCAAAAAAAAATACCAGTCAGGGTGTTTACGAATCGGATAGAAATATCCGTCCCTCGCCACCTGCGCATGGTGGTAATTCGGCAAGCCATGACAGATATTATTAATCAATGATAAAAAAGTTGTTCTTGCATATCGGACTGGCGTTTCCGGTTATTTTACCCATGCCGGCAAAACCTATCTGTCACCCCCATGCCAGATGACTCTCGTGCTGTTAATGACAACTATTGGTTCATACACTAATAATATATTGTTTATGTAAAATACGAAAAAAGCATGTACCTCATAGTTTCTCTCCGTTCCTTATAGTATAATCTCTCGATTCAAAATACGTTAGTTTACCATAAAAACTAACGTTACGCTACAAACGACAAACTAAAGTGGAACTTTGTTATTGTGCGTAACGCAAAACATCATGACGTCACTTCTGCTTACGGACCTTATTTTCCCGCGCTTTGTGTTCATTCTCCACTATAAGAAAGAGTGCTAAAAAGAAACTATTTCTACCTTTTGTAAAATACGTTATGCAAGAAAAAACGTCTGCCAGAATAAAATGGTAACATGTATACGATACGCAGGAAAAAATATCAGTCATGTGTTTACAAAATCGGATGGAAATATCTGTCCTTCGGCCACCTGCGCATGGCGTTAATTCGGCAAGCCTCATTACCGCCCAATGCGCAGTGCCCTCGGGACGGATATTTCTATCCGATTCGCAAACACATGATAGATATTATTATTCTTTAACCCAAGTGGAACAGAAAATGTCCTTGTTAAAGAACTTAAAAAATTACGACATACATGAAACTGACGCCACAATTGACGGTACCGCACCCGAAATAAAACAAAAACGTCAATATTTATAGGTTATTGACTTTGTATGTGGATATAATGCACTTGTTCTGCAGCAGTAAGATTGCGCGACTTTAGGAGCGAAAGAACGAGTACATATCCACGTACAAGTTGATAACGTTTTTATTACATACCTACGTAATTACTTTATGTCTAAATTCTCTTTCGGGTACAAAAACAGGAAAAAATACGAGAAGAATTTCCTCCGAAAATCTAATAAACAAATCAAGCTGCCGTATTCATATTTTCCACAAGTTGAAACGTCAAATAGATGTCGCAACGTCCCGCAGGACGGTACGTCATAGACATCACGCGATTCTTTCCATTTAAACGTTTAGAAAACATTACCTCTGATCTGAAAGCGTTGTCTGCAATATGTACAGTTTAATATATGGGAGAGTGGTGCCTTTGAGTATATGGCCCTGCCAAGGGGTGATTATAGCCCGAGGGCTATTATTTTCTTTCAGGGCCATTATCACTAAAAGACACCGTTCTCCCATCTATTTACCTGTTTATTACACGTGTACCTATAATCGTTAAGAAAAGTTTAAAGTGCATTTTTCATTTGTTCGAGCATTTACTGGGGTTTTTCAGTTTCTATACCATTTGGATAAGGGGCTACATGTTGTATAAAATCAAATGCCTTGATAGTTGTACTTTCTTACATAAAGCATAATTTAGGGTTGAAAAGAAAAACATTTCATGAAGAATTGCTACGAAGTTAATATACGACTGGGTTGTGTTTTTCTTGCCATAATCGCATGTCTAGTGTTTTATCCTGTCACTTGCAGTATTTTCGACCCGATATCAGGGTGCCGTATATCTTTATTGATATACCGTCAGTTGACACGTGACCAGTGATATACGGTCAGTTGATCATGTGACCTTATGAACAATTTTGTTGTCATAAGAAATTTTGCATTGAAACCATCACTATTGTGTTGGAAATGTCCGAACTCAGAAAATGAGTGGTCAAATAATGAGTTTTTATTAAAAAACGAAGAAGTCATTGCGATTTTGTCGGTCATTATATAAGTGACTTCATTACGAATATGACGTCATTGAAACGGTTGTCGCACACTTATTTTTGTAAAATAAATTACCAAATATCGAAAAAGAAGTAATGACAAGATAAATATAATAAAAAGGTTAATGCCTAAGATGGAGAAAGTTTATCTGGCTCGGCTCCGGACGTTATCAGGTTCGCCTTCGGCTCTCCCGATACCTCCTCCACCTCGCCAGATAAACTTTCTCATCTACGGCACTAACCTATTATTCTCTATATAATCGCCCAAGGGCTTTATTCCGAGGACCATTATGAAACTAGGTGGCCATTGCGGCTAGAAGGCACAACCAGCCGTTTATGACTTTTTTTTTATCATATACGTTCACTTAATATTTATTTTGGTATTTTCATTTTAAAATTTTTCCAAACACCTAAAAGAATTATTTGTTTTAACTTTTTTTATCAACAATGCCATCAATATTTGACAATCGATCTGATTCAGCGACCTTTCAATCGCCATAAATAATGTTGCTTCATGACGTCACATCAAAACGCGCTGACGTTTCTGGTTACCCCGGGCCGTTATGGTTATGGCGCCAGAGGCGCACTGCGCCATTATGGATACATAAACAGAAGCCGTAATGACCGTTTTTAAACGGCTTTTGTTACTATTTATAGTAACGTATATAATAAGGAAAATATTGCACGATCGCAGTCGACTGAAACTCAATTTAAATATTTTAGATACGTAATAAGAAAAATACACCGGACTGGCCTTTCCGTCGACTTTACCAATGCCTGCAAAACCCATCTGGCACCTCATGCGATGGCTCTCGTGCTTGTTATGACAACTTGCGCTGCTTTGATATTTTATGATATTTTATTTGTGAACTTAGACAATATCATGTACCTTGAGACCTTCTCTTCGTCCTATTTTAATACATGTAGTATTTTTGTCGGTCTGAATACGTTTATTTTACGGAAAGAACATACCGTTATACTTTAAACGATAAAACTAAAGTGGAACTTTGTTATTAATTGTGCTTCACTGAATGTAATGACGTACTTCGGCTTACGGACGTTCATTTCCCGCCCTGTGGGTGCATGCTCTGCCATAAGAATGAGAACTGCAAATGAAGTGTTCTAATTGCTTTTAAGATTTCTGTTGTTATTTGTAAAATACGGCATGCAACAAAAATGATCTGTCAGAATGAAACGCTAAATTTTTATACGATATGCAAGAAAAAAAATCAGTTATGTGTTTACGAACTCGACAGAAATATCCGTCCTGAGAGCACTTGCGCCTTTTATGGTTACGAGTTATGACGTCTCAGGTTCCTAATACATTTGCACGACGTAATAATAATATTATATGCGGACAAAATGAGCAATACGCTTGCACATGGTGTCGAAAACATTGTTACGAAATAGCTAATTTATGTGGAAAGTTCTTGGAGTAATGCTTTACGATCCTAATTATCTATACAGTATTGATTGCCGGCGTACGCATGTACGTATATCTAATAAGTGTAATTTTCTACAAGTTCAAATGGTAATTATGATGCTGAGACTTTGCAACACTGTATGTGAGATGTTGTCACATAATGTATGTTATCGTTGCGGCCTTGCAACATTTATGTAGCTTACATAAGTGTATTTGTAACTAGTTCGTTGTATCTTGCAAAATGCTGCAAATAGCTAATATATCTTCTACACATCTAACTTATCTTTTCAGTTATAAAAACGTAAAATATATGCTTAATTACACATAATACGTGAATCAACAAGGTCATTCGAAGCGATACCGTAGCTTCATCGTTGAGGTATGTCACATGATATCGATGAGACTTGACTTACGTTGGAACGTAGTTCTCCTGGAGTGAATATATATCCCAATGATAAAAGCTGTTTTTGCCAAAACATGTGTGAAGTGTTTTTAAAAATTGTCTACAAAACAACCTTGAATCTTGGGAGACCAGAAATTCGACCTTTATTCTTGAACACAATTGCTGCTTGTCAATTACACTATCTCAAATAATACTTGCATTTCAAAATATACATATGCACTACTTGTTGCAAATCATGCGACCGAGTACCACATGTTAAGTTGTAGCCGGTGTCTGTGTTTGCTTATTTATCTGTGAGGAACTGACAAATACTTCTTTTGGGGGAAACCCAATCAAGTATGTGAGAGCAGATTCCTCAACTTACTGGAAAATACAACAGCACATCTGTGCAAGCAAAATGTGTCCATCAAGTTTGTGGATACAGGATTAGGTAATTTGGCGTAAACTAAGCAAGTTGCAAACAGACTGACGGATCACATAGTACCTCCATCTGAACACAACATGACAGAGACAATGACCTTTCGACTTAGAAACCTCAAATTGAGAGGGGTCCATGGTGGCAATATTCAGTATCATCGTGACCTTGATCTACTGACCTCAAAATCATGCCCACGGCAAATGTGCCTGGCAAGTTGAAGGATGGTAGATAAAAAGTTTTCAGGATACTGAACACAATGACCTTGACCTTTAACCCACTGACCTCATAATCAACAGGGATCATTCACTACCAAGGAGCAATGTGCCTTCAAAGTTTGTGAAAAGTAGGTGTAAGCATTCTTGTGATATTTAGAAACTTCATTTTTGAATAAACTGTCACCGAGACCAAGCCTTTCCCTATTGAAGATTTTCAAAAGCAAGGGGTCCTTACTTTCCCTGAGCCATGAATTCATCATAGAGGAATCGTTGACGTTTGGAAAGGTGACACATCACAACATGCTCGTATTTCTTTGGCATTTGTTTCTCTACATCGTCTTTTAATCGTCTCAACAGGAATGGCCGCAACACCTGAAAGAAGACAGAATATTTATATTTTTTTTTACAGCCAAGAACTTCGAACTTATTAACTGGATACATGGGTGAAAGTTAGAAAATCTGAAAATACTGAAAGAAATATCTGGGGGCCAGGGGGCCGATAGGGCCCCCGGTGGGTCCAGGGCAAAGCCCTGGCTAGGGGTCCAGGGGGCCAGCGGCCCCGGAAGCTCCTGAAATACAGCAATTTCCAAGTACTGTACAAAACTTTTCCTGATAAGTAGACTCCTCTGTATTTCAGTTTTGGAGACTTCTGCAAACAACAATTCAAGACCTTATTTTTCAAAAATTAATTTGTAATTTTATTATTTCCACACTATTTCACAATATACAATGCGATTACATTCAAATTCTTATCATTGTTATTGTTTGTTGCCTCATTGGTATACAGTGATAAGATCTGTCCTTTAAGATTTTTCTTTAGGTCATCCTTCTAACTTTTGGCAATGCTATGTGTGTTTACGTATGTGCCACTGGTTATGGCATGTTGTTTATCCAGCCTGTCTTGCATAGATTCAGTGTTCTTAGTACCATTAGAAGAACCTGGCAGAACCTGAAAGTAAACAAATGGACAAAGTATTAAATGACATACAAAACTATACAGAAGAGCCATACAAGACATCAAGAACAGTCCCAAATTTAGACATATATATATATATAAAAAAAAATTGGGCATGGGTTCCCCAAAGAAATTGGCTTCTTTGGTTTAAACTGACACTTTGCTGCTGGGCTCATAAGTTCAGGGCAAGCTAAACTAATATTTACTCAGAATTAACAGACCAGTCCCAGCAAGCAAGTGTATATGGCCAGTAAAGCAAGGAGAAGACAGAAGAAAGGAAGAGGGTGGGGTCACATCCATGCCAAAATTGCCTGAATTAAGGATACAATAATGTATGAAGTTCAGGTAACACTGTTAAAGACTGTGTTTCAGTATTTTGGAGTATGTTTAATACCCTTATTTTTATTTGAATTTGAGGCATACTTGTCATGGATGTTGTGAGTTTTAGTACCTCTTCCATATAGATTAAGCATTTATAAACAGATAATGAAAAATCATCTCACCTCAGTTTTCACAACTCGAGTGTTTTTTTCTGGTGTTTGCCGTCCTCGCAGTGAAGTCTGATACCTTTCTTTCCATTGGATTTGTAATTAATCGTTTGTGCAATATGCAACACATCAAATATCTATCTAGCCTTCTAGGTCTCACTATCAGACCATTTCAATCTTTCAGAATCGAACTCGGACAACTGCCATCGCCGTTAAATTTTGTTCTTGGTTTGTTTCTCAATCTCCTTGGTGTAAAATAATTAATCGTTTGTGCAATATGCAACACATCAAATATCTATCTGATATATATTTAATCCGTTGGTAGAAACTTGATGATGGTCAGATCGGTCATTTTCTTCAGTATTGTGAACAATCGAAATTTCTGCCTCCGATTAGCAGTAATCAACAGGTTTTTGGTTGTCGTAAAAGGAGGTCATAAAGTATCACGCGTGCTGAAATGATTCGTTAACCATCGGTTACACACGGAAATTTCAAATAGAATCTTCACTCTTATCCGCGGAAATAACCGATCTACAGTCTATTTTTGGATGAATAATCGCCAGCGTTCGGTTATTATCGGCTATAGAATAATGTTACATACGGTATTCCTAACGGAAAAGGACGATGCAAGTGTTGCAATCAGCGCTATTTTTAGCATCCTTGAAAATATTAATGCCATTATTTTGCCATTGATAGACGACCGCACTGGAACAATGACTACGGGACGAGTTGACTTGATCCCCCCCCCCCCCCCCCCCCCCCCCCCACGAAAATCTCATCGGATTTACACGATTTGGAAAAATGACCTTTGGGAAGGTCCAAAATACGGAATTCCGTCATAATACGGAAAACTTTCACCCATGTGGATATGTAAGAACTGAACATAAAGCACGATTCATACAGAACACCCCGAGACATAATTCAAGTACTTCCCAAGGACATTTCAGGTACTTTTTCAGAGACTATTTTTCTCGAAACCATGTCTTGAAATCTTAGTCAAAACAACTTGTATGAGCTATTTCCAAAAATGGCGTTCTAGTACAAATTGCAATCTGTATACACTACAATAAAACACCTTCACAGACAGTTACTTATGACAACTACTTGTGTATATCAGAATCAGTAAGTGACCAAATACAGTATTTACTTTCAAATTACCTTCATTTTTTTCTAATTCTTCTTTAAATCTATTCTTTCGACAAAGCAAGTTGCAGACAAAACATTTTTCATGAGTTTTGAAAGTTCTTCTCCAGGTTTTCTTTTAATCATTTTAAAGGACACATCAAACTCAATGACATTGTGCGAACACTGGAAGGTGTTTTAGACTTCAAATGTTTCTGTGAAAGCTGATCCGGTGTGGTAAAGATGCCACCTCAGATGGATGTTACAGACTTTTGTTCTTTGAGAAAACTCACCCATACTGTCACAACATACAGCTAGGCTATCATTTCTCAACTGGCATCTCCAAGAAACTTAAAACATATTACTATTTCATATTCACAAGGCATTGTATGTGTTTCTATGTTTCTGTGAAAGCTGATCCGGTGTGGTATAGATGCCACTTCAGATGGATGTTACAGACTTTGGTTCTTTGAGAAAACTCACCTAAACTGTCACAAAATACAGCTAGGCTATCATTTCTCAACTCCTTTTCCAAAATACTTGAATGCAAACATACACCCACATGAGCCAGACACCTCAATATGTTTCTAATAAGTCAGTGAAAGCTGGTCTAGTGACGTACAGAAGTCACCTAAAATGAATGTTACAGACTTCTGCTCTTGAAGAGAACTCACCTAATATGCTACAATATAGAGCTTGGCTATCATTTCTCAACCAGGTTTTTCAGCACTACTACTTTACAGGCACAAGAGCCAAACTAAGCTTTAATATTGGCTTTCCATGTTCCTGTGAAAGCTGATCTAGTGTGGTACAGAAACCACCTCAGATAAATAATACAGACTTCTAATCTTTGAGAAAACTCACCTAAACTGTCACAATATACAACTAGGCTATCATTTCTCAATTATAAATATTAAATTTCCATCACATTATTACTGCAACATATATACAAGACCAAACCAAACTTTTATGCAATTTCCATGTTTCTGTGAAAGCTGACCAGTGTGGTACAGAAACCACCTCAGATAAATGTTACAGACTTCTAATCTATGAGAAAACTCACCTATACTGTTACAATATACAACTAGGCTATCATTTCTCAACTATAAATATTAAATTTCCATCACATTATTACTGCAACATATACATAAGGGCCAAACCAAACTTTTATGCAATTTCCATGTTTCTGTGAAAGCTGATCCAGTGTGGTACAGAAACCACCTCAGATAAATGTTACAGACTTTAATCTTTGAGAAAACTCACCTATACTGTTACAATACACAGCTAGGCTATCATTTCTCAACTATAAATATTAAATTTCCATCACATTATTTCTGCAACATATATACAAGACCAAACCAAACTTTTATGCATTTTCCATGTTTCTGTGAAAGCTGATCCAGTGTGGTACAGAAACCACCTCAGATAAATGTTACAGACTTCTAATCTTTGAGAAAACTCACCTATACTGTTACAATATACAACTAGGCTATCATTTCTCAACTATAAATATTAAATTTCCATCACATTATTACTGCAACATATACACAAGGGCCAAACCAAACTTTTTTGCAATTTCAATGTTTCTGTGAAAGCTGATCCAGTGTGGTACAGAAACCACCTCAGATAAATGTTACAGACTTCTAATCTTTGAGAAAACTCACCTATACTGTTACAATACACAGCTAGGCTATCATTTCTCAACTATAAATATTAATTACTACTGCAACAAATACGCAAGGGCCAAACCAAACTTGTATGCAATTTCTGTTTCTGTGAAAGCTGATCCAGTGTGGTATAGATGCCACCTCAGATGGATGTTCCAGACTTTTGTTCTTTGAGAAAACTCACCTATACGGTCACAACACACAGCTAGGCTATCATTTCTCAACTGGTACTGTGTAATACTTCTATTTGTACAATGGAAATGTAAGACATCAACAAATACTGATAAAATTTAACAGAGCGAACCAATTAGCCAACAAACACTTTGAAATACAAGTGTGATTACCCAGGCCTTTCTGAAAGCTTCATAGAACTACACCTTGAATAACTAAGGAACCTTGCCCAAACTTAAATAACGAATGTATTGTACTAACAAGCATTTATGTTGGTAGATTCAACCAGTCATATGACTTAATTTCACTTCAATACACATCGCCGTACTAATTCTGAGAAGTGTTACATAATATATGGTGAATAGTAACTTCAAGCATTGACCTGAAATGAAGATTTCCTGCTTGAAGTTGAAAAAACTCTGTAACAAGAAAATATCAATGGAATCAACCTAAATACATTCTGTTACAACTGTTTTTCCCCCATCAGTTTAACGACTTATCCGGTTTTTACTTCTCAAGCTCACCTTGTGTAGTCGACGAATGAGATTCTCATTATATTCATGGCTTCCTTCGATCATGCCTGTGAGTGGATTAGCAAACCATTCTTTAAAGTCTTTATGTGACTGGAACACATGTGGCATAAGGAAATGCATTAGAGACCATAATTCCATCAGACTGTTCTGTAATGGTGTACCAGTCAGCAACAATCGTCGCATACTGTTGAAATTTAACAGACACTGCCATCGCTGCGATTTGAAGTTTTTAATATTTTGAGCCTGAAAAGTATAAATCAAAGCCTTTAGTACACTTCTTCAACCTTATTTCCGATAATGCATTTACATTGTTTTCTTTAAACAAGAACTTAAGAAAACAGAAAATCTCAGTATTTATGCACTGAAATATTGCACTTCCACAAGAAGCCATAAAATTATACATGGCCTAACTCAACAAAAAGCCTTAACTTAAAAGTTGAAAACCCTAGTAATTCAAATCATATGCAGAGCAAGACAACAGCTTTAACAATCACTTTTAAAATTTTACCTCATCTAGGATTAAGTATTTCCACTTTTTTCGCCTGAAAGCATTATGGTCCTGAATCACTAGTTTATACGAGGTAATACAAATATGAAAGGCATTGGTTTTGGTCCATCCCTGAAAGATAAAGCAACAATGTTTGATTTATACTTTGCTGAACAAAGACATGAACTTCTTAATATATTCCTTTATATTAAATTTCATGTATTTTCTTTTTCTCAAGAAGACTGGAAATACATGTAAGGAAGTTAGAACATGATGCCGATGACAGAAACCAAACCTATGCAAGATCCAATTTCAAAAACTTTCAACATAATTAAAAGCAATTTAGTGCAAGTAGTAAACCACACTGGAAACTAAGAATATTTGACTGTCTGATAACATACTGTTCTTTTTTGTTTCCTTTCTTTCTGGCTTCCATAGTATGTGAGGATTTTAAAGGCAGGGCACCATTTTTTGAATTCCATCTCCCAATTCAACATCACACTAGTAGGTACAACAATCAGATGTGGACCCCAGATTCCTGTGGAATAAACATTTAGTTCTGACTATGCACAATTGGTTTCCATGACAACCTGGGTATACATTACACTGATAGCTCTATATTACTAGGCAATCATCATTGCAATCAAAACAGAAACTGCAACATATAATGAAATATTGGCAGTTGTATATTCTTCTTTGCAATGACTAATGCATAATGACAAACATTTTCCAGTACAAGGCCATTCGGATGATTCCATACAGATGTCAAACATGCCTCAATTCTCTTTCACAAGTCAATCTTCTTTTACTGTAAATTCTTATTTTATTACTCAGGATTCAAATGGCAATATTAAAACTAACCACCTGAGTTTACAGTCAAGTTATTTCATCTGTCCCTAAATTAAAATCTTAAAAAACTTGTCTCGTGACCCAGGATTCTCATGATAATTCAATCACAAGAGTTTATAGTCAGGACTAACTATATATCCCTAATGATAAAAATCCTGTTATGATAAAAATAACATACAGGTGCGTTGATAGGGAAATACAACATTTTGGAAACAATACTAAAATTGCATTACAGAAAGTGCTATGTATCGTGACCCAGGATTCTGATGATAATTCTATCACAAGAGTTTATAGTCAGGATTGTTTATATATCCCAAATGATAAAAATCCTGTTATGATAAAAATAACATACAGGTGCGTTGATAGGGAAATACAACATTTTGGAAACAATACTAAAATTGCATTACAGAAAGTACTATGTCTCATGACCCAGGATTCTGATGATAATTCAATCACAAGAGTTTATAGTCAGGACTATCCTGTTATGATAAAAATAACATACAGGTGCGTTGATAGGGAAATACAACATTTTGGAAACAATACTAAAATTGCATTACAGAAAGTACTATGTCTCGTGACCCAGGATTCTCATGATAATTCAATCACAAGAGTTTATAGTCAGGACTGTTTATATATCCCTAATGATAAAAATCCTGTTATGATAAAAATAACATACAGGTGCGTTGATAGGGAAATACAACATTTTGGAAACAATACTAAAATTGCATTACAGAAAGTACTATGTCTCGTGACCCAGGATTCTGATGATAATTCTATCACAAGAGTTTATAGTCAGGACTATTTATATATCCCTAATGATAAAAATCCTGTTATGATAAAAACATCACACAGGTGCGTTGATAGGGAATCATTTTTTTAAATCTAATCTTTATAAATACATTTTCCTTTGTCAGTAGTTAGTGCTGGTCAAGTTTCGTTGTATTAACCACATTAATACGAGCTGCACTTGCATCATCTAAGTAAAATATCTAGCTACATGTGCAAGGTCCTTTCTGCACTAGCTGATGTACCTGCACTAGTCAATAATAGGGTTGTTTTTTTACCTTTCTCACAAGCAAGATGTGCTATCAACGCTATTGTCTGGATGGTTTTACCAAGGCCCATTTCATCTGCTAAAATTCCATTAAGGCGTTTCTCATACATTGTGGCTAGCCAGTCTAAACCAACATGCTGGTACTCTCTCAACGTGTGCTTTATCAGGAATGGTACACTCGTCTTCACCTGAAATGTAGCACATCAAAATCCTTTGAAACTTGTCAATATAATTATGTATTTGAAGGTGTAATAATTATTGTTATATTACAATGTCAATACAAAAATCCCACAATGACCACATTTTATATCAAGACCTTTTAAAGGTCCATTACTAAAACCCGAACGAATATTATATGAAAACCAGAGTTTGTAGCTGAGACTTCCTATTTACTGAAAATATGGCCCACTGCATCGGTTCTGACCAAACAGTCATCAATATGTTCAAGAATAACTAACAAATACACAAAAACTGTTGCCTATGTCAAACCGAAAGTATGCTTTCCGACTGCTTACGAACCCGTCGAGCATCTTCGGACTTTTTCGGAAGAAGCCTCCGAAACGAGGCTATAATTTATAAATAGATGCAAGATATATCATATGCCCAAACGATAATGTGATTTTTACAAACTTAGCGCATGGAATTCAACAATTTTGTAAATCACAAAAACTTCACGAAAATCATTCTTATAATACAGGTAATAAACAGCTATACTACAAGTTTTCATAAGGACAATTCAGGCCCTTCCCGAATAAAAGTGTTTTTGCAACTTCGTCTGTAAACTTTTTCAGTTAATCTCTTTTCAGTATAATTTTAAGAATATAAATGAGTAACTATCTTACACTACAGAAACAAAGTATGATTGAAATTTACCTTAATACACTTATTTATGTACACATGGCTACATTAATTTGGTAAGATTTTAGACATTAAACACATTGTCTTGGCCTAATATATGTCACTGTCAATTTTAAATTTAAATTTTGCACATCTCATATTTTTCGTGCAAGTCGTGCATAATTACCATCATGAAAATACAGTTAATTTGTTGCGCGTCTTAAATGGATATTCGTTTGAAACAATTTTAAAATCACGTGATCCCAAAGAATTTCCGACCAATTACGGAAAAGCGATAAACACGAAAGTAGGACAAAATGACCCCCCATGTCAGTCTAAGAAAATACAGAAACAATCATTTGTTTCTCTGTATATGTGTTGATTTCAAGGGAATATTGCATGGCTATCGTAATGTTTAGTACTATATTTCAAAATGTGTAGTCTTTTTTAAAGATTTATGTCTATTCATTTGTCTTTATTTTGCACCTTTAATCTGATTAGTGTGGGGAAGTTGGCAGTTACTTGCTTAGAACAGATTTGTACTGGTACAGAATCCAGGAACACTGGTCAGGTTAACTGCCCTCCATTACATAACTAAAATACTGTTGAAAAACGGCGTTAAACCCAAAACAAACAGACAAGTCATGGCATTTTAAATATCAGGATGTCTCTGACTTGAGATCTGAGTACCTCACAAAAAGAAGTAACCAGAGCAATAATTCAGAACGTTATTTATGAGGCTTTTTTGTATTTATGGCAACATTTACCACAATACACAAAGTAAGCAAGACCTCAACTGCCTAAAACAATACAAATCAAATAGAGTTCAGTTTCTCTACCGTCATATCACAGCTTGAATAAGAAGACCTAACCAGACATTGTATAAGAGAATTTTCCAATAAATTTGTCTGCAAGGCGTAAAACTGTTGATTTCCCACAGGAGCAATCAATACACTTCTTTTCAGCAGATAGAATGTAGGCCAAATTCATTATCTTCCATTACGTTATCTAATATCACTAGAATACGTATTTCATAGCATCATTATTTTAGTTTTAAATTTCACAAAGGAAGAATATTGACAATTTTCGTTTTCAAGTGAAATAAAAGAGTTCACTCTTTTCAAAAAGGAACTTTAGCTTATCTAGCAGTAAGATGTAAGTAAATTTCAAGGAATCCAAAAATTAATTTTCATCGGCAAATTTGTCGAGACAACTTGACAAGTGTAGCAATCTAGTTTTACAATTATTTCATCAACCCAGAAAACATACACCTAATCTGTAACTTTATAACAAACATTTCTAAGAAAACACGTGACAAAATATGAAATGATAAGCATACTGGAAGAATGGTTGTTTACCTCTGTGGTTTGTAGTGTGTAACCTTTGGGTTGTAGACTAGCAGCCTGTGCAGCAATATCAGTCAACTCCTGACCAGGACCCTCTTCATCCTCCTGTCAAAACACAAACAGATGATGAAAGCATACATATAAACTGCTATAATCAATGTGTATATGGTATATAACATAAAATAATGTTTCAGTCATGTGAAACCAGTTCTACAGAAAATGTATAGATCGGGGCAAGTACACTGACTATTGCTCTACGAAAGCTATAAACACTGATGAATAATCAACATTCATCAGTGGTCGATGTTTCGAACAAACTTACTCAAATATATAAGTTATGGAGACCCTTTCACAAAATCGAACTTACATATTTATCAAAACTTACAATACCCTGGTATATTCTTGTTGATAATTTCTGATTTCCCACATTATTTCTGAACACAGACAAAGCCAGATGTTTCGGATTCAAGGAACAAAGCAAGGAACAAAGCCTAACTATCTGGTTTTCAATAATGCAAAAAACAATGACCTCCACCTCATTACAAGTTCAAAATGGTGACTACTGAAACTGAAGCTCTTTGATTCAAATATTCAATCAGATATTGTGACAATCAGCAATGTTTTTTTATGTCCACCCGTCACTCTTGCATCATCATTTGAATAGAAACAGTACCTTTCTTTCATATAGAAGAATGTCTCTTTTTTTTAAAATTTTGTCACAAAATGCAATAAAATAAGAATTAAACGCACTTCAAGTATTTGCAAGCATGATTCAAAATTACAAAATTTCATATTATGAAACAGTCCAATAATACATAAGACACACTTCCTATCTTTTTTAACAATACTGAAGTGCACACCTTAATGCAGCTTATTTTTCTATCCCCAGATGTTCAATCAGATACATGATGTGACATTCAACAATGTAATTCTGTCCGCCCGTCACTTTTGCATCATCATCTTGAGGAAGGTTACTGTGTAATCATTTAATTTTATAGGCACAAAATTTAGTGGTTTTGGCCAGAGCAGCTAATTTGTGGGGGTATCAATTTGTGGATTTTGACCTCTGAAGACAAACTGAGATTGATTTTTACATATCCTCCTATGGGTTTGTCATTTTTCATTGACTGGCATCAAATTCAAAGACTTCTCAAGGCCTGTGAAAACCCTATCTGTTCTTGCTACAATACATAGCAATTTCCAGCCATTAAAGAGTGCACATTTCTTTTTATTTGCCATTCAAACTACACCTTAAAGTATTTCGACTGTTTAAGATTCAGACATCCAAGGAAGGAAAAACCTTCTTTGGGTTGTATAAACCCTCAGATACAACTGCGAATGGTAAAATACATCATCACCATCTCAAACAGTCGATTAAAAAAAGTCTCCATTGTGAATACAGTCACTTAACTGTTCTAGATCTATATACACAATATCAATGATACAATGTTCCAACTCTGTTTAGTGCCTAAAAAATTACGTAATTTTTTCAATGTACGAGAGACTGCCATCACTGATTTCACACACATGTACCAAAGGAACATTACTTCTCTACACCCACTAGTGCATCTTTTCCTTTGATTCCTGCACCCCACCCATTTAGGTATGACTGTTTTGAATATAGATTCAGACATCCAAGGAAGGAAAGCCTTCTTTGGGTTGTTTCAACCCTCAGATACAACTGCGAATGGTAAAATACATCATCATTATCTCAAAACAGTCTACTTCAAATACCCAGTTTAAAGAGTATCTGTATCTGTTCTACAGGAAATGTACAGGCTTTCAGTATGTACACTTAAACAGTTACTCTTCAATCATCAACAAGCGATTAGTGGTCATGTTTAGAAGCAAGTTTACTCAGATATTCAAAATTAAGGAGAGTAAAACTGAAGTGTAGAATACTATCTTTTATGTTTTTGTTCTTCTTCACATTTTCTCTCAAAAATACCAAGCCAGATACTGAAACTGTCCTATCAAGATCAAGAAACAAAGCCTAAACATCTTGTTTACAATTATTCAAACACTGAACATCACATCAATAAATTCAACACAACTTTCAAATATTCAATCAGAATGAAATGTGACAATCAGCAATGTTTTTTATGTCCGCCCGTCACTTTTACATCATCATTTGAATAGAAATTCCAGTAGTAATCTGAGATCAAATGGAAAGACTTCTCAAGGTCTGAGAAAACCCCTTCTTGCATACCAGACGGGGATTTCCGGTATTTTTACCGGTGCTGGAAAAATCCATCTTACACCCCGGGGTGTAAGATGACTCTCGTGCTTTAAATGACGTATTACAAACTACATATATGTAGAAGATTTGTGTAGTTATTTATATTTTATTTCGAAAAACGGAATAAAAATCCAGTACCTTGACAGTTCCTCTTTATTCCTGATAGTATATTTCTCGATTCAAAACATGTTATTTTATCAAAAATCCATAACGTTACTCTGCAACTGATCAAACAAAACCAGAACTAAACATTGTTATTTGTCTTTGAAACGTCACAACGTCTTTCCTGTTTACAGACGTTGCTTTCCCGCGCTTTGTTTAAATACGCTGCTATAAGAAATAGTTCTTAAAAAAAAGCCGTTCGACTGATTTTATTTTTATTATTATATCTTGATATCGGTATGCAAGAAAAAGATTCTATCACTGGTTATAGGTGCAGATGGGAATATCCGGCTCTCGGGTAACTGTTTAGGCGGTAACTCGGTAGGAACCTCGTTACCGCCTAAACAGTTACCCTCGAGGCCGGAAATTCCCATCTGCACCTACAACCGGTGAAAGAATCTTATAATCTGTTCAAGCTGCAATACAAAGCAATTTCCAGCCATTAAAGAGTGCACATTTCTTTTTATTTGCCATTCAAACTACACCTTAAAAGTATTTCGACTGCTGAAGATTCAGACATCCAAGGAAGGAAAACCTTCTTTGGGTTGTATAAACCCTCAGATACAACTGCGAATGGTAAAATACATCATCACCATCTCAAACAGTCAATTAAACAAAGTCTCCATTGTGAATACTGTCATTTAACTGTTCTAGATCTATATAACACAATATCAATGATACAATGTTCCAACTCTGTTTAGTGCCTAAAAAATTACTTAATTTTTTCAATGTACGATAGACTGCCATCACTGATTTCACACATGTACCAAAGGTTAATTACTGCTCTACACCCACTAGTGCATCTTTTCCTTTGATTCCTGCACCCCACCCATTTAAGTATGACTGTTTTGAATATAGATTCAGACATCCAAGGAAGGAAAACCTTCTTTGGTTTGTTTCAACCCTCAGATATAACTGCGAATGGTAAAATACATCATCACCATCTCAAACAGTCGATTAAAAAGTCTCCATTGTGAATACTGTCATTTAACTGTTCTAGATCTATATACACAATAATATCAATGATACAATGTTCCAACTCTGTTTAGTGCCTAAAAAATTACTTAATTTTTTCAATGTACGATAGACTGCCATCACTGATTTCACACATGTACCAAAGGTTAACTAGAACTGTCACAGGAGTGACTCATACCCCCACCATAAGGTCTTGTCACAGAAGAATGGCAACCATAAGAAATCTTAAAAATACTTAGTCTTTGGAGTACTTCATCCTGGGCTTCCACATATAAGTAATACTAGTAAATATAAAAAATCTCTAATATTAGAGATACACTAAAAGTGAATACAAAAAAGTGTCTTATTGACCCATGTTACCACAGAAAAATGTATTTACTTTTTACATAGGACTTATAATAAAAAAGTTAGAAAAATACCTAAAATATTGAAAATCTAAATATAGGATTTCTAAAAATAGACTAATTCCTCGAATTTAAAGGGAAGAAACTCAGTACAAAAAAGGTTACTTCCCTTTGGCTCTAAGCCAATCATAATGAGATATACCGGTAGTGAAATACATCAAAATTAACCTTAAATTCTAGGTAAAAGGGGACACAATTCAAGAAAAATTGGTATCAGAGTTATGCATCTTGTGTCACATGTTTAGGTGGAACATCTATTTTAAGTCTGAATCAAATCCATTCAGTAGTAACTGAGATATAGTGAAAATACATCAAAATTAACCTTAAATTCTAAGTAAAAAGGGGCATAATTCATGAAAAATTGGTGTCAGAGTTACGCACCTTGTGTCACATGATGTGGGTGATGAGGTGGAACATCTATTCTAAGTTTGAATCAAATCCATTTTGTAATAACTGAGATATAGTGAAAATACATCAAAATCAACCTTGAATTTAAAGTAAAAGGGGACATAATTCATAAAAAATTTATGCCAGAGTTAAGCACCTTATGTCACATGATCTGGGTGATGAGGTGGAACAACTATTTTAAGTTTGAATCAAATCCATTTAGTAATAACTGAGATATAGTGAAAATACAACAAAATTAACCTTAAATTCTAAGTAAAAGGGGACATAATTCATGAAAACTTGGTGTCAGAGTTATGCACCTTGTGTCACATGATGTGGGCACATGATGTGGGTGATGAGGTTGAACATCTATTTTAAGTTTGAATCAAATCCATTCAGTAGTAACTGAGATATAGTGAAAATACATCAAAATCAACCTTAAATTCTAAGTAAAAAGGGGCATAATTCATAAAAAATTGGTGTCAGAGTTATGCACCTTGTGTCACATGATGTGAGTGATGAGGTGGAACATCTATTTTAAGTTTGAATCAAATCCATTTAGTAATAACTGAGATATAGTGAAAATACAACAAAATTAACCTTAAATTCTAAGTAAAAGGGGACATAATTCATGAAAACTTGGTCAGAGTTATGCACCTTGTGTCACATGATGTGGGTGATAAGGTGGAACATGTATTTTAAGTTTGAATCAAATCCATTTGGTAATAACTGAGATAATAGATTTCGGGACGCGACGGGACGGGACGGGACAGGACGGGACGCGACGAACGCGACAAAACTGACTCCTATATACCCCCCTCAAACATGTTTGGCGGGGGTATAATTACTGCTCTACACCCACTAGTGAATCTTTTCCTTTGATTCCTGCACCCCACCCATTTAAGTATGACTGTTTTGAATATAGATTCAGACATCCAAGGAAGGAAAGCCTTCTTTGGGTTGTTTCAACCCTCAGATACAACTGCGAATGGTAAAATACATCATCATTATCTCAAAAACAGTCTACTTCAAATACCCAGTTTAAAGAGTATCTGTATCTGTTCTACAGGAAATGTACAGGCTTTCAGTATGTTCACTTAAACAGTTACTCTTCAATCATCAACAAGCGATCAGTGGTCATGTTTAGAAGCAAGTTTACTCAGATATTCAAAATTAAGGAGAGTAAAACTGTAGTACAGAACACTATCTTTCATGTTTTCTTCTTCTTCACATTTTCTCTCAAAACAAATACCAAGCCAGATACTGAAACCATCCTATCAGGATCAAGAAACAAAGCCTTAACATCTTGTTTACAATTATGCAAAACATCAATAAATTCAACACAACTTTCAAATATTCAATCAGACTTAAATGTGACAATCAGCAATGTTTTTTATGTCCGCCCGTCACTTTTACATCATCATTTGAATAGAAATACCAGTAGTAATCTTTCTACAAGTATCAGTGTTAGTATTTTGATTTTTTTTCAGTGGATCTGCATACAGAAGCAGCTGGACAGTATCTAAGCATGGTTCAGAATTTCAAGACTTTCATGAGCACTATTAAATGCAGCATAATTTTCTTTATTTTATATTAAGACCAGTGACCTTACATTCAGTAATGATTCATTTTCAAACAGTACTCAATCAGATATATGATGTGACAATCAACAATGTAATTCTGTCCGCCCGTCACTTTTGCATCATCATCTTGAGGAAGCTTACAGTGTAATCATTTAATTTCACAGTCACAAAATTTAGCAGCTTGGCCAGAGCAGCTAATTTCGTAGGGGTATAAAGTTGTGGATTTTGACCTAGTTTGACATTGCCCATTACCTACATTATTTTTCAGAAAGTTCTCTCCTTGTGACATAAACAACTGAAGTCAGTGGAACTGAGGACTCTAACCAAAAAGCTTGCAAAACTCCAAAGAATCACCATCACATTTGGTGTACATCAAGAAATATACAAATTTATGCTATTCGATAGCAAGATTACGCATCATTTCAGAACAAACTCTAATGTTCCCATCTATCACTTCGAATCGAAGATTAACACTAGACCTTTGACTTTGGTATGAAATACACGAGAAACACAGATTTTCGAGCATCAACAAAACGTGACTGCTCATTAACCTTTAAAGTCCCTATTATGCAAATTGCAGTTAACGAAATTTCGAGTTGACAGCAAATTAATTTTAGCCTTACATCCATGTACTATGTAAATTTTCATACTGATAGATGTATCAGTCACGTGAAACCAGTCATACCACAAAGTAGACTGGGGCAAGTACACTGAAAACTATTGATCTTCGAAAACTGCATACACCAATAAATCACAGGAAATTTACCAGTGGTCGATGTTTCGTCATGGAATAATATAACTTCCCTAATGTAAGCTGCAATACATAGCAATTTCCAGCCATTAAAGAGTGCACATTTCTTTTTATTTGCCATTCAAATTACACCTTAAAGTATTTCGACTGTTGAAGATTCAGACATCCAAGGAAGGAAAACCTTCATTGGGTTGTATAAACCTTCAGATACAACTGCGAATGGTAAAATACATCATCACCATCTCAAACAGTCTATTAAACAAGAGCTGTCTCCATAGGATGACATATGGGTGGTTTTCAAAATAATGAAGCAAAAGTGTGACATAGGGGTTGAAAATTCAAACTTATTTTTTAGGGTGGTCACCTATTTTTTATGATAGCAAATACTTCAGATTTGAAGGAAATAACTCTCGGAAAGTGTTGAGAAATGCCAATAAGAAAATATTTCAGCCTTTAATTCGAAAGTTCAGTGAATTTCCCGTAAGATGGGTGATAAATGTTGCAGTGTTTTATGACAAGGAAATATGTATAACAGTAATTTTTTAAACATAAATGATAAGTAATGGGTGTATGTGTATGGTTTGAAACTTATTTACTCATATGTTTGTGGACATTGGTTTTTAAAATCACAATTTCTGCACAAATCTGACATGAAAATAAAACTTTACCTAGAAAAGTTGTTGCTAAATGCAAAATAACTAACATATAATTATAAAACCTATTTTTTTCTCTCACTTTGCATGTTTATAAACACATGCCAAATTTCAAGAATGTCCAGTAATTCTAATTTCTAGAATTGTCAACTCAAAATTGAGTTATTGTACAGATGCACAGGGGACACATACTGAAGATCAGTGTAATATTCATCCATTATTAGTTTTCTATTCATAAAAAGACTAATGGTGATCAACTTTAGACAAATACCATTAAAAAATTAATTTATTCCACAAAATAACTACAAAATTGAAAATTTTCACTACAAAAACATGAAAATTCAACTGAATGTAATGCTTTAAATGAAAAAAAATAAGTGACTTTATACATAACTAATACACTGAAATCATTTAGTTTACATGCAATGCTTATTCATAGTAGAAAAATGACAAAATGCCATGCATGATAAAATGGAATAGTAAAATTCATACATACTTTATAATGTTACTAAAAAGGGTGCACAGGGGACAAATTGTATCAAAATATTTATTCATAGAATATGTTCATGGTAAGTAAATTTCTTTTAACTACACAATATTTACTAGTGAACATTACATATTTAGGTAAACCTAAAGAGCTTAAGAAGCAATAAAATTGATGTTTCCACTTTTAAACTTGAAAATTGGCAACTTCAGAAATAAATGCAAACAATGAATTTTAAATTGTCCAGGGTTTCTTATATGATGCTAAATTATCAAGTAATGCCTAAATTTTGCTTTCACACTGCTAAGAATATAGAACTGCCACCACAAATTACAGTAATGCTATGAAAATTGATATATGTCAAAAAAGGGTGCACAGGGGACATCACTTTTGGCTCTGTGAATGTTTAACAGTCAGTAATATGTGAAGTTGAATGCTGCTTTTGTATCTGTTGTAACTCCCTTTCAAGGAAAATAAATCAAAATCCCATTTTATTTAAAGAATATAAGAAATCTGACACTTAACAACTAAAAAGGTGCACAGGGGACATTTTTAGGTGTATAGACATCCATCAAGTTTCTGAGAAAGTTGATTTAATAAAGAAAAAAAATCATACTGTGTCTTCACAGCTGAAGGGATAAGGATCTTAGAAAAACATTAAGACTTTAGAAAAGTAATAGGGTTATGAAATTGTAGTGTTCAACATTTAAATTTAGTATTTTTTTCACTATTTTTTGTGAAGGGGGTTCCATCACAAGATGTGAAATATTGGTAACAATAAGATGTAGCTAATGAAAAGAAGTATTTTATTTAAATGTGCAGAGATTAAGTTACACAAAAAAGCCAAAGCTGTAACAATAAAGCATGGTTTTTAAAAGTAAGCCACAGTTGAAAACTATACTTCATGTAAAATGTCACACTTTTTTGGGTGCACAGGGGACAAAATTAGCTATATAATTTAATATAACTTTAAAACTGTTTGATTCATTAAGCTGATATCGCACACATTTATTGACTACATTGATTTTGATATAATTTGCCCCAAAATGCATTCTAAAACTAAACTGAATTAAAGTAAGATGAGAGAAAAGAAAAAGCTTCATTATTTTGAAAACCACCCTTATGCCCCCGATGGCACTTTGAATGAGTAGTTATGGCCGATGTTAGAGTTTAGGACCTTTGACCTACGGAGCTGGGTCTTGCGCGCGACACCTCGTCTTACTGTGCCACACATTCATGCGTAGTTATTTTAAAATCCATGCATGAATGACAAAGATATGTACCGGACACGCCCATCAATGCACTATCATGAAAAATGACCTTTAACGTCTAAGTGTGACCTTGACCTTTGAGCTACAGACCTGGGTCTTGCGCGCGACACGTCGTCGTACTGTGGTACACATTCATGCCAAGTTATTTGAAAATCCATCCATGGTTGACAAAGATATGGACCGGACACGCCCATCAATGCACTATCCTTTAATGTCTAAGTGTGACCTTGACCTTTGAGCTACGGACCTGGGTCTTGCGCGCGACACGTCATCTTACTGTGGTACACATTCATGCCAAGTTATTTGAAAATCCATCCATCGATGACAAAGATATGGACCGTACACGCCCATCAATGCACTATCCTTTAATGTCTTAAGTGTGAAAATTACTTGAAAGAGCATAAAACCCGTAAAGTACAGTACCGTACCGTACTATCGCAGACTCCGTGGCAGGCCCTAATGGCGGTAACAGTTGTTTTTTTTCGTCGTTTTTTAAGTTTATTTTGGTCCGTTTATAATGTTTGTCCGTTTTCACTTTGCACCCGACGAATTTAAGGACTATTTGCCATCTTTTGTACGTTTTTTCCTAAATTCAAGTAGTTTTCAAGTAGTTTCTGAATGTTAGAAAATTCAAGTAGTTTTCAAGGAGTAGGCGTCAAATTCAAGGACTTTTCATGGCCTGTGTGAACCATGAATCACCATCACATGTGGTGTACATCAAGAAATACTTTCGTATAAATGCTGTTCGATAAGATTACAGGTCATTTCACAACAACTGTAATGTTCCAATCTAATGAATCTATCACTTCAAATCCAAGATTAACTCTAGACCTTCGGCTGTGGTATGAAATACATGAGGAACACAGATTTCCGAGCGTCAACATAACATGACTGCTCATTAATCTTAAAAAGTCCCTACATGTGCAAATTGCAGTTAATGAAATTTCAAGTTGACAGCAAATTAATTTTTGCCTTACATCCATGTACTATGTAAATTTTCATACTGGTAGTTGTATCAGTCACGTGAAACCAGTCATACCACAAAGTAGACTGGGGCAAGTACACTGAAACTATCATCTTCGAAAACTGCATACACCAATAAATCACAGGTAATTTACCAGTGGTCGATGTTTCGTCATGGAATAATATAACTTCAGTTCCCTAATGATTTTCTATTAAAATACTGTATTAAATATACCAGGAAGTAGTATTTAACCAAAATAGAACTTTAAAATCAGATTTTAGTGACAATCAGCAAGATTTTTCTGTCCGCCCGTCACATATCAATCATCACTTTATAAAGCAACGAAGACAGTCTAACCCAATTATTTAAATTACATATTAATGCTCTTCAAACACACTAAGGAACACAGGTTTCATAACTTACAAATAAAATTTCTCCCAGCTGGATGCTTAATACTGTCCACAAAAAAAAATATTTTTCAGTGTTGGTGTCCCAGTAGCTACATGCCAACTGGTTATCAAATATGCGATGAGAGAAACATACCTTTTTCTCCTCAGTCTTCTCTGTATCCATCAGAGCTTCAAGACCAATACCCTCTTCTGTTACCATGGTGTCCTCTTCCTCTTCTTCTTCCTCTGAAATAGACAATACAATCTACGTAACATGGTGGTTTACAGCTGAACATCTCAAACACATTTGTCAGATTGTTCTCCATGTATATTTCAGCAAAATGTGAGAAAAACTAACATACACAGAAAACATGAATCATCATTTGAAACTATTTAGAATTTTATCTGAACATCCAATACAGGTTTGTCAGATTGTTCCCCATGTATATTTCAGCAAAATGCGAGTAAAATTCACACACAGAAAACATGAATCATCATTTGAAACTATTTAGAATTTTATCTGAACATCCAATACAGGTTTGTCAGATTGTTCCCCATGTATATTTCAGCAAAATGCGAGTAAAATTCACACACAGAAAACATGAATCATCATTTGAAACCAACTATTCAGAATTTTATCTGAACATACAATACAGGTTTATCAGATTGTTCCCCATGTATATTTCAGCAAAATGCAAGTAAAACTCACACACAGAAAACATGAATCATCATTTGTTACTAACTATTCAGAATTCTATCTGAACATACAATACAGGTTTGTCAGATTGTTCCCCATGTATATTTCTGCAAAATGTTGCGTAAAACTCACACACAGAAAACATGAATCATCATTTGAAACAAACTATTCAGAATTTCATCTCAACATTCCACACACTTGTCAGATTGTTCCCCATGTATATTTCAGCAAAATGAGAGTAAAACTCACACACAGAAAACATGAATCATCATTTGAAACTACTATTTAGAATTTTATCTGAACATCCAATACAGGTTTGTCAGATTGTTCCCCATGTATATTTCAGCAAAATGCGAGTAAAATTCACACACAGAAAACATGAATCATCACTTGAAACCAACTATTCAGAATTTTATCTGAACATACAATACAGGTTTATCAGATTGTTCCCCATGTATATTTCAGCAAAATGCAAGTAAAACTCACACACAGAAAACATGAATCATCATTTGAAACAAACTATTCAGAATTTCATCTCAAAATTCCACACATTCGTCAGATAGTTCCCCATGTATATTTCAGCAAAATGAGAGTAAAACACACACACAGAAAACATGAATCATCATTTGAAACTAACTATTCAGAATTCTATCTGAACATACAATACAGGTTTGTCAGATTGTTCCCCATGTATATTTCTGCAAAATGTTGAGTAAAACTCACACACAGAAAACATGAATCATCATTTGAAACTAACTATTCAGAATTTCATCTCGACATTCCACACATTTGTCAGATTGTTCCCCATGTATATTTCAGCAAAATGCGAGTAAAACTCACACACAGAAAACATGAATCATCATTTGAAACTAACTATTCAGAATTTCATCTCGACATTCCACACATTTGTCAGATTGTTCCCCATGTATATTTCAGCAAAATGCGAGTAAAACTCACACACAGAAAACATGAATCATCATTTGAAACTAACTATTCAGAATTTCATCTCAAACATTCCACACATTTGTCAGATTGTTCCCCATGTATATTTCAGCAAAATGCGAGTAAAACTCACACACACAGAAAACATCCTCATTTGAAACTGTCTCATCAGAATTTTATCGAAGCATCTAACACATTTTGTCAGATTGTTCCCCATGTATATTTCAGCAAAATGCGAGTAAAACTCACATACACAGAAATCATGAATCGGCATATGTGACAACAAGAATCAATATCATTAACATATACTGGAACTGCATGTATCAGGTTACAATTCATATTCTTTAAGTTTGTTCAGACTGTTCCCCATGTGTATTTCAGCAGTGCAAAGAAAACTCACAAACACAAAACATTAATCCTCAGAATAGCCGGCGGCAAAGGAACAAATCATGTTTTAATAAAAAACAGAAAATTTATAATTTCCTTGCATTGTTTGCTCTAACTTTTCTATATATTTCGACACAAACCTTCTTCAGATTCCTCTTCCTCGTCATCTTCATCCTCTGAAGCATTAATGTCAGTTGATTCCTCGTCACTATCTCCAGGCATTTCAAAGTCAGAGTCGTAAGCTGCAGCATACTTGGCTCTAAGTTGCTCAATATCCATTTCCCCTGAAAATGTTTTTTTTTTTCCTATTAAGTTCTATAGATATTTCATATTTGTTATTTCCTGTCTTGATGATTAAACTACTTTAAACTACAGCTGCTTTTGAGAAAAGTGCATGTCTCCCACAACTGCCTAATCATTTAAATAGTTATGTATCTGAGTCAACCATGCACCAATGACTTAGAGTGCGGATACTGGCATCTGTGTACAGAGCAATTTTCGGTAATTAAAGGGCCACAATTCTGAAGTGCCTGGGCCGATTTGGCTAGTTATCGAACTTGGCCGAGGACTTATTGGCAAACACATTTTGTTCAAGTTTAGTGAAAATCGGATGAGAAATATTCAACGGTGCGGACAAGATTAGTGACAGACAGACAGGAGTAAATCAGTATGTCTCCCACCACAGTGGTGTGGAGACATAATTAACCTAGGGAAGCTTTTACAAAATATTCAAAGATATTTTCTGTTTCCTGACCCAGGATTCTCATGACTCATGAACCACAAGAGTTTATAGTCAGGACATTTTATATATCCCTACTTATTAAATTCCTGCCATGACAAATTATCAGACAGGTGCGTTGGTTAGGGACCTATACTTGCTAAACTTCCTGCTACCCACTTTCTTCCTTTGACTAAAGTCATTCCAGTCTTATACAATTTCTATGCTCACCTTGTTCCTAAATTCGAAGTTCCTTTTTTACATGAAATAATTTAATGTGAAATCATTTTTAAATTTCATGGGCATGGAATTTTGTGGTTTTGGTCAAAAGTAATTGAAAACAGCTATTTTCACTGGGGGTAAGATTTCGTGGATTTTAACTTCTGCATGTACAATATATAGGACTTATACTTTTTCATTGGGATTTGATTTCACCAATTGATTCAACAACAAAATCCACCAAAATTAGTCCCACTAATTTCACAATATTCCAGAGCATATTCAGTTTATAAAGGAGTGTTTACCTTCATTTTTAAGATCATCTATCTCTTCATTATGGTCAGCAGATTCGTGTTCTTCTTGTTCTTCAATAGTTTCCTCAACATCAGATTCTTCGTCGTCATCAGCTTCAAACTCTTCATCTCCATCCTTCTGCAAAATGCAACAAGAAAACTTGAAAACCATTTAAGATCTCTGCCAGTAAATTCATACTGATGTACAGTATAATCTCCAAATATTTAAAATGTACGACTTAAGCAACCACTCAAAGGAAAAGAATTCCTGAAAATGTTGGTAATAAGTCATCATTTATTATATGCCACACAAAGACATCATGTTACATACATATTCAACTGATGCTGGGTATAGCAATACTCTTCTCCTATTTCATACCATCTTGTCTTTTCAAATTATTTAAAACCGCAACCACTTCAAAGGGAAATTTTTTTAAATCCTGGTTAAGTAATTACTACATAGCACTACACAAAGACACCATGTTGTACATACATTTTCACCTTGTTCTTTGTATAGAAACAATATTAACTTAGTAAGTATTTGTAAGACTTCAGTAACCACTTAAAGGAAACAAAATCCTTTAAATATTTTCAAAAAAAAATCATCAATTACTGTGTGCTACACAAAGATATCATGTCACATAAATTTTCAACTGATGCTGGGTATAGCACAGATATTGTCAATGTTAGGAACGCGTGTCCGGTCCAGTCCGATGTGCTTACCTTTCCACCCAGACTCTCAATTCAGACTTGCGTACATCCAGGTCTAATTGGCTGCTGTCCTTATAGTCATAATTTAGCAACAAAATTCATTTATCTCTGGACAAAACTATCTGGAAATTGCAGAGGTAATCACTACCCCTATATTCGACCCAAAATCACACTTTAAGAACATGAAAGGGGACATGTTCACGGTCTATACTCTACGTGGCATCTTTATGCTTCATTGTGTCCGAAAGGGCGGATGGACCATTATTAAACTTGAACACTGACTGACTGGGTATAGCAGAGTTCAACTTACAAGAGCAGGTGGGAGCATAAGTGGGAATGGGAGCCTTAGTTATATCCTGCAAACATCTGCTATGTAATAATAATATTTAAATACTCTAATCCAAACAGAAATTACTGACGAATGACTCATAAATACTTAGCAAGAATAATGCCTTGGAAAAACTCAATCAATGTATTAATTCAAATTAATTCAATTACCAGCACAATGCTAAACTTGTTCTACTGAAAACTTTAATCTACATATTGCAACAACAAATTATTGTGTAGCTCTTGTACTGATTATTTTTTAGTATCATAACCCAGACAAATGCCTCGGTTAACATCAAGAATTGGTGCAATTAATTTCCTCGAGAACAAAAACTGTCCTCAATAGAAGTTTGTTGCAACAAGTCAGCCTCGTCATCGTCTCATCACTGTAATGAACTGCAGGGAAATTAATTATGCATTCTTAAAAATGACTAATCTATCTTATAAACGAACACATTGTCTCACAATTTTTGTCTTCAAGGCGGGAGATCTATATTACTCAGAGGTTTCATTAATTTTTTATTGACAGTCAAAGTTTCAAAGTACAGAGGTTCTGGGTGTCCTCATATTTAGAACTTTGTTACTGAAAAAGTAGCTGAGGCTGCAGACCATTAGCAGGGAGTAATGCCTGCCCCCACTTCTCTGGCCCTTAATGAAACCCCTGATTACTACATGCTACACAATGCCAACATATTACAAACACACTCAATGGAAAGATCAATCTAAAATTTATCGGATATTAACATGTAAGACTTAAGCAACCACTTACAGGAAAAAGCATTCCTTTAAATGTTGGTAAAAAGTTTACATTTACTATATGCCACACAAAGACATCATGTTACATATATATTCAACCGATGCTGGGTATAGCAATATTGTTTTCTATCATTTAAAGATATTTAATACTACCAGTAGGACTTTGGTAAAATCCCCTAATAATGATGAAGTCTGCATTCAATTCTTTTTTCTCCACTATTTGGGGGGGGGGGGGGGGGGGGGGGGGGGGGGGGGGTCAGTATTTTTCAGCAAAATAACCAAACAAATACAATGCAAGAGAAATTTAGATACAGTACTGAAAGTCAACACAACAGAATAAACAATTTTATGTGTTTGACTGTATCCAGGCCCCGTGTTCACAAAACATTTTTCGATCTCAGCTGAGTTTGAGTTTGAAATTTTAATATCAGTTTTACTAAAACTTCAAGCTTAAATTCCAAACGAGACTGACCATCAATACCGAATAATCACTTTAAAATAATTATTAACTTAAAATTTTGTGTTAAACATGCTATTTTGATATAAATGAGAAATTAAGTTTCATTATCAAACTCAGCTGAGACTGAAAATGTTTTGTGAACACGGGGCCAGGTCTTATTGGCCGCTGTGCTTATAGTCATAATTTAGCAACAAAATTCATTTATCTCTGGACAAAACTATCTGGAAATTGCAGAGAGGTAATCACTACCCCTATATTCGACCCAAAATCACACTTTAAGAACATGAAAGGGGACATGTTCGCGGTCTATACTCTACGTGGCATCTTTATGCTTCATTGTGTCCGAAAGGGCGGAACCGTTATTAAACTTGAACACTGACTGACTGGGTATAGCAGAGTTCAACTTACAGAGCAGGTGGGAGCGTAAGTGGGAATGGGAGCCTTAGTTATATCCTGCAAACATCTGCTATGTAATAATAATATTTAAAAACTCTAATCCAAACAGAAATTACTGACAAATGACTCATAAATACTTAGCAAGAATAATGCCTTGAGAAAACTCAGTCAAGGTATTAATTCAAATTAATTCAATTAATACCAGCACAATGCTAAACTTGTTCTACTGAAAACTTTAATCTACATATTGCAACAACAAATTATTGTGTAGATCTTGTACTGATTATTTTTTAATATCATAACTCAGACAAATGCCTCGGTTAACATCAAGAATTGGTGCAATTAATTTCCTCGAGAACAAAAACTGTCCTCAATAGAAGTTTGTTGCAACAAGTCAGCCTCGTCATCGTCTCATCATTGTAATGAATTGCAGGGAAATTAATTATGCATTCTTAACAAGAGCACCGCCTTGCGGGTGCTGACGCTCATCTGATTTTTTTTTGTATAATAGAAATATTGTCCTACCCATGATTTTATAAGTCTAAAAAGGGCCATCATTCTTGCAAAAAGCAGGATAGAGTTATGTTTCTTGATGTACAGTGTCCACTTATGATGGTGAAAAACTGTTGCAAGTTTTAAAGCAATAGCTTTGATAGTTTATGAGAAAAGTTGACTTAAACATAATATTTAACCAAGAAAATGATTTTTCTAAGTCCAAAAGGGGCAATAATTATTGCAAAAAGCAGGATGGAGTTATGTTGCTTGCTTTACAGGGTCAGCTTATGATGGTGAACAACAGTTGCAAGTTTTAAAGCAATAGCTTTGATGGTTTAAGAGAAAAAGTTGACCTAAACATAAAACTTAACCAAGAAATCTGATATTTTCTAAGTCCAAAAGGGGCCATCATTCTTGCAAAAAGCAGGATGGAGTTATGTTTCTTGCTGTACAGGGTCCACTTATGATGGTGAAAAACTGTTGCAAGTTTTAAAGCAATAGCTTTGATAGTTTAGGATGAAAATTGACGTAAACATAAAATTTAACCAAGAAAACTGATTTTCTAAGTCCAAAAGGGGCAATAATTTTTGCAAAAAGCAAGATGGAGTTATGTTTCTTGATGTACAGGGTCTGCTTATGATGGTGAACAAGTATTCCAAGTTTCCAAGCAATAGCTTTGATAATTTAGGAGAAAAGTTGACCTAAACATAAAACTTAACCAAGAAATCTGATATTTTCTAAGTACAAAAGGGGCCATAAATCTTGCAAAATGCAAGATGGAGTTATGTTTCTTGCTATACAGGGTCAGCTTATGATGGTGAACAAGTATTCCAAGTTTCAAAGCAATAGCTTTGATAGTTTAGAAGAAAAGCTGACCTAAACATAAAACTTAACCAAGCAACGCCGACGCCGACGCCGACAACCGCTCAAGTGATGACAATAACTCATCATTTTTTTTCAAAAAATCAGACGAGCTAAAAATGACTAATCTATCTTATAAACAAACACATTGTCTCACAATTTTTGTCTTCAAGGCGGGAGATCTATATTACTCAAGAGGTTTCATTAATTTTTTATTGACAGTCAAAGTTTCAAAGTAGATAGGTTCCGGGGGTCCTCCTATTTAGAACTTTGTTTGCTACTGAAAAAGTAGCTGAGGCTGCAGACCATTAGCAGGGAGTAATCCCCATCCCCACTTCTCTGGCCCTTAATGAAACCCCTGATTACTACATGCTACACAATGCCAACATATTACAAACAAGCTCAATGAAAAGATCAATCTAATATTCATTGGATATTAACATGTAAGACTTAAGCAACCACTTACAGGAAAAAGCATTCCTTTAAATGTTGGTAAAAAGTTTACATTTACTATATGCCACACAAAGACATCATGTTACATATATATTCAACTGATGCTGGGTATAGCAATATTGTGTTCTATCGGTTCAAGAGATTAATACTACGATTAAGACTGGTAAAATCCCTTAATACTGACGAAGCCTGCATTCGATTCTTTTTTCGTCATTATTTTCAGGGGTCAGTATTTTTCAGCAAAAAAAAAAAAAAAAATACAATGCAAGAGAAATTTAGGTACTAATAGCCTTACAGTACTGAAAGTCAACACAACAGAATAAACAATTTTATGTATTTGACTGTCACTTTGTATCAGATGCATTACTAGCAGTCAGCAGTTTCAAAATTATTTCAGGGCACTTTGCCTATAAAATAAAATAAATATTTTGACAGTAGATTTTTTCTATCTTTTTAGAACTATACTATTTTCTATTGGGAGAAACTGCTATGATAAACAGGCACTTTTTGAGTATTATGGGGCAGCTACTCGTCACTGCCAACAGAAGATTCAAATAAGACAAATATTTTGGGATATACAGAACCAAAATAATTATTAAACTAGCAAGAGGGGGATTTTTTTCAAAAGTGAATGTGGGTAAAAACATACTACTTTGAGGAGGAACATGGGACAAATTTAGCTGAACATTTTGGCTCGACAACACTGGCATTACAATAAATTACACAAAAACACTTCGCTTTCCACTGGTACTGGGTGTAGAAACAGTGTATTCTTACTTTATACCATCCTTACCAATGAACATGTGTAAGACTTAAGCAACCACTTAGAGGGAACAAGTCCCTTTAAATGTTGGTAAAAAGTCACTTATAACTTACTATATGCTACACAAAGACACCATGTCACATAAATTTTCAACTGGTGCTGGGTATAGCAATCTATAATCACAAAAGTGCATACAAACATTTCAGTCATCATAGTGGACATATAATGACAACTGGTAATTTCCATGTGATTACTGCACGCTTTCTCCATATGTGACTTCAACATTCTCCGTTGGCTTTTTAAACTAAAACCATTGCTCATATGAGCTGCATTTATAGCAAGCGGAAGAATGCCGAAATAACAGAAGTGAATACCAAATTGCACAGAACTTGCCAATTGTTATTACTGGTCCACTTCCTTCATTTAATCTACACAAGAAGCATCTCAATATGCAGTTAGCTGGTAAAATTACCTTGCTGGGAGATTCCTCCTGGTCTTCTTCAGAATCCGAGTGGATAGGTGCCGGTTTTTCTAGGATTTCTTTCGGTAAAGTTTCAATCAGTTCCTCTATGGGTAGTTCACTTTCTTTCTGTAAGGCAGCTACTTCATCTTGTGTCTCGGTCTGAATTATCAAAAAGAAATGGAAAAATCAATTCATGTGTGTATACTCGATATACATGTACTAACACAAAACACAAGGTTTTGAGGAATTCCTATTTTTATATAACTTAAATAAACACAACTTTTCACAAGCATGCACCATCATTATGAGCAACTAAAGGTGAAATGAGCTACCGGTATATAATGTATAACTTTCTTGCTAAACAACTATTCAAGCCAACTATCTCAGGTTAAGGTGACCAGTCAATCTAGAAAGAATCTGACTGGTGCATAATACTGACGTTTACTTTACGAGAGCATCAGCACTACAACAACGAAATATTGAACTAGTGACTCTATGTCTCGACATTTTCAATTTATCCCTTTAATTCTGCATATATGGACTGTAAATTCATGATACATCTGATAAACTATCTCAGGTTAAGGTGACCAGCCAATCCAGAAAGAATCTGACTGGTGCATAATACTGACGTTACTTTACGAGAACATCAGCACTATAACAACAAAATATTGAACTAGTGACTCTATGTCTCGACATTTTCATTTGGCCTAAAAAATATATCCCAATAATTATGCAATTTGACTGTAAATTTATAATACTACACTTAATAAGCTTCATCCCATTAATGACATAACAGTCATCCTGCACTAACGACCACCTCCAACTAAAGGCCACTATTAACAAACTGGTACAGTATTTTCTCTTTCTGTTTAACTATCAGTGTAAATCTACCTGCATTGAGAAGACCAACTGTCAACAACAAAGACCATCTTTTATATTTCCTAAGGGTAGTCTTTATGAAAGGTTTCACTCTACTATCAGAACAAAGCTACCAAATTGTCTCAAATTGAACTGCTCTTACGTGCTGCACAAGACAAGTTTCCTTTTCACTTATACTAGCCTTTCTAGATATTTTCAGATAATACTAACAATTTTAGAAGTTACTTGTGAATTACACTGTAACTCAACTTAAAGGTATCACAAACTAAACTATCTCAGGTTTTGGTGACCAGCCAGTCTAGGAAAGAATTTGACTGGTGCATAATACTGACGTTTACTTTACGAGAACATCAGCACTACAACAACGAAATATTGAACTAGTGACTCTATGTCTCAACATTTTTATTAGACCTAACAAAATTTATCCCTTTAATTCTGCATATAGACTGTAAATTCATGATACATCTAATAAACTATCTCAGGTTAAGGTGACCAGTCAATCTAGGAAAGAATCTGACTGGTGCATAATTCTGACACTTATTTTACGAAAACATAAGCATGAACTAGTGACTATGTCTAGGAACTTGTTCCCATCTTCAACTTAACTCCATTTTTATTATTAACTTCTGAAACATCCAACATGGTTTAACTTTTAATTTCAATCAAATTATCTCAGGTTAAGGTGACCAGCCAATCTAGAGAGAATCTGACTGGTGCATAATACTGACGCTTACTTTACGAGAACATCAGCACTACAACAACAAAATATTGAACTAGTGACTCTATGCCTCGATTTATACAAGAATTATTAATCTGGCCTTGGCAAAAGAAAACACAGTTCAGCACTGAAAGTTTACTGTATGCAGTTCTGCAACAATATAGTACTGAACTAGTGACTCTATGCCTCATTATTTCTAAAGGTAAATCTATGTCCATACCTATTTCCCATAAAAAAAATAAGAATAAACAAGAGTGCCAGAATGTCACAATATACGCCCGTCACAGCAAATTTCTTTACTCTAGCTGCTGTATTGCAAATGAATTTTAATTTTGTGGTTGTTTAGTAATCATTGTAAGTCATTTGTTTTCCCAAGTCCACAAAAAAATTCCTTACCAGGTAGAGAGACCTTAAAATACACCTAAAATTTGAAAGTAACATCTATGTTGTACCACAGAAAAGTGGTCTTGGTTTTTCCCTATGGTCAATTATAAAACAAGAGGGCCAAGATGGCCCTAGGTCGCTCACCTGAGAAACACACCATAACACAGCATATTAAACAGAGTAAACATGTTTGACCTAGTGATTTCATGGAAACAATATTCTGACTAATTATCATTAAAATTGGAGCAAAAATATTGAGTATAAGTAAATATTTTCATTGATTTGACCTAGTGACCTAGTTTTTGACTCAAGATGACCCATATTCGAACTTGACCTAGATTTCATCAAGGCTATCATTCTGACCAAATTTCATGAAGATCAATTGAAAAATACAGCCTCTATCGCATACACAAGGTTTTTCTTTGATTTGCCTAGTGACCTACTTTTTGACCCAAGATGACCCATTTTCAAATTTGGCCTAGATTTCATTAAGGTACTCATTTTGACTTAATTTCAGGAAGATCAATTGAAAAACACAGCCTCTATCGCATATACAAGGTTTTCCTTTGATTTGACCTAGTGACCTAGTTTTTGACCTCAGATGACCCATATTCAAATTTGACCTAGATTTCATGAAGATTAATTGAAAAATACAGCCTCTATCACATAGACAATGTTTTTCTTTGATTTGACCTAGTGACCTAGTTTTTGACCCAGATGACCTATTTTCGAACTCGGTCTAGATTTTATCAAGGTTATCATTCTGACCAAAATTCATGAAGATTAATTGAAAAATACAGCCTCTATCGCATATACAAGGTTTTTCTTTGATTTGACCTAGTGACCTAGTTTTTGACCCCAGATGACCCATTTTCGAACTCGGCCTAGATTTCATCAAGATAATCATTCTGACCAAAATTAATGAAGATTAATTGAAAAATACAGCCTCTATCGCATACACAAGGTTTTTCTTTTATTTGACCTAGTGACCTAGTTTTTGACCCCAGATGACCCATATTTAAACTTGGCCTAGATTTCATCAAGGTAATCATTCTGATCAAAGTTCATGAAGCTTAATTGAACAAGAGGACCATGATGGTCCTGAATCGCTCACCTATCCCCACATGACCAAGTGTTGAACTGAGTATGACATCGTTATTTCTATTATTTAACATAGTGACCTAGTTTTTGAGCACATGTGACCTAGATATCATCAAGATAAAAAATTCTGACCAATTTTCATGAAGATCCATTGAAAAATATGGCCTCTAGAGAGGTCACAAGCTTTTTCTATTATTTGACCTAATGACCTAGTTTTTGAAGGCACGTGACCCACTTTTAAACTTGACCTAGATATCATCAAGGTGAACATTCTCACCAATTTTCATGAAGATCTCGTGAAAAATATGGCCTCTAGAGAGGTCACAAGGTTTTTGTATTTTTCGACCTACTGACCTAGTTTTTGACCGCACATGACCCAGTTACGAACCTGACCTAGATATCATCAAGCTGAACATTCTCACCAGTTTTCATGAAGATCCATTGAGAAATATGGCCTTTAGGGAGGTCACAGGTTTTTCTATTTTTAGACCTACTGACCTAGTTTTTGACCCCACGTGACCCAGTTTCGAACCTGACCTAGATATCATCAAGGTGAACATTCTGACCAATATTCATGAAGATCTCATGAAAAATATGGCCTCTAGAGAGGTCACAAGGTTTTTCTATTTTTAGATCTACTGACCTAGTTTTTAACCCCACGTGACCCAGTTTCGAACTTGATCTAGATATCATCAAAGTAAACATTCTGACCAATTTTCCTGAAGATCCATTGAAAAATATGGCCTCTAGAGAGGTCACAAGGTTTTTCTATTTTTAGACCTACTGACCTAGTTTTTGACCCCACGTGACCCAGTTTCGAACTTGACCTAGATATCATCAAGGTGAACATTCTGACCAATTTTCATGAAGATCCATTGAGATATATGGCCTCTAGAGAGGTCACAAGGTTTTTCTATTTTTAGACCTACTGACTTAGTTTTTGATCAAACATGACCCAGTTTCAAACTTGACCTAGATATCATCAAGGTGAACATTCTGACCATAATTCATGAAGATCTCATGAAAAATATGGCCTCTAGAGAGGTCACAAGATTTTTCTATTTTTAGATCTACTGACCTAGTTTTTACCCCATGTGACCCAGTTTCGAACTTGACCTAGATATCATCAAGGTGAACATTCTGACCAATTTTCATGAAGATCCATTGAGAAATATGGCCTCTAGAGAGGTCAAAAGGTTTTTCTTTTTTAAGACCTACTGACCTAGTTTTTGACCCCACGTGACCCAGTTTCAAACTTGACCTAGATATCATCAAGGTGAACATTCTGACCAATATTCATGAAGATCTCATGAAAAATATGGCCTCTAGAGAGGTCACAAGGTTTTTCTATTTTTAGACCTACTGACCTAGTTTTTGATCCCACATGACCCAGTTTCGAACCTGACCTAGATATCATCAAGGTGAACATTCTGACCAATTTTAATGAAGATCTTGTGAAATATATGGCCTCTAGAGAGGTCACAAGGTTTTTCTATTTTTAGACCTACTGACCTAGTTTTTGATGGCACGTGACCCAGTTTCGAACTTGACCTAGATATCATCAAGGTGAACATTCTGACCAACTTTCATAAAGATCACATGAAAAATGTGACCTCTAGAGTGGTCGCAAGCAAAAGTTTACGGACGCACGCACGCACGCACGGACGACGGACGACGGACGCCGCGCGATCACAAAAGCTCACCTTGTCACTTTGTGACAGGTGAGCTAAAAATACAGCCTCTATCGCATACACAAGGTTTTTCTTTGATTTGACCTAGTGACCTAGTTTTAGACCCCAGATGACCCATTTTCAAACTTGGCCTAGATTTCATTAAGGTAATCATTCTGACCAAAATTCATGAAGATCAATTGAAAAATACAGCCTCTATCGCATACACAAGGTTTTTCTTTGATTTGACCTAATGACCTAGTTTTTGACCCCAGATGACCCATTTTCAAACTCAGCCTAGATTTCATCAAGGTTATCATTCTGACCAAATTTCATGAAGATCAGTTGAAAAATACAGCCTCTATCGCATACACAAGCTAGATGTTGACAGACGACAGACAGACGCCGGACATCGAGCGATCACAAAAACTCACCTGAGCATTGCTCAGGTGAGCTAAAAATTACAATAAAAGTTATTTATAGTAACAACTAAGGGAAGTAATCTTAAAAAAAAAAAAAAAAAAAAAAAAAAATATCAAAAAAAATTGTAATCCACACAAAAATCTTTACCGGTAAGTTTGGTCAAAATACACCTCAAAATTGGTGTAGAGCATGTTGTACACAGAAAAGGGGTCTTGATTTTTCCCCGACTAGTTATAAGAATTTAAATTTTAAATTTTTATAGTAACAAAAAAGGGAAGTAATTCAAAGAAAAAAAACTGTGCATGACACTTCCCCATGATGGTGTAAAATTTGGGAAAAAGAAATCAAAATCCCCCACATAAAAAGAAATCTTGGGACAAAGTCTTTCTTATTCTGACCTTTGACCACTAAGGTGCCCTTTTGACCTTAGACCTGGGACCGGGTTCTTGCGCATGACCTTCGTCCGTGGGGTGAACATTTGTGCCAATTTATATCAAAATCCCTCTTGCATGAAGAAATGCCCGGACATGGTTTTCATTCTGTACCCTTTTGCCTCTAAGTGTGACCTTGACCTTAGACTAGGGACCTGTTCTTGCGCAAGTCACCCCCCCCTCATATGGTAAAAAATTGTGACAATTTAAATATCAAACCCCTATGCATGAAGAAAAAAAGCCCCGGACAAAGTTTTTTTTTCTTTTTCCCTTTGACCCCCAAGGGACCTTGCCCTTTAGACCTGGGGACCGGGTTTGCGCAGACACCCCCCCTTTCAGGTGGTGAACATTTGGAAAATTTATATCAAAATCCCTCATGCTAAAGAAGAAATGCTCTGGAAAAATTTTTTCATTTTTGTATCCTTGACCTCTAAGGGGACCTTTGACCTTAACCTGGGACCGGGTTCTTCGCATTTGAACTCCGTCCTGAGGGTGAACAACTGGGCCAAATTTCATCAAAATCCCCCAGCATGTAAAGATATGCTCCGGAAAAAATCTTTCTTCAATTTGACCTTTAACCTCTAAGTGTGACCTGACCTTGACCTAGTTCTTGCGCATGACACCCCCGTCCTGATGGTAAACAATTTGGCCAATTTCATCAAAACCCCTCCAGGCATTAGAAGATAGCTCCAGAAAAGGGTTGGGACGGCCCCCCCGCCCGCCCACCCATCCGCCCGCCAGGGGCGTTCCCATAATACGTCCCGTTTTTCAAACGGGCGTATAAAAATTGAATAATTCTGATATCATTTGTGCTAATTAATACAAAAATAATTCGAAAGAGGGAAGTACATCAGCCATTAAAAGATAGTAAGTAAATAAGTAACGACTTTATTTCTAGAGGCAAGAACTATCAATAGGTTCTAGAAAGTTAAACTACTTGTCTTCCTTTACAGGATTCAACACCCAAGATTTAAAGTCAAACCACACAGCAATAATGAAGACATCGTCATTACGGGGTATTAATTAACACTCAACCCTTTTACCAAAGGGCTCATTACAGCAAATTCAGGGGCCCCCCAAAAAGTTGGGGGCCCAGCATTATTGCGGGAAAATATACAAAAGTTTAGATGACAAAATTTAATGATAAGTCTTTGTTTTTTGTTCCCTCCAAAAGTAAAAATAAATTTTTCTTAAATAAATTACGAACACCAAAAACTCACCTTTCGGACACGCCCTCAAACACAGACGCACTTAAATTTTGAATTATTTTTGCGCACTAAGGTTTTGGGGTTTGTTTATGGGCTTTTGATAGAGGCTGCACGTTTAGGACATTGAATTGTAGTTTTTTGTTACATTGGTGTTAAGGTACCACAATTACGAAATTATTACTTTACAAAAAGACACACCCTTTTGCGGTCGGTTTTCTATGCAGCCGCGGTTGTTAACAGTCCATTTTTCATTAAAAGTCCTCATTGGCCGGTCTTTTAAATAATCCGATAATTTTTCCTTTTGTCCCACGCCCGGGGCCGTTCTAAGTCTTTAACAACCTTCAAAAAACCCTCACTTTCTATGCTGAAATTTCATGGCGCAGCAATTTTTAGTGTCGGAGTAAAATGATCCGCCTATTCTGATTGTCGAGTATATATCGGAATTTTGATTGGTCCGATTTAAGTGACTAGTGCATTTTAAATAAGACAGTCCTCGAAAAACCCAGAAATTGACATTAATATGAATAAAAGCCTTTCCCCGGGCTGGGCGATTTTTTGGGGGAAAATTGACTCGCCCACTAAAATCGGTCGCCCGGCAGGGCGATGTTAATTTATACCCCTCTTACCTCATCAATGCCCTTTTCGCTTTCTCATGGTTTTTTTCATCATCGTTTCCTCTCCTCATCATTTTTGAATTCATCAAACCAAGAAAAAAAAATGAAAAAGGTTTAATCCCTGCATTTATGGGGACATCAAAATTTTAAAAATCCCTCCTTTCTCTCGTTTCTGTAATTTTTAAAGGATTCTAAAGCTAATCAAGTTCCGGGTGGTTTCAAAATGGATAGATTTTTCTCTGTATTGTACAACATCCTGCTTTGAAGATCTTGCACTGTTATACTTTACTTTATTGCTCAGACAAATCCCTCGTTAACATCAAAAATTTGTGAAATTAGTTTCCTTAAAAACAAGAACTGTCCTCAATAGAAGTTGTTGCAAAAGTCAGCCTCCATCTCTCATCATTGTAATGAACTGCAGGAAAAAAGCAAAAAAAAAAATTAAACTTTTAAAAAATTTCAGACAGAACCCCCGGAAAAAATTCCATCACCATAAAAGAGTGGTTGGGGTGGCCCCACCTACAGAAGAAGCCTTTGAACTTGCTGGGGAAACCCTTTAGACAGCCAAATTTAAATAGCTTGTTGGTTTACAATGAAGTTTAGATCAAGTCCATGGGTTTTTTCTTTTTCATCAAACGACGTTCTGTTTTTACTTACAACCTGAAAAATTTTTTTTTACAGTGCACCCGTAAAATATTTTACTTTCTTTTAAAGGGACCACAACAATGTATTTTGATGCGACCAAAAAACTCCCGAATTTAAATACATACTTTGTATCTCAAACAGTCCGTCTTTTGTCGATGGAAAAAAGGGAGACATAAAAAGGGCAGATCCCCTGGTCTTTCCCCACTGGGCCACAAAATTTTTATCAAGGCAAAGACGACACCACGAACAAGTTCATTTGCGTCTACTAGTTTACAGGGTGTGTGGTGTAAAAACGAATTTTTTCACCCGTTAAAAACGTATATAATCAAAAAAGGAATTGAATACATACCTTTTTCAATGTTTGGGCCAGAATTCTTTCCCATTTTAGCAAAATTTGGATCAATTTTTTTTTAGTTTCATGCTTTCTTTTTTTTCAGCCCTTTAACCTTTCTGTTCAAAATCGGAAGTACTTCTGTACCTCTTGGCAAACTATGTCATCAAAAAAGCCCGTGTGAGGAATATTTTAAATGGGGCAGCATCAAAAAAAAGAAGATGACAAATACCCTTTCAAAAAGTATTCCCGAAAATGAAAAATTTAAATCATTCCTTTTCAAAATATTACAAGAACAACAACGTTTTAGAAACTACTTTTAGAAAATTTTTCCGGTGTGTTGTTTGTTTTTTCTTTTTATTCATTGCTCAGACAAATGCCTCGGTTAACACAAGATTGGTGCAATTAATTTCCCTTTAGAACAAAAACTGTCCTCAATAGAAATTTGTTGCAACAAGTCAGCCCCGTCATCGTCCATCACTTAATGAAGCAGGGAAATTAAATAGCTCCTAAAAATCTATCTTTCAAGACAATAGATCACCACTTTAAACTTCAACAATATTTTGGAAAACTTTTTTGGTGGAATCTTTGAATTGTGAATATAAAGTTTAATTTTTAGACGTGTGCTAAATGGCTTCTTCAGATGACACCTTTAAATGTCACTTTTACTGTGTCAGTATACAAGGCCATTCCACACTTGTATTACACACAAGAAATATCTTTATCCAATTTAGACATTTTCCCCTAGTTCCACCGGTGTTGGTGGCATTCACAAAATGAAAAAAGGCCTATTACAAGGAAATGGCAAAACAGAGTGCTCTAACTTTAATAGTACAACTGATGTGATCAAAAACTGAATCAGCATTTTTCACTTTGCACTATTAAAGATGTAATTGTTGGGAAAAAAACGATACTCCTATATTTTGAGATTTGCTTCATGAACGTTTTTGTATCAGTTGGAAAGAAGCAAACTGATGCTATAGGAAATCAGATGAAAAATGAACATAGAACTTTATGCCCATTAAAACCATCCTAATTACGTCAATGGTAACTTATATTACATGACAGCATAATTATCACAGACATACTTTGAAGTCTGTAACATAAGAAAAGGTCATTAAGCAGTCATATATGAATCCCCCTTAGTCACTGCTCAGACAAATGCCTCGGTTAACATCAAGAACTGTTGAAATCAATATCCAAAGGGAAAAAAAAATTTTTTCAAACGGAATTTTTTTACAACAATTTACCCCGTCATCGTCTCTCACAGTAATGAACTTTTTGGGAAAAAATCTCCTCAAGAAGGGCAAATTTGCTATCCCTACCAATAAAAGGGCTACAAGACAACTACAGCTTTTTTTTTTTACCAAAATATTCGGGCGAAATTCGGGCCCCCTTCCCCCCTCAAAATATATTTTTTTTCCCCCCGATGCCCAAAAATTTCCCCCTGAAAATAAAAAAAAAAACCAAAACAATTTAAAACATAATTCACTAGTTTTTTTATTTATTTTTATATAGAAAACAGTTCACCGCGTATCTCGCGTTTTGTTTACACGACACCGGTTGGGGTAACTTCCCCTGAAAAATCGAATCATCGAAGGCTTTATTATTTTCACAACAAGCTGTTGAATGTTAGTCTGTAAATGATTTTTCATTCTATTTGTTTGGCCGGGGGTGTTGATTTTCCATCTTCAGTCAGTCAGGGTTGATTTTAGCTTTGGGAAAGGGGCTAGTCCAATGCATACATTGTTTTTTTTCAGTTTGTTTTTTATTGTGAAGGGCAAATGTAACAGTGACTGCAAAATTCAGACTTTGCGAAAAAAAAAACGCCATCACCCATTTTTTTTAAGAAAGGGACCTAATGTCTGTGTAATTTTGGGAGTCAATGGGTGTCTTACCTCCACATTTGAAAAAATTTTTTTGGTTATCGGTATTGTTCTTTCATTTGTTATATGTCATGTAGGCTCTTTGGGCCCCGAATTTTTCAAAAACTTAATCTGTAGTTTATTTTAACACAAAGAAAATTCCCCTTTTCTTTTTTTACGCGAAATTTTTTCCCCCTCCAAAGGGCACCACCCCCTTCCCCCCAAAAAGAAAAAAACATGTATTTCAACGGAAGTTTGAATTGTGTTTAGAGAATTGCTGTACCTTTCGAGCACAAGTTTTCTTCCATTTTCGTTCCTGTTGAAAGTCAGCTGCAAGCCACTGCATCTCCTCCAGCAGATAGTCCCAATGGGCCTTTGGTCTGGGAGGTTCCTGCACCTTCGGCAGGCGGCGTGATGACCACATTCCATCCTTTCTCAACTCAGCAACACGACTCATCACCTGGGCTTCCTACAATAGATTTCAGAAAAGTTTAAACAATTTTTTTTTAGCGAAAGCTTAAAGCAACCTTTTTAACAAATTTTTGGTTCCCCCATATATAGCACATTAAAATGTTTTTCAAAAGAAACATTTCAAACTCTTGATTAGAAAAAATATTCTAGGAAATATACTTTATAAAAAATTTAGATGAAGTAAATTTGTCACAATTTCATTAACAGCACTTGAAAAGAACAGTTCTAGTACTGGAGACTGAAAATTGTCCTTGATAATCTTGCCACAAGGTAATTGTAAATGACAGAATGAGTCAAGTGGCAAATTGGATAATTAATGAACTAAAATTAACATGAAAGTCTTTAGGAGAAGTAGCATCTCATATGTCAAATGTTAGAAGTTAAAACTGTTTCAAAACAGAAAGCCTGAAAACCTTTTGCTCAAAAACGCTGACCAAACTCTGAAAACTGCAATAACTCGCAGTAAATCCATTCAGTATCAGCATGTGATAAATTTCTTCTAACACTAACATTCCAACAGACGTGTTTTAACACTGACACAAAAAAAATCTAATTAAACAGGTTTATAGTTTCTCACTGCCCTTTCCCTAGTTCTAGTTATGCAAGCAAAAACTACAAAAACTTTTATCAGGGCTCATCCATAAGGACTGCCCTATTGACTGGGGCATGTAAAAGTGGAATGCTTGCAGGCAAAAATTCCTACTCAGTTGCCTGTCAGGAAAGTAAAATATATGAAAGATCCCAAGAAATATTTCTGAGAAAATCATGTGTTACTGCTTTGTTACTGTTACATTTGGGCAAAAATTGAGTTTGGAGTGAAAAATAGTTGAAGCTGCCCTATGGGCAAGTGCTCTAAAGAGTTAGTTAAGCCCTGTATAGTTTCAATCTGTCACAATTTCATTAACAGCACTTGAAAAGAACAGTTCTAGTACTGGAGACTGAAAATTGTCCTTGATAATCTTGCCACTAGGTAATTGTAAATGACAGAATGTCAAACACAGAATGAGTCAAGTGGCATCAAATGCTGCATCACATACGGCACCAGAGCAAGATTTTATTCAATATCTGCTAGCTAACTGAATACCTGTTTAGCTCGTTCCACAATGGCTTCTTGAGAAGAGATGCCCTTGATCATGGTACCATCATAGCTTGCCTGTTTATTAGTGCCTGGGGAACCAGAGCCAATCTTTTTCACAGACCCAGACCTGTAAAGTAAATAATATTTGCAACTTTGACAAATACTTAAGTCTCTGCCAACAGCTTGAACAACAAAATTTTAGTTTGTATTGAGAGAAGACTTGAACATTCGAGTCTGACTTTGAAGATGACCAATGGTTGGTCAAGTGTAACACTATTTATAACTGGAACCCGATATAGCTGTGTATCTTAATAGAATACTTTTTTTTTCATCTATAACTATTTAAAATCAAAAGCTTTAAATTAAACATAGCACTGGAAGTTGCTAAATAATTTGTCTGGTAATTCTTTTACTAATCAGCATACTAAAATAAAATTCAACAGGTTTAAATTAATGTCTTACAAAGTAGTTGATGAAATAGTCTGTAGCCTCGAGTCCGAGACAGACCTGTGCAGTCCTTGAGAAACAGGAAGTGTTGAACTTGCAGTAGTTCCTGTAAATAAAGTCCAGCATGAAAACGTGTTTGCTAATCAACTGGTTACTACAATATTCATCAACCAATCAGCATTAAAATTAAAGGTCCTGCCATGATACACTTTTACCTCTAAAAACAGCACTATTAGCAAGACAACCTTTCCAACATTTAAATAAGCATATAAAATACAGAAAACTAATGAAGTCGTTATTAAAATAATCATGAAACATACACAAGAATAGAATTAATGCATCCCATAATAGTTAAGCATCTGCATACTTCATATCCTTGAAAGCCTTATTATGTATTCAATACTGAGTAATAAACAAATCAAATGTTATGCATGCAAAGAAAAAAAGCAACAAGAAGGTACGCAAAAATCTTGGAGACAATGTGCTCTACAGAAGGTCCAGCAAGCTACAAAACAGGGGTTTCATTAAGGGCTGTATGGCCAGGATTCCTCCCTGCTATAGTGGTCGGAAGCCCGACTACTTTTCTTGTAGCAAATAAAATTCTGGTCTTTTGGGACGACCCCCAAACCCATATCTACTCTGCAAATTCTACCTTCTACTTCATTAATCAATGAAACCCCTGCGAAACATTTTAAACTAAGCAGTTGTGTCTTTAAAGAAAATTGTTATTGCGACCACTATATATCAGACTTATCAAGTACATGTTCCCAAATACAAGGATATATCGGGAACTAGTTGGCACAGAGCTCAGGGATAGCTCGAGACAATGACAGAAGTTTTAAGCTCAATGCAGACTGAGTGAATCAATGCCACTTTAACTTGGTCTTAAACTGTTGGTGAACTTGGTGAAAGTCCTAACATACTCAGTTCAGCCCGCTATACGGAAAACTTCATCTAAACAATCTGATAGCACAACTTTTATTTTCTTAAAATCATCTGCCAATTTCTCCCTACATCACACAACTTGCTTAATGTAACTAAAAAATATGAAGGGAAATTAATCATAAAAGAAATACGTTATTATTAACAAAAGACATCTTTTAAAAGTCTCCGAGTAAACTGACTGACAAACTTCCGAGTATTTTCTAGCCATTGTCAATTTTACCTATTTGAGTGGCAACTTATTTTCGATACAAGACTGATATAAAGGTAAAAATAATGATGCACAACACAAACTCAACTAGGGTGTGTAAAATCACTATTTCAATGAACCAAAGTATAAAGCACTACAGAGAAAGAAAAAAGCCACACTTGCACAATACCATGGTCTACCTATATATTTTGTTGGTTCATGTACAGTAACTGGGGATAACAATGTTGCTTCCTGTGGTATTTCGTAGGGTGGCTCAAACTTTATTCCAGGTAAAATGCCCAAATCTGATATATTACATTAAATTGTTATTTCAACAATCTTGTAATTCAATCAAGAAATTTTGCAAAAACATCTGAAAATTAGTCTCAAACAAGTTGATCTTATAATCGTACATTGCAAAATATGAAAATCTTAAATATTTGTTCTCTCTGTTTAAACAAGGAATGGGTTACACTTTTCTCTCTTGCACCCAATTATCAGACTTTGTTCAGTTTTTTCCCTCCAATTCTTCTTCAGAAAATGTGCAAGAACACCACACTTGCCAGTTATTTTTAGTTCATTACATTTTGAACATCGTAACTGAAATTTTAATTTACAAAAACTTTTGTTTCCTCAATTTTCTACACTTGTACATAAAAATAATTATAAATTAGTAAATATTACCAACCTTCCGTTCCCAAGGAAGTAACAGATGCCGACCCAGCAGATGAAACTTTAACCTACAGAAGAAAAAACATCTGTATTACCAAATACATTATTTTCACAAACCACATAACCTTAAAAGCCAAACAAATTTAGACAGACAAAGTAGGAAAACTACGACAATTTTAATACCATTTTTATCTACTATGCATTAAATTCCAGAAATGTATCACAATGTCCGAGCGACAAAATTAAAGGAAAATAACATCAAATGTCTATTTATATGTATTACCTCATCAGTTACTTTGCCCTCTTTCAGATAAATGACCGGATTCTCATCTTCATCATCACTGTCGAGGCGACCGGACTTGAGGAAATGTACAAGCTGGGGAGTGGGACGTTTCCGCCAACCGTAATAGTCCATCAATCCACCACCATTTTGAAGAAAGAAACACTCGGTCAAATGATCAAAGTAGCTTTCTTTCAGTTCCAGCATCTGTGTAAGCTTCTCATCCTAAAAAGTTAACATCGGTTACTTCGCATTTTCCATTATTAAACAAAGACTCTTAAAACAAAGGCAATCTAAAGCACCTACCATCATCTGATCACAAAGATACAAAAATTCAGACACTAATAAATCAAAAGTGCTTGGGTGGATTTGGCTAGTTATCGAACTTGGCTAAGGTCTTATGGCCAAACGCATCTTGTTCAAGTTTAGTGAAGATCGGATGAGAAATGTTGGATTTAGAGAGCGGACAAGAGTAAAACTGTCAATTTTTCGATAATTCAAGGCCGTAACTCCAAAATGCCTAAACCGATTTGGCTAGTTATCAAACTTGGCCGAGGTCTCGTGGTCAAACACATTTTGTTCAAGTTTGGTGAAGATCGGATGAGAAATGTTCGATTTAGAGTGCGACAAGAGTAAAACTGCCATTTTTTCCGATAATTCAAGGGCCGTAACTCCAAAATGCCTGGACCCATTTGGCTAGTTATCGAACTTGGCCGAGGTCTAATGGTCAAACACATTTTGTTCAAGTTTTGTGAAGATCGGATGAGAAATGTTTAAATTAGAGTGCGGACAAGAGTAAAAAGGCCGATTTTTGGTAACTCAAGGGCCATAACTCCAAGACGCCTGAACCGATTTGGCTAGTTATCAAACTTGGCTGAGCTCTTATGGTCAAACACATTTTATTCAAGTTTGGTGAAAATTGGATGAGAAATGTTCGACTCAGAGTGCGGACAAGCTTTGTGACAGACACACACACAGACAGACACACACACAGACTGGAGTAAATCAATATGTCTCCCACACCACTGTGTGGTGGGAGACATAACTATACAATGAATCTGTAAGTACTTTCAACTCTGGCTGGCATCTATTCAACAGTTCAATTTCCTTGCAATTATTTTTAGATTTCTACAGAACTGGGGCAACATGGCCTTGCACAAACTACTCCGAACTTGTGAAACAAACCATACCAGTACAAGGTTCCTGGTCTGTCCAATCTCCTCCGTGGCTGCTGGAACCTCCTCGACCTTGATCTTCTTCTTAGGTGATGGTCCAGTTGACATGACTATACCAAACCCTCCTTGGCTTGACATGCTGCCACTGTATCCAGGCCTATTTGGTGTGGCCATCGGATTATTCTGCAAAACAAATTAACCTAATAAAGCTTTTTCTAGGTAAAAACCAGTCGTTTTACAAAGACATGCTAGACTACTCCAGTAAATATAGCCTGGGAAGCCGCTGATAATATTTGTGCTTTGTTAGAAGAAATTATACATAATATCTATGCAATAAAGATCCCATTTAATTTGCGCTAATTAGTGTTAACTGGCATTCATCGAGTTACTGATATTATCAACGCCTGGGGAAATCTGAAGGAGTTTCCATGTCACTACTGATTATCGATTTTCTATAATTAGCCTAATTAACATGTGATCATATTTGCACTTGTCTGAAACGAAAACGAGGCAATACTGCCGAAAATTCTGCAATTTTAGTAGATCACTAGGTCTACATTTATATAACATCTTGATAGCTAAGATGCAAACTTAAGTTTATACTGACATATTTAAAAGTTTTTACAACTTGCTGGAAAAGCTATGGGAGGTACAAACTGGTATTTGTCTATGGCCCGGAAATGTTCGGGAATCTTTAGAAGTACACTATTCCGATCTGACTTTTCCGTGAGAATTCCGTTTCTATTTTTAGCCATAGATTATTGCTTTCAGAAGTTATCGTTCTTTATCAAACACCCATATATTTCGGGTGTAATCAACTAATCATAGATGACGCTGCGGTCTGAAAACAGGTTTCCCCAGGCTGTCAATTTGCAGGTAGAAAAAAGTTAAGAAACTGTCAGACTGGATTCCCTGGCTACAGTAAATAACTAGATGAAAGTTAATGAAGTGCATCCTCAATAAACTATACCTTACACAAAGAAGAACTGTCTCTTCTGTTCTTGCAGAGTGCTTTATGTATTTAGTTTACTCAAGATCACACATTGTATAGGGCAAGTTATTGGTGATATTATTCGCCTGTTGGTTTTTTTTTAAATATACTGAAAAGAGACCGACTGACTAAAAGTTTCATAGCAGATAAATTTGTGAATACACATCAATTCAGGAAGGGCCTAATTATCCACTTGTGGTTTTGTGGTATTGTGGTATAGCTCTATTATACCTGTAATATCAGAGAAAGAGTTATGAAGAGCAAGAAGAAAATTGAGCCTCTAGAATAAAAAAAAGAAGGTTTTCTATGATTTGACCTGGTAACCTAGTTTCTGACCTCAAGATAACACAGTTTTGAATCTATCTAGATTTTATAGAGAAAAACATTCTGACAAAGTTCTATGAAGATAAAGTAAAAATTGTAGGGTTTTCTAGCTCGACACAATGACCTAGTTTTGGACCTCTGGTAATCCAATATTGAACTCGTCCTGTATTTCATGGAGAAAAACATTCTAAGATTATGATAATCAAGTAGAGAATGTGGACTTTACCATGATTTGTTCTAGTTACCTAGTTTAAGACCTAGTTCATAGACAAAAAATTGTAAGTCGAGGTAGAAAACAAACGCAGACACAGGGTGCCCACAAAAACATAATTCTTACTGGATTTTGCAATAAAATACTGCAATGAAATATTTTGGATGGCTGCATGTTTTTTTCTTTACTGCTGTCCGCTGGATAGGAACCCTTTGTGTAAAATCTGAAGAGTTTAAACGAAAAAGCAGAGACAGGATTTCAGCAAAACTATCAAGTAGCGTGGGCATAATAAACTTACCAATACAGCAGACAAAGGCTAAATGATTGCCCAGGACGTCAGCAACCAGCACTTGTTTATCTGCTGAACTCATCTGTACTTCCTGTAAATAGAAAAATAATAGCACTGTCACCCCTGATATACTTCTGTTAATGATATATTACAGTACACATTAAATTCATCAGGTTCAAATAGATAGTACAGAATCAATGTATAAATTAATATGCCAGATGAATACTTAATTTATTTTCTTAGACTGCAAACTGAATGTAGAATGCCAAATACTTTAAAGCCTGGCACTTGAGTGTGCTTGCTTTCCTTTATTTAGTTTATCAACTTATCTTATTTCTATTCATAAATCAAACACTGGTCATTACCAGCTGTCTTTCATCTGGTCTGGTATATAGCCCGACAAGTGTAGGATGCAGAAATCTGCAAATTTATTGGGCTACCAACATTTTGTCTGTAATCCCCACCACTTTAGTTTGTTAGGTACTACTGCTTCTTGCTTGTATTCCAGTTTGAAGAACTAAATTAATAGTTTCCAAATTATAGCCACAACATGTTCTTACAGATTTGTTCACTAAATTAGCAATAATCATCCTCATGGTTTCAGAAATCTTCAAATTTATTGGCAGCCCATTGGGCTACCAATATTTTTGTGTGGTAGCCCGAACATTTTAGTTTATTAGGCGGGCAATGACCGTTTTGGTTTATTTGCTAAGTGCTTGTATACTGCTGTCTACAGTTGGTATGGAATGCTTAAATTAATACTGGGTTTCATAATTCTAGCCATATGCATATGTTCTTATAGATTTTGTTTTCTAAAATAGCAATTATCATTACTCATTTTTTTAATAAGCAGTTTAATAGAAGGACTAAATCCTAGTAAATAACGTCTCTCACTTTCTTGACAATGGCGTTCGCTTATCCGAATTTATGTTTGTCCGAAATCCTGTATAGTTTCTAACATGAACTTGCCGATTTTTGCATTCTGTGCAAGTATTTAAATTGAAATGCATAAACTCGATGTAAGCACTAAACTGCCTCATAATCAAATGTCACTGATCCCTGTATATCCTCTCAAAACTCGATAAATATTGAGGTCGCAAAAACGAAAGTACACTTTGGCAGGTGGCGGTAAACTGACGTTATTTTAAGACTGCTTTACATATTGTTTAGAACACTACGGATCAGCGACTTGGATGCTATTGGATCAGTCTAAAACTCGCATGCACATGTAAACATTTGCCTCTGGGTACGATTAAACAAGGGGTAGTTGTTTACCGACTGTGACAAATAGGTTGTAAGATAATTAATGCCTCTGGTGTGTATCGCCGATACACAAAGAGATTGTAGATAACTGTCAAAATTATGCATGGAAACTAGAGTATTGATTTCAGGGCTACTCGATATAGGGTTTCAAGGTAGCCCAGCAGGCACGCTCTGAAAAAATTTAGTAGCAGACAAAATTTTCTGGTAGCCCCAGGGCTCCGGACATGGGATTTCTGAAACCCTGACTCTTCATTTTTTCTCCTGGAATTTTTTACTGGAGTTGACTAGTTTATCTGCGAACTTCTCAAAATGACAGTATCATCTGATTTGTAAGAAAATATGTCAGCCAATTTTCATTTACAAATTCCTCACACTACCAAATGCAATCCATCTTATCATTTAAAATTGCTTAATATTTCTAATTCTAAACACCTGTTAGGCGTAGTTTCATAAAAGGACTAAAATCGAATAAATAACACCTCTCACTTTCTTCTCACCAAGTAGTCTCATCTCAGAATATGTTTTGCTGATTTTTGCTTAATAACGGTTGACTTTACATGCTTTATAAGTATTTTAATTTAGAAGCATCAACTTGATGTAAACGCTAAACTGCCATAAGATCAAATGTCTGTGATCCAATGTATTTCTGCTCAAAATTTCATTAATACTGATGCAACTGTACTGAATGTACATTTATTCCGGTGGCAGTAAAATGACAGCAATCTGGTTTGCATGCTGTTTTGAACAGTGGTTCCAAGATTTTAAAATGCACATGTTTTTGTAAACACATGCCTAAAGGCTAGCTTGGCAAGTTGCCGCTGTTGATAATTTGTGCTTTGTCACAAGAAATAATACCTAATATCTATGCATTTAAGATTCCTTTAAATATTCGCTAATTAGTGTTAATCGGCAGTAATCAAGTTTCTGCAGGCCTCGATCTTAACCTACTTTTGCTGGTAGCCAGCAGGGCTACCAACTTGTGAAATCAAGTAGCCCGACCAGGTTTCTGGTAGTCCAGTTTTGGAAAAGAGAAAAATATATTACAGTCTTCACCTTAATTTTTTTTCAGCAATTGTCCTTTCGGGCAAGTAAATTAAGAAAACCATTTGCCAGAAAACGTTTTTAATTGCTCGAAATCATTTTGTTTATAAATATGATATATTTTAGTTTATGCTTGATTCAACATTCAGTTATTTAAATGGTAGGCAACAAACCTACCCACACCATCCATGTGCAGGCTAAGCCAACGTAAGTGGATAACCATGTTACAATATTCAAGTAACTAGCAGACAGAAATTATGGGAGAAAACTGTAGAAAAAAGTAAGACCTATACCAGTATCTAGTTATATGCCAGGCGTGGGGTTCAAATTTGCACTACCCTTCTAAAATTTACTTTTTTAGCCAGGGCCTTTAAAATATAGTGTAGCTGTTCAAATTTAACTGCAATAATGGATCAGCCTGGTAAGCCCCCCTTCGCCTCCCCCCCCCCAAAAAATGTTGTGTTTCTGGTGGCATGGCCAAAATAAAGTAGGGTCGGTATTTGTTTTTTGTTTTTTTGCATTATGATCAAGTAAATGTAGCCTATTATCACAGTCCAGGGCGACGTGGACACAATAATCATCATCAACCCACCCGTGTTTAAAGCGAAAAAAAAAACATTAACAATTATCGGTAATTATTCTGTTGATAACCAAGTAATTGGCCTTGTTTTCATCATCAGTTAAAACCCCCTCAAAGAGCTAAAAGAAGTGCGTCGGTATCATGGCATCTAAAGTGGAGATCAAAGGGGTTTAGTTGCCCGAAATTGTCATGGCATTACGTCATCTTTTCGCGCCATGTGACACATCACTGTCTGATCGTACGGCCTCGGTTCTTTAAATTGCTGAGAAGAAATCAGTAAAAAAGTATCTTCTTTAATCTTTTTTAAAAGCGAATGCGCAATATCCCGAATAAACTGACATGTAAATGTGTCAAACCGTGAACTATCATAGTGGATATCCTACCTCTGTGACCTATTTGCCCTCAAGGAATTTACATTATTGTTTGAAAAGAATATCTGACATAGTGTCGAGTCAAAAAAGACATGTACAAAGATTCGTTTACATATTAAACTTATTAAAAACCACAGCGACATCATACTGCTTTATTTTAAAACAATCGTGGTTTTTATTTACGTTCACGAGGTCCCCATAACCTATTCATCCGCACTTGCAGAAATCTGTTTGCCAAAAATCGTTTTACTCGATGTATTTGAATTGCTGCCGCTTTTTCATTATTTAAGATTTTTTAATTCTGTTTTTTGTACTTTCTTGTCAAAAGTCCGAATTTTATGACCATAGTTTGTATTATTTATTTACTTTTAGAAATAAATAAATAATTAAGATCGCGTTGTTTGAAATTTTACAAATAATTGTATGAAACTTCGATCGTTTTTATAGAATTTTGCCAAAATTTCTGTCGACATCTTATTAAAATCGTTATAGAATTCAAACTGTATTATTTCTAAAGCGGTGCTGAAAATTTGAAGCAATTATATTAAAAAATGAATGCATTACAAGCGTTTTTTGTGTACGTGTCGATAAACATTTAAGTAACGGCGATACGATAGGTCGCACGTGCTCGTGGAATGGAAATTACTGGCATGACGTTTTGATATCTTTATGATTCGCGGGTAAATTCCAGTCAATCCAGGTAATTTTTAGGGATGTAATTTCTGAATTTTGTAAAGTTACTTTATATATTGCAAATCTGAAGTCATCAATTCATGCATAAATATACGAAAGCTAGTATTTAGGATGTACATTTCAGATTCACGAAGTTCTTTTTGTAATTATTGTGAAAATTAAGGGATTTAAATTTCGGAAAAATGGCTGACCGGTGTTATGCGGACTGAAAATATCGTTGTCACATCAGATAAATCGGTGAAATTTCACGCTTTTATTATTAACATGTTTGAAAACTTAGTAGCCCGACGGACTACCCAGCTTGGGAAATTCGGTAGTCCGTCTGAAAAACTAGTAGCCTCGGGCTACCGTCAAGATCGAGGCCTGTTCTGATATTATCAACACCTAGAGAAATCTGAACTAGTTTCCATGTCACTACTGAATATTGATTATCTGTAAAGAGCCTAACATGCGATTATATTTGCGCGTTTGCTATGAAAAGACAATGCCACCAAATATTGAGCAATTTTCATAGATCTCTAGGTCTGCATTATTATAACACCTTACAACGGATAGCTATGACTCACATCAAAGTTTATTCCGACATATTGAAAAATTGTTACAACTTGCTGGAAAAGATTTTGGAGGTACAAAGTAAAACTGATATAAATTTGTCTATGGATCGGAAATGTTCTGAAACACAATTCCAATAGATCTGTCTTTTCCATGAGGATTCAATTTCTAATTTTAGCAATGGATTATTGCTTTCAGAAGTAGTTGTTCTTTTATTATTTCAGGTTAGCCTGGTACGCCGCAGATAATTTGTGCTTGGCCAGAAAAAATCCTATCTAATATCTTATATCTATACACTAAAGAACCCACTAATTTTGCGCTAATCAGTAATCACCGCGTTCTTGACATAATCCACGCCTGGGGAAACTGGACGGAGTTTCCTTGTTACCATTGATTATTAATTTTATATAATTAGAACGTGGTCAAATTTGCGCATTTGACATGAAACGCAGCAATGATGCGAGTATTCAATAATTTTCATAGACCAGTGCACTAGGTCTGAATTAATTGAGTTTACCTCACAATTTGATAACTATGACACATTCAAGTTCATTCTAAAAAAAATGTAACCACTTGCTGGAAAAGCTATCATAGCTATGGGAGGTACAAACTGGCATTTATTAGCCAAGTGTATGGACCCGATATGTTAAGAAACCTTAAGTACACGATACCAATCCGTCCGAATTCAGTTTCTATTTTTAGCAATGGATTATCGATTTCAAAAGATATTGTTCTAATTTACACCAGTACATTTTGTGTAAAATAGATTGCACTGCAGTCGGAAAATAGGGTTTCCTAAGGCTATCATTTTGCAGATAGAAAAAAAGTACTGTCAGACTGGATTTCAAGGCTACCTGCAGGCACGATTACACAAGGTAAATCTTTGTAAAGCCTCCCATGTACATCACTTGCTAAAGAGATAATCAACAATGTTCAAAATTCAAGCTTCAATGTGGCCTCCATAAAGAGCAAGTTCTTGATACGAACTACTGGACATGATATTGATAGTGGCTATTAGACTGAGCTCTGAAAAATTTTAATTATACTCTTACAGGTTTTACGTTTATTAAATATGATGATCACAAGCTATGTTGGTATAGTTGACGATTTTCGATAACAAATAAATATTAATTTGATTTGTAACGCTCTTAACTTAAGTTTTATTCCAGATTCTATGTAAAAACGAGTGACGAAGTGTTTTTTGTCTGCACCCCACCCACATTATAAACATGCATATTTTATCAGTTCTCGTTTCTGTTTGAAATTCTTGAAATTCAAGGCGATATGCAATAATGAGCATAGGATTTAGATTTCAACTTGCATTTATTTTTAATACTCGTCTCATGACATCGAACCATTCTTCATAAACACGCGAATTATCTCTCCGGCACTTTGGCTGCGCGGCTACATGCGCCATTTTCCTTTCAAGCAAAATCTAACAGAAACTTTATTTCGCTCTTCTTGCTTTAATTACTGAACATCCAAAATTAAAAATGTAATATCCTTTAAAATCAACACTGCTTCTTTACTTAAGAACACCACAAACGTACAAGCATGCGTTTCCGGCTGTTATTTTTGCGCACAAAGATTTGCAAAATTTGAGGCAAGGGCGTCTCTGTATATGGCTTCCAAAGGAATTTTATTGGGATGCGCACGCCTATTTTCGAATCACATGATCGCCATTTGATTAGTCAGCTATTTTTAGTACATTGTAACGTCATATTTCTGGTTTTAGGCCACTAAATTTATAAGCGTTGGGTCATAGACACGTACGACACAAAGGAAGATTCTTTAACATTGATAGAAACCTTAGAACTTGTAATTTGTGTAATCAAAATGCTTTGGGTGATGAGTTTCATTATCTTTTTAAATGTAATCATTTTACAGTTGAAAGAAAGAAATATTTACAGGAGTACTATTATAAAAATCCAAATGCTGTTAAATTTTCACAGTTAATGAACAGCACCGACAAAGTAGTATTAGTAAAACTGTCAATCTTTTGTAAACATATTATGTCCATATGCAAGTAACTTCTTTCAGTTCTCTCATTCTCCGTTTATATTACACACTTGTGTACACATATATATATAAAGGGGAAAGTTTGTTTGTTTGAGTGTGTAGGTGGGATGTCTCTTGCGTGCGAGCACCGGGTGCGGTATTTTCACAAGTGGCTTAGCTGCGAGTGGGGATGCGGGATGTGGTGCTTGTGGGTAGGGATATTTGGGTCTCACATGTACAGCAGGCAAACTTCCTTTCCTTTTATTGCATGTTTTGTCTAAATTGTCTATTTCAGTGAAAATTGCTTCGTCCTTTAGTTTTTTGTTTGTGAAAGTTACTGGCAATACACCATCCTATTTTCCAAACTTTCACTGAAAACATGCAATAATCAACAATAATTCTTGCTGTCACACTCATTTATCATGCCATCATTGTTGTTTTTTGCCATTTTCATTATTTTGTTACTGTTTAACATTTCATGTTGTTGTTGTCAGATGCCCTTAACGGGCCTTGACTTTACCAATAAACTTTGAAACTTTGAAACTTTTGACAGTACGCATGGTATAACTTGGTATAACTTGCAGGGCCTTCTCAAATAACATAGAATTTTTCTCTAGCTTTTATATATTTTAATGAAGCAAAACAAGAAATATACCATCATAATTTGCAATCTTTCTACTAAACTGTCTTATCATCTATGCGAGTCGATGACGACATTACATGCACTAAAACAGTAATACCCACTTAGTTTAAATGTTGTTTTCTTCCGCCTCCCACGTCGGAATGACGCCATACTCTAGGTGCATGTCGCTGTAATTTGTTGCTGCACTTTTACGTATTTTTGGGCAAACAAGTATACTATTAGTGCGAACATTAGCGATCGAATTCAAATCACGACAGATCAAAAAAGCGACTGCGCCAGTAATGCGTAGCTATGGTAATAAAAATAGTCGACGCCCTTCGCCTATCAGCAAAAATGTTACAAAAATAAATGACCAAGTAACAGAAAGATTGCATGCGAATTACAACGATATATTTCACATTGCTATTTACACAATATGCGACATTTGACAGCAAAAGTCAACGTTATTTTTGAACAGCCCTCGTATATCCTGTACCAAAGAGCTATAAAAATAAATAGATTGGCAACTTGAAAGGCATATAGAGCAAATCTCGCCAACCTCCCGTGACAAAAAATCGAGATCTCGTTTACCGGAAGTGGCGCTTTCTCCACGCGCCATTTTGTATGCGAAAGCAATTATTCATCGGTAAAATAATTATCACCGTATGACCACGCTTCTTTCGATGACAAAAAAACGTGTACTTTGTGTCTTATGACCATTTCACATTAAGCTAATTTTGTTTTAGAAGCTAACATGTATTCTAAATGTAGTTTTAAAGGTACAAATTGTAACTCCATGCTCGCCGATGTTTGTTTTTAGTAAGATAACGCCGAATCACGCTCTAACACGAGCTCACGCGAGATTACAGCCAGTTGCCATTCTGTGTATTTTATACTTCTTTGCCTGTACATAACAAATGGAGCCTGGCCAACCCTGACTGGAAAGCGTCGAAGATCTGGGCTTCGGTACATGCTCTAGCTGGTAGTTGGTTCCAAAGGCCGAGTATTATGTATTTATGCTTGATAACGATCTATTCGCCAATGCAGGCACAGTGTAACATAGCTACGTAGTGTACGGACTGCCAGTATGTCACAAGATTTTGGAGCCGAAAGTTAAAGAAAATTTACATCTATCTTCTATACAATTTTCATAGAGTATAAGCCAAACAGCTAATCAGAATGATGAGCCCATTGCAAAGTAGGTCATCGTAAACGACCGATGAGACATAAACGTACGATGACATAAGCTGTACTATATTTTTAATTCATTTATAAATTTTGAAATAGACTATATCCAGGGCTTGATTAAATGTGTATACATTTAACATTAGTTCCCCGCCATTCTGTAGTCTTTTGCTGTTAAACATTCGTATAGTATCATTAAAAGTATATTCACTTTACTGTGCTATTTCTCTTTATTGAGATTTTACATTTAGTGTCTTACGAAACACAACACAGCACAGAACATGAGCCACTAAAGACAAAGTACTGAGAAGGTAGCCCCCACAGGGGTTCTTTGTATCCCTTAAAAAGAGCATGTTCTAATCTGGCCCCATGAGCACAATTTTCGACCGAGCCAGGCCAGCGGAGGCCAGAGTTTCCAATGTTCGAATGATTTAAAGAAACTGACACCAAGAATGTTGCGTTTGGACCCGTTTTATTTTCTCATTCAGTAAATCAAAAATGTCTGCCATACCTAAAATTTTACTTTTTGGGAGTATGTCTGATTCAAAATATTAAGAGTTACCAATATTGATTACAGAGGGATAGGGTAAAACTATTGCCATTTATCTGTAGAATGGATCGATTGAATTGTACCTTATCTCCATATACATGTATTTACTACCTGTTAATTGATTTATAAAGTAGCAGCACATCACTACGAACTACGAGGATATTCTTACATAAACTGGTACATTAAAGTATGTGTGATAAAGATCAGCCATCACTTTGACATTTGTCGGTTTGACTTGCAGTGACTTTTAAATACAAATAAACATGTTGCAGTTTTATCATGAAACGTTTGAAGTATGAGCAGTCTACAGTCGTTATACATTTAAGTACATAGTCTTTCTGGAAATGACATATGGATATTTGTATATGTTAAGTTTCCGCAAAATCTGGCCTGGCCCGATGAGCCCAATGTTTGAGAAGGCCGAGGCAGATCAGGCCACGCCCTGGTCAGACTAGGTCAGTCCAGAGATTAGAACATGCCCTTAAAAGGACTGTTTTGGAGGAGAAGATGCTGTACACATGCACTGGTAAAATCCTCTGTACGGTCTTCACATCTGTGCCACGCAGAAGTGTCCCTCGAGTATGTCTTCTGCAGCCGGTCATTGTTTCTCGTCATTGCCGTCTGTCGCCATACAGCTGTCACGAAAGTACCACATGAGTTGCGGGAATCATTGGCCGAAGGATTTTTTTATGTAGGCCTGGTAGGTTGATTCCCTCAGGCAAAGACAACATGTGTCTGCCACGGCCCATGCTCATCGTCCCATGACTTTTGGACTTTTGTATAGAGCCATTCTCTCCGGTATCAGTCAGGGCATGCAGGCGGCTACATCTCAATATAATTATGGTCTACAACCGTTGATGCCACGTGCCTTCTCCGTGACATACACCCTCCAGAGGGAAAGAAAAGACAGTACCCACATCTTTCTGTCTGTTTGTCAGTCTGTCTGCCTGACTGCCTGCTTTCTGTTCAATATCTTGAGAACGCTTTGGCTCATGACCTTAAAACGTCATAGAACGATTGCTTATCGCAAGTATATTACTCCAGCTATAGCCATTAGATCTAAGTTCAAGGTCACATTATGTAGCATTACATACACACTTGTCTCTAATTGGCCATTATAAAAGGGGATCAAAAGAAGAACATGAATCCAAAAAATTCTGATCGAGAGCGGGCATTTACGTAGCATTCAGACATGCGTATCAAAAGCAATAAAAATTATACTCAAAATACAAGAGTGACATTATTTTCACCGTTTCTTTGTTTTCCCTCTTCCATTTAAATGAACAAGCCGGGACTCATTTACAGACGTCGGCGTCAAAACGTCACTTCCGCCCACGGTGAAGTGACGTTATTACTCTAACAACGTCGTTGTTACTCTAACGTATAAAGTCGAGAAGAAGAAGCAACAGCTATTTTTTTCGCAAAGAAAACTAAAACAGCAAGCAAATGGAAAAATCATTACAGCTTTTCAACGTTCAGCATGTTCACCCTCCAGCACAGTATGTTCATTTAGTTCTTGTTTTATTCGTTTCTATTTTCTTCTTTCGTGTCTCCAGTAAAATATCAAAGTAAAGGGTAGATCTATCCAAATACTGGTCTTTTAAACTAAATTAATATGTATAGGTAAACAAATGGAAGAACAGTGACTATCAGCCATTCCAGAAATAATGTCCCATTTGCCATTTTTATGTGTCCTTGTCATTTTACTAGTAGAAAAAGAGCTGTATACGGATGTTCACTGTGTTGAATTATCATTCTAACATGGCTCGAATTGATTTCCAGTTAAACAAAGAAGAAAATCAAACGCAATATATCCTGCGATAAACAACGGTTGACGCACGGACCGGTAAGAGAGCATTATGACGTCAATTTTGACGTCATGTAGCCGCCCGACGTCCGATACATTACTCCTCGCGTAAATGAATTCCAGTATGATATTTATTGAAATATATCAACGTGCATGTCAGAATGAAAACAATCAAGGCCTTCTTGTGATTTATCGTCTAATTTACCACGGTTCATCGTTCAGATGCTTCAGTATTTAACCACTCGGGCTAACGCCCTCGTGGTTCAATTCCTACGCATCTGAACTCTGAACCGTTGTAAATTACACGATAAACAACGCGAAGGCCTTGATTATTTGTTAAGTATATATATGTGCTGTCTTTGAAAAATGGAAATTTTCAGATAGATGGTGATTAAACCTTAAAATGTCAGCTAAAACATGCAGAAATTTGCATTTTTTGGCTGTCCCACGAAAGGGTGCATAAATATAACCAAGAGATAAAGAAGCACGAACAATGCTGAATAGAAAAGACTACCTCTAAATAATTTCAAACAAATCATAGTTTGAATGAATATCATTTATTTTGTAGCCACAGAAGATATAAATTTTCATCAACTATTATACCATTGTCCCCAAAATAGCTTTAACCTCCGTTATCACACTTAAGACGATGAAAAGTACCACATAAATATTTGTTATAACAGTAGAAAGGTGCTTGTGCCCTTCTTTTATGTCATTTGTTTCATTAAACTATTAAGTTTTAGTGATACCTCCCACAATAGTTTGATATGAATATCAAATGTTTATTACATACTCGTTTCTACTCCCCGTTAAGTTACACTGGTATCGGAAACGTCAATATTTTTCCATACACTGACGCCTGAATTTCATATCGGGTGCGTGACGTAATTCAGTGTGTGTTGTTGCACTATTTTTTTCTATTTAGTTCAGTATTGTCAACCCTATTCAGGCTATTGAACAAATTCATGATATTTTCATTATTTTTACACGTGTAGTTGCGTATGTAATAAAAAGGTTATTATCTTTGTATCGGGAAATATGCACTCGTTCTTCAGCGGAAGAATATTGCGCTCCTAAAGTCGCGCAATATTTCCACTGAAGAACTCGTGCATATTTCCTGATACAAAGCTAATAACCTATAAATATTTGACTGGGATCGTTGAAAATGTCAGTTAACCTCCGTGACCAGGATTTTGAGAAAATATTGAGAATATGAATTATTCTGAGGTTAGTGAGAGTGATGCGCCAATGTGTTTTGCCAGTACTGATGTAACTCCAGTTGCTTTTTTGCTTTTTTCGTGATAAATCAGCCAGAAAATGCACATTTTTTTTAACTTCCGTTACTGTTAACTTCCGTTACAAATTTAGTGATGATCTATTAGTTTTTTTTTCCAACGTCGCCCGTGGTTTTTCTTACTACTATATAGTTGCGTCATAGGTTAATCTAAATCTTAATCGTACATGGTAGTTGCAACTGACAACATTGGATATTTTTTAAAGACACGGCATTTTAACGGGTAAGGTAAATATTTTAAGATAAATTTGATAGATTTTAGTATATTCTGTTTTGTCACAGTTTCAGAGTGGCTGTAAATGTTTGATTTGTATTAATAGACCCAAGACAAAAGAGAAACGCAGTTTTAATTCCACTGTACTTGAAAATATGGTTTATCAATCAACAGATCGGCAAAGTAACGGAGGTTAAAATCTTTGAAAAAGAAAATATATTTAATTTGCCCTTGTTCCAGGTACTTGGAAATGCATTTTCTCCTTACTCTACCAGTTAAAGACATAAGTGGTACTGTGACTGTAGGTTAATATTTTACTGGAGAACAATTTTAGGTGCCATTTAGTGCCAATAGTAACGGAGGTTAAATATATTACAATATTTTGAATTAAGTTAAGGATTACCAATATACTATTTGAGCTCTGTTGAAACATAACATTTATCTTAATTCCTTTAACTTAAAAAATGTTTTTATATCAGGAAAAAAAAACATAAACCGAACAGCGACAACCTGAATACGACATACAATGTAACGGAAGTTAAATTTTGATATATAGATGTTTGTTTCTTCCAATCGGACATTGAAAGAATGTTGTAATGTTTTAATACTACTGTGAACATGAAATATAATTCACTGCATTATTTAGATAAAGCTTCAACTGTAAAAAGTAAATTGAATAGATGTGATTACAATAACTCTTAGTGTCAATGATCAAAGACTCTGCTACTTTCTGTTTTGCATTTTTTATTCGGGAATGCCACTCATTCACGCAGATATACAAAAAAGCTCAGCTATACAGGCACTATTTACCATATTGTAGGAGTGTATTTCGTCAATGCGGAACTCAACAGGCCTATAGATACCCGATATTTCTCCCCTTTCCACTTAAATTACCCATCTATTCAACATTGCCAAATAATTTTGAAATTATTTTTTGTTTATATTTATGTTGTATGTATGTTTTTATTGGTGTATGTATTTGCTCATTTTATGCAAACTTATTTTATGGTGGAATAAAAGATATATCTATCACTTTCTCAATTGCTCGTAGTTCTGTTGTTTCTTTTACCTGCTGAAACTGAGAAAAGTAACATAGCACGCGAAACCAAGACCCGGCAGCATGAGATAACCAGCTGTGGAATTAATGTTTTTAAACATCACAGTGCAGTGGCTACTCTTGCTCCTAATACTGACAATATTGAGAATACTCCCTTTGAAACAGGATATGTAGAAACAATGAGACCGCTCACTGAAACAGGATATATAAAACACTGAGATCCATCCCTTAAACAGAATATATCGAAACACGAGAGCACTCACTGAAACAGGATTCATTGAAACATTGAAATCGCTCCCTGAAACAAAATATATAGAAACACTGAGACCACTCTCTGAAACAAGATATATTGAAACGCTGAGAGCTCCCTCTGAAACAGGATGTATCAAAACATTAAGAACATTCCCTGAAACGGAATATATGTAGGCCCTAAACATTGAGATCACTCAATGAAACAGGATATGTAGAAACATTGATATCACTTCCTGAAAAAGAATTTATCGAAACACTGAGATCAACAGGATATATAAAAGTTTCTTTAGATATATAAATGCGTCATTATACCTGGTTAAGAATGAATATTTTTTCTTTGAACTAAAATATTCGTTCCCGACTTTAAAATTATATTTATACTGCCATCGATATAAAGCACTGTCCTCTGTTTAACATCCGTTACAATTTCTGTTAATTCATTTAAGTATATTTTCTTGGCTAATATCAGTTTGGGCACATACGTGATGTAAGCTCCCGATAATAAACAGTTTTTATTAAATAGATAATGCCGTAAAGTAGTGGTCTGTTATACGATCACACCAGTTTGTTTCGGTTTTATTCCCAATTTTCTATATTTCTTCAAGAAATAGTAAACATTGTACATGTATCATCTTCTAAAATGCCGCAGCTGTTCCGTTACAGATTCGGCAGTATCATTACTGTTGCATTATGATAACAAAAAGATTGTGTAATCTATAATATATAAATATTACAAAATAAAACTACTTGATTCAAAAGTTTAACATCCGTTACTTATCACCTGGTTTGGAAATCACAAACGGTTACGTTATAATTAAATGAATTGTCAGAAAAAAGTGACACCTTCTTTTTGATCACATTCTGACATTTTATTTTTGCATAACTAAAGATACCTTATATGAAATAATTTCATCTAGCTAACAAAATATTAACAGAAGAAAATAAAAATAAAGTAAATAAAGTTTGTTGGGAAACAATGCAATATTAAAATAGGCACATCTAGAGCAACTTTTTGTCTAAGTTGGACTGATAGCACATTTATTATCTTATTCAGGGTTTGTAGAGTACAGAAGTGTTGAAAATGTGCATTAGTTGTATCAAATGACATATACGTTGCCCAAGAAATCTTATGAACCAGAAATTAACCTCCGTTACTCGTAAATTTAGGTCCTTATAAATAAATATTCATATCTTTGAAACGCAAATTAGTTGGTGGATGGAATTTTCAGATTTTTAACTTGACACCTTGTACATTATGAAATTGTTGGTATTCTACGAAACCGCAAACCATAATTTTTTTATTTTTTCAATTCTAAAATGGGACATTTTTTCGGAATGGCTGTACAAGTGATAATGGGCCTGGCAAGGTGATAATAGCTCCAGGGTAACGTAACGCAACGCAACGTATACTGTAATTATACATTTACATTTTCCTTAATTAGTGATTCTATCATTCAGCACAAATCAAAATGTGATATATAGAAAACAGCATTCCGTGAAAACTTCAACATTTCACATCAAAACTTCCAAAAAATTCTCGGAATATGTGGATCTTTGCTTGGAGCTTGTCTTGGCAAATTTTGGACCATTTGTTTGGTGATGCTGGTGGTTCCAAAATGGTGGACTGAATGGTTCCATAGCATTTTGATAGGTTGTTCTGGTGGTTCCAAGATGGCGGACTGGATGGTTCCACAACCATTTGTTTGGTGGTGCTGGTGGTTCCAAAATGGTGGACTGAATGGTTCCATAGCCATTTTGATAGGTTGTTCTAGTGGTCCCAAGATGGCGGACTGGATGGTTCCACAGCCATTTTGTTTGGTGGTGCTGGTGGTTCCAAAATGGTGGACTGAGTGGTTCCATAGCCATTTTGATAGGTTGTTCTAGTGGTTCCAAGATGGCGGACTGGATGGTTCCGCAATCATTTGTTTGGTGGTGCTGGTGGTTCAAAAATGGTGGACTGAATGGTTCCATAGCCATTTTGATAGGTTGTTCTGGTGGTTCTAAGATGGCGGACTGGATGGTTCCACAACCATTTGTTTGGTGATGCTGGTGGTTCCAAAATGGTGGACTGAATGGTTCCATAGCCATTTTGATAGGTTGTTCTAGTGGTTCCAAGATGGCGGACTGGATGGTTCCACAACCATTTGTTTGGTGGTGCTGGTGGTTCCAAAATGGTGGACTGAATGGTTCCACAGCCATTTTGATAGGTTGTTCTGGTGGTTCCAAGATGGCGGACTGGGTTGTTCTGCAGCCATTTTGTTTGGTGTTACTCGTGGTTCCAAAATGGTGGACTGGGTGGTACCACAACCATTTTGTTTGGTGGTGTTGGTGGTTCCAAGATGTGAACAGGTCGGTTCAGCATCCCATGCCGTGAATTCCCAGTCAAAATTACCACTTTAGATTTTCGCAGTAGAGAACTGTGGCAAGTCTATACCTGCATGTAGTTTTCGTGTGGCTATCGGTGTGTAACATTAACGTATTGCATTGACCGTTAATTGTAGGCTCTAGCATTTATTTTTATCCATCGGTATTTAACAAGTTAGAAGAGTTAAAGACCCACGAATACCTAGTGGTCTACTTTTCCTCCCACATGAACTTTGTGCAAATAATTCTGGTAATACTGGTATCATACAACTATTCTACAAGATGATAGGTGGACAAGCTCAGTCCGGTTTTCATAACTTCATCTGCAAACTTACTCAGTCATTCTCTTCTCAGTATAGTTTTATAAAAAATAGAATAATAACTATCTTACACTGTATATAGAAACAAAGTGTGATCTAAACTCACCTTAATACATGAAGTACCGTGCATACTACTACATTAATTGAACAATATATTTAGTAACACATTATCTTTGCCTTATATCTGTTACTGTCAAACTGTAGTTAGACACTTGTTATTTCTCATTTCTCCATACAAAAATGTATAATTACAATTATGGAACAATCTGACTGAAGTACTTGATCTTCTAAACGAATATCCGAGAAGGACCCATTCTTAATCGTGTTCTGTATATTTTCGATTTCCAGAATTGCTATTTTTATTTTCGCAATTCTATTTCCTTTTTTATTTTAACCAATCAGACGACTTGTTCGAATGTCAAAGATTAAGAAAAATGTGTAGGCTGTCAGGGACTCGAATTCGGGACCAGTCGCTTACAGAGCAAGTGCTCTACCGACAGAGCTAACGCTTTACCGACAGAGCTAACCGGCTGACACTTAACGTCATAAAAATGTAACTATCAAAAACCCAGTCTAAATATAGATTTTTTATTCTTACAAAATGTTGTAAGTAAGTAAAAATGTGTAGGCTGTCAGGGACTCGAATTCGGGACCAGTCGCTTACAGATTTTTTATTCTTACAAAATGTTGTAAGTAAGCCTTCTGCCTGGCTAACGGAATAGTCGTCAGAACGAGGCTAGCAATAGCACGTCTTCAGATCCTAAGTATAGCGTAATAGGAGATGTACTTTAGTCAGACAGCATTATGGAAATACAAAAGGTTACAGTTAGTAAGTGGTGTGTCTTTAAGGTAACTTGACAATAGCCACTACTGACCTTGACATTTTAAAGGGATAAGTACAAATATATATAACTCTCAAAGTTAGAATTGAAGCTCAAACAAGAAATGGCACTATTAGTGACAAACGCCCCCGAGGTTTGTCCAAGAATGCTACAGTTCGTTGCGCAAAATATGCCAGAATGGTTAAGTTATGACTAATTTTTCGACAAGAGAAAAAATTTCACCGAAGGTAACCTTGACCTTAGAGCTAGGGTCTGGGTCTTGAACATGACACACTAACTCATCATAGGGAAAATTGTGACAAGTAATGTTTGATGATGGCAGAGTTATTGACTGGACAAGAAACATAAATGTTAGCTTTTTAATCTAAGTTTGACTTTGACTTTGAAACTAGAGATTTTGGTCTTGCGTCTGACACGTCATTTTAATATAGGGAACGTTTATGCCATGTAATTTTAAAATGTCTTCACCGACGGAATAGGTATGGAACTGACAAGAAACACACCATGTAAACCGTTAACCTCTAAATGTGACCGCGATCGTGGAGCTAGTGGTCTGGTTGTTATTCACGACACGTTTTCTCGTTATCGGGAAATATTTTTAATGTTTTCATTTTCATTCCCATATTTTTGTTTCTTTCTTTGATGGTTTGTATTTGTATGTATGCCTTTATATAAAACAACAGTATGTTTATTATTTGCATGGCTTAAATGCATGCATTTAGTCAATATCATCTTTGATATAATGGTAAACTTTTCTGATCTGCCATATCGGCTTATGATACTCTGTTGTGTTGTCACATAGTTCATGAAGGAATCTTAATGTTTACGATAAAAAAAAATAATGTCGATGGTGAGTTTCGAACCCACACGGTAAAAGATCTGTTTAACATGGACTGTATGCTTTACCACTGAGCTAATTTGCAATTGGTACAAAATCTTAAAATATTTAGATTGTAACATGATTAATGACAGAGTTACGAATCGGATATGAAACAGACCCTTTTAACCTTTCACTTGACTTCTAAGTGTAAACTTGATCTTGGAGCTAGGGGTCTGGGTCTTGCGCGTAACACATTGCCTCCTTATGGTAAACATTTATGCCAAGTTGTTTCAAAACCCCCTCATGGATAACAGAGTTATATATCGGACACATAAAGATCTATTATGATATGACTTCTAAATATGACACTGACCTTGGAGCAAGGGATCTGGGTCTTGCGCGTGACACATTGTCTGATTATAGTTACCATTTATGCCAAGATATTTCAAAATCTCTCCATGGATAGCAGAAATATGGATCGGACACAAAAATAACCCTGTTAACACCTTGACCTTGGAGCTAGGGTTCTCATTTTGATAAACATTTATGCTAAGTACTTTTAAAACCTCTTGATGAATGGCAAAGTTACGATCCGGACACAAAACAGACTGTTTGACTTCTAAGTGTGACATTGACATTGTAGAAAGGGGTCTGAGTGTTACACATGAAACGTCGTCTCATTAAGGTTAATATATTTATGCCAAACTATTTCAAAATTCCATCATGGATGACAGAATTACAGCCCGGACAAGAATTTACAAAGTTACGGTCGGCATTAAAATCAAAGAACATACTGTAGTGTAAATAAAAAGGTTATTTGCTGAAACATCTTTAAATGATGTGAGGATGTTATCATTAAATAAAATCCTAAAATTATCTAATGTTTTTTTTTTTTTTTTTTTTTTTTCTTGAAATAGATATTGATATATACTTAATCACTTAATAACAACATAATATCTGAAAAATAGATTCCTCAGAAGCAATGAGGACAAAACAAATAGTAAATATTGCAGACTCGATTTGACTGATAGTTGGTTTAATTTGTACGCAAGTCAGCAGTGTACATGTATTTAGATAATTTACAACCATGCTTTGCACGGAATGAATTTGCAATCATGCTTTGCACGAAATGTCATGGATCAGAGGGATAGACTGGCTATATTCATCACTAAAACCCGGCAAACTGTATGAAATCTAAAGTGGTAGGATATTCATGGCATGCGTTTGTTATGTGGTGTTAATGGTTCCACCATAAAACTACAAAAAATCTTGTACCATCTTACATGATATTTTAACATTTTCCAGCAATAAAAATTATTGCCTTAGATCAGTTGTACATAATGATATTTTAATACCTAAATATCGCACAAATTATATGAAAAGATCATTTGGCTATACTAGTGCTAAAGTACACAGAATATTCGTTGTGTGGATTCACTTACTTCTTTCAAAAACAAATATAAAAAATATTGGTGGTTCCAAGATGGCGGACTGGGTGGTTTCGCAGCCATTTTGTTGTAAAAAGAGTAAAAGAGAACGAAAGAAGCACAGGAATCTAAACAACCCTAGTGTATTTTAGACACAGTCATTCATGTAGCTACTCAGACACGCGTATCAACAGCAAGGCAAATTATACCCAAAACACAAAATGACACTATTTCCGATGTTTACTGTTACTGGACGTAGGAATGGCAGGAACAAGCCGGGACTCATTTTCAGACATCGACGTCAAAACGTCACTTCCGCCCACGGTGAAATGACGTTGTTACTCTGACAACGTCGTTGTTACTTTAACACCGTACAAAGTTGAGAAGAAGCAGCAACAGCTTTTTCCCAAAAAGAAAACTAAAATAGCAAACAAATGGAAGCATCATTGCAGATTTTTAACGTGCAGCATGGCCATTCTCCAGCACAGTATGTTCTTTTGTTTCTCTTTAATTTCGTTTTGAAAGTTGGCAGTTATTTGCTGGGAACAGGTTTTTACTAGTAGGCCTACATAGTACATGGCAGGAAAACGGTTTTGGTTAACCGCCTGTCGTTAAATAACTGAACTACTGTTGAAAACGGTGCTAAAACCAAAGCGAAAAGACAAAAAATAGTTTTGGTTTTATTAGTTTCTGTTGTCTTCACATAGGTCTTCTGTGATAGTTTAAAGTAAAATGTATCAAAATACTGTTTCTTTGGACAAAATTGATATTTTGTTATATTTAAAGACAATGTTTTATAATTCATTTCGGTATAATTAAGATTACAGACATTCTAGATAAACTTAATTATTTTATTAGATTGCTTCATTTACCTATTTTTTTTAGCTTGTTTACGTTTTTTTCTCAGATTATCTCAATCTCTTTTACCCCTTTTCCGATCATAAATTAACTACTTTTTAAACATATTCATGTACTTTGTATTTTCATTCATAGTTATAGTTAAAAAGTTATTCATAGACATAATTATGAGCTGTCACTTTGTTTACATAGCTGTTAATTTGACTCTACTTTTGAAAATACCCATTGTTGTTAAATGAATTCTTAGGCTATTGTACACTTCATATTCATGACAACATGATTTTAGTTGGAGAAAAGTTGCGGTGGGGAATTCCCGCCGGGTATTTTAGTTGATATAATTAATCCTAGACTACATATATACTGACTCTAAGAATTAGTCTTGATATGCATGTCTTTCGTTACTTCGTTTTCATATGGCTGGTGCTTTTTAGGCGTAAAAAAATGTTTGTTTCCGGTATCCCGACCTACCCTAAATTTTTGGCCCGACCCTGAATGTTTTAATTGCCGTGGATAATATTTTTTTTTTCAACTTTTTAACAAAAAGTTGCAAAACAGCACTTTCTATGCTTTAAACATGGTCAGTGATGTTAGAAATCAACTTACTGATGCTCTAAAGGCATAATCCCCTTATTTTTATTATTTTTTTACACAAAAATAATTTCCGAAAAGTCTCACTTAATAAAAAAAAAATCCGACCTATATACCTACCCTAATTTTTTAGCATGTTACCGGAAACAAAGAATTTTTTAGGCCTTATCAGAAGAAATCACGGCAACCCGAAAATATTGTTCTTACAAACTTCTCGTATTTCGATGAATAAAAAAAGTCATTTGAATATACTAGTGCTAAAGTATGGGATATCATTCCACAGAATATCCGTTGTGTGGATTCACTTCTTTCAAAAAACAAATATAACAAATATCTATTAGAATCGGAATAAGCTGCAACTTTCTCTGTCATTGCTATTTCGTTATCTTCTGTTTTGTGTGTGACTGTTTTGTCTGAGTGATTTGACTTCTCTTTTTTTTCAGGATCGTATACATGTATGTGTAATCAAACTGAGTGTTTGTCAAGAGTGACTCTTGTGTTTAAATGTTTATCACGTAAATTCTATCATGTTGAACTGTTGTGTCTTTATTTTACAGATAAAGAAGGCCACATTGAGACTTAAGATTTGTAATATGTTCTAGAACTGTTATATGTCTTTATGTGTTACCTTCTTAAAATAAAATCATCATTATTATTATTATTATTATTATTATTATGAATATATACTTTATCAGCTGTATAAAATTGCTTTCAGTATTGTGTGTGACATCCCGTTCTGGAGGGCTCAATTTAAAGCTCTTGCCTCCGCAAACCTTGCACACAACCAGTCGCTGTGCAAGATAATCGGACGAACGCAGAGCTACATGGAAAGCATTGCTACAACTACAGATACCAGGTGTCAAGGTCAGTTCTTTATCTAGCCATACACAGTTTTGTCTGTGCATACAGGAACAGGCACATGTTTATATGTTCTTAAAACTATACTGATAATTTGTCTGATATAGTACATCATTTGGTTAAAATTCAACATGGTTCGAGAATTGACAACAAACAATATACATTTGTACATGCTCGTCAGAGGTCATTTATCCTTTTCTTCTGTATTACTAGCAAGTGGAGCAAGTGGTCATTCTCTTTCATTGAAGAAATACACTTATTCCAGTACAATAGCACAAATAGAGATGTAGATTCCTGGTGTTTATATCACAAAGCCTGATTCTTGGACAAGAGCTCTTACGACCTTGTTTTTTTTTTTTGTCTTGAACTGCATTTAAAAAGCATAAATTACCAAGTAAGCTTACTGAAGCAATTCCTATTTGAAATAAACTGATATCAGTTATGAAACTTATGTTCTATTTTTATGGTTGATTTATATTACAGACGAAGAAACCCTGATTGCAAACTTGATGACTGTACAAAATGGTTTGAAATACCAGGCGACAAAGTTAAAGGCGGACGCTGAAGTCTATCAAGAACTAGAACGCTCACTTAAACAGTATGCTTTTTTTCTCAGATGTATACGACATACATAATTATCTTGTAAAAATGCATGTGGGTTCGAGCCTCACTTTGGATGTTGAATTCATTCTTCATATAAGGAAGCCATCCAGGTGGCTGAAGGTCGGTGGTTCTACCCAGGTGCCCGCTCGTGATGAAATTTGTTCACGGAGGGTCACCTCCTGGGGTCTTCCTCGACCACCAAAGCTGGAAAGTCGCCATGCGACATTAAACCTAACACAAAAATGCGCCTTGTAATTCATAAATTAGTACGAAGTTACAAAAATCAAAATTGGTTTAGCACTATAGTAGGAAGCCCAATTCCATATATTTTGCCAATATTGAAAGAAATTGTGACCTTAGTTGATGTTCTGTTATTACTATAAAAGTAATCATCAAAATCAATTCATTAAATTTTAGCTAGTAAATTTGAAGTGGCATGTCGCCTTCTTTGTTTTTAGGGCATAATGAGGTCAAAGATCACATGAGTAGTATACCACTATATGAGGTTACTTCCATTTACCAAATTAGTTGGTTTAAATATTACAAATTAATGTCTTAAAGACATCGAATGCCATCTTCCATTAAAATCTTTATTAGATATTTACTTCAAATGTAGAATATCCTCATCAAATATATTTAACTTTATAAATGTTATGCAGTAACAGTCGATTGTTAAAAAAACTTCCATTTTTAGCGGTAGTACCGTTTATTTTGCGTTCAGCTATACATATTTAAAGTGAATAATACAAAAAAAAATCGAATACATATAGTACTATTAAGACACATAAACATGTTAATGTTATGTTCGTATATTTAAAGTTCATCATATTTTTGAATATTGAATTTGGGTCTTGCATACCTTTAAAGATTTCTTAATTGATAAGTTTGATAAACATGTAAACAAAAGATAGTTTCTGCTCCTTAATAAATATATATATCTGTTATATCTGGCCTGCTTTCATTTATATTCATGACATGGTAAACAAATAGTTCTTTGTTCCAGGGGATCTTATATATATATATATATTTTTTTTTTGGTTCAGATAAAACTTTTAAAAAGGTGATATGTAATAGAATATTCTATTTTTAGACACAAAATGAAGGCCCATGAGCAAAAACTGGCGCAATACAGCCAGCAGCTGAAGAACCGTCGTGAAAAACTGGACAAACAAAACAAGATTATTGAAGAGCACAAGACGGTACATTTATATTAAAATTTATATACAATTTCAGGCCTAAAAAAGATTGTTTGTTTCCTGTAACATGCTGAAAAAATTTAGGTAGGTAGGCGGTATTTTTTTTAATTAAGTGAGACTTTTCGGAAATTATTTTTGTGTCAAAAATGAACACAAATAAGGGGGTTATGCCTCTGGAGCATCAGTAAGTTTATTTCTAACATCACTGACCATATTTAAAGCATAAAAAAGTGCAGTTTTCCAAAGTTCTCCAAGGCCATAAAAACATTTAGGGTCGGGCCAAACATTTAGTGTAGGTCGGGATACCGGAAACAAAGATTTTTTTAGGCTTAACCATTCACTGGTTAACAATATGATATTGTGTGAATACCCCCTTTATATAATGTGTTGTTCTATATATTCCGGACTTTCTAAAATGTTCTCATGATATTTTGCTGGACCTCCAAGTTATTAACAATAAATCTAACACGCCTTAAGCACACAGATGAACGCAAATACGAATAAATGATCATTTGTTAAACTTGCGAATAGATCCAGTACTTCATCAAAATATGATTTACCATCTTAATAGCAGAAATCAACAAATCTTATGTGGTTTCGTTATTGTTGTTGTTTTTGCTCGATACCACATTGGACAGATCCAAGTTGTAGTTACCATACAGTGAAAGAAACCAAAATAAATCTATTTTCTGAAGAAAAAAAAATGTCTGGTTTTCTAAGATTTTTTCTTTTTGGTGCATTCATGTTATTAATTCAGCAATACATGATTTCAGGCTTACCACAAGGTAATGTTTCAAATCGAAAGAGGTAGAATAAAATCCAAACTTGCTACCAAACCAGATGTAGTATACAGAACAGAAGGAAAGCTGAATGCTCTCAAAACAAAAGCCGACAGATTGTACCATAAATATGTGAAACAACTCGAAAAATGGCAGCGGAAGTTTGAAAATATGGAAAAGGTTAGAGTGCATGATTTTTATTCTCCTAGACTGATCATACCATATCATATCATATCTGCAACTGCATAAACACACTTAAATCAAATACAAAAGTGGTTGGAATAACCCAGATTGAGGTCAACAATTAGGATAAACCGTTAATTGAAAAATGTTCATTAGTGACGAGCAAAACTGAGAACCGATACGTGAGACTCAGTCATGTTTGTTACCAATCCCCTATATGCAGTGGTCTCCCCTTAATGTAGTGATAGGGGAGGTAATCGCTGCGGGAAGTTTGTTGTATCAGTCACCACCATGTTCACGTGAGTGGCTGGGAGACCAATAGCAAGCGCAGCTTCAGTCGTTTTCACGCGAGTAACGGGCACATTTATATCAAATACAGTCATAATATGTGGAGCAGAGTTTCCAGATTAAAATGTTTAATTTGGGATATACGATTTTTTTTTCATGTGATGTACGTGCATAAAATATATTGGCGCGGAAGTATAGATATAGATTGAAATAATACAAGGAAGATTATTGTTATTTATTTTTAAAATTACAAAAAATTTAAATCAATATTTCTCTGTGAAATCAACAGATATCTTCTGAATATGAGGACGTTTTTACTGACCTACAATCTGAGCGTGCGGATATCGTGCTGTCTGCCCTGAGAGAATGTGTTACCCAAACAGACGCCGGCATTATCGGGTAAGTTAGAATTTTAAAACGATGAAAAAAGAATCAGTTTTAAGAGAAGAAATTTCTTTAAAAATTCAAAATTACTGATTTTATTTCCAGAATATCAGAAGATTATTCTTAAACTTTACACCCCTGACCTAGGCATGATGTTTATATTTCAGTGATAAAAATCGAATATTCAAAGGCATCGACGGAGCAAATATAATCAAAACCAAGGTGCTTCAAAGGGAAGAAATTCTAGCTCCACAATTTGAGGTAATTAATTAGATAGTTCTTCTTAGTATAAAGTAAATTTGTTAATACGCTGATATTCAGACTTCCTGATACGCTCGCTTCTTTCAAATGATTCATTTTTACTTAAGAAGAAAAAAAGATCAACATTCTTCTGGTTCCTACAAAAGATCATTTTAGAATCAAGTTTGGACCATTTTGGTAGAAGTTTGACTCTCATATGGTGACAATTTCAATTTGCGCGTTATAAGACGGGTGTATACACATGCATTATCATCAGAAAAAAATAATTAAATCCTTTTTCATAATTTTCCGATTATAGGCTTTTGAACCTTCCGGTAACACAACAGAGATGTATGCCCAAGCAAGAGCGGAGATAGAGGCAGAGGAGAGATGTTCATACAGTAGCGATAGCGGTATGTAGCATTATCCACAAAGTCGCTGTTTTACGATTTCTTAAGTTACATCTAACGTTATCACCAACGCAGGCAACACAAATCGTGATGTGAGTTATTTAATTGCCTAGCAGTATCCATATGACAAACCTCCTTTGAGGAACAATTTCCTTTAAAAGACTAAATAGCTCAGTGGCATTTCCCGCTTTGAGCGCAGAAGGTTGGGGATTCGATTCACGGCCACGTCGTACCAAAGATGTGAAAAATGGTACTGATAGCACCCATGCTCGGCATTCAGCGTATAGTCAATAATAGAAGGTTGTTCTACGAGGTAAAATAAGCCAATATAGGTATCTGTTACTGGATACCATACTGGTCACAAAAATGCGGTGTGGGTCATGTTGTCTCTTGATCACATGCAACGTTAAATAAAGCTTACCTTTACTTTTTGAGCACCTTCAAGACGATTCTCGAAAGTAATAACTAGATATGTGATTTAAAAATGTGGGAAACATTAACTTATTACAGAGAAAAAAATGATGCTATGTAGACTACACATAAGAAATCAAATGGTCCGAAATCAATGAAAAAAATCAACCGTAAAACCCGTAATAAATGCATTACTAAGCTTGCTACCGATCATTTCTGTATAGTTTCCCACAGGTTCCACATATAGTGTATAGGAGAAGTAAACTGGACACGTTTTATTCAAAGGTCCCGTCACTCCACACAAAATAATCCGAACGTGCCAGTGATATGCAGAATAAGGCTTTATACCAAAAACTTCTCTGTCAAGTTTCATTAAAATCTGGACAGAAATTTTAGAGTTAGAGATTAAGCGTGGACAATAATTTCTACATATACTTTATGTATAATAATCAAAGGGCCATAACTCAGTGAAAAAAATAATTTAACTGTAAAATCCGAAACATATGCGCAACTAGGTTTCCTACTGATCGTTCCTATGAAGTTTCAATAAAAAGGAGAAGTAGTCCAATATTATCAATATTATAGCATTAATACTATCCAACAATTATATTTAAGAACCCATAACTCCGCAAATATTATCCCGAGTGGGACGCGCCGACGATATGCGCAACTAAGATTCATTCAAATCACCCCTGTGAAGTTTCATAGAAATCCAGCCAAAAAGCACGGGCGAGTTAAATGCAGAGACACAGACAGGCGGCGAAGGTAAAAACAATATGAAACTCACAATTATTTAACAACAATATTTATTTCGTCTTTCAGATTTTGATGTTTCCGACGTAGAATTTAAACAAGATCTCCGCGTAAACAGACATATGAAGACAGCACGAAAGTCTCGGACATATGTTGTAACAGAAAACTACAGACGAGAAAACATCGATGAACTTAATTTAAATATTGGTAAGTGTATAATCAATAATTGGTAAGGCTTTAAGTTATATATTGTTTGTTTCCCATCCAGCAATCTTAAGTTCGAGGGATTGTGACGGTTTTTAATGGCTTTGACCAATGACTGTTCTATTGTCTTTTTCTGAAGATAACCCCTACTGCTTTGGAGCTCAAAAAAGGTTCCGACTGGTTTGGTCTAAGACTGTCAAATTTCGTAAAAAATTGTCTGGGTAAGTAGATGACCCCTGTTAAGAGGCCATTTTGTGAAAGGTAATTGTCACATCATACTTGACCCCAAATTATTAATTTTGATCTTTCTTCTTCATTGTTTCCAGGCGACCAAGTGACAAAATTGCTCCCGGCAAATGACAGAGGAATGGCTTACGGTGAAGTTACAAGAAACAACATGCTGCATAAGAAAAAGAAAGGATTCTTCCCAGAGAGTCATGTCGGGCATATTGATGAAATTCAGGCCAACATCGACAATAACGTGCGAGCCACGGACGACAGTGAAAAAAGTTCCAGGAATAAGTTCCAGATAGGAGTAATGAATGCTTTAAAGCCAAACAGAAAGGTATTATTAATGCAGTAAAACTTTCTCAAATCGCATTTGTAATGGCCAACTTCGCTCGTACAAGCGAACGACTAGCTGGGCTGTATGTCGACCGGCCGTTATGCAAATTGTGAATACCTAAAAGTCGGTAAATTGAAACTCGGGAAGACGCTGTTTTCACGACCGATTTTTACGGACAAAAGTAATTGCATTTCTATAATACAGCCAAATATGAAATATGTTAATAAATTAAACAAAATAAGCTAGGTCGCAAGGTCAGAAGAGCTTAAACAGCATAATTTGTTTGCTTCGTAAACTTGATTTGTGCGTTTATGCAAATTAGGTGACCAAGTTACTATGTCAGCATAAAAAGGTTTCTTTACAGTTCGTACAATGTATTAAAGTTGTAAGAAGAAAGGTTAGAGGTAGTTGGGTAATACTTAAGTAATTCCTATGAATATATGAAAGTAAAAAAAATCCTTACATTATAGTACTTACATGATACAATGGATTATATGCAATATGTCACGTTCAACAAAGGTAGAGTTGAGTCTCAGCTTATACAAGTAAAAAAAAACTTACTTAGAAGTGTAATGGTGAGCTGTGAATGTAAGAGAGGTTATGGATCATACTAATTTACAGTCCTTGAATTTTAATATTTTCAGACTAAATTGACAGAGTCCAAGCAAAAAATAACGACAGATGAGCTAGAAAAGAAACGCCGACCAAGAAAGTTTTTCTCCTCTGGAAATCTGTTAAGAAAATGGGGGAAGAAAGAGGGAAAAGGAACAGAGATTGAACTGCTTCCGGGCGCTTTCCGCCTCATGATGGAAAATGGAGGCAGTGGGCAGCTGGCAAGAGAGCTACAGCCAGGAGAATCCGAGTTTTCCCGAAGGAACCATGCACAAGAAAATGATGTAAGAGTAGACCAGGAGCAACCACATGATTTGATAATTGAGGAAGTAGATGTTGACAATACGTTTGTAAGGTTTATACAGATGGGATGCGAGATGGAAGCCAAAAGACCAGACGAGAGTTTAGCTGCAGCTGACGATATAGAGGTCAATTTATGTGAAGAAAGAAGAAAAATTAGGAAGAGAAAGGGAAAGAAATCATAAACATTTGCCTTTATAATTGCCATTTTTTTAAATCATTTTTTTATTCATGTCTTAAAAAATCAAGAAAAAGTAAAGAAATTTATGTCTATTATATCAATTTTAGTTTTCTTTTTGTCACATTTACATGTATATCATACTCGCGATAACTATATTTGTAAGGTGAGATATTTACAATTCATTCCAAGATTTGACCGGAGGTAGGCGTTCAACCGACATCAATCTGACTCATAACGGGAAAGATTTCCAGTTTAAGTCTAGGAATGGTTTCATTGCGGGACAGACTCGCGCGAGAACCTTTCCCCCTTTTTATTCTCTATATTTTTAAACGATCTGGAACAATTTTTGAATGATAGAAATGTATCTGGTGTCTCTAAGGATTATATAAAAGAGGGTACACGTAAATTCCTGAAACTTTTTATTCTACTTTATGCTGACGACACTGTATTATTTAGTGATAACCATAACGACTTGCAACATACTTTAAATAATTTTAAGGAATACTGTGACCATTGGAAACTCCAAATTAACACCAGTAAAACAAAAGTTCTGATATTTAATAAAGGGAGACAGTATCACAATGCTAATTTTAAAATCGGTGACACAGAATTAGAAACAGTTTTCTAGTGCGTGCCGTTTTACGCCAAAAAGATGTTTATCTAATTAGATCATTAATTAACCGTGAACAGATGCACATGTGTTTTCATAATGAAGAAAGAATCGACACCTAATAATTACCACCTGTGTTCATTTGGGGCAACATTTTAGGTTTTATTACTTTTTCATGTTTTACCCTTTTATTAAAAATAACAAGTAACAAGGAAAGAAAATAATTCTCAAATATGTTAAACTGCAAATAGTATGTTAAACTGCAAATATAATTACGTATATAGGTTTTATTTTTTATCAAAATCTCATCAAAGTACTCAAATCAATATTAAAGACATGACAAAATTCTATATATACAGCAAAGTAGATCATCAAGCAAAAAAAAAAAACACGAAGAATTGAGTTTTACATTGAGAGTGCACATAAGAAATTTAAAAAAGAAAATGAAAAACCCGCCAGTGAAATGACAACGGAAGAACTAAAAACAAAACTGAAATCGCTAGAAACCGTCACAACAAGCTACACTGATATGCGTATTGATAAGGATGCGTTGAGATGAAACAGAGATAAAATAAGGGGCATGGTGTTGGAGATGATATATTATAAACAGATGTGTTGATATTGTATATAATGTACCTGATTTAATATTTAATCAAGTTTCATAAGAACTCTATGTTTTATCATAGGTGCATACATTTAGAACAGAATATGGCCATTCATCCATACATCATATACATGTATACTTTGATTTGTTTGAATAGCAATACTTGATATTATTAAAAGATGTGCAATGAACTTATTGAATAAATTTGGTAAACTTGATAGATCTATCCTTGTCAATCAGTCTGAAGAATACACCAACTATTCAAGTTAATCTGGTTTCTGATCTGATAATAAATACTATCACAAAACATAAAAAATAACACTATATTGTATTGAAATGTTTTCCTCTGGTACAGTTTAGATACTTCGTTGGATTAAAATGTCAGATCAGAAATCAAAACAATGTATAACGAATAAATTGCTAACGAAACTCTTGTGTATTAGGTTCGAAAAAGTATCCATTGTCCCGTGCAAAGAACAGAAAATTGCTAAAAACATTTTGTTTAAAAAATGTCAGTCACAACATTCACATTCTGAATAAAAATGCTATTGATTTATATTCATTGATTGTACAGACAACCAAACCTGTTAGAGATGATGTCTGGTTACTTGGTCGCTGTTTGAGATAGGAGATATCAAAGCGCTATCGCTTTTGCTCACAAGGGGAGAAAACGCTAATAGCGAAATTGACTTAATAATCGTAGTATTTGCACACTTCCTTCCCCTGAAAAGTGAGGAAAATTTCTCAGTATGAGTAAATGAATATAAGTATCTTGGATTATTCTTCACAAAAAATGGCAGTTTCAATAAAACAAAACAATATATAGCAGACCAAGCTACAAAAGCAATGTTTTCTTTGCTAAGAAAAATAAAATCCCTTTCTCTCCCTTATGATATGCAAATAGAGCTATTTGAAAAAAACAGTAAAACCAGTACTTCTATATGGAAGTGAAATATGGGGGTATGGAAATATAGATATATTAGAAAAAGTACAACTTAAGTTTTATAAGTATATATTTAATTTAAAGAAATCGACCCCATCGTACATGATATACGGAGAACTAGAGATTACCCCACTTCCAATTAACATTAAAAACCGAATTATTGCATACTGGGCAAGACTCATTGAAAATATTGAGAGCGACAGAACTACTAAATTAGCTGCAAAAATTTACAATCTGATATACGAACTACACTCACAAAATAGTATTAAGTCACAATGGCTAGACAATGTTAAACACAACTTATGTAGTCTTGGGTTTTCGGGAATTTGGTACAGTCAGAGCTTTATCAATAGTAAATGGCTTATTAGGGCGACTTTTCAAAAACTGAAAGATACGTTTATTCAAAACTGGTTTTCACAAATAAATAATACTTCAGCAACCAACATTTACAAATATTATAAAACAAGTTTCTCTCGTAGCCCATATATTAGTAAACTATCACCTTATTTCAGTAAAACTTTGGTCAGATTTATAACTAGAAATCATCGTTTACCAATAGAAACTGGTCGGTGGAGAAATATACCACAAAACGAAAGAAAATGTAGAAATTGTCACGAAATAGGAGATGAGTACCATTATCTTTTAGTTTGTCCATTGTTTAATATTGATCGAGATAAATATATTGATAGACATATAAGAACAAGACCTAATATGATAAAGTTTATTGACTTGTTTACGACAGATAACCATATCAAACTGAAAAAACTTAGTATAATGTGTGACAAGATAATGAAATATCTAATTAATTTTCAAACATACCTGTGACCAATTGACATCACACATATATATATCTCACCAGTTAAGTATATATTATTTAGCGCTTTTTAAAAATATACAAGTAGAAAATAACTGACTACATCAGCAGTCTAGCCTGACTTTCGATTGTACAGTTAGACTGCTTTCACAGTTGGTCAAGTTATTTCAGACTATTCTCTTGTATTTAACTTTCTTGCTCGTCTAAAGCTTTCGTCTCTTCATTTTTAGGCAGCTAGGAGTTCAATACATATTTATAATAAAACATATTTATAATACAGTAAACATTTAAATAATAATAATAATGATACGCACAACAACAATAATAAGAAGAAGAAACACATACGGATTCTTTCTTAGAGAAACAATTATTTTTCATAGAGCAAAGAAGATATTTTACTGTAAAGTATATTATTGTGTATATATATAAGAAATCAATCATTGTATATAGCCCTATATATGAACAATTTGTAGCCGTTTTCCTTTTTGTCATGTGATATATTACTGAATGTATGTATTATAGAAATGTATATGCTGATGCTGCCCACATAAAGTGGGACTCATGCTTATTTGTAAATAAACTTGTAAACTTGGTCTAGGACAAGGAAAGGTTATGAGACTCTTTCACCGGTTGAAGGTGCAAATGGAAATATCTGGCTCAAGAATACGTGTTTAGTGGGTAACGAGGCGCTGCCGAGTTACCGCAAAAAGAGTTACCCGAGATTTAGATTTTTTTGGATCTGCACCTTCAACTAGAGATAAAGTATTTGTCTTGCATGCCTTATCCGTCAATTAATAGAAGAAATAAAGTAAAACAAATGCTTTTCTTTTAAGGACTATTTTATTACAGCAGCGTTCATTCATGAATTACAGCACAAAAGTCATCCTACAACCCGGGGTGTAAGACGGGTTTTTACAGCACCGGCAAAATACGGGAAAATCCTGTCCGACATGAAAGAATGCCCAGTGTGATTCTAAGACTGATTTCATAATAAGGGAAAAGAATATAAAAAATGTCATTGATTGGAACATCTGGCTCGGGGAGGTAATGCGGCTCTGTCGAGTTCTGCTAGTTGAATCAACAATTTCTTGCACACCCAGGGTGGCCAACCAGTGCGACTTAAATGTATCATACACAAGGAGAAATCGCTTGATTGCATTTTTGCTTATGATTTCCTTACTATTTGATAGATTTTCATAAAATGGTTAGCGTCGAAGACAAGAAAATGGCTACTTTCCCCGCCTCAAAGCGAAACTCGTGATATTTTTCTCAAACACTTCAAATATTTTTCACGGACCAAATGCGTAGATAATAAACGTACACACTGAATATTGAGCGAAGTGTTTGAAGACAGAAAGCACTGTATTTTTTTTGTCTTCAACGCTTTTTACGCGTGCACGATACCGAAAAGTCACATGGGTTGGCCGCCCTGATACCGTATTTTGCCATATTTTGCCTAGTTATAGAATAAATAAAGCAAAACCTTGTTACCACCAAAATCAATTACCCTTGAACATATTCCCCTCTGCATCTACAACCAGTGGCAGATTATTATATGCTGAAATGGGTAAAATCACTGGAAAAGCGCTAGTCAGGAGTGCAAGAATGTATTTTCCGTGACAGGTATCTGAAACAAAGTATCGGAACATTATAGAATATATTTACAAAGACATAGTAACTGTTCTTTTTTTTCTACGATAGGTTCAATCTAGACTTTAACCAAATTTATGTAGAAAAAAAATCTTTTTCTAATATATTACCAACTTCTTAAATTATCAAGCAATTATTAGTAACAGATATACAAAATTTGATGCTTCGATAAGGTCGTTATAGTTACAGAGTATCTACGAAATAAAAAGATGATAGAAATACTTTTTAACTAGAATAGTTTTTCCTGTAAATACAATTTGAATTAAGTACATGAGTTAAATACATGCACATTATTAATTATTTGGTTTGTTAGTGACCCTCTACGGAAATATGTGGGGCCAGTGTGATGAATGTGTTAATGCCTCGCCCAGCATTAATCACACTAATATAGGGGGTCACCACGTGACCACGTTTTATCCATTGAAATTGTATGAATATTATGGGAGGTACAACAAAATTGAGCCGCACCATGAGAAAACCAACACAGCGCATTTGCGACCAGCATGGATCCAGACCAGCCTGCATATCCGCGCAATCTGGTCAGGATCCATTCTGTTCGCTAACGGTTTCTCTAATTGCATCCCAGCCAGCATTCTGTATCGGCCCGATATCAAACCGATGTCGTTTTCTATAACGGCCCGATATCGGCTTCAATTTCGGCTGCAAATAGAAATGATGTCGGCCCGACGTCGGCAGCCGGTATCGGGCCAACATCATAATGACATTGGTCCGATATTGGCTAACGATATTTGGCCAACATCAAAATGATATCGGCCCGATAGTGGCAGTTCATACCGTGGTCGCGAAAAAGTGTGACATGCAGAGTGCTTTTTCAAAATTTTCTTAAAATATACACTTAACAGATTCCCAAAGTAATTTTCTTGAGAACTGATGTGCGCGCATCATGTGTATGATGTAAGCTATATACTGCATGTTTTATACAGTTACGTAAGCTTTCTGTATATTCTTAACACTATTAAAATTGTTCAATTAGAATTTTAAACATATTTATATTTTCAATTTTTTTGTAAATATAAATATTTCTATGGTGGCATTTTACATAAAAATATAAATGCATCTTAATTATTACCCCCCTTTATTACATGTAAAATTTTGATAAATACCGTCTACAAATTTACTTTGATTAATTCTGGCAAACATCATATTTGCTAAATAAATTAGCATATATAAGCAATTAGATTACTTTTTCACGTTTATCAATAATATTTTGAAAAATATAGTTATATTAGAGAATCCAATATCGGCCCGATGTCAATCCGACGTACGAATGTTACTCTGATCGATGTCGATCTACCGATTTCAATATTTTGCGGCACTACAACGGCCCGACGTCGGCATACATCGGCACATTTTTACCGACATTCCGACATTATACCTATATCGGGCCGATATAGTCATGCTGGCTGGGAATAGGCTTTGAAAACGAACAGCATGGGTCCTGTCCAGACTGCGCGGATGTACAGGCTGGTCTGGATTCATGCTGGTCGCTTTCAAAGCCACTATGTTAATTTTCTCATGGTGCGACTCAAATCATTATTTACATCAGCTCATAAAGCAAGACAAGAGCACCGCCTTGCGGGTGCTGACGCTCATCTGATTTTTTTTGTGTAATAGAAATATTGTCCTACCCATGATTTTCTAAGTCTAAAAAGGGCCATCATTCTTGCAAAAAGCAGGATAGAGTTATGTTTCTTGATGTACAGTGTCCACTTATGATGGTGAAAAACTGTTGCAAGTTTTAAAGCAATAGCTTTGATAGTTTATGAGAAAAGTTGACTTAAACATAATACTCAACCAAGAAAATGATTTTCTAAGTCCAAAAGGGGCAATAATTATTGCAAAAAAGCAGGATGGAGTTATGTTGCTTGCTGTAGAGGGTCAGCTTATGATGGTGAACAAGTGTTGCAAGTTTCAAAGCAATAGCTTTGATAGTTTAAGAGAAAAAGTTGACCTAAACATAAAACTTAACCAAGAAATCTGATATTTTCTAAGTCCAAAAGGGGCCATAAATCTTGCAAAAAGCAGGACGGAGTTATGTTTCTTGCTATACAGGGTCAACTTATGATGGTGAACGAGTGTTGCAAGTTTTAAAGCAATAGCTTTGATAGTTTAGGATAAAAGCTGACCTAAACATAAAACTTAACCAAGAAAACTGATTTTCTAAGTCCAAAAGGGGCAATAAATCTTGCAAAAAGCAAGATGGAGTTATGTTTCTTGATGTACAGGGTCTGCTTATGATGGTGAACAAGTATTTCAAGTTTCAAAGCAATAGCTTTGATAGTTTAGGAGAAAAGTTGACCTAAACATAAAACTTAACCAAGAAATCTGATATTTTCTAAGTACAAAAGGGGCCATAAATCTTGCAAAAAGCAAGATGGAGTTATGTTTCTTGTTATACAGGGTCAGCTTATGATGGTGAACAAGTATTCCAAGTTTCAAAGCAATAGCTTTGATAGTTTAGGAGAAAAGCTGACCTAAACATAAAACTTAACCAGGCAACGCCGACGCCGACGCCGACGCCGACGCCGACGCCGACAACCGCTCAAGTGATGACAATAACTCATCATTTTTTTTCAAAAAATCAGATGAGCTAAAAAATGAATAGTTTTACTGCAATGATATGATTTGGGGCTGGTGGTTGCCAGGAAATCATGTACAAAACGGTAAACGGCGTTCCTGTCAAGCGTGCCTAAAGATCCAAGTGAAAACCGTACATAACCTAGAGTTGTCTGTTTTTCGCTATGTAGTGTGCCTGCTCAGTAGCGAGTATTACGTATTTCTTGAAAAATCAACCAATTAATAGAATGACAACTTTCTGTTTATTTAGTACTTCAACATATTTTGATATTCGTTTTTGTTCAATTTTCTTTGTCCGTAATTTAACGAAGAATAAGTGTTAATTTACTTTTTCAAATTGTTAATAGATAACTTTTTACATGTGATCTTCTATTTTGCAATTTTCAAAGCAAATGACGTCATCGCCCACCCCACCATGATACAGAGACTATTTATAATATACTTGAAGACTGCTTGTTGACAGAGTAAATACGTCTTTCTTTGCTTAATTTTATTAAAATCGACTTTAGAGCTTTTTAGTAATTAAGGACACCTGTAAAGAAATGACATAAAAAACCTGAAGAAAAGCATCATGTCTTCACAAATGAAAGGTTCAGCTAGTATCTCAGTAACTTACTACACACCATAATTAAGTAAATATTACAATTTAGGAACCATAACATTTGCTATCATACTGATAAAGAAATTGTCACTTTTTACACACATTTTCCCCTCTCTCTGGGACAGTAAACCTTAAATCAAGTTTCTTTTGGCTGTATTGAATACATAGTTCGAATCCTTATCTCTTCTGCTCGACTGAAGGTAGAAAAGGAAAATTGTTCATCCGTCCGTCTGCCTGTCCGCTTGTAGTATTTTATGTTTACTCAATAATCTTTTAATAATCTCCTAGTTTGTGTTTGATACAATAAACGCAATGAAACATTTCGGCAGAATCGAATCAAGGCCAAGGCCATACTAGCTGTATTGATATTAAGGATTTAGATCCATAACGGGCATAATTTCAAACCTTTAAAAGGTTATTATTAGTTGATTCCACATTCTATACTGAATTGAAATGCAAATTTTTAGCTGTTTTTACCATCTCTGAAAAAAGTTATTTCTGATTTTGTAAATGTACCCCCAAAATCGCAAAAATAAAAAAGACGACAAAATCCATCAGTTGTTGAACAATACTTATAAATGCAGTAAACAATACTTTATAGGATATAATTACTGAAATTACAATGTAATTTGAACTTTTCTTTCAATTTTTTTTCAGCACTGAGCAAACAAACCGTTACATAAAATGTGACCTTGAATCAATATTAACAAAAAGACTAAGTATTTGGTTCAATATAATTTATCTGCAACCTGTACATGACAACATAAGGAAAAAATCAGAACATTTTACCAGCAAAAACTTAAAAATATAATATGTTTTAGATTGTAACAGTCAAATCTGCGAAGCAAAAATTTACAGTAAAAACAACATCATTTTCTACCAATGTTGATATCATGCTTATTTCTTTAAACTACTCTGTAATATAAATCTTGACTTTAAATAATGTAAAAAAAATGTAACTTTTTTGCTGAAAGGACCTATTTTTCAATTAAAAAAAAAAAGATTAAAAATGTATGTGTAATATGTGCTGGCTGGTTCAGTCGGAAGATCAAAATCCTATGTTTTATAAAATACACCTTTAAAAAAGCTTGATATTGATGCCTTATTAAATTTGTTTACTCAAAAACAAATGAGCCGTGCCATGAGAAAACCAACATAGTGGGTTGGCGACCAGCATGGATCTAGACCAGCCTGCGCATCCGCGCAGTCTGATCAGCATGCTGTTCGCTAACAGTTTCTCTAATTGCTATAGGCTCTGAAAGCGAACAGCATGGATCCAGACCAGACTGCGTGGATGCGCAGGCTGGTCTGGATCCATGCTGGTCGCAAAGCCACTATGTTGGTTTTCTCATGGCACGGCTCAAATAACTTTCCTTAGGCATAAATGAATTGCAAAAAGCAATATAAATAAACATTTTAGAATTACAGTCACACCCGAGTCAAATGGTTACAATATGACAGAGAAGTTAAGATATAAAAATCCGTAATAACAATTATAACCAGATACTCTATTAGACTAAACTGCAAGGATTTCAGATTAAAATACATATAGTTAGCAGTTAGCATCTATTAGATTGCTATAAATTTTACAGAATGGCTGTTATTCAAAAACATTTGACTGTCACATGTATGCTAACAGAATATGCTGTTCCGTTTAGAAATTCTGCAAGTCTTGCGGCACATAAACTTTAGTAGCTCTTTCTTTCTTTTCGTAAAAAAAATCCTCTAATCTAGGAATAACACTTTCCTGTGTTCTTTTTCAAATTAAGTTATTCTATTTTGGCCTTATCTGTTCTTCACCATGTACAGCCATGAAGAGATTTCGAAATTTCTGTAACCAAGTAAAGAAATTCTGCAACACTGGTTTGACTGTTAGCGGGACAATAGGGTTTCTGGTAACTGTCATGCTTGTACGAGTTTTGACAATCCCCGTCACTTGTTGAGCAGCTTCAGTTATAGGCATTTTAGGAAAATGTTGCTTGGGACTGTAGCTCCATGACAGCTATCTGGGTTACCGGTATATGTGGAAGAAGACAACCACAAACTGAAAAATATCAATTCAGTATTTGTACACTATGTGTATCTTTAAGTTGGTAGTAATGTACTATAAAAACAGAAATTTTCGTAAGAGTTTAATTTTCGCTATATTCACAAGGCCCTACTGTTCATGAAAATTGATCCTCATGTAAATATTCAGCATTAGTATAATTCAAATTCAAGTATGATACCATTTTCACAATTTTGCGAATATTAAACATCGCGATTATACTCAAAATTTCAAATTTCGCAAAATTTTTACCCAGCAAGAATATAATACTTTTACAGTATACATTTAAACTCAAAATTTTACTGAACACAGACATTACTACATCAAAGGATTGAGCCAGGGTAGAACAACTGCCTTCAAATTCACAACATTGATAGACTTTTTAATGCTTTGTTTAAGATACAACAAATGAGCCACGCCATGTGCAGTCTGGTCAGGATCCATGCTGTTCACTTTCAAAACCTACTGCAATTAGAGAAACTGTTAGCGAACAGCATGGATCCTGACCAGACTGCGCGGATGTGCAGGCTGGTCTGGATCCGTACTGGTCGCAAACGCACTATGTTGGTTTTCTCATGGCGCGGCTCAAATGGTATTTTCTTACTGAAATGGAATGCTGATATTACATATAATATTGGCAGTACAAATAATCGTCACAGCTTACTTAGATCAGTGGTTTCCAAGTCAAACACTACAACGCTTGGGCATCTGGCATCAATGCCCATTTCTTGGTCAAGTAATATAATGATATCTACTGAAATACAAATATACATGTTTTTAAAAACTGGCACCAACAAAATATACAGTCAATAGGTTGAACTAAAGACTAGGAGTTGAAAGAACACAATTGTTTTCTGTGACAATTGGACAGGATACACTTAATGAATGAATTGCCGATCAACAGTCAATAGTTTTTATTTTTACATGAAACTTATACGTCCAGTCAGTAGTTCACCAGTGAATAGTTTGGGGGCCTCCATGACCGAGTGATTAAGGTTCCTGACTTCAAATCACTTATTCCTCACCGGTGTGGGTTCAAGCCTCACTTGGGGCGTTGAATTCATCATGTGAGGTCAGGAAGCCATCCAGCTGGCTTTTCTTCCCACATGACGAAATAATGCACGGAGGGGAATCTGGGGTTTTCCTTCACCATCAAAGCTGGAAAATTCACATACGACCTTTAATTCTGTTGGTGTGATGTTAAACCTTACAAAGAAAAAAAAAACAACAACAGTTGATAGTGTGTACTTTCTGAGAGTCAAACGTTTGGATCTTGGGCAATAGTTGTGACTATTAAAGACATTTAATTACTGTAAAGTATTATTGAGCAGCAAGCCATTCAGTAAGAGCTTTATTACATGACATCAGAAAGAAATAATAATAACTTTCGTCTTAAAATTTTAATTTTAGCCAAGTATAATTTCTGAAGATAATTTTGGTATAACTTAACTAAATTTTCAATATGGATATGTACATAGTTCTTTATACTTGCATAAAAAAATAAGGGAATTTCATGAAACTTGTTTAAAGGCACTGACCTCCAGATTTTGGAAAAAAAAAAGATCTTTGAAGTTTGGTCATATTATGAACATCAAGAAAAAAAGATGACCGCGTAGGAAATTGAACCCGGACCGCAGCGGCAATAAAGAAATTTTCAGCTGTCGAGGATTTAATATAATTGAGCATAAAATAAAAAGAAAATTTGTTTGTTTTTCGTTAATATTGAATTTATTAAACTCGTTGAATAAAATTGATAAAATGCTCGGCATAGCCTCACATTTTATCAAAAGCTTTTCGAGTTTCATCGTAAAAAGTTGTAAAAACAACTAATTCTTATGTGTTTCTGTAACATATAGTCTGCGAGTAATTAAGTTTCAAGAATTCTTAAGAAATATAGCATTAATTTCCAGATATCTAAAAAGGGATCTTTTTTGTTGTCGAACGATCCGGAGGCCAGTGTGATAAGGCTTTAAATTTCATGCTAAAACAGAAGAAACTGTTGTCCAATTAGATGCAATATATATATAATTACTTGGTTAGAAAACACTTCTTCAATACTGCACACGAACTTATAAAACAGTTAATAGAGCCAAAGAGGGAGGTAACAAAACAAGTGATTCCATAAAACTGCCTGCTATGTTAATCCATACTCATACTTAGAATAGATACTATTAGATAATAGGAGTAAGCAATAAATTTCATAACAAAACAAATGAGCCGCGCCATGAGAAAACCAACATAGTGGGTTTGCGACCAGCATCCGCGCAGTCTGGTCAGGATCCATGCTGTTCGCATTCAAAGCCTAGTGGAATAAGAGAAACTGTTAGCGAACAGCATGGATCCTGACCAGACTGCGTGGATGCGCAGGCTGGTCTGGATCCATGCTGGTCGCATACCCACTATGTTGGTTTTCTCATGGCGCGGCTCAAATGTGTCTTGAATAGGAAACATAGATAAAATGAAATAAAAAGAACTCATTAAAATTATTGTGACAAAATATTGACCGGCAAGCTTCGAGGGGTTGTATGGGAAATTTTGGTATAACTTGTTTCGTTTTAAGAACACGCAGACAGATATTATATAATGATGGCGAAGCGTTTTCTAACGACAAGTTTTGGTTTTCTCGCAATAACGTTACTACTGAAAGGTAAGGATTGTATTTCTTTGATGTAATAACGCTGAATAAAAATAGGCTCTTTTAAGTGTCTAATTTTGAAAGACCCTGATAAAAATATTAGAAGATGCGGCTTCTATATCATTATTATATCTCTGTTTAAAAGTCAGGTTAAGGCATGTGAATATTTGTTATGCATCAAATTTAAACTACATGAAAATAATTGCTGAAACTGTGTCTTCAATCTTAGCTAAACAGTTTTGTCACTTTGTGCCACTTTGGAAATATTACCAGTATATGGTTAGTTACAGACGCGGCAAGGTGATCGCACGGGAGAACAAATTCTCTCTGATTTGTTATGCCATCGCTTATAATGGAATGAAGATGATTTTGAGTGCAGTAATATTTCCAGGAATCGGACATACGGTACCTTATACACTCGTGTTATTGACTATCAGTCTTTTGTAAGACATTTTAGTCATTTTCTGGCTTGCACAAAAAAAAAAAAAACAAACAAAAAACTTACATCCATTAATATTCCAAAATTCAATGAAATTTTCCATCTTTCTGACTACAGACAAAATCGCGGTAGCCCAGATTTTGTCAGGTTTTGCAACATTGATGACGGGAATTACCAACTATAGAAGCACTTCCGGTGCGCTTAGCGAATTTAGCGCAAAGGGCGTGACTGTGTGCGCAAGGGGGTGTAGCTTGACGACCGATTGCGAGTCATTCTTCTACAATTCGCAAGACAAATTGTGCCAGCTTCACGATATTGTGTTCGAGAACAATGGACCAAATCTAACTTACGTCAGTCAAACGTACCATTACAAAATGAACGCAGGTAAGTTTATAAAAGTTTGATAAATAGAGAATATTAGGTTACTGTCGGATAAATTTAAATTTATTAGGCGAGTTGAAGAAAATATATTAGGCGAGCCGAATAAATTAAAAATTTTCAGACAGTAATCTAATATTCTACTTATCCTACGTGCTCAGAATATTGGGGAAAAAGTCGTTGGAAAGAGGAACAGCATGCAGACTTGACGCCTAACGTTTGCAAGTGCAATAAAATTTGCGGATAAAATTGAAAAATTGCAATAACTTTTTCGTTTCTGGATAAAAACTTTTGACATTACCACTTATTTTCTTAGTTAGAACATTTCCAATACAATGATAACGGTTTCAATGAAAAATTCGGAAAAAAATATGTTTTCAAAATTTCCGGCTGAAGTGCCGTAAAAGTGAAAAATAGCAATAACTTTTTTGTTTCTGGATAAAAACCTATAATTTGACCACTCATTTTCTAAATTCAAACATTTCCAATACAATGGTATCGTGGTATCGGTTTTAATTTAAAATTTTGATAAGTATGTTTTTGACACTGACTGAATAAAGCAAAGTTTATTAGGCAGGCCGATTTTATGCTGTATCTTGTATAAGGGTAGGATAAAAAATTATAAGTTCCTTTGGGGGCATTTAGGCAACGCAGAAAATAATAGCTAAGTTTGGTAATAAGAGGTAACGAAATGCAGAAGACTATTCATGCCCCTTAGCATCGACTTAAGTGGAACTAAAAAACACCCAAAACCGGAACTCGTAAAATATCCGGTATTTCCGTATCTTCAATATAATACGCTATTTCTCTATTTACGTAAGTCAAAACAGTCTATACCATAAGCTACTTATAAACGACTTCTTTTAAAACAATATAATGAATATTTATACACAAAATTCTGTTGTTTTTTGTTTGTTTGTTGTTTTTTGTTTTACATTTTTTTTTCAATTAATCGTCAATCTTATTATGACAGGCCTACATTTTAATCTATGTTTGAATCTAAATGATTTCAGTTTTATTATATATTTTCAGTGGCACCAAGGTTTATCTGCCCATTAGCACCGCCAGGTGTTGGTTACAATGTAGCTTTGTTGCAAGATAACACGACCTTTACGTACAGGTATGTATGGAATTATGTTTATTCTTCCACAAGAACTACTTTTTCACTTCATCTGAGCACTTATTTACTTCTAAAATACTTGTTTTTGTTTCATAAAAGTTTTCTGTTTCATAGCAAAAATATTGCATAGCAATGTTCAGTCACACGGTGCAGTCTATACCGTTACATTAGTTATTCGTGTACCTTTTTATGCCCCCCCCCCCCCCCCACACACACGCCGCCTCCCAGTTTAACTTTTTATATATTTTTGTTGGGATGGGGCACTTAGATATTAGCCCATGTCTAAACACCTGCCCGTCCGACTCATGAAACATCAACGGATTGTTACTCGGCATGTAAAATTATACAGCTGGCTTTTTGTTTGGGATTATCAGTGAGACTGGAGTTAATTCCCTTCGCAGTTAAAAAATATGCAGAAATTTTAAGGGCCTAACGGTTTTGTGCCGCTGATGTATCAAAAGTTTTTTGACCTCTTTTTCATGAAGCATGACAGGCCTGTTATTCAGCATTCAATCTTTTTGCGCTTGGGACTTTGTTTGGTATTTCACTTAGCCAGACTGGAGTTATGGCTCTTGACTTTTTTGTTAAAATTTGCAGAAGCCTTAATGGACGTAACATTTTATATATGAATACACACAACAACTTTAAATCACATAAATCACTATGCAAAATCTATTTAAGTTTCTTTGTATATTAACAACTGTTATTTTGTATTAGCCATGGTTAAGCACTGTTTAACAATCATTTCGAGGGAGTATTGGTTGATTGATCCGAAACGTGTGCAAAAAGTAGTTTATATTTGCCTAATGCAGAAACACAAGTAACAGCTGCTTTAGAATATTTGTCTGAATAACCATGCATAAAATCCTTTTAAGATAAAAGCACTGCTGTCTTTTGTTCTCACGCAGTTTTCGCGTTCAAATAATGATTATTGACGTCCAAGTTTTCTACAGCTGTAACTGTTTTTATTGAAGGTAGTCTGACTACCGGCTAGATAATCTTTTTTTTTATTTACTTTTTAATCATTCCTCTTACATATTCTGACCAATCTGTCTTGACTTTGACTATAGATAAATCCTTTTCTTATTTTCTAATAATTTTATGACCGATCTGTCTTGGCTTTCCCATGTTTTGAATCTGACTGGTTTTACACTACACTGCAATCCCCTATCTACTTGGTCTGTTTATCTCTCTGTGTATAAACAAGATCAAGTCTATCAACCATTTTTATATATTTGAAGAAATGATATGTAGCTGAAATGGTGAGACACAAAATCAAAATCTGACAAATTTTACTGCTTTCAGAGATTGTTCTTCATTTTTCATAATCTGAAATTGACTTTTATTCAGAGTAGTGTGGGATTATGTGGAAAGATTTGCTGCAGATGCTGCCTGTATTGCTGATGGTGCGAGACTGGTTAAAGTCCTGACATTAGCGAAAATGCAAGCACTGGTGACTCTCTTCACTACATGCCCAGGTTGGAATGAATACTTTAAACTGTGGCGTATTAAATGATTCGTTGATAGATTTAGAATTCTCGGAAAAAAGTAGATTACTGTAAAAATACTAAATAATGTTTTAATTTTCGAAATGTTTACTGTTAATCTGCCTTTTAAGACTTAAAGCTTTATCTCTTTTCTCTCTGAAAACTCGTTACAAGAAACGAACAGTTAGAGCTAGCGACTATGAAGTGTTCTCAACTCTTTCCAAATATGAAAATGCTATGCAGTAATATGTCTGATTTGTAGGAAAAGTTACGTGGTTTTAATTGTGAAGTTCGTAAATGTCTTTTTCCTGTGTATTATTTACTCCAAAATGGTGATTAGACACGTAGTAAATACAAGATTAAAAAATAAATGAAAACGTGGTTATAGGAAATATAGACGAGTTCTTCGGCGGAAATATAGCGCGACTTCAGGAGAGCAATATTTTTATTCCGCTAAAAAATAGTGCATTATTTGTTAATAAAATGCTAATAGTTTATTACTTGCGCATCGATTCTCATTTATATTACATAAACGGTACAAATTTATGGTATTAAAGTAAAATCTCCGTTAATGAACTTTGTAATTAAGAAATGAAATTATTTTTTCGGTGTTCATGCGAAATGAACGACAGAATAGGATCGGCAAATCCATGCAATTATACATGTAGGTCATTAACTATGTATGAAATTCAAACGTCGGTATGGTAAATATTGATGTTCCCATTCCAGTTGTTATTGAACGAGTGTGTGATAATCAAAGATGATGATTATGATGGTAAACAAGTGGTCAAAGTTTCAAAGCTATATGACAAACGGGTAAGGCAAAATATGGACTCGTATGAAAAACTTAACTGATTTCCAAGTCCAGAAAGGGCAATAATTCAGCTATCATAGTTAACAAAGTTATGTACTCTTGCCTTTAGATAGAAACCATGACGATAAACAAGTGTTCAAAGTTTCAAAGTCACATGTCAAATTGTTTTGACAAAACATTGACTAGTACGAAAACTGAACCAATTTCCAAGTCCAAAATGGGCCATAATTCAGCCAAAATAGTTGACAGAGTTATATACTCTTGCTTACAGTTGTAACTCATGATGATAAGCAAGTGTTCAAAGTTTCCAAGTCACGTGTCAAACAATTTTGACAAAACGTGGACTTGTACGAATTCTGAATCAATTTCCTAGTCCAAAAAGGACATAATTCAGGCAAAATAGTTTGCAGAGTTATGTACTCTTGTCTACAGATAGAAACTGTTATAATAAACAAGTGATAAAAGTCTCAAAGCCATATATCAAACACTTTACACAAAATATGAACTGGTACGAAAATCTTAACCAAGATTTTTAAGTTAAAAGGACCATAATTCAGCCAAAATCCTTGATGGAGTTATGTGCTCTTGTCAAAAATTGGACATATTGATGGTACACAAGTGTTGAAAGTTTCAAAGCTTTATCTCAAAAGTCTTTGATAAAATGTGGACTGATTCGAAAAACTTAACCAGGGTGTGAGGCCGTGGTGAGTAGGATACCTCTACTTATTATTCGAATAGTTAAGCTGAAAAGAGTATGTTTACTGTCAAAGCAGTAAATTTTCTCCATATTTTCCGCATGCAAACGGCCTTCTAAGGGGTTTGTTTGCTGTAACACAGTACAACACATCGTTTGGCGTTAAGATGAACTGATCGTATGGATCAATGCCATTTTTGATTGCCTCACGATCGGGAATATCAATAAATGTATTGAATGTCTGTACAGTGAACAGGCTACATAAATATATTTTTCTTCTTACTACGTTTTTGTTTCCAGGTTACGTTCATTCAGGTAACTACTGGATTGACGGTAGTAATATCAACGCTACGGACGTGTATAACATTACACAGTGGACGACATCCGATGGTGAACCATTGCCGACAAGTAACCAATTCTGGGGTCCGAACTGGCCGTCGAGTACGGACATACGCCACTGTGTGGCCCTTTGGTCAAATCTTGTGGAACAGCCAATTTTCGGTGGAGGGTGGGCTTACCAATGGATTAACCCTCAATGTTTTCACCCTTGTTACTATATTTGTGAAAAATGAGAAACAGCCTGTGACATTTTACAAAATAGAATTACTAGCATATACCAATGATATGTGAAAATGTTGTCTTTGTAAAGACGTTTTTATAGATTTTATACCATCGATCTATCAAGTGTATCAGTTTAAAATATGTAAAATGTTTAGTAAAACAGTGTTTGACATTGTTCTTGTGGGCGTGTATGTAAATGCCGTTTTCTAAAAAAATGTATTTCATGATCTTATCTATGGTCTTTTAAATATATTGTCTTTCTCTGCTTGTTGTATTTGTATATCTGTTCTCATTCTTTACACATGTTCGTAAAATATGCAAAATGTTTCCAGCAGTACAGGTAGATTTATCAGTTTCAGTTATGTTTGGAGTCATTACAGTGCATACGTTATACTTTAGTATACATACTATTCTTCCTACTCAGCGCTTTGAGGTTAAGAAGTAATTGCTATTTTAGTGCGTTTATACGGGTATAAACTACATTGGGTCTTCATGCAAATCCGTGAATGGCGCTTTGCATGAAGTCCAATGTGGTTTATACCCGTATAAACGCTAGCGCGATTCTTGGATAATTTGCATGAAGTCCCAATGTGGTTTATACCCGTATAAACGCTAGCGCGATTCTTGGATAATTCGCAAGATATCCCAATGTGGTTTATAACCGTATAAACACTAGCGCGATTCTTGGATAATTTGCATGAAGTCCCAATGTGGTTTATACCCGTATAAACGCTAGCGCGATTCTTGGATAATTTTCATGAAGTCCCAATGTGGTTCATACCCGTATAAACGCTAGCGCGATTCTTGGATACTTTGTATGAAGTCCCAATGTGGCTCATACCCGTATAAACGCTAGCGCGATTCTTGGATAATTTACAAGAAGTCCCAATGTGGTTCATACCCGTATAAACGCTAGCGCGATTCTTGGATAATTTATATGAAGTCCCAATGTAGTTCATACCCGTATAAACGCTAGCGCGATTCTTGGATAATTTATATAAGGTCCCAATGTGGTTCATACCCGTATAAACGCTAGCGCGATTCTGATAATTTGTATGAAGTCCCAATGTGGTTTATACCCGTATAAACGCTAGCGCGACTAACATCGACAATAACGTGCGAGCCTAGGACGACAGTGAAAGAAGTTCTAGGAATAAGTTTCAGATAGGAGTATAGAATGCTTTAATGCCAAACAGAAAGGTAACTATCATTAATGTAGTCAAAATTCCTCATAGATGTTTGTGCTTGTCGATTGTAAGATATGCATATCCGTGAATACATAAATACTTGGTTAATTGAAACACAAGAAGACGCTGTTTCTTCAACGAATTTTATAAAATACATTTCTGAAATACAGCTAAGTATGAAATAGGCCAATCAGTTGAATAAAATAAGCAATGTTGCATGGTCAAAAGAGCTTAAACAGCATAATTTGAGCCGCGCCATGAGAAAACCAACATAGTGCCTTTGCGACCAGCATGGATCCAGACCAGCCTGCGCATCCGCGCAGTCTGGTCAGGATCCATGCTGTTCGCTTTCAAAGCCTATTGCAATATGAGAAACCGTTAGCGAACAGCATGGATCCTGACCAGACTGCCCGGATGCGCAGGCTGGTCTGGATCCATGCTGGTCGCAAAGCCACTATGTTGGTTTTCTCATGGCGCGGCTCATTTGTTTACTTCTTAAACTTGGTTTGTTCGTTTATGCCAATGACTAGGTCACTATGTCAACATATAGAGGTTTCTTTGTAATTTACGACCATGAATTAATATAAGTTCGTACGATGCATTATAGCAATTGTTAGCCGAAAGGTTAGAGGTAATTGGGTAATACTTAAGTAATGCCTATGAATGTCTTTTCATGACAGTAAAAAAAAACTGTACATTATAGAACTTACATAATACAACAGATAGAAGAATAATGGTGAGGTATGATTGTAGGAGAGGTTATGAATTATATTCATTTACAGTCCTTCTTGAGTTTCAATATTTTCAAACTAAATTGACGGAGTCCGAGCAAGAAATAACGACAGATGAGCTAGAAAAGAAACGCTGACCAAGAAAGTTTTTCTCCGCTGGAAATCTGTTAAGAAAATGGGGAAAGAAAAAGGGAAAAGGAACAGAGATTGAACTGCTTCCGGGCACGTTCCGCTTCATGATGGAAAAAAGACGCAGTGGGCAGCTTGCAAGATAATTACAGCCAGGAGAATCCAAGTTTTCCATCTGTCCGGCATGAAAGAATGCCCAGTCTGATCTAAGACTGATTTCATAACGGAAAAGATTACATTTTTTATCATAATTTGTCATTGGTTGTTGATGCAGATTGGAATATCCAGCTCGGGGAGGTAACGGGGCTCTGCCGAGTTCTGCCAGTTGTACCAACAATTTCTTGCTAAACCGCGCGACTTTAAGGTATCATACACATGGGGAAATCGCTCAATTCAGGTTACATTTTTTCTTATGATTACCTTAGTATTTGACAGAATTTAATAAAATCGATAGCGTCGAAGACAGGAAAATGTCATACAAAACGAACGCCAGAAATTCTTGATACTTTTCTCAAACACTTCGCCCAATTTTTATTGTTCACGGACCTAATGCACACTGGATTTTGAGCAAATTGTTTGAACACAGCAATGATTTGTATGGCGTGTAAGACGTTTTGTGCCGAGGACAGCACTCTATTTTTTGTTTTCGACGCTTTTTCAAGTGTGCAAGAATCTTTTTTTTCCGCGACAGGTTTCTGAAACAAAGTATCGGACAGTTATAAAATGTATTAACATAAACCGATTACAATTAAAGTATTTCTTTCATCTTTTTATTTCGTAGATACTCTGTTACTACACTAGCCTTATCGAAGCATCAAATTTTGTATATCAGTTACCGTTGGTAATATAATAGAAAAAGACACGTTCTTACATAAATTTGGTTCAAGTACGTAGAAAAAACAAAGAAAAGTAACTATGTCTTCCTGTAAATACATTTGAATTAAATGCATGTGCATAAATACTGACACCGCATGTGAGTTAAATACATGCACATTATTTACTATTACATCAGTTCATAATGCAAGAAGACTGAACAATTTTACTTCAATGATATGTTTGGGGATTGTGGAGGCCAGGAGATCATGCAAAATACATTTGAATTGATCATCACTGCAAGGCATTCAATGCGACATTTAACATCATGCCAAGCAGGCCAAAATATCGAAGTAAAACCGAATACTGTTTCAAAAAGAGCTCTTGTCTGCCGATTCCATGTAATGTCCCTGCTCAGTAGCGTGTATGCCGTTTTTGGAAAAGTCAGCCAATTAATAGAATGGCAGCTTTGTTGCACCTCAAAATGGTTGCAACGTATTTTGGTAGTCACTACCAAATTTCGGCCAATACCAAAATGCGTTACACTCGACGCAATTTGGTAGAAAATAGAAATGAAGTACAAAAATGCGTTGGATATGTACACATCCAACGCAAAACGGTATTAATAATAATCTCATGATTTACAAAAAGAAAATTTTGTGAAGAATGGACAATATCATTTCAAAGAGAGTCATGATGGAACTAAGTCGCCCACCCGACCTTGACCTTTTGACCTTGAAAATATAACGGACCTAGATTCAGTCAAGTAAGACCATTGGAACATACGATAGAAAGGTCAATGCAACTCCAACTTTGACATACATCGAGAGATAATGAAGGAACTTGGCACAAGTGTTCACCGCAATTATTTGATGCGTTAGGGTCGCATGACCCTGGTACATAAACGCCCGTGTGTAGCTGGTTATCAAACTTGCGCGAGATATTATGTCCATAAATATTTTGATCCAGTTTGGTGAACATTGGACAAAAACTGCTCAAGTAAGAGAGCGGAAGCTGTCAACCTTCAAAATTTTGAGTTATTCGAGGGGCACAACACAGAGCTACTTAGGTGAACCGACTGGTTATCGATCTTGGTCGCGATATAATGCAAATCAGCATACTGACCAAGTTTTGTGGATATTGGATAAGAACTACCCAAATTAAAGAACGGACGCTGTCAATATACATGCAGTGTTGAGCAATTAAATGGGCGTAACTCCAAATGAAGAAGAAAGCCAAAACTGCGATAAATATCTAGAGAAAATCATTCGCATTTATATATATAGATACATAATAAGATACATGGCATGGTATACCCTAATGCGGAGGAAACTTCATTTCTGGGTAAATGATATACTACAGTATTTCTTACCCATCCAAACACACAGAACCCACCATTTTCATGCGTTGTCTGGGGAGGACCCCCACAATACCACTCGCATATTTATACACCAAAATAAAAATCTAAATCTAACGATGTAGAATTAAGTTTTTGGAAAATTATTCGAGTTAGCCCACACCCACATTTTACCATTCTTTTACGCTGTGTTTCAAATACATCTGTGACGGACTCTCGAAACCCCTCATCGTTAACGAGAAAAAAAAATGCCGGAAATATTTATCTAAGACCCCTAAAACACGCACAGAATTCACCATTTATGTTTATGTTGGATGTTTAAGAAGTATCTAGGTGGAGGACCCACGTGCCATCCTCACATTTATACATCGTTTTACAGAATTCAACATTTTCATGCTTTGAAAAATCTCGGTGGACTATCCCTCCAGCAACACATTAGCACATTAAAACAACAAAACAATACAATGCTATTGCAAAGGAAGCGTCGTTTGAGGCCCCTTTCACACACTCAGGAATCTACAGTTTGGTTGTTTTTATACGAAAACGATATGTCGGGAGGGGAACTCCGAACCCGGCCCACCTCCACATACCCCCCCCCCCTCCACATACACACCCCTCACACACACACACACACACACACACACACACACACACACTTTTATATCTCTCTTTTCGTACGTAATGTAAAAATGAAGACAGCATCTGATGTAGAAAAAAAAACCAAAATATGTTCCATTCCATGATCTTTAACACATCATATATACCCTTGCAACGAATTTTGTAGCTACCAAAACTCGGCCGAATTTTGGCAGCGACTACCAAAATACGTTGCTTCCATTTTGAGGTGTAACACAGCTTTCTGTTTATTTAGAACTTCAACATTATTTTGATATTTGTTTTTTGTTGATTTTCTTTGCCCGTAATTTAATGAGGAATTATATTTCTATAGAAGAGTTAATAAATTCAAGCTGTTAATTTATAACTTGAATTATTTTTTGTACAATTTCTTTCTGTACCATAGTCTTTACCTGTGGTCTATTTTACAATTTTCAAAGCAATCGACGCCATCACCCTGGGGCCCCGCCATGATAGACTATTTATAATCTACTTGAGGACTGCTTGTTGACAGAGTAAATACGTCTTTCTTTGCTTAATTTTATTAAAATCGACTTTAGAGCTTTTTAGTAATTAAGGACACCTGTATAAGAATGACATAATAATACATGAAGAAAAGCATCGTGTTTATTTAAGCGTTATCCTATTCGGGTAAAATACTGTCTTTACAAATGAAAGGTTCATAATTATGTTAACTGATGTGCCCTATAACAGAACCGCTATTGTGAAATCGGCTGAGTTACTATGTCGTGCATACTGAAGTGCTGTCTTCTTAATATAATGTTATTGTGTTCATTATTTTGTACATCTATTTCTTTTTGATTGTTTAAAAAGTCAATGTTCTGTCTTCGATTGAAAGAGTAAGTATCGCATTAACAATACGCTTCACCTAAATGAAACTTCATCATGCCTGTCTCTCAACATAGTTAAAACAGCATGACATACACTATCGTCCGATAGAATTATGCTGTTATTTTTATCAATTTAGACACTAAATCATGAATCCATCCATTACAAGTATATTTAAATTTTGTTTCTAAACTTGAATGGAAACTACTTGTTTAAAGTTCCGTAAGTCTTTAAATTTCATATTGAACAGATGAAACGGTTGTCTAATTAAATGTTATATAGAATTACTTGTTCAGAAAACACTTCTTTCAGTTCTGCACATGAACTTATACAGTAAACAGAGCCATAAAGGGAGGTAATAAAAACAATTCATTCAATAAAACTTTCAGCTGCGTTAATCAATACACAGACTTTTAATACATATTAGAGAAAACAATTATCGAAAATATGATTTAGCAATAAATTTATATAGTTTGTGTTCATAAAAAAACAATTGTAACTAAGCCTTATTATAGAAAAAGGCATTAAGTATAGGTTAATAAATGGGAGAGCGGTGCCTTTGAGTGATAATGGCCCTGGCAAGGTGATAATAGCCCGAGGGCTTTAGCCCGAGGGCTATTATCTTTTTCCAGGGCCATTATCACTCAAAGGCACCGCTCTCCCATGTATTTACCTGTTTATTACATGTTTACCTATAATATAGTAAGAAATGGTTTTTGTGTCATTTTTATGGGTACTTGCATCTTCTGGCACAATAAATTTCAGTTTTTCAGTTTATATATTATTTGTATAAGTCTATTTACTGTATAAAATCAAATACCTGGATAGTTGTACTTTCTTGCTTATTGCATAATTTAGGGATAAATACGTTATTTCACGAAGAATACACGATGTTACGCTCAAGATGATAAAATAAAACGTAAATATTCGCTGTTTTACCTCCATGAAACGCCATGACGTCATTTCTGTTTACGGACGTTAATTTCCCGCGCTAACGCCAGGGCCATTATCGATAATGGCCCCGGGGCTTATTATGATAATGTGATAATGCATGACGCAATGCGATAATGGGAGAAATTTCAGCACAAATTTGTTACTATTTATAGGTACTCATGTAATAAGTACCTTTAATGATAGAGACGAATGACGAAAAAAAAAACCAATGCGCAAAACCCTGTCTTAAATAGGAGACATAGATAAAATGATATAAAAGAAGTCACACTGTGACAAAATATCGACCGGCAAGCTTCGAGGAGTTGTATGGGAAACTTTGGTATAAATTGTTTCGTTTAAGAACATGCAGACAGACATATGTCTGACATAGATATATGATAATGGCGAAGCGTTTTCTAATGACAAGTTTTGCTTTTCTCGCAATAACGGTATTACTGAAAGGTAAGAATTGTATTTCTTTGATAAAATAACTCTGAATAGAAGCAGGGTCTTTAAAGAGTCTATTTTTGAAAGACCCTGATAAAAATATTACAAGATGCGGCTTCTGTCAATATTATATCTCTGTACATAAGCCAGAAAAGGGCATGTGAAAAAAAGTTTGTTATGCATCAGCTTTAAATAACATGAAATTAATTGCTGAAATTGTGTCTTCAGTTTTGTCACTTTGTGCACTTTGAAAATATTGCCGGTATTTAGTTACAGAGACGCGGCAAGGCGATCGCACGGGAGAACAAACTCTCTCTCTCTCTCCCTCTCTGATTTATAATTCCATCGTTTACAATGGAATAAAGATTAAGAAACCATTGACTTTGTGTTCAGTGATATTTCCAGGAATCGGAGATACGGTATCTTGAACTCTGTGGTTATCAACAAACGGGCTGTAACCTAGACAAAGTCGATCATTATCTTGACTGTACAAAATTGGCAAACTTAAATTATGTTTGAACAGGTTTACCTTCATTAATATTAAAAAAAGCAATGAAATTTTCCATCTTTAATCTTTCTTTTTTTTTGACTACAGACAAGATCGCGGTAGCCAAGATTTTGTCAGGGTTTGCAACATTGATGACGGGGATTACCAATTATAGGAGCACTTCCGGTGCGCTAAGCGAATTTAGCGCAATGGGCGTTACTGTATGCGCAAGGGAGTGCAGCTTGACGACCGATTGCGAGTCATTCTTCTACAACACGCAAGACAAATTGTGCCAGCTTCACGATATTGTGTTCAAGAACAATGGACCAAATCTTACTTACGTCAGTCAAACGTACCATTACAGAATGAACGCACGTAAGTTTATAAAAGTTTAATAAAATTTATAAGATTCTCTCGTAGCATACCCCTAAGCAACGAAGCAAATAATAGCAGATTTGGTTAGACCGAGTCTGGTAATAAGAGGTAAATGAAATGCAGAAGCCTCTTCCTACCACTAGCATCGACTTATGAGGAACTCAAAACACTCAAAAGAGGAAATCGTGAAACATCGGGTATTTCTGTATATTCCGTATAATACGCTATTGCGTAGCATAAAGGCCAAGGTGATCACATACAGAAATGTCTATTGGGCTCTCCGATCCAAGAGGATCAGAAAAATTCTGAGCCCAGATAAGTGTGCATATGACCCGTTCTTAACATAAGTGAGCTTTTAAAAGCAACTAAATGTTTGTCTATGGACACTGGTGCCCCTACTTCCTGTCACAGTACGGTCATACGTTACATGTTGACAATTCAAGACTAGTTAATCTTTCATATTACCTCTGGTGAGGTGGGTATGAGCGGGGCGGCGGGTGTGTGAATGCTATATAACATTATCAAGAAATACAATAAAACAAGATAAAACAAAATAACAGAGAACTTTTTCATGTGAATAGGAAAGAGAATTGTAAATCTGAAAGAAAATCACCGGCGCACAACTTCACGTGTCACAATGTAAGGTTTGGCTGAGTGAACTACAAAAAACAAAATCCACTATTCTGATGTCTGAAGACTCCAGGTCAAATCCTTTTTGAAATTTACACGACACAAATTCGGACGGACGGTCGGACGGAAATCAGGACGGACGGACAGACGAACGGATAAGGGTATATCAAGGTGCAGCCCAAAGAAAACTTAAGAGGACACAAAACACGCAGAAAAGAAAAATAAGGAGACAAAAAGGACAAAACAAACAAATAAATTTACTCAATTGGGCATCGCCCTGGAACAGTCAGTGACAAACAGACCATTGGGAAGTCTTTATAATGCATCATGTAAATTAATACCGGTAATATGCAGGTTATCTACGAAACCCGAAATAAAATTAAATCTCTTAGTTTTATTGGTCTGAATATGCAGAGTTCTTTATGCGAGTAAAACTTCAAATTCAGACAAGTCTAAATTTAGCAAAAGATTGAAAGTGGGTATATACGGCTCGAGATAGTCTAAATCTTTGACTTTGCCAATTAGATAGACATGGATCTGGGAAGATCTGTATATGAGTTAGTCAAAACAGTCTATACCATAAGCTGCTTATAAACTACGTCTTATAAAAACAATATAATAAATACTAATATACAAAGTTCTGTTGTATTTTACAATTAATCCTCATTCTTATAATATGATATATTGTCAAACTTAAGAAATTATTTCATTTTAAGCTGTTTGAGTCTAAAATGATTTCAGTTTAATATATTTTCAGTGGTACCAACGTTCCCCTGCCCATTAGCACCGCCAGGTGTTAGTTATAATGTAGCTTTGTTGCAAGATAACACGGTTTTTACGTACAGGTATGTATGGAATTATGTCTGTTCTTCCACAAGAACTACTTTTTCACTTATTTACTTCTAAAATATTTGTTTTGTCTGATTCGTAGCAAAAATTTTGCAAAGCAATCTTCAGTCACACGTACCGTTACATTAGTTACTCGTATACTCTTTTTATGCCCCCGCCTCCCCATTTACCTTTTTATATATTTTTATTGGGAGGGGCACTTAGATATTAGCCCTTGTCCATACATTTTTCCGTTCGACTCATGAAACATGTTACTCGGCACGTGAAGTTGTACAGCTGGCCTTTTGTTTGAGATTATTAGTGAGACCAAAGTTAAATCCCTTCGCAGTAAAAATATGTAAAAAGGGCCTAAAAGTTTGTACCGCAGATATCTCAAACGTCTTTGACATTGACCTCTTTTTCATGAAACATTACAGGTCTGTTATTCAGCATGCTTATTTGTGCGTTTTGTTTTGGATTTCGTGTAGCCAGACTGGAGTTATGGCTCTTGACTTCGGTTTTGTGTTAAGATTTGCAAAAGCCTTAATGGACTAAAATTTTATATATTATGAATGCACACAACAACCTTAAATCACTATGCTAAAACTAGATCTATTTAAATTTCCTTGTATATTAACCACAGTTTCATTTAGTATTGGCCACGGTTAAGCACTGTTGTTAACAATCATTTGGAGGGAATATTGGTTGATTGATCTGAAACGTGTGCAAAAGTAGTTTATAAGTATTTGTTTAATGATATGTTTCGATACTGAAACACAAGTAACCAGCTGTTTTAGAATATTTGTCTTAATAACCATGCATAAGATCCTTTTGTCAAGAAAAATTCACTACAGTGGTTTGTTCTCACGCAGTTTTCTTGGTCAAATAATGATTATTGACGTCCAAGTTTTCCACAGCTGTAACTGTTTGTTATTAAAGGTAGTCTGGCTACCGAATAGCGAAATCTTTCTTTTTAATCATTCCTCTTACAAATTCTGACCGATCTGTCTTGACTTTCACACTGTCTAGTCTGACTGTCGACTAGATGGTCCTTTTTATTTAATTCAAGCATTTTTCTTATATATTCTGTTCGATCTGCGATGTTTTGAATTTGACAATGAAAGCCGCTATCTACTCGGTCTGTATATGTCTCTATCATAAAGAGGCAGGGGCCAGTTTCGTATTGTGGCCCGGTACATTTTTAAATAAAATAGGTAAATGCGTTTTAAGGTATCCGATCCGCAAATAAGAAAGTTCTATATAACGGTACTATTGAAATATATCAAATATTGATACCTGGTAAGCTCATATGATATTGGTATCATTTGAAAGTGTATTGTCTACTGAACAAATAAACATGACAAAAATATTTTAGAATATTTAATTTTTTACTTTATAGTTTTTAATGATACTTCAACAGAAATTCAGTTATTACAGTGTAAGTTTTAACATTTTGCAGTAAAAAACAAACAAACAAAAAACATGACTGTAGTCATTCGTGCATTTTATTCATGGTCATCTCATTTGCTAGCTCTAATTCTTGTTCAGCTGACACAGCTCTTTCAAACGATACCAAGAAACATGGGGTCGCCAGGCATCCAAAAATTATCTATTTGTGGATCGGATACCTTAGTCATTCGTATTCATTTGGTTATTTATGATGTTTATAGAATTAAGGGTTCCTGCGGACGATTTATTATTGTGTAAAATAAATGAATGCTTTAATTGATTTTCCTAGCTCCGTGTAGACGGGCGGGTCTAAAATTTTACATGAGGTAACGGAAGTCAGACGAAATGGAAAGGTTCAGCTTAAATTTGCGGAAAAAGTAAACGGTTATGAGACACTTCTCTTCTCACAATTAATTTTGTCTGGTCACACGCTTTAAAAATATACATAAGTTTTAGGCCAGTCATTTGCAAATAATATGGTACAGATCGCGCAAGGTGTGCATTCAAACTACCCTTAGCGATTACTTCCCCTTACGGTAAATTACATGAAAGCCAGGGAAGGTAACCGGTGTGCGTTTTGGGTCATTTTGCCTCAAAAACCACAGTTTTACTCGTTTTTATCATAGAAACAACAGAATTGCAGGCTGAAAATATCATATGATGAAGTGCTAAGCATATGCAATACATCTGCTCTACACTTCACTGGTATTAACGCAGATTTGTGATTTTTTTTATGCCCGTCCGTCCGTACGTCCAGAATTCTTGTGTGTTTACCTCATACCACATTATTATTCTGATTTTCTTTAAACTTTAACAGATCAACAAGCTAGATGTGTAGTTGACCAAAAAGGAAGTTTTTTCTGTGACTATTTTTATCACAGTTATGGTCCTTTGATAGTTTTTGCTATATGGAATACAGAGAAAAATCTTGTGTATCCAACTCGTCCAACACTATTAGCCTAATTTGCTTCAAACTTTCACAGCTGAACAAACTTTTACAGATTTACAAATATGATATGTAGTTGATCATTAAGGAAGGACTTTTATCTGTGACTATTTTACCACAGTTATGGCTCATTGATAGTTTTTACTATAGGAAATAAGGAGAAACATCTTGTGTGTTCATCTCCTCCCACACTATTAGCCTGATTTGCTTCAAATTTTCACAGCTGAACAAGCTTGACGAGAAGATTTCTGATATTTGAAGAAATGATATGTAGCTGAAATGGTGAGACACAGAATCAAAATCTGACAATTTTACTGCATTCAGAGGTTTTAAATCATTTGATTGTTCTTCATTTTTTATCATTTGAAATTGACTTTTATTCAGAGTAGTGTGGAATTTTGTGGACAGAATCGCTGCGGATGCTGCCTGTATGGCTGATGGTGCAAGACTGGTTCGAGTTCTGACATTAGCGAAAATGCAAGCGCTGGTGACTCTCTTTACTACATGTCCAGGTGGGAATGAATAGTTTAAACTGTGACGTATTGAATGATTTGTCGCTCCGCCTGAATAAAATCTTTGTTTGGAGTTCAGATGCGAAGGAATTAGAGCAGGTTCGGGTATTAATGGACACTTAAGGCTATTCTTATGTTTCCTTCTCAACGAAATTGAAGTGCGTTATAGACAAGTATACACCCCTGCCGTCGGTATTTAGTGGACAGCAACGCTGAAAGCACAACCGTTATCAATATGTTAGAATCTAACTTAGATGAAACGTAGGTCATAATATTGGAGGCATTTAGTGAACAGGTAGGCTGTTAATGGACACCTTGGAGGGTATTAATGAATACTTTTGGATTTAAAACAACATAAATAACCCTTTAAACTGCAAAAAGTAATTGTTAGACTAACGCATACAATTCAATTCGATCGTATACAATAGATCAAAAATGCGAAAAAAGGTACCATCCCTCAAATTAAAAATAAATGAAATAAATATATTTCTCTGTAAATGACGCCGTTTCCGGATGTTTTCGAATTGGTATCTGAATATACCCTTTCTCTTCTTTGAGATAATTGTCATCTGTGAATATCAAACATCTTAAGTTACTCAAAACCTCACGACCAGAGTCAACTGATAAAGTAACATATCCACATTAACTGTATGGCTACATGTCATACCCAATAAGAACAAAAAATCCCTACAAATTAAATGAGCATTGTATACTTCTTAGCAATGTTACATTCTTTAAGCAATGCATTCAACCTCCATAACCATGACTGTTATACGAGTAACCAACTGCTTACAAGTCCTTTAGAGGAATATTTTGGGCAATATTATAAAACGATAAGCAATAGTTTTCACAGACACGGCGTTAAAAGACCATAAACGTTTAAAGTACAGGAGATCACACCTGTTTCATTATTCACCTTGTTGACAGTAAACTCTTTGGTATGACGCCTGCTGCAGAGACATGGACCTATTGGTTGTATCAGTAGCATGTTGCAATGTAGTGTTTACGTGCTGACGATAAAGCTAAAACTTAAAGCAATGAGCAGTTCTACTTGCTAGTTCTGAGTGAATACTTCTGGGTGAATTTCCACAGCCTCAGAGAAAAAGTTTTCTGTTTGAAGCTTACAATTGGTTTAATATATTTCATTTAAACCAGTTTCTGTAAATCTAACTTACATTGTTCATAAAAATACTCAAGTATGAAAAGATCACACATGTATCACGATTCGAATGCATATTTTCCATTTCGTTTCTTGTTATCATTTCACTAATACCCGACACATCAAAAATGTTGTCGGGTAGTAGTGAATCATTCACAGTTAGAACACGGCTGCAGATTTCTCGTGAATATGTTTCAAAACGTACGGATAATGTGTCTATTTTTAGCTCACATGAGCACGAAGTGCTCAAAGGTGAGCTTTAGTGATCGCCCTGTGTCCGTCGTCCGTCGTCCGTCCGTCCGTCGTCAATAATTTGACTGTTAACATTCTAGAGGTCACATGTTTGGCCCAATCTTAATTAAACTTGGTCAGAATGTTACCCTCAATAAGTCTTGGACGAGTTCGATATTGGGTCATCTGGGGTCAAAAACTAGGTCACCAGGTCAAGTCAAAGGAAAAGCTTGTTAACACTCTAGAGGTCACATTTTTTGGCCCAATCTTAATGAAACTTAGTGTTACTCTTAATAATGTCTTGGACGAGTTCGATATTGGGTATTCTGGGTTCAAAAACTAGGTCACCAGGTCAAATTAAAGGAAAAGCTTGTTAACACTCTAGAGGTCGCAATTTGGCCCAATCTTAATGAAACTTGACCAGAGTATTATCCTCAATAAAGTCTTGGACGAGTTCGATATTGGGTCATCTGGGGTCAAAAACTAGGTCACCAGGTCAAATCAAATGAAAAGCTTTTTAACACTGTAGAGGCCGCATTTATGACTGTATCTTCATGAATCTTAGTCAGAATGTTAATATTGATGATCGTAAGGTCCAGTTTGAATCTGGGTCATGTAGGCTCAAAAACTAGGTCACCAGGTTAAATCAAATGAAAAGCTAGTTTACACTGTAGAGGCCACATTTATGACCATATTTTAATGAAACTTGATCAAAATGTTAATCTTGATGATCTATAGCTTAAATTTGAACCTGGGTTAGGTGGGGTCAAAAACTAGGTCACCATGTCAGATTAAAGGAAAAGCTTATTAACACTCTAGAGGCCACATTTATGACTGTATCTTCATGAAACTTAGTCAGAATGTTAAACTTGATGATCTTTAAAGTAAGTTCGAATTTGGTTATGTCGGGTCAAAAACTAGGTCACCAGGTCAAATCAAAGGAAAAGATAGTTAACACTTAAGAGACCACATTTATGACCATATCAAATTGAAACTTGGTCAGAATGTTAATCTTGATGATCTTTAGGTCTAGTTTAAATCGGGGTCAGGTGGGGTCAAAAACTAGGTCACTAGGTCATATCAGAGGAAAAGCTTTGTTAACACTCTAGATGCCACATTTATGACTGTGGCTTCATGAAACTTAGTCAGAATGTTAAACTTGATGATCTTTAGGTCAGTTTCGAATCTGGGTCATGTCGGGTCAAAAACTAGGTCACGGGTTCAAATCAAAGGAATAGCTATTTAACACTTTAGAGGCCACATTTATGACCATATCTTATGAAACTTGGTCATAATGTTAATCTTGATGATCTTTAGGTCAATAGGTCAGGTGAGCGATACAGGGCCTTCATGGCCCTCTTGTTTGTGGTAGATTCTATATAATCCCCGATTTTTAGAGAAAATTGGCAATGACAAAACTTACACCACCGCTCATGATTTCTTAGCTGTAGTACTTATTTAATTTGGAAAGAATATTTTGTAAAATAAACTAAACATTTTTTACAGTAGACGTTCTATTTTTTCCATAAAAGTGCAAAGACTGTTTGGTTATCTTTTAGTGCAGGAATAAGAAGGAATTAAACAAATATTTAAGGGGACGCATACTTTGAAATTAGAAAAAGTGGGTGGGGTATGATAAAATTTACCTGCAAAAAAGTACAAGGTTTTGGTACATGAAATGGATACTGTTTCAACTGTTATAAGTACACAAAGGATTGCTCACAAAAATAAAATGAGAAAACTGAAAGAAGAAAGTTATTGTTGAATTACATAAGACTTATTGTGTACATTCAAAGTCAACAATTAAGACTTTTTGGTGCGAAAATAATAGTGCTTCACCTTGTCCAAACATTTATCAGTGTCCTACAGATTCTAATTTAAAGAAAGAATGTGAAATATGGTCACTGTCTTGCTTTTCATTTCGCATATGTAAGCTAAAACACATTATTTAGTTTGTTTACAAAGTAGTGCATAAGAAAAGATACGGTGGTCAAGGAATGCCACATTCCAAAACTAAAAGAATATATTCCCCTTAATACATTAAACATTTATCGTTACAGAAGTCTAGTGGCTTACAATAAGAGCCTAGAAATGTTGCCATTATTAATTTTTAACTTGGTATTCATGAACTACAATGCACTTAAATATCAAAACACATTCAACAAACTTTTGAAAATGTATTGTCTTAAAAATCCCTAAAATAAGGTATGAAATTTGGTTGAGAGGTCCAATCAATGTGTATATGTGCAAAAGTAGCATTCTAATCTTGTTCACAAAAGTTACTAATACACAGCAGGCATGTCAATGATCAAAACTGGACGAATATACAGTTATCCTCACTTTAATGTCATTTATAATTTGTCCTTGAATTCTCCACCATACTTTTCATAACTCTGTTTGCACGAGTTGCACGAGAATGCTGTCATTCACGTAAAAAAATGGGGTCAAATAAGTTGTAAATGCAATATCATCTGAACGTAATTAATGGATTATGCAGTTCAAGATAAACTTTATCTCATAACGTAACGAACATGTATAATGTTGTAACAACAACTTTACTTACACTGATTTAAGTAGCAGTCGGTTTATAAGTGACTTTATTGATTCATTTTGTGTTTTGTTATTGTTGTCAAAAAGTATAACGGAAGTGCCTCACAACTGAAGCGGAAACCAGTTTGATGCGCAAAGTAGTCCAATGTAAGTAATATTTTTTGACAAATGTCCACAGAAATTAATAATTTTCTAATATTAAAGACGAATATCTGAATAGGATTCATTTTTTGATGTGAAATTATAATCATCGACATGTTTTTTTAAAAATCGTACACGTGCTGACACCTAAGTTGTCTCCCGTTGTTTATTAGAGTTACCTATCGTCCGGTGCAGTAATACATTTGCAGTGAATCGCCGAGAAGTCGTGGGAAAATTAAAAACCATGTAAATAAACTAAAATTAACCACCTTTTCAAGATGAATTTCAAGTGATCGCCATTATGCATTTAACCCGCCTGACCTGTGTAGCATCTTAGATATCTGTTCTAAGGTATTCATTGTGTAGAATGTCATGTTATGCCCTTGCAATGCTAATCCCACTCTGATTTTTTTTGTTTACATTTTTATCAATGAGAAATATGGCGTCCATCCCGAGCTGAAATGACGTGGCGTTAAATTTTTACATGTTTAAGCAAACCTGGTGTGTTAGAAAGAAAATCTCATCCCTTCAACATTATTTGGAACACTGTTATTGTAAAAAACCTGTTTTTTCCTTATACAAAAGCTTAATATTTTGTGTTGAATGTACTTTCACAAAGACCTCTGTTTTCCTTTTACATTCATAGTACCACATCCTTATCCACAAAATACTGAATATTACAGGTGTCCATCAGTATTATATCAGTTTAGGAATATGTTTTTTATTTTCCCACCATCGATTTCTTGAATATGCACCCCTTCCGTATTTCTGTATGAACTGTGAATGTAGCAATATGCGTCCCCTTAAATGAGACATATCGTGTTCACTAATTGCCAACGGTTCACGAATATACGAACCCACAGCCCAAGTGATGTAATAATACACATCTGAATGACAAACAATGATTTTATTCAAGAGCAAATCACTAAATGAGATATATTATTTCAATTCTAACACGTTACCAAGGATTTACATCCTTGACGACATCCATCAAATATTTGCCTGTTTTCTTTCGGTATCTTTTCCTGCGCAACGCTATGCCGTGGGTTGTTACCGACTCCGGTATATACCGGATTTGAACGAAAAGTATCTTAAATGTATATACATGTATTTTGTAACCATGGTGATACTAACCCTAACCTTTAGTCAGTATGTTATTCATATTATACACTAAATGCGTGCGGACATGCAAACATTTGCGTATTTCTGCCGTGCGCTCCAATTGATAATCACTTCCGGGCATGCGCAGAACGGCTGCACCAGATCTGTAATGAGAAACATCTTATGCTGTTTGACGCTATGACATAATAATTGTGACGTCATAAAAATGAATTGTTGAAAATTAACACACAAATTTCAGTCTTCTTTGTTTCATAGGAAAATGAATCGAGTCGTGTTAGAATAACGAAGAACAAATACGAGTATGTAATCGTTAGGCATATGGTAGGTTCTAATCTTTAATAATTTTTGTTCAATTTTATTAGCAAACGTAATCTCTCGGCCACGGAGGCCCCAGTATAGACAAGCAATTTATGGGGGCAGTACAATTGTTCTTCTTACTTCGTTTTGTTTTAACTTTGTATTGCTTTCTTTAGGTTACAATCATTCAGGTAACTACTGGATTGACGGTAGTAATATTAACGCTACGGACGTGTATGACATTACACAGTGGACGACATCTGATGGTGAACCATTGCCGACAACTAACCAATTCTGGGCTCCTGACTGGCCGCTGGATACGGAGATACATCACTGTGTGGCCCTTTGGTCAGATAGCGGCGACGGGTGGGTTTACCAATGGGTTAACCCTCCTTGTTTTCACCCTTGTTACTATATTTGTGAAAAATGAGAAACAGCCTGTGACGTTTTACAAAATAAGATTACTAGCATATGATGGGAAATGTTGTTTTTGTAAAGACGTTTTCATAGATTTTATACCATCGATCAATTTATAAAATAAAACACTGTTTGACATTGTTCTATTGTGCGTGTGTGTAAATGCCGTTTTCTAAAAAAAATGTATTTCATGACCTTCTCTACGGTCTTTTAAATGAATTGTGTTTCTCTGCATGTTGCATATTTTTTCTCATTCTTTACACATGTTCGTAAAATATGCAAAATGTTTTTAAGCAGTACATTTTCCGTTGTCTGTGGAGTCATTTCTGTGCATTTGTTAAGGATACATTAATATACGTACCATTCACCCTACTCAGCGCTTTGCGTTTAATAATTAATTGCTATTTTAGTGCTTTATACGGGTATTAACTACATGGAAACTTCATGAAAATCCACGAATCGCACTTTGCATGAAGTCCCAATGTGGTTATACCCGTAAAAACGCAAGCGCGATTCTTGGATGATTTGCATGAAGTCCCAATGTCGTTTTTACCCGTTTAAACGCACAGAAATAGTATTCAGTTCTTGTAATTACATTGTTAAGGTAGCTTGCTACAAAAACAAGTTATTTGCATTCCATGAGTATAAGAGAATTTTCACGGTACGGACTTGGTCACGTGAGGGGAGAATATGTGTCAGGCAGCCGGTTAGCTCAGTCGGTAGAGCACTCGCCCTGTAAGCGAGGGGTCCCGGGTTCGATCCCCGGACCGATTGCACATTTTTCTCACCCCGTGACATTTGGCGCCCAACATGGGACCATGGCATGCTTGCTTGGTCAGTCTTACGACGCTTGCAATATTATGTACATCCGGAATTCGAGGACGAATTTCCAATTTGTGGGGTTGTATGTCACGGTACGGACTTGGTCACGTGACGGGAGAATATGTGTCAGGCAGCCGGTTAGCTCAGTCGGTAAGCTCAGTTGGTAGAGCACTCGCCCTGTAAGCGAGGGGTTCCTGGTTCGAGCCACGGACTGACTGCACATTTGTGTCACCCTGTGACAGAATCAAAATTAATGTCGGGATATCGATCTTTTCAGCATCTAAATTGAACAACCAAAAACGACCTGCCAACGTTCAATTGTAATTCTCCTTCCGACAATAATACAGTTCCTGGTTTTTATTCAAAATATCATCAAATCAAGTAACATACAGATGTGTCGATTCTGTTTTGATCTTTACCGTCAGAAAAATGGTTTAATTTGATCTAGGACTGGTTTCGTAACAGGAAAGATTGCTCAGTTTGATCGTTGACAGGTTTTATAACGGAAAAGATTGCACAGTCGATCAACTGGTTTTATAACGGGGAAGTGTGTGTGTGTGTGTGTGTGTGTGTGTGTGTGTGTGTGTGTGTGTGTGTTCGGGTTTAACGTCTTTTTCAACAATTTTTCAGTCATATAAACGACGGTGTCTACTTGTAGCAGTGAGCACAATGCCCAACTTTATAGTGCTGCCTCACTGGAATAGCAAGCCGTAGACACGTGGCATGATACCCCACCCAGTCACATTATACTGACACCGGGCTGACCAGTCCTAGCACTATCCCCTTAATGCTGAGCGCCAAGCGATTTCACAGTCTGGTCCAGGGCTGGTTTCACAATGAGGAAATATCCGGCTCAAGGTTAACTGTTTAAGCAGAGTGTTACCGCAAAACAGTTATCTGAGAGCAAGATATTTTCATCCACAGCTTCAACTTGTGATATACTATTTTTTCTTGTATGCCTTATCCTGTAACATTCAATATGCCGTTTGATATTTTAAGAAGTTAGTATTATAATAGAAAAAGATACCTTTTTACATAAATTTGGTTCAAGTCTAGAGGGAATCTATCGTAAAAAAGAACAGTAACTGTGTCTTCCTGTAAATACATTTCAATTAAATACATATGCATAAATACTGATATGGCATGTGAGTAAATGCACATTATTAAATTTTATTATTACATCAGAAACATTGAACAATTTTACTGCAATTTTACTGCAATGATATGGTTGGGGGCTAGTTGTTGAAATCATGCCAAAACGGTAAACGGCATTCTTGTCCAGCAGGCTTAAATATCCAAGTTAAAAACCGGAATATACCTGTTTCAAAAAGAGCTCTCATCTGCCGATGCCATGTAATGTTCCTGCTCAGAAGCTTGTATGACATTTTGGTGGAAATCAACCATAGTTTTCTATTTATTTAGTACTTCAACATATTTTGATATTTGTTTTTTGTTCGATTTTCTTTGCCTGTAATTTAATGAAGAATAATTATCTCTACAGAAGTGTTTATTAACTTTTTCAAACTGTTAATTTATAAATCTTTACCTGTGTTCTATTATACAATTTTCAAAGCAAATGACGTCATCGCCCACCCCACCATGATACAGAGACTATTTATAATATACTTGAGGACTGCTTCATGGCAGAGTAAATACGTCTTTCTTTGCTTAATCTTATTAAAATCGACGTTTGAGCTTTGTAGTAAGGACACCTGTAAATATGACATAAAAATATCCGATCCACAAATAAGCAAGTTTATAAAACAGTGCTACTCATATATCAAATTATGATTGATGCCTGGTTAGCTCATATAATTTTGGTATCATTTGAAAGTGTATTGTCTACTGTAAAAGAAATTACAAATTACATGATTGTTTTGAAAGTCAACATTCTGTCAGCATCAACAATATACCTCACCTAAATAAAACTTCATCATGCCTGTCTCTCATCCATCATAGTAAAAATAGCATGCCATACGTGCAAAAAAAAGCCAAAGAATTATGCTGTTTTTGAATTTAAACACTAAATCATGACTCCATCCATTATCCATAGCACAGATTGTATATGTAATTCTTGTTACGATTTGATTAAGTTATCTCCCTTCTTGTACTAAGACATTTTTATCGATTGGCAGCAAATTAGTTTCTCAGTAAGGTAGAAAGGAAATATTGTTCATCCGTCTGTTTGTCTGTCTGTCTGTCTGTCTGACTGCGCGCTTTCAATATTTTATGTTTGCTCAACATGTTTTAATCTTCCATGTTGTGTTTGAAACAATTTACGTAATAAAACATATCAAGGTCAGGATTATAATGGCTGTATTAATATTAAAGTGACGATCATAATTTTGGTATAACGTAACTTAGTTTTCCGTATGAGTAAGTAGAGAGTGCAAGAACATAAATTCTTGGACAATTAATTAAATTTTGTTCTTTAAACTTGTATGGAAACTACTTAAGGGAATTTAATGAAACTTGTTTAAAGTTCCATAAGGCTTTAAATTTCATGTTAAAACACATGAAACTGTTGTCCAGTTAGATGTTATATATAAATATATAGATACGTCAACGCTGCTTAGTGATGACGGGCCGCTGTATTTGACGACGTCCGCGTATAGTCAGGGAGAACGTTCCTTAGATGACGTCGCAGTGTGTTCCGTCTGGTGAACAGAATGGTCGGGTAGCTGATTCTAATGTTAAATGCAACAAAATGTGTGCAATTTATAAGATAATCTTATTTCCAAATGGAAAGGAAATATAATGTAAATATAAGAAATGAAACTTATTTTTTTGTGTTCATGCGACTGAATAGAATTGGATTTGCCGATCGTATTCTGTTGTTCATTTCGCATGTACACCGAAAAAAAAAATCTTTTCTTAATTGCTTGTACAGTTCATTCAGTGCACATGGACTTATACAGATAACAGAGACATAAAGGGAGGTAATAAAACAATTGATTCAGTAAAACTTTCTGCTAGGTTATTATCAATACTCAGACTTTTTATATATATTAGAGAAAACAATTATCGAAAATAAGATTAAGCAAGAAATTGAAATAGTTTGTGTTCCTAACAAAACAAATGTGTCTGAGCCGTATTATAGAGAAAAAAACATTATGGGTCTTTAATGACAGAAAACAATGACAAAAAAAACCAATACGCAAACCCCTGTCTTGAATAGGAAACATAGATAAAATGAAATAAAAAGAAGTCATACTGTGACAAAATATTGACCGGAAAGCTTCGAGGGGGTGTATGGGAAACTTTGGTATAACTTGTTTCGTTTAAGAACACGCAAACAGATATATATTTGACACAGCTATATAAAAATGGCGAAGCGTTTTCTAACGATAAGTTTTGCTTTTCTCGTAATAATGGTATTGTTGACGGTATTAATGAAAGGTAAGAATTGTATTTCTTTGATATAATAAATCCGAAGAAAGAAACAGGGTTTTAAAGAGTCTAATTTTGAAAGACCATAATAAAAATATTAGATGGGGCTTCTGTTAGTATTATATCTCTGTATAAAAGTCAGGTAAGGGCTTATGAGTATTTGTTACGCATCACCTTTAAATTACATGAGAATAATAGCTGAAATTGTGTCAGAAAGTTGTTACTTTTAATCTTAGCTGAACAGTTTTGTCACTCTGTGCCACTTTGGAAATATTACCAGTATATAGTTACAGACGTGGCAAGGTGAGCGGACGGGAGATCAAACTGTCTGATTTTTTATGCCATCTTTTATAATGGAATAAAGATGAAGAAACTTTGAAGTCAAACTTTGAAGTTGAGTTTGTGTTCAGTGATATTTCCAGGAATCGGACTATCGGTATCTTGAACACTTGGGTTATTAACAAAAGTTATGTAGCCTATCAGTTTTATTTAAGACAAAGTCATTATCTGGACTGTACAAAATTGGCAAACTAGAATTTTATTTGAACAAGTTTACCTTCATTAATATACCGAAAATCAGTGAAATTTTCCATCTTTAATCTGTTTTTTGACTTCAGACAAAATCGCGGTAGCCCAGATTTTGTCAGGTTTCGCAACATTGATGACGGGGATTACCAACTATAGAAGCACTTCCGGTGCGCTTAGCGAATTTACCGCAATGGGCGTTACTGTATGCGCAAGGGAGTGCAGCTTGACGTCCGACTGCGAGTCTTTTTTCTACAACACGCAAGACAAATTGTGCCAGCTTCACGATATTGTGTTCGGGAACAATGGACCAAATCTAACTTACGTAAGTCAAACGTACTATTACAGAATGAACGCACGTAAGTTTATAAAAGTTTAATAAAATTTATAAGATCCTCTGGAAGCATATAAGCAACGAAGCAAATAATAGCAGATTTGGTTAGACCTAGTCTGGTAATAAGAGGTAATGAAATGCAAAAGCCTCTTCATGCCCTCTAGCACCGACTTAAGAGAAAAGAGGAAATCGTGAAACATCGGGTATTTCCGTATCTTCCGTATAATGCGCTATTGCGTAGCATAAAGGCCAAGGTCATCACATACAGAAATATTTATTGGGCTTTCCGATCCCAGAGGATTATAAATTACTTCTAAACTAAAAATTCTGAGCCCAGGTAAGTGTGCAGATGACCCGTTCTTAACTTAAGTGAGCTTTTAAACGCTAAAAATAACTATGGATTTAGAGAAGGCAAAAACAAGGGCAACGATTCAATAGAAATAGTCATGTTACAAGACCGCACGCTTCCCAAAACAAAACTCTATAGCACTGTATGCATGGATGTGTAAATAATTGACATTTAGGCAACTAAATGTGTGTCTATGGACAACGGTGCCTCAACTTCCTGTCACAGTACGGCCATGTGTTACATGATGACAATTCAGGACTAGGTAACCTTTCATACTACATTCGGTGGGGTGGAAGTGTGTGTGTGGGGGGGGGGGGGGGGGTATGAATGCTATATAACAATATAACATTATCAAGAAATACAAGATAACAAGATAAAATAAAATGAAAGAGAATTTTTTTCATGAGGAAAGGGAAGGGGGTTCCAAATCTGAAAGAAAACCACCGGTGCACAACTTCACGTGTTGAACAATATTCCTTACAAAGGCAGGTCTTGCTGAGTGAACTACCAAAAAAAAAATCCCCTATTCTGATGTCTGAAGACTCCAGGTCAAATACTTTTTGAAATTTACACGACACAAATTTGGACGGACGGACGGACATCAGGACGGACGGACAGACGTACGGATAAGGGTATATCAACGTGCGGCAAGAAAACTTTAGAGGGCATAAAACACAAAGAAAAGCAAAATAAGGAGACAAAAAGGACAAAACAAACAAATAAATGTACTCAACCTGTAACAGTCAGTGGCAAACACACCTTTGGGAAGTCTTCAGAATGCATCAGGTAAATTAATAACGTGCAGGTTATCTACGAAACCCAAAATAAAATTAAATCTCTTGGTTTTATTGTTCTGAATATGCGGAGTTCTTTATCCTTGAAAACTTCAAATTCAGACAAGTCCAAATTTAGCAAAAGCTTGAAAGTGGGTACACATATAGGTATACGGCTCGAGATAGTCTAAATCTTGGACTTTTCCATTTAGATAGACATGGATCTGGGAAGTAAGTTCTCTATTTGTGTTAGTCAAAACAGTCTATTCCATAAGCTACTTATAAACTACGTCTTATAAAAACAATATAATGAATATTAAAATACAAATTTCAGTTGTTCTTTTACAATTAATCCTCAATCTTAATATGACATATTGTCAAACTTAAGAAATAATGTCTTTTTAAGTTATGTTTGAATCTAAAATGATTTCAGTCTTATATATTTTCAGTGGTACCAACGTTCACCTGCCCATTAGCACCGCCTGGTGTTAATTACAATGTAGTTTTGTTGCAAGATAACACGGTTTTTACGTACAGGTATTTATGGAATTATGTCTATTCGTCCACACGATCTACTTTTTTTCACTTCATCTGAGCACCTATTTACTTCTAAAATATTTGTTTTTGTCTGTTTCGTAGCAAACATTTTGCAAAGCAATCTTCAGTCACGCGCTGTATTCTGTACCATTACATTAGTTACTCGTATACCTTTTTTATGTCACACGCCTCCCCATTTTACTTTATATATATATATTTGTTGGGAAGGGCACTTAGATATTAGCCCTTGTCCATACATCTGTCCGTCCGAATCATGAAACATGTTACTCGGCATGTGAAGTTGTACAGCTGGCCTTTTGAGATTATTAGTGAGACCAGAGTTAAATCCCTTCGCAGTAAAAATATGTAGGAAAGGCCTAAAAGTTTCTGTCGCAGATATCTCAAAAGTCTTTGACCACATTAAAGGCCTGTTATTCAGCATGCGTTTTGGGTTTTGTTTGGGATTTTGCGTAGCCGGACTGGAGTTAGGCTCTTGACTTGGGTTTTGCGATAAGATTTGCAGAAGCCAAATGGAATAACATTTTATACACACAACAACCTTAAATCACATAAATCACATGCTAAAACTATTTAAGTTTCTTTGTATATTAACCACTGTTTCATTTTGTATTAGCCACGGTTAAGCACTGTTGTTAACAATCATTTGATGGGAGTATTGGCTAATTGATCTGAAACGTGTGCAAAATGTAGTTTATATTTGTTTAATGTTTATGTTTCGATACAGAAACACAAGTAACCAGCTGCTATAGAATATTTGTCTGTATAACCATGCATAAGATCCTTTTGTCAAGACAAATTCACTGCTGTGTTTTGTTCTCACGCAGTTTTCTTGTTCAAATAATGATTATTAACGTCCAAGTTTTCCATAGCTGTTACTGTTTTTTTTATTGAAGGTAGTCTGGCTACCGACTAGTCTAAGATAATCTTTTTTTTTATTTTTTAATCATTGCTCTTGCATATTTTGACCGATCTGTCTTGGCTTTGACCATCTAGTCTGGCTGCCGACTAGATAAATCTTTTTTTATTTTCTAATAATTTTCTAACCTATCCGTCTTGGCTTTCCCATGTTTTGAATCTGACTGGTTTTAAACTACACTGCAACCCCTATCTACTTGGTCTGTATATCTCTCTATGTATAAACAGGGTCAAGTCTATCAACCATTTTGATATATTTGAAGAAATGATATGTAGCTGAAATTGTGAGGCACAAAATCTGACAAATTTTACTGCTTTCAGAGGTCTAAATCATCTGATTGTTCTTCATTTTTCATAATCTGAAATTGACTTTTATTCAGAGTAGTGTGGGATTATGTGGAAAGATTTGCTGCAGATGCTGCCTGTATGGCTGATGGTGCGAGACTAGTTAAAGTCCTGACATTAGCGAAAATGCAAGCACTAGTGACTCTCTTCACTACATGCCCAGGTGGGAATGAATACTTTAAACTGTGGCGTATTGAATGATTCATTAATAGATTTAGAATTCTCGGGAAAAAAGTAAATTGCTTTAAAAAGACTAAATAATGTTTTAATTTTCGAAATGTTTACTGTTAATCTACTTTTTAAGATTTAAAGCATTGTCTCGTTTTTTCGCTGAAAACTCGTTTCAAGAAACAAACAGTTAGCGGCTACGAGGTCACCGTGTCCAATCGTTACCTTGGAATTAGTACTGATTCTTAACGTATACAATTATACTGGTTGTAATAAAAAAAGCGTTGCACACTGTGGACATACCATAGGGTTCCGTGCTCAATGAAGGTTTACATCAGCTCGTCAGCACAGTAGAATGATTTATTACGTCTGTTACACTGGAGAATCTTGTCTTTGTGTCTTTTCATATGTCTCTTCAGGTTTGATTTTGTAGAGCATGTTTGATAACATATGTAGCACGAAGCCATAATAATGAAAGGATAATGCAACGACTCATCCTTTTTCTTTGCTTACATTTAGAACTCCTATAGTTCCGGTAATTATAACCCTGCCATGGAGGTATCACTCATTTTTTCAATTCACCTCCAAAAAGAGGTGGAGCTAGTGTTTGCATGCCGTGATTTTTGAGAGAATGACTTGCAAAGCAGTGGTATAATAATTTATATTTTTTTGACAAATTAAATTATTTCTGCTAAAGAATTGCTAATCCTGTTATTCTTCAGTTTAGATATTGTCGATTTTTACTACTGAATAAAGTTCGTAGCGAAAAGTCTGTGATTGTCGTCAAGGACCCAAAAGCCTTTGCCTTACTTTTAGTCTGAAAAAGGAAAATTTACATACTAGTCTAAAGGAGGTAAAATCACAAGGGTGAGAACCATCTAAGAATAGTCACGTAACTGGGGGCCACTGGTAACTACGTGACTGATCCGGATTTTCAAAGTAACGATTGGACAAGGTGGACGTGTTCTCAACTCTTTCCAAATATGATAATGCTATGCAGTAATATATCTGTTTTTTGTTGTTGTTTTTTTGAAAATGTCACGTGGTCTTAATTGTAAAGTTCGTAAATGTCTTATTTTCCTGTGTATTATTCACTCCAAAATGGTGTTTAGACACATAGTAAAGAATACAAGATTTAAAAAAAAATGAAAACGTGGTTATAGGTCGAGAAATATGGACGAGTTCTTCGGAGAAAATATCGCGCGACTTCAGGAGGGCAATATTGTTATTCCGCTAAAAACTAGTCCATTATTGGTTAATGCAATGCTAATATTTTATTTCTTGCGCATCGACTCTCATTTATATTACATAAACGGTACAAATTTCTGGTATAAAGAAAGTAAAATTGAAAATGTGTGACCATAATGGTAAGCAAGTGCCCAAAGTTTCAAAGTCATATATCAAACAGTTTAGACAAAATATGGAATGGTATGCGAAACTAAACTAATTTCTATGTCAAAAAGGGCCAAAAGCTGAACTAAAGTCCTTGTTCTAGTTATGTAGTATTGCCTACATATGTAGATTATGATGGTAAACAAGTGGTCAAAGTTTCAAAGCCATATGACAAACAGGTTAGGCAAAAATAAGGAATGGTATGAAAAACTTAACTGATTTCCAAATCCGAAAAGGTCCATAATTCAGCCAAAATAGTTGACATAGTTATGTACTCCTGCCTACAGATAGAAATCATGACGATAAACAAGTGTTCAAAGTTTCAAAGCTACATGTCAAATAGTTTTGACAAAACGTGGACTTGTTCGAAAACTGAACCAATTTCCAAGTCCAAAAAAGACCATAATTCAGCCAAAATAGTTGACAGAGTTATGTACTCTTGTCTACATAGAATAATTGTTCAAAGTTTCAAAGACACATATATGTCAAATAGTTCTGACAAAACATGGACTTGTACAAAAACTGTACCAATTTCCAAGTCCAAAAGGGCCTTAATTTAGCCAAAACAGTTGACAGAGTTCTGTTTTCTTGCCAACAGATAGAGACTGTTATAATAAACAAAAGATAAAAGTTTCAAAGCCATACGTCAAACACTTTACACAAAATGTGAACTGGTACGAAAAACTTAACAAAGATTGGAAAGTTAAAAGGGACCATAACTCGGCCAAAATCCTTGATGGAGTTATGTACTGTTGCCTAAAACTGGACATGGTACACACGTATTGGAAGTCTTCAAGCTTTATCTCAACAGACTTTGTCAAAATGTGGACTGGTACGAAAAACTTAACCAAGGTGGGACGCCGACGCCGACACCGACACCGACGCCGCGGTGAGTAGGATAGCTCTACTTATTCTTCGGATAGTCGAGCTCAAAAGAGTATTATAACTAATAAAGCAGTAAATTTTCTCCATATTTTCCGCATGCAAACGGCCTTCTAAGGGTTTTCTTTGCTGCAACACAGTACAGCACATCGTTTGGCGTTGAAGATGAATTGATCGTATGGGGCAATGGCATTTTTGATTGCCTCACACGCTACATAAATATGTTGTTCTTCTTACTTCGTTTGTTTTTGTTTCCAGGTTACAATCATTCAGGTAACTACTGGATTGACGGTAGTAATATGAACGCTACGGACGTGTATGACATTACACAGTGGACGACATCCGACGGTAAACCATTGCCGACAAATAACCAGTTCTGGGCACCGGACTGGCCGCGGAATACGCACTTTCGCCACTGTGTGGCACTTTGGTCAAATCTTTTGGAAGATTTCGTTGGAGGGTGGGTTTACCAGTGGGTTAACCCTCCTTGTGATTACCTTAATTACTATATTTGTGAAAAATGAGAAAAAGACTATGACATTTTATAAAATAACATAACTAGTATGCATTTACCAAATATATGATGTGAAAATGTTGTTTTTGTAAAAATAGAATTTATTTATACCATAAAGTCATGAAAGTGATATCTATCAAGTGTATCAATTTATAAATGTGTAAAATGTAAAGTAAAGTGTGTAAAAGCTGTTTTTTAAACATTTTGTATTTCATGACCTTCTCTATGGTCTTTTAAATGTATTATGTCTTTCTCTGCATGTTGTACAACTGTTCGTAAAATATGCAAAATGTTTTCAGTAGTACATTTTCCGTTGTCTTTTGGAGTCATTTCTGTTCATTCGTTATGGATACATTAATATACGTACCTTTCACCCTACTCAGCGCTTTGCGTTTAATAATTAATTGCTGCTTTAGTGCGTTTATACGGGTATAAACCATGGAAACTTCATGCAAGTCCACGAATCGCGCTTTGAATGAAGTCCCAATGTGGTTTATACTCTTTTAAACGGACGCAAAATAGAATTCAGTTCTTATTCCATAAGAGAATTGTCACGATACGGACATGGTCACGTGAGGGGAGAATATGTATCAGGCAGCCGGTTAGCTCAGTCGGTTGCTGAGTCTATGCTTGCAATATTATGTACCTCCTGATTTCGAGGACGAATTTCCAATTTGTGGGGGTGTATGTCACGGTACGGACTTGGTCACGTGACGGGAGAATATGTGTCAGGCTGCCGGTTAGCTCAGTCGGTAAGCCCAGTTGGTAGAGCACTCGCCCTGTACGCGAGGGGTCCCGGGTTCGTGCCCCGGACTGACTGCACATTTTTCTCACCCCGTGACAGAATCAAAATTAATGTCAGGATATCGATCTTTTCAACATCTAAATTGAACAGCCAAAAACGACCTGCCAACGTTCAGTTGTAATTCTCCTTCCGACAAAAATACAGTTCCTGGTTTTTCTTTAAAATAACATTAAATCCAGTAACATACAACTGTGTCGATTCTGTTTTGATCTTTACCGTCAGAAAAATGGTTTAATTTGATCTAGACAGGAAAGATTGCTCAGTTTGATCTTTGACAGGTTTCATACTGCACTACAATCACATAAGCAATTTGTATCGACAAAGCCCCTGCAACCCAGAGGCTAGCAGATAACAATATTTTCCGTAATGACGGAAAAACAAGGACTACTTTATAACGGGGAAGATTTCACAGTCTGATCCAGGGCTGGTTTCACAATGAGGAAATATCCGGCTCAAGGTTAACTGTTTAGGCAGAGTGTTACCGCAAAACAGTTACCCGAGAGAAAGATATTTTCATCCACAGCTTCAACTTGTGATATACTATTTTTCTTGTATGCCTTATCCGGTTACATTCAATATGCCGTTTGATATTTTAAGAAGTTAGTATTATAATTGAAAAAGATACCTTTTTACAAAAATGTGGTTCAAGTCTAGAGTGAATCTATCGTAAAAAGGAACAGTAACTGTGTCTTCCTGTAAATACATTTGAATTAAATACATATGCATAAATACTGATACGGCATGTGAGTAAATGCACATTATTAAATTTTATTATTACGTCAGGTCATAATGATAAAACATTGAACAATTTTACTGCAATGATATGGTTGGGGGCTAGTTGTTGCCAGGAAATCATTCCAAAACGGTAAACGGCATTCTTGTCCAGCAGGCTTAAATATCCAAGTTAAAAACCGGAATATACCTGTTTCAAAAAGAGCTCTCATCTGCCGATACCATGTAATGTGCCTGCTCAGAAGCATGTATGATATTTTGGGTGAAATCAACCATAGCTTTCTATTTATTTTGTACTTCAACATATTTTGATATTTGTTTTTTGTTCGATTTTCTTTGCCTGTAATTTAATGAAGAATAATTATCTCTACAGAAGTGTTTATTAACTTTTTCAAACTGTTAATTTATAACTCTTTACCTGTGGTCTATTATACAATTTTCAATGCAAACGACGTCATCGCCCACCCCACCATGATACAGAGACTATTTATAATATACTCGAGGACTGCTTGATGGCAGAGTAAATACGTCTTTCTTTGCTTTGCTTAATTTTTATTAAAATCGACGTTTGAGCTTTGTAGTAAGGACACCTGTAAATATGACATATAAATACCTTAAAGTAATCGATCCACAAATAAGCAAGTTTATAAAACAGTGCTTTTCATATATCAAATCATGATTGATGCCTGGTTAGCTCATATAATTTTGAAAGTGTATTGTCATCATTTGAAAATGTATTGTCTACTGTAAAAGAAATTATAAATTACATGATTGTATTGAAAGTCAACATTCTGTCAGCGATTGAAAGATTAAGTATCGCATCAACAATACACCTCACCTAAATGAAACTTCATTATGCCTGTCTCTCATCCATCATAGTAAAAACAGCATGCCATACGTGCAAAAAAGCGCCAAAGAATTATGCTGTTTTGAATTTAAACACTAAATCATGAATCCATCCATTATCCATAGCACAGATTGTATATGTTGTATATTTGATTAAATTATCTCATTTCTTGTACTTAGACATTTTTATCGATTGACAGCAAATTAGTTTCTCAGTAACTAACTACACGTCATAATTCAGCGAAGTTCCAAACTTAAATAAAGAAATTGTCTCACTTTTCACAAACTTTTCCCTCTCTCTGGAAAAAAAACCTTAAGTTTCTTTTGGCTGTATTGAATACATATTCGTGTCCCTATTACTGCGAAGGTAGAAAGGAAATATTGTTCATCCGTCTGTTTGCCTGTCTGTCTGTCTGACTGCGCGCTTTCAATATTTTATGTTTGCTCAACATGTTTTAGTCTCCCATGTTGTGTTTGAAACAATTTACGTAATAAAACATACCAAGGTCAGGGTTATAATGGCTGTATTAATATTAAAGTGAAGATCATAATTTTGGTATAACGTAACTTAGTTTTCCGTATGAGTAGGTAGAGAGTGCAAGAACATAAATTCTTGAACAATTAATTAAATTTTGTTCTTTAAACTTGCATGGAAACTACTAAGGGAATTTAATGAAACTTGTTTAAAGTTCCGTTAGGCTTTAAATTTCATGTTAAAACACTGTTGTCCAGTTAGATGTTATATATAAATATATACAGGAAAAGCGCGAAAGATACGTCAACGCTGCTTAGTGATAACGGGCCGCTGTTTTTGACGACGTCAGCGTATAGTCAGGGAGAACGTTCCTTAGATGACGCCGCAGTGTGTTCCGTCTGGTGAACAGAATGGTCGGGTAGCTGATTCTAATGTTAAATGCAACAAAATGTGTGCAATTTATAAGATAATCTTATTTCCAAATGGAAAGGAAATATAATGTAAATATAAGAAATGAAACTTATTTTTTTGTGTTCATGCGACAGAATAGGACTGGATTTGCCGATCGTATTCTGTTGTTCATTTCGCATGTACACCGAAAAATAATCATTTCTTAATTGCTTGTACAGTTCATTCAATATCGCACATAAACTTATACAGATAACAGAGACATAAAGGGAGGTAATAAAACAATTGATTCAGTAAAACTTTCTGCTAGGTTAATATCAATACTCAGACTTTTTATATATATTAGAGAAAACAATCATCGAAAATAAGATTTAGCAAGAAATTGAAATAGTTTGTGTTCCTAACAAAACAAATGTGTCTGAGCCGTATTATAGAAAAAAAACATTATGGGTCTTTAATAATAGAAAACAATGACAAAAAAAACCAATACGCAGACCCCTGTCTTGCTATCTAGGAGACATAGATAAAATGAAATAAAAAGAAGTCATACTGTGACAATATATTGACCGGAAAGCTTCGAGGGGGTGTATGGGAAACTTTGGTATAACTTGTTTCGTTTAAGAACACGCAAACAGATATATGTTTGACACAGCTATATAAAAATGGCGAAGCGTTTTCTAACGAAAAGTTTTGCTTTTCTCGTAATATCGGTATTGTTGACGGTATTAATGAAAGGTAAGAATTGTATTTCTTTGATATAATAAATCTGAAGAAAGAAATAGGGTTTTAAAGAGTCTAATTTTGAAAGACCATGATAAAAATATTAGATGGGGGCTTCTGTTAATATTATATCTCTGTATAAAAGTCAGGTAAGGGCTTGTGAATATTTGTTATGCATTAACTTTAAATTACATGAGAATAATACCTGAAATTGTGTCAGTAAATTGTAAATTTCAATCTTAGCTGAACAGTTTTGTCACTCTGTGCCACTTTGGAAATATTACCAGTATATAGTTACAGACGTGGCAAGGGGAGCGGACGGGATATCAAACTCTCTGATGTTTTATGCCATCGTTTATAATGGAATAAAGACGAAGAAACTTTGAAATCAAACTTTGAAGCTGAGTTTGTGTTTAGTGATATTTCCAGGAATGGACATACGGTATCTTGAACACTCGAGTTATTAACAAAAGTTATGTAGCCTATTAGTTTTATTTAAGACAAAGTCATTATCTGGACTGTACAAAATTGGCAAACTAGAATTATATTTGAACAAGTTTACCTTCATTGATATACCGAAAATCAGCGAAATTTTCCATCTTTAATCTGTTTTCTTGTAGCGTAATGGCCTTTAAAAGCCACATGGCACCAGTGTTACCAGACTTGTAAAACCTGTGGTAGAACTTTCACACACATATATAAGATCGAAGACACAATAGTTCGTTTCTGATGTTTATTTAATTTCAAGTATTTAAAGAAAGTCTTTTAGTACAAATAATTTTATTATCTCAGTGTCCATCTTTCAAATAATATTTAGCTACTATAAAATGTAAAGAACTAATTATGTATATTCAGAAGTTGTCTTTCATGAAATCTACATAACATATTTGGAAATTAACCTAACGAGGCATAATGGTATTTTTGACTAACGTTGGCAGAACCACGGTTGGTGGCTATGCCGCCTCGCCTCCCTGATTGTCTAGTACATAGACCTTTTATATGCACCGGCCAGACTGTTGATTACTAAATTAAGATATAGTTTTCCTGATGTTATGTCTTAACCTGCCCAGAGCTACGCTAACTTGTCAGTTATATATTTCAACAATTTTAAAAGGTCAAGAGTTTCCGGTGAAAGCCTTTAACTAATTTTGAATGAATATATACTCTCCAAGACATTGAATAATTTAGTCTTTTAAAACAATAGCCTAGCCCCCTTTTTGAAATTACATTATATTCTGACTACAGACAAGATCGCGGTAGCCCAGATTTTGTCAGGGTTCGCAACATTGATGACGGGGATTACCAACTATAGAAGCACTTCCGGTGCGTTTAGCGAATTTACCACAATGGGCGTTACTGTATGCGCAAGGGAGTGCAGCTTGACGTCCGATTGCGAGTCTTTTTTCTACAACACGCAAGACAAATTGTGCCAGCTTCACGATATTGTCTTCGAGAACAATGGACCAAATCTAACTTACGTCAGTCAAACGTACCATTACAGAATGAACGCACGTAAGTTTATAAAAGTTTAATAAAATTTATAAGATCCTCTGGGAACATATAAGCAACGAAGCAAATAATAGCAGATTTGGTTAGACCTAGTCTGGTAATAAGAGGTAATGAAATGCAAAAGCCTCTTCATGCCCTCTAGCACCGACTTAAGAGAAAAGAGGAAATCATGAAACATCGGGTATTTCGTATCTTCCGTATACATGTAATACGCTATTGCGTAGCATAAAGGCCAAGGTGATCACATACAGAAATATTTATTGGGCTCTCCGATTCCAGAGGATTATAAATTACTTCTAAACTAAAAATTCTGAGGCCAGGTAAGTGTGCAGATGACCCGTTCTTAACTTAAATGAGCTTTTAAACGCTAAAAATAACTATGGATTTAGAGAAGGCAAAAACAAGGGCAACGATTCAATAGAAATAGTCATGTTACAAGACCGCACGCTTCCCGTAACAAAACTCTACAGCACTGTATGCATGGATGTGTTAATAATTGACATTTAGGCAACTAAATGTGTGTCTATGGACAACGGTGCACCAACTTCCTGTCACAGTACGGTCATGTGTTACATGATGACAATTCAGGACTAGGTAACCTTTCATACTACATTCGGTGGGGGATTTTTTTTTCATGGGGAAAGGGAAGGGGATTCCAAATCTGAAAGAAAACCACCGGTGCACAACTTCGCGTGTTGAACAATATTCCTTACAAAGGCAGGCCTGGCTGAGTGAACTACTAAAAAAAATTCCCCTATTCTGATGTCTGAAGACTCCAGGTCAAATACTTTTTGAAATTTACACGACACAAATTTGGACGGACGGACGGACGGACATCAGGACGGACGGAGAGACGTACGGATAAGGGTATATCAAGGTGCGGCAAGAAAACTTAAGAGGGCATAAAAACAAGAAAAGCAAAATAAGGAGTCAAAAAGGACAAAACAAACAAATAAATGTACTCAACCTGTAACAGTCAGTGGCAAACACACCTTTGGGAGTTTTCTTAATGCATCAGGTAAATTAATAACATGCAGGTTATCTACGAAACCCAAAATAAAATTAAATCTCTTGGTTTTATTGTTCTGAATATGCGGAGTTCTTTATCCTTGAAAACAAGTCCAAATTTAGCAAAAGCTTGAAAGTGGGTACGTATATAGGTATACGGCTCGAGATAAATCTTGGACTTTGCCATTTAGATAGTCATGGATCTGGGAAGTTCTTTATTAGTGTTAGTCAAAACAGTCTATACTATAAGCTACTTATAAACTACGTCTTATAAAACAATATAACGAATATTAAAATACAAAGTTCTGTTGTATTTTACAATTAATCCTCAATCTTAATATGATATATTAGTCTGCCTATATATCCAGAAAAGTGGCCTAGATGGCATTTTTTTGTTAATGCCCGACAGCCATGTTTATTGTTAACTTTATAAAAAATGGAAAAGTTTCAGGGGGGGCTGTCGCCTTTTAAGGGTCATAGTAAGGTCACAGCACAAGGTCAAAGGTCAATAAGTGCATTTTTGTTATAAACGTCAGATTTTCGCCATTTTTGCTACCTTTTAATATAAACTTGTAATTTTTCGGTGATAATTATGAATTTGAGAAGTAAAATAAATTACTTCATGTAGATTTATTGCATTTGAGACTGGCAAAATTCAAAATGACTAAAGTTATTTCTATAGAATGAGCTTAATTTTTCGTACGCTCTGATATTCTTTTCATTTATAAAAGCTATCTTTTTCATGTTTGATATTCTAAAACTTCCGTTTTCAGGCTAACACTTTTTAAAAAGACCAGTTGATTGCCTGTATGATTGTCTGTATGAACAGTACAGGTAGAAAAAAGTCTATGGCGCGTATTATAAGACTGGTATAGTTGAACTTCGTTTGCTCGAATTCGGATTATTCGCTTACTACTGAATCGAACTCATTGCCAGGTCTATATAATGTGAACTTTACGTTGGCTTGCCCTACTGGTATCTCGAACACATTTTGCTTGTCCCGTCGAGCTCTAGCGAACATAGTTTGACTGTAATAACTGTTGACAGGTCTAAAGATTAGTTCGGAAGCATAGAACTCAAGGACATAAAATAGCAAACTCGGTTTAGTTAAGTCTGTTTGTGAGATAGTATGAAATGTGCAAATTCTCTCAAGCATTATCTAAAATGGTCTATGATGTCAATTAAAAATCTATTCCAGTGATTTACGCATGTGCTGTAGTAATTTAAGGAATGTGTGTGTGTTTAGAAATACCATCTATGTACAAAAAATTGTGCAATATCAAAGTTTAAATATAGATTTTAGATAACCGCAAATGTTATGTTGTTTTTTATTTTCATTCCATTAGCATGAAAATGGTACTCTTCATACTTTTGAATTAGCTAAAAAGTATTTCTTTGCACATTACCGTCAGGTTATCATAAGGACTGGTAAGCGCTCTTCAAGTGTTTTCAATATCTACAATTTTGAAATTACCGGTATTTGTTTATGTTTGTTCTATAAATGTCATAACTTCAAAAAGGCTTTATAATTATCAGTGACTTTGAAAGTATATCGAATATTATTAGTATTATCTTTATTACTGTGAATATAGGGGTAAGCATGCTTGTTTTCCTGTTAAAACGCCATTAGATGTCCGAGTATTTTGTTGGTGATAGAACCGGGTAGAACAAATGTACCAATGTATCATGAAGGAATCTAATGTCTCGAGTCCGCTTCCTGGAAAAACTAGTACTGGTGTCATATGAGAAGACATGGTCATGACCCCTATGGGGCTCGAACCAACGACCCCTGGATTGAGCGGCCGACACATTATCCACTAGACCACCGCTCCCCTTAAGGACAAAATTACTCCTGACAATGTCCATTATCAAATCATCATGGAGAACATACACCTCTCCCGGGGATCAAACTCACGATGCCGCGATCCTTAGATCTGCGCTCTCCTTATTGAGCTAAAATACTTGGTTGTATACATGACAGTAAAGTGATTTTAACTGTTTATGTGAAAATTTTTATATATCTATATGTAATTCATTTTCGTTATAGTCTTCCTCCTCAAAACCAACCATATTTTCTCTTTCGCACACATTTATCTTAAGGTGTACAATATGTAAATAATCTTTTGATAGTCAGTTCAAAGCTTAAAATCAAATTCTATTGCTACCTTACTTTTGTTTTTATCTCTGCCAAATTTTGACAGATTTGAATGAAAATTGGACACATTGTTTAATGACCAGTTCAATTAAATAAACGTAACAGCGATATCAACTGTGCGTACATTCATTGAGTCATGACAGTTCAAATAAGGTAACCTAAAAATAAAACGTCACAGAATGGATGCAACTTGGTGCTGGTCTCTATGTGGCAAGTACTGCCATCTGCAGTATTAAACAATTTTGCCATTAATTGGTGTCATTAATGACGTCACAAACTTGATATAAAATTAACACATTCATATTGAAAATATTGACGGATGTTCCATTACAACTATACATAATTGAACATTCAGAATATAATACTTTGAATTTCTGCTGTGATGAATTTACTAATTATGTGACTTTTAATTTAAGGGTTACCTTATTGTTACCGTTACGGTTAAATGAATATTATTCAGGCTATGATCGTTTTTATGTTTTGTTATAGTAAAATAATCATTAAACATTGTGTAGAACATTCACTCAAATCTGTCAAAATTTGGCGATAACAGAAAAAAAGGTGTGGAGTTAGAAAAGTTGTTGAGTATATTATTAATAGACGCACCATTTTGATTCCATTAGTACCTTAGAAGTTATTTTATTTTTAAAAGTTTATTTTTGACCTTGACATGTCTGTGACCTTGAAATTACATTAAAAGAACCTTTGGATACAACAATACAGAATATTTTTGCAGTTGGTCCATATATAATAGATTGGCAAATATGTCAAGTATAACATACTTTGCCATCGTATGTCACTCTTCACAGATATATATTATTCTATATAATATAATATATATGATATATATTTTTAATATTATCATCAGTTTTATTTACAAAATACTAAGGGGGCGTTGAAAAACAATATTTAAACCAATTTAGATGTTTATATGAAAACAAAACGAGTGCACAGCAGTATAGTTTATTTGTAAATGCACTCATTTGACCTTTGACCCCATTATACTGTAAGGAGGAACCTTAGAAGGCGACAGCCCCTTTTAAATTTCATCTTTGACCCTAAGGAACACTTTTATAATAATATCCGAGCATTAACAAAAAATGCCATCAGAAGTCACATTTTCCGCAGATATTGGCAGACTATATTGTCAAACTTAAGAAATAATTTCTTTTTAAGCTATGTTTGAGTCTAAAATGAGTTGTCTTATATATTTTCAGTGGTACCAACGTTCACCTGCCCATTAGCACCGCCTGGTGTTAGTTACAATGTAGTTTTGTTGCAAGACAAGACGGTTTATACGTACAGGTATGTATGGATTTATGTCTATTCGTCCTCAAGAACTACTTTTTTCACTTCATCTGAGCACTTATTTACTTCTTAAATACTTGTTTTTGTCTGTTTCGTAGCAAACATTTTGCAAAGCAATCTTCAGTCACGCGCTGTATTTTGTACCATTACATTAGTTACTCGTATACCTTTTTTATGCCCCCACCCCCCTCCGCCTCCCCATTTAACTTTATATATATATATATGTATTTGTTGGGAAGGGCACTTAGATATTAGCCCTTGCCCATACATTTGTCCGTCCGAATCATGAAACATGTTACTCGGCATGTGAAGTTGTACAGCTGGCCTTTTGAGATTATTAGTGAGACCAGAGTTAAATCCCAATATGTAGGAAGGGCCTAAAAGTTTCTGTCGCAGATAACTCAAAAGTCTTTGACCACATTAAAGGCCTGTTATTCAGCATGCAAATTTGTGCGTTTTGGGTTTTGTTTGGGATTTTGCGTAGCCGGACTGGAGTTGGGTTTTGCGGTAAGATTTGCAGAAGCCTAAATGGAATAACATTTTATACACACAACAACCTTAAATCACATAAATCACTATGCTAAAACTATTTAAGTTTCTTTGTATATTAACAACTGTTATTTTGTATTAGCCACGGTTAAGCACTGTTGTTAACAATCATTTGATGGGAGTATTGGCTGATTGATCTGAAACGTGTGCAAAAAGTAGTTTATATTTGTTTAGTGTTTATGTTTCGATACAGAAACACAGGTAACCAGCTGCTATAGAATATTTGTCTGTATAACCATGCATAAGATCCTTTTGTCAAGACAAATTCACTGCTGTGTTTTGTTCTCACGCAGTTTTCTTGTTCAAATAATGATTATTAACGTCCAAGTTTTCCATAGCTGTTACTGTTTTTTTATTGAAGGTAGTCTGGCTACCGACTAGTCTAAGATAATCTTTTTTTTTATTTCTTAATCATTGCTCTTGCATATTTTGACCGATCTGTCTTGGCTTTGACCATCTAGTCTGGCTGCCGACTAGATAAATCTTTTTTTATTTTCTAATAATTTTCTAACCTATCCGTCTTGGCTTTCCCATGTTTTGAATCTGACTGGTTTTAAACTACACTGCAACCCCTATCTACTTGGTCTGTATATCTCTCTATGTATAAACAGGGTCAAGTCTATCAACCATTTTGATATATTTGAAGAAATGATATGTAGCTGAAATTGTGAGGCACAAAATCTGACAAATTTTACTGCTTTCAGAGGTCTAAATCATTTGATTGTTCTTCATTTTTCATAATCTGAAATTGACTTTTATTCAGAGTAGTGTGGGATTATGTGGAAAGATTCGCTGCGGATGCTGCCTGTGTGGCTGATGGTGCGAGACTGGTTAAAGTCCTGACATTAGCGAAAATGCAAGCACTAGTGACTCTCTTCACTACATGCCCAGGTGAGAATGAATACTTTAAACTGTGGCGTATTGAATGATTCATTAATAGATTTAGAATTCTCGGGAAAAAAGTAAATTGCTTTAAAAAGACTAAATAATGTTTTAATTTTTTGAAATGTTTACTGTTAATCTACTTTTTAAGATTTAAAGCATTGTCTCGTTTTTTTCGCTGAAAACTCGTTTCAAGAAACAAACAGTTAGCGGCTACGAGGTCACCGTGTCCAATCGTTACCTTGGAATTAGTACTGTTTCTTAACGTATACAATTATACTGGTTGTAATAAAAAAAGCGTTGCACACTGTGGACATATCATAGGGTTCCGTGCTCCATGAAGGTTTACATCAGCTCGTCAGCACAGTAGAATGATTTATTACGTCGGTTACACTGGAGAATCTTGTCTTTGTGTCTTTTCATATGTCTGTTCAGGTTTAATTTTGTAGAGCATGTTTGATAGCATATTATGTAGCATGAAGCCATAATAATGAAAGGATAATGCAACGACTCATCCTATTTCTTTGCTTACATTTAGAACTCCTATAGTTCCGGTAATTATAACCCTGCCATGGAGGTATCACTCTTTTTTTTTCAATTCACCTCCAAAAAGAGGTGGAGCTAGTGTTTGCATGCCGTGATTTTTGAGTAACTTGCAAAGCAGTGGTATGATAATTTATATTTTTTGACAAACTAAATTATTTCTGCTAAAGAATTGCTAATCCTGTTATTCTTCAGTTAAGATATTGTCGATTTTTACTACTGAATAAAGTTCGTAGCGATAGTCTGTGATTGTCGTCAAGGTCCCAAAAGACTTTGCCTTACTTTTAGTCTGAAAAAGGAAAATTTACATACTAGTCTAAAGAAGGTAAAATCACAAGGGTAAGAACCATCTAAGAATAGTCACGTAACTGGGGGCCAGTTCTTACTTGAGGAATACTTAAAGGTATACGTGCGTGTTTATTGCGAATGTTTTTGACATTTTGGTAGAAACGCATCAATAAAATTAAATTGTAGTATGAAAAGTAGTTCCAAGTAACAGCATTTTAATTTTGATATCGGGAAAAATCTCTCGAAAATGGCTTTTTCGCCATCGTGCATATCTGCATACCTTTTTTATTTTATATAGAAAATATAGACAACAGAATTTAGTACATGCATGCCTTTTTCTGTCTAAATCATTTTGAACAAGTGCGACCGAATTCCTGCCCTTAAAGAAATAGTATTTCACGGGGTTTCAGAAGAATGATTAACTATATAAAAACAATACATTGCTGTTTAGACTAGAACGTTATCAGGAGAAAATACTTATTGCTGTGTCTAAAATATAAATTAAATGAATAATGGTACCGTTTCCCTTAGAAATTGATGAAAACGAACAAAGAAGAAAAATCCAAAGCTCCTGCGTTACTGCATTTTGCAGTCGCTGATCCTTTGGCTCCTGCGTTACTGATCTGTTCAGTCATGAATCGCCTTATATCGGCCTTTCAAGACATTTAATTCATCTTTTGTAGCACTAACATGATTCATGAATGTATCAGGGACAACTCGGAATTGGTAAATTTTGTATGTTTATCAGAGAACGTACTGGAAATAACGCTTTTTCTGAGTCATGGCATTGTTTACCTGCTATTTTGGCATGATTTTCCGAAGTAATTGAGAAAAATGCTTAGATTTGCTAGAAAACAAATAGCAACGAGTATTCCATAATGTTCAGAGCACATCTTGCGCTGTATGCCGTCTCTGACAATAATTTCTTACCAAAACCGCTCCATTTGATCTGAGATCATAGTGACTGATCCGGTTTTTCAAAGTAACGATTGGACAAGGTGGACGTGTTCTCAACTCTTTCCAAATATGATAATGCTATGCAGTAATATATGTTGTTTTTTTTTTTGTTTTTTTTTTTTAAATGTCACGTGGTCTTAATTGTAAAGTTCGTAAATGTCTTATTTTTCCTGTGTATTATTCACTCCAAAATGGTGTTTAGACACATAGTAAAGAATACAAGATTTTTTTAAAAATGAAAACGTGGTTATAGGTCGAGAAATATGGACGAGTTCTTCGGAGGAAATATCGCGCGGCTTAAGGAGGCCAATATTGTTATTCCGCTAAAAAATAGTGCATTATTGGTTAATGCAATGCTAATATTTTATTTCTTGCGCATCGACTCTCATTTATATTACATAAACGGTAAAAATTTCTGGTATAAACAAAGCAACAGTTAATGAACTGCCGACACACATTATAATGACGTCACGCACTCGATATGAAAAATATGAACGTAAATATGGAAAAATATCAGTACCAACTGTAAGTAAAAACAGTGATTGAAAATACGTATGTGAAAGCATCATTATTTATATATAATTATATTATGTAAGTCATTAACTTTGTATGAAATTCAGATGTCAGTATGGTAAATACATTAATTGTTTGTATTGATGTTCCCATTTCAGTTATTTAACGAGTGTGTGATAATCAAACATTTGGTAAATTTTAATAATTTTCCGAAAGTTATAGAATGTCTAAAAGTGTTCATGAAATAAAACTGAAAATATTTCAATTACTACGTTAGTTTTCCGGTAAATAGGTGTTGATTGCGTTACGTTAACTCTGATATTCCGTATCTCAAACAAGAGCGCGCTCGACTATAAGAACTGATGGAAGTATGGGGTCAAAATATTACCAGAGATTTTCAGACAAAAGGAAAAGAATAGATAAAACAAGTTAATGAAGTATTTCCATGCAATACAAAGTCCCCTACTGGAAGGCACCTAATTTTCTCTACTACAGTATAACATAATGAACTGATATCTGTCAATGATGTATAAACAATATAGTACTATATATACAAAATGTTATAACAAAATACTTGGATTAAAATTTGCATACATATAAAATTACCTAGTTGTTTTCATATGGATTTTTTTGGACAATTAGCCTGTATAAAAAAGTTATCATGTAATTTATTTATAGTAACAGCAAAGGGAAATTAATCCTAGTAAAATCTATTATAAGTCCACACAAAACTCTTTACCAGGTAGATATAGGTCAAAATACACCTAACAAATCGATGTAACATGCATGTTGTACCACAGAAAAGTGGTCTCGATTTTTCCCTACGGCCAGTAATAAAAAAATAACGATACAATCTATTTATAGTAAAACAAAGGAACGTAATTCTAAAAACAAGGGTGCCTCATAGTGGTGAACATTTGTGCCAAGTTCCATCTAAATCCCTCCAAGCATGAAGAAGAAATGCTCCGGACAAAGTCATTGTTAAATGTAACCTTTGACCTGTAAGTATGACCTTGACCATAAACCTAGGGTCCTAGTTCTCTCGCATGACAATCCGTCTCATGATGGTGCACATTTGTGCCAAGTTACATCTAAATCCCTACATGCATGAAGAAGAAATGCTCCGGACAAAGTCATTTTTGTATCTGATCTTTGACCTCTAAGCGTGACCTTGACCTTAGATCTAGGGCCCGGGTTTTGCGCATGACATGTTGTCTCATCCAGAGGAATATTTGTGCCAACTGATATTTAAATCCTGTCTTGCATGACAAAGTTATAGACCGGACAGGAAAAAAAATCCTATTGACGTTTGATCTCAAAGTGTGACCTGGACCTTTAAGTTACGGTTCTGGGTTTGTACATGACACGTCGTCTCATCATGGGAAACATATATGCTAAGTATTATTGTAATCCTTTGATGGATGACAGGCTTCTGGACCGGACAAGAAAAACCCCTATTGACGTTTGACCTCCAGTTGTGACCTTGACCTTTGAGCCTGGGTCCGGATTTTGCGCATGACACGTCGTCTCATCATGAGGAACATTTGTGTCAAGTGATATTAAAATCCCTTAATGAATGACAAGAATTATGGACCGGACTGTTTATGCCATGTTAACATTTGCTAAGTGTTACCTTGATCTTTGAGCGAGCTAGGGGTCTAAAAATTGTGCATGACACATCGTCTTATTATGAGGTACATTTGTGCCAAGTAATATTAAAATCCCTTCATGGATGGGAGAGTTATGGACCGGACAAGGAAAAAGCCCTGTTGACATTTGACCTCCAATTGTGACATTGACCTTTGAGCTAGAGGTCCGGGTTCTGTGCATGACATGTCGTCTCATCATGGGGAACATAATATAAAAATCCCTTCATGGACGACAGAGTTATGGACCGGACACGGAATTGCGGACAGAATGACGGAAAAGCGCATTCCTATAGTCCCCGAAACTGGTTTTCAACCAGTAGGGGACTAATAAACAATGTTCTTGCATAACAAATTGTGGATATGGTTAAGTCTTGCACTACATGGCAATGTGTGACCATGATGGTAAGCAAGTGTCCAAAGTTTCAAAGCTATATATCAAACAGTTTAGACAAAATATGGAATGGTACGCGAAACTAAAGTCCGTGTCCTAGTTATGTAGTCTTGCCTATATATGTAGATTATGATGGTAAACAAGCGGTCAAAGTTTCAAATCCATATGACAAACAGGTTAGGCAAAATATGGACTGGTATGAAAAACTTAACTGATTTCCAAATCCGAAAAGGGCCATAATTCAGCCAAAATAGTTGACAGAGTTATGTACTCCTGCCTACAGATAGAAATCATGATGATAAACAAGTGTTTAAAGTTTCAAAGCCACATGTCAAATAGTCTTGACAAAACGTTGACTTGTACGAAAACTGAACCAATTTCCAAGTTCAAGAAGGGCCATAATTCAGTCATAATAGTTGACAGAGTTATGTACTCTTGCCTATATAAAACAATTTTTCAAAGTTTCAAAGACACATGTCAAATAGTTTTGACAAAACATGGACTTGTACAAAAATTGTACCAATTTCCAAGTCCAAAAAGGGCCTTAATTCAGTCAAAATAGTTGACAGAGTTATGTACTCTTGCCTACAGATAAAGACTGTTATAATAAACAAGTGATAAAAGTTATAATTATGTCAAACACTTTACACAAAATGTGAACTGGTTCGAAAAACTTTACCAAGATTTCTAAGTTAAAAGGGGCCATAATTCAGCCAAAATCCTTAATGGAGTTATGCACCGTTGCCTAAAACTGGACATGGTACACACCTGTTGGAAGTTTCAAAGCTTTATCTCAAAAGACTTTGTCAAAATGTGGACTGGTACGAAACACTTAACCAAGGTGTGACGCCGACGACGACGCCAACGCCGACGCCGTGGTGAGTAGGATAGATCTACTTATTCTTCGAATAGTCGAGCTAAAACGAGTATTGTTACTGACAAAGCAGTTAATTTTCTTCATATCTGCCGCAAGCAAACGGCCTTCTAAGGAGTTTGTTTGCTACAACACAATACAGCACATCGTTTGGCGTTGAAGATGAACTGATCGTATGGGTCAATGCCATTTTTGATTTCCTCACGATCGGGAATATCAATAAATGTATTGAATATCTGTTTACATAAATATTTTGTTCTTCTTACTACGTTTTGGTTTTGTTTCCAGGTTACAATCATTCAGGTAACTACTGGATTGACGGTAGTAATATGAACGCTACGGACGTGTATAACATTACACAGTGGACGACATCCGATGGTGAACCATTGCCGACAACTAACCAGTTCTGGGCTCCGGACTGGCCAGAGTATACGAACGACCACTGTGTAGCACTTTGGTCAAATCTCGGCGAAGAGCCAAATTTCGTTGGAGGGTGGGTTTACAAATGGGTTAACCCTCCTTGTTATTACCTTAATTACTATATTTGTGAAAAATGAGAAACAGCTTGTGACATCTTACAAAATAAGATTACTAGCATATACCAAAAATATGATGTGAAAATGTTGTTTTTGTAAAGACGTTTTCAAAGATTTTATACCATCAATCTGTCAAGTGTACCAATTTATAAATGTGTAAAAATGTAAAGTAAAACACTGTTTGACATTGTTCTTGTGTGCGTGTATGTAAATGCCGTTTTCTAAAAAAAATTGTATTTCATGATCTTATCTATGGTCTTTTAAATGTATTATGTCTTTCTCTGCATGTTGTACTAGTATTTGTATATTTTTTTCTCATTCTTTACACATGATCGTAAAATATGCAAAATGTTTCCAGCAGTACAGGTACTCATTTTCAGCTATCTTTGGAGTAATTTTTGTACATACGTTATACTCGAGTATACATACCATTCTTTCTACTCAGCGCTTTGAGGTTAAGAAGTAATTGCTATTTTAGTGCGTTTATACGGGTATAAACTACATTGAGACTTCATGCAAATCAATGAATCGCGCTTTGCATGAAATCCCAATACCCGTATAAACGCTAGCGCGATTCTTGGATGATTTGCAAAAAGTCCCAATGTGGTTTATACTCGTTTAAACGCATAAAAATAGCATTCAGTTGTTAAGGTAAAGAAGGCGTAATGAGCGGAAATTTCAAAAACAAGTTGCATCCTTGATAACATGTTTAAATAGTAGCAAAAGCTGATATTCACCCGATGTACAATTATTTAAAAGATCAAATGCACACTTTTTACGCAAATGGCGTCGAAAAATCAAGTTTTAGCCCATCCCGCTAGATAGCGCTTGACCTTAAGGTAGCTTGCTACAAAAACAAGTTGTTTGCATTCCATGAGTATAAGATTAAAAAAAAATTAATATCAATCTTTTCAACATCTAAATCGAAGAGCCAAAAAAGGACCCGCCCACGTTCAACTGTAATTCGCCTTCCGACAAAAAATACAGTTCCTGGGTTTTATTTGAAAAATCATACAGTTGTGTAAATTCACTGTTAATCTTTACCGTCAGAAATAAAATGGTTTAAGCTATAATATGAAGTTTTGGAAATTTTATATCAAGTTTTGAAACAATTTTTGAACTACGCCAATTTGTTAATTTTTGTGAATGAATTCAGATTACGCGCGCAATCTCGCGGAAAGGGCTGTCCTTGATATTATTATACAAATGTTGTTTATACGAACATAAACGCTTTTCCTTTTCATGTATACTGAATTTAGATATTTCAAAGTGTCTTAGAAGCTGCATTGACTATGCTGACTTATATGCGACTTTCGAAGAGATGTTAATTGTGCAAGTTTAAAATGCTAAGCATATTCTCATGCTTTGAAATACATATGGAAAGCAAATTCAATAAAACATTAGAGCGGAGGATGCATGTATTGTTCAGAAACTCGGAATGATGTTCTAACAAAATAAAAGTTAAGAAATAAATTATAAGCTGCTTTCGAATTTTTTTTTCAAACACGGTCATTTTACTTAACTTTATCAGATGCGATTCTCACTTTGTCAAAAACCTTAAAATGCGCACGGACAGTTTCCACAACAGTTAGCATTGATGTCGGTTGGTATTAAATATGATAATACGGATTTTATCAATAAATGTCCCAATGCAGTTAATTTCGTAGCTATAAAACAGAAATACAAGAGCAAGATCGTGCTCATCCTAGTGTTTAGACCGTTGGTTACAACGCATGTTAAACACTGATCTAGTCCTAGCTAAATGCACTTTTATACAAATACAGTCTAACCTGTCTTAAGCAGCCAGCCAGGGGAAGCAGACAATTTGGCCGCTTAAGCCAGGTGACCGCTGATCGGAGGTGCAGCCAGTATATGTATTTTTCAGACTTCTGACCAGTTTAGCCTTTCAGCTGTAATATTCCAAGGACATGTTTATTAAGTGATGCCAACATTTTGACAAGACAGGTATAAGTGATGTCAGTTATTCCAAAGACATGTCTAAGTGATGCCAACATTTTGACAAGACGGGTATAAGTGATGCCAATGACAGGTGTAAGTGATGCCAATATTTTAGCTGCAACAATCCAAAGACAGGTGTTAGTGACGCTATTTGGCTGAACTATTCCAAGGACAAGTCTAAATGATGCCAATATTTGGCTGAAATATACAAAGGACATGCCAAAGTGATTCCAACATTTCCACTGAAAAAGTCCAAGGACAGGTGTCAGTGATGCTAATATTTGGCTGAACTATTCCAAGAAAAGCCTAAGTGATGCCAACATTGTGGCTTAAATATGCCAAGGCTAAGTCTAGGTAATAGGTCTAAGTGGTGCCAATATTTTGGCTGAAATATTCCAAGGACATGACTATGAGATGCCAATATTTTGGCTGAAATATTCATAAGACAGGTCCAAGTGATGCCAATATTTTGGCTGAAATATTCGAAAGCCAGGTCAAAGTGATGCCAATATTTTGGCTGAAATATTCTAAGGACATGTCTAGGTGATGCCAATATTTTGGCTGAAATGTTCCAAGGACATGTCTAGGTGATGCCAATGTTTTGGCTGAAATGTTCCAAGGACATGTCAAAGTGATGCCAATATTTTGGCTGAAATGTTCCAAGGACATGTCTAGGTGATGCCAATGTTTTGGCTGAAATGTTCCAAGGACATGTCTAGGTGATGCCAATATTTTGGCTGAAATGTTCCAAGGACATGTCTAGGTGATGCCAATATTTTGGCTGAAATGTTCCAAGGACATGTCTAGATGTTTTGGCTGAAATGTTCCAAGGACATGTCTAGGTGATGCCAATATTTTGGCTGAAATGTTTCAAGGACATGTCTCTGTGATGCCAATGTTTTGGCTGAAATGTTGCAAGGACATGTCTAGGTGATGCCAATATTATAGCTGAAATGTTCCAAGAACATGTCTCTGTGATGCCAATATTTTGGCTGAAATATTCAAAAGACAGGTCTAAGTGATGCCAATATTTCTACGAAGTTTCAAAGGTTATAATGAAGATTGTCATTAACTATTAATTAAAAGCAATGTACATAAGAATATAATCCACGCTGGTTGCCAAACATCTTCACATGTAGACTTCTGTTACATCCATTAACAACAACAATCTACTGGTATATGACATTCAGTTTATTGTTTACAAGTAAGTTAACATTCATCTTGAATAAAAAGTGTAAAACGAGCTTCAGTGTTTAGGAAGCACATGCTCAGTCAAATAACTGAAAAATTTGGCTAAATAAGGATAATTAAACCATGTTGAAAAATATGACTATATTAAATAAAGACAATGTAATAATTTATATAAATATCAATTAATGGTTGTTCAGACTATTGCTGAAAAATGCAGCATATTTCATAGAGTCCATTTGAAAAATGAAAATCAGACCAATTCGTTATAATGAAAACAGGCTGTAAATGAAATTAATATAAAATAGCAAATTTAATGGAATTTTCTTCCACTGTGAAATGATAAAGTTAAATATCACCATTTTAAAACTCATCAAGAAAAACTGCAAATCTGGGCTATGATTAATAATGTAAAAATTTTTACAAGGGAAGTTCTATTAAATTTCTGACATTTTAACCTATTAATTAGGTTATATTAAATTTTCAAAAACAAGTTTATTGGCATAAAAGCAACAGAAGTTAAATGTAAACTATATATAGATTCAAAATTAATGTGTTTATTGAAAATAGTACCTATTTTGAACCACAGAATCTAGTTTTCAAAAAGAAATGGTTTGAAGAAAAATTTACAAAAGGATTACCAGAATTATTTCCCGGTAAAAATATAAATCAAAAGGTAAAATTTACTATGTATTTTCAAAAGGAACAAAGTTATACCGTGTTCCTGGAAAAGCTCTCAGAGGTTTAAGTTATTTTTTTTTAAAGATATGAATCAAATACATGAGAAAAGTGTTGCAGAACTCATGCACCTAAACACTGTCTCTTTATGTAAACCATGAGAAGTACAATCTGGACTTAAAATAGAAACATAAAACAGTAGTATTTGTAAGCAGTTTAAAGTAGCAGAGTACAGGAAGATTTCACTGGTTGCAGGTGGGACTGAAAAATCTGGCTTGAGGGTAAATATTTAGGCACAACAGTCTTTGCCAAGTTACAGTAAAAACAGTTAGCGGAGAGCCAGATATTTCCATCCACACCTACCACAGATAGATTTTTTTTCTTGCAAATCATATCCTTCAAATAACAAAAGATTGAAAATAAAATGAATGCTTTTCCTTTAAGCACTAGTTTATTATAGAAACATATAAATTTATGCATTCATTCATAAATTACAGCATGTGAGTCATCTTACACTCTGAGCTGACAGATAAACCGCTAAAAAGTGTACCCGGCTATAATTCCACAGAGCCCGGCGTTAACAAAATCCTGGGGAGAACCCTGAGCCTGTAAGACAAGCTTTTCAAGCACTGGCAAAAGCACAGGAAAACACTGCCAGGCAATGTGAAATGTTGTGTAATTTGTTAATTTTACATCAGTCCTTTTCATCAGGTGGCAGACCAAACGAAAAGCTGACTTGCGTGCATTTAGTTACCTTTCATCAATCAAGATTTTAAACTTTTCAGTTATGAATTTACCATTTTTGTCATGAAGTCAATATAAAATACAAAGGGTATCATAATTATTTTTGAGAAATTCACTTTAAATTTAATCAGAGCTCAATAATTTCACATATAAAACATTTAAATTTTTCATAAAGGTAAGTGTACCAACTGGACAAAACATCCCATAGGCATATTAACCTTTCTTCTTCCCTTACAGCAAAGCACACATGTACATATTTATCCTAAATTTACTGGTTTGGTTTAACGTCGCACCGACACGATCATAGGCCATATGGCGTTTTTCCAGCTTTGATGTGGAAGCAGACCCAGTGACCCTCCATGCATTTTTTTATCATGAGCAGGCACCTGGGGACAACAACCGACCTTCTGTAAGCCAGCTGGATAGCTTCCTCACATGAAGAATTCAACGTCCCAAATGAGGCCTGAACTCACATTGATAAGAGGAAAGTGATTTGAAGAAAACGACCATAACCACTCGGCCATGTAGGCCCCTTTTCCTAAATGACTGAAGTTCTATACTAAAGGGAAATATGCAGCACTTTAAAGCTGATATTTGTAAAGCACTACAACTGGTGAAGAAAGTATGAAAATAGGACCACAAACAAAACACATAAAGTCATTGAACCATGATCAAGGTAATGGAATGGCAATCGTTTTCTATTTCTTTTTGATATGGTTCTGTGACATGATCTTTCTTTCCATCTATGATTATGACCAAATATAGAATTGATGACAATATCCAGAACTTTAATTAATGAAGCTTTACATGTTAATTTTATGTATATTTCTTAGTTTTCTGTGCTCTTTCTCTGCTTAGCAGTTGCAAAATTACATGTATTGATATCTATCTTGTGATGTAAATAGTGTCTAAGCCATGTAACTACAGACATGACAGACAGTAACAGGAAGATAGTAGCTAACTCACTATTACAGTATTTTGTACTGTACATTCAATCTACCATTTTCAAAAAAAATCAGGTAAAATCTATCTAAAGAAATGAGGTAACATTCTTTTAAATTTACAACCCGAAACCAGTCACAGCAGTTAACAGCTGTCATTTCCAAAGAAATAACTTTAGGATGAACAAAACTAGGTCACAAACTAAACTTGAACAGTGGAACAATTTTACTTTTAAAATTCAATATAATCTGTATTGCTCAGTAACATTCTAAGAACATTTATTTTACTGTTAATTAAAGTTGATACCATGAATACGGTCAAAACCTACTCAGGGTTTTCTAGGCGTACCATTTATACTAGCTATAGTGTACCTATAAACCTTCATAGCACAAGGTATCCCTTATGTCTGAATATCTCTATTTTCACAATCATCCACCTACAAAAATTTAATGTGTATAAAATTTTAACAGTAGTTCTAATCTAGAACAATGTTTTGGTGTATTCCCTGTTAATCAACATTTGTTGAAATCAACAGGTTGCATGACTTTGCATGGATCACCATCTTGCTAATCTAGAATAATGTTTTAGTGTAAGTATTTCCTGTAAATAAACACTTAAAACAGTTGTGTGATTACACAGGATTAACCATCTTGCTGTTTTTACTGGTTTCAGGGCAGCCTGTTTTCTCTCCTTATCAAATGCTGATAATTGCTCACGTCCATCGATCAATTCTATCAACTTAGCTAACTGCTTATCCTCCATAGCAGTCTTGTTTTCAACCAATACTGCCCTGACAGTGTCTACAAGTTCATCAAATCTACACACTTCAGCATCAGCCTTTTTCCAGTTGGTTTCCAGTTTGTGTATCCGACTTGATGCTTTAGCACTGATCTGTTCAACCATTGCGTCTTTTTCATTGAGCATTGCCCTGTACTTCTCAACCTGAAGAAATAAATCATTATACAACATCAGAAATATGGTTTTAATAATAACCAGATGGTACTTGCCAAAAATAGAATATACTTGCAATTACAACTGGAAATATTTCAGAGAAAGTAGATTGAAATTTTCCACTAGAACAAACAAGAATGAAATGAATATTTCTTTCTTTATACATTAATTCAACACATGAGCAAAATATGACATTTGGCCCCTAAATGTGACCTTGACCTTGTAGAGAGCCATCCAAAACATGCACTATGCACATCGCCTTGTTGTGGTGAAAATCTTTGCAAAGTTTCTTTAAAATCCTTCAAGCAGTTACAAGACTTACAGAGCGGACACAAAATAAAGTCATATGACCTTCAACCCCTAGGTGTGACCTTCACCTTAAAGTGAGCCATCCAAAACATGCGCTATGCACATCCTCTCAATATGGTGAACATTTGTGTCAAGTTTCTTTGAAAACCTTCAAGGGTTCAAATTGCTAACAGACAGACACCAGCGTCATAACAATTGGGCGTATAACAAGAGTTGTCACAGGAGACAGCACACTCGGCTATTTCAATACTGGATAGTGAAACTGGGCACATCTGAGAAAGCTGGAGCTGTCACTAGTGTTTATTGATTCAAATAAGAATAAAGACATTGGACATAGCTTGAGTCTGTGTCAAAAGTATTAAGTAATAAGAGAGATAAAGAACATAAAATTCTAAGCAAAAAGGGGGATAATTCATGAAATATTGGTGCAAGAGTGAGTTTTGCAACTTGTGTCATATGATGTTGGTGCAGATGTGAAAAAAACAACTAAGTTTGGTCCAAATTCATCTAGTAATACGTGAGGTATATTGAAAATGCATCAAAACTAACCTGAAAGTCAAAGGGAGACATACTTCATGAAATACTACCAAGTTATGGACCTTTTGTCATATGATGTGGGGGATAAGGTGGAACAACTATTTTAAGTCTGATTTAAATCCATTAAGTAACAAGCAAATTCGATGAATTGGTATCCCACGCCGAAAGGGTCTGTGGTGAGGAATGGCAAAAAAATATATCCAGCAAAAAGTTAAGGATGTTAATAAGAAGCAAATAATTTCATTAGTCAAAATCAATTTAACAGAAAACAAATGTTTAATTAAAGAGTACATAATAAATGTATGATACTTTGATCCTGACTAAAGAATTTATTTTGAATGGGATATGCTTACTGTAATAAGCTTAGCTTTTAAAATTAAATGCAGTTAATTGAAATGCGAGGTGGGGGAGTGGTACAACTTGCATGTTGATAAGTATTCAAGGAAGGTTTGAAAAAAATCTAAAATAAGGCATGAAAAAAAATTTTTTTTTAGGGGGGGGGGGGGGGGGGGGGGGGGGGAGGGGGTGTGACCAAAGCAAGTTGGTGGCCAGGTGTAGGTGAACAACTTCACATGTTAATAATAAATGTTCAGGGAAAAGAAATGAAAGAAATTTAATGAAATTCTGCCAAACAGTAAGTTTGTTATGTACAAATATGTGGATTTTTAGACAATTAAAGGGCAATAACTCTGAAGTTACAAAAGAAATCCCTACGGAACTGTGTGTGCACAACCACATTATAGTGCTCTAAATTCTGTTAAAGTTTCATAGTTCTAGGTCAAATATATCAAATGTTATGATGCAAAAATTGCCATATTTATAGTACCCTATATAGTTAACACTAGAAACTTCTAAGGGCCATAACTCTGGTGTTACTAGGGCAAACTTGATGGGCCCCATAACCTCATAGTGGTGAACATGTATATGACGTTTGTTTGAAAAAAATCTAAAATAAGGATTTTTTTTTTGATTTTTTTTTTTTGGGGTGGGGGGGGGGGGGGGTCGGGGGGGGGGGGGGTGTGATCAAGGTAAGAGGGTGACCAGGTGTGGGTACACAACTTCACATGTTTACAATAAATGTTCATGGAAAAGAATGAAAGAAATTTAATGAAAATCTACCAAATGGTAAGTTTGTTATGTACAAATATGTGGATTTTTATACAATTAAAGGGCAATAACTCTTAATTTACAAAATAAATCTGAACGAAATTGTGTGTACACAACCACATTATGGTGATCTAATGTCTGTTTAAGTTTCATAGTTCTAGGTCAAATATATCAAAAGTTATGATGCAGAAATTGCCATATTTATAGTACCCTATATAGTTAACACTAGAAACTTCTAAGGGCCATAACTCTGGTGTTACTAGGGCAATCTGACTGAAACTTGGCGGGCCGCAAAAACTCATAGTGATGAACACGTATATGAAGTTTTATATAAATATTCCCAACCATTTCCTAGATATGGCTCCGGACGGACGGACAACGCCAAAACTATATCCCTCCGACTTTTGTCGGGGGATAATAACTGAGATAGAGTGAAAGTGCATCAAAACGTTAACCTGAAATTCTAAGTAAAAAGGGGGATAATTCATGAAATATTGGTGCAAGAGTTATGGCCCTTGTGTCATATGATGTGAGTGATAATGTTGAATAGCAATTTTAAGTCTGAACCAAATTCATTTAGTAATATCTGAGATAAGAGTGAAAGTGCATCAAAACTTAAACCTGAAATTCTAAGTAAAAAGGGGGGATAATTCATGAAATATTGGTGTGAGAGTTATGGTCCTTGTGCCATATGATGTGGGTGATGATGAGGAATAAACATTTTAAGTTTGAAACAAATCCATCAAGTAATTACAGATTGTGAAAGTGCATCAAAACTTAAACCAAAGTGTGCATTGGAAAGGACGCCGTCGCCAGGTCAAGTAGGACAGCTCTCCATACTTTGTACAGTCAAGCTAAAAAGCACAGCTGTGCAGAGTATAGTATGCCTGAAGCAGTATAACCGAAGAATCTGAATTCTGGAGTGATTGTGCAGAAACTAAATTGCAAACAGACAGATCAGATATCAGACTATCAGATAATAGGTCCATCCAAGCAATCAATCCTAGTAACACTAACCTCTGACCAAGAAACCTTAAAATCAAATGGGGTCCCTGCTGTTTGGTCTTTAAAAACTGCAAATTTATCACATCCTGGACCCACCAACCTCAAAAGCAGTATGTGTTGTTCACTACCCATAAGCCTATCAAGTCCGAGGGTTGTAGGTTGAGGCATTCTTAAAATAACATTTTGTTTGTGTTAGTTTTAGCGACATTTTTTAATAGTACTTCAGTTACGTAATAGCAGGCAGCTAACTTAACCAGTGAGTGGAAACTGTTTTTGTATTTATCACTGAGACACTGACCTTAACCTTTGAACCACTGACTCAGAATCAGTTGGGGTTTGCCAATGAGCAATGTGCACATCAAGTTTGAGGATCATAGGTCAAAGTACTCTTTAAGTTATAGAGCAAAAACAAAATTGTTAACAGACAGAATGTACAGACAGACAGACAACTGCACCTTCACATACTACATCCCACTGCATATAAAAAGATGTGTTGTATATGTGATAGCAAGGCAGAATCATTTGCCAATACATTTCAGATTTCAGTCCCAGCATTAACATTCCAGAACTTGTAAAGATTGATAGGAATCCATACAATTACCCATAGCTAGGCCTGTTTTCATGTTTTTTAACATCACTTAATTTTACATCAACAAATTACTTACCTTTTTCATGAGAGCTATAACCTGCCTCTGTGATTCCACATCCACTGCTGACTCTTGCCGACCGCCAGAAGCCGCCACTGTCTCCATCCTCTGCAGCAGCTCAGTGATCTGCTCATTTAGAAACTCATTCTCTGCCTCCAAAGCTTTATACTTCCCTCTCATTCGACTGATTTCTTCCTGAAGGCGCAGTGAGGGGGAAAAAAGCTTAAATGAAACACAACAGTCAAATACCCAACCGTGAACACTTTATACTCTTCTCTTTTTTTCCCTTAAGTTCAAATGTTATCTTTTACACTTTTTGAATCAAAAAACAATGTATGCAAAAAAATCCCAAATGTGTGACTCTTAATTAATTAGCATGTTTGACAAAAAATTTTGATTCAAAGAAGGAAATTCTCAATGTAAACTCTGACCTTAATTTCCAATCCTTGGTCGAGCACAGACTCAAATTTCACACTCATCTCCTGCAGTTTACCATTGAGCTGGTCTACCATGTTCTTACTCTTCTTCAGTTCACTCTGTGTCACCTGCAGCTCCGCTTGTAGCCGACGCTCGGTATACTCGCACTGACTCATGCGACTGCTCAAGTCCTCACTGAAATAAACAACATTTGATGATGCATTTACTGCAACAGAAAGCAGATCTGTCAATTTCTACATTTACATACATCATAGTCAATGCAAAGTATTGACGTATTTAGTTGGATGTAAAGTCCAGAGCTTATGTATGAATTTACTTTACCACTATTTTTCTTACTCAAAAAACGATCCTGTGATTTATATTCAATTTCACAGTTGAAATTTAAGATATTTCATTAGTTGTTCCATGTTCTCTTACAGATAGTTTGTGAATTCAGTATGAATTGTACACATTTAAGCTTTTATATATTAAGCTTTAATGTAATTATGAGTTGAGAAGATGAGACAAAGAGGTTAATATCAGAGAGATGCTGTGTTTCAATAACTCTCTAATCACAATGAGGATTCCACATTGCACAAGTTAGCAGGTTGGACTACACAGGTTAGCAGGTTAGACTATGGTGCTAACAGACTGGTTCAATTCCAAGATAGGGCTGATATCATGACCAGTGTTCAGTGCTTGGTGATATCTTAAAACAGATATTGTTTCCCAAACATCAACCTAGACCCAATGCTTGGGAAGTAAAATATACGACACCTGGCTCGGCCTGAAATAAGTTATCCCATCCATTCTAGCTGGGGTATATCATTGACTTCCAATGTTAACTAAGAAACCTTTACTAAAAAAAAAATTACAAGAGATTGATCTCATCAAACACTTACTTTTCAAAAGTGACATCATTCAGTGACGATCTCAAAGCTTTTTCAATCAGGTGTGCCACTCTTGTTATCTCTGTGAATAATTCTGTCACTCGAGCCATCTGACTGGTCAGACCTCCCTCTTGACCAACAGGATACAACCCCTTAAACTTTGACTCCACCTTATGACAAATTCTAGTATTCAAACCTTCATGTTCAAAGGATTTTGTATGCAAAGTATTTTTTTTCTTTTCTCCCGAATTACAACTGGCTAGACAGTTTTCTACTTATTGACTTTGTAACGATTTAGAGGATTTTACTGGCGCAAAAGCACTATTTCCTGAAAAACCAAGCTTCTTTCTACTCAGAGCCCCTGGACCGTCTACCACTATTTGTTTACCTGAAAGAGCATCTACACGATCAGGAACAGACTGTTTACTACTTTCCTCAATATTTTAACAACCAGTCTGAATCTATTGGTTTTCATCGTTCTGTGTGTCATTTTCAACACTTTCTCCAAAAACTTTAGCAGCATTAAGGACCTGTGAGACAAGTGACGTCTGAGTATTTTTGCTGCCTTTTGTCAACTCGGAGTTCATCGGCAAACTGATCATTGTCCCTATGCTGCTCTCACCATCTGTGGTCTAAAAATATACATATTCCCAAAATAGATATATTGTAACATGCAGAACATTTTGCTAATTCTTACATATTCAATTTGATATTAATACAATTAACTTCACAATATGCCTGTTCTATACTTTTACAATTTTCACTCATTATTAAACCCACACAAATACCCAGTTTAAAACAAAATTTTACATTTAAACTTGGCTTGATTTTCTTTCATTCATTTGCAGTTGAAATTATATTTAAGAATATTAATATAAATTTACTTCAGACCATGTCGGGCACGCTGAAACTTTAAAATGCCCACATTCTAGTACCCCTTGGTCAAAGGTGTATGATTTTTTTTTGTATTTCAGTTATTATATTTTTCTCTAAAGTAAGTAAAAGCTTGAAGGGACAGATACATTTGCAAAATGCAGTCACAGTACTGCATGGCATTTAGTAAACAAGAGTGCCAGACTGTCACAAAATACGCTTGTCTATATATTCAGTTAAGTATCATAACGGCAATACTTTTGAGGTTGTATGCCTTGTTAACCCCCAAAAAAGAGTAAAAAGGAATCATGGTATTTGTGAGGTTCTATGTCGGATGAAATTGACAATCAGATCAAAACTGAATGGACAAGGCTAATTTCGCAGATTTCGAGTAATTAAAGGCCTTAGGGCCATAATCCAAGAGTGCCTGGGGCATTTTGGGTGGTTATCGAACTTTGCTGAGATATTATGCCTATAAACATTGTTAGCAAGTTTGGTGAAGATCGGATGAAAACTGTTCAACTAAGAGAGCGGACAAGGCAAAATTGGCAGTTTTTCAAGTAATTCAAGGGCCATAATCCAAGACTGCCTGGGGCGATTTGGGTGGTTATCGAATTATTTTTAGAAAAATAAGAAAGTACCTTAAGTGGCTAGAGATATTGATCTTCACTATATAAAAACATATTTTAGGGCAACATAAGGCTTATCAGAAGTAAAAAAATAATGTTAACCAGATTGGTGTGATATACTATTTTTTCTCGCATGTCTTATCCTGTTACACTGATATTAATTTTTAAGAAGTTAGTGATATAATAGAAAAAGATTAATAGTGTGGTAGCTTTCTATTTATTTAGAACTTCGACATATTTGTTCACCAAATTCTATCGATTTCTTTGCCCTTAATTAAATAAAGAATAATATCTTTAAAGAAGTGTTTATTTAACTTTTTCAAGCTCTTAATTTATAACTTAAACTTTTTTGTTTAATTTTTTCTGTACCATAGTTTTTGCCTGTGGTCTATTTTACAATTTTCAAAGCAAATGACGTCATTGACCACCCCGCCATGATAAAGTCACTGTTTATTATCCAGTTAAGGACTGCTTGTTTACAGAGTAAATATGTCTTTCTTTGCTTAATTTTATTAAAACCGACTTTTGGGCTTTGCGGTAAGGACACATGTAAAAGTACGACATAAAAATACCTGAAGGTAGAAAAGGAAATATTGTTCATTCGTATGTTTGACTGCCCGCATGTATGTTTGTCCGTCTGTCTGCCTGTCTGTAGTATTTTATGTTTGATCAACATGTTTATCCTTACCATGCTAGACACGATTGGTTCTGCCTTTGCGACCAGTGTAGGTCATGATCAGCTTTCACATCCGTGCAGTCTGACTTTGATCTGCACTATTTGCCATTCAGCCAGTATATTTTCGGTAAGCACTATTTTAACAGTTAATAGTACTGTCCAAGTTGCAAGATGGACAAGTTCATTATAGAAACATGTCAGGGTAAGGGTTAATCTAATACAATTTACTTACGTAATGGGACATTTAGGCAACCTCGAATCAAGGTCAAGGTCATAATGGCTCTGTTGATATCAAGGTTAAGATCATAATTTTAGTATAACTCAAGTTAATTTTCAATCTGTATAACTACAGAGTGCAAGAACATAAATTTATCTTGAACAATTATTTTAAGTTTGTTCTTTATACTTGCCTTAAAACTACTTAAAAGGGACTTTAATGAAACTTGCTTAAAGTTCCACAAGGATTTAAATCTCGTGTTAAAACATATGAAACTGTTGTCGAGTTAGACTTTATAGACAGTTACTTGATTAAAAAACACTTCTTCCAGCACTGCACATGAACTTATACAGTTAACACAGTCATAAAGGGAGGTAATAAATCAACTGATTCAATAAAAGTTTCTGCTGTGTTAACCAATACTCAGACTTTTGATACATATTAGAGAAAACAATCATCGAAAATTGTATTTAGCACGAAATTGATATTTTTGTGTTCCTAACAAAACAAATGTGTCTGAGCCGTATTATAGAAAATAAAACATAATGGGTCTTCACTGACAGAGAACAATGACAGAAAATAACCGGTATACGTAAACTCCGTTATCACATGTTTGACGTCGACGTCGTTTATAGTATTGGAAACGTTGGTAAAATTGACTTATTTATATAGTAAAAGAAAGTAGAATTTTTGATGTTTCGACAGGAAAGATCAACATGTGATAAAATGAGTATTACATTTGTGACTTTCCATATTGAATTTATTAAACTCGTTGAATAAAATTGATAAAATGCTCGGCAGAGCCTCGCATTTTATCATTTTATTCAACTCGTTTAATAAATTCAATACGAAAAGACACTCATGTAATATCCTCTATGTCTTGAATAGGAAACATAGATAAAACGAAATAAAAAGAAGTCATACTGTGACAAAATATTGACCGGCAAGCTTCGAGGGGTTGTATAGTAGTCGCAACTTGACCGCGATGGTTGGCCTTTTGGCTGATTATTCATATCGACTTTTTCATTGTAGAAATAAGGGGTGTAGACGTATATCTAATTAGTGTGTTAAAGTATGTACTTACATTGGATCAGTTAAAACTTTCCAATACGCGTACAGATTTTTGTTCTTTTATGTATTTTCTCGTACAGCTCAAAATTTGCTCGAAAATACTGTTTATATAAGAAGCGTCACCGTAAAAGCGTTTTACGCACACGCCTTTTCAGTAGTAGGTTTTGCCTCATTACGTATTATAATACAAAGGTCAAGTGTCCACTATATTGGAAACTTTGCTATAACTTGTTTCTTTTAAGAACACGCAGACAGATATATATTTGACACAGATATATAATAATGGCGAAGCACTTTCTAACAATAAGCTTTGCTTTTCTCTTAATAACGATATTGTTGACGGTATTAATGAAAGGTAAGAATTGTATTTCTTCGATTTAATAATTCTCAAGAAAGAAACAGGGTCTTTAAAAGAGTCTAATTTTGAAAGACCATGATAAAAATATTAGATGAGGTTGTATAAAAGTCAGATAAGGGCTTGTGAAAATTTGTTATGCATTAATTTTAAATTACATGAGAATAATAGCTGAAACTGAGACAGTAAGTTGTTAATTTCGATCTTAGCTGAACAGTTTTGTCACTCTGTCCCACTTTTGGAAATATTACCGGAATATATACATTACAAACGTGGCAAGGTGAGCGGACGGGAGATCAAATTCTCTCTGACTGATTGTGCCATCTTTAATAATGGAATAAAGATGAAGAAACTTTGAAATCAAACTTTGAAGTTGAGTTTGTGTTTAGTGATATTTCCGGGAATCGGACATACGGTATCTTGAACACTCGGGTTATTAACAAAAGGTATGTAACCTATCAGTTTTATGTAAGTCATTATCTGGACTGTACAAAATTAGCAAACTAGAATTATATTTGAACAAGTTTACTTTCATTATTATACTGAAAATCAGTGAAATTTTCCATCTTTAATCTGTTTTCTAACTTCAGATAAGATCGCGGTAGCCCAGATTTTGTCGGGTTTCGCAACATTGATGACGGGAATCACCAACTATAGAAGCACTTCCGGTGCGCTTAGCGAATTTAGCGCAATGGGCGTAACTGCCTGCGCAAGAAAATGCAGCTTGATGACCGGTTGCGAGTCATTCTTCTACAACAAGCAAGACAAATTGTGCCAGCTTCACGATATTGTGTTCGAGGACATTGGACCAAATCTAACTTACGTCAGTCAAACGTACCATTATAAAATGAACGCAGGTAAGTTTACAAAAGTTTGATAAAATTTATAAGGTCCTCACGGAGCATACAAGAAACGAAGCAAATAATAGCAGAGTCTGGTAATAAGAGGTAGTTGAATGCAGAAGACTTATAAAAAACCCTAGCATCGACTTAAGAGAAAAAGAGGAAATCGTGAAACATCGGGTATTTCCGTATCTTCCGTATAATACGCCAGCATAAAGGCCGAAGTGATTGAAGATTTGTGACTATACTCAGTGTTAAGTGTGATGTAAAATATAATTCAAAATTGTTGATGAAAGATGGTACTATGAGGAATATATAAGAATGTGGTAGTTTTATATTTGGCATAGTTTTATTGTTTATTGTATTGAGAAAAGATCTAAACCACCTTCAATGTGAACTTCCAGGTCTTAATCTAACCATGGATTTCGTAGATAACGTGCACGTAATTAATCTACGTGGTGCATTATGAAGACACAAAGTATTACCCATGTCGAACAAGGTTAAAACTCCTCCACAGTATGTTGTCCCAATTTAGCAAAAGCTTGAAAGTGGGTACGCATACTAGTATACCTACATTTCGAGATAGTGTAAATTTTGGACTTGCCATTTAGATAGACATGAATCTGAGAAAGTTCCCTATTTGCGCAAGTCAAAACAGTCTATACCATAAGCTGCTTATAAACTACGTTTTCTAGAAACAATATAATGAATATTAAAATGCAACATTTTGTTGTTGTTGTTTTTTCTTTCTTTTTTTTTGTTACAATTAATCGATATATTGTCAAACTTAAGAAATTTCTTTATAAGCTATGTTTGAGACTAAAATGATTTCAGTCTTATATATTTTCAGTGGTACCAACGTTCACATGCCCATTAGCACCGCCAGGTGTTGGTTACAGTGCAGTTTTGTTGCAAGATAACACGGTTTTTACGTACAGGTATGTATGGAATTGTGCCTAATCTTCCAGAAGAACTACTTTTTCACTTCATCTGAGCACTTATTTACTTCTAAAATACTTGTTTTTGTTACATAAAAGTTTTCTGTTTCATAGCACAAATTTTGCATAGCAATGTCAAGACACATGCTGCAGTCTGTACCGTTACCGCATGATTAGTTTATTCGTGTACCTTTTTATGCCCACGCCTCCCATTTTAACTTCTTATTTATTTTTGTTGGGAGGGGCAGAGAGATATTAGCCCTTGTCCATATATCTCACGTTCGTCCGACTCATGAGACATCAAAGGATTGTTACACAGCATGTGAAGCTATACAGCTGGTTTTTTGTTTGGGATTATTAGTGAGACCAGAGTTAAATCCCTTCGCAGTTAAAAAAAAATATGAGCCGTGCCATGAGAAAACCAACATAATGGCTTTGCGACCAGCATGGATCCAGACCAGCCTGCGCATCCGCGCAGTCTGGTCAGGATCCATGCTGTTCGCTAACAGTTTCTCTAATTACTATAAGCTTTGAAAGCGAACAGCATGGATCCTGACCAGACTGCGCGGATGCGCAGGCTGGTCTGGATCCATGATGGTCGCAAAGCCACTATGTTGATTTTCTCATGTCGCGGCTCAGTTATGTAGAAAAGGCCTTACGTACGGTTTGTGTCGCCGATATCTCAAAAGGTTTTTGACATCTTTTTCATGAAACATTATAGGCTTGTTATTCAGCATGAAATTTGTGCGTTTTGGGTTTTGTTTGGGATTTTGCGTAGCCGGACTGGAGTTTTGGCTCTTGAGTTGGGTTTTGTGTTAAGATTTGCAAAAGTCTTAATGGACTAACATTTTATGTATGAATTCACACAACAACCTTTAATCACATAAACCACTATGCTAAAACTGTTTCTATTTTATTTTTTGGTATATAAACCACTGTTTCATTTTTTTTCATTTTGTATCAGCCACTGTTGTTAACAATCATTTGGATGGTGTATTGGTTAATGATTTGAAACGTGTGCAAAAAAGAAGTTTAAACTTGTACTTTTGTGTTTCGTTCTCCTGTACCTTTCTTGTTCAAATACTGATTATTGACGTTCAAGTTTCCCAGTGCTGTTACTGTTTGTTATTGAAGGTAGTCTGGCTACCGAGGCGATAATCTTTTTCTTTTCTTTAATTTTTAATCAATTCTCTTACATATTCTGACCGATCTGTCTTGACTTCGACTATCTAGTATGACTAGATAATCCATTGTATCTTATTTAAGCATTTCTCTTATATATTTTGACCGTTACTTGGCTTACCTATGTTTTGAATCTGACACTGAAAGCCCTGTATACGTTCGTATTTTGGCCCGGGGACGTTTTTTTTAAAGATATATGACTGTATTTCAAAGGAATTTATATTCATCTGGTTATTTATGATGTTTATAAAACTAAGGATTACGACGAGTAATTCTTGAATCGATTTTCTACGAAATCCTGTTTCCGACTTCAATTTTTCGACCAGATAGATAAGCGACAACTTAAAATCAAGCATTTAATTTCAACTTGTCGCGCTATAAAGTTTCTGCGAAAAGTCATTTCTTGAAGTTTAATTACAATTGTCTCAAACTTTCTTCTTCTGGGCCAAAAATTTACCACGAAAAATAGAAATCAGGGGAGCTAATTTCAATTTCTCGCGCTAAGACATTTCTTCGAAAAGTTGAAAAGTCGAAGTTTGTAACGTGACAATTGACATGCAAACGTCAACTTGAATTTGTAGGGCGAAAAGTAGAAATTTATGTCTTAACTTCTACTTTTCGTGTCAGTTCTTGTTTTCGCGACAAAAGCGATATTAGAACTCTTAACTTCAAGTTGTCGCTGTAGGATAAAATCTCAGCAGCACCGTTTATCCGGGGTGTATCTTATTACCTCACCGAAAGAAAATGAAAATCTAAAAGCTATAAGTGTAACGAATATCATCGTCTAAAGACATTTCGAAAATAAAAACGGCCATAATATACAATTTAACGAAAACACCGATTACCGGTGTTACTGTAGAGATTTGGAACCTCGGTAAAAATCGGCCTGGAACGACAGAGCGAAATTTAAGCGGTAATATCGACCAAAGTCTTGGTCGGAAAGTCGAAGGTAGTCCGCTTAATTTCAACTTCTCGCGCTAGATTATGGGTCGACAAGTTAAAGTTTGCACGACAATTGTCGCGTTAAAAGCTTCTACTTTTCAACTTTTCGCGGGACATCTCTGAGCAAGAAGTTGAAATTAGCTCTTCTAATTTCTACTTTTCGCGCTTCAAGTGATATAGGCCGACAAGTTGATGTTCGCACGAAAACTCTTAGGTTAAAAACTTCAAGATTTCGACCTTCCGCGGTAAATTTATAGCACAAGTTGAAATAAGATGCTTAAATTTTCAAGTTGTCGCGTATCTGTCTGGTCGAAAAGTCGCATGTCAAACTAAAGTCTTCTTTCATCAAGGGACAATACCCTGTATTTACCGTTGATAAGACAAATTAGTTTTGCGAGTTTCTCCCCTTATCTACCCGTAAGGTAACATAGCGTATCTTATCACCAATCATTCTCATTCATCAGATGTTCGACATGGTACCCGAGACGAACCGGGGAACCATGGTAGAGCTCTGGTATGCGAGAATGATCACCAATAAACAGTGTTGTCATTATCATCTATAAAAGAATAGGAAGGACGAAATGGGAGTCCGTATATTTAATGCAAGAATTTTGGATAAAATATTTTGATGATCACCTCAAATATGAACAGAATCAATAACCAACCTCATGAAAACACAGCTATGATGTAAATATAGTCATATAAATTAAAATCATAAAAATCATTTTCGGCTGTTCTCGCACCCCGCTGCGGATGGCTTGATAAGACGTCTAAGAAGAAAAAAGTTGCGTATGATAGCGGAAAAAGGATTCCGTAATTTTCCTACATCTGTGTAGACGGCCGTGTCTTAAATCTTACCTCAGACGAAATGGAAACGGCCATGCATCCATCCATCCATTGGTTATAAGACACTTTTCTTCCCATCATTATTTTTATCTGGTCACATGCTTTAAGAATAATCATATATTTTAGGTAGGTCAGTCATTTGCAGATAATATACGGTACAGGATGCGCAAGTGTGTCATTTTATGCCATTTTGCCTAAAAATTTAGTGTCCTTACACCAGAGTTTTACTCGTTTTTATCATAGATACAACGGAATGGGTTGGCTGAAATTGTCACACGATGAAGTGCTAAGAATATGCAATATATTCGCTCAAAATTTCCCTGTTATTTCTCAAAATTTGATTTTCTATGATTTTTTCGCGAGTGGTCTCAACACAGATTTGTGGAATTTTCAAATTTACTGTCCCTTAATTGTTCCCTAAACAGAACAAAGTCTGTCAAAGATTTTGATATATTTGAGAAATGATATGTAGCTGAAATGGTGAGGCATTGACTCAAAAGCTGACAAAATATTACTGCTTTCAGATATTTTAAATAATTTGATTGTTTCTGAATTTGACTTTTATTCAGAGTAGTGTGGGAAAATGAGACCCGATTCGCTGCGGATGCTGCCTGTATGGCTGATGGTGCGAGACTGGTTAAAGTGCTGACATTAGCTAAAATGCAAGCACTAGTGACTCTCTTTACCACATGTCCAGGTGAGAATGAATACTTTAAACTGTGACGTATTGAATGATTCATTAATAGATATAGAATTCTCGGAAAAAGGTAAATTGCTGTTAGACTTAATAATGTTTAATTTTCGAAAAATTTTATTGTTAATCTACCTTTTAAGATTTAAAGCATTGCTTCTTTTTTTCCTCTGAAATCTCGTTCAAGAAACAAACAGTTAGCGGCTTTGAAGTGTTCTCAACTCTTACCAAATATGATAATTCTCTGCAGTCTGATTGTAAAGTTCGTAAATGATGTTTTTTTGTTGTTTGTTTGTTTGTGTGTGTGTGGGTGTGTGTGTTTCACTCCAAAATGGGCTTTAGACACAGAGTAAATACAAGATTTTTTAGAAAAGAAAACGCGGTTATAGGTCGAGAAATATGGACGAGTTCTTCGGCGGAAATATCGCGCAGCAACATTTCTATTCCGCTAAAAGTAGTGCATTATTGGTTAATTAATGCAATGCTTTATTACTTGCGCATCGACTCTCATTTATATTACATAAACAGTAAAAAAATCTGGTATAAACAAAGTAATATTGAAAATATCTCCGTTAATGAACTTTGTAATAACGCGACGTCACACATTATAATGACGTCACGCACCCGATATGAAAATAAAATGAACGTAAAAATAAAAAAGTAAACGGTGATTGAAAATATGTGTGTAAAAGCATCATATATGTATAATCATATATATAGGTCGTTAACTTTGTATCGAGAAATATGCACCAGTTCTTCGCGACTTTAAGAACACAATATATTTACTGCTAAAGCGAGCACATATTTCTAAAGCTAACATTTTTTTTTCTGTTTTATACATTTCTTCTATAACAATTATATAAACATTATAAATATTAACAGTCGGACATAGTTTTTATTACATACCCGTCATAATAGTACAGGTTAACTGACGCCTGATTTTCACATTTGGTGCGTGACGTAATTCAGTATGTGTCGTACGTTGCATAAATTCTTTTATTAAGTTCGATATTGTCAATTTTATTCAGGCTTTTTAACAAATTCATACATCAATATTACATACATGTATATATGTATGTAACAAAAAGGTTACTACATTTGCATCGGGAAATATGCATTTTTTTTCTTTAGCGGAAGAATACCGCGCTCCTAAAGTCGCGAAATATTTCCGCTGCAAAACTGGTGCATATTTCCCGATACAAAGCTAATAACCTATAAATATTAAAAGAATGCTGCAACGACACACATTAAGGTGGAATGCGCCCCAATTTTTTTGCCGAATTTCGTCCTGAAATTTATACTGCACAAAATTCAGGATATATGGTAGCAGTTGGTAGTTTCCAGCCTTAGATGCGAATTGGCCAGGGTCAAAATCCTAAAATAAAGGTAAGTGTCAAAACTGAAGGCCCCGTTTTCATTCAAAATAATATTCAATGCAGATTTTGTGCTTTGGTGCTGTGAAATGGACATTTAAAAACCTTCTGACAAGTATTCAGCCGACCTGAATGGAATTAGTGTCCTGAAGTTGGTCAGATGCGAAACTGCGAATACTGATTGCTGGCTCTATGTGCAAATGTCAAAACATCAGAGGCCTAATTCAAGAAGGAGTACTGAAAAAAGTAATTGGTTGACAGATATTTTTGTTATGCAGAATAGGTACAGGAGAGGCTTGTGTTCAAGGCACTGTGCATTGTTGGACTCCTGCTTTTCCCCTAACTTTTTGCCACAAGGCCAAATATGGCAATATGGAAAAATTGTCCATATTTTCGCGTACCTATGTTTCACTATTAGCTACCTACTACAGAGTCTTATAAATGGCAAATATTTCTATCGGATTTTAAGAAAGCATACAAATACATGATAGCTATATGCTTTCTTTCTTTCAAAGCCCATTGTTTAGCTGATTTCTGCTTAATCGAGCGAAGACGGTCTCCGGCTGGCTTGCGAAAAACCGCAAAACAGGCATCTGCTACCTATGCGATTGAGTTCCGAGTTTACTTTGTCGCCATATTGTTCGAGTTTTTTGCTATTGTGTCAGAAATATGGCCCCTGACTAGACTCTTCCACGCGTTTAATACTACATATTAACTGTATTCACTAAGACAGATCAGTGTAACAGACTAGGTTCCTGACGTTACTTTTCGTGCAGCGCCCAGTACCGAATGCTCTCGGCATTTTTCCTTTCCTGCGCTCTGAATGTCATATTAATGAAAAATACAAATTAATCGTCACTTTGCATTCAGAAAATGCTACTCAATGGTACAAAATTCAGTGAAATGAGATTGACGCTTAAGACGTGAGAGACGATATTGTGACGTCGGAATGGAAAAACTCACATCAAGTTTTGCTACAAATTTTGCCTTAAAATGCAGTTTATAAAAAATCGGCTCGATAAAAATATGTATAAGTTTAGAATGTTGTTTCACAGTATGTGTAGGTCTAGCAGACACATAAATACTTAGGGGTCACCGACTTCTTTTTTTCGCAATATAGTACAACTTTACCCCCACCCTACACGGTTTGAAGCTATATAACGTTAAAGTTAAAGAGAATGTGTTTTCAACTTACATAACTCACGTTCTTGTTAAAAACGAGATGTATTTATTATAAGACATTTTCAAGATAATTTATTATGTTTGATCTGAACTGCAGATACCATGTACTGGTGAAAAGAAAACACCTTTGACAAAATGTATATTTTATACTATTGTCCGTAAGTATTGACCTGGCACTCATTCTTCGCTAATATTTTCGGGCATTTTCGTTACTTTACGTAATATTGTATCTTGAAAAGATCTATTACTACACAAATAACCTTTATAGTTAACCGTCTGACTTCCAGTCACGTTACCACGGGTTCGAAATTACCTCAGACCAGTTTTTTTTTTTAATTCAGTGTAATGTAGTGTTATCGTATCTGCTTTTATTCTTACGGTATTTTTTTTGGCACCGATTTTCACGAATTTTAATTGTTTTCTCTTATAGTATAAAATTTCGGGAGTAATTTGTCTTTATCTAAGATACCTTTAAAGATTTTTATTCCTTACTTTCTACAAAATATCTTGAATACAAGTGTATTTTTTTCAATAAATGAATATAAAATTTGATGAGATAAGTGAATCAATTTTCCTGCCTGTAAAATTTAGAGATGAAATTTGAAAAAAAAAAGATGATCAGACTGAGGAATCGGACCCACAACCCCGAAATTGATGGCTAATCGTTTGTCCCCGCAGCTAACTGCACATGCGATATTTTGTAAATCATCGAGAAATATTTACGCTATAGTTATATCGTTATTTAGGTTCGGACACCGTGAATTAAATTACGGAAATATACGGAATATTCATAAGGGGTCAATACTTACGAACAATATCCACTACTTCCGTAAATATTGACCTGGCACTCGTTAATCTTCGCCAATATTTTCGGGCGGTTTCGTTGATTTTCGCAATATTTGTATCCTGAAAATGTCTATATACAGTTATTCAGTGACCCGGTGACGTACTGATAAGGTGTCTGACTTCAACGCACGTTACCACAGGTTCGAAATCACTTAGATCATTTTATATGTAATGTAATATTATCGATACCTGTTTCAATTTTACTTTATTCTATCTATCATTATTTCATGAATTTTAATTGTTTTCTCTTTAGTATTTATTTTCTGGAACGATGGTGACAGGAAATTTGTCTTTTTATCAAAGATACTTTTAAAACAATTTTATTCCACTTTTTTAAAACGGGTAAATATGATAACTTTTAATAAATGAACCATAAATATCACGATACGTTTGATAACTTTAGTGGTAAGTTTGCATATAAAATTAGGGGACTCGAATCCACAACACTGATATTGGCAGCCAAACGCTTTGTCCGCACAGCTACCTGCACAAATAAGAATTATGTATGTAATAGTTATACCGCTATTTATGTTCGGACACCGAACATTAATTTACGAAAATATACGGAATATTCATGATTGCCAGGTCAATACTTACGGACAATATTTACTATCCATTGTTTGTAATGCTAACTTAGCTTTGTATGCGGCCCGTTGTCAAGTTAATTTCGTGAAAATATGTACTCTAACATGTTTTAAACATTTAGAAAGTAATTTTATGACATGAGGATTTGCTTTTTTTCGATAATATACTTAGATACGAAATGTCGTTTACATGATTATACACCCTTTATCAAATATCTCACCAAGATATTTCATATCTAAACTTCTTCTTTTCGGAACATGTCCGTAATCACCTGAATGTTTTAATTTATTACATGTTTTAAAAATCTGACTTTTTCTTTAACACTTTCTTAGCAAATTCGCTGAATTTTGTACCATTGAGTAGCATTTTTTGTATGCAAAGTGACAATTAATTTGTATTTTTTCATTGAATGTTTCTCATTGCATAGTTGGTGCAGCCGTTTCTGCGCATGCCCGGAATCATTATCAATTGCAGCGCACACAAAATTACTCTTTTTTTTTTTGCATGTCCATACGCATTTAGTGTATAGTATGCATAATATACTGACTAAAGGTTAGGGTTAGTATCATCATGGTTACAAAATATATACATTTAAGATATTTTCGTTCAAATTTAGTTAATCCGGTATATACCGGAGTCTGTAATATATCACATTAATATGACATTCAGAGCACAGGAAAGGAAAAATGCCGATAGCACTCGGAACTAAACGTTGCACGAAACGTGACGTCAGGGGCCATGTTTCAAACACAATAATAAAACACTCAAACAATATGGCGACAAAGTAAAATCGGAACGCAATCGCATATATCCTGAATTTTGTGAAGAATAAATTTCAGGACAAAATTCGGCTAATAAAAACAATTGGGGCGCATTCCACCTTAAAAAATGACGTCACGCACGCCGGCGATATGAAATTAAGACGTCAATATGGTAAATATTGATGTTCCGATTTCAGTTGTTACTTAGCAGATTTGTGATACTCAAGCATTTGGTAAATTCTAATAATTTTCTGAAAGTTATAGAATGTCTACAATTGTTCATGAAATAAGACTGAAAATATTTCATTACTACGTAAGTTTTCCGGTAAATAGGTGTTGGTTGCATTACGTTAACCCTGATATTCCGTATCTCAAAAAAGAGTATTGTTACTGACAAAGCAGTAAATTTTTTCCATATTTGCCGCATGCAAACGGCTTTCTTTGGCTGTTGTTTGCTGCAACACAATACAGCACATCGTTTAGCGTTGAAGATGAACTGATCTTATGGGGCAATGCCATTTTTGATTACCTCACGATCGGGAATATCAATAAATGTGTTGAAGGTTTATGTAGGTAACCTGTACGCTGACCACGTCACATAAATATGTTGTTCTTCTTACTTCTTTTTTTTCAGGGTACAATCATTCAGGTAACTACTGGATTGACGGTAGTAATATAAACGCCACGGACGTGTATGACATAACACAGTGGACGACATCCGACGGTGAACCATTGCCGACAACTCACCACTTCTGGGCTCCTGGCTGGCCGCTGGATATGGAGATACACCACTGTGTGGCCCTTTGGTCATATATGGGCGAAGGGTGGGTTTACCAATGGGTTAACCCTCCATGTGATTTCTTCAGTAACATATACTATATTTGTGAAAAATGAGAAACAGCATGTGACATCTTACAAAATAAGATTACTAGCATATACCAAAAAATAATATATGATGTAAAAATGTTGTTTTTGTAAAGACGTTTTTATAGATTTTATACCATCGATCACATAAACAGTGTTTGACATTGTTCTTGTGTGCGTGTATGTAACAGCCGTTTGCTAAAATTTTTGTACTTCATGACCTTATCTATGGTATTTCTCTGCATGTAGTATATTTATTTTTTTACTCATTCTTTACACATGTTCGTAAAACATGCAAACTTTTTCCAGCAGTACAGGTAGATTTATCACTTTCAGTTATCCTTGGAGTGATTTCTGTTGATTCGTTAAGGATACTTTAGTATACATATCATTATTCCTACCTACTCAGCGCTTTGAGGTTAAGAATTATTTGTTATTTTGGTTTAAACTTTATTTCAGCAAGTTTGACATACATGGTATACAACAATAAATACATGAAATTAATGGATCGGAAAACAAGTTATTTAAAACTTATATAAATTCCTCTCCATATATGAAATAACTACAAATCATCAAATACCACATTGTCAGGAATCATGGCTAGTGATAATTAATTTTATATGACAAATAAGGATTGTATAACATAGTTGTAATGCTATCTGTTTCTACTGAATTTTGTAAAATATAAAGGAGTGTTGCTTGAACCAAATATATACTCACGGTACCGGGGTGCAAATCGACAGAGCAGGGCCGAATTAGGTAGTAAACCTTTTTTGTTGCGAGAATGTAACGCTGAACATCAACGACTAGAGATTTATTCTGCTCGAAAGAACGCCTATCGTTGCCATTGAGAAGATTGTTTACTGACAATGGACATGGAGTATTTAAGAAAAACCTTTCACGAATTGTTTGATATTTACGACAACGAAGCAGGTAGTGATCGACAGTCTCAGTGTTTCCACAGGTGCAAAGAGCGGATTCAGTGAAAGATCTTCTTTGGATGTCATAATTCAGAGAACTGCACCCAAGACGCAATCGAGTATGTAGAATTTGTCCCTTTCTAGAGCCGCAGTTAAACAGAGGAGAAGATTTAGATAAGTTTTTGTTTAGTGCTGATTTGAAAGCTGTTAGGGTAGCTGCTTCTTTTGTCGTTTGTGATAATGCATTCCAGTCACGGATTGTTTTGGGCAGAAATGAAGAATTGTAAGACTGTGTCCTAGAGTTTACACTTCTTATGTTTCTTAGATTGTAGCTTTCATCGTTAATTTGATCACGACCTGGAATGAGATCAGACATGTAAGATGGAGATAGACCATAAAGCATTTTGTAGAATAAGATGAGACGATGTTTTTTCCTCCGCTCTGCGAGGGTCTCCCACTTCAAATCATGTAATAGCTTCTGGATATTGCATAATTTTGTTGCACCGGTTACTATACGAGCTGCTTCGTTATGAACTGCCTCAATATCATTTTTCAGAGCTTCACTACAGTTGTCCCAGACAACATCTGAGTATTCAAGAAGAGGGCGAATGAATGAAAAATGCATTCGTTCAAGGCTAGAGCGGTTAAGCACAAATTTCAGCGACCTCATTATTCCAATCCTCTGCCATGCCTTTTTCAGTATGATGGAAATATGGGTTGACCACTTCAGGTCGTTTGAGAAAGTTAGTCCAAGATGTTTATGAGTAGATACCTCTTTGATTGCTGCATTGTTCATAGATAACATTGGATGATGTGGTTTGGAGTGTTTGCGTGAGAAGACCATTGATTCAGTCTTTTTTGGATTGAAAGATACTAACCAGGACTCAGACCAAGAATGAATACTTTGGAGATCTGAATTTAAAGCAGTTGATGCCTGATTGGGATTTTCGACTACTATGTACAGACTGGTGTCGTCAGCAAAAAGACGAATGTTAGAATTGGTAATAGAGACAATGTCGTTGATATAGGTCAAAAACAGAAGAGGTCCGAGTATGGACCCTTGAGGAACGCCAGCATTAATCTGAGACCAACTAGAAGAAGCGTTTGCATAGACGACACGTTGTTTACGGGATGACAGATAGGAAGAAATCCACTGAATAAGTGAACCCTTTACACCCAGTGAAGACAGTTTCTGTAAAAGTCCACGATGCCACACGCGGTCAAAGGCTTTAGAAATATCGCAGAATACTGCACTCACTTCCTTTCCTTTATCAAGGGCTCGGCAAATATCATTGTAGATAAATGTAAGTTGGTTGACGGTGGAGTTGCCCTTAATAAAACCAGATTGAAAAGTTGTAAGGAGGTTGTTGTGACACAGCGCTCCATGAGCTTGCCAAGACAGCTGAGTAGGGATATTGGACGGTAGTTAGATGGTTTTCACGGATCTGACTTTTTGAATAACGGTGTGACATTTGCAAGTTTCCAAGAATTTGGAAAGTAAGATTCTATCAATAGTTTGTTAAAAAATTTGGAAAGTGGTTCGGATAGAGCTGATGCGCCTTCGCGGAGAAGTTTTGGACTGACAAGGTCTGGACCACTGGCTTTTGATGGGTCTATAAGAGTAAGAGCATCTTTTACATCCAGGGGAGTGACAGTAATATTAGATAAAGATGAGTTTGTTAACATCTGGCTATGTGGTAAGGGACGATTTTGGTCGTCAATGGTAGATTGTGAGCAGAAATACTGGTTAAGAAGTTCTACTTTTCTCTGGTCTGTGGATGCTTCCATGTTGCCTTCGTATAAGGTTGGGATAGTTTTGGATGTTCATTTGTGTGTAAGTTGTTTTGCTGTTTTGAACCATAATTTGGCTGAAATATTGGATGAGTTAACTTTTTCAATTAATTTATTTTGATAATCTAGTTTTGCTTTGGGTATCTGATTTGTGACCTCGTAACGTACTTGCCTAAATGTAGCCCATGATTCAACTGTGTTAGACTTTTTTGCCCTTTTATGTATCTTATTGCGTTTTCTAATGAGTTTACGTAATTTAGTGTTTAGCCATGGGATGTTATTTGGTCGAATGGTTACTACTTTATTTGGTATAGATTCTGATGCAGCTGATAAGATACTCTCTGTAATGTCTTGAGTAACCTTTTCGAGGTCATTACTGTCCATCAGAGTCTCCCAATTAGTTGCTTGGAGTTTTGCTCTGTAGTCATCATAGTTACCTCTGTCGTACAGCCAAATCTTGCGCTTATATGAAGTATGTTTAGGTTTGTCTAATTTTAGAACAGCAACGACTGGACAGTGAAAACGAGTGAGGTTAGGAATGAAAGGGTCAGCAACAAAGCTAGAAATGACTTGGTTCGTGTTCTTCACAAACATAAGGTCAGTTAGAGAATTAGAGTGTTCAGTGAAGTGGGTAGGGAGTGTTATGAGTTGTTCTGCATTGTACGATGCCATTAGGTTTGTTATTTTATTTGAAGTGGTGTTAAGAACATTGATGTTAAAGTCTCCTGTAACAAGTATGTTATTACACGACTGGTTGAAAGCTTGATCTATGCTTTGTTCTAAGAGAAGCCAATGGTTATTGTTTGAGTCAGGTGGTCGATAGATACCTCCCAAGATAATTTTACGTTTGTTAACAATAAGTTCTAACCAAAGCGCCTCAAGACCAGTAATAGCAAGATCTACTCTTTCTGAAGCAATGATACCCTCTCGGACATAAATGCGACACCACCACCAATACGGTTCATTCTATCACATCGAAAAGGTGGTTGAAAGTTGTCATCAGATACAACAGACATATTCAGCCAAGTCTCCGTGAAAACTAAAATGTCATATGATTGAGACTCTCGATCTTGGGTTTCAAGCTCTGGATATTTAGATGCAAAACACTAAGACCACTGTTCAACACCTCACAGTATCCAGAAATAGATGATGTATCTGACACTGTAGTGTCAGGGCCAGGATTGGGTTGAACATCTCCAGAGATTAAAAGAAGTACATAGTATATATATACCGAAGTTAATATCAGTAAGAAATCGCTGATTATTACAAGATACGGTAACAGGTAATAGGACTTCAAAATCAATGGACGGCGCGCACAATGGTTAAAGGACATACACATAATCAAGGCGGATCGGATATCATACATACTGTTATGTGCTGCGCCGCCAGACAGTAATAGACAACAGGACTACCTAGAAGGGAAATCATGCTTGTCGGTTCTAACACCCCGCCAATACCGTGAATAATACAAAGAAAACAAACGAAAAAAGAAATAAAACAAAACATAATTTGAATGATAAAACTAATCAGTATTTGAAATCGGACTAATGTTTTGAGAATAAGATATGTAGCGATTAATGATAATTAGAATAATTAGAATGAACTGTTTTTAATTTCATCGTGCATTAAAAAATAAGAAATAGAGACTTAATGAACTTGTATATGATTTTGAAAGATTAGTAACTAAGCGTAACGAAATAATGTTTGATACCGTATGTTTTACAAAGTAATACATTTCTTATTATCATGGTTTGTTAGAAACCTAGAGTACGGTATGATAAATTCAAATTGCGTGCATGCTAACACATAACGTGTCATGCAGATATAAAAAATAAACATAAACATAATAATGATAACATTACAAAAATGCATGATTTACAGAAAGTTCACTTCTAATGGATATTGATGAAACAGAAGATGAGTAAGAGCTGAATCTGCTTTTGTTTATACTAAACAGCGGCTTACTTTACAATACAAATTCTAGGTTATAAATAGTGTTGAAAGTTTGGAATGAATATGGCATGAAAATAACCTTCAACAACAAAGCGCAATACGCAACACATTAATACCGAAAAAAGCTCAAGCTCGACCAGGATATAATATCACAATGAATTTCGCAGAACAGTAACGGGTATTAACAAACAGTATTTTAATTAAAATAATTCAGCAAATATCTACATTGTGAAATAAGTCCTTCTTGTGCTCCAGTTACAAATTTGAAACTAATTGCGTAAATGCCGACATAAAATGTCAAAAAGATTGTCTCATATTAGAGTCGACATAAAAGTTCAAACAAATGATCTCATTTTAGAGCCAACATAAAAGTTCAAGCAAATGGTCTCATTTTAGAACCGACATAAAAGTTCAAGCAAATGGTCTCATTTAGAGCCGAAATAAAAAGTTCAAGCAAATGGTGTCGTTTTAGAGCCGACATATAAGTTCAAGCGAATAGTCTAGTTTTAGAGCAAACATAAAAGTTCAAACAAAAGGTCTCGTTTTTTTGCGCCAATTTTATACCTTTTAAATGGTCTAGCTCGAACTCTCGATCTGTATATATACATGCATTGTGAAGTAAATCAGTTATTTTTTTCTGTTACGATTTCGAAGCTAATTGAATATCATGCCTAAATAAAAGTTCAAACAAATAGTTTCATTTTTAAAACCCCTCAACATCTAGCTAGAACTCTCGGTCTATATATATATATATAATCACTGCAGTATGCAAACACTGCATATATCGGCAACGCTTTATAAATGTTATATGAAATAAAAAACACAAAATTTATATCAAACCAGTAGGTTGTAATGATACAGTTACAAAAAAATAGATGTACTTTTTGAATATTGTTTCTGTGTATTCATGATTAACAGAAATTTCACTAGTGATGGATAGTCATGGAAAAATAGAAATGAAAGCTGAGTCTGCTTTTGTTAATACTAAACAGCTACAATATAAATTCTAGTTTATTAATATTGTTGACCATTTGGATTAAATAGGACATGAAAATAATCATCTACACCATTAGTATAAACACAGTAATACGCAGCACATTTACACCGAACAAAAGCTCAAAAGAAAATGGTATCAATTACAAACCAATCTTACCAGTTAAAACCAATTAAATGGTTTTTACCCATGGTCTAACTAGAACTCTTAATCTGCATACTAAAAGTATATCATTGCAGTATGCAAACTGCATACACAGATAACATTTTAAAACAAGTCCGCACTGCATGATCAATATACAAAAAAATATCATTATAAAGTACCGTGATTATACAATTGTATAAACCACGGGCATCAGTACCTGTCCTAAGTTCATATATTTTAGACATTATATTGACTAAAAGTGCATATGTCGTCTATGTATGATACAATGTTGACTAATATAAAACTCTCTGCCGTGTACAACACACTGCAATTCTTGTTCAATTATAATATTCAACACGCATCTACTACTTAGTATATGAATATATCCTTTGAAAAAAATAACGATATATGGCAGCCTAGGTTTTATAATAGATTTAAATAACTTCTTAGTATTAAATAGCTAAAACGCTATTTATAACAGACGAATTAAATAATGTATTGCTACAACAATGGTAGTATTAGATTTGATAAGAGCAATTTCTAGATTGTTCAAGTCGCTCTCAATTTTAATTTGCACGAAATTAACCTATATACTAGAAACTGACTACAACATTTGTACACGTACCGATTTTTATAAGGCCAGGCCCCGTGTTCACAAAACATTTTCAGTTTCAGCTGAGCTTGATAATGAAACTTTATTTGTCATTTATATCTAAATAGCGCGTTTAAAACTAAATTTCAAGTTAATAAAAATTTTCAAATGACTTTTCAGTAGTGATGGTCAGTTTCAGTTGGAATTAAGTATTGAAGTTTTAGTAAAATTGATATTAGAATTTCAAACTCAAACTCAGTTGAGACCGAAAAATGTTTTGTGAACACGGGGCCAGGTTATTCTCAAATTGTATGTCATCTTAGTAAGCGGCAGGTTTTGTACAAAACACATATATACTCTAAAATAAACAACATATACAAAACATTGACAAATTTAGTGCATTTTGAGCGCTATAATGATATTAGTATTATGTCAATTCTATTTAATTATAAACAATATAAGCCAGTTTTACAAGGTAATCGCCCATGGAAAACAACATGAGTTTACGTTGACCTGTCGCCAACAGGTGTAAATAGATTATTATGATTATCAAAGAAAACGATAATCCACAGTCACTGTCAAAACTATACTGTGCGAATGAAATAACGCTATTTGATTTAGTCAATAATGCCATTCTTCAATTTGAAGGTGTCAAGATCTTTTTGGGTTTCGATGCGATGCTTGCGATCGTATTTACCCTTAATGATGATCACCCCGTCCGATGTCCAGGTACCACTGATACGTCCGTTTCTCAGCATGCCCCGTGTTTGGAAGAGTAGATCACTGCGTGTATGTGTCAGATCCTCATTTAGATACACTCCAGCATACCCAGAACCTTTTAGTTTGGACTTTGGCTTCAGAAGTTTGTTCCGGGCGCGGTAACTGGTAAATTTAACGATAATGTCCCGAGGTTTGCGGGCAACAGATCCAGTTAAGGATTTGTCTGTAGACGACTTTGGCTTTGGCTATTTGTTATTTTAGTGCGTTTATACGGGTATAAACTACATTGGGACTTCAATGCAAATCAATGAATCGCGCTTTGCATGAAGTCCCAATATACCTGTATAAACACTAGCGCGATTCTTTGAGATAATTTGCATGAAGTCCCAATGTGGTATATTATACAGTTATTGACTTATGTTGTGGTCAATATGTGTTTTTATGGACCTGTAAAAATGATATTGACCTCGGACGCATAAAAACGATATTGACCTCGGACGCAGTCCGAGGTCAATATCATTTTTACAGGTCCGTAAAAACATATATTGGCCGAAACATAAGTCTATAATTGTTATATTATATGCCCTTCTCAATGCATTCTTTTGACTGGTCCATAGTTCATACATATAAGAAAAAGTGATATCACAAAAGTCATTATCACTTTTGCAGGTCAATATCGCTTTTTGCGGACCCGCTTGTGCACTAATTTCGACCAATCAAATTAGCGCATTTGAGAAGGGTATATAATATACCCGTATAAACACTAGCGCGATTCTTGGAGATGATTTGCATGAAGTCCCAATGTGGTTTATTATACAGGTATTGACTTATGTTGAGGTCAATATGTGTTTCACGGACCTGTAAAAACGATAATGACCGAGGACGCTCGGTCAATATTTTAACAGGTCCGTAAAAACACATATCGACCTCAACATAAGTCTATAATTGTTATATTATATGTCCTTCTAAAATGCACTCATATGACTGGCCCATATTTCATACATATGACAAAAAGTTGTATCACAAGAGTCATTATCACTTTTGCGGGTCAATATCGCTTTTTGTGGACCCGCGTGTGCACCCCTTTCAACCAATCAAATGAGTGCATTTGAGAAGGGTATATAATATACCCGTATAAACGCTAGCGCGATTCTTGGATGATTTGCAAGAAGTCCCAATGTGGTTTATACCCGTATAAACGCTAGCGCGATTCTTGGATGATTTGCATGAAGTCCCAATGTGGTTTATACCCGTATAAACGCTAGCGCGATTCTTGGATGGTTTGCAAGAAGTCCCAATGTGGTTTATACCCGTATAAACGCTAGCGCGATTCTTGGATAATTCACAAGAAGTCCCAATGTGGTTTATACCCGTATAAACTCTAGCGCGATTCTTGGATAATTCGCATGAAGTCCCAATGTGGTTTGTACCCGTATAAACGCTAGCGCGATTCTTGGATCATTCGCAAGAAGTCCCAATGTGGTTTGTACCCGTATAAACGCTAGCGCGAATCTTGGATGATTCGCAAGAAGTCCCAATGTGGTTTATACCCGTATAAACGCTAGCGCGATTCTTGGATAATTTGCATGAAGTCCCAATGTGGTTTATACCCGTTTAAACGCACTGAAATAGCATTCAGTTCTTGTAATTACATTGAACATTAAGGTAGATTGCTACAAAAACAAGCTGTTTGCATTCCATGAGTATAAGAAAATCAAAATTATCAATTGTAATTCGCCATCCGACAAAAATACAGTTCAGGCTGGTTTTATGTAAAATATCGTTAAATCCAGTGAAAATCATACAGTAGTGTAAATTCAGTGTTGATCATTACCGTCAGAAAAAAAATATGACGTTAAGCTACAGTATGACGTTTTGGAATTTTTATCACGGTGAGGATGCGTACACCGGATATTGCCATTTAGTGATAAGGTATTTTCCGAAAACGTGTTTATTTTTCGCCAACAAGGTAAGTAAAACCCTAATTTACTATTGTATTATACTAATATGAAAGAAAAGAGCATTACTTTTAATAACTAGATGCTGTGTATATGCTCTCACAAGCGTAAAATGAGTCAATCTTATGAAGGAACGCTAAAATTTGTGATAAAATGGCAACTTTATCATCTGATAATTGCAGGTCGGGGACGCATCTCTCCCGATATCGTCACTTATTGACTTATGATAAAAATTCTGAATCGTATGATTAATTTAGTTACATACAAAGAAAACATATGCAAAATTTCAGCTTTGTACATGTTCAAATGACAGAGAAATCGATGATAAATGAGCGTCGGTGGTGTACTGTGTATTGCAAATATATGTACTGTGTATTGACCTGCATCACATTTTACTGTACTGTGTATTGTTAACATTATCGCTGAGTTTTGCAGAATGAATCTTACATAATGTACATTATCATTTTCTTTTCAAAGTACAAAACTGTATTTTCTTTAGTCCTGAAGATACGTGATGTTTTACATTGATATTTATAGCGTTTACTCGGTTGTAATTCATGTAATAAGCTCTAAACGTAACTCACAGTCACCATAGTGAAACAGTGGGCAATATTTTTTGTTATGCTTACCAGTTTTAAATGTATAGATAAATTCTGTTCTTCCATTGAGCATTTTGTTTAAGTTGATATTAAATGAATTATCTCAGAAACAGTTAAAGGTACATGTATCAATTAAAATTTTGTATTGGGATGCCACTTAGACTTACTCTCAATATCTTGCAGACAGCCCGGCCCTACTAATAAATATTATATTGTGATTTTTTTTTCGTTGCAGATTCAACTTGTGTATGTGTGTTTATGACTGGCTCGACGAACGAATTTAAGGCCATTGTATGTCACTTTGTTGAACACCACCAACATGACGAGAATATTTTCTTGTGCTAATGACCAAAACCGCAAAAAAGTAAATTCAGAATAGTATCAGACATAAATCATGCAGAAAAAAACCCCAGAAAAAATACTGTCGATTCAGAAAATATTAACATGCATGTTTTAAAAAGGAACCCGATTACAAAAGGGGCCAATTTGCAACAGAACAGAAAGAAACCTTTGATTTGGGCAAATGGTGAGGAGCCTGTTCACTGACGGTAGTGGAAATGTATGCTACCTACCACGCCATGTAGCTTAACATTTACACAATGATACCAGTACAAAAATATAATCTAGAGACACATGCACGGCGGTGTACTTGGAACTTTCAATGTTACACAGAGTGCAATTCCATGGACAGACAAGGTTTTTGGAGACTATTGTTATACAGTCGATGAAAGAATAACAAAATAGATGAATGAATAAATAGCTTTAATTAGTTTGTTTGCCAAGAAACGTTTTCTTTAAGTGATTTTATAGTTTCCTTTATTTTTTGACGTCGCAAAATGTTTTCATCGACAACTTGGTTAATATGAGGTATAGTGAAGACTGCAAGTTGTTTTGAAGAGCAGGCTTATAACTCTTCCAATGATTTTACAATTATACAACTGCTTGCATAACAGAGACCGCATTTCTGACGCTAAATTAAGAGGAAAGAGAAAAGCAAACAGACAAATACTTATTGAAATTATAAGAAGTAGCCAGTTACTGCATAAATGTGATGAGTGTACATAAGAGTTCACATAAGAGTGGGCATTGATACTGAAATAGATTCGGTTGTGACATATTTATTTTACCAAACATTATTTGACAAGCAATATTGTAAAAGACGTTTTACTTTGATAAAGAACAAATAGTCATGTACATTGTAATATTTATTAAACAAACTTGAAACCTAAACACAAATTCATAAAATAACAAAGGTCATAATAAGATAGTAGAAGAACTCTATAAGATTTGTCTTTCTTTCTAATCCTTTCCACCAACTGTACTTGTAATGTCAGTATATAAATATAGCTAAGTATATTGTTGGGAATAAATATGTTAAAACCAAAGGTCATAAACATTTTACATTCAACAGTTGAAATACATGAAAAAAGTCGGACTGATTTTCAAGTCAGTTCCCGATCGTTTGTTATAGTTTGAAATTGACCTTCACAACAACTATACTATTTTGGTTAACGGGGAAGTTGATCACATAATAATGATAACGAACTGTTTGCATAGAAATGACATATATCTTGCAAATGAAGTGTGCAAGATAACACATGGCACTGTTTCCCCCTACTTCTAAAACAAATTGCTCAGTGCATATGGCACCCATTTTGTTTTGTATGAAGAAAGTGGTGAGCTAATTACCTTTCAGAACAATGCATTTAGAACAATAAAAATAGCTTTGACTACATTATTTTAAGAAAATTTCAAGTGAAACTAGTTCGAGGGTTCTACGTCAAATGAGTCTAAGGTTATTGAGGAGAAACCACTTTAAAAACTCAAAGCCCTTACGGCCTTGACCTTTGAACTATTGACACCATAAGCGATAAAGGTCTTCTATTGACCAAGATTTATGTCTCTTTGTAGTATGAAGGTGAAAGGATAACATATTTTCATGTTTGCTCTTCTTATACGGAGAGACCTTTTCCACTCTTATCGTCATCATATCCTGTGTTACATTATTATAAAACATCACGGCTGAATGTGTGGCTGTGCCTTTTATCTGCAATGGCTAGTCTTTAGACAGTTTCTCGGAGTGACTATTGGCATGTCGCTGTAATTGTAAGTTGTAATATCAGTGATCAAACTGGTGCTTGTTAATTTCGCTGTGAAGTCTAATGCCATCTGCAAACAGAAAAAGAAATTCCATCATTTGGGCCAATGGATCTACATGCTTTGTCTATCTAATGACCATAAATACTGAAAATATGCACGTTTTTCATTATCAATACTCAGTACACCAAACTGCAATACACAGTACAAATATTACTTTGAAAACTCAATACACAGTACACCACCGGCGCTCATTTATCACCGATTTCTCCGTGATTTGAACATGTACAAAGCTGAAATTTTGCACAGTTTTTCTTTGTATGTAACTAAATAAATCGTTCGATTCAGATTTTCCCCATAACGCAAATATATTATGGTATCGAGACAAATGTGTTTACAGCATGCATTTATCAAATGATAAACTTGTCATTTTATCACAAATTTTATCATTTCTACTGAAGATTGACTCATTTTACGCTTGTAAGAGCATATACACAGTATTTAGTTATGAAAATTAATGCTCTTTTCTTCTGTAGTAGTATAATACAATAGTAAATGAGAATTTTAAATACCTTGTTGACGAAAAATAATCACGTTTTCGGAAAATAACATCACTTAATGGCAATATCCGGTGTACGCATCCTCACCGTGTTTATATCAAGTTTTAAAACAACTTTTTGAACTAGGTACGCCAATTTGTTTGTTTTGAATGACTTCAGATTACGCGTGCAATCTTAAGGAAACGGTCATGTTTGTACACAAATCCGTAATGATTGTATTTTCTATTTTTAGAACTGATAAGACAGTCATTGGGTGTGGGCAGACGCCGAACATCCATTCTGTTTTGTAAACAGTGATGTTTTTCTAACGGCCTAAACTTTCTTTAAACACAAATTATATCAATATTTTTTTGATCAATGGAAACGTTTTGAAACAAGCGATTTATTACACATGTAATTACTTTTAATTGTTATTTAGAAATAAAATGGATTAATTATGAACGCTTAACTTAAGTGTTTTGAACATCACTACGCCGCTTTTAAAATTATATGTCATTCCCACCACGACCTAGTGACCTACTTTTTTTCACCTACAAAAACTTCATGAAAATCATTCTTGTAATACAGGTAATATACAGCTATACTTCAAGTTTTCAGGTGGTCAATTTAGGCTTTTCCTGAATGAATGTGTTTTCAAAACTTCATCTGCAAACTTCTTCAGTCATTTTTTTTTCAGCATAGTTTAAAGCCCTGCTCCCGTCCTTCCTTAACCTTGAATTGTCACTTAAAAAGCATGAAAATCCCGACTATGAACAGTGACGCCTGTCAAATTAGAGCCTATTTTATATAAAATTCTATATGAAATACCTGTGAATTTGCGTGCTAAAGTGTGGCACTTGGCCGTTAACTGTTACCTATTGTAATCATGGGTTGCATAAACACAAAAGAATTTGAATAGACGCGGAGCAGGGCTTTAAAGAATATAGAGGAATAACTATCTAATACTGTAGAAACAGTCCATCATTAGTTCCGTCTATGTATTACTTGTAGTGAATACATGTAGCTACAATATTTGTCCTGTTGTTTTGTTTAGAATGCTGTACTCAATGCGAGCTAATACTAAGAACAAGCTTTAACCGAAAAGCATATTGAAAAACTACTTGTGTAACCTAATATGTAAAAAAGTAGAATGTCCGACTGATACATTTTCTTTCTTTCTTTCGTTTATATAGAATTACACTCTAAGTCGAACATTTTTCATCCGATCTTCACCAAACTTGAACAAAATGTGTTTGACCATAAGACCTCGGCCAAGTTCGATAACCAGCCAAAACGATCCAGGCATTTTGGATGTAGGCCCTTGAATTACCGAAAAATCGGCCTTTTACTCCTGTCCGCACAACATTTCTCATCCGATCTTCACCAAACTTGAACAAAGTGTGTTTAACTATAAGACCTCGGCCAATATCAATAACGAGCCAAATCGGTCTGGGCATTTTGGAGTTCTTCCTCTTGAATTACAGAAAATCGGCCTTTTTACTCTTGGCCGTACTCTTAGTCGAACATTTCTCATCCGATCATCACCAAACTTGAACAAAATCCGTTTGTCCATAAGTCTTCTGTCATGTTCGATAACTTTCTAAATTGGTATTATAAATATTATAAATAGATTCTAACATTTTGACAGCAATATTCCAAGGACATTCTAAATGATGCAAATATTTCAGCTAAAGAATTTCTAAGGACATGTTTAAGTGATGCCAGCATTTTGACTGAAATATCCAAGAAATATATTATTATGCCAGAACTGAGTGATGCCAATACAACTGTACTGCAAGATTCCAAGGCCAGGTCTAAGTTATGCAAACTTTATCAGGAAAGATATAAGTGATATCAAGATTTTGACTGAAATATTCGAAGTACATGTCTAAGTAATGCTAATATTTTAGCTGAAATATTCAAAAGACAGGTCTAGGTAATGCCAACATTTTGACAGGAAAGGTTTAAGTATTGCCACTATTTTAGCTGCAATATTCCAAGGACAAGTGATGCCAATATTTTGGCTGAAATATTCAAGACAGGTCTAGGTAATGCCAACATTTTGACAGGACAGGTTTAAGTGATGCCAATATTTTAGCTGCAATATTCCAAGGACAAGTGATGCCAACATATTGACTGAAATATTCCAAGGACTGGTTTCGGTGATGCCACCATTTTCACTGAAATGATCTACGGACAGGTCTATGGGATGCTAATATTTGGCTGAAATATTCCAGTGACGTCTAAGTGATGACACCATTTCCACGGAAATATTCCAAGGACAGGTGTAGTGGTAAGTGATGCCAACATTTCACCAATTCCACGGAAATAATCCTAGGACAGGTGTTAGTGATGCTAATATTTGGCAGCAATATCTCAAGGACATGTCTAAATGATGCCAATATTTTGGCTAAAATATTGCAAGGACAGGTATTAGTGATGCCAATATTTCTACAGCTTCAAAGGTTATAATTAAGACTGTCACCAACTATTTATTGAAAGCAATGTATGTAAAGAATATGATTTGCACTGGTTGCAAAACATCTTCACAAGTGAGCAGCGCCATGAGAAAACCAACAAAGCAGGTATTTCAATGACCTTGACCTTTAATGTAAACAAGAGGACCATGATGGTCCTGAATCGCTCACCTCTTCCCACATGATCCAGTTTTGAGTATGACGTCGTTTTTTCTATTATTTGACATAGTGACCTAGTTTTTGAGCTCATGTGACCCAGTTTTGAATTAAACCTAGATATTATCAAGATAAAAATTCTGACCAACTTTCATGAAGATCCATTGAAATATATGGTCTCTAGAGAGGTCACAAGGTTTTTCTATTATTTGACCTATTGACCTAGTTTTTTAAGGCACGTGACCCAGTTTCAAACTTGACCTAGATATCATCAAGGTGAACATTCTGACCAATTTTCATGAAGATCCATTCAAGGGTATGGCCTCTAGAGAGGTCACAAGGTTTTTCTATTTCAAGACCTACTGACCTAGTTTTTGATGTTGACCCAGTTTCAAACTTGACCTAGATATCATCAAGATAAACACTCAGACCAACTTTCATACAGATCCCATGAAAAATATGGCCTCTAGAGAGGTCACAACGTTTTTTCATTATTTGACCTACTGACTTACTTTTTGACGGCACGTGACCCACTTTCGAATTTGACCTAGATATCATCAAGATGAACATTCAGACCAATTTTTATGGAGATCCATTCACAAGTATGGCCTCTAGAGAGGTCACAAGGTTTTTCTATTTTTAGACCTACTGACCTAGTTTTTGACCGCTCACGACCCTGTTTCGAACTTGACCTAGATATCATCAAGATGAACATTCAGACCAACTTTCATGAAGATCCATTGAAAAATATGGCCTTTAGAGAGGTCACAAGGTTTTTCTATTATTTGACCTACTGACCTAGTTTTTGATGGCACGTGACCCACTTTCAAACTTGACCTAGATATCATCAAGATGAACATTCAGACCAATTTTCATACAGATCCCATGGAAAATATTGTCTCTAGAGAGGTCACAAGGTTTTTCTATTATTTGACCTATTGACCTAGTTTTTTAAGGCACGTGACCAAGTTTCAAACTTGACCTAGATATCATCAAGGTGAACATTCTGACCAATTTTCATGAAGATCCATTCAAGGGTATGGCCTCTAGACAGGTCACAAGGTTTTTCTATTTCAAGACCTACTGACCTAGTTTTTGATCGCAGTTGACCCAGTTTCAAACTTGACCTAGATATCATCAAGATAAACACTCAGACCAACTTTCATCATATCCCATGAAAAATATGGCCTCTAGAGAGGTCACAACGTTTTTTCATTATTTGACCTACTGACTTACTTTTTGATGGCACGTGACCCACTTTCGAACTTGACCTAGATATCATCAAGATGAACATTCTGACCAATTTTTATGGAGATCCATTCACAAGTATGGCCTCTAGAGAGGTCACAAGGTTTTTCTATTTTTAGACCTACTGACCTAGTTTTTGACCGCACATGACCCTGTTTCGAACTTGACCTAGATGTCATCAAGATGAACATTCAGACCAACTTTCATGAAGATCCATTGAAAAATATGGCCTTTAGAGAGGTCACAAGGTTTTTCTATTATTTGACCTACTGACCTAGTTTTTGACGGCACGTGACCCACTTTCAAACTTGACCTAGATATCATCAAAATGAACATTCAGACCAACTTTCATACAGATCCCATGAAAAATATGGCCTTTAGAGAGGTCACAAGGTTTTTATATTATTTGACCTACTGACCTAGTTTTTGACGGCACGTCACCCAGTTTCGAACTTGATCTAGATATCATCAAGGTGAACGTTCTGACCAATTTTCATGAAGATCTTGTGAAATATATGGCCTCTAGAAAGGTCACAAGGTTTTTCGATTTCAAGATCTACTGACCTAGTTTTTGACCGCACGTGACCCAGTTTCGAATCTGATCTAGATATCATCAAGATGAACATTCAGACCAACTTTCATACAGATCCCATGAAAAATATGGCCTTTAGAGAGGTCACAAGGTTTTTCTATTATTTGACCTACTGACCTAGTTTTTGACGGCACGTGACCCAGTTTCGAACTTGACCTAGATATCATCAAGGTGAACGTTCTGACCAACCTTCATGAAGATCTTGTCAAATATATGGCCTCTAGAGAGGTCACAAGGTTTTTCTATTTTTAGACCTACTGACCTAGTTTTGGAAGGCACGTGACCCAGTTTCGAAATTGACCTAGATATCATCAAGATGAACATTCTGACCAATTTTCATGAAGATCCATTGAAAATTATGGCCTCTAGAGAGGTCACAAGGTTTTTCTATTTTTAGACCTACTGACCTAGTTTTTGAAGGCACGTGACCCAGTTTCGAACTTGACCTAGAATTTACCAAGATGAACACTCTGACCCATTTTCATAAAGATCCCATGAAAAATGTGACCTCTAGAGATGTCACAAGGAAAAGTTTACGCACGGACGGACGGACGACGGACACTGCGCGATCACAAAAGCTCACCTTGTCACTTCGTGACAGGTGAGCTAACAAATATGGCGGCCGTCGATTGAAAGTAGAAAGTGCCATTCGCTTGAAAATTCATAAATACCCTCGTGATTTTTTCGGTGGAAAAGACATGTTCTTTTAGAACAAATTCGGCGGTGAAACTTTGCTTTTATTTAGTAACATAGAAAGTTGGAAATGATTTTCAATTTTCATAAATACAGCAGCAAACAAAAAGAAATTCTTACAGATGATAGATTACCTCACAAGTATTTTATTATTGCAGAAATAAAATCATTATCAACTCGCATTTACAAGCGATCTGCCTCCAAAACTTCCAATCGTAAAGTGCTCACTGCCCATGCGCAACGGAAGTTATGAAATTTTAAGGGAGAAAGCAATTATTAACTTCCTGTATTTTTTATGTTCTATCACCACTAAAGGGGAAGTAACTAAAACATTACTAATTATGCATTTTGGAACTTATCCCTTTGTTGGATGTAGTGGTCTCCCTTTTGTTTACATTTTATCTTGCATCAAGAGAGAAAAAGTAGGAGAAACAATTTTATCGGGCAGAATCTTTTTTGCAATAAATTCAACTGATTTCTTAACATTTTTAGAAAGATACTGCCTTAAGAAATGAAGTAATAATTTGAACAAGAGGGTCATGATGGCCCTATATTGCTCACCAGAGTTGATCTGGCCTACTGACCTAGTTTTTGACCCCACATGACCCAGTTTCGAATTTGACTTGGAGATCATCAAGGCAAACACACTGACCAAGTTTCATAAAGATTGGGTCACGACTGTGGCCTCCAGAATGTTCACAAGCTTTTCCTTTGATTTGACCAGGTGACCTAGTTTTTTATCCAACATGACACAGATTCAAAATTGAACTAAAGATCATCAAGACAAACGTTCTGACTAATTTGCAGGAGTTTCAAACTTAAATTGTGGTCTCTAGAGTGTTCACAAGCTTTTCATATGATCTGGCCTAGTGACCTAGTTTTTGACCTCACATGACCCAGTTTCAAACTTGACCTAGAAATCACCAAGATAAACATTCTGACCAAATTTCATAAAGATTTGGTCATAACTGTGGCCTCTAGGATGTTCACAAGCTTTTCCTTTAATATGGACTACTGACCTAGTTTTTGACCCAACATGACCAAGTTTCAAACTCGGCTTAGACATCATCAAGTCAAACATTCTGACAAAGTTTCATAAAGATTGGGTCATAACTGTAGCCTCTAGAGTGTTCATAAGCTTTTCCTTTGATCTGGCCTAATGACCTAGTTTTTTAACCCAGTTTCTAACCTGACCTAGAGATCATCAACACAAACATTCTGACCACGTTTCATAAAGATTGGGTCACAACTGTGGCCTCTAGAGTGTTCAAAAGCTTTTCCTGTGATCTGGTCTAGTGACCTAGTTTTTGACCCAACATGACCCAGTTTTGAACTTGACCAAGAGATCATCAAGGCAAACATTCTGATCAAGTTTCATAAAGATTGGGTCACAACTGTGGCCTCTAGTGTTCACAAGCTTTTCCTGTGATCTGGCCTAGTGTCCTAGTTTTTGATCCCACATGACCCAGTTTCGAACTTGACCTAGAGGTCATCAAGACAAACATTCTGACCAAGTTTCATAAAGATTGGGTCATAACTGTAGCCTCTAGAGTGTTCAAAAGCTTTTCCTTTGATCTGGCCTAATGACCTAGTTTTTAAACCAACATGACAGTTTCTAACTTGACCTAGAGATCATCAAGACAAACATTCTGACCAAGTTTCATAAAGACTGGGTCACAACTGTGGCCTCTAGAGTGTTCAAAAGCTTTTCCTGTGATCTGGCCTAGTGACCTAGTTTTTGACCCAACATAACCCAGTTTCGAACTTGACCTAGAGATCATCAAGACAAACATTTTGACCAAGTTTCATAAAGACTGGGTTACATATGTGGCCTCTAGAGTGTTCACAAGCTTTTCCTAAGATCTGGCCTAGTGACCTAGTTTTTGACCCCACATGACCCAGTTTCGAACTTGACCTAGAGATCATCAAGACAAACATTCTGACCAAGTTTCATTCAGATTGGGTCACAACTGTGGCCTCTAGAGTGTTCACAAGCTTTTCCTTTGATTTGGCCTAGTGACCTAGTTTTTGAGCCCACATGACGCAGTTTCGAACTAGACCTAGAGATCATCAAGATAAACATTCTGACCAAGTTTCATAAAGATTGGGTCACAACTGTGGCCTCTAGTGTTCACAAGGCAAATGTTGACGGACGACTGACGCCGGACGACGCACGCCAGACAATGACCGGTCACAATAGCTCACCTTGAGCACTTTGTGCTCTGGTGAGCTAAAAATAGGAAATGTTTTTTTTTATAAAATGTCATTGAAATAGCTAAACATAGAGTATTTGCGACCAGCATGGATCCAGACCAGCCTGCATATCCAGAATTTATCCGCGCAGGCTGGTCCAGATCCATGCTGGTTGCAAACGCACTATGTTGGTTTTATCATAGTGCGGCTCATGTAGTCTTGTCGCAGATATTAACAATAACAATCTACTGTATAGGACATTCAGTTTATTGTTTACAAGTAAGGTAACATTTTTTCTTGAATAAAAAGTGTAAAACAGAGCTTCAGTGTTTACCGGTAGGAAGCACATGTTCAGTCAAATAACTGAAAACTTTGGCTAAATAAAGATAATTTAAACAATGTTGAAATATATGACTGAATTAATTAAAGAACAATGTAATAATTTATATAAATATCAATTAATAGTTGTTCAGACTATTGCTGAAAATGCAGCATATTTCATATAGTCCATTTGAAAAATGAAAATCAGACCAATTTGTTATATAAAATAAACAGGCTTTAATGAAATTAATTTAAAATAGAAAATTTAATGGAATTTTCTTCCACTGTGAAATGATAAAGTTAAATATCACCATTTTCAAACTCAATGTTAAAAAATCTGCAAATCTGGGCTACGATTAATAATACAAAATTTTTGATAAGGATGTTCTATTGAATTTCTGACATCTTAAGCCATTAATTAGGTATATTAAATTTTCTAAAGCAGTTTATTGGCATGAAAGCAACAGAAGTAAAATGTAAAAGATATAGATTCAAAATCAATGTTTATGTAGGGATAACGCATGCTTTTCATGTTATAACATCTGAAATGAACATGCGCTACTATGTTCTAGCATAAAACATGTAAAAACTGATAGCTGAATATAATGTCACTCAAGGTCATTAAATTTCCCCGAAATGCGCGGGAATGTCCGGGTTGTTTTTTTATGTTGACGTCATTCCGTTTTGAATTTTCCATTATGGGGCCGAATGATGTTTACGCTTTGCCACAGAATGAGCATATATAAAAAGGTGTTATAACAGCACATGAGAGCGAGAATCTCTGTTAACACACGTTTTCTCTCCCATTAAAATACCCTAGAAAAGTGACAAGAACAGCAATTTCATGCTAGAATGGAAAATAGTACATAATTTTCAGCCATACACCTACCTTTCAAAGCAAAATTTACAAAAGGATTACTGAGATTTCTTTTTAAGATAAAAATGTAAATCACTAAGTAATATTTAATAGGTATTTAAACAAGAGGACCATGATGGTCCTGAATCGCTCACCTCTTCCCACATGACCCAGTTTTGAGTATGACATCGTTTTTTCTATTATTTGACATAGTGACCTAGTTTTTGAGCTCATGTGACCCAGTTTTGAACTTGACCTAGATATTATCAAGATAAAAATTCTGAACAATTTTCATGAAGATCCATTGAAAAATATGGCCTCTAGAGAGGTCAAAAGATTTTTCTAATTTTAGACCTACTGACCTAGTTTTTGACCGCAGTTGACCCAGTTTCAAACTTGACCTAGATATCATCAAGATGAACATTCAGACCAACTTTCATACAGATCCCATGAAAAGTATGGCCTCTAGAGAGGTCACAAGGTTTTTTTATTATTTGACCTACTGACCTAGTTTCTTAGGGCACGTGACCCAGTTTCAAACTTGACCTAGATATCATCAAGGTGAACATTCTGACCAATTTTCATGAAGATCCATTCAAGGGTATGGCCTCTAGAGAGGTCACAAGGTTTTTCAATTTCAAGACCTACTGACCTAGTTTTTGATCGCAGTTGACCCAGTTTCAAACTTGACCTATATATCATCAAGATAAACATTCAGACCAACTTTCATACAGATCCCATGAAAAATATGGCCTCTACAGAGGTCACAACGTTTTTTCATTATTTGACCTACTGACTTACTTTTTGAGGGCACGTGACCCATTTTCGAACTTGACCTAGATATCATCAAGATGAACATTCTGACCAATTTTTATGGAGATCCATTCACAAGTATGGCCTCTAGAGAGGTCACAAGGTTTTCCTATTTTTAGACCTACTGACCTAGTTTTTGACCGCACATGACCCTGTTTCGAACCTGACCTAGATATCATCAAGATGAACATCGAGACCAACTTTCATACAGATCCCATGAAAAATATGGCCTTTAGAGAGGTCACAAGGTTTTTCTATTATTTGACCTACTGACCTAGTTTTTGAAGGCACGTGACCCACTTTCAATCTTGACCTAGATATCATCAAGATGAACATTCAGACCAACTTTCATACAGATCCCATGAAAAATATGGCCTCTAGAGAGGTCACAAGGCTTTTCTATTATTTGACCTACTGACCTAGTTTTTGAAGGCACGTGACCCACTTTCGAACTTGACCTAGATATCTTCAAGATAAACATTCTGACCAATTTTCATGAAGATCTCATGAAGTATATGGCCTCTAGAGAGGTCACAAGGTTTTTCTATTTTTAGACCTACTGACTTACTTTTTGATGGCACGTGACCCACTTTCGAACTTGACCTAGATATCATCAAGATGAACATTCTGACCAATTTTTATGGAGATCCATTCACAAGTATGGCCTCTAGAGAGGTCACAAGGTTTTTCTATTTTTAGACCTACTGACCTAGTTTTTGACCGCACATGACCCTGTTTCGAACTTGACCTAGATATCATCAAGATGAACATTCAGACCAACTTTCATACAGATCCCATGAAAAATATGGCCTTTACAGAGGTCACAAGGTTTTTCTATTATTTGACCTACTGACCTAGTTTTTAAGGGTATGTGACCCAGTTTCGAACTTGACCTAGATATCATCAAGGTGAACATTCTGACCAATTTTCATGAAGATCTTTGAAATATATATGGCCTCTAGAGAGGTCACAAGGTTTTTCTATTTTTAGACCTACTGACCTAGTTTTTGAAGGCACGTGACCCAGTTTCGAATCTGACCTAGATATCATCAAGGTGAACATTCTGACCAATTTTCATGAAGATCTCATGAAATATATGGCCTCTAGAGAGGTCACAAGGTTTTTCTATTTTTAGACCTACTGACCTAGTTTTTGAAGGCACGTGACCTAGTTTCGAACTTGACCTAGATATCATCAAGGTGAACATTCTGACCAACTTTCATAAAGATCCCATGAAAAATGTAACCTCTAGAGTGGTCACAAGCAAAAGTTTACGGACTGACGGACGGACGACAGACGCTGCGCGATCACAAAAGCTCACCTTGTCACTTTGTGACAGGTGAGCTAAAAAGAACAAAACTGAACCTTATACTGGGTAAAGTTCCAAAAGGTATCAAGCTTACTTATAAATCTGAGATATGAATCAAACACATGAGAACAGTGTTGCAGAACCCGTGCACCTAAACACTGTCTCTTTATGTAAACCATGAGAAGTACAATCTGGACTTAAAATAGAAACATAATACAGTAGTATTGGTAAGCAGTTTAAAGTAGTAGAGTGTAAGAAGCTTTCAATGGTTGCAAGTGGGGCTGAAATATCTGGCTTGTGGATAAATGTTTAGGCCTTAACGAGGCTCTGCCAAGATACTGCAAAAACAGTTATTGGAGAGCCAGATATTTCCATCCGCACCTTCTACAAGTGACTGATTCTTTTCTTTGCAAACTGTATCCTTCAAATAACAAAAGATTGAAAATAAAATGACCATTTTTCCTTTAAGCACTAGTTTATTATAGAAACATATGCATTCATTAATAAATTACAGCATGTAAGTCATCTTACACTCTCGGCTGTAAGACGAGTTTTTCCAGCACTGGCAAAAGCACAGGAAGACCCTGCCAGGCATGCAAGAATGTATGCTATGATTAAACAATGCAGAGTTTGGTGAACAGCTTTTTCTATTTCTAGGTATGGCATTCGTGTTTTTTGATCAATCACAATACATCAGACCTTTTATCAGGTGACAGACCGAGAGAAAAACAGACTTGCATGCATTTAGTTAACTATCATCGATCAAAATTTTTAACTTTTCAGTTATGAATTTACCTTTTCTGTCATGTAGTCAATATAAAATACAAAGGGTATCAATTATTATTCAGAAATTCACCCAACATTTAATTTACAGAACTCAACAGTTTCAAGCCAATGGTGTGGTTATTCTTAATTTTTATATATAAACAACTATATTTATTTTAAGATAAGTGTACCAACTGGAGAAACATCACACAGGCATATTAACCCTTTTTCTTCCCTTACAGCAAACCACGCATGTACATGTTTATCCTGAATTTACTGGTTTGGTTTAACGTCGCATCGACAAGTCATAGGTCATATGGCGACTTTCCAGCTTTGATGGTCGAAGCAGACCCAAGGTGACACTCCATGCATTCTTTCAACAATAGCAGGCACCTGGGTAGGACCACCGACCTGTAAGCCAGCTGGATGGCTTACTCACATGAAGAATTCAACGCCCTAGGTGAGGCTTGACCTCATCGATGAAGAGAATGTGACTGAAGTAAACGACCATAACCATTTGGCCACAGAGACCCCTTATCCTAAATGACTGTAGTTCCATATCAAACAGAAATATGCAGCATTTTAAAGCAGATAATGGTAAAGCACAAAAACTTGTGAAGAAAGTATGAAAATAGGACCAAAAACAAAACATCCAAAGCCATTGAACTATGATCAAGAAATGGAATGGCAATTGTTTTTATTTTTTTTTTATTTGGTTAAATGACATGACAATTTTTTCCACATGTTATCAATGATCATGACCAAATATGGTATTGATGATAATATCCAGAACTTTAATTAATGAAGCTTTACAGCTGAATTAATGTATATTTTCTGTACTCTTTCACGGTTTAGCAGATGCAAAATTATATGTATCAATATTCTTTTAAATAAACAATTAGAACCAGTCACAGCTGTTAACACCAATCCTACCATTTCCAAAGAAATAACTTTAGGATGAACAAAAACTAGGTCATAAACTAAACTTGAACAGTGGAACAATTTTACTTTTAAAATTGTATTGCTCAGTAACATTCTAAGAACATTTATTTTACAGTTATTTAAAGCTGATACAGAGCTCCAGATAAGCTTTTGGTGCAATTGGGTATTTACCCATCACTTTTTGTCAGAATTGGGTATTGGAAATTTGAATTGGGTAAAAATAATATCATTACCCAGCCTTTTCAGAAGTAAGTGGGTATTTGCTAAAACCAATTGGGTATTTTACCAATCTCGCACTAACAATTGAGTATTTTTGCTTAAAGCTGTATACATCGTATATATCATTAGACAGGATTGACCAAGTACCTAAGTACTTTAATCGCGCCCTTCAATATTTAATACAAAAATGTATTTAAAACTGTAATGAATGTTCCATACTGTTGATATCTTTTTCACTTTTAATGCAGTCGGAGATCAGTTCATCCACAGTATCCTTAACGATGTGGTCACCGCAATATGCATTCTCCCAAAAGATGTCATCCAGTATTGGTGACACTACATCATCACAAACAGATAACTGTCATTGTTACACAGCAAAATACCCCACTAATTTGTTTGTTTGTGCTGCAACAATGTTTTTTTCTGCGACCTCTTTTACATTTTATCGGCGTAAAATTGTTAACAAAGCGTCCAAATAACACTGATCAGCCGATTCAATGGTCCTGTGATTTTTCCAATAAATTGCAACCTGTTCTGCGGTAAGGTATAAGCAGTCAGTTAAATCTAGCAATAATTAAAAGTCTCGTACCCGTTCTAGTAATAAGGAAAATGCAATACGCAGGCGATTTTTTACGAATTGGGTATTAGGAATTTAACTTGCGTTTCAGTACACACACTGTATGAATTCAGTTGGGTTTTCTGCAATTTTAATTGCGTAAATACGCAAAAAGCAGCTTATCTGGAGCTCTGGCTGATACCATGAATATGGTCAAAACCTACTCAGGGTTTTCTAGGCATACCATTTAATTAGCTATAGTGTACATGACATTCTTAACACAAGATATCACTTGTGTCTGAATATCTCTATATTACTCAATAATCTATCTACATATATGAAGTTTTAGAAGTAATTCTAATGCAGAACAATGTTTTGGAGTAAGTATTCCCTGTAAATAAACACTTGTAGAAATGAACAGTTGCTGTGTTCACCATCTTGCTGTTTTTACTGGTTTCAGGGCAGCCTGTTTTCTCTCCTTATCAAATGCTGATAATTGCTCACGTCCATCGATCAATTCTATCAACTTAGCTAACTGCTTATCCTCCATAGCAGTCTTGTTTTCAACCAATACTGCCCTGACAGTGTCTACAAGTTCATCAAATCTACACACTTCAGCATCAGCCTTTTTCCAGTTGGTTTCCAGTTTGTGTATCCGACTTGAAGCTTTAGCACTAATCTGTTCAACCATTGCGTCTTTTTCATTCAGCATTGCCCTGTACTTCTCAACCTGAAGAAAAAATCATTATGTAATATCAAAAATATGATTTTAATCATAACCAGATGGTACTTGCAAAAAACAGAATATACTTGTAACTACAGCTGGAAAATTTCAGAGAAAGTAAATCGAAATTTTCCACTGGAACAAATGAGGACAAAATGAAAATTTCTTTCTGTATACATTAATTTAACACAAGAGCACCGCAATGCGGAGCAATGTATGACCTCTGACCTCTAAGTGTGACCTTAACCTTGTAGAGAGCCATCCAAAAACATGCACTCTACACGTCGTCTTGATGTGGTGAACATTTGTGCAAAGTTTCTTTAAAATCCTTCAAGCAGTTCAAGACTTACAGAGCGGACACAAAACAAAGTCATATGACCTTTGACCCCTAAGTGTGACCTTGACCTTGAAGTGAGCCATCCAAAACATGCACTAACCATATCGTCTCAATATGGTGAACATTTGTGTCAAGTTTCTTCAAAAATCCTTCAAGAGTTACAGAATGGACACGAAATTGCTAACAGACAGACAGACACCAGCGTCATAACATTTGGACACATAAAAAGCACAGCTGTGCAGAGTATAGTATGCCTGAAACAGTGTGCCTGTTAAGCTTAAGAACCTGAATTCTGGAGTGACTGTGCAGAAACTAAATTGCAAACAGACAGATAGTTGACCAGTACTATCAGATAATACATCCATCTAAGTAATCAATCCTAATAACATTGACTATGACCTTTGACCAAGAAACCTTAAAATCAAAAGGGGTTCCTGCTGTTTGGTCTTTAAAAACTGCAAATTTATCATATCTTGGATCCACCAACCTCAAAAGCAGTATGTGTTGTTCACTACCCATAAGCCTATCAAGTCCGAGGGTTGTAGGTTGAGGCATTCTTAAAATACCATTTTGTTTGTGTTAGTTTTAGCGCCATTTCTTAATAGTACTTCAGTTACGTAACAGCGGGCAGCTAACTTAACCAGTGAGTGGAAACTGTTTTTGTATTTATCACTGAGACACTGACCTTAACCTTTGAACCACTGACTCAAAATTAGTTGGGGTTTGCCAATGAGCAATGTGCACATCAAGTTTGGGGATCATAGGTCAAAGTACTCTTAAGTTATTTATCAACTAGAGCTATCACTGAAGGTGATGAATGTACACAGTACATTGCAATTTGACGCACACAAGATTGCATAATTATGTGGACTGTATGTATATAGACTGTATGTATACAGTATAGTAACAAACAAGAAGCTGCGTTCAATAAACGCTTGATGCCCCCGGTGGCATCCTTGTCGATACATAGCAACATAAGTCCAAAGCGAGGTCAAGTTCAAGGTCAAACTGAGGTCAGGTGACGTCTGAAGATGAGGAATGGTCACAGGTTACATCTGCATTAGTATCAAGTCATTCGAGTAAGGGGTATTGATGCTAGACGAAACGGTCCCATTTGGTTAACCAAGAGATGGCACATATGGGTGGTTTTCAAAATAATGAAGCTTTTTCTTCTCTCTCACCTTACTTTAATTCAGTTCAGTTTTAGAATGTGTTTTGGAGCAAATTATATCCAAATCAATGTAATCAATAAGTGTGTGCAATTTTATCTTGATGGCTCAAGCAGTTTTAAAGTTATATTAAATTATATAGCCAATTTTGTCCCCCGTGCACCCAAAAAAGTGTGACATTTTACATGAAGTATAGTTTTCAACAGTGGTTTACTTTTTAAAATCATGCTTTATTGTTACAGCTTTGACTTTTTTATGTAACTTAAACTCTGCACATTTAAATAAAATACTTCTTTTTCATTACATACATCTTATTGTTACCAAGATTTCACATCTTGTGATGGAACCCCCTTCACAAAAAATAGTGAAAAAAATACTAAATTAAAATGTTGAACACTACAATTTCATAACCTTATTACTTTTCTAAAGTCTTAATGTTTTTCTAAGATCTTTATCCTTTCAGCTGTGAAGACACAGTATGATTTTTTTCTTTAATAAATCTACTTTCTCAGAAACTTGATGAATTTCTATACACCTAAAAATGTCCCCTGTGCACCTTTTCAGTTGTTAAGTGTCAGATTTCTTTTATTCTTTAAATAAAATGGGATTTTACTTTATTTTCCTTGAAAGGGAGTTACAATAGATACAAAAGCAGGGTTCAACTTCACATATTACAGACTGTTAAATATTCACAAAGCCAAAAGTGATGTCCCCTGTGCACCCTTTTTTTTACAAATATCAATTATCATAGCATTACTGTAATTTGTGGTGGCAGTTCTATATTCTTAACAGTGTGAATGCAAAATTTAGGCATTACTTGATAATATAGCATTATATAAGAAACCCTGGACAATTTAAAATTCATTGTTTGCATTTTTTTCTGAAGTTGCCAATTTTCAAGTTTAAAAGTGGAAACATCAATTTTATTGCTTCTTAAGCTCTTAAGTTTACCTACATATGTAAATGTTCAGTAGTAAATATTGTGTAGTTAAAAGCATTTTACTTACCATTAACATATTCTATGAATAAATATTTTGACACAATTTGTCCCCTGTGCACCCTTTTTAGTAAAATTAAAAAGTATGTATGAATTTTACTATTCCATTTTATCATGCATGGCATTTTGTCATTTTGCTACTCTGAATAAGCAGTTCATGTAAACTAAATGATTTCAGTGTGTTAGTTATGTTTAAAGTCACTTATTTTTCATTCAAAGCATTACATTCTGTTGAATTTTCATGTTTTTGTAGTGAAAATTTTCAATTTTGTAGTTATTTTGTGGAATAAACTAATTTTTTAATAGCATTTGTCTAAAGTTGATTACCATTAGTCTTTTTATGAATAGAAAACTAATAATGGATGAATATTACACTGATCTTCAGTATGTGTCCCCTGTGCATCTGTACAATAACTCAATTTTGAGTTGACAATTCTAGAAATTAGAATTACTGGACATTCTTGAAATTTTGCATGTGGTTTATAAACACGCAAAATGTGAGAAACAAATAGGTTTTATAATTATATGTTAGTTATATTGCATTCAGCAACAACTTTTCTAGGTAAAGTTTTATTTTCATGTCAGATTTGTGCAGAAAGGGTGATTTTAAAAACCAATGTTCACAAACATATGATTAAATAAGTTTCAAACCATACATATACACCAATTACTTATCATTTATGTTGAAAAAAAATACTGTTATACATATTTCCTTGTCATAAAACCATGCAACATTTTTCATCCATCTTACTGGAAATTCACTGAACTTTCGAATTAAAGGCTGAAATATTTTCTGATTGGCATTTCTCAACACTTTCCTAAAGTTATTTCCTTCAACTTTGAAGTATTTGCTATCGCAAAAAATAGGTGACCACCATAAAAAATGAGTTTGAATTTTTAACCCCTATGTCACACTTTTGCTTCATTATTTTGAAAACCACCCATATAAAGCAACCCAAGTCCAAAATGAGGTCAAGGTCAAACTTAGGTCATGTGATTTCTGAAGATGAGGAATGGTCACAGGTTACATCTGCATTAGTATCAAGTCATTCTAGTAAGGGGTATTGATGCTAGACGAAAAGGTCCCATTTGGTTAACCAAGAGATGGCCCATATAAAGCAACCTAAGTACAAAATGAGGTCAAGGTAAAACTGAGGTCAGGTGATGTCTGAAGATGAGGAATGGTCACAGGTTACATCTGCATTAGTATCAAATCATTCTAGTTAGGGGTATTGATGCTAGACGAAACGGTCCCATTTGGTTAACCAAGAGATGGCCCATATAAAGCAACCTAAGTCCAAAATTAGGTCAAGGTCAAACTGAGGTCAGGTGATGTCTGAAGATGAGGAATGGTCACAGGTTACATCTGCATTAGTATCACGTCATTCTAGTAAGGGGTATTGATGCTAAACAAAACGGTCCCATTTGGTTAACCTCGTACGGACGGACGAACAGGTCAATCACTATATGCCTCCCGCATCAGTAGATGCCGGGGGGCATAAAAACAAAGTCCCATAACTATGCAGAATATTTATCTAAAAGAACGTAACATGCACCATGCACAACTAGGGTTGGTACTGATCCCTTGTGTGAAGTTTCATTAAATTGTGTCAAGTGGATGAGGAGAGATGGTGCGCACAAGATTGTGTCTATGTATATAGTAAAGTAACAAAAACAAAGTCCCGTAACTCTGCAAAAAATTTTTCTGAAAAAATCTAACATGCCCCATGCACAACTACTGTTGTTACTGATCACTTGTGTGAAGTTTCATTAAGTTGTGTCAAGGGGATGAGGAGAGATGGTGCACACAAGATTGTGTCTATGTATATAGTATAGTAACAAAAAACAAAGTCCCATAACTCTGCAATTTTTGTTGTTGAAAGAACCTAACATGCCCCATGCACAACTACTGTTGTTACTGATCACTTGTGTGAAGTTTCATTAAATTGTGTCAAGGGGATGAGGAGAGATGGTGCGCACAAGATTGTGTCTATGTATATAGTAAAGTAACAAAAAACAAAGTCCCGTAACTCTGCAAAAAAATTTTCTGAAAGGACCTAACATGCACCATGCATGACTACTGTTGTTACTGATCACTTGTGTGAAGTTTCATTAAATTGTGTCAAGTGGATGAGGAGAGATGGTGCGCACAAGATTGTGTTTATGTATATAGTAAAGTAACAAAAAACAAAGTCCCATAACTCTGCAATTTTTTTTTCTGAAAGAACCTAACATGCCCCATGCACAACTACTGTTGTTACTGATCACTTGTGTGAAGTTTCATTAAATTGTGTCAAGGGGATGAGGAGAGATGGTGCGCACAAGATTGTGTCTACAGACAGACAGACGGACGGACAGACAGACAACCTGAAACCAGTATACACCCCCTTACAACTTTGTTGTCAGGGGGTACAAAAACAAAATTGTTAACAGACAGATGTACAGATAGACAGACAACTGCACCTTCACATATTACATACCACTGCATAAAAAAAGATGTGTTGTATATGTGATAGCAAGGCAGAATCATTTGCCAATACACTTCAAATTCCAGTCCCAGCATTAACATTCCAGAACTTGTAAAGATTGATAGGAATCCATACAATTATCCATAGCTAGGCCTGTTTTAATGTTTTTTAACATCACTTAATTTTACATCAACAAATTACTTACCTTTTTCTTGAGAGCTATAACCTGCCTCTGCGACTCTACATCCACTGCTGACTCTTGCTGACCACCAGAAGCTGCCACTGTCTCCATCCTCTGCAGCAGCTCAGTGATCTGCTCATTTAGTAACTCATTCTCTGCTTCTAAAGCTTGATATTTCCCTCTCATTCGACTGATTTCTTCCTGAAGGCGCTGTGAGAGGAAAACAATGCTTCAATGAAACACAACAGTTAAATACCAAACCGTGAAATTTGAATACTTTATGCTCTTCTCTTTTTCCCTTAAGTTCAAAATGTTATCTTTTACAGTTCTTGATATGTATTTTTCCAAATTGTGTGACTAATTAATTAGCATGTTTGATAAAAAACTGTGACCCAAAGAAAAATTCTCAGTGTGAATTCTTACCTTAATTTCCAATCCTTGGTCGAGCATAGACTCAAATTTCTCACTCATCTCCTGCAGTTTACCATTCAGCTGGTCTACCATGTTCTTACTCTTCTTCAGTTCACTCTGTGTCACCTGCAACTCCGCTTGTAGCCGACGTTCAGAATACTCACACTGACTCATGCGACTGCTCAAGTCCTCACTGAAACAAACAACAGTGAATAATGCATGTACTGCAACAGAAGCAGATTTGTCAATTTCTACATTTACATACATCATAGTCAATGCAAAGTAATGCGGTAGTCAGAAATTTAAGCTTATGCGTGCATTTACATTTCCAGCATTTGTCCTATCTAGAATGATTTCATGACTTACTGTTAATTTCACTGTTGTGAGTTTGGATATTTCATCACCTGTTTCATGTTCTTGTGAATTCAGTACAAAGTGCATACCTTTCCCTATTTATATAAGCTTTATTATGTTTAATTTATTTCTGACACGTGTAGATGAGAACAACGGGTTATTATCAGGGAGAAGCAGTGTTTTAGTAACTCTAATTTACCAAAAGGAAGTGGTTAGCAGGTTTGACTATGGTGCTAGCAGACTGGTTCAATTCCCCAAAGCGACTTATCACAATAAATGTTCAGTGCTTGGTGATAAATTAGTACTGTTTCCAGAAGTACTGGCCTAGGCTGGATGCTGGAGTAGTAAATTATAAGTATGACACAAGTCGTGGGCTCCACTGGAAACAGATTGTTCCATCCATTCTAGATGAGGAATATCATTGACTTCGAATGTTAAATAAGAAACCGTTACCTTTTTTACAAAAAGTTGATCTAATTTACCACTTACTTTTCAAAAGTAACATCATTCAGTGATGATCTCAAAGCTTTTTCAATTAGGTGTGCCACTCTTGTTATCTCTGTGAATAATTCTGTCACTCGAGCCATCTGATTGGTCAGACCTCCCTCCTGACCAACAGGACACACACCCTTAAACTTTGACTCCACCTTATGACAAATTCCTGTATTCAAACCCTCATGTTCAAAAGATTTTGTATGCAATGTATTTTCCTTCTTTTCTCCTGAATTATAACTGGTTACACCGTTTTCCACTTGTTGAGTTTGTAACGATTTAGAAGATTTTACTGGCGCAAAAGCACTATTTCCTGAAAAACCAAGCTTCTTTCTACTCAGAGCTCCTGGACTGTCTACCACTATCTGTTCACCTGAAAGAGCATCTACACGATCAGGAACAGACTGTTTACTACTTTCATCAATATTTTCACAACCAGTCTGAATCTCTTGGTTTTCACTGTTCTGCATGTCACTTTCAACACTTTCTCCAAAACCTTTAGCAGCATTAAGGACCTGTGAGACAAGTGACATCTGAGTATTTTTGCTGCCTTTTGTCAATTCAGAGTTCATTGTCAAACTGTTCATTGTCCCTATGCTGCTCTCACCATCTGTGGTCTAAAAATATACATATTCCCAAAATAGATATATTGTAACATGCAGAGTATTCTGCTAATTTTTACATATTCAATTTGATATCGATACAATTAAGTTCACTAATAAGCCTGCTCTATAATTTGACATAATTCATTCAGAATTAAACACAAATATTACATACTGTATAAGTGGTTAAGTTTGCGAGGTGGAAATATTGGCGAATATTGCGAAATGACAAAATTCGCTAACATTTTCTCTGGCATAAATATCAGCCATTCCATCATAAAAACACCGGTAGTAAACAAGAGAAATTGACCCTCTGTCTCTGTCTGAACTACCTTACATCAAAAAAGCCCGCGTTTTTTGGTTACACTTCAAAAAGGTAAAGATTATCATAATTTGATTAAATTTCCATTTCTTGTCAGATACAAAACTAGCAAAGCTAATTACCATAAACTGACATAGGCGACTATGGAAGTGAGAAAACATACTGACTTTTAAAAATGCATTTCACACCTTTACAAAATGTAACAAAAGGATTTACTTCAAAACATATTGTTAGACTTTTTCAGTTTGATGCTTTCCTTAATAAATACTAGAATGTTTTAAAGTAATTATGTTTTATAAAGAAAAGACAAACAACAATTTTAGTAATGTGTAGCACGTTCTTTTATATATGAACGTTCGCGAATAACTTAAACTACAATCATGTGTAATATTTATACCTTAAGATATCTTATTTTTACTTATAACTTTTGAACGTGTATGAATACTGAGATATTAATTTTATGATTTTCGAAAGAAAAAAGAAGATAACAAGAGCTGTCTCCATAGGATGACACATGCCCCCGATGGCACTTTGAATGAATAGTTATGGCTGATGTTAGAGTTTAGGACCTTTGACCTACGGAGCTGGGTCTTGCGCACGACAAGTCGTCTTACTGTGTCACACATTCATGCGTAGTTATTTTAAAATCCATGCATGAATGACAATGATATGGACCGGACATGCCCATCAATGCACTATCATGAAAAGTGACCTTTAATGTCTAAGTGTGACCTTGACCTTTGAGCTACGGACCTGGGTCTTGCGTGCGACACGTCGTCTTACTGTGGTACACATTCATGCCAAGTTATTTGAAAATCCATCCATCGATGACAAAGATATGGACCGGACACGCCCATCAATGCACTATCCTTTAACGTCTAAGTGTGACCTTGACCTTTGAGCTACGGACCTGGGTCTTGCGCACGACACGTCGTCTTACTGTGGTACACGTTCATGCCAAGTTATTTGAAAATCCATCCATCAATGACAAAGATATGGTCCGGACACGCCCATCAATGCACTATCCTTTAACGTCTAAGTGTGACCTTGACCTTTGAGCTACGGACCTGGGTCTTGCGCGCGACACGTCGTCTTACTATGGTACACATTCATGCCAAGTTATTTGAAAATCCATCCATCGATGACAAAGATATGGACCGGACACGCCCATCAATGCACTATCCTTTAACGTCTAAGTGTGACCTTGACCTTTGAGCTACGGACCTGGGTCTTGCGCGCAACACGTCGTCTTACTGTGGTACACATTCATGCCAAGTTATTTGAAAATCCATCCATCGATGACAAAGATATGGACCGGACACGAAAATGGCGGACAGACAGACCGACAGACTGACAGACGGTTCAAAAACTATATGCCTCCCTTCGGGGGCATAAAAAACCACATCTTTCAACTGGATGATTTTCCCTCACAAGTTCCATATAAGGGATAATAATGCTGTCATGCAGCAAAAATGCAATTATTACGCCAGACACATTAGTGATTCTTATGACGTGCTATTTTTACGCAAGTTGGAAATTGGGAATTTGCTAATATTTCCGCATGCCAAATGTCTGTAATTCCGAATTCGCTAACTTTTCAACCCGAGGAAATATCCACTTATACAGTATCTAGTTGAAAACAAAATTTTACATTACATGGCTCCATTTTCTTTCGTTCATGTGCCACTGAAATTAAGCTGATATTAAATAATATAAATTTTCTTCAGACTGAGTTGGGCAGGATGAGACTTGAAAATGTCCATGTTCTACTACACGTATGATTCTTTTTTTGTATTTCAGTTATCATCTTTCTCTCTAAACTAAAAGCTTGAAGTGATAGATACATTTGCAAAATGCGGTCACAGTACTGCATGGCATTCAGTTAACAAGAGGACCATGATGGTCCTGAATCGCTCACCTATCCCCACATGACCCAGTGTTGAACTGAGTATGACGTCGTTATTTCTATTATTTGACCTAGTTTTTGAGCACATGTGACCTAGATATCATCAAGATAAAACATTCTGACCAATTTTCATACAGATCCATTGAAAAATATGACCTCTAGACAGGTCACAAGGTTTTTCTATTATTTGACCTAATGACCTAGTTTTTGAAGACACGTGACCCACTTTTAAACTTGACCTAGATATCATCAAGGTGAACATTCTCACCAATTTTCATGAAGATCTCGTGAAAATTATGGCCTCTAGAGAGGTCACAAGGTTTTTCTATTTTTTGACCTACTGACCTAGTTTTTGACCGCACATGACCCAGTTTCGAACTTGACCTAGATATCATCAAGCTGAACATTCTCATTAATTTTCATGAAGATCCATTGAGAAATATGGCCTCTAGAGACATCACAAGGTTTTTCTATTTTTAGACCTACTGACCTAGTTTTTGATCGCACGTGACCCAGTTTCGAACTTGACCTAGATATCATCAAGTTGAACATTCTGACCAATTTTCATGAAGATCTCTTTAAAAATATGGCCTCTAAAGAGGTTACAAGGTTTTTCTATTTTTAGATCTACTGACCTAGTTATTCAACGCACGTGACCCAGTTTCGAACCTGACCTAGATATCATCAAGTTGAACATTCTGACCAATTTTCATGAAGATCTCTTAAAAAATACGGCCTCTAAAGAGGTCACAAGGTTTTTCTATTTTTAGACCTACTGACCTAGTTATTGAACGCACGTGATCCAGTTTCGAATCTGACCTAGATATCATCAAGATGAACATTCTGACCAATTTTCATAAAGATCTCATGAAAAATATGGCCTCTAGAGAGGTCACAAATTTTTTCTATTTTCAGACATACTGACCTAGTTTTTGAACGCACGTGACCCAGTTTCAAATTTGACCTAGATATCATCAAGGTGAACATTCTGACCAATTTTCATGAAGATCCATTGAGAAATATGGCCTCTAGAGAGGTCACAAGGTTTTTCTATTTTTAGACCTACTGACCTAGTTTTTGACCCCACGTGACCCACTTTCAAACTTGACCTAGATATCATCAAGGTGAACATTCTGACCAATATCCATGAAGATCTCTTGAAAAATATGGCCTCTAGAGAGGTCACAAGGTTTTTCTATTTTTAGATCTACTGACCTAGTTTTTGATCCCACGTGACCCAGTTTCGAACTTGACCTAGATATCATCAAGATGAACATTCTGACCAATTTTTATGAAGATCCATTGAGAAATATGGCCTCTAGAGAGGTCATAAGGTTTTTCTATTTTTAGACCTACTGACCTAGTTTTTGACCCAGTTTCGAACTTGAACTAGATATCATCAAGGTGAACATTCTGACCAATATTCATGAAGATCTCTTGAAAAATATGGCCTCTAGAGAGGTCACAAGGTTTTTCTATTTTTAGATCTACTGACCTAGTTTTTGACCCCACGTGGCCCAGTTTTGAACTTGACCTAGATATCATCAAGATGAACATTCTGACCAATTTTCATGAAGATACATTGAGAAATATGGCCTCTAGAGGTCAAAAGGTCTTTCTATTTTTAGACCTACTGACCTAGTTTTTGACCCCACGTGCCCCAGTTTCGAACTTGACCTAGATATCATCAAGATGAACATTCTGACCAGTTTTCATGAAGATCTCATGAAAATTATGGCCTCTAGAGAGGTCACAGGGTTTTTCTAATTTTAGATCTACTGACCTAGTTTTTGACCGCACGTGACCCAGTTTCAAACTTGACCTAGATATCATCAAGATGAACATTCTGACCAACTTTCATAAAGATCCCATGAAAAATGTGACCTCTAGAGTGGTCACAAGCAAAAGTTTACGGACGGACGCACGATTGGACGAAGGACGCCACGCGATCACAAAAGCTCACCTTGTCACAAAGTCAAAACAAGAGGACCATGATGGTCCTGAATCGCTCACCTCTTCCCACATGATCCAGTTTTGAGTATGACGTCGTTTTTTTCTATTATTTGACATAGTGACCTAGTTTTTGAGCTCATGTGACCCAGTTTTGAACTTGACCTTAACATTATAAAGACAAAAATTCTGACCAACTTTCATGAAGATCCATTGAAAAATATGGTCTCTAGAGAGGTCACAAGGTTTTTCTATTATTTGACCTATTGACCTAGTTTTTTAAGGCACGTGACACAGTTTCAAACTTGACCTAGATATCATCAAGGTGAACATTCTGACCAATTTTCATGAAGATCCATTCAAGGGTATGGCCTCTAGAGAGGTCACAAGGTTTTTCTATTTCAAGACCTACTAACCTAGTTTTTGATCGCAGTTGACCCAGTTTCAAACTTGACCTAGATATCATCAAGATAAACATTCAGACCAACTTTCATACAGATCCCATGAAAAATATAGCCTCTAGAGAGGTCACAACGTTTTTTCATTATTTGATCTACTGACCTACTTTTTGATGGCACGTGACCCACTTTCGAACTTGACTTAGATATCATCAAGGTGAACATTCTGACCAATTTTTATGGAGATCCATTCACAAGTATGGCCTCTAGAGAGGTCACAAGGTTTTTCTATTTTTAGACCTACTGACCTAGTTTTTGACCGCACATGACCCTGTTTCGAATCTGATCTAGATATCATCAAGATGAACATTCAGACCAACTTTCATGAGGATCCATTGAAAAATATGGCCTTTAGAGAGGTCAAAAGGTTTTTCTATTATTTGACCTACTGACCTAGTTTCTGACGGCACGTGACCCACTTTCAAACTTGACCTAGATATCATCAAGATAAACATTCAGACCAACTTTCATACAGATCCCATGGAAAATATGGCCTCTAGTTAGGTCACAAGGTTTTTCTATTATTTGACCTACTGACCTAGTTTTTGATGGCACGTGACCCACTTTCGAACTTGACTTAGATATCATCAAGGTGAACATTCTGACCAATTTTCATGAAGATTTCATGAAATATATGGCCTCTAGAGAGGTCACAAAGTTTTTCTATTTTTAGACCTACTGACCTAGTTTTTGACCGCACGTGACCCAGTTTCGAACTTGACCTAGATATCATCAAGATGAACATTCAGACCAACATTCACACAGATCCCATGAAAAATATGGCCTCTAGAGAGGTCACAAGGTTTTTCTATTATTTGACCTACTGACCTAGTTTTTGATGGCACGTGACCCAGTTTCGAACTTGACTTAGATATCATCAAGGTGAACGTTCTGACCAATTTTCATGAAGATCTTGTGAAATATATGGCCTCTAGAAAGGTCACAAGGTTTTTCTATTTTTAGACCTACTGACCTAGTTTTTGACCCCACGTGACCCTGTTTCGAACTTGACCTAGATATCATCAAGATGAACATTCAGACCAACTTTCATACAGATCCCATGAAAAATATGGCCTTTAGAGAGGTCACAAGGTTTTTCTATTATTTGACCTACTGACCTAGTTTTTGATGGCACGTGACCCAGTTTCGAACTTGACCTAGATATCATCAAGGTGAACGTTCTGACCAACTTTCATGAAGATCTTGTGAAATATATGGCCTCTAGAAAGGTCACAAGGTTTTTCTATTTTTAGACCTACTGACCTAGTTTTTGACCGCACGTGACCCAGTTTCGAACTTGACCTAGATATCATCAAGATGAACATTCTGACCAATTTTCATGAAGATCCATTGAAAATTATGGCCTCTAGAGAGGTCACAAGGTTTTTCTATTTTTAGACCTACTGACCTAGTTTTTGATGGCACGTGACCCAGTTTCGAACTTGACCTAGATATCATCAAGGTGAACATTCTGACCAATTTTCAGGAAGATCCCTTGAAAATTATGGCCTCTAGAGAGGTCACAAGGTTTTTCTATTTTTAGACCTACTGACCTAGTTTTTGACCCCACGTGACCCAGTTTCGAACTTGACCTAGATATCATCAAGATGAACATTCAGACCAACATTCACACAGATCCCATGAAAAATATGGCCTCTAGAGAGGTCACAAGGTTTTTCTATTATTTGACCTACTGACCTAGTTTTTGATGGCACATGACCCAGTTTCGAACTTGACCTAGATATCATCAAGGTGAACGTTCTGACCAATTTTCATGAAGATCTTGTGAAATATATGGCCTCTAGAAAGGTCACAAGGTTTTTCTATTTTTAGACCTACTGACCTAGTTTTTGACCCCACGTGACCCTGTTTCGAACTTGACCTAGATATCATCAAGATGAACATTCAGACCAACTTTCATACAGATCCCATGAAAATATGGCCTTTAGAGAGGTCACAAGGTTTTTCTATTATTTGACCTACTGACCTAGTTTTTGACGGCACGTGACCCAGTTTCGAACTTGACCTAGATATCATCAAGGTGAACGTTCTGACCAACTTTCATGAAGATCTTGTGAAATATATGGCCTCTAGAAAGGTCACAAGGTTTTTCTATTTTTAGACCTACTGACCTAGTTTTTGACCGCACGTGACCCAGTTTCGAACTTGACCTAGATATCATCAAGATGAACATTCTGACCAATTTTCATGAAGATCCATTGAAAATTATGGCCTCTAGAGAGGTCACAAGGTTTTTCTATTTTTAGACCTACTGACCTAGTTTTTGATGGCACGTGACCCAGTTTCGAACTTGACCTAGATATCATCAAGGTGAACATTCTGACCAATTTTCAGGAAGATCCATTGAAAATTATGGCCTCTAGAGAGGTCACAAGGTTTTTTAGATATCATCAAGATGAACATTCAGACCAACATTCACACAGATCCCATGAAAAATATGGCCTCTAGAGAGGTCACAAGGTTTTTCTATTATTTGACCTACTGACCTAGTTTTTGACGGCACGTGACCCAGTTTCAAACTTGACCTAGATATCATCAAGGTGAACGTTCTGACCAATTTTCATGAAGATCTTGTGAAATATATGGCCTCTAGAAAGGTCACAAGGTTTTTCTATTTTTAGACCTACTGACCTAGTTTTTGACCCCACGTGACCCTGTTTCGAACTTGACCTAGATATCATCAAGATGAACATTCAGACCAACTTTCATACAGATCCCATGAAAAATATGGCCTTTAGAGAGGTCACAAGGTTTTTCTATTATTTGACCTACTGACCTAGTTTTTGACGGCACGTGACCCAGTTTCGAACTTGACCTAGATATCATCAAGGTGAACGTTCTGACCAACTTTCATGAAGATCTTGTGAAATATATGGCCTCTAGAGAGGTCACAAGGTTTTTCTATTTTTAGACCTACTGACCTAGTTTTTGACCGCATGTGACCCAGTTTCGAACTTGACCTAGATATCATCAAGATGAACATTCTGACCAATTTTCATGAAGATCCATTGAAAATTATGGCCTCTAGAGAGGTCACAAGGTTTTTCTATTTTTAGATCTACTGACCTAGTTTTTGATGGCACGTGACCCAGTTTCGAACTTGAACTAAATATCATCAAGGTGAACATTCTGACCAACTTTCATAAAGATCCCATGAAAAATGTGACCTCTAGAGTGGTCACAAGCGAAAGTTTACGGACGGACGGACGGACGGACGACGGACGACGCGCGATCACAAAAGCTCACCTTGTCACTTTGTGACAGGTGAGCTAAAAAATCAGAAACATGTGAATCAGAGGAAATCTTAAATGCTTGTTACTCGAAACCTAAAGCAGCCTTTTTTGCAATACTGTTATATGGAAACTAAGCTATTTAGTACTTGTCTCGTGAATACTTGTAGACTAAAACATCTGCTCACCTCTATTCCAGCTCTCCTGCTTAGATTAGCCAAGACACTGGTCATATGATCTACAAGCTCATCCACTGCAGAGGAACAATCAGCTATCTCGGTTCCCTGCTGCTTCATTACTTCTGAAGCATACTCCTGGGTACCAGTAAGCTCTTCCTGTGTACTCTTTAATGTTGATCTAAAAAAATACAGCAATTACAATGAAAACATTATTATTCATGTGGGAAATTTTCTGTGACTTTATGCTTTTATCAATCCATAAAATTATATACAAACAAACAAAATTTCAAAACAGCTTATGATAAAATGTTACCCAGAAAAAAAAACAGATTTTGGGAAAAGCCCTAAATTTTGTGCCCTCGTAATTAAATGCCTTCCTAGTAACTTTTACAGATATGCATCAGAACCTGAACATAGACATACTTTGCTCGAACTCGAATTATTCAAAGACCCACCCTTTGCTTGAAGTCGTCAGGTCCGAGCAAAATCCCTATAAAATTTATTTTGTTCAATGGCTCAAACTACCTATAACTCAAATTTTGTTGGTCCAATCGCGCTCAAGGGAATGAAGTTGGACTGTATATATAATTTAAGACAGTTTAACTTTTTCATAAATGTTAGATACATACACTTATCATTAATATGACCTCCAGTTATTTAAAAGATGATAAAAACTGAAAATTACTTGTCTAATATGTATATAACTGCACTAACATTAGATCTGATTTCTTTTTTTTCTGTCTATGATCTTATAAACAACAAAATTTCAGTGTTTATTCTGTAAGAAAGAATATTACCTAGCATCCTGTTCTTTGGCTCTAAGGTTAGCACAACAATCCTGTAAAATAAACAATAGTTATATGTGTTTTTTTATTATTATTTACAACCCTCTTGAGACAAATGCACCTGAACTGCAAAGGAACTTTTTTCCATAAATAACCATACACAACCAAGGACAAAATATATACAATTATTGTATTATTTGTACCACTGTTGTTCCCACTTTCCTTCTATAGAAACATATTTATTTTATACGCAATTATAAATTTTGTTAAATTACAGTGGAACCCGAAACATCAATATTTTTCTATACTGATGTTCAAATTTCATATCGGGTGTGTAACGTCAGTTTCATGCATATCATCGTGTTTTAGAAGTTCTTTAACAATGAAATGTTCAGTTTTACTCAGCATAAATAACAAATTTGTATCATTTATATAACAAAAGCACCGCCTTGCGAGTGCAGACGCTTATCTGATTTTTTTGTCTCTGTATAACAGAAATATTGTCCTACCTGTGTGTATGATGATATTTTCTAAGTCCAAAAGGGGCCATAATTCATGCAAAAAGCAGGATGGAGTTATGATTCTTGCTGTACAGAGTCAGCTTTTGATGGTGAACAAGTGTTGCAAGTTTTAAAATAAAAGCTTTGATAGTTTAGGAGAAAAGTCTTCTAAAACATAAAACTTAACCAGGCAACGCCGACGCCGATCAAGTGATGACAATAACTCATCATTTCCCACCCCCCAAAAATCAGATGAGCTAATAATTATTCATATGTAAAGGTGTAATATATGTATGTAACAAGTGAATGAAGTATTGCCATGCAATACAAAGTCCCCTACTGGAAGGCACCTAATTTTCTCTACTGCAGTATAACATAATGAACTGATATCTGTCAATGATGTATAAACAATATTGTACTATATATACAATATGTTATAACAACACACTTGGATTAAAATTTATATATATAAAAGCCTACAGTTGTTTTCATATTGAATTTTTTTGGCTGATTATAAAAATGTTATCATGTAAGTTATTTATAGTAACAACAAAGGGAAATTAATCTTTAAAAAAAAAAAAAAAAAAAAAAAAAAAAAAAAAAAATCTATTTAATATAAGTCCACAAGAAACTCTTTACCAGGTAGAGATAGGTCAAAATACACCTAAATATTGGATGTAACATGCATGCTGTACCACAGAAAAGTGGTCTCGATTTTTCTCTACCGCCAGTAATAAAAAAGTTACAATAAAATCTATTTATAGTAAAACAAAGGGACGTAATTCTAAAAACAAGGGTGCCTCATGGTGGTGAACATTTGATCCAAGTTACATCAAAATCCCTCCATGCATGAAGAAGAAATGTTCCGTACAAAGTCATTCTTGAATTTGACCTTTGACCTCTAAATATGACCTTGACCTTAGACCTAGGGACCTGGTTCTTGCGCATGACATGTTGTCTCATCCAGGGGAATATTTGTGCCAACTGATATCTAAATCCTGCTTTGCATGACAAAGTTATAGACCGGACAGGAAAAAAATCCTCTTGACCTTTGATCTCAGTGTGACCTTGACCTTTAAGCTTGGGTACTGGGTGTTGCGCATGACACGTCGTCTCATCATGGGAAACATTTATGCCAAGTAATACTGTAATCCCTTGATAGATGACAGAGTTCTGGATCGGACAGGAAAAAAACCTTATTGACCTTTGACCTCCTATTGTGACCTTGACCTTTGAGCTAAGGGTCTGGGCTTTGCGCAGGACATGTTGTCTCATCATGGGGAACATTTGTGCCAAGTAATATTAAAATCCCTTCATGGATGGCAGAGTTATGGACGGGACAGGAAAAAAACTCTGTTGACCTTTGACCCACAATTGTGACCTTGACCTTTGAGCTAGGGGTCTGGGATTTGCGCATGACACGTCGTCTCATCATGGGGAACATTTGTGCTAAGTGATATTAAAATTCCTTAATGAATGTCAGAGTTATGGACCGGACACAAAACAGACCCTGTTCAGGCTATGTTAACATTTGACAGCTAAAGGTGACCTTGACCTTTGAGCTAGGGGTCTGAAAGTTGTGCATGACACATCGTCTTATTATGAGGTACATTTGTGCCAAGTAATATTAAAATCCCTTCATAGATGGGAGAGTTATGGACCGGACAGGAAAAAAGCCTTGTTGACCTTTGACCTCCAATTGTGACCTTGACCTTTAAGCTAGGGGTCCAGGTTTTGCGCACAACACATCGTCTCCTCATGGGGAACATTTGTGCCAAGTAATATTAAAATCTCTTCATGGATGGGAGAGTTATGGACCGGACAGGAAAAAAGCCCTGTTGACCTTTGACCTCCAATTGTGACCTTGACCTTTGAGCTAGGGGTCCGGGTTTGCGCATGACACGTCGTCTCATCATGGGGAACATTTGTGCAAAGTAATATTAAAATCCCTTCATGGATGACAGAGTTATGGACCGGACACGAAATTGCGGACGGACGGACGGACGGAATGACGGAAAAGTGCATTCCTATAGTCCCCGAAACTGGTTTTCAACCAGTAGGGGACTAATAAAAAATTTATTAGATTTGCATCGAAAATATGCACTCGTTCTTTAGTGGAATAATACTGCGCTCCTAAAGTCGCACATATTTCCGCTGCAGAACTCGTGCATACTTCATTATACAAATCTAATAACTATAAATATCTATTTAATGAATTTAGAGCTAAACCGCTATAAAGCCTACCTTTAACCTGTCACATTCTGCCCTTAGTGACACTAATTCAATTTTCAGCTCCTTTTCCTTGGCTTCATTAGTCTTTGAAGCCTCCATCTGTGTATACATAATCTCTCGACACTCAAACGAATCCTTCTCCAGCAGGTCTATCTCACTCTCACGATTCTCCAGGGTTCTCTCAAGGTTCCTCACTAGCAGTGTTTTCCTGAAATTAATTGGAATAAGAATTAAGATTATCAAAATTTTGAAAACGAATGTCACTGAAATGTATATTTTTCGGCATGCAACTCTGGTCAGTGTTACATTTGATTACATTAACAAACTGGCAACTTCTCTATATATGAATGAACTTTCCTCAAAACGTACATTGACTCAAAGATTTATCATTACCAGTTCAATAACAATGGATATCAAACACCCCAAAAAGAGATCAAACTCTTGACCCAGTGAATGGTAAGCCAATCTCACTACTGACCACAGTACACAGCAGAGGAAAAGAGTCTGACAGAACATGAAAGTCATGTGTAATCTAAAATCATGAAAGTATTAATTTTCTAAAAATCTGCAGACTGTTAGTGAAGATCAAGCAGCAACTATCCAAACGTGTGCAATTTACTGTCACTATGTTTACTATAAAGGTAAAGGTAAATTTTATTTACCGTCACTTTGTGAAACAATGAACATAAGCTCTGTAGAGCTTTTGAGCGACCCTATTTTAAGAACAGTTAAAACGAATTATACCTTACCCCCAGCAATTTGCTGGTACCCATTTACAGCTGGGTCGACTGAGGCAATCGTGATAAAGTGCCTTGCCCAAGGACACACCGCAATGGGAGCAGCCAGGAATAGAACCCAGGGCCTTCACCTCCGTAGTAAAGCGTCTTAGCTCTCTCGCCTTATGCGTTCAGCACTATGACAGCATTGGTCATCATAAAATGTATGGAAATCATAATAAAGTAGACTGACTGGAAATCTAAATATTAGAATAAAACCTACTTTTTAAGTTCACTCATGTGTGAGGCTGTCTCATTCTGAAGTCTTTCTGCACTCTCTGTCAAACTGAAATTTGATATAAATGCAAAAACTGGTGAAAATTTAGTAAAAATTTGTGTAAACCTTTGTTCGTAAGAACAGAGAAATTGTTAATATTATTCTTCAGCTTAAATATTTTAAAATAAATTTTACAATTTTTTTCTTCTTTTTGCATTGATGTGTTTCTAATTAAATGCTTTGACAATATATGAAATGAAACTGCATTTCTAACATTATACTTATACCTTTTAGTTTGTTTCCCCATCCATAACAATTGGTGTACCACAGAGAAAAAAACGCGACAACACAAAGATATGAATTACCACCCTTACATTTGCTGTCTAAATGTCTCCAAACTGAACAAACTATATCAAGCTGGCTGTACCGTTTCAAAAATTTAATAACATAACACTGAGGTCAACCAAAGAATTTAAAGAACAATTTTTAAAACCTTTTATTTAGTGACTGTATCTGTTCTTCCTGTTGTTTGATGGTAGAGTTAAGTCCCTTGATTTCCTCACTCGATGTGTCCACCTCTTTCTGAAGTGTCTCATTTTGCTTGGCAAGCTCTTCATTGTGAGATCTAATTCCTTCCTTTTCTGTAGATAATCATGATACGAGCCATGCCATGGGAAAATCAACATAGTGGGTTTGCGACTAGCATGGATCCAGACCAGCCTGCGCATCCACGCAGTCTGGTCAGGATCCATGCTGTTCGCTTTCAAAGCCTATTGCAATTAGAGAAACTGTTAGCGAACAGCATGGATCCTGACCAGACTGCGCGGATGCACAGGCTGGTCTGGATCCATGCTGGTCGCAAAGCCACTATGTTGGTTTTCCCATGGCACGGCTCATATACTTATTGTTAAACTTGTCTTCTAAAGGCAGCAAAGTATGAAAATAAACATTTGATAATTTTGTCCCTAACCACAGGCACATGCTATACTTGTTCTTTCTCCTTTAATATTATACTTTAATACTTTAAACAAAAAAGACTTCTATTTCACGAAAATTACTCACTTGGAAGGACACTTATTTCATCCCAAAAATACTGATTCACCAAATACTGCCAACAACTTCTTCTAATGCACAATATCAAATAAATTGATATTGTTTCATTCTGTGGCAGAATTATGTATATCTCCAAGTCAGAATGTCTTTTGTATGATTTTTTTGTTATAGTAAAAAGTTATTGCTCTTTCTGTATTAACAAGATATTACTACCTTCTTTGGAAATTTGCCTGCCCCACCCTTTCCAACAGTATGTTTGTTTCATAAAAGTGGAATTTCCATGAACAGCAACTAAATAATACGTGTAAGCAGTCTTTAAAACCATTTGAAGCCCTTTTCATACAGTAATTGTATATTTTTGATTACTTTTGTTATCATTTTCGTCCTTTATAAAAAAATTCAACATGATGTTCTTAAAATTCTAACTGACACACACACAATCACTACATCCCTTTATTTTTGGCAGGGGATGTGCTGGTTAAACAAACTTTTGGAGTGGTGTGGTTTATTTCCTAGGAAATGTTCCCCCTAGATCGGGAGGGGTATATCCTGTTACACTTTGATGCTTATAAATGTGCACACTGTAAACACATAATACCTTTAGATACAGTATCTATTTCCTCTCTCATCACCAGGACTGTTTCTTTAGTAGCTCCCAGCTCTGTACTAGTCTTCTCCAACTGTGAGTTCACCTTAAAACATAAAATAATGAAGAACATCAGAGATCTCATTATGTGCGAGTAAATAATTCAAAATTCATATCACATCCCTATTTTAATGTAATACGAAACATTTTATGAATAATGTTGTCCATAAAATTACAGACACAAGAATCTGAAAATAAAATCCATGTAAAGTCTGTTTACACTACAACTGTCTGAAGAGAGATATGCTTCCAAGTTGGATAGTGAAATATCTAATGTAGTAACATCAACTGGTTGTTGAAATAGTCATGGCCTCTCTGTAATAAACAACATCTACAATGGGTAAAGAAACTGTATAATTTATTCAAACTCAGATGGCATTTAATTTAATGGTTCACGAGTTATGTGCATTGTCACATTCTAGTACTGATCATGAGGTCAAACTAGTTAAGTCTGTAGCAATTCCACTGAAACATAGTAAAGATAGAAAGAACAAATTCAATGTGGATCAAAACTTTCACTAATTTTGTTTACAGATGGCTGGATTTTAAATTTCTATTGGGAACTTTGAAACAATTTTCATGTACTGTCAAACAATTTATTCTCAATAAAATTCATTTTCTTCTGACTCTAGCAACTACATGTATTTCCGTGCAGAGTTCTATACGGTAAAAATTTTGTTCATTCTTACTTCCAACATATTCTCTTTACATGATTGCACAATCTCTGCCATTTGCTCACGTTCTTTCTGTATGGATATTTTATCTTCTTCAAGAATCTGCTTGTCAGCTTGTAACTCTTCTAACTGTTTCTGCAGGGCATCATTCTTCAAAACAGAGAGACAAAAAGTTCACACTGTAAACCTGTAAAAGGCATATTTGCAGAGCCAACAACTTCCCTTCAAAGGCAGGTATTTTCTTTCCCATGTAGACACAAAATTCTTAAGTAATTGAGCCATGCCATGAGAAAACCAACATAGTGGGTTTGCGACCAGCATGGATCCAGACCAGCTTGGGCATCCGCGCAGTCTGGTCAGGATCCATGCTGTTCGCTAACAGTTTCTGTAATTCTAATAGGCTTTGAAAGCGAACAGCATGGATCCTGGCTGGTCGCAAACCCACTATGTTGGTTTTCTCATGGCACGGCTCAATTTAATCCCTCCAGCAGAAAAACAATCTCTGTAACGGAAACATATTTCTGTCTTTGCAGTGGTGTAAGCTCTAGTGAGGTTGCAAAGTAATTTCATTCTAGTCTTTTTAGTTCATGAAGAGTATACTGTGAAATCATTAATATTCGTGGGGGACTAATTTTCATGGATTTCGTGGTTGAGTCAATCCACAGAATTTAATCCCGACAAAGAAATAAAATTCCCATTCATTTTATGTTCAAAAGTTAAAATCCACGATTTCATATCCCCATGAAATTGCTGTTTTGACCAAAACCACGAAATTTCATGCCCATGTGATGAAATTAAATGATTATACAGTAGATCATAAGGAAACTTGTTTAATCACTTGTCAAACTATAACAAAACATACAAGGTACTCTATACTTTATCATGAGAAAGTAGAATGTGTACTTACATTACAACACACTGCGTACATGTCCAAAAGCATGGGGTATGGAGGCAACAGCCACTAATATATGAAATCTGTATTGTCTTTAAAGATTATTTATACATGTCAATGTAATTCAGTTCTTTATATACATATAGTAATGAGTTTAATAACTGTGTCCAACATGTCAGAGTTGCAGCAATGGACACACTATTCCCTGCATTATAATACACTAGTTAATATTTTCCAGTTTAAACTGTACCTTGATCTGGAAGTCTCTTTGTTGTGTCCTGATCCATTCAGCTTTACTGCGGATTTTATTGAAGCCATCTGATACAGCACTTTCTAACTGACCCTGTCAATAAATACACAAGTTCATTTACAGTTTTAATACAGATATACAAACATAGGCAATACTTGAATCAGAGGTAAGTTTAAACAGACAAGGAAATTTAAACAAGAGCTGTCCGTAAGACAGCACGCTCGACTGTTCTCAGTGCTTGACTCTGAATTAGAGCTTTGCCAGTAAAAGGGGCATAAATCTGTCAAAATTCTAATCAGAGTTATGGGGATTGTTTCTTATGATAGCTTTTGATAGTAAATAACTATTTTAAGTTTCAAGTCAATAGCTTTGATAGTAACAGAGATATTGGAGGTTATATAAAACTTTAACCAAACATTTCTAAGTTAAAAAGGGGCATAACTCTGTCAAAATTCAAATCTCAGGCCTTCAAGCACTACTTGGCAAAAAATTAGGGCTATTTTTGCGTAAAATAAGGGCTACATTAGGGCTAGATGCCCACGGGCAACATGTTGAGCCCGCCCTTTGACCATAATAGTGTTGCTTTTCCTCATCACCAGACCCAAATTGTCATGACAAGGTGCATAGCACCCAGAGGGGGTTGGTATGGGAGAGGGGCCTCTGTCTGTGTTGGGAACAGTGGGGTCTCCACCTGAAAGTTTTTTATATACAGGTATGAAATGCTGACCACTGGTGTATTTTCTGGTCTAAATGTTAAAGTACTGGAGGGGTACTCTTCTCAATTTAGCGGGTCAGAGGGCTCTCCCCTGGAAGTTATGATATACAGGTATGAAATGGTGGGCACTGGTGTATTTTTTGTTCTAAATTTTGAGGTATAGGAGGGTGTACTCACTGTCCCCTAATTTTAGGGAGGTCAGGGGGCTGCCTCACCTATCCCCCCCCCCCCCTCCTGGACAATTTTGAAATACAGGATTGAAATGCTGGATTGTAGTACATTTTTTGGTCTAAATTTTGGTGTGTGGTATCCCTGTAAATTTAGGGGTGGGGGGTAAGAGGACTCTCCATGTGAAAATTTTTTAAATAAAGATATGAAATGGTGGTCTCTGATGCATTTTTTTACCTAAATTTTGAGGTACTGGAGGAGTATTCACCTCATTTGCAGGGGATCAGGGGTTTTCACCCTGGAAAATTTTGAAATAAAGTTATGGAATGGTGGCCTCTGGTGCATTTTTGGGCCTAAATTTTGAGAAAATATACGGCTGGGTGCAACTTTACAAAAAATTAGGGACAATTTGAAAAAATAAGGACTTTTTTAGGAATCTGGCCCTTTTTGAGTGTTTTTTTTTTAGGAATTTTAGGGAGGTCTAAAAAGATTAGGATTTTTTTAGGAATTTTAGGGCCACCTGAAAGCCTGAAATCTAAGTTATGGGGATTGTTTCTACTGGTTTAGACTTCGATAGTAAATAACTATTTCAAGTTTCAAGTCAAAAGCTTTGATAGTAACGAAAGAGATATTTTGGCTTTATCAAAACTTTTAACCGAAAAATTCCAAGTTTAAAAGGGGCATAAATCTGTCAAAATTCAAATCAGAGTTATGGGGATTGTTTCTCCTGGTGAAGACTGTGATAGTAAATAAATATTTCAAGTTTCAAGTCAAAAGCTTTGATAGTAACAGAGATATTTGACTGTATCAAAAACTTCAACATTCAAACAGAGTTATGGGGATTGTTTCTCCTAGTGTAGACTTTTGAAACTGGAGCTGTCACTGGAGTGTTTAATGACTCCAATGGTGGATGAAGATGCTGCACAATAGCTTGAGTCTGTGTCAAAAATATTAAGTAATAAGAGAGGTAAAGATAAAGTGTATCAAAACACTATATAAGTATCATTCTATGCAAAAAGGGGGCATAATTCATAAAATATTGGTGCACCTTGTGTCATACGATGTTGGTGATGATGTGGAACAACTACTTCAAGTTTGAATCAAAGTCATTTAGTAATATTTGAGATAGTGAGAGTGCATCAAAATTTTAACCTTAACTTCTAAGTAAAAAGGGGGGATAATTAATGAATTATTTGTGTGAGAGTTATGACCCTAGTGCCATATGATGTGGGTGATGAACAGGAATTAGCATTTTAAGTTTGAAACAAATCCATCAAGTAATTACAGAGATAAAGAGAAAGTGCATCAAAACTTTAACCAATGTGCGGACGCGGAAGGCCGCCGATGCTGTGTCAAGTGGAACAGCTCTCCATACTTCGTATAGTCAAGCTAAAAATGCAGACAATAGAAAGAAAGCGGCACAATCTACGCATGTTCGAGCTATCAATGCTTCAGCAAGATATGTTTCACTGTAAATTTGACTGTTTTGGGTTTAACGTTGTTTTCCATGTAACAGCGAGCAGTTAACCTAACCAGTGTTTCAGATTTCTGTACCAGTGCAAACCTGTTCTCCGCAGGTAACTTCCAACTTCACAACATGAATCAGAGGTGGAGGATGAATGATTTCAGACACAATGCCTTTTATCAAATTGTTACAGAGAACATACACCATGCCAAAGGATCAAACTCACGAGTCTGCGATCTGTGCTCTTATTACTGAACTTAGCGGGCGGGCTCTGTACATTTAATTACCTGTAGCTCCTGGGCCCTTTCAATATCGTCTACTAGAGCCGAGTACTGGTCTATCTCTGCCTGTAGTTCTTGTACAAGTTTCTGTGAGGCGTAGAAATGTTCCCTGTAGTCATTGCTCTCATACTCCGCTCTCACCTGGCTTATCTGTACATCAAAACAGACATACTGGTAATCAAAAATTTGCTTTTTTTCTAAGAATCACTTAATTACACATCATCACATGTTAAGGAGAAACTTAAAATTGTTATATCAGACTAGTCATTTTCCTTGAGAAACTACTACTGGCATATTGAGAAAAAGCAGCAATGACCTCAGTGGTGGTTCAAACCAGCAACCTATGGGTTTTGCAAATGGCAGCCTGCAGGTCTCTTTAGTGTATTAAGATCAGAACTAAGGAACAAAGTTTTACATTCATATTAGTCATTCTGCATCTTCTACTAACTTCACAAGGATTTCTTGCTCATGACTGTGTCATAACGTTTACAAACTTTTCCAAGGGTGGTGATCTCAATTAAGTTCAATAAAGAAAATAATATGATTGTTAAGCAAACAGTTTAATCCAGTAGGCTGTAATACTACCCTGACACTTACCTTGTTATCATGTTCTAGTTTAAGGACAGAGATTTCAGTCTCTAGAGTATTATATTTAGTTTTCCATTCCTCCATGTCTGTACTGTATCTGGTTTCTGCTTCCTGAAGAGTTGCCCTTGTTTCTTCAAGCTTTCCTTGCAATTCCTAAAATATAAACATGAAATACAGTTTTGTAATTCTTTTTAGGAATTTGCACATACAGACTAATATTATATCTGTCATGTGTTTACAAAACGGATAGAAATATCCGTCCCGAGGGCATCTGCACATCCTCATTACCGCCCATGCGCAGGTGGCTGAGGGACGGATATTTTTCATCCGATTTGTAAACACGACTGATATTTTTTCTTGCATATCGTATACATATCTTTTTATTCTGACAGATTATTTTTCTTGCATGCCGTAGTTAACAAATGATATAATACACAAAGCAAATAGAAATACTTTCTTTGTAGCACTCTTTCTTATAGTAGAGTATTTACACAAAGCACGGGAAATTAACGTCAGTAAGCAGAAGTGACGTCATGACATTTCAGTGACGCACAATAACAAAGTTCCACTTTAGTTTTATCGTTTGTAGCATAACGGTAGGTTCTTACTGTAAAATAACGCATTTTGAATCGAGAAATATACTGTAAGGAACGGAGAGAAAAAATCAAGGTACCTGATTTTTTCGTATTTTAGAAAATCTACATAAACCATATATAATCAATGCATGCATTACCAGCACGAGAGTCATCTGGCATGGGGGGTGCCAGATGGGTTTTGCCGGCATGGGTAAAATCCCCAGAAACGCCAGTCTGGTGTGCAAGAAAAATTATTTCATTCAATAAGAACCCTTTGCTTCATCATCATGTGATTTATTTTTGTCCCGAACATAATAAGACTCCTTGACCGCCTGAAACCTTTTGCCTCCGTGGCCGAGTGGTTAAGGTCGCTGACTTCAAATCACTTGCCCCTCATCGATGTGGGATCGAGCCTCACTCCGGGCATTGAATTCTTCATATGAGGAAGCCATCCAGCTGGCTTACGGAACATCGGTGGTTCTACCCAGGTGCCCGCTCGTGATGAAATAATGCACGGAGGGACACCTGGGGTTTTCCTTCCTCCACCATTAAAGCTGGAAAGTCGCCATATGACCTATCGTGTGTCGGTGCGATGTTAAACCCAACAAAATAAAATTTGCCCAAGTGAGCTATAAGTGGTTAACCCTTACCCTGCTAAACTTCTATAATGAACTTGTCCATCTTTTAATTTGGACAGTACCATTTACTGTTAAAAGGGGTGCTTACAAAAAGATACTGACTGAATGGCAAACAGTGCAGATCATGATCAGCCTGCACATCTGTGCAATCTGATCATGATCTGCACTGGTCGCAAAGGCAGAATTAGTTGTGTTCAGCATAAGGGTTAAACACAACAAACACTTAAAGGAAATATTTATTCACCTCCTGAGCAACCAGTTTTTTCCTGTCTTTCTCTAATTGTTGATTCTGAGTTTCCAGTCTGGAGTTCTGTAGGCGTAGAGTCTCCAATTCATTAGCTAGGACTCTAGGGTGCTGTTTCCGAACATCCTCTGCAGTCAACCTAGTATATAACCAAAAATACGAAATCTGTTTTAAAGGACACAGTAAAGAAAAAGCTGACTACATTTTATTTGAGGCCATGCAATATTTGATATTTGATATTTTTCACTCACTGTGAAACTGCTTGATATATTTCTAGATGTAACATTTTAATTCACTAAAATCACATGCAATGAACTTTTTCCTGTTAGACATAATAATTTTAAATAATTTCCATCAAAATCTGCCGTTTGTCCACTAAACAAAATGTCTCGTTCAGAAATCATATACATTGCTTTTTTCACTTCTTTTTCAATGAACACACTGATTTCCAATTGAAAATTATATTCAAGTAAAGCTATCAAATTTCAGTCAGTGCCATAGATTTTTTTTAAATAAACACTAGTCCATTTACAAAAACAATTATGTCCATAGAATTGACTATAATAATTGTATGATAATGTATATCACTATATAATATCAGATATTATCCTGAAGTTGTTATTCTTCAATTCTTTATTCAATTTTTTAAAATATTTACCTCCAACAAGTATGAAGCTACACTTACTTTCGCCCTTGCTTCTTGTCTAATTTAAGAGGTGTCATACATGTTGAGGTGTTTGTCATTGGGTTTTCTTCCATCTCTGTACATACTGTTTTCATGTCTGGTTGAACATGAACTCCGATTTCTTTTGATTCTTTCTCGTCTGTCATAATTCCCATGTCTGTTACCTCTGGACCGGTAACCAGCACACTCTTATCTTCTGATGGGCAGGGAACCATTGGTGAACACATAGTAGAACGGGTATCAAGCAGATTTTGAACTGACACATCATGGACTTGTATCGGCATTGGTGAACACATCACTGAACACATTTCTGCCTCATTTTGTATGGAAACATCATTTCCTTGAAAACGTATAGGGGAACAGTTCATCGAGTGCATTTCAGCCTCATTCTGGATAGACACATCATGATTCTCAAATCTGATTGGTGAACACAAAACAGACTGGGTTTCTACCTCATTCTGAACTGAAAAGTCACAGACTGGTATACTTATTGGAGAACAAGCAATTGAGCTCATGGCTGCATACCCTTCTAAGGGTAACATATCAGTATTGGTAGAAAAATCTCTAAATAATTCCTCTTTCAGTGGTGTTGAAACAGTAGATTCAAAAGATGAGCTAACCTCTTTAGGTAAACCCAGTTCAATATCTACAGTGACTTCATTAACAGTTTCCTTCTCTTCGAGTCTCCCTTCAGAAGCTTGACTTTCTACTTTACTTTCATTGTTTTCATTATCAAGAGCATCTTCTGAAAGAGAAGCTGAAGTGTTTAAGTGTAAATGATCACCATGACTGTGTACTTCAAGTCTGTCCACAGAAAAACCTGTGCTAGGCTCTGCATCTGCATCAACTGATGTACCCAAATTATGATCATCTTCAAACTTATTAATCAAAGATGAAAATTTCTGATTCTGAGGCATTGGTGAGCATGCCACATCATGCACTAATTTAACTTTTTCGTCTGCCGGTATTTTCTGTATGTGGTGCTCCATTGTTTCTTTTGGAAACACCCAGCTAGCAAGACTAGAAGTGGCATTCCTCACTCTTTGCATGACTGCTACTTTCTCAAGAAATGTTGGACGCGGGGTCTGGTATTTCTGTCCTATTTCCCTTGATTCGCGATCTTCTACTTCACTTAATTCATCCGTTTTGTCATTTCTGGCACCTTCAGACCCATTACTCAAATTTGGAGATTGTACATAACTAGCAAGCAGTTCCTCCTCGGACTTTGTTGACTCGGTAAAGCTACAGTCACTGTAGTGAGAGTCACCAAGCAAACTGTCCTCATTCACAGACAAATCTCCAAACTGTGACACTAACTGATGTCTCTCCACTGTACAAACAGCTTCAACTGATGATGGTTCTAGCTCTTCATTCTTGTCTGAAGTGTCGTCTTCAAGTTGTTCAGTGAAAGACATACTCTGTGGATCAGACTTTTCCAAACCAGCATTTGAATTTTGTTGAGGTTCTTTTAAAGTACACTGTTTTACATATTCTTTTGTGTTTGAAGCGCCATTTTCCTTGAAATACAAATTAGGGATGTAATACTAAACTGGATGATAGTAAACTGATCAATGCATTTTCTGAATTTACAAATTTTACAGTGTGCTATTCAATTATGTTTTACTTTTATCTGAAGAAAAAACAGAACAAATTTAAATTTTGATTCACATCTTGTGAATTCAAATCCGTAAGAAAAAGCATTTATTTTAACCTGGTTCAAAACCCATGAATTGGTGAACCCCTAAAACAGTCATATTTTCTGAAGCCACAAAATCTGATCTTACATGGTGTCACAGTATTTTGTAACAAATGTTGTTTGTTGATTTTCACTTTGAAGGAAAAAAATACATTTTGAGTCACAGTGTCAACCTTAAGGGTATATACATACATACATAGTGTAGGGCTTTTTCCTATTTAATGACCCTTAACCATCTGGTTTTATCTAGTTGCCTCAACTTGCCTGATTAACATAACCAAAGAGTCAAACTCACTTTTCTTGCTACTTTAAACCAATCAATTTGAAATTCTGTAGGTAAAACGCTTAAATTAACCCTTAGCCTGCTAGTGGCAAGTAATTCTGCCTTTGCGACCAGTGCAGACCAATAACTGATAATGACATGAACCATCAATTTCCGTGCAATTAAATTCCTTCTTATGCTTATTTGAGACATTCTTATACCAGAGTAATGTAGCTATAACAAGCACATGGCTATGTAAACAGGCCAGAAAATTGCACACAGAAAATACTTCCTTGAACAAAACATTTCGATTGTCATTTGAAGCTGGATGATACCAGAAAGCTACATACCAAACTTATATGTGATAAATTAATGTGTGGATGAGAAACAACTCTAAAAAGACTTTTAACTTATGTTTTAGTTTACCTCTTCTTTAAGATCTTGTACACACTGATCAAGAACTTTTGTCACGAACTCTTCCACATTTTCTTCGAATATCTCATCCATTCTACGTGTCATCAAGATAGTGTCTGTGTTCCTCATCTAAATGATAAAGCAAAAATTTCTGTCAACTATACAAATTAGATGTTTTCATGACCAGAAGCGGCAAAATCAATTGTCTGACTAACCTAGTATGTCTCTGAGCTCATATGGAAAAGTGTAAATTCTGCATATTTTACTATATGATTATATGGACAAATGAAAAATTAGTTCTTGACAAAAACAGACAACCCATAGCTGTCAGATCTAAATACAAACTACTGTAATTATTGAATTTCAAGAATTTTTTAAGCTACAATTCTAAGTAAGTACAATGCAGCATCTAAGGAGAAGGCAGAATTACCAGTAGATCTACAAGACTTTAGTGAAGAATTAAATTTTACAGGACTACTGTAAAAGCAGAAATTTTTCTGAGGGTTTAAATTTCGTTATATCACAAAAAATTAATCCTCGCGTAAACATTCACCATTAGTATTATTCAAATTCAAACAGGATACCAATTTTACAATTTTGCAAATATTTAACCTAGCTAACATGCTCAAATCCGCGAAAATCTGACCCAGTGAAAATTTTATAATTGAGCCGTGCCATGAGAAAACCAACATAGTGGGTTTGCGACCAGCATGGATCCAGACCAGCCTGCACATCCGCACAGTCTGGTCAGAATCCATGCTGTTCACTAATGGTTTCTCTGATTGCAGTAGGCTTTGAAAGCGAACAGCATGGATCCTGACCAGACTGGGCAGATGCGCAGGCTGGTCTGGATCCATGCTGGTCGCAAACCCACTATGTTGGTTTTCTCATGGCACGGCTCATATGTGCTTTAACAGCATGTACTTACCTTACTGTTCTGTGCCTTCAAGTTCTCTTTATCTGTATTGTTCAGTAAGGCAGATGGCTTCATTTTTCTGGATAAAGAAGACAAAAAAATTGCTTTGTTTATTCTATTTGTTTCAATATTTAGACTTTTTTTGTGTAAAAATTGCGGATAATTTGACCTAAAATTTTCAGTTCAAATAAGTTTTTTCATGTGCATTTCTTGAGTATGCAAGCTTATATTTAAACCCTTAATTGACATGCAAAGGGAATAAACAAGAGTTGTCACAGGAGACAGCGCATTTGACTAATCTGATGCTTGATAGTGAAATATGGCACATCTGAGGAAGCTGGAGCTATCACTAAATTGTTCAATGATGGGGGTCATGATTCATGAAAAATTGATGCACGAGTTATAGCCTTTGTGTCTTATCATGCGGGTAATGGTGTGAAAGAACTATGTTAAATTTGAATTAAAATTAGGGCTGGGAAGATTTCAAAATTTTGAAACCGGTTAATCATATGTATGAAATCGAATCGAACCGGTTAATTGGCCGCCATATTGAAAATGCTGTTTTCTTTCCAGACGACCGTATCAAGGTACTTCCAACAGCTGACTTCATTAGGAACTTATGGACTTTATCATTTGCAAACAGTGTGATAATTAATAAGTCATATTTTGGTGTATTTTATTTTTAAATATATCACAACAGGCAAATCAGATACTATTGATTATGCTGATATGTTTTAGTGGAAATATACTGCTGGTCTATGTGGTGGTCAAAGAAATGTATAAAAGATAAAGTATGATTCGTGTGTTTTGTTTGAGAGCGATTAGCGGTTTTGCAAAATTGAAACCCGTTTCACCTAGTAAACGAATCGGATCCAATTAACCGAGTAATCGTCCCAGTCCTAATTAAAATGCACTAAATAATAATAAAGATGTAGTGAAAGTCCTATAAAATTAACCAGAAATTCTAAGCAAAAGTGTTGATGCAAGAGTTATGACCCTTGTGTCATACGATATTGAAGAAAATGTAGAACTATGATTTTAAGTTTGAAAGAATCTTTGAAATAAACCCTTCTGTAATAAATATATTGAGAACATGCTCTTTTGATTTATAGCATAGCATTTTTTAACGAAAATCCCAACTACATCTGGGTCACTTGGGTGCTAGTCCAGTGCTCTTAACCACTGAATTTGAATCCCGCCACAGGTAGTTGGAATTTTTCATCATAAAATGCTATGCTCATTGATTTGTTATGGCTAACAGTTGTAAGATGGGGGCCAGACTGTGTCGGCCTGAAAAGGACTTAATCTTGTGCCGAAAATGGCACTTTCCATGCCAAAATGGCTTGTACGTCATCATAAATGATGTCTTCTTTGAAGAGGGGAAGTGTTACGGTAGCTTACACATAGCCTGTACGTTTAAAGACACTCTCTTACAACTGCATCAGGGAGTTGACTCTTTGGCTCAGGTTAGAGCATTGGACTAGCACCTGAACTACCCATGTTCGAATCTCCCCACAGGCATTGTGATTTTTACGTAATAAAATGCTATGCTCCTTAATTTCTGTTACGGCTAAAAGTCATAAGAATGCATCAAAATTATCATAAAAATCTAAGTAAAAGGGAGCATAATTCATGAAAAGTAGGTGCAAGAGTTATTGACTTTGTGTCATATGATGTGCATGACGATGAAGAATAACTTTAACGCAAGTCCATCAAGTAATAACAGAGATAAAGTGAAAAAGCATCAAATTTTAACCAAAGTGTGGACAAAGATGTCTACGCAGGGAGTAGTAGGACAGGCTCTCCATATACTTCATATAATCCAACTAAAAATGCTACTGTGAAATCATTAATATTCGTGGGGGACTAATTTTCATGGATTTCGTGGTTGAGTCAATCCATGAAATTTAATCCCAACAAAGAAGAAAAATTCCCATTCATTTTATGTTCAAAAGTTGAAATCCATGAATTCATATCCCCACGAAATTGCCGTTTTGACCAAAACCACGAAATTTCATGCCCACGAAATTAACTGATTTTACAGTATATGCTAAATGAATGTATACCTTTGAGACTTTGAAGGTCTTGGAGTGCCTATTGGTGTATTTGATTTTATTGGTAAGCTGCTTAAAGCAGTATCAGCAGGTCTTGCCACCTGCTTGATGTCCATCAGGGGCTGTCTGGGAGTTGATGTGCTCATGTTAAAGGACTTAAGGTGCTCTCTTGGTGTAGTGGTGGACAATTTTAGTAACTTCACAGCGTCCTGAAATAATATCACTGGTAAAAATCCTCCAACAAAAAGCAAAGAGTTTTTTTTTAATCGACATGCTGTTAAATTGATTTTTTTTGTTATTGATTTTGAGAGTACATACGTATCAAATAATTAAAGTTTATCTAAGTACTTCCAAAAAGAATCTGTGACGTAGAAGAAGTGTAGAGAAGCAAAAGGTAGTTAGATGTATGTCTAGTATAAAGTTCTAATTCTTTAAAGGCCAGTAACAATTATTTCTGATCAAAAGTTTTATGATGAATAGCTGAGCACTGTAAAATCAAATGATTAAAATATGGCAACTATCTACATTGTAAATGTAACACTTCACAAACGTAACTGAAATTCTCATCTACAACAGCCTTACATTATCTCCATGCTGTGGCAAATTCTCCTTTACGCTCAATTTCTCCATATTCTGAAAAGAAAGCAAAATATCTAACATCATTACAGAATCAAAATACTATGTTTTCAGAATCAAAATATTATGTTTTAAAATTTTGTGTTTATGTACACAGATGCCGATGGAAACCTCTAATGAAAATAAATTAGAACTATCGCCAGAAGCCATTTGGGAAATCCATATGGGCTTTTCCCTACTTTCAGAATAGAAAATCAAAACTTGTTTGATTACATTTCAAAAATTAAAGTTAACAACTCTGGCTTGCTTTATATAGTTTTTACTTTATTTTGTTCTTATTTTACCCAAATCAGGGTATATTACCCCTAAAGATGTAATTTACCCCGATCTGATGATGTGCCCAGCCCGTTTTTAAAGCATTTTATTTCCCTGGAAATCACAAAACAATCTATTTATTGATGTAAAATGCCTTCCAGGGATATAAATTAGTAGAGGCCCAGTAGTCCATGGCCCCTAGATTTTGGGCTGAGCCCCTGAACTGTTTGAGAAAATGCCCACATTCGGCTGAATACAGGGATCGAATTTAGCAGTCGTTAACTTGCAAAATTCGAGTAAGAATAAAACAAGAGCTGTCTCCATAGGATGACACATGCCCCCGATGGCACTTTGAATGAATAGTTATGGCCGATGTTAGAGTTTAGGACCTTTGACCTACGGACCTGGGTCTTGGACGCGACACGTCGTCTTACTGTGGTACACATTCATGCCCAATAATTTTAAAATCCATGCATGAATGACAAAGATATGGACCGGACACGCCCATCAATGCACTATCATGAAATATGACCTTTAATGTCTGTGACCTTGACCTATGAGCTACGGACCTGGGTCTTGCACGCGACATGTCGTCTTACTGTGGTACACATTCATGCCAAGTTATTTGAAAATCCATCCACGGATGACAAAGATATGGACCGGACACGATTGCACTATCATGAAAAATGACCTTTAACGTCTAAGTGTGACCTTGACCTTTGAGCTACGGACCTGGGTCTTGCGCACGACATGTCGTCTTACTGTGGTACACATTCATGCCAAGTTATTTGAAAATCCATCCATGGATGACAAAGATATGGATCGGACACGAATGCACTATCATGAAAAATGACCTTTAACGTCTAAGTGTGACCTTGACCTTTGAGCTACGGACCTGGGTCTTGCGCGTGACACGTCGTCTTACTGTGGTACACATTCATGCCAAGATATTTGAAAATCCATCCATGGATGACAAAGATATGGACCGGACACAAAAATTGCGGACAGACTGACAGACGGTTCAAAAACTATATGCCTCCCTTCGGGGGCATAAAAATGCGAGTAGGAAATCATGGCACTCGAATATTTTTGTGATCAAGTTCGAAAATCGATGAATCCATTGCTTTTTAAAAACTCCTTTGCCGGGTAGCTATTTTACCGATAATCACGTGACTGCTTGTAGACGCTTGTCGCTATACACAAATGTAATTATCGGATATCTAAGTATAATTTAGCGTCTAGACGATAACTGTTTTCGTTTTAGTTGGTGATTCGCAGCTGCGAAAATGGAGAAGGTTTCTTTAGGTGAAAAAAGGCCCGCGGAGACCGAAAATGCTAGCTATACCAAAGGCAGTGACCTGAAAGAACCTAAAACTTCCGAGTCCAGCGAAAAAGTCCAAGGAATCATGGAGTATTTTAATTCGTTTTTCTGAAACCAGAAAGTCTCTGCCAGTTTGAACCGTGAAAAAGTAAAATACGGAGCTGAATATTAATCTTTTGTACAAGAAAACAACTTAATAAATTTAGCACATAAACAATAAATAATTTCTAATGGAACCCACCATTTTGCTAGTGGAAAATAATGGCACTGGTAAAAAATTGCTAGTGGGAAAAAAAGCTAAGTTCAAACACTGTGAATAATGCAGCGATTTATTCGAGACAATTAAAAGTAAATCTTTAGTGAATTCACACAAAATTTTGTTTGCATACAAGTATCGATACCTTTAGTAAATAACAGGTATCAGTACTTATTCATTAGGAAATCTTTACTGTATGGCTACTGCAGGCTAGGTGTCCGATTACCGGACAGCTACGTCGGCTAGACACTTCCTAAATAAACAATGCACACCCTGAAGTTTACTCAGCTTTCATGTCACGTGATGGATAATGACCCACAGCACAGTCAGCTGTACTGAGTGTAATGGAAAACATATAAATACAGTGAGGTAGCCATAATTTATTGAATGAAAAATAGTGTTTATGATGCTAAATGTTTTTTAAGTTTTCATCATTTAAGTATAGATCTACTGCCTGTTTTACCTAAATCTATTTTCACCACAGAAAAACCTGGTGTTGACATAAAGAGAGGGATTCTGCCCTATCATGAAAATATCTCAGAATCAGTTCTGAACAGCTGAATTCGACTAACAGATATGCAAAATGTATTGGAGCCAAATAATTTATGGCCTAAACACTGGCAACTCTCCTTAATTTATATCTTTTCCAATTCTACATCACTTATGATGTACACGTGGGGATTAAACTCTTTTTTTATCAAACGATTCTCACTGATTACATTTTATAAAAATAACAAGTACGAAAATTATTGGTACGAAGTACGGTGCAGGAAATACAACTGCAAAGCAACATACTAGAGAATCATTTAAACAGATAAAGAAAGCAATCGATTTTACATAGGACAATAATGACATGCTGTAATTTGCATTAAATAATGCGTACAGGGAAATTTCTTGAAAATTTCAGGTTTCCATACTTTAAACAAGGAGCGTATTTAGACGCATTTCATTGGTCAGATTTAGAGCACTGACATTAGACTGGTTGTTACTCCGGACTAGATACCGGAAAAGGCTCTTTCCGCGGAAAGATCCTAACATGATCGGAAAGAGCCTGCCATATGTTGTTTTTTTTGGAAATTATCGAATTATTTGTTCCTACGCCTGTCCACATTATTTAAAGTGAGAAAAAGGGCTATATACACGAAAAAAATCTTTACTGAATAAAAAGCATTCATTAAGAATACACACGTAAAATGATAAAATCACAAACCTAAAAGAAAAAACGTAACTTTTGCTCTCTCTAACTTTGGTTAGAGTTTTCCTCAGCTGGGAATTATATAGAGCTACTGTCATGTCTAACTTGTTGGAAAAAAGGTTACAAAACGTAAAAAGTTGGCTTGCCTTTCACACATTTAAATACCAGTTTCCTTCATAGATCTATACGTTACTGACTATTGCAAAGTGGTGCCGCTATTTTCAATTTGCCTTTTGTCTGTTTCATATGGAAATATTTTCTATTTATGTTATGTACATTGTCTTGTAAGTTCAGGCCAGGGGCCAGGGCCGGGACGAGGGTGGTGGGGGCACTCGCTCCCTCCCCGCTTAGTTGGCTGAGAAGTGAATTATATTCAAACAAGATTGGCATAGGAATAATATTTTCTCAAACCTTAGACCGTCAAGAATGTACCAGAGACAACCATTTCATAACTATACAAGTATTTCAAAATTTTCTCGAGAAAGAGCCCCCCTCCCCTATCCCTCCACCCCTGAAATAACGGATATCCACTCCCGTATCTCAAAATTTAAACCAAAAAATATATCAGAGGCCATCTTTTCATAGGCCTGTATTCCAAAAATGTCCAGGGGGAGACCCCGTGGACGCACTGGTCGAGAGGGGTAAGACGCTTTCCTACGGAGGTGAAGGCCCCTGGTTCGAATCCTCGCTACTCCCATTGCGTTGTGTTCTTGGGCAAGGCACTTTATCATGATTGCCTCAGTCGACCCAGCTGTAAATGGGTACCAGCAAATTGCAGGGGGTAAGGTATAATTGGTTTTAACTGTTCTTAAAATAGGGTCGCTCAAAAGCTCTACAGAGCTTATGTAAATCGTTTCACAAAGCGACGGTAAATAAACCTTTACCTGACCCGCTAACACTGACCTAACCCCGTCTTGGCGCTCTGTGCCTCGCCGGTGACTAGTGCGCCTCCTCTAATCAAATATTTCTGGAACCAGACCAGAGATTACCGTTATATTAAACTTTCTATACTGAATATATATGAATAAGATAATATTGGATTACGTACTGATATGGTTATACACAGTGCAGGGGCCGTTTTAAGTGCAGCGTTAGAGATGCTTCTATACAGTTTGGACAAGATATCTGCAACTGGATGGACGTGGCCACCAGAAAAAAGAACAAATTGCGTCAGTTAATTTATGGTAGCCGTTTGTTACAAAGTCTTAAGGTAATGGACCCGTAATGAATATCGGTAATTTCCGTGTGATTACGTTTTCTCCGTGTAGGGCTTCGGCATTCTCCGCCTGGTTGCTCGTACGAGCTAATTTAGCAGCCGGAAAATGCCGAAGAAGCATCGGGGGATTACGTAATCCCACGTAAATCGCCGAGTATCATTACGGGTCCATTAAGTTAAAAGTCTGAAATTTATACTTTTCATTTTGCTAGATGTCGTTGTTAAATTAGTGAGAGTGTAATTAACAAAACTTTACTCGAATATTCATTCTGCAGCTACAGACAACTTTGAAAAAAATCATTATATATATTTTTGATAAGCTACGCTATAAAAAAAGTTATGACAACTAGAATAGTTGACATTCAAAAGTCCGAGTTTAACTTTAAAATTTTTAACATTGATGAATACGAACCTAGATTTCGTTATTTTGCGCTTCGTCATCGTGATCTCACGCTTTGCTATCGTGATCTCGAGCTTCACCATTGTGATTTCGCACTCCGTCATCGTGATCTCGCGTTACGCTATCGTCATCGTGATCTCGCACTTCGTTCTCGTGATCTCACGCTTCGACATCGTGATCTCGCACTTTGCGCTCAAGTTTTGTTTGAATCAAAGGTGATTAAATGTCACTTAATGATGTGGTAGACATTAAACTTTAATGCATTAACCATCAAACTCTAATAAACGGATGAGAAATATTCTGTGAACCTCCGGGCAGGAATATTTCGTGTCCTTTACTCGCATAACAAGCGAAACTATATAATATTTACCAGTACTGAGATATAAAATGTAAACGAAACTCACAAATGAAAAAAAAAGAAGAAATAATAACAATGATAACTCGACTGAAATTCAGCCTTATCTATACATATGGTGGCATTGTCGGCTGTACCGGTAAGGTGAAATAACAGTTTTTGGACTCTGGTGCTCTGTTTGCAATGATATAACTTATTCGGTTTTAAACCGTGCACATTGTTGATCATACCTAAACATGTATGTTGTTGTTCAAGCATGAAAGAAACATGGTATGACCAGGAAAATGAACTTTAGAAACAGATATTGTTGTAAACTTTTTAGACAGACAAAGGAATAAAGATTTAAAATGCAAAATATTTAGACATTATCTTTTTTCTTTTCTCTTTTCAGTGCAGGAAAGTACAGAGGTATTTAGGCTCATCCAGTGACGGCCTGTTTATTCAGCACTTGACACAAGGAAGCAGTTTATTGTCAATGGTGAATCACACTCAGCAATGTATCGGGAGAAGCACCAGCAGTATAATACTAATATCCAAATGGGGTATCGCCGTATTATGCCGTAGTCTTCTGTATAGTGTATTGTTATGACAAGAAATTCTGCATTTATTCGCGTACGTGTCATAGTATGCAAACAATAACAACATCACGTTGACGCCAATATAAAGATAAACTAAAACAAAATTCTAACATTTTTAGCATTCGTTGGAAAGACACTTTCGAATTCTCCCAAAATAAATTTCTGTAAATATGAATTCAGCTTCTTATATGCCAATATTCTGATTGGTAATCAGAAATCAGATAACATCTTAAAAATCGAGAAGTTTTTCTTTGTACTTTCACCATCGTACTTTCGACATTTTATCATCGTGGTTTCGTTGTTTCGACAGTTCACGATCGTAGTTTCGACCTTTCACCATTTTACTTTCAACTTTTCAATAAATGATCAAATTTCATAAATTTTTATCAAATGTCGATGTTTTGTCCAGCTGTTCAGTGTAATAATATTAAAAGAAACAGAAGTTGCGAGAAATTCGGCGATAGTTCAGTGTCTACAATATACAAACTTTTCTTTTTTCAAATTCCAGTCTCTCGGTGTAAGGCTACTTACTAGGCATGGTATTTTTTTGTACATCTAATAAAAAGTTAATTGAACAATTAATCTCTACAAGTTATTTTTTTTCTATGTTGAAACGCAGTTTTCGGTTGTGTGACTTTCCCATTCACATAGCTGAGTTTCGAGATTTAAAAGCGGGTAAAAAGATCAGTTACGAGAATATTTTTTGCAAAATCATACAGTCACTATTATGTTTTTTTTCATAAGTGATGGTAGTGGCTAAAAGCCAGTCTGGTATTTTCACAGAACATTTCTCAGAAAACTTGATAAAAAACATTCAATAAAAAGTCCGCAAAAATGAATGACAAGGGTGCCGTTGCAGTCTCCCTGACCAAACTCAGTAAGCTACAGGAAACTGGGACATAACTGTTGACATTATTCGGACATTCTTTGATGAAAACGTTGACGGTTGTGATAATACCGATGAAGGTTGTGATAACACCAATGAAATTACTTTATTTCATTTCCCATGTTTTACCCTAAGTTCCTAGATTTTTATCAGCACTAACAATAACACCAAACGTAGCCGACAAGTTCCATTTATGAATCACATGTAAGGTGTCTCGACAAACAAAAATTCATTTTTGATTCGTTACGATATTAAAACATAATTGAGCCGCACCATGAGAAAACCAACATAGTGCATTTGCGACCAGCATGGATCCAGACCAGTCTGCGCATCCGCGCAGTCAGGTCAGGATCCATGTTTTTCGATTTGAAAGCCTATTGCAATTAGAGAAACCGTTAGCGAACAGCAAGGATCCTGACCAGACTGCGCGGATGCGCAGGCTGGTCTGGATCCATGCTGGTCGCAAAAGCACTATATGTTGGTTTTCTCATTGTGCGGCTCATATTTTATTTGTAAAAGAAAACCAGGTATAACTGCACGTTATCCACTAAATGGTAAAACTTCCAAGAACTGAAGTTTTCTAAGGAGATTTCGTAAGAAATTATGGGGGCTGATTTCTGCCATTTCGTGTTGTCGTGTCGGCAGGGCGAAAACACGACAACACGACAAATTTTACGCGAAAACTCGACGTTTAAAGGGCGCCGACACGACAGATTTATCTGTCGAGTTTTCGTGTTGGCTGGTATAAATTTGTCGTGTCGGCGCCCTTTATTTGTCGTGTTTTCGTGTCGGCGGGGCGAAGACACGAAAACTCGACAAATTAGGTGCCGACACGAAAACACAACAAATACATTATTTGTCGAGTTTTCGTGTTGTCGTGTTTTCGCCCCGCCTACACGACAACACGAAAATACAAAAACACGACAAATTCTTTTTAGACATCTCTTACAAAATGTAGAGTTATTCTGAAGCCAGTGGTAAAGGGTTTTAGAAGCATTTCTCTTTCTATTCGAACGAACCGCCAATTTGAAATTTATTTATATTCCTTAAAGCTGCATTAGGAGATTTGAGATTATAAAACAGTACAATAATATGTCAGATGTCAGTTATCGTTTTAAGCATACGAAGTGTATGTATTACTGAACCGGTTCCAGAAATATTTCATTGAGGTGCGGGGAGCGACAACGGCGGCATCGGCGAGCCGAGTTGTGTAGGTTGATCAGGCCGTGTCTACCTTTAAATGTTTGAAATACATATATAAAATGTCGGCTTCTGCTGCAGAATTTGAGGTACGGTTAACCCCTTCCTGACAGTGGAGTCACAGTGTCTTTCCCTTCTCATTTTTTAAATATATGTATAAAATGGTGGTCACTGCTGCATTTTTTCCCAAATTTTGAGATACGTTAGGAGGTCATGCCCTCCGATTTATGGGGTCAGAGGGTATCCTCACGGACATTTTTGAAATATAGGAATGAAATGATGGCCTCTGTTGCATTTTTGGGTCTAAATTGTGAAAAAAATATTCCTTTGCCAAAATAGTTGGGCTGGGTGCAACTATGACGAGTACAGGTCACTTTGGGGATTGAGGTTTTGGTTTGGGCTGAGGGATGGCACGGCCATCGGCCCCTGCCTAGGACCCGAGCCTGTACAAACAGAAAAATAATTACGTATATGCGTGAGCCTCAATGAAGATTAACTTATTCACACGAAATACCCAACCCCCGTACCTCAAAATTTGGGCTCAAAAATGCAGCACAGGCCACCATTTTATACATATATTTCAAACATTTAAAGGCAGATACGCCCTGACCCACCTAACATGAGGGTTTAACCCTTTCCGTACCTAACCCCACTCGGCTCGCCGATGCCGCCTTCATTCTTTAACTGTTGCCGCTCCCCGCACCCAGTGAAATATTTCTGGAACCAGGTCAATTATACATACACTTCATATTTCTCTATATTTTATAAGAGATGTCTGAAAAGAATGTGTCGTGTTTTCGTGTCGGCGGGGCGAAAACACTAAACACGAAAACTCGACAAATACCTAATTTGTCGAGTTTTCGTGCTTTCGTGTCGGCGGGGCGAAAATACGACAACACGAAAACTCGACAAATAATGTATTTGTCGTGTCTACGTGTCGGCGGGGCGAAAACACGACAACACGAAAACACGACAATAACTCGACAAATAAAGGGCGCCGACACGACAAATTTATACCCGCCAACACGAAAACTCGACAGATAAATCTGTCGTGTCGGCGCCCTTTAAACGTCGAGTTTTCGCGTAAAATTTGTCGTGTTGTCGTGTTTTTGCCCCGCCGACACGAAAACACGCAATGGCAGAAATCAGCCACCATAAGAAATAGTTATTTCAAATCAGTTATACTTTTATGAGTAATAAAAAACTGATTCCATATCTTACATTCTTTGGCAGTATACTTCTAAAAGCAAACATTTGAAATTCATATTTAATTAAGAAATAATTTACAGCAAGAGTGCTTAAACACTATTTATGCACGATGGGCGATTATACGTCGGGCGTAATGATTTCACGAGGGCGCAGCCCAAGAGAAGTTATTTGTACGACGTATTACCGCCCGGGTGTGTAAATAGTGTTAAAACACGGTTTTGATATACTAGTAAATTATTTCAATTCAAATATGCCTTTAATCTAAAACAGTAGATAAAATATAATAGCGCTCTTTTTTGGTCGCAACAAAACCTTTGACGTCACCGCACGTTAACGTGACGTCATTCTAGCGTAAGTGTGTTAACAGAGAAAAGCCATATAAGAATGCTTGGTAAATTGAATGAAAAACAAGTGCTTCTATCATGTTTTAAAAATGAGTTTTTTCATGTAGAATTTCGAGCATTTTAGATTAGAAATGTTGAGATTTCACACGGCTTGTACGTGCACAAGCACATGCATAATAAGACCCATACGTATTTGTAAGCGTTTGCTAAACTCTGTCCGAAAAATGTATGTTTTACAATGACATATCGTACGGCTAAATTGTATGAAAAATTTAAAGCTCTAGATTTTGACACCTTAGATTCTATTTGAAATAAGGAATAATATCCTTTATGTACGCGTACCCGAAATGCACGTGGACCGTATCGACTCCGCAAACTGATTATGCACGGCAATCACGTTCTGCCATAAATAAACAATCAAAAAAAAAAAAAAAAAAAAAAAAAAATGAGGCGCACCATGAGAAAACCAACATAGTGCTTTTGCGACCAACATGGATCCAGACCAGCCTGCGCATCCGCGCAGTCTGGTCAGGATCCATACTGTTCGCTAACGGTTTCTCTAATTCTATTCGCCTGCAAAAATAGCGTTCCGCTATCTACACAACAGGTTGAATAAGGTACGTTTGACGTAACGTCAAATGACGCATAAAGGGATATTTTCGTTTCGATGGTCGGGTTGAAGATCGGCGTGTACAACTGGCAACTTTAAAGATATCGTAGTATCTTTTTAAGTTTTATCATTTAAAACGATAATACCTTTTGCCATTTTAATATTAGCAATTTGCATGAAAGGCCATCCTTTTTTATTTTATGTTTTCCAGTGAATTCATGATAGAGTTTCCTCAGTGAAATAAAAGTGATAATCCACAGTTTTTAACAGTAGATTATCATTTTTATTTTCACTGTTTTTGCCGAACTAGTTCCGGTCCTCCGTCGCAATTGAAGTCAAATTGTATACCGGGCGTTATGAATACCGGGGACCATAATGACTATGACGTCGTTAAAATGACGTCATTTGTGTTATGCTTTCTGTTGATCTTTCCCGCGATTTTCGAAAAAAAATTATAAATTACGCAACAAAAATAGAGTTTTACACATGAAATAAAAAGAAAATTTGTTTGTTTCAGTGAAATATCAATTTTATTTCACTCGTGAGCACCAAAAAAAAAGTCATTTTCACTCGTGGCTACGCCACTCGTGAAAATGTCAGTTTTTGATGCTCACTTGTGAAATAAAATTGATATTTCACTGAAACAAACAAATATCCTCTATTTATTTTATAGACGTACATGCATGTGCCTATGGAAGGTGATATCGGCCTGTACATACTGCTTTATGACAGATGTATCATGGTTTATTGTATTTGTAATAAAACACTGTTTATTGCATGTACCTTCATTTTGTTTTTCATGTATGCTTATGTTAGTTTAGTATATGTCTGATGCTTAATGACAACTGCATATTGACTATTTAAATGTGTCAAGTGGTTTCCGGAATTTTTCAGTGTTTTAAGTTCGAGAGCCCGAAACTCCAGCCAGATCCTAAGTTTTATCTAGCAGAAAGGGGTGGTAGGTAGTTATCCTGGAGGAAAGAATTCGGCGTAAGGCAACACCGATATCCAATCGGTCTCATGAATCTCAAGCGTACAGGAGTTAGTTAGACTAAAGAAAACTAATGAACAGAGAAGTTTTGCTTTCTTCACAGTATAACATGTATCAATGTATGTAACTCTATTTTGGGAATAAATATGTTTAAACTAATAGAGAAGTTGAGCAGTTGCTGTACCATCCAAACTGTGTACATGTGAGCTTCGGCTGCGTGTCGCTACCTGACACATGTCGCCGCCGGCAACGGAATCACCATATGAGATACAGCAACTGAGTCCAATGCGCAACTACTGGTCAAAGTCTATCAGTCATGGAGTTTAATAGGTTTTTTTATGAACTTACTTCACAAATGATGCAACAAGAAAAAATCAACTTGATTATTAAGGAAGGTATAAGTGAGCCGTGCCATGGGAAAACCAACATAGTGCCTTTGCGACCAGCATGGATCCAGACCAGCCTGCGCATCCGCGCAGTCTGGTCAGGATCCATGCTGTTCGCTAACAGTTTCTCCAATTCCAATAGACTTTAAAAGCGACCAGCGTGGATCCTGACCAGATTGCGCGGATGCGCAGGCTGGTCTGGATCCATGCTGGTCGCAAACCCACTATGTTGGTTTTCTCATGGCACGGCTCAAATTGCTACACAAGAACAGCGGCGCGGTGCAATGACCCGGTAACTCAAATGCACTGGTACAAAAACATGTTTGACACAGTCTTACACAATTCACTCACCCTTTGTGAATCAATCAACACGTTATTTCCGAGGCGCTGTTTATGCTCAGGTCGATTAGCACGTGACTTTCGTGACTACATATTGTTAGTGTTGGCGCTAGCGTGGGTTTTCAGAGGGACACGTCAAAGAATAGTATGTAATTTTTTTCTTCCTCTTATTTCTTTTCTGGTTTCTTTCTATTTCCGTCGTTCTTTCTTTTCTCATTTCTCCGATTAAACCTATGAATAATTTATTTTGTATTTTCCGCTCATTTTTATCTGCGATCATCAGTCAATTTGCTGTAAACACAAGAAATTTCTTCTGGAGTGGAGATATAGCTAATGCTACTGTTTTCTTTGGACTGATAATTAAGAATTATAATGATGAATATTCATACGTGAGCGAAAAGCCAGTTTGTTCTAGAGAATATTTATACGCACATTCATTCCATATAGGGACCAATGCCATGAATTTGCCCAAACTGGATCGATGGATATGATCTGATGATGGAATTATCGCCTGTAAATGTTGCTATTGTCAGAAATGAACGGTTGTTATGGAAACAATCAAGGTATGTACTGAGCAAGTTTTTTTTAATGGGAACATGTTTAAGTTTCATATATTTGACCATGCCAACAACCTGGCGCCCATGAAAAATTGTGCCAAGAGGGCTGCACGGCATGGCTTACTGACTTCCGGTCTACCGTCAAAATATAATTTGAAATATGAATTTGAAAATACCGACTTAAAATCGGGTTTGATACTTTTCTGTTACTCTTATTTCTTAACACCGTAAGTTGTCAAGCCACAATAGGCAAGTAACCCTGACTTGATTTATTTTATCGTCAACTCATAAGGTTTCATTTATCCCGGAAATGAAAGCGGTCAAGTCCGAAAATTTCGAAAGTTAAGTTCAATACAGTACAGATTCTTTGTCTTTCTCTTTTTATTGATTTTTAGAGTATCATAAAAGTGATTTTGGTACCTTTAATTGCAACTGAAACGTACACACGTTTTACAATGTAGTTTTTTTTTTTTATTTCTGCAGGTTTCCAGGTTGCCATGGTGACATAGATGGAAGACCATACAATACAGAACATTGACGGACGTGGTTTCAGATTTGGAGCATATAGGGCGTGTATGTTTTTCAATCAAGGTATGTACTGAGCAAGTTTTTTTGAGTGTTAAGACACTGATTCTGGTATGCCAGGTATGTGGCCTATGGGAATGATAAGGTCTGCGTATTGGTGGTAAGGGCCAATACACAAGACTGGACCATTGATAGACTTGCTTCTGTTTATCATAATAAGCTACTGTATAGCTACTGTGCAGTACATAAATTACAGGTGATATTTCTCACCTACATAGCAAATCAGTTCTCACCTTTATAACGAGTTTAGAAAGCTTGATTGAATTAGGGCTAAATAAACAAAGTGATAAGATACAACAGTGTTTTTTTTCTTCATATTTTCAATAATCAAGTTTTTTAACAATTAAATATCATCATTGCGTTTGTTTGTTTGTTTGTTTTTTTTTAATAAAAAATACAAAAAATGCATTCAGGCACATAGCTTTTATAAATTATGTGTATCTTGAACAATGATATCTCTTTATTGCTGGATTTTATTATACATAAAAGAATCGTTATTTAGACAACACAAGGGAATTATGCATATCCTTCTGTCCTTATTCCATTTTATCTATTAACAATGCAACTGAACGCTTCTTTAATTTCTAATAAAATCTAGCAATTATCACTTCTTTTCCTGGTTTTATTTGTTACTTTTGATAAAAAGATCATAATCATTGAATAAACAGATTTTTAATTTCTTTTATTAATTTTAAGTAATTATTTAATTGTTAAGGAGTGAGAAGAATTGCTTCGCTATAAGAGTTATTATTTAATTGGTCGGGACATTACTCAACATCAATTAAAATAATTTTGTGTACATTCTAAAAAAAAAAACAACAAAAAAAAAAAACAGCATTTTAATCAATAAAATGCAAAACACAGGAAATAACCAATTTATCTGTAGGCAATAAAATTTATGATTCTCTGACAATAATTAGGCTACATGTCAAGTCTACAGGGGTTTTATGGACCCTTATCAGACTGGACCAGACAGGATCTTGTATATTGGGGATTAAAAAGTCTGGTATTTGGGGGGGTGGGGGGGGGGGGGGGTCACTTATATAGGAGATTTTCTTTGCCTTTAATGGGAACATGTTTAAGTTTCATATATTTGACCATGCCAACAACCTGGCGCCCATGAAAAATTGTGCCAAGAGGGCTGCACGGCATGGCTTACTGACTTCCGGTCTACCGTCAAAATATAATTTGAAATATGAATTTGAAAATACCGTCTTAAAATCGGGTTTGATACTTTTCTGTTACTCTTATTTCTTAACACCGTAAGTTGTCAAGCCACAGTAGGCAAGTAACCCTGACTTGATTTATTTTATCGTCAACTCATAAGGTTTCATTTATCCCGGAAATGAAAGCGGTCAAGTCCGAAAATTTCGAAAGTTAAGTTCAATACAGTACAGATTCTGGGTCTTTCTCTTTTTATTGATTTTTAGAGTATCATAAAAGTGATGTTGGTACCTTTAATTGCAACTGAAACGTACACACGCTTTACAATGTTGTTTTTTTTTATTTCTGCAGGTTTCCAGGTTGCCATGGTGACATAGATGGAAGACCATACAATACAGAACATTGACGGACGTGGTTTCAGATTTGGAGCATATAGGGCGTGTATGTTTTCTTTTTTCAGTTTTGTCTAAAATGTCTAAAGGCAACATAGCGATATTTTCCATACATATCTTTCTGTATTTCACACACTGAGCATGATGACCAGGGAAATATACTTATTGCATGTTTTTCAGTGAATTATCGAAATATTAGGGTGAAATATATCAAATATATTTTTCACAGGTAAAGAAATTATAAAATGGGCAAATTTAGTCAAAACATGAAATAAAAAGAAAATTTGTTTTACATGTAAGGTAAAAACACATCTTTCACTCAAGAACACCATATTTTTTTTACTGATGGCTAAGCCACTCGTGAAAATATTGCATCTGGTGTTCAATCGTGAAAGATACTTAAATCTTACACTGAATCAAACAAATATCCTCTATATCTACAAAATCATAGAAATGGATGGTCAACGTTCAGTATTTACTCTGTAATATTCCTGATTCGCCTCCATTGATTTTGAGTTGTCGCGGAAATTGTTTTTGATGCTTTGACAATGACAAGCGAGGTATTTACGTTAACTTTGTCAAAATCATGTTTGTTTTTAGCTCACCAGAGCACAAAGTGCTCAGGGTGAGCTATTGTGATCGCTCACCGTCCGGCGTCCGTCCGTCCGTCGTCCGTCCGTCCGTCCGTCCACACTTTCCTTTAAACAACATCTCCTCCTAAACCAACAGGCCAATTTTGATGAAACTTCACAGGGATGTTCCTTGGATGGTCTTCTCTAAAAATTGTTCAAAGAATTGAATTCCATGCAGAACTCTGGTTGCCATGGCAACCGAAAGGAAAAACTTTAAAAATCTTCTTCTCAAAAACCAGAAGCCTAGAGCTTAGATATTTGGTGTGAAGCATTGCCTAGTGGACCTCTACCAAGTTTGTTCAAATCATGACCCCGGGGTCAAAATTGACCCCGCCCCAGGGGTCACTTGATTTTACATAGAAAAATCTTTAAAAATCTTCTTCTCGAAAACCAGAAGCCCTAGACCTTAGATATTTGACATGTAGCATTGCCTAATGGACCTCTACTAAAGTTGTTCAAATCATCACCCCGGGATCAAAATTTACCCCGCCCCATGGGTCACTTGATTTTACATAGGAAAATCTTCAAAAAATTTCTAAAAATAAAGCAGAAGGCCTAGGTCTTAGATATATCACATGTAGCATTGCCTAGTAGACCTCTACAAAATTTGTTCAAATCAGATCCCCGGGGTCAAAATTGACCCCGCCCTAGGGGTCGCTTGATTTTACATATGAAAATCTTCAAAAATTTTCTTAAAATAAACCAGAAGGCCTAGAGCTTAGATATTTCATATGTAGCATTGCCTAGTGGACCTCTACAATATTTATTCAAATCATGACCCCAGGGTCAAAATTGACCCCGCCCCAGGGGTCACTTGATTTTACATAGGAAAATCTTCAAAAAATTTCTAAAAATAAACCAGAAGGCCTAGGTCTTAGATATTTGACATGTAGCATTGCCTAGTAGACCTCTACAAAATTTCTTCAAATCATGACCCCCGGGGTCAAATTGGCCCCGCCCCATGGGGTTACTTGATTGTACATAGAAAAATCTTCAATATTTTCTAAAAATAAACCAGAGGGCCTAGAGCTTAGATATTCGACATGTAGCATTGCCTAGTAGACCTCTACAAAATTTGTTCAAATCTTGACCCCCCCCCCCCCCAGGGTCAAATTGACCCAGCCCCAGGGGTTACTTTATTGTACATAGGGAAATCTTCATAAATTTGCTTAAAATAAACCAGAAGGCCTAGATCTTAGATATTCGATATGTAACATTGCCTAGTCGACTTCTACAAACTTTGTTCAAATAATGACCCCCGGGGTAAAATTGGCCCCGCCCCAGGGGTTACTTGATTGTACATCGGAAAGTTTTCCAAAAAAAATCTAAAAATCATCAGTTTGACATTTGAAACATATTACTCTGGTGAGCGATCCAGGGTCATCATGACCCTCTTGTTATTTCTTGCACAGCCCGGTTAAAATTGTATGTGCAAGATCATATCTCTGTAACCACTGCATGTTTATACAACGCTTTCTAGTCATCAAACCTGCATAACTCTTGGTTGAATTTTATATAAATTATGGCCCTTTTTAGCTCATCTGATTTAAAAAAAAAACAAACGATGAGTTATTTTCATCACTTGAACGGCGTCGGCGTTGCCTGGTTAAGTTTTATGTTCAGGTCAGCTTTTCTCCTAAACTATCAAAGGCATTGCTTTGGAACTTGCAACAATTGTTCACCATCATAAGCTGACTCTGAATAGCAAGAAACATAACTTCATTCTGCTTTTTGCAAGAATTATGGCCCCTTTTGGACTTAGAAAATATCAGATTTCTTGATTAAGTTTTATGTTTAGGTAAACTTTTCTCCTAAACTATCAAAGCTATTGCTTTGAAACTTGCAACACTTTTTCACCATCATAAGCTGACCCTGTGCAGCAAGAAACATAACTCCATCCTGCCTTTTGCAAGAATTATGGCCCCTTTTGGACTTAGAAAATCAGATTTTTTGGTTAAGTTTTGTGTTTAGGTCAGCGTTTCTCCTAAACTATCAAAGCTATTGCTTTGAAACTTGCAACAGTTGTTCACCATCATAAGCTGACTCTATACAGCAAGAAACATAACTTCATTCTGCTTTTTGCAAGAATTATGGCCCTTTTTGGACTTAGAAAATCATGGGTAGGACAATATTTCTATTATACAGAGACAAAAAAAATCAGATGAGCGTCTGCACCCGCAAGGCGATGCTCTTGTTCTACAAAGAAAGTTAAGCGTGCAATTAACTATTAAGCTGTATCTCAGAAACAACTTTTTATATTGGACTGAATGTTCACACAGTGCTTCCCAGTCATCAAAACTTCTGCAATAACCAAGTTGGATAACTGTTGATTGGAATTAATACATTGTAATATCATCCTTTTTCGACTTAGTACTTTCGGTTCAATTCTATATGCAACTATCAAGCCGCATCTCACTAAAAACTGCATGTATTGGATTGAAACTTCACATAATACTTCACAGGCATCAAACCTACTGAAATAAGTAAGTTTGATAACTCTTGGTTGAATTAATTTTAAATATGGCTCTTTGTCGACTTGGAAGGTTTGGCGTATAAAGCTGGATTCAGTAACGACCGAAACCGCTCACAGGACATCCTTCCCATTAAAACGACTTCCGCAACAAAGTTAAAGAACTTGCGGTTGAAATTACTCCAAATTATGCCCCTTGTTTAACTGATTTGTTGCCATAATAAAATTTTAGTTTGTGATAAATTATAACGCAATGACTCAGTTATTTAACTCTTGTCAAGTTGTTGAATAAATAAGCCCGCTGTCTAATGGACAGCTCTTTTATACCAAGTTTGATCACCATGTGGAAATGTAGATCTTCATCTGCCAGACGGATAACCGACGTTCAATAGCTTGGCTGTAATATAAATCTTGGATCGCCTTCACTGATTTTGAGTCATTGGTCTCATGCAAGTGATGCTTCCATGAAAACATGCTTTGTAAAATAGCTTTATTGGCAATAGAGATATTTACGTTTAACGAAAATCATGTTTTTCTTTATCATGCATTATAGGCTGTGTTTTAGTGACAAAGATCAAGAACATATATGCAGATCATGGACGAAGGTTTTGTCAAGTCTCAGGTCTGGGGTGTGCATGTTTTCGTATTTTCTTTGTTCTAAGGTACCATTAGAATTTTTTTCTTCTTTTCTTACATATAGGGCCCTTCCTGTGTCTTAAGTACTCAGCAGGGTTACCATAGAAACATATATATCTACATCTAGGCAATGAAATAAATGAATGACCGGCATTTAGATGTACAATATCATACAGGAGATTTTGGAACATGAAGGGTCCGTGTGTTTACATTTTCCTTCTTGTGGCAACACTATGATGTATTTGTTTGGTTTTGCACATGTCGTTTTGTATCTATACACTCGACAGGGTTACCATGGAAACATGCATCTACAAACAGGCAATGGTATAGATGGACGACTGGCGTTCAGATGTACAAAGTCAAACAGCAGTTTGGAGCATATAGGGTGTGTATGTTGACTTTTTCTGTCTTGTGTAAACACTATGATATGTTTCTTTCTGTTTTTAGCTCACCTGTCACATAGTGACAAGGTGAGCTTTTGTGATCACCCTTCGTCCGTCGTCCGTCGTCAGTCCGTGCGTCCGTATGTCAACAATTTCTTGTCTGCACGATAGTGGTTTCATTTATGATTTTATTTTAACCAAATTTGCACACAACTTGTATCACCATAAGATCTCGGTTCCTTTTTTGAACTGGCCAGATCCCGTTATGGGTTCCAGAGTTATGGCCCCTGAAAGGGCCAAAATCAGCTATTTTGACATTGTCTGCACAATAGCAGCTTTATTTATGATTTGATTTTTACCAAACTGGCACACAACTTGTATCACCATGAGATCTTGATTCCTTTCTTGAACTGGTCAGATTCCAGTATGAGTTCAAGAGTTATGGGCCCTGAAAGGGCCAGAATTAGCTGTTTTGACCTTGTCTGCACAATAGCAGCTTCATTTATGATTTGAATTTAATCAAACTTGCACAAAACTTGTGTTATCATACGATCTCGGTTCCTTTTTTGAACCGGCCAGATCTCTTATTGGGTTCCAGAGTTATGGCCCCTGAAAGGGCCAAAATTAGCTATTTTGACCTTGTCTGCACAATAGCAGCTTCATTTATGATTTGATTTTAACCAAACTTGCACACAACTTGTATCACTACAAGATCTTGGTTCCTTTCTTGAACTGGCCAGATTCCATCATGGGTTCCAGAGTTATGGCCCCTTAAAGGTCAAAAAATGGCTATTTTGGCTTTTGCAGCCGTATAGAGACTTCATTTATGATTTTATTTGATGCAAACTTCCAAAATATCTTCAACAACAATAAATCTTGGATTCCATGACAAATCAGATCCAATCGTAGGTTCCAGTGTTATTTTATATCTGATTACCTCCCCTGATTGTAATCAAAATGGACTTATATCAGTAAGTACTTATAGGACTTATTTGAAATTTCATTAATGTCATTAGTTGGACTGAGCCAATCAGGGTAGATAACTATGGACTGATTTTATGTCAAATTACCTCCCTTTATTTCAAATTAAAATGGGTATATCTCCGTAACTAATGAAGATACTGATCTGAAATTTCATTTATGTGAACAGATTTATTTGGCAGATCCTTCTTTTGTTCACTTACAATAATGTTTTTTAATTACTTCCCTTTTACGTTACTATAAATAGCTTATTTTTATTATTGGCCGTAGGAAAAAACCGAGACCACTTTTCTGTGGTACAACATGGATGGTACCTCCAATTTTTAGGTGTATTTTGACATATCTGTACCTTGTAAGAATTTTTTTTTCTTTTTGGTTAAATACCTTCCCTTTGTTGTTCCTGTCCTTTGGACTTTTTTCTGAGGACCGTCTTGTCCTCAAGTGCAATGATAACAGGTGAGCGATATAGGGCCATCATAGCCCTCTTGTTACACATGCTTCTCGGTATCTATACACTCAACCTCAACAAGGTTACCATGGAAACATGCATCTGCATACAGGCAATGGTATAAATGGACAACCGGCGTTCAGATGAGCAGAGTTTGGAGCATATAGGGTGTGTATGTTGACTTTTCTTGTCTTGTTTAAGCCTTTTGATATATTTGTTTATCTTTTTTTTCTTTTTGGTTAAATTTCTTCCCTTTGTTGTTCCTGTCCTTTGGACTTAGATATTTTTTCTGAGGACCTTCTTGTCCTCAAGTGCAATGATAACAGGTGAGCGATATAGGGCCATCATAGCCCTCTTGTTACACATGCTTCTCGGTATCTATACACTCAACCTCAACAGGGTTACCATGGAAACATGCATCTGCATACAGGCAATGGTATAAATGGACGACCGGCGTTCAGATGAGCAGAGTTTGGAGCATATAGGGTGTGTATGTTGACTTTTCTTGTCTTGTTTAAGCCTTTTGATATATTTGTTTATCTTTTTGCACATGCCTTTCTGTATCTATACACACAGTAGGGTTAGCATGAAAACTAGCATCTCCATCCAGGCAATGGTATATTGATGACCGGCGATCAGATGTAAAAAGTTATACCGCAGATTTTAGAGCATACAGGGTATGTATGTTTACTTTTTCTTTCTTGCATGTGACAACACTCTGATATAGTTTGTTTCTCTACATACACAGCATGGTTACCATGGAACCTTACATACCATTTAGGCAATGGTAAAATGTATGACCTACGTCCAAGTCGTCTGCAAACAGTAGTGAGAGAAATCCTGCAACCCAACACGTGGTTAACGCTTAGCTTTAAATAGTCTAAGCATTGCTTAGACCTGTTAATAAATTCAGGCAGAAATTGAATTTAAAGAAAAATCTGGATAATATGAGCGCTTATTGAGAGCACGATCTACATGGTATGTTTATGTTTCGTAATACGGTTCGGTGTTTGCTGTTTTGTCACGGATTTGTTTTCAGTTGTTTCTTAGTGGTGTTTGTGTGCTTGTGTTGGTGTTGGTGTGTTTGTGGTGGTGCTTGTGGTGGTGTTTTAGTGTTTTGGTGGTGTTCGTTGTTTCTTCAATGTGGTTTTCTCGGTTGTATACGGTATGGTTTGTGTTGTTTTGTCATAAACGTTTTTTTGTTGCTGCGAATAGTTTGTCGCATTGGGTTTTCTTCGTCTTTCGTTCCGTTTCACGGTGTTTTCTTTCTGCCGTTAGCAATATATTATTATTAGATTTATTTCTGAACACAATTATTAGAATCTTTAAATATTGCAGTAAGACCGCCTCGATGGATAGCCTAGTGGTAGAACGTCCGCTTCGAATGCGAGAGGTCGTGGGTATAATCCCCGGCCGCGTCATACCAAAGACGTAAAAATGGTACCAGTAGCTCTCTTCTTGGCATTCAGCAATAAGAGGGACACTGGCTTCTCTTCTTCTTTTTTTTTTTACATGTCCCATCAATTTTAGATATACCATGAAATATAACGGCAGACGACATCTGGGTAAACGCGCGCAATTGATCTATTTTATTTCTGCTTTTTATTCTTTGTTTTGTATTGCAGCTTTTTTGTACTGGAATGTTGGAATACTTAGAGAATAAAGACGCAGACGGATATGGAGATGCAGACGACCAAATAAAACGTGCGTTTCTCATTATCATGAACAGGTATTATATTGCTACATATAGTATCCTATTTTGTATGCATTTCTTTTCAGATTTTTCCAAAATAGTGACTGATGTTGACTACAAGTACGTGTGAAGGTATCATATTGTAGATATCACAATGGTATAATGGATAGTGCAGCTAAGCATGCGCACAGATGTCATGTTGTGGATTTCACAATGGTTTATTGGAGAATGCAGATATGGCGGCTGATGTTGACTATACAAGCACGTGCAAGGATGTCATGTTGTAGATTTCACAATGGTTTAGTGGACGGTGCAGCTTGGTCCTTTTTCTCGGGCAGATTGAGGTATGTAATTTTTCTGTACACGTTATTTATTTATTAGGCTAGCTTTATATTAGGCGTGTAGTTTTCAACAAAGTTATTCGTCATTTTTACTTTAATAGATTTTCTACAAACTAAGTATTAATTGGTTATCATGAAGGTTTCCATTGTTTGAATTCTTTTTTGCTTTAAACCCGTGACTATTAACTGTTTAATATTGACTACCAGTGTTCAGTCAGCAATGCATAACTTTAAACATTAAGAAAGCAACGCTCGGAGTAATCAAGTAATGCACATGTATACAATTTCTAGATTTGGTGAAAGTAACACTCGAAGAATTGGAAGTGAAACTCAAAACTATTCGATGACAAACGCAGACTATCCGACGAGAAGCAGTTTCCTGTACCATGCACGTAAGGACTTGCTTATATAATTTATAACACACTTGTTTACGAGTCGGTAATTCAGTTTAGTTACGCTATGAAGTGTCATTTGGTGTAACTTTTACGTCAAGAAAACGTTACTGGGCTCAATGCAGTGCTGTGTTCTAAATAAGGCAGGCGTCTGTTACCATATCAGCCCGAGACATGGTTCGAACCACTTTTTTTAATCCGTACTATTTTGAAACGAAGTTTTATTTTCTGTCAGTAAAAACTAAACAGGGATAAAAGTGTCTTTTCATTTTTAAAGAAAATTAAATTACTCAGCTTTCCATTCGTGAATAAAGTAATTGTTTGTGCGAAGTCAATCTAACCTCATTTGACCTTTTGACCCTCGGTCCGAACTGACCAATGCCGGCCAATTTAAAATCCACAGGTTTTAAACCCAATTAAAAGTTTTAAATACATATGATATAGATGAGTTTACAAAATAAAATATATTGTTTGAAAGAAAGAAGATTTACTGATAATATAAACCCCCATTATGTTATAACAAAAAATGGGAGAAAAATGATAAAAGCTACCTGTTCATCTTGTGGAAAAATGAAATCAAAGTTTGTTAAAAGTACAGGGGGTAATTTAGATATTCACAAAGCAATGTTACCTTTATTATCTAAGAAAGGTTTAACACTTCCAGGATATAATTATTGTGGGCCAGGAAATCCCCTAGATAATGGCCCCCCTGTCAATAAAATGGATGCAGAATGTATGGACCATGATTTATGCTATACATGATTTTAAAAAAGGGTACATTTTGATAAGCCAAATGTTTTCCCAATTTAAATAAAACTAAACCCAAAAACTTTTGGGGGGAAAAGATTGAAAAACTTTTAGGGGTAAAACCCTTAAAAAAAAAACAAAATCCATTTGGGTCCCCGGAAAAAAACAAAAGTCAAAAACGGGAAAAGGGGGAAATTTTAACCCCCCGGAATCACTGCCCCAATCTCCGCGGAGGATAAATTAGCAGAAGAATTACAAAAACCCAAAAAAAGGAAATTTAGGAAACGAAGAGTGATAGTTAATGATTTTGATGATATTTTGGTTTCCACTGATTTAGTCGAAAAGAAAGTTTTTTCAAAATTTAAAAAGGGTAAAATACTTTTTAAACCCGTTTTGATATATTTAGTAAATATGCTTGGGTTATTCCATTAAAGAATAAAAGGGAGAATTGTTACTGAAGAAATTTGAAAAAAAAATTTTTAGAAGGACGTTACCGAAAATTTATGGGTAGTTAAAAAGGAAAAGAATTTTATAAAAAAAAGTTTGAATTTTTTTAAATTAAAAAAAGATTAATATGAAACCCCAACCCATTTTAAAAAAGCTGTGGGAATAGAAAGATTTAATAGAATTTAAAAAAAGAATAATGTGAAATATTTTACAGCAAATAATTTTTTACTTTTTTAAAAAAAATTTGCGGGAAAAGGTTGAAAAAATATAAAAACAAAACATTCTGGGTATAAAATGCCCACAACCGAACCCAGAAAAAACTTAAATAAAGGTCCCTTTTTAAATTTAAATTTTATATGGTGATTTAAAGATCCAAAGAGCAAAGAAAAATTTTAAAAATTTGGTGACCCGATTTCGTTTTAACCCCAAACTTTAAAAATCCATTTTAAAAAGGAAATTAAAACCCCCCAAACCCGGCCAAGAATTTTTTTTAAAATTTATACAATTAATAAACAAATGAACATACCCCCAATTTAAAAGTTTTAAAATGATGAAATAATTAAAGGGTTCTTTTAAAATGAACAAAAATTTTTAAAACCCTATACACAAGAATTTTTTAGAAAAGAAAAAGTTATTAACAAAGGACTATAAAAAAAGAAAGCTTTAGTAAAAGGGAAAAGGTTACAAAAAAAAATTTAATATTTGGGGGTTCCCTTTTTAGCGATCTTGAACAAATTTAATTTAGAAAAAAAAAGGGTTAAAAATAAAAATAGCAATAAAAAATCTTTTTTCTAAAAAAAGGGGGAATAGAAAAAATTAGATCAATTAATTATTCATTTAAAATAAAAAGCTGCGGGCTTACAGAAAAATTTATAATTTTGGGGAGAGTAATTCCCTTTTTATATATTACGCAGGTGTTTTTGGTTGTTCAGCGCTTTATACTTTTTCCCAGCTTTTTCCTATATTTGTAGCAGTTGCTGGGGGTGTCCATCAGTAATTCCCTTTTTAAAAACTAAAAAGACTAAAATTTAAACGCCCCAGAAATTTTATTTTAAAACACATCACAAAATAAAAAAAACTTATAACAAAAAAAGGTTTGGGAAAAAAGAAAAATAAAGAAGAGCCAAAAAAAGTTTTTTCAGGTTTTTTTACAATACTTTTAGAAAGCAAAAGGGAAAAAAAATTATTCAACCCTCTTGAAAGGGCATAGGAAGGAAAATTTAAACTTAAGGTAAAAAAAGAAAAAAAAGAAGAAAAACCGGTATTAAAGATTATTAAGTTTTTTTCTATAAGCATTTTATATAAAATGAAAAAAATTTAAATTTTTCAGTTGAAGGCAAAATTGATCAGGAAAAAGAAACGTTTTTAGATATTTTTTAAAGAATTAATCCTTTTTTAAATAAAATTTCCAGAACCAATTCACAAATGGCAAAATGTTAAAAACCCAAGCGGAAATTAAATATACCTTTTTGAACTTGTGCTCAAAAAACCTTCCCCAAATATTTTTTTCCTTTTCAGCAAAAACTTTAAAACAGTCATAAAAAAATGTTAACTTTGCAAAACCCATTTTTGATGGTTTTTTCCTTTTCCTTGAATTTTGGTTATTTAATTTAAACAGAAAACCGTTTTTAAAAAAACAAAAACACGAAAAACGGTGTTATAAATGACCCAGGGGGGCAGTATACAATTTTTTTCTTAACTGATCATATTAAAAAACCATAGGGAAAAAAACCCAATTGATGGATTTGTTTATTTTTTAAAACCAAACCCAAAAATTTGTTTAAAAGACTTCAAAAAGAAACGGGAACGGAAAAAAACAATTTTGGTTTAGATTATTTGAAACCACCCCAAATTCCTAAAAGAATTTTTTAAACGAATGTTTCAAAAGGTAAAAAATTTTAACTTTTTGATAAAAAATTTTAAAAAAAATGATTTTAAAATCTTATTCAAAAGAAAAAAGATAATATAAAAAAAATTTTCTAAAATCAAAAAATTTTTCATTAGGGGGGGTTTTTTTAAAGATTTTTTTTATAAGTAATTAAAAATATATAGAGGGTTTTAAATAGAAAGGTAGATAGAATAAATTATGCCTTTTTAACTAGCACTTTAGGGAAAATTTAATAAAACCCAGATAAAAATTTCCCATATAAAAAAAGTTTTAAAAGAAAAAATGTTTTTTAAAATTTCAAAACTTGACCCAAATAGTTAGCGATGAATATAAAAATCACGTTTTTGAAAAATTTACAAAATTTTTATAGACCCCTTAAATCTTCGTAAAAAAAATTTTATTTGAATGGGACTGGGGTTTTTCTATTAACTGAAGAAGAAAATGATGAAAAAATTATTTGATTGCCCAGCCCCAAATAATTTCGAAACAATCCAAAAAAAGTTATTGTAACCGACTGTGATACTAATGAAGAAAAAAAAATATAAAAAGCACTTAAAAAAGCATCTAAAAAATTTTTGGTATTAATGCTTTTTTTAATAAAAATGGTTGTGAAGGGAAAAAACCGAGTAAAATGTGGAATATCAAAAGTAAGGGAAAAAAAGATAAAAAATTTAAATTTTTTATTTTTTTAAAGAAAATTTAAAAACTTTTTATTTTTTTTTTTTTTTAATTTTTTTTTTTAAACCCCTTTTTTTGCTTGAAGATTTTTTTTTAAAAAAAATAATAGATGGGAAATCGAGAAAAATTTTACAAAACAATATTATAAGAAATTTGAAATTAAAAATTTTCCTATAGACAAATCCAAAGAATCAATTATATTTAACTATAAAACACTCTTATGAAAACTTAAATTGAACTTAAAAATTTAAAAAGGGATAAAAAAAATATTTTTTTTGTTGTTTTAAAAAATTTAACTTTTTCAAAATGGAAAAAACTGATACAATATATAAATCAGCTTATTTTCAAAAAAGGCTTTTAAAAAATTTTTAACACAAAGAAAAAAAAAAAACTTTACATCAAACTTTTGATAATAATAAATAAAATTTGGGAATTGGGGTTTTGAAGGAAGTGGTGGAAAAAATAAGTCGTTGATGCCCCAAAATTTTTAAAAAAGATATTTAAATTTATCCCTTGGCTGCTTCAAGTTTTTAGGGAAATTTCCAAAACATTACAAAATTTCCCCCTTAAAAAAATTTAATAAAAAATAAAGAAATTTATTGGGTATTAATTTTAATGGTGTTTTTTTTACTTACAAAATTTTTCCCGTAACAAAGGGATTTTGAAAGAGTTTCAAATTATAAAAAACATATAAACGTCTTGGGTTATACGGGGAAAAAATTTTCCCTTTTCATTAATCAAAAACCCAAAATAGAAGTTTTAAATTTAAATATCATTTTTATTTTTTGGGTATGAAAAAAAATGTATTTATCCTTGTACATTTCAAAATATCAATACGAAGAAAAATGTTACCCTGTTGCTAATTAAATAAAGATAAAATAAATGATAAAAAAAATGATAAAATAACTGATGGATGAAGAAGCCTCAAGAACTGAAATCCAAATTATGGTTTTGGGTTAAAAAAACTTTTAAAAGATTAATGAATAAAAAAACAAAAAATTAAAACAAAAAAATTTTTGTTTGATTTTTTGTCTGCAAAAACTTTACTCAAGAAAGGAAATTAAAAAGAACCCCATACCAAAAATGTTTCGCTATTAATGGTACCAAGGGGTTTAAAAAGCCCAAAAAAGGGGGGAAGGGAAAGTACAAATTTTAAAAAAATCATAAAGGGGGTTTTGCAGTACCCCTTTTTTAATTTATGGATTTTTTAAAACAATAACTAAAAAAGTTTTAACTGCTTTACCAAACAAATGAATCTTCATTTACTGAACCCTAAAAAAATCATTTTGATTGGGGTTACGGGAAAAAAGTTGTTTGTTTTTATGCGATAATTTTAACCCAAACCCCCCCAATTTTTTTTGGGGGGCCCCAATGCGTTTACTTTTTTTTTGAAAAAAATGCTTTTAGGAAGAGGAAAATTGGAAAAAAAATATTTAAAAAAACATTTTAACAAAAATTTGAGAATGTCTAAAAAAAAATGAAAGTGAATTTTTAAAAAAAAAAGTTTTGTCATACTTGAAAAAAAATATATAGAAGGTGAAGTGTCGGGCTACGTCCCCCGGGGGCCGCAGGTTCCCCCAGTCCCGTGACCAATTTTCATTTTTAAAAGGAAAATTCAGAGGAAAAGTTTACCGGAAAAGTAATATTAATTTTAAAATAACACATAAAATTTCCCGTTTTTTTTCATAATTTAAGAGGGTTTTGACGGTCATTTTATTAAAACAACAAAAAGGAAAAATTTAAAAAAAAAATTAATGTTATTCCTTTAAAAATATTTGGAAAAAAATAAATGGCATTTATTTATTTTTTGACTTGGTCTTTATGATTTATTCCAGTTTATGTCCAATCATTGGGTAACTATAAAAAAAAATTCCAGAATTTTAAAAATTTATCTCAAGAATTTGATAAAAAAAAGAATTTTTAAAAAAAAAAGGTGTTTATTCATATGATTACATGGATTTATTTTAAAAAAAAAAAAGAAACAAAATTACCCCTTTTAAAAAAGAGTTTTATTCCCAAATTTTTAAAAGAAACTTATTTCCCCCATAATGAATATGAACAGCTAAAAAAGTTTGGAAAAAATTTAAAAAATTTAAAAAAATGGGGAATATCATGATCTATATTTTTAAAAAAAAACGTATTTTCTTTTTGCTGATGTATTCGAAAATTTAGAAAACTATGTTTTTGAGTATTCAAATTAATCCCTTTTCATTATTTTTTAGTCCTGGTTTTCTTGGGATGCAAAGTTAAAAAAGACTGGAATTAAGTTAGATTTAAAAAACTGATATTTATTTGTATTTTTTATTTTAAAAGGGATTTAGAGGAGGAATAAGTTATATTTTTAAACAGATAAGGTTTAAACCCAAAAAATAAAAAATATGAAAAGGGTTTAATTTAAAAGAAGAAACAAATAATTATGTACTTTACGCCAATAAAACCCGTTAAAGGTTGGGCTATTTGTCAAACCTTTTCCCTCTGGAAACTTTTTAAATTTTTAAAACCAAAAAAAAAATTTAAGAAATTTAAATTTCAAAAAGGTTTTAAAAATAACTTTATAGGGTTTAATTTTGACTTTAAATTTCCCAAAAAAATTACATAAAACCCATAATGGTTTTCCCCTTTTGCTCCTGGGGAAAAAATTAAAATACCAGACAATGGCTTTTTGATTATGTAAAAATATTAAAAAAGAATTTTAAATAGGGAAAAAATTAAAGTAAAGAAATTGGTTTTCCCAAATTTAAAAGAAAAAAAAAATTAATGTTTCCCTTATAAAAAAACTTGAAAATATATACACAATTGGGTTAAAAGTAACAAAAATACTTTAAAAATTAACTTTTGACGAAAGTCCCTTGGGGTTTAAAAAAAATATAATTTATTTTAATTTCTCCCCAAAAAAAAACTAAAGCAAAAAATTTCCCTTTGAAAGGACTTTTTTAAGTTTTAAAGAAAAATTCTGTATTTTGGAAGACGATTTGGGGAATTTTTCGGGAAAAAGGGTTAATATTAAATTAACTCATGATGAAAATATTTTATTAAAAAACCCTAGCCCCCAAACCCTTTATTTTAAATTCCCAAAGATGTTTAACTCAACCTTTTTGGTATTTATAGAATAAAAAAAGTTTGTTATTAAACAGACCTTGTTTTGGGTTTGGGAAAGTGCATTCTAGTTTTTTCAAAATATTTAATTAGATTTTTATTATAAATTTCATTTAAAAGGGAAAAAAATGAGGGTTTAAATTTTTTTTAAAAATTTTTGTTTTTTCTACACGATTCATTTTTGTTATGAAATAAAAAACCCAAAAATTTCATAATAGGGTTTTTTTTAAGGAAAGGGGGGGGGGGGGGGGGGGGTTTAAGGGGGGGGGGGAAAGGTTTTGGTGGGGGGGGGGGGAAATTTTTTATTTGTAATTTTTAAAAAATTTTGGGAAAAATTTGTTTTTTTTTGGGTTATTTTTGGTTTTTTTTGGGAAAAAAAAAGGGGGGGAAAATGTTATTTTATTTATTGAGGAAATGGTAAAATTTTTAAAAAAAATTTTTGGGGGAAAAAAGAAAAATTTGGGGTTTTTAAGAAAAAAATAGTTCATAAAAATTACAAAGAACTTTGTTTAATTCAACCATAAGTAAACACACTTTTAAAGTTTATTCGGTTTTGAAGCATAATCCCTTTTTTAATTATGTTTTAAATAAAAAAATCTTTTTCATGTTAGATGAAAAAAATATATTCTTGATAATGGTTTTTATACATTAGCTTACTCTTTAAATTAGAAACCATAAAAAAGTTTAAAAAAAAATATTCGTAACCGGGTTTAAAAGGGAAATTAAAATTTAAAAAAAAAACATCCATTTTAAAATTTATTTGATAATTAATAGAATAGATTCATTTTTTCTATTATTTTTTTTTCTGATAACTTTGAAGAATTTCACTTTCTTTTTTTTTTTTATTTTTAATTTGCTTTTCCTTTTTTCTAATTTAATTGCATCAACAAGAATAATTAAGATTTCAATTTTTTTTTAATTGCCACCAAAATTTCCACCCCCCAACCAAACCAGGACTAGCATTTACAGTTTTTTCCATTTAAAAAATCCACCATCGGTTCTTGGGTAAAACTTTTTAAAAACAAAAGGAGGTTTCCTTTTTAATTCCTTTCTATTTGTTTTTCTATTTTTTTTAATTTTTTTTTTATTTTTGATTATTCCCATTTTTATTAATTATTCCAGTTAAATAAATGTCCTTTTTTTTAAAATAATTCATAATAGTTTGTTCATTTACTCTTTGATTATGAATTTTTAGTTTTTTAAATACAATAAATCATACAACGGTACTTTATCTTGTAACATTTTAATAAAAATAAACAATAATACCGCAAAGCATACTTGTTTTGTCTTGATATTGAACATTGTTGTATTTACATTGGTATATATTTGAATTAACTTCTTTTGGTGGAGGAAGTCCAAACGGATCGAAGTATATTTTATTAAAGTAACAAACCCAATGTTTCCAGGACCAACAGAGTCGTCCAAATTTATAATTCCACATTCAACCTTTTCTTTAATTTTATTTAAATATTTCTACAAAATACACCCCTAAAGTTTTTTAATTTTTAAATTTTTTTTACCCATTGTTCAATTTTCAAAGTTAATTATTGGTTTGTTTATAAATTTTATTTTTTTTTTACTATAGGAATTCGTCTGTAAGGTCTTCTCTGAGAATCAATCTGAAATACCCTGCCATGTCCCTTACCACTTAACAAAGATGTAATCAAAGGTATTCCTAGACTAGCAGCCAACATACCTAAAAAGCCACCGTCTGTTTTTGTTTTTGTGTTAATTTAATCACTCCAGATCCTACTAATTGCTTTCTTTGATTAGGTGTAAGATTTTGGTGATATCATATTTCTCTTATCATTAGCTACTGAAACATACCATTTCCAAGTATTTTACTAACACCAGTACTGGCTAACCCAACAAAGCACCAATGCCTAGAGGGGCTAATATTTTTGGAGCTATTTTTGCTGCCCTTGGAAGAATTGTTTTTCCTAACAAACCAGCCAAAGCTCCTAAAAATCCACCATTTTGACCTTGACTGGACATTTGTTTTTTTGAAATTGTAATTTCTAATCCCTTTTTTATTTGCAACAGCTTTTTTAATTTGATTAATTTTGTGTTTTTTTTAAAAGTAAAGGGAAGTTTCCACGTAATTGTTCCCTGTTTTAATCTAAAAGTATGTGGAATTTTATTATTATAAGCTTGTGGGTAAATTTTCTTTTGCCATCTGTAAGGTTAATTTTATATTCAATATAATTTGATGACTTTATAAATTTTAAATTTTTTTTTTTTAAAATTTTAATATTTATTTTATTTAAACAAAAACAAGTTCTTTTCCCCAATTTTTTATTTCAACTGTTTCCTCATAAATACAATTGCGTAACACGAATATTGGGGCTGTTTGGTGGAAAAATTTTTTTTAGCTTTTAAAATGTAATAGGGGGGGGGCTTAGGGTCATCTGTAGTTACTTCCTTTTTTTTTCCAATTTTAAAATGAAAAAATCCAAAAATTCAAAAAAATTTTGGGATCTATTTAAAAAAGATTTCCCAATAGTTTTAAATTATTTTGTTTATAATAAAAATTAATTACACCCTCATATTTTCCCTTGATATACTTGTAAAATTCTGTTTCGGGAAAAAAAACCCATACCAACTTCAAGACGAAAAGGGGGCTCAAAATGCAATTTTAAATTTGGGGGGGCGGTTTAATTTTAAATTTTATCTAAAAAATGTGGATTTTGTTTCTTGGGTGAATTACTTTTACCCGGGTTTCTTTGTAAATAAACAAATAAAATTTTGGGGTTTTAAATTAAACCAGCTGTTTTTCCCTAAAGGTTATTTTAGTTTGTTTTGAATCATTGATTGCGTCATTTTTTCCCCAAAGGGTTATGACCATCTTGTTTTTTTAAATTTTTTTCCCGTTAATTAGATAAAACCCCAAATTCATTAAAAATAAAACGTGGAACCCAAAGAATTAAATTGTTACAATTACTCTACCAGGGGATCAACAGCATTAGCTCTAAAAATTAATTCATCATCATTGCAGGGTGTAGTGGGTTTTTTGAATTTGACCTTTGGGGTAAAATATTTTGTTTCTAAAAACCCGGAAAAAAAAAAATAATTATTTAATGGAATTTTAGTGTTTACCTCTTTATTATCTTGGATTAATGCCTTTCTAATAGCGAAACCACTATTATATCCAGCTTGGTCCATTCCTACTTTCAGCAACAGCAGTAGTATCTAAATAAATAAACTCATTTGTTCCAGTTGATTTTGCATAATCCTCAGATAGTTCAACCAAACTCTTTACATTTATTACTTTGTATAAATTATTACAATCATAAACAATTTTTTTCCATTTGTTTAACCACTAACTGATCAATTAATGAAGCTGCATTATTAATTAAAGCAATTTGATTATCATCTCCACCAGCACCATAATTATTACCATTAGCAAGTTTATTTACTTTAAAACTTACTTCAAAATAAGCATTAAAACCAATCAAAATATGAACTTCTATCATTAATTGTAAAGTGATATCCGTTTTTTTGTTGTTTAAACATTATTTCCCAGGACAGATATTAAAGCTGTATCTAATTGAATAGAGTTAATTCATATCTTTCACAATATTCTTTGTTCTAAACATGTATATATTATATATTATTTTATTTTTTATTAAAGTTTAAAACTTTATTTTTTATAAATTAATCTGTTAATACGTTTTTGTTGAGCTGAAGTTCCAGCACGAGCTAAAGTCCCAGATCCTGACAATATTCTATTTATTCTCATATGAATATCCTCCTCTTATCATTATTATTTTTAATTATTATTCTTTTCTTGTAATTCCTTGGCAATTAAATTACCAACTGCCGGAGCAGGTTTCTTTTTAAGTTTTTCAACAATTTAGCTGCAGCTAAATTTCCAACTTCTGTTCCAACCTTTTTTGTTCCACTTTCAAGTGCTGCTTTTCCTGCTGTTTCCAAAGCTTTTTTTCCCAGCTGTGCTAATTGAAGATGCGGCTGAACTTGAAAGCAATTTCGTTAAAGTGTCAAAGATACCTGTTCCGTGTATGATTTCTTCTCCTGTGTGAGCATCAACATAAATAAATATTCCTTTATTTTTATCATAAACTTTTTGTACATTATATAAAACTAAAATTTTAATTCATAATAAAGTTTTAAAACTTTAGTTTTAATTAATTTCTTTTAAAATTAGTGTAAAACTTGTTTCAACCTCATTAAAATTAATTATTCTACCAAATACATCTGTAATATATATTCTAATTGAATTTATAATATATTTATTAATTTCAGAATATCCAACTCTTTGTGGTTCTTTTGTAAATGGATAAGCTCTTGTTAAATCTGCAGTACTTAAAGCAAGATAATATCACTGAAATTACCATCAACAAGTGAATTATCAATAAGATCACAATGAATGTAAATTGTATCCACAGAGTTAGTTATATTTGGTGTTTTAGTTCCCCATTCAATTTTGTCTAATTTTTTTTTCTCAAATCCAAGCAATGTAATGAAAATTTGATATTTCCAAATCCAACATAAAATTATCTGTAATTGAAATCAAAATCTTAAAACTACTTAAATCAAATTCCAAACTTATTGGAGCAATTTCTGATTTATCAAATTCATAATCACCATATTATTAATGTTTCCCTTAAAATTTTAGGCCGTAATGCGTTAACGCTCTGCCACGGAACGCGCATATATAAAAAGGTGTTATAACAGCACGTGAGCGCGAGAATCTCTCTGTTAACACACGTTTTCTCTCCTGTTAAAACACCCCCAAAAAGTGACATAAACAGCAGTTTTATGCTAGAATGGGTGTTTATACTAGGTTATAAAGTAGAACATAAAATTAACAAAATAAAAATAAGTAGAGATGTAGTATTTTGACAGACAGAAGAGTTGTTGCCGCTATTATACAAGGAGCTTGCATACTGGGAAATATGTTAGTACATGTATTTTTTGGTAGTAATATGAAATTAGGCGCTGCCTGTCTGACGGGAAAACCTGGTAATACGGATTCTTTCTTTTTTTCTGCATAAATTGTTCTTTCTGATATTTTCAGTTTGGCTTTCAGTTTTGACAGTAAACCTGACGGTTTTGCTCTTGTTATAAAAATTAACAAAGGAAAATGTTTTAAAATGTTTTGTTTAAATGAACGTAGATCTAATCATTTCTGTGTCAAGACTAGACAGACAATGGAAAATAGTGTTCATGAGTTAAAGATAATAGTGATATTTGGGTGCACAGAATCTATTCCCAAAATGCACCCATACTGGTACTGATGATAAACCCGGACAGAAAATGAGGTTTTTTTACCTGTGACTTTTTTATTTCTGCAAATTGTTATCAATGGTTGGTATCAAAATAATGCTTAACATTTGCTGAAAACTTTACATAATTCAAATTTATATTTAGTAAGCAAACTCGCATGAAGTGAGGCCCTGAAAGGGGACCGGGTATGTAAAATGGGGACTGAACGAACGTTGACTGATGATAAATTCGACCACTTTGTCATTTACAAAATTTTCTTCATAGTATTATATCGAAACTTTCACAAAAATACTGCAACAGTCATTTTGGATCAAATAATGAAAAGTGACCCAATGTCAGGCCTTTATGTTGACAGTGAGCATGCGTAAAACAACACCCTCTTCCCCAGTAATTTTGGATAGATATTTTGTTATACAGATAAATGTAAGTCATTTATTTATACAGAATATTACCAATTTTGTTTTTGTTTACACCAGTTGGTGTTGTAAGTGGTTGCTATTAGATGGTGTGTTCAATTATATAAATAACCGATTGCAATCGAATAATTCCAAGGCGGTCGACTTTATCATCTGTCCGGGTTTATCATCAGTTCCAGTAGGCCACCAATTACATACGTACTAATATTTAAAACTGTTCAGTATACCCTCTTCGGTACATACCTACACTTGGCGCTATGCGCCTCAACGATCATGCCTTTGATGGCAACTTGTTTCTCTAATACAATTTCTGAATCCGGGAATGCACAGTTTCTTTTCAGTTCATTTGTTACAAATGGTTTTTAAAAACGACCAAAAAAAAAAACCACACACACACACAACAATTTACACATTAAGCCTGCGTAACATCACGCTCAACCTCATGTTCTTCCGATATTCTTTTGTAGTATAGATACCGGAATTTACATAATCCTGTTATCCTAAACACTGACTATTTCAATTCTTTCAAATGCCATTATTGTCAAATGACACTCTTTTAGGACAACTTGTGACCCACTAATACAGCTATGGTAAAACTCTTGTATGTGAGAATGACAAACAACCATTTACATGTAAAATTCTTATTTCAAATTCATTCTAAAAAGTTCTTGACCAGAATTTTATCTATAACACAAACACTCTTAGTCGAAATTCAAGAAATCCAATTTAATTTACCTAACTCCTAACAGTCTGGGGCCTGTTTTGAATATGATTAAGGTTAATTCTTAGCTCGATAGGCATCGTAGTTAGGGCCTCTCAAGGATATAACCAACATATTTTTCCAAGTGTAAAACTCTAGTCAATGAATTGATCTTTTGAGAAAGTAGTTGCAATATATGTGAAAGACTGTGGAAGGGAGGGGAGATAAGTAATATCGATATATGCTTTTCCATGGCTTCGAATTTTTTGTTCAAAATTTATAGGCAGAACATTGATTAACTATACACATTATTGATTTCTGTTCCAATAATTGCAAAAATTGTGATAAATATCAAAAAAAAAAAAAAAAATGGGCATAAGCAAAAAAAAATATGTGACAAGCATCTGACAATATTCGAACTCGGACCTCGCGCATGGAAAGCATGTACGCTAACCACTGGACCACGGTGAAGTATGACGCAATTTGGTGATAAAATTATGTATATAGATAAATTTTGTTACGACAGCGTGTCTAAATTCGTTTTACTTTGACATTTTTGAAATTATTGGCTTTTCTACATTAAAAAAGAATAAATTAGCGATGATTTTGTTATACAAACACTGCTGTAATGTAGCCTACATATATATATTTTTTATTATTTATTTATTATAACAGATACACCATAATACATGTATAAACATATTGACTCTAACGTCTGTTGTAGTAAGACAAACACAGAAAACACACCACAATTTGCACAGCAAAATATTTTCAACACTGTTCATCCAGCTTAGAGACCTGAAAAAAGAAAAGATTAAGATATTATGCCAAATAACCGAGGAAAAAAAACCACAAACATACAGACCCTCAGCCCCAGCTAAACCGCCTTTTGTTATTTTGCTAATATCTGAATGAAGTCAAGACTGCACGTATCCAGATGGTATGATTAAAAGGAGAATGTGATATATTAAAACACTATAACAAATAAATCGAATAAGCAGTCGAATAAGCAGTCGTGCCGAGTCAAAACCTAAACGAAATTTGATTTTGCAGTAAACTGTCTTTTGATCAAACTTTCAAATACTATTAGCTACTTTTTTCTGAAATGAAACAGCTTGACCGTTATATATGACGTACTGATGAGTTAAAAAATAGTCATTGTACTTACTGAAGCGCATGCCCAACGCTGCTCCGCAAATGTTGCTTAATTTGTTATACCCATTGATTGCATATCCACCACAACCGCCCATGTGCATTTCAAACTGGAAGAAGTAGCTTTGGGGAAGATGACTTTCTCTTTTGTTTGGCGCTGTTTGACCTTCGTTTATCCAGTCCTGCATGAGCTTACTGTAACAGCAGCGCAAATGATAGTTGGTTGGATTTCCGTTACTTGGGTTAAAAAAGAAAGCCAAATAACTGTTAGGATTTCTGTCGCAATTTGTAAACGTGAAATCCTTTCCATTGGCACTGTAACCTTGTTTCGACTTTTGATTTGCAATAGATCGAGGCAGAAACCCTAAATAAAGAAATGGTCCCATTGTATTAGAGTTAAGTGGACGGGCATAATTGACATATTTGCTATATTGAATACTTAACGGTACTGAATACTTTGAAGATATTTGTCTCATATTGGTATCGTATTGCTTCCCGTTGGAGCGCGCATGTCTCACAAGAACCTCATGGGTGTCAGGATTTATCAGGTCCAGCTTGATTTCGACGCCAGCATTTTTAGAGATGAACATGTATCCGTAAGTCCCGTGGAATTCGCAAAATGCTTTGTATGTCTGACCTTTGCCGTTGTACATCAAATATTCTCCACTTTGAAGGTTTGTATTATACTGTTTAAGATCTTTGCATGAATCTGAAATAATTTGCAATTATTTATTATGCAATGCTTTTAACGGCCAACATATGGTCTCATATGTCTTTCTAACACTGGCTTACAAGATAAAATACATAGCCAACTTTGATCAGGAATACAACGAACCTGCTCTTGCATGATCAGCAATATGCGTATACAACACGAACACACATACACAGAGAAATAATACATTATTTAAATGCATTCTACTGAATTAGATTGTTACATACAATGCGTTTAAATATAATAGGAGCACAATTTGCACTGACATACAATGTATGTCTTAAATATAATAGGAATACAATTTACATTTGCATGGGATGATCTCCACATGTCTCCATCGTATGTATAGACAGATTGGAAATTGGATACCGATTCAGACGCGTGACGAACGGCTTTTACAACTTGCAATTATTTTTTTATTCTTGCAATATGTTGGCTTCTGGCGAACTGGACAGAAAATAGGATATATCTAATTTATTTGAAATAATATACATATGTGTTTGTTTTTACTTACGGTAACCAAAGCAAATGTTCACACTGTAATACACTGACAGGACAACAACAATTATATCTCGTAAAGGCACCATCTTGTCTGAAATTTACAAACGTTACATTGTGAATGATTTATTTCAAAATAGTTTTTAGTAATGAAAATATTTCTTTTTAATTATGAAACAGTTTTGAAAACGGTTGCAAGTGATGTTATTCCTTTTGATTAACGGAAATTGTCTTACCTTAATTTATGTTGCTGATCGCAGATTTATTTGTGAAATTGAAACGTTTGAGTCCTTATATACCTGTACATGCTGATCAGAATTGACGTAAGCAATGGATATATTGTTTACGTTACAGACATGAAACATCCGGCTTGAGCTGTTTTGATTTAATTGCGCATAAATCATGACGTAAAATGCTGAGGCGAACAAAAGCCAATCCTTGAAGTAGTTTACATATTTCGGTCAGAGGTTCATTTTAATTTTGATTTTGTTTTACAGCGCACCAACACAATACATGGTACCACAGAATCACAGAAATTCTGCGAAATCAAGTTTTTATACCCTGCAGGATAAGACCGCGGCTCCATTTACTTTTATGCATAAATTTTCCCAGAACTACATGGGACTCCAGCTAGAGATTAAACCAACAACCTACAAAAGCTTCATATCAGAGCTGATAACATCATACATAGAGTACTTTACATCATTTGTTTTTAAAGTATTTTCTATTTAGAAATGCATGTATAATATGCTAAACAGTGCATATATTCCTACATTCCTACAATCACTCTCAGTCATTTTTATCAATTTTATTATGGATTTTATTATTCATAGTGTATATATCAGTTGAGTAGTGCCTTCGTATTAATTTTATTTACTTATATGGAAAGGTAGCGTCTGGGCAACGTTAGTTAGAATTACCGTCTTGATATTTTGAACCCCTTAGTTAATTAATTTAAGCGCAGTGAATTTCGGTACCGGTCTTGCCATTTTCATAATAGAACTTAAAAGAATCGATCCGCTGCTGGAGAACAGAACTCAGTTTTATAACTTTAACATATGAAGCCTATTTTTTCAGCTTCAGCGTTAGTTTTACTAAATTTATTTGTGGTTTTTCTTAAAACAATAAAAGTGATGTAAACAAAACAAAAAAGACAGTGTTAAAAGTGCAAACATATCCATAAAACTACTGACAAAACAAATTATGTTTGCACTGAATGTGTGAATAAATGATCGTAGATAACATAAATTATACACATTAAGTAAACAGTTACATCCTGTTTTAGATTTATGTTGAACCAATCATAATCATTTTTGCATCTTGCTAATAAATCATATGACAGAGGCTTCAACGTGAAAATTTACACGTATTTACAGCAAATTATTAGTCCCCTACTGGTTGAGACTATAGGAATGCGCTTTTCCATCATTCCGTCCGTCCGCAATTTCGTGTCCGGTCCATAACTCTGTCATCCATGAAGGGATTTTAATATAACTTGGTACAAATGTTCCCCCTGATGAGACGACGTGTCATACGCAAAACCTGGACCCCTAGCTCAAAGGTCGAGGTCACAGTTGGAGGTCAAAAGTCAACAGGGTTTTTTTCCTGTCCGTTCCATAACTCTCCCATCTGTGAAGGGATTTTAATATTACTTGGCACAAATGTACCTCATAATAAGACGATGTGTCATGCACAGTTTTCAGACCCCTAGCTTAAAGATCAAGGTCACACTTAGCAGTCAAATGTTAACATTGCATGAACCAGTGTCTGTTTCATGTCCGGTCCATAACTCTGTCATTCATTAAGGGATTTTAATATCACTTTGCAAAAATGTTCCCCATGATAAGACAACTTGTCAAGCGTAAAACACGGATCCCTGGCTCAAAGGTCAAGGTCACAATTGGGGGTCAAATGTCAAGAGGGCTTTTTTCCTGTCCGGTCTATAACTCTGCCATCCATGAAGGGATTTGAATATTACTTGGAACAAATTTTTCCCATGATGAGACGACGTGTCAAGCGCAAAACCCTGATCCCTAGCTCAAAGGTCAAGGTCACAATTGGAGGTCAAACATTAATACGGTTTTTTTCCCTGTCCAGTCCAGAAATCTGTCATCCATCAAGGGATTATTATATTACTTGGCACAAACGTTCCCCGTGATGAGATGACGTGTCATGCGCAACACCCAGAACCCTAGCTTAAAGGTCAAGGTCACACTTTGAGATCAAAGGTCAATAGGATTTTTTTCCTGTCCAGTCTATAACTTTGTCAAACAAGACATGCTTTAAATATCAGTTGGCACAAATATTTTTCTGGATGAGACAACATGTCATGCGCAAAACCCAGGCCCTAGGTCTAAGGTCAAGGTCACACTTAGAGGCCAAAGGTCAGATACAAAAATGACTTTGTGCGGAGCATTTCTTCTTCATGCATGGAGGGATTTTGATTTAACTTGGCACAAATGTTCACCACCATGAGACGGATTGTTATGCGCAAGAACCAGTCCCTAGGTCTAAGGTCAAGGTCATACTTAAGAGGTCAAAGGTTAAATTTAAGAATTACTTTTTCCGGAGCATTTCTCCTTCATGCATGGGATTTTGATGTAACTTAGCACAAATGTTCACCACCATGAGGCACCCTTGTTTTTAGAATTACGTCCCTTTATTTTTACTATAAATAGATTATATTGTTACTTTTTTATTACTGGCCGTAGGGAAAAATCGAGAATTTTTAGGTGTATTTTGACCTATCTCACCTGGTAAAGCGTTTTGTATGGACTTATAATAATTTTTTTTAAAGATTAATTTCCCTTTGTTGTTACTATAAATAACTTACATCGTAACTTTTTTATAATTGGCCAAACAAATTATATATGAAAGCAACTGTAGGTTTTTGTATATGCAAATTTTAATCCAAGTGTTTTGTTATAACATATTGTATATATAGTACAATATTGTTTATACATCATTGACAGATATCAGTTCATTATGTTATACTGCAGTAGAAAAAAATTAGGTGCCTTCCAGTAAGGGACTTGTATTGCATGGCAATACTTCATTCACTTGTTATTACTGCTCTTTAGAATGATTTTGACATAACAGTCGGCTGACGGAGGGATGTATCTCTTCGAACATTGGGTGGGCTGCTTCCCGTATTTCTTATATATTAGCTTTGAATATATTATTGATTTCTATAGTGTTACTTTAGACCTTCGATGCAAAACAACACTATCACTCTACTATGTGAACTGGTATCAATTTTAGATATATATAGGTATTTGACTTTATAGTTTATTAGTCGATTATTCACCTTTGACACCACCATACGTTAAACTTGACTGCTATGTAAAACTACGCCAGCTACCTCGTGAAAAGATAAAAAAGTAGTCATATTTTCTTCAAAACTATCCGATGACTTATCAACACTTTCAATGAATTTCAATGTCAGTGCCAACACCATCTTTACGTTCAAATTTTTGTAACGAAGGCAATGTTATGCTTTCGGATGCAACAGAATCATTCAACTAGGCTTCAAAGAGTGCCTGCATATTCAGACTGTTCGGTATAAAGTATATCGAGTTTGTGTTATATAGTCTGAACATTTAGATGAATGAAAGAAACGTGGTTTGACAGAGAATTTACATGAGATAAAATATTGGTGAGAGTTGAATCAGACGAAATAGTTAATTCTGGACTGGATCTCAGAAATATCCCCCAGCAGTTGATAGAAGAATAGCAAGCCATGCTGGAAAGGGTACAACATAAAAAAGAATACAGAATGCAGCGCTTAAATTAGTGAACAATGAGACTATAATGGAATTTGTTCGAGTTAAGCAAAACAGTTTTAACAGGGTGTCTGATATCATTATACATGCAGACACGTAGTAGGATAGAACTGTAGGGCTATTGTAGCTGTAGGACAACTGTAAATACTTACAAGTGTGTAAAACAGGTAATAACCCATGATTTTCGTATGTGTTGATGACGGCTATTTTAATTGACTTATTGAAAAAATGCCGTCATATTATGACCAAGGAACCCGAACGAGAGATAAACGATAAGAGAATATAGACATAACATATAGAACTTATGAAACTAAGACAAAAGGACCATGATGGCCCTATATCGCTCACCTAAGTTTAATTGCTTGCTTGAACAAATTTCTTTGCTAAAGCTTCGAAAACAAAAATCTAGGTGAGTAGGTCATGGTAAAGAGTATTCAAGATAACTATACTGAAATCTGTTAAAAATTATACAGGCGGTCCAAATTTCTATGCTGCACCTTCAAAAACAAGAATGTAGGTCATTAAGTCTCGATTAAGACTATTCAAGATTTCCAAGTAGGTCCTTTTCTATTTAAGTTTAAGTAATTTTATCCTTCTTTGTTTATATAGGCAAAATTATTGATTTTCCAATAGATCGATGTTACTATAAGTTCGTAATGGTCTATAATTATTGCTGTCGTTAGGCCGGATTATGATTTCTCGTTTGTGAACATAATTCGTCTAATTAATATTCTTTCTAATCAAAAGGACCAAAACAACACTTTAGGGAATCAACAACAAGCAACACCTTTAGGCGTTTACTGATCGTTTAATTTGAGTAATTAACAATACTTTATTGTCGTGGCCTGTTAATTTTTTCGACTAATTGTCGCATTCTGCATAATGGCCATTAGGCATAATGTCTTTTCGTCCATTTGTCTGTTCGACCAAACGTGTTTCGACGAAATGTCATGCAATGTAATTTAGTATTGAATGTAAATGCTATTTCAGATTTCAGTACTCATCTTGAATAGTCTTTATTACTTAAGTAAAATGCATCAGGAAAACAAAATTCATTACTTGCCTTGAAGTAATTTACATATGTCGGTCGAACGTTTAGATAGCCTTCAGCTAAAGGCATAATTTTCAATGTATAAGTTCATATTTAATAAATTAATTGATGGCTTTTCTTAGAACACAAAAAGTGATACAAACAAAATAACAAAAACAAAGACAAAACAGTGTTAAGGGTGCAAACACTTCCGTAAAACTTCTCACAAAACGAATTATTTTTGAGCTAAAAGTCTGAATAAATGATCGTAAATAACAAAAATTAAGGAAACAGTTACATCATGTTTTAGATTTATGTTGAACCAATAATTAATAATCATTTTCAAATCTTTGCTAATAATTCACACAAGTACAGAAGTTGCCGCAAGATGCATCAAAAGGAAACTCCGCACCAAACAAAGAAGTGTATATACTAGTATAGTACTGGTAAAACAGGAGGTAATATAACGATGCTGATGATTTGTTGCAGACCCAAATCAAACAGCCAGTCTGATGAATGTTGGACAAAGAGGCGTGAAACTCGCAGATTAGATTACCAATTAACCTATACTGTGTTGGTGCGCCGTAAAACCCAAATAAATAAATAAATACCAATTGGCATAATTTAACCTTGAACTATAATGCCACACAAATGTAAGACTAAAGACGTAAATAAAAAATTAACAAAATCGTATGAAAAATACGTAGAATACATGTCTGGATTTGATATTTTATTCGTGTGTTTGTGAAAGTTACAATTTCAGTTTTTAAATGTTAAATTATAAAAACATTAAAAAGTTAAGAATAATAAGCGTTTATAAAATATACTTGGAAAGACGATTAATAACTCTAAAACGTCATTTAAAAAAAATTCTAACATGGCTCGAATTGATTTCCAGTTAAACAAAGAAGAAAATCAAACGCAATATATCCTGCGATAAACAACGGTTGACGCACGGACCGGTAAGAGAGCATTATGACGTCAATTTTTAGCCACCTGACGTCCGATACATTACTCCTCTCGTAAATGAATTCCAGCATAATATTTATTGAAATATATTAACGTGCATGTCAGAATGAAAACAATCAAGACCTTCTTGTGATTTATCGTCTAATTTACCACTGTTCATCGTTCAGATGCTTCAGTATTTAACCACTCGGGCTAACGCCCTCGTAGTTCAATTCCTACGCATCTGAACTCTGAACCGTGGTAAATTAGACGATAAACAACGCGAAGGCCTTGATTATTTGTTAAATAAATAGTATAAAATACCAAGGACGTAAATATCTTCTTGAAATAACTGCATAAATATATGGATCACCCTTTTTATTACTTGAAGAAATGTACACTTGAAACAGAACATCTCGGACAATTCACACCTTCAAGCATGTCTGGTCATGGTAAAGAGTATTCAAGATAACTACTGAAATCTGTTAAAACTTATACAGGTGGTCAAAATTTCTATGCTGTACCTTCAAAAACAAGAAAGTATGGGTTCTTGATTTTGTAATTTACCAAAGACGTTGTTTTACGTCTTAAATTTTACTTTTGTATGACATTATAGTTCAGTGTTAAATTATTATATATTTTTAACGTTTCGTGCAACAGCAGTAGAAATACTTGTGCGTGATACTTGTCTCAAATATGCGCTCAATGTCTCTACACTACGTCCTATTATTTGTTCATTAATTTTATGGAAATCTCCTCGTAAACACCCACAAGGAAATGATGAGCTGAACAGTCGTAATGTTATAAATGGCACAATGTAAAATCTGAGATGCTCTTGAGCGTCTCCCACCTAACTAAGAGGTCTGTACTGGTTCTTCCCAGGAAAGACGGCTCCGCGTGTATCGGTGCTATCAACCGGGCACGTTAAAGAACCAGACTGTCGATTCGCAAAGAGCTAGGCTTAGTTAGCCGGACAAGACTGTATCTAAAAAGGATTTCTCTCTATCTGTTCTGGGAGCTATATCTCACTCTGTCCCTCTGATCAGATCGCTCTGTGTCTGTTCTAGTAGAGGAAGAATTTCGCGCCCTGTATGGCTGCGTTAGCTATATGTAAAGCGCCTTTGAAGTGTTTGTCATGAAAAGGCGCTATATAAATCTGGTATAATAATAATAATAATAATAAGGCGACAGTAACCAATTTTGGAAACTTATCAATACGCGAAGAAACAAAAATAATTTAAACACTGGGTTCAAAATATTTTTCAATGGCGTAACAGTCAATGGCCCAAAAGATATAAACTCGGAATGGCAAAATTACTTCAGTAGACTTTATTCGCCGAGCGAAAGCCCGTTTTTTTTTTGTTTTTTTTTTTTTTTTACGAAAACTATCGAGTAGATATTAACAGTCAGGTTGATTTCGATATTAACAGTCAGATTGAAGTCATAATGTCCAACATATCCCAACACACTAATAATAACTATCTAATAACTGATGATTTGGTCACGAAAGCTCTTCGTTCATGCAAGAAACGCAAAGCAAGTGGTTACGACAGTATCTTTTATGACTATCTTATGTATGGTGGAACATTGTTAATAACGGTAATCGCAAAACTCTTTAACAGTACGTTTCACTTTTCGCACACACTTACAGAAATGAAAAAAGGAATAATTAAATATTAATATTTAAAGGTGGAAACAAAAAGAAAAATGACCCAAACAGATATAGAGCGATTTCTCTTTGTTCTGTCGTATTAAAACTTTATGAAAAATTTTTACTGATATTTCTCGAACAAGACGGAAATCTTCAATTAAACTCTTCTCAAGGTGGGTTTCAGAAAAAGGTCAACTGTCTTATGACCTCTTTATGTTAGGATGTGTCCATTACGGACTTGAAAATAATTCAACAGTATATGCGTGCTTTCTAGACGCCAAACAAGCATTTGACCGGATGTGGATCTCATCATTGCTTGTAAAAATGTATAAAATGGGTATTGATATTATGATATGAGCCGCGCCATGAGAAAACGAACATAGTGGCTTTGCGACCAGCATGGATCCAGACCAGCCTGCGTATCCGCGCAGTCTGGTCAGGATCCATGCTGTTCGCTAACAGTATCTTTAATTCCAATAGGCTTTGAAAGCGAACAGCATGGATCCTGACCATACTGCGCGGATGCGCAGGCTGGTCTGGATCCATGCTGGTCGCAAAGCCACTATGTTCGTTTTCTCATGGCGCGGCTCATATATAAGGCAAATGTGTCATATTTTGATAATTGCTTTAGCTGTGTCAAATCACATGGTCACACGTCTGACTGGTTTCCCATCTTACAAGGTACACGTCAGGGTCAGTGTATGAGTCCGTACTTGTATCTGGTGTTCATAAATGATTTGATGAACAAAATTGGAAAAAGCCAGTACTGCTTCAAATGAGGTAATACAATATGCAGTTATTCTACCTCCGCTGATGACATGGTTATATTATTGGGTGTTAAACATGGCCTAGATACCCTCATTGACATCTGTAATACCAGAGCGAAAAAGGAACGTTACTTTTATAACGCCAGTAAATGTAACGCTATGGTGTTTAACGATAATACATAACAACTCGAACGTGGAAGCTGGGAGATGAAAACATTGACGAAACTAATAGCTATCTCCGCCTAGGTGTACCCTGTAACAACGATTTAGATTTAGCTGAAAAATGTCTACGAGCTGTTATAAACTAAGAAATAAAATCTGGAAAGTAGATCCCTCGAAAGCACCGAGAACAAGGCAAATAGTGAAAATTGCAGACTCGGTTTGATTGAGTCTGTTCATGGGCAGAAATGGAAAAAGCAACACTGCCCACGCCCTCTAGCACCGGCTTAAACAGTATTCAATCTTCAAATCTAAATGAGTTGAAATCAATGATCCCGAAGGACCAGAAAATATAACAACACTGAGATGAAGTCGGGGCGACTTTTTACGGCCGCCACACAGCACTTAACACCCACTGTTGTGAAGTAATTTTATAAAATCTGGAAAGTAGATCTCTTGAAAGCACCGAGAACAAGGCAAATAGTGAAAATTGCAGACTCGGTTTGATTGGGAAAGTCTTTTTAGTATAGTTGATTGTGGCATTCATAGAAATGGTTTGCATCCCCTTACTTGTAAACAGATATACATGTCAGTCGTTCTACCTAAACCGTTATATGGAAGCGAATTATGGAATGGCATTACGGACACACAACTACTTCCCCAAATTACACAATGCATTAAACGTATCCAGTCTGCCCTCACATCTACAAGGACTGATGTTGCATTGAGTTGTGTTAACATCCACCCAATAGCGGAATTGATAGAAAAAAGAAAACTATTACTATTTGGTCAACTTTGAGTACAAAATTCAAAGTGAAAGAAATCTTCATTGTCAGACTCATATCATTTATGTCAACACCCTGTAAAGTAAGTGGATTTATGCCTGATATTTACAGAATACTAGGTAAATACAATCTAGCACATTACCTCAATGAATACATTGGTAATAGACAGTTTCCCAATAATCTATCCTGAAAAAAATCAAGACAGCTATCAAGAAAACGGCCGAATTCGAGTGGAAAAATCGCATTCTCTCTCAATCTGATTTAAGCCCGTTTCTGTTGGTCCAATCTACGTATGAGTCGTGTAATCTATGGCAATTTAGTCGCACTTATAGCTATTTGCAAGCTCAATATACCTCTGCTTATGTTCTTCTGTGTCGTTTTTTCTCTCGTAAATACGTTACAAATTGTATCAAATGCGAACAGATGACAAAAGACAATGCTAAGCACATTCTGTTGTTCTGCCCATCTAACGACAAGGCTAGAACCAATTTATAGGTGAAACTTTCACAATCGCTCGGCGTTGATGATTTTGAAAGCCTTTGCATGCTGCCAACAGACTTGCAAGTCATTGAAATGTTTCGGGGTTATGTTTCATTTAAAATGTTTCATTTAAAATGAACGACGAAGCATGAGTGTCCGATTTTAGGGCTTTTATATGCAGTGTGAATGTAATGAGCTGTAATTAAGTCAATGTTGGTAAACAGAAGAAGCATTATCTTTACCTCTTCCTGTTTCGTTTTCGTAGAAATGGGTAATACAAATGAATCGCTTTACCTGATTTGCCTGTCCACATGACCTAGATGCACTGTAAATAAACACTTTTTTTCAATTATGTGATAGTATAATGCGAACATAACTAGATTAAACAAATAATTACAGTGTTGCGAAGTGTCTATATTGTAACTCCTGTTTTTGTTTGCATCTCTATAAAAATAATTAAAATTTTGAAATTATATATATGTTTTGTAAATATATACGGATCTCTCTCTCTCTCTCTCTCTCTCTCTCTCTGCATGAGCAAGTTTGTAATGACAATATTAATTAATATCGATATTCTTGCAATTTGATATTTATCTAATAGTCTACAGTAATATACGAATTGTTGAACACGCGACATTCTATTTTTCCTTAGTTTTAATGAATTAGTTATTAGTTAATACATTACATGCATATTTGAATTGTTACTTTTTGTACGGGTTATAGCCCTACAGCTGTAATTGCGTAAATACATATATATGTATAGCACTTTATTCTATTTGTATGTCGTATGATCATGTATGTGGAGGAAATAAAGGTAATATATATGGAGCCACATTGGTATTTCCTTTCCAACTTGAGTTTCACGCCTGTTTGTCCAACATTCATGAAACCCCAGTTTGCCTAGGGTCTACAACCTGTTCTTTCAGTACTACATACACTGCTTTGTTTGGCGCTGCATGTGTACATTGAAGTGGAGACTCTAGGAAGTTACAGTAAGATATAAGCAATAGTAACAAAGATATGACAGAAAACAAAGGTTGCCAAAACACTTTAACCTTAAAAATAACCTAAGTATAACAGCTTGATGACCTTGACCTTCGGTATAATGGGCCAAGTCCCTATACATACTTTGTTTGTATGCTGGACAATGTTTATGTAAAGTTACAGTAAGATATAAGCAATAGTAACAAAGATATGACAGAAAAACAAAGGTTGCCGAAAAACTTTAACCTTAAAAATAAGCTAAGTATAACAGCTTGGTGACCTTGACCTTGGGTATAATGGGCTCAGCCCCTGCACATACTTTGCTTTTATACTGGACAATGTTCTTGTGAAGTTACAGTAACAAATAAGCATTAGTAACAAAGACATGACAGAAAAACAAAGGTTTCCGAAAAACTTTAACCAAGAAGGGTCACGCCGACGCCGACGCCGACACCGACACCGACACCGACGCCGACGCCGGGGCGAGTAGTATAGCCCCCCTATTCTCCGAATAGTGGAGCTAAAAACGCACGGCTACATGTGGGTATTTTAATCTATACAGGCTTTTGTGAAAAACTTACCATCACTATTATTTTCGTCTGGTCACATGCTTTAAAAAGATAATACAGGACTGTCCCCTGCCCTCATAATTGGTTATCCGAATAAAATAGAAGTCTGCCTCAGTATCTTCTGTATCCACCGGAACGGCAACATTTGTGCAGAGAAAATCAGTCTCGTGCTTAAGGTATTAGACCCGTAATAGTAATGTTTAAAAATGGCATTTGCTTGGTGTATTCCTAAAGTTGACCATGTTTCGCACTGTGTTGCAAATTTTAAACAACTTTTACCGTGCCGTTTTTCTGTAAATTTTGTATAATTTATGGTATTTCCTAAAGCTCAAGTAGAGACAAATTTCAGTGTGATGGCCACTATCTAAAACGTTTGCAGAGAATTCATTACAGCATTAATTCTGATAAAAGAAACATCAAACTATTGTAAAATAATTATAAAACACAAAATAAAACTGTAAATATCTTTTATTTCTAGGGTGCCTCAAGTAAACAGATTTAATGAGACAGAATTCTAACTCCAACATTGAAAAATTAAGGTCGAATCCTGTGGGTCTGTTTTGAATTTTGCTCACTTCATTCATAAATAACCTTGGGGCAGAAGTAAAATCTACCTGCATTTCTTCCACAATATGTAATCTGAAGAATGAAGGCAAAATAGAGAACTTTAACCGCGTGTATTTTTAAAGAAGTCTAACTCAATCCCTCCTGATTCAGAGGTAAATTCACTTTGAACAGCAAGAAATCGCTTATAAAATGAAAATTTTCCACTTTTGTACAATAAATCCATAATAAGTCTTGAAAGAAGTAAAAACTTACTAGAAAAAAGGAAAATATGGAAAACAAATTTGATCCCAGTAGGGCTTGAACCTACGCCCCCCTGAAAATTGCATTCAAAGTAGGTTAATGGTAGGAATTGAATACTCTTCAAAAAGGAGGTACTCTATTACGGGTCCAATACCTTAAAATATCGTATAAACATACGTTACTTTATAGCTGTCAAAAAAACATTGACCAGATATTTATTAGGATATCGTTAGATAATTGTTAAATGGATAATAGGTCACAAACCGGTAAATAGTTTTCCCTATATATTCTATATAAAACCGACTTTTTTTTAAGAGCTACCAAACATAGCTAGACCCATTTCAGAGAACAAATCCTTACCTCATTTTATAGAGTTATGATAAAACTGATATAAAATGAAGAGAAAAGTAGGGGTCATGTATCTTCTAAGAGACATTTCTCTTGTCAGATTTGCTTACTGGCAAATCACATCAAAATCACACTGCTGTGTCCTGGAAGTACTACTCATACTAAAACTGAGTTTCACTTCACCAAATACAACCTCCTCTCCCATTTTTCCTACCAAAATATCAAACATACATCCACAATGAAATTTAAACAGAAACCATGCCAAGTGAAAAATTAGTGTTCATAAACCTGTCCGCTATTACGCGTCTAGACCAGATGGCTCCCACGCTGGTTAGGCCTAATATTCAACCGATTTCTATATCTGAAACAGATTTATTAGGATAAGAAAAATAGCATTGCGCATTTTTATCTTTATTTACATGAAACAAGTATAAACAACAGCTTTCATTTTTAATTTTGTGACAAAAATTTGGACAAAGAATTATATGTTTTAATTACCATATCTCAGTTACATACTTTAAGACAAATAATATTATAAATATATTGACAAATATTTGAAAACGTCACAGAAATATAAGTATATTTTACCCTAAAGTTTGGAGTATATCAGATAAATTACCTCTGTGGCACTATTTTGTTCAGTGTTGTTTGTGACACCGTCCATTCCTTTGTTTGTAATGAGAAAAGCGGAAAGGACGTTATCAAGTGAACGTCTGCGAAGACATGCATGCAGCTTGCTGTCGTTTAGCTCCGTAAATATTACCAGAAACAGAAGAAACTTCCAATCCGTGATGGTCGATGTTTCCTCGTCTGTGCTTGACATAAGGTTTGGATGACATGTTTATTGTTTGATTTTACTGAAATTTATTGCTAAACATTTTGATTTTTCTCAGTCTTTTCCCCTATGCTTTATTTTTTGTACTTCATATTGTATATAAGTCGAGGATCAGATATATCCATGGCAATTTTCTATACAAAAAGTCTTTATAAATATGACCGGTTTAAATTCAGACACCTAGAACCAACCTTCCTTCTTACATAAAATTGAACGTCCTTCAACGTACACTAATGGCCGGACCGATTTATGACGATACTGAGAAACATGATGAAACTAAACGCATTTAGCAGAAATAATTGAAAATGTTTCCCTCATTCGACCTTGAACGTATGTATTTAATTTGATACCTAGAAACGTGATTAACGAGACTAGCTTGTTAGGAATTAGTTTTCCTCATTTGACAAAAGATGAACGCCCTTGAAGATATCACCTTGAACTACTTACGTTGAACAATAATTAAATTGTTTATCTGCTAATTGTCTGTCTAACCAACACAGCATTTACATGCGTGATCAAATTAAAGGTGGTTAATCAGATTCTGTTCAACAAATGAATTTGTTCGAAATTTAAGTAAGTGATCATTTAAACTTATATTTGTGTTCACCGAGATCTTAATACACGTCAGATTTTCACTGGAAGTATTTTTTTTAAATTTGATTTTCATATCCTGGTTGCCCAACCAAGATAACGTATTTTAGCATATTTAGTAAAACACATTTTGCCTAATTAGTTAGTTTATACTAATTTATTTTAGGTCGATTGTGAAGCAAGTTCTATATATTATCTAACTTATATTAATCATTCTCGACACCTCATTCCTGATGGAATCTGTCGCCACGAGGGTATGAGAAAAGAGAAGCTAGTTTCCATTTTAATGCTAAGCACCAAGCAAGGGAGCTGCTGTTACAACTTTTCACGTCTCAAGCCCACAACCTCCCGCACTCGAAGCGGACGCTCTACCACTAGGCTATTGAGGCGGTAAAAGAATTAAATACTATAAATATAAGCTATTATTTTACTAAAGTTGTCAAACATCAATTCAGTAGAAATGCAAGTTCATAAAATTATTATTACCTCCCTTTGTCTTTCTCGGTTAGTTTGAAAACAGATGTATTTCATTTTATTTCAGGTAGTTGAAATATCCCAATATTTATCCAATGCATATGTAAAATTAGATATAATATTTAAATCAAAAGAAATAGTTCTCTAACAGAAAATATGAAAACTGAAAAATGTCATAAAATGTTGCTCAAATGTGGTTGACCATCTTTAATTCGAGTGTGTCAGCAGGGAGACGAAACATTTATAAACGAGTACATGTATGAAAAAAGAGCTTGTGAATATTAAATCATTTTGCAAATATCATTCTGTTGTAGTAACCGATGATTCTTTTTCACTTATCCATATTTGATTTACAGATTTGTCACACACGCAGCCTCGACTAACGGTCATTAGTTTAACCGCGAATTTAATTCTCCGCGTCCACAGGCGCGGAGTGTTTGTGATGGCTTTTTGTCAGTGCAATGTATGTCGTAAATGACGATTTTATCCTTTCGATTTGCAAAATTTCAAATTTTCATATTTAATATCTGGCCTGGTCCATAATAATGGCAACAACTTAATAAAAAGCAAGAAAAATAAGTTTCATAAGACAGGAAAAGAATCAAAGAGCAGAAAAGAAAGCAATTTCTGTCGGACATCACATGGAAAATTCCTTTCCTTTTCAGTTTGATGAATGCGCCAGAAAGAAATAGTTTTGATCCATAAACTCTAAAACATTCTAAAGCACATATTGATGGCTTACCAAAATTATTTTAAATGTAAGCGTATCCAAATATTTTGTTCAGTGTGTTGCAATTATTACCGTTTGCGTAATTTGCGTAATGATATTGCCATGGGAGTAGCTGCGCAACTGTTTCACGCAAATAATCAATCTGCGCGTTTGGTAATCGCGCAGCACAAATAGCCAATTTGTGATTTAATAAGAGCTGAAATAAGACTTTTCTCGAAATACATCGCAATTGGTCTTAATAGTCATAAATCGGTTGTATATGATATAAAAGTGTGTTTCCGATGCAAAATAGCGATTTCTGGGATTAAAAAGCCAATATTTTGTCTCCAGAATGTCAGAAAATGCACAAAATGCATCCTTCTGGGTCTTATTTACGACGGAATGAATGATATTTCAGAATCCCAGTGAAAAATAATGCAAACAAATGAAACTTTTACCAAAATATACAATAAAAGGACCATAGGGCCAAAATTAAGCCCAGTAAATGGGTAGGGGGTGGCTTCAATTAAATGTCTATATTTATCTAAAATCTCGAAATTTCACAATGAAACATGAAAATATGTTTGGTATTACATCTTTCTTGAAAACAGAGATGAAAATGGTATGAAATTTGATAAGAATCATTTCTTATAGGAATAAGGTCAGTAATTCGGTCGAAAATGTGCTTCCGTGGTGTATCGAAAGAAGTCCATAATAAATAGATCCTAATTTTCCCTTTTTTTTGCGCAAAATCGTGTAGAACGAGTGCTTTAATCACACTTTTTCACTACACGAATACATTCTGCATGAAATGAGATGGTTTTCATGTTCATACACCCCACATGGCAAGTTTTGCAGATCGAAACCGGAAGTATGTGTTTATTGCGCGGACGAGAGCAAATAGGCGCCATTTTAGGGTAGCACACCACAACTGACTGGCATTTTACTAGGAACTACTCAACCACCTATTTTCTTTTCATTTTTTCGTTAATTTGTAATAGAACTTACATGAAAAATAGCTGTAGGAAAAAGTGGTGTTCTTTAAAGATACGTAAAGATTTTTTGTAGTCTTGCGCCAGGTGTAGGCTGCAATTTTTTCTGCTCTGCAAAATTGGATTATTTTGCAAAAACCAGTGATTCTAGAGATTGGATTTTTGACTCAGTTTTTAATAAACTGGTAACCAACATTCTGCAGAATTTATTTTGTGGAATTATCATTGGATTTACAAATAACTTTGATGTAAAACAATTGTAATTTGACAAATATTGGGGTAACGTTTCAATAATTTCAGTCAGTTTTGGTGAACAACATCTCACTCGAAATTATGGCTAATCCGTGTACAGGTAGACAATACAGTAGAGACCAATTACTGGATTATAGAGATGTGCCTAGGAGGTATACAATACCGAATAAAGAAACATTAGCTATGTTGAAAAAGTATAATCTTTTGAAATACAGAGGTAAACGAGCTGGTCGCCCGAGGATAAAATCTAAAGCTGATATTCACTTGACAAATTCGACCCAAATTAAACTAAATCATACATTTATATCAAATGCACACAGAAAGAAACAACAGGAACGTTCAAATTTGATCCAAATTAAACTAGATCATTCATTTTTATTGAATGCCCAAAGAATGAAACAACTGAAACTTTCAACTGTGAACATACGGTCTGTGCGAGGAAAGTCTGCTGACCTTCTCCAGCACATATTAGAGGAGTGTATAGACCTCTGTGTGATCACAGAAACTTGGCTACAGCCGGATGGTGATGACGTTGTCAGGGGGGAATTGTCTCAAGATGGTTACTGCTTTGATGATGTCCCGAGACCCGACCGTAAAGGTGGAGGACTTGCCCTGTTATACAGAAACAATCTCAAAGTGTCAAGATGCCCAGCAAAAACCTTTCAGTCTTTTGAATGTGCTGAATGGAAAGTATGTTGTCAATCATTATCCTCTACATCTTTGGTATATATAGACCGCCATATTCGGAGAGGACACCAGTAACTCAGGCTATGTTTATGACAGAATTCACTGGGTTTCTCGAACAAATAACGTCAAGATCCGAGTCTCTGGTGCTGTTAGGTGACTTTAACATCCACATGGATAATAAGTCAGACTGCTACACAAAACAATTTCAGCAGTGTTTGAGATCTTTTGGACTGGTTCAACATGTCAATGCTCCTACTCATTCTGGTGGTCATATTCTTGACCTGATGATCACAAAGCTAGAAGACAAACGTGTGAATGTCTCAGAACCTTTGCCAGACTATTACATCTCTGACCACTGCTTTGTAAGTTGTAACATTGAACAGTGTCGCCCTCCCTTGATCAGGAAAGAAATCAAATCTCGCAATTGGAAATCTGTATCAAGTGACATATTACAATCAGAATTCGGTCAATTAAATGAAATTGTAGTGAACACTTCCAATGTCAATGATCTTGTGTCTGAGTTCACTAGAATCACGTCCGACATTGTTCAGAAACATGCCCCTCTAAAGGAAAGAACTATTCTCTGTAGACCGACAGTTCCTTGGCATTCTGGATACCTAAAACAGCTGAAACAATACAAACGATCAATAGAAAAAATCTTTATGAATGACAAATCTGACCTTTCAAAGAAAGTGTATAGTGGTATAAGAAATGTATATAGCGCTGAGCTTTCTAGGGCCAAGGATGAGTATTACCAGAACAAGATTGGAGAAGCAGAAGGAAACATCAAAAAGCTGTATGCCGTAACATCCGATTTACTGGGAAGGTCGAAAGACAATCCGCTCCCATTACACACAAGTGCAGTATCTTTGGCAAATGACTTTCTACGATACTTTGCTGATAAAATAATCAAGTTGAGAAATGATCTTGACAACATATCAACTGAAACACCCAATGGTAATTCTTCCTACTCAAATCCACCTGTGACTATGAATACATTTACTGCGTTCAAACCACTTTCCGAAAACGATATTTTGAAACTTGTATATGCATCAAAATCTACAACTTGTGAACTTGATGTGATACCAACTAAGAAATTAAAGGAACACTTTTCACAACTTGTTCCCGTTGTGACAGAAATTGTAAATCGATCACTGCTATCTGGTGTGTTCCCTGATGAATGGAAAAGTGCTGTGATAAAACCTTTGTTGAAGAAGAAAGGTCTCCCACTTGAACTGCAAAACTATCGCCCAGTGTCAAATTTAACATTCCTCTCCAAAATTCTTGGAAAAGCTGCACTAAATCAAATCAACAAGCATATTGAAGCTAACAGTCTCCTCCCAGCTTACCAAAGTGCCTATAGAACATATCATGGGGTTGAAACAGCAATGGTCAAAATGTATAATGATCTTTTGGAAACCATAGATGAAAATCAAATAACAATCGTGGTCATGATCGACTTAAGTGCAGCGTTCGATACCATCGATATCCCGATACTGATTCAAATCCTTCAAGATGACTTTGGTATACATAGCACTCCCTTGAAATGGATAGAATCTTATCTCACGAACAGAACAATGAAAGTTTAAGTCGAACAGTCTGCATCTGACACGGAGCCACTAAGGTTTGGTGTCCCGCAGGGTTCTTGTGCCGGACCTGTGATCTTTACCCTGTATATATCGGCTCTTAACCGAGTGGTGCAGAAATATCCAGCTGATCTCTATGGATACGCGGGTGGCCACAAGATTGCGTTAAAATTCAAGCGGGAAATTCTCAAAATGAGAGAACTGTTTTTCAACAAAGCAATCATAAAATGGATGACAACCTTCAAACTGAAAATGAATCAGTCTAAAACTGAAATTATTATGTATGGAACAAGACAACAGTTAGCGAAATTGGACATCACAAGTGTAAACGTTGGTGGGTGTGACGTAAAATGCGTCGATCACGTCAGAGACCTAGGTGTAACTATGACCAATACACTCAACTTTGACCATCACATTCAGAAAAAGTGTCAGATAGCTCATGTACAGTTACGAAACCTTAGGGCTATACGGAAACATCTCACACAGAAGTCAACTGAATCATTAGTGCATGGATTGGTTCATTCTCACATTGACTTCTGCAACAGTCTATTTACAGAAATTCCAGCCTACCAAATCAATAAACTACAGCGAGTCCAAAATCATGCCGCTAGAGTAGTCAAGAATGCTTCCTATGAAAAACCAAGTACTGAACTTCTGAAAGAATTACACTGGCTTCCAGTTAAGGCTAGAGTCATGTTCAAAGTTTTAGTAATAGTCTTCCGTGTCATCAATGGTACAGCTCCAGTATATCTGAGGGAAATGTTTGTACCTACTCGACAACGATACAGACTTCGCTCACAAAGTGACACTAACTTTAACATCCCTAGACGGCGAACAAAACTAGCAGACAGATCTATGGCAGTCGTTGGTCCCAAATGGTGGAACGATCTGCCTAGCTATCTGAAAAACATTCAGTCTGAAGCCAGCTTTAGATCAAAACTGAAAACACATTTATTTAGGCAGTTTTATGAACAATGAGTGTAGTCTTGTTAAAATACAAAATATTCAGAAGTGGTGTAAAATAGTATTTATATATGTCCAAATCTTTAAATCTATGTTCTAGAATCCTGTTCATATTGTGTATGTATATATGTTAAATGTGTGTTATGTAATTGTAAAGCGCAATAGAATATTTTATAATTTTTGCGCTATATAAATGCCATGTATTTGTATTTGTATTTATTTGTATTTAAAGACGACCTGAAGTTGTCGTTTTTTATATGAAACAAAGAAGGATTTGAATTACTGACCTTTAACCTTAAGATATATTGATTTTATCTTACGACAGGACCTTTCATATAAAATTGTTTAATGAAACAAATAACAACAAAAAAAAAACAGATATGCTTAAGGTGTGAATTGCCCGAGCCGTTCTGTTTTAAGTGTACATTTCTTTAAATAATACAATTTGTGATCCATATATTTATGCAGTTATTTGAAGAAGATACTTACGTCCTTGGTAATTTACGTACGTACTATTTCTTTAAAAGTCGTTTTTCGGCGAACGCCGTCTAAGAACGATCATTTATCAAAATGGAAGATTTATGCAACACTCTGCCTGATTATTTCTTTCACTCTATTGATTGTGCTACGCTGAGTGAATTTATCCTAAACGACGCTGTTCACAGTTTTAAAGCTAACTTTGGCTCAGTATATTTAGCAAGAATATTGATATATCTCAAAATGATAAGTAAGTTTAATGAATATGATAAAAACCTGTTCAAATACCAACATATATCAAATTAAAGAAAGCGCTGAATACGGTCTGCGTATCACATGAATAAGGGTGTGATAAGAGTCTTTTATGTAGAGAAGTGCTTTTTAAAAGATTTTCCTTGTTACAACTGTCGTCTGTATATGAAAAGGTTTCTTGCTTTTGTGACTTATTCAGATTGCATATTAAAATGAGTACTTGTTTGCTTTGATATATTTGTTATAAATTATTTAACTGATTTATTATATATGAATATTTTTCTTTAGCATGGTATGCAAATATTGAACTCAGTTGAAATCTGTTTTATTATGTATATGATATATAATGACTGAATCTCATTACACTGAAATGAAGGTACGCTGCATACAGTTTATCTATGTGATATGGCTATGGTCAAACTTTGCTTATGAAAGAGAAATATTGAAATAATTACAATTGTATGTTTTGCTTGACCTTCACTTTTTTATAGGTGTGACGTCATTGTCCAAAGGTTCATGAATAGCGAATATGCATTTGTTAAAGCGGGATCAGTTGGCCTATTTTAGAAATAAATAAAAATAATAAATAAAAAAAATGCTTTAATTGATTTTTTCTCATGTATTCTAATCAAACTTGATTTGTAGCATCTTTATTAGGCCTGCAGCCAGTTCAGCTGGGACATTTGACCCCTTTTAGGGGCTGCTAGAGCTAAAACTAGAAATGCCTTTATACAGCGTCTCATGAACAGCTTGGTGGATCTTTGTCATACTTGGTCTGGAGCATCATTATAAGGTCCTCTTCCAAATTTATTTATATAGGAACGTGGGCCCTATTAGGGACCACTATAGCGAAAAGCAGATATGCCTTTCTTCGCATTAACCACTAAAATGTAATGGATTTTTATCAAACTCGATGTGTAACAATATCGTAAGGTCTCCTGCTATTTTGTTACAAATGGGGATAGGGACCAATTTAGCTAAAAATATAAACACGTTTAATGACCTTTTCTCATGAACCGCTTCATGAATCTTCATCAAGCAACTGCTGTAATTATTCGTCTAAGGATAAACGAAACAAAATTGCAACCCTACGAAACATTTGCGAAAAATTAAAATAGAACCATTTAAATTGTTAAAGTGCGGTGTTTAGTTTTGCAATTTGAAAAATGTTAGATGAAAGATGAATGTTAGATGAAAAATTCATAAACTTCTTTCCTTATTACAATTCGCCGACCATCATTTTTAAAGATATTTCTTGTTATAATTACATACCGTCATCCCACTTGTATTATATAAACACTTGTTATTGCTTTTATAATTTAACATTTAAAAACAGAAATTATAACTTTCACAAACACACGAATAAAATGTCAAATCCTGACATAACCCGCCCACTTGGCTCAATAGGGAGAGCGCCGATCTACGGATCGCGGGGGCCTGAGTTCGATCCTCGGGTGGGCCGTATGTTCTCCAAGATGATTTGATAAAAGACATTGTGTCTGAAATTATTCGTCCTCCACCTCTGATTCATGTGGGGAAGTTGGCAGATACTTGCGGAGAACAGGTTTGTACTGGTACAGAATCCAGGAACACTGGTTAGGTAAACTGCCCGCCGTTACATAGCTGAAATACTGTAAACCCAAAACAAACAAACAAACAAAAATCCTGACATGTATTCTACGTATTTTTCATAAGATTTTGTTAATTTTATCAAGGACGTCATTTATGTTTGTATGACATTATAGTTCAGTGTTAAATTATACCAATTGGTAATCTAAACTGCGAGTTTCACGCCTCTTTGTCCAAACATTCATGAAACCCGATCAGACTGTCTGTTTGCCTTGGGTATGCAACACAATCCAGAGGTCCGGGGTTCGAATCCCGGTCCAGGCACTGGAAATTTCTGAGATGCTCTTGAGTGTCTCCCACCTAACTTAGAGGCCTGTACTGGTTCTTCCCAGGAAAGACGGCTTCGCGTGTATCGGTGCTATACACCGGACACGTTAAAGAACCAGGCTAAGTTAACCGGACAAGTCTGTATCTAAAAAGGATTTCTCTCTATCTGTTCTGGGAGCTTTATCTCACTCTGTCCCTCTGGTCAGATCGCTCTGTGTTTGTACTAGCAGAGGATGAATTTCGCGCCCTGTGTGGCTGCGTTTGCTATATGTAAAGCGCCTTTGAACGTGTTTATCATGAAAAGGGCGCTATATAAATCTATATATAAATCTGGTATAATAATAATAATACACTGCTTTGTTTGGCGCGGAGCGCGGAGTTCGTACTTTTATGAATTATTAGCAAAGATGTGAAGATGATTATGATTGGTTCAACATAAATGTAAAACAGGATGTTACTGTTTCCTTATATGTATAATTTCTGTTGTTTACGATCATTTATTCAGACATTCAGCTCAAAAAATAATTTGTTTTGTCTGTAGTTTTATGCAAATGTTTGCACTTTTAACACTGTCTTTGTCTTTGCTGTTTTGTTTGTATCACTTTTTGTGTTCTAAGAAAAGCCATAAATAAATTTATTAAATATGAACTTATACATTGAAAAGTATGCCTTTAGCTGAAGGCTATCAAAACCTCCGACCGAAATATGTAAACTACTTCAAGGCAAGGAATGATTTTTGTTTGCCTCATGCATTTTACATCATGATTATTGCGCAATTAAATCACAACAGCCCAAGCCGGATCTTTCATGTATGTTACGTAAAAATGTTTATACATTGCTTACGTTAATTATGATCAGTATGCACAGGTATATAAGGGCTCAAACATTTCAATGTCACAGCTGAATCTGCGGTCAGCAACATAAATCAAGGTAAGAGAATTTCCTTTATTAAAAAGAATAATAAAACACAAGCAACCGTTTTCAAAACTGCTTCATAATTGAAAATTATTAGCTATTTCTTGTAATAACATTCATCAAATATTTTCATTACTAAAGATATTTTGCAACAAATTATTCACAATGTAACTTTTGTAAATTTCAGACAAGATGGTGACTTTACGAGAAATAATTGTTGTTGCTCTATTAGTGTGTTATAGTGTGAACGTTTGCTTTGGTTACCGTAAGTAAAAAACAAATACATGTATATATTCTTTCAATTTATTGATAAGGTTGATCTCTATAGCATATTGGTAAAAGTTTCTATTTTTGGGTAAGAAGCTGCTAATAGCAAGTGTGTGGTAAAAATAGTGTGTCCATCGGCATCGTGTCGCTGCTTCGAAAAATATGTTATTGTTCATTTGTATTCGTTGTTATAAGTGTCCTTTGTGGAAATGAGAGTGTCTTCTTTTTTACAAAATTTCATTGAATATTATATTATTGTCACTTTTATGCATTGAGTTGTGTATATATGCGTATTGTTTCGGACAGGCGAATCACTAAACTTCAAAGCAGACTGTCATACGTGTTTTAATATTAAATAACCGGTTTGAATAATATCTTAGTTACAGTTCAATGCAAGACAAAAGTACATACAGCTGCAATTCTTTTAAAACGCAGAACTTGATTATGTCCTTTCTAATACGCAGAAATTATGTCCTTTCTAATACGCAGAAATTATGTCCTTTCTAATACGTAGTTTCCGAAGAAGACTAATTCATAATTTCAATGATGATTACATGGTTTGTAAAAAACAGCGACAATCGGTAGAGATAAAACCTATTTTTTTAAAGATAGAAAGATATTAAATAAAGTCTAGAAATTGATTTCTAAGTCCTTCAAATAACCAAAAATGATTTTACAAATGTGAAATTTATGAAAGTTGTGTTTATATCAATAACTGAAGGGTTTTTTATATTGAATTTAAAGCTGTGACCACAAAGAGTGACAACTCTTGCCTTGGGCAAGTACTTTCAAGCAGAGATATCTATTAGTTTACTTCCCTTGCAATTACACAATTGAGTGGAAAATGAAAAGGGTTTTAGACACAATATCATAATTTTTTAACAAAAAGACAATTAGAATATATTCATATGTGTTTGATTTACCCTTAAAGAACTGCTTCAAATGTTTTTATCAGCTTATTTATGGTAAAAAATAATTTTAACAAGCCGATAATACAATGAAATATCACTTACTATTTTTATAGTGAAGATAATACGGTTTTGTTTGTATCAAAATGTCACATTTATGAACAGGTGTTGTAATACCTGACAGGTACGATTAGTAAAGGTGCAATTATATTGATCCGTATTTCCTATGCCTACAATCGGTAGCAAGAGCTGTCCCGACGCGAACGGTAACATTTGAAAAGCAATATTCTGTATTTCGACACTTCATTTGTGTTCCTATTGTATTTAAGATAAACATTTTACATGTATATAGCAATTTAATTCAGTAGATGTATTTAGTGTAATATTTGCCAATGCAAATTGTGTTCCTGTTATATTTAAGATATACAATGTATGTTGCAATTCAATTTAGTAGAATGTTTTAGTATACTATTTCTCTGTGTACGGATGTCCGTGTTGCAGGAAATTGCTGATCATACAAGAGCAGCTTCCATGTATTTCTGTTTGATCAAAGCTGGCTATGTACTTTATTTTAATTGTAGTGTTAGAAAAAGATATTAGTCAAACCAAACCCATTTTATGTTAGCCGTTGAAAGCACTGTATAATAAATTATTTGCAAATTATTTCAGATTCATGCAAAGAACTTAAACAACACAACACAAACCTTCAAAGTGGAGAGTATTCGATGTATAATGGCAAAGGTCAGGCATACAAAGCATTTTGCGAATTCCACGGGACTTACGGATACATGTTCATCTCTAAAAATGCTGGCGTCGAAATCAAACTGGACCTCATAAACCCTGACACCCATGAGGTTCTTGTGAGACATGTGCGCTCAAACGGGAAGCAATATGTTACCAAAATGAGACAACTATCGTCAAAGACTTCAGTACCGTTGAGTATTCAATACAACAAATATGTCAATTATGCCAGTCCAGTTAACTTTAACACAATGGGACCATTTCTTTATTTAGGTTTTCTGCCTCGATCTATTGCAAATCAAAAGTCGATACAAGGTTACAATGCCAATGGAAAGGATTTCACGTTTACAAATTGCAACAAAAATCCTAACAGTTATTTGGCTTTCTTTTTTAACCCAAGTAACGGAAATCCAACCAATTATCATTTGCGCTGCTGTTACACTAAGCTCATGCAGGACTGGATAAACGAAGGTAAGACAGCTTCAAGTGATCTTTCCCAAAGCTACTTCTTCCAGTTTGAAATGCACATGGGCGGTTGTGGTGGATATGCAATCAATGGGTATAACAAATTAAGCAACATTGGTGGAGCAGCGTTGGGCATGCGCTTCAGTAAGTACCATGACTAATTTTCTAACTCATCAAAATGTCATATATAACGGTCAAATTGTTTCACTTCATAAAAAAGTAGCTAATAGTGTTTGAAAGTTTGATCGAATGACAATTTACCGCAAAATCAAATTTCGTTTAGGTTTGAACTCGGCATGACTGCTTATTTGATTTATTTGTTACAGTGTTTTAATATATCACATTCTCCTTTTAATCATACCATCTAGAAAATCATATATTATGTTTTATTTAGGAAACTTAAAAGGGATTGACTATACATGTACGTGCAGTCTTGACTTTCTTCAGATATAAGCAAACTAACAAATGGCGGTTTATCTGGGGCTGGGGGTCTGTATGCTTGTGTATGTGTGTGTGTGTGGGGGGGGGGGGGGTCCGGTTATATGGCATAATATCTTTACTCTTTTCTTTTTCAGGTCTCTAAGCTGGATGAACAGTGTTGAAAATATCTTGCTGTACAAATTGTGGTGTGTTTTCTGTGTTTGGCTGGGTTCAGAAACACTGCACTGTCTTACTACAAGACGTTAGAGTTAATATGTTTATACATGTATTATGGTGTATCTGTTATAATAAAATAAAAATGAAAAAAAAAATATTTGTAGTTTTGAACAATTTAATTTTCATCTTGTAAACTGTAATAATTCCTGAGACGGAATTATGTTTAGGTTACCATTTTTTTAACTGGCCAACAGTAATAACAAAATGAAATGCATTGTGCAAGAAGAAGTATATTATTCTCGCATACCTTAGTTTTACCATGGTTCACCGGTGCGTCCCGGGATTTTGTCTGATTGATAAGAATGGAATTATAGCCGTATAGTTACAACTGATCATCATGAATTTCTTTGGGTATAAATAGAGTTTGACAATAAATATCATAGTAATAGTCACCTCCAGAAAACGTATACAATAAAAACGGATATAAACGTCTATATAGATCTAAGAAAATATTTATGCTGAACGCTAAAATGCAGTTAGATCAAATGATAGAATACACAAAACACCAAACTAACTGACTCCACTGTCAGCTGTACGGAAAGATGATAAGGCTACTTCAGCAAAATGTAAAACAAAAATTGTTCTACATATTTATTTTGTGCATTTTAGAAGTTAAGAAATTTCATTCTTAAACCATTCTAAAACCAGCTAGATTGCCAGTTGCTTACCATCAGTGTAGCAGGATGACGGGAGTCAGCGGTGCAGTGGTTAGCAGGTCGGACTACAACACTAGCCTAGCGATCAAGGTTCGATTCTCGGTCCATGCGGATTTCCCGACTTGTGTTCGATACTGGGTGGTTTACTTTAATTAATACCCTTTCCATCAGTAGCGACCTAAGATAGTGTACTGCTGGTGAAGTAGATATAGCCCCAGCCGTTGTCTAGATTGAAAATACGCTGTTTCATCAATTCATGTATGGATTTTTCCGTGGACTACCGACGCTCAACAATATTGTTTTTTGAAATCTGACGAAAGATATGCAGTGTGCTCACACCAGCAGACCGGATTATTTAGGCGCTGAGAAAGCAGTATTATCAGAAAGTGGCTCACCAAACGCTACATCAGAGCTTCCGAAGCGGAAGTGCCACCATGTAGAATTTATTCAGGGGAAAATGTGAGCTATATCTATAGCTATTGTCTGAAACAAAAATTACCATTTCAGAATGTATCGTTTATAACACGTTCATATAGAATCTATCATACTTTAGATTTAGTCATTTGATGCCCTTGTGACCAATATTTGTGAAATACTTTAAGATGTTCCCTAAAATGACGGATGATCCGCAAATATAACGTTATTAGTTTTCAAAAGGAAGGCCCAAATTAGCAAAACAAATATCCTCGGCAGAGCCTCGTTACCGCCAAAAAAACAGTTTTTACAACCAGTGACAAATTAGTATAGTCTAAAATGCGGGTCATTCTAACGTTTTACAGCTGATGACATCAAATACAACGATAGTTATGTTGTAAACTTGAACTATCTGTGTACATTTAGCAGTATTTCTATTTTTCAAGCTATAAACACTATAATAGAATTGTCGTATATTTACTCCAAGTGCAATTCTTGCAGCTCAAATATAGAGAGATTTATTCGTACGCAAATAATTGATAGATGGATATGATTTACATTATATACCTATCACACTATAAATATATACAATTTGTAACATTTGTGATTACATTAAACAAACATCAGTAAATATGGGGTACACTTGTTTCTGTTCTGTTCTTATAACTTGGTCCTCAGTTCTATTTCATTACCCTTAAATATTTAACAGTATTAGCCTCTCGTCAGTATTTAGTCATTTTACATGCTACCAGGCGTTACGTAAAATAATGATTTATTTCAATGTGAAATTATTACAATAAAAAAGTTACAGGGTGCATTGTGCTCTTACTTTTTCAATTAAGTTTATTATTTTGTGTGATTTGCATGAACATTAACTCCAAAGTCCATTTCACTAAGTTAGTATCCATAGGTAGATATCTAAATGGTAGAAATGAATATAAGCGAAAGTAATTCGGAATACATGGAAATGACTCGAACCAGCCGAGTTTATAGGGGTCGTAAAAATTTAGATATTATGCAAAGAAAGCGATATTTTATGATTCACATAATGTCGTTTTATTGGCACTTTAATGGTATATATATGAATATTTAAAATTGAAATTGTACGTGTTTATACAACAGTCCCATTTTAATTTTCTTAAAACTGGTTCAGAATACCCGAGTACACTATATGTGTAACTTAAATAGCTTTTTTTTCACATTTTCAGCGTCACATCTAAACAATCACGGTTTTTTATTTGGATATACTCGCTCAAATTGTAGGCTTATCCTGTATCAAGGTTGTCGACGGTACAATTCCTGTTTGTTTGTTTGGTGACTACTTCTGTTCTCTGGTTGGATGCGTACTTGGCTATGTATCTGGAAGAGGGACACAGAAGTTGTCTGGATCTCACTGCTGGTGATGTTTTATCAGTTGCTATTGTGTTCGAGTCAAACGCATCAGCTGCGGGTTTCTCGATATACAATAAGCTGTTCGTGACAGGCATTGCTGAAATATAATACACAAAAAGTAACTTTAATATGGACACCTACCACAGATCAAGCAAGGTATTACAATCACAAGAACGCTAAAATGCATTAACATTTTCGTTGAATGTTGAAGAAATCTAGAACGCTTCTGTAAAAAAACATTTATTTTTTTTAAGTAATAGCATTTTTCAAAGCTCTTATGTTGACGTCGTTTTAAGCATAGATATTCGGCACATTTGTTTGGTAAATGGTGATGCTATATGATTAAAAACATCCAGGACCCAAAAATAAATCTAGTACCCATTTCCTATATGTTAATTAGATAAAGGTATTCAATTCCCCAGTGCTGCATTTCACGACGCCCTTCGTTTCACACTCTGTCATAAGAAAATGACATATGGCATGTTGCATAAGAGTTTGGCGGATTTATATAATTCTTAGAATAATTCTTAATAACTCTATACTGAAATCACATTGAAGATATATGCTTGACATTGATGTGGCATTTTGATGATGAAATAACTGCGTTACAAAAGCCGTCAAGGGAAACTTAGGTCATAAACTACCACTAAAATTTGGGTCTCATTTAGCTGATTTTACATGTGTTTGTTTTTCTCGAAAAACATGCCCCGATATTGTTTTGATTTTTATTCAAATGTTTTTCAAGAAAAAATAAGTAAAGGTGTGTGTAGTTCGAAAGCCAGCTATTTAGTGTGTTATGCCTATAGACAGACCACTACAAAATCCAATGTAAGCCTCCGCAGGTCAAGTAGTCCAAATATAAATAGTACGTGCTAATCTTTCTCCCTTTCCTCGTGCCTTTTCTCAATAGCATCGTGTTTTCTTTTGCTCTAACGCGTTTCAGTATGTATCACTTAGCATTCGATCGAACTCGGCATGTTCCTATCACATGCTAGGTAAAAATGGCGGCATAAGAATTTAACGTCTACATCTACTGTGTACTGCCCAACAACAATCAATACTGATTATAACTGGGAGGCGCTTGTCTGGGACAGACTGTTAAAAGATGAGCAAGCTCATTAGGTGCAAAGTTAAAAAGAACTACTATTACTAAGATTAAAAACATAGATATAGATTAGAAGGTTGCCAGCCTCTCAGTGAATAGAATCAAACTGGGGCTGGACTGTATGTGTAGGGGAAGACCATTCCAGGAACGAATTGTTCTTGGAAAAAAGGAGTTAGAATGGTATTGCGTATGGGATTGTGGGATAAAGTAATTCAGGTTCCTTGTAGGTGTGAGGTGGCTATGGTCAACTGCAATAAGACTGTACTTTATTTGTAAAAATATAATAAGGGAATTTTTGATGCGGCGTTGTTCAAGGGATTGCCAGCTGAGATCTTTAAGCATTTGGGGGACACTGCTTGTTTGATCATAGTTGATACATACGTATCGAGCTGCAGATCGTTGTACTCGTTCAATTTTGTATGTTAGGGATTTTGCCAAGGGTGCCATATAGAGGAACAGTATTCAAGCTGTGGGCGGACATAGGTGTTGTAAGCTATTTCTTTTACTCTTCTGTTTTTGTTTTTGTTGTTTTTTTTTTACATTTCTTTTGATGAATCTGAGTGAGTTATTTGCTTTCGATGTGATGTTATCAATGTGTTTTGACCAACTGAGATCTTTACTTAGTGTGACGCCCAGGTATTTAGCAGCTTCTGTAGCTTTTAGTGCTATATTATGGAGTGTATAATTGTAGATGATAGGTTTTTTCTTTCGAGTAATCCTCAATACTTCACACTTATCCGGATTGAACTCCATTGACCAGTCCTTTTCCCAGGCTTCTAGGGAATGGAGATCATTTTGTAGGGATTGGGAATCAAGAGAGGATTTAACCGTCAGGTAGACAAAAGTGTCATCTGCAAAAAGTCGTGACTTACTTTTTGGTGGACTCTGGGAGGTCTTTTATGTAGGCTAGGAAGAGACAAGGGCCAATGACTGGTCCTTGTGGAACCCCAGAAAATACAGGAAGTTCATCTGAGGGGAAGCCATCCACAACTACTCTTTGGGAACGGTCCTTGAGAAATGACTTGATCCACTGGGATGTTAATAGATGGACTCCCAGGGTATCGAGCTTATGAATCAATTTATGGTCAACCTTGGCTCGAAAAGAGAAATTGAAAGAAAAGAAAAGGAGTAAATTCAGCGGGTTGTATTTAACGAATTGTAGTTTTCTTATATAAAAGTTAACACCCACTTTTCTTTTTGTTTTTCTACAGTAGCGATATAATTCTTTATGTGAATATAAGTCTCTGAAAATCTGATATGCTAGAAAATGTCGAAAAACCGTTATAAAGTAAGTGGATTTTATATGAAATAAAGAACAGCCAGATTTAGTGGTGTTCAGCCTATATAGATTTCAAGTTTAAACCTCATGACCTTGGAATAAAATGCACCGGCGAGGTATTTCCGGTTAAAAAAACGATTTTTTATTTTTAAAAAAAAAAAGTAGAACTCTGTGGTACTGACAATGTCAAAAAGAAAGGTTCAGTTCGATGATGAGCATGGAGGACAGGGAGATGTGACAAGGCGATTTAAGGAGAAACATTCACTTGACAGTGACGAAGAAGACGAAGTAACTGAAGAAAAGCTGGATGAAGAGGATATTGAAGGTAGCTCCAGCCAAAGAGCTGTAATTTTAGGGAAACACTACTTTCTATAGTTTTGTCGGCCATAGTCCAGGCTTTGCACCACTAAAATTATGACTCTAATATACTGACTAAAGGTTAGGGTTAGGTCGACTATGGCCACAGTGGTTCGTTTGCCCTATGGAAAATAGCCAATTTTACTGCGTATTAATATGAAATAAGGCACTGCCTCAATCTGAATCAATCCGACTTCAACTCATCCCATAACGTTTGAAAAGAACTGTTTAAATTAATGACAGCACGGAAGGACATTTTTTAATTCGATATTAAATATCTCATTCGGTATATCGCATGTTATCATAGAGGGATCGATCCGGATTTTAGTTGCTACGTGTAGGATCGATTCCCTATCAAATTAAAGGTAGATTTTGGAATAAAAACAACATTGCCCATATTGTATTGTATTCAGGTAATTTCCGCCTCTTGGATAGGCGCACCCTCCGGATATATTTATTTAGGGTGCGACACCTTATGTACCAGTCACTTTATGTACCACTCTGACACCTAATGTACCACCTATAAATTATATAGTAACTGTATCTCATAGTGTACTAGAGTACTGCAGCTCAGTGTGGAGTCCACATACACAGCTCAACATACATAAAATCGAGATGGTCCAACGCAGGGCCGCTCGATGGGTCACCAGTGACTATTCAAATTACAGCAGTGTCACACACATGTTAAAGCAATTGGGGTGGCGTTCCCTTGCAAACAGAAGAAATGATGCCAGGCTACTGATGTTTTACAAGATTGTCCATGGACTGGTTGCAGTGCCAATGCCATCTTATATTTTACCTCCTACCCGGCTCACTAGACACATGCATTCCCAATCTTTCCGGCAAATTCAAACACCCTGTAATTATTACAAGTTCTCTTTCTACCCGGCTACCATCATTCTCTGGAATTCTTTGCCGGCTGACATTGCTCAAGCACCTACCCTGGACCAGTTTAGGCAAGGGGTAACCAAACTGGGCCAGGACTTCTGAGTGACCAGGCTGTTTTTAATCCTTTTACTGTACATTTCGCCTTTTTATAAGCACTATCAGCTTTTTCTCAAATTCTCACAAATACTTTATGTATTACTTTAATTCTCCTGTACATTCCTGCTTTTAAACTCTTATGCACTGACGCGCACCTGCATAAAATACTCGCAAGGGTGTCATGCAGTATTTATAGATAGATAGTGTAGTACTATGAATAGGTAATAATTACCTGTGAAAACAACTTAATTTGATTTAATCAGCTCAATGATATTAATCTGTTGAAACAATTAACAGTTATATTTTTTTTCATTTTATAAAACATCTTGATATGAAATGACTATCAAAATAAGTAAAATATTGAATAAAATAGAATATAAGGGATATAATAATATGGATAAGATATGGTTCTTAACTTTGTCTTTGAGGTAAGAATGTGATAATCCACTAGTGTTTCCTGCAGGCCTTTTTAACATGGCGCAGCGCCATGCCCCGTTTGAAGTGCCGCCAAGGTGCCCTTCAAGTTGCCCTTCAAGCTGCCCGTTTGCGCCATGTGCCCTTTTATTTTATCAGGCTTTTGTATTTATCTTGAAAAGTGCCCTTTCAAAACCAGTCTGGATAGCCAATGTCCGCGGGGCATGTTCCGTGTATTGTACCGTCAATTAGCGGCTTTGATCAACAGGTCGACACGTGGGTGCATCAACCGTGAATGACCCTGATTAAGAACTGACAGGATTATGCAATCAATTACTGTTTTATGATTCTTTAATTGGAAACAGTAGATGAAAATTTGTTGTTTTTAGCACGTCGGCGGAGAAGCTACATTTAGCCTTTTTACGGAAGAGATGATTGAAAACGGTCAGTTAACACATGATTAAAGGATAATTATTTTAAAAGGTTGTAATCAATTAAAATGTAGATTGATTGTCGCACATTTTTGATGCGCTCATTAGGCCTTTAAAAATAAAATGTTGAATGTTTGCCCTCTGCCGATCGCCGACCAACCCATGAAAAATGACCAGACTCAAAATGTTTTACATCGATTTTATCTACAAGATATATTTTATTCCTTCATGGGTATCATTTATAAAAATAATACAAGATAAACATTTAAGCTTCAGAATGATACCAAATTCATTAAAATCGACAAATGTCTTGTTTAATAATTACGAAGTAGTACTTTCAAAAGCACATTCATGACGCGCCGACGCAGAAGTCGCCACCATCTTGAAAATTTGAAAACGTACATCGGTATGAAAATAACCGATAACCTAGCGATTAAGTTATAAAACCTGATCGAGATTTAAATGAATAAACTAAAAATGCAAGGCCCTAGTTTTGTTTCAGTAAATAATTTGTCAAAATAATTTTATAAGGTTGAAATTTAAGTTGAAAGTGCACGGCCGCATTCAAGCAAGCCGAAATTTTGAATTATTATTCGCAATGAACCATAGGTATTCACATGTATGTTTATTTTACTTAATACTGTATGATTAGATAGAAGAAAAAATACAGATTCATAGTCAATCGTTGATTCAAACTAGTGTATGAGGACACAAAATTTTAAGTAACATCCCCCAGCTACACAAAAATGAATGAAATATCGGTATCAGGCGAAACATCAAAACGTCTTAACTCGACGGATTTTAAGGGGGAGGAAGGGATGGGGGCCCCTGACCATCTCCTCAAAATACACCCATGATACTGAGCAGTGAATTTTAACATGTTAGATAACTATCAAATAGAAAATATTAAGTAATAGTACGATTCTTAGGCTCCGCTACATTATGACCACGCCCGCGACCTTGTGATTTACTTGCAAAATATCTGGTGTGTCCGCTGCCCAGAGGAGAATATTTTCGATAGTGCCAATGTAAACAGATAATATAAAACGTTTAAATTGGCGTTTAATGACTTTTGAGTGTTCCTGTTAGTTTGACTTGGATAGCTTTTCAATGTTTGAATCATATTTAGTGTTTTTAAACCTATGATAGTTTGATTGACACAATTGTTGACCTATACCGCGACATTAGTGATGTTACGTCACATGATAACAATGGCTGACTATTGTTGTTCGAAGTACACATGGATGTTCTTGAATGATATCTTATTCATTTTCACACAGTTATTGATGCATATGACATGAAATATTGTGGTAAAGACAAGAAATACACTGTTGTGTTGTTTCTTGTTTAATGTCGTTACGTCGAATGTCAAGTACCGCGACATTACAGATGAACGGTATATATATTATATATCCATATTTGTACTGATGTGCATAACGTTGAGGTTTGGACAAGTTATGTGGACGCTTATTACTATTAGGCACAAGGAAAAAGAGTAATCTTCAAAAAAATCCGAAGTCAGACGCTCTGTGCACGTGCTGGAGGTACACATTTTTTAATTCGATAGTAATATATTATGCCTCTTTCTCGTAATTCCGAGCTTTCTCATTGATCCGAGCCTTTAGAAAATTTGCACTTGTAGCTATTTCTTGTTTTTAAATTTTATGCATGTTGTGGCAAACCATATGACTGTTAAAGATAATAAAAAGAAAATAGTATTATTCACTTTAAAAGTGAGTAGGGTCATCTGACTGTGACCTTGACCTACTGACCTACTTTCTTGTTTTTTAAGATACAGCCTTGAAATTTGGATGACATGTACAGTTTTGCACACCAATCTTAAAACTGGCTTTCAGCGACCATGAATTGACCTACTGACCTACTTTCTAATATTTTAGCATCAGTTTGCCATTTTAAACATGTGACTCATATTACTCAGGTGAGCAATTCAGGGTCATGATGACCCTCTTGTTATGGATTTTTGCGAGAAATTATTTTTTGCCTAAAAAAGGTTAGTCTCTTTTATGGCCTTTAACAATATGATGATTGAATTTTTGTTGTAAAAATTTCAGATTTTTAAAAATGTTTAACAAATGCAAAACTGATTAATGGTACATAGGCATGTTTGTAATGATGATAATAGCTGTAGTAAAAATATTTGTAATAGCACATTAAAGAAAAAAGGAATATAAAAAAAAATTGTGCTTTTCTATTGTTTTTGTTTTACCATGATCGGGATATTACCCTGAACGAGGTAATTTATTATTTACTCCATTTGGGAGATATTTTCAGCCTATTTTATAACAAAGGCTGTTATTTGGCCGCTTTCTAATTCGAAAAAACAGGTGACATTTCCCAATGTGAAGCACTGAATTTCCCCCAAAAAAAGTTAAGAATTTCCCATAAATGCTGAAATGTTGAGCTCAGACAAAATAGTTTGTTAAATTGCATGAAAGATGAGTGCAAATTGTTCCCAGTCACGGCCTTAGACTAAGAATCAGTGCATATATGAACAATGGCAAGGAGAGAAAAAACATGAATTTTTATTAAAAACTGAATATTTTGAAAAGAAAACACATTTTTCTTCTGATATACAGGAAAAAAAACTACAAAATTCATTTTCTTTGAATTGAAATGCAGGAAAAGTACATTATATGTAGCAATCCTGTGTACCCTAACTTTTAGCCTGCTGGCGGCAAGTTGTTCTGCCTTTGCGACCAGTGCAGACCAAGATCACCTGCACATCCATGCAAGCTGATCTTGGTCTACACTGTTCGCTATTCAGTCAGTAAATTTAAAAAAAATCTATTTACTATATTACATGTTAAACTCCCATTTGAGGAGATGTGGTGGTCTATGAGAAAGGGTGTTCAACTGAAAGGGCATGGATTTGTGCTCAATCTGGAGTCCTAACCACACCTTGTATGACATCAGTACTGACTTTTCCAGGAAAGTGGTCACTAGAGTGATTAAAATAAGCTTTAACCTTTCATCACAATCAAGCTTAAATAAATTAGTTTAATCTAAACCTGCTGGTGGCAGATGATTCTGCCTTTGCGACCAGTGCAGACCAAGATCAGCCTGCACATCCGTGCAGTCTGATCATGGTCTGCACTGTTCGCTATTCAGTCAGTAAATTTTCAGTGAAAACCCCTTTGAATAATAAGTGGTACTGTCCAAATTGAAGGATGGACCAGTCCATTTTAGAAATTTAGCAGGGTAAGGGTTAATCTAAACCCCATGTTCATTCTCATGAAAACAGGACTGACTGTAAATTGTAAAAGTTAGTATTACCAAGAAAAACTTGCATGCTGCTTGTAAAAGGTAATAGATCATGTTGTTGACGTCCTTCAATATATTATTACAATGTAATATGAGAATAACCTCTGAAGATCAAAACTCTAAACTGTCTAGTGTGATAAACCTTTCTAGTGTGATAAACCTTTAGCCTGCTGGAGGCAACAGATTCTGCCTTTGTGACCAGTGAAGACCAAGATGAACCTGCACATCTGTGCTGTCTGATCTTGGTCTGCATTGTTCACTATTCAGTCAGTAAATTCTCAGTGAATAACCCTTCAAATAATAAGTGGTTCTGCCCAAATTGAACGATAGACCTGTCCATTTTTTAGCTCCACTATTCGGAGAATAGGGGGGCTATTCTACTCGCCCCAGCGTCGGCGTGACCTTTCTTGGTTCAAGTTGTTCAGCAACCTTTGTTTTTCTGTCATATCTTTGTTACTATTGCTTATATCTTACTGTAACTTCACATAAACATTGTCCAGCATACAAACAAAATATATGCAGGGGCTGGGCCCATTATACATTATACTTAGGTTATTTTTAAGGTTAAAGTTTTTCAGCAACCTTTGTTTTTCTGTCATATCTTTGTTGCTATTGCTTATATCTTACTGTAAGTTCACATAAACATTGTCCAGCATACAAACAAAGTATGTGCAGGGGCTGGGCCCATTATACTCAAGGTCAAGGTCACAAAGTTGTTATACTTGGAATTTTCATGTTAAATTTTTTTGAAAGCTTCGTTTATAGACATATCTTTGGTACTTTAAAAGATAATGACTTGAAATTAAAAATATTTCTTTATAATCATCATCTGCATGTGTGGTTACAACCGCATAACTCTTATTATATTTTTGACAGAATTATGCCCCTTTCATACCTAAAGTTTTTTGGCAATCTTTGCTTTCTGGATATAACTTTAGTACAATATAAGGTAAAGACTTGAAACTTAAAATATTTCTTTATCATCATTATCTGCATGTGTGGTAACAATCCCCATAACTCTGATTTGTATTTTTGACCAAATTATGCCCCTTTCATACTTAAATATTTTGACAAACTTTGTTTTCTGGACATAACTTTGGTACTATATAAGATAATGACTTGAAACTTAAAATGTATCTTTATCATCATCATCTGCTATAATAATGAATAAAATAGATAAATAAATAAAATGAAAATAAATAAATAGAAATATAATTTGAGTTTAACAAACTTTATGTGCATGTAGTTTCTTGGACTGTTTTTTCTGATATAATTTAATTCCATCAAAATTATTTTTAAAGAATGTCAGTGCCCCTTCCATACTTGACCTTTAACCCCTCTGAGAAGTAAGGTCTTTTTATATCTTGGTGTATCTTCCTTTAAAAGTAGAGGTCTCTTATTGAGACATAGATTCATTTTACTGTCAAATTGCCAAATAGTGGAGCGCGCTGTCTTACGGACAGCTCTTGTTAAATTTAGCAGGGTACAGGTTAAAAGTACAAATGTAAAAACATTGTTTATCTAACTAAATAATATTATCTCCCCTTGTTTTGACAGGACAGGAGGAAGGAGAAGTTGATTATGATGAAGGGATCAAAATTACCCCATTCAACATGAGAGAAGAATTGGAAGAAGGGCATTTTGATAAAGATGGCATGTACATCTTCAGTAAAGATAAAGTAAGCTGTTTATTCATCATACTAAGTTTCCATGTCTTGAATGAATGAATGATGCTTGTGTAAAATCTTGTTTACCATTTGTTGCAGTAAGATTTTTGACAGAAACACTCCGGGAGAACTACGTTCCAACGCAAGTCATGTCTCAACGATATCATGTGACATATCTCAACGACTTCTGGCTACGGTATCGCTCAATATGACACGGCTTATATTATTTTCATATGTATCAATTACTTTTATTATACTTACTTATGTCTTGACTTGAACATTTATTCAGATTCTAAAAGTAATCGCATAAATTTATTAAAACATTTAAATTTTAAAAGCAGTTGTCTGTTATTTAGAAAATAGAAGCATTTTACTATTTTCCAGAATAAAACAAATATACAACACTTTTTCAACAGCAATACTTACTGACAGTCAATGATCGATTAAAGGCAATGCCAGTTTTAATCTTAGAAATATATCTCTGCAACGGCTTTATCATAAACGAACAATATTTATTAAATATCATGTCCCTCACTCTAACCGATGATGTTACTAACTCTATACGCGACAAAGGCAAGCGTTACTGACACTCATCGAAGTATTGCTGCTTAACACATTACTTATATTTGAGTAAAATATACAATGTCTGTGACTGAAAATCAGATTTTGTTCAAAGTATGTACTAGTATTTTTATCCGTTTCTTTTATTATCATTTGACGGTTTCTCCAAGATATCTTACTAGCAATATATATGAGGTGGCGCGGAGTTGACTTATACTATTGCATGCGCACACCTTTATTATTATTAAGTGTGTAAAAAGATTCTTTTGAAGCACAGGGCGCAACTAAGAAACCTGTAGTAAGCATGTGATCGTAGGTTATTAGATTTGTATCTAGGTATATGCTCGCGTTCTGCAGCGGAAATATAGAAATATTGCGCGACATCAATCAAACCGAGTCTGCAATTTTCACTGTTTGCCTTGTTCTCGGTGCTTTCGAGGGATCTACTTTCCAGATTTTATTTATGAAGAATGAATGCTTATTTATCGATGCAAATCTAAAAATCTTTTTATAATTACTACATGTGTATAATTCATTATATCAATGAAAAAATTGTTCTTTAGCCCAAGTGGAACTGAAAATGTCCTAGTTAAAGAACTTAAAAACGTGACGACATCCATGAAACTGACGTCACAATTGACGACACGAACTCGAAATGAAACTGAAACGTCAATATTTATAAATTATTGACATTGTTTTTGGATATAATGCACTTGTTCTGCAGCAGTAATTTTGCGCGACTTTAGGAGCGCAATATTATCCGCGAAAGAACGAGTGCATATATCCACATACAAAGTTGATAACGTTTTTATTACATACCTACTATCAAGTAATTGCTTTATGTCTAAATTTTCTTTCTGCTACGAAAAACAGGAAAAAGTACGAGAAGAATTTCTCCGAAAATCTAATAAACAAATCAAGCTGACGCGCATTCATATTTTCCGCAAGTTGAACCGTCAAATAGATGCCGCAACGTGCGCGTGGACGTCATGGACATCACGTGATTATTTCCACTTAAACGTTTAGAAAACATTTCTCTCTGATATGAAAGCTTTTAAATTTCTGTTGTTATCTGTGAAATACGGTATGCAACAAAAATGATCTGTCAGAATGAAACGCTTATTTTTATACGATGTGCAAGAAAAAAAAATCAGTTATGTGTTAACGAACTCAACAGAAATATCCGTCCTGAGGGCACTTGCGCCTTGTGTTGTTACGAGTTATGACGTCTCAGGTTCCTAATACATTTGCACGACGTAATAATAATTATTATATGCGGACAAAATGAGCAATACGCCTGCACATGGTGCCGAAAACATTTGTTACGAAATAGCTAATTTATGTGGAAAGTTCTTGAAGTAATGCTTTACGATCCTGATTATCTATACAGAATTGATTACCGGCGTACACATGTACGTACTATCTAATAAGTGTGAATGTATAAGCTATTTGTAACATTAATGAAGCGTTCTACGTCTCTCCGAGATAATTGAGCCGTGCCATGAGAAAATCAACATAGTGGGTTTGCGACCAGCATGGATCCAGACCAGCCTGCGCATCCGCGCAGTCTGGTCAGGATCCATGCTGTTCGCTTTCAAAGCCTATTACAATTAGAGAAACCGTTAGTGAACAGCATGGATCCTGACCAGACTGCGCGGATGCGCAGGCTGGTCTGGATCTATGCTGGTCGCAATGCACTATGTTTGTTTTCTCATGGCGCGGCTCAATTAAAGATTTTAAGGTTCGTGGTGACGGAATGCGCAAGGTGCCCCTCAGAACATTATTTCATATACGGACGGGCATCTTGGTAGAGCAAACGACCTTTTGCAAGCGTACTGGATGGATTTCTTAGATGAAAATCCCACATCCAAAGCTAAAGTTCAAGCACATAGATGAAAAGGCAAAATAAAGGAAAAAGGCGTTTCAGTAAAACGACAAAGTAAAGGAGATTCGAGTCACTGCACGACTTTTATGAATTATGTTTGAAAAAGAAAAGTAAAAGAATGATGCAATATGCTGCATAAGTTTGGATTATCTTAGTAAATGCACAAGTTTCGAGAACTTAATAAGGAAATTGGGAGATGAAAACAACGCAAAATACTAGCAATGAAATTTTCAGGAAATGCGCGTGTTTAAAAAGGACGAGAAAGAAAGACATGCAGTAAAGTTTAGAATAATATAATTGTTATTTTCTTCCAATTATTAAAACCTTACAGGTTCTCTATCCGCTTTTAACGTAAAATGTAAACATTACATTGCATAACATGTATAAAACTGACTGTAAGAGTAATGGTTCAGCTGAGCACCACTTTTGTGTAGGAGCCATCAACAATGCTTACAAGATTCCATGGAATTTGATATAAATGAAAGATACTTATTTCTATTGAAGAGCATTAACCTTACATTTTAATTTTCATGCTTAAATTGTACATGATTTTATTAATCCATTTCAAAGAATTTTACTCCACCCTGCGTAATACTATAATGTGTATTATTATAACGACAAATACATTTGTCATACTGATTAAATTGTTGTATCTTGCCCAGACGTCATCCAGTCATTTATGAAAATGTCAAAGAAATGTTCTCGACGTAAAGATAAGATGTACATAAGAATTTTCTACAAGTTCAAATGGTAATTATGATACTGAGACTTTGCAACACTGTATGTGAGACGTTGTCACATAATCTCTGTTATCGTTGCGGCCTTGCAACATTTATGTAGCTTACATATGTGTATTTGTAACTAGTTCATTGTATCTTGCAAAATGCTGCAAATAGCTAATATATCTTCCACACATCAAACTCATCTTTTCAGTTATGAAACGTAGAATATATACGCTTAATTACACATAATATATGAATCAACAAGGTCATTCGAAGCGACACCGTAGCTTCATCGTTGAGGCATGTCACATGATATCGATGAGACTTGACTTACGTTGGAACGTAGTTCTCCCGGAGTGAGAAAGTCAGATAATTTTTTCATTACAAAATGAAGCATCTTAATAAAACTACTAGTAAGTAGTTGTTGTGTAAAAGCTTTGTATATAGGTTTTCTGCAAACAAAAAGTCTTATTTTTCTTACTTAAGTAGTATAACCAGTTCGTAGTTATTCAGGGTTGCCACTTACCTTGAAAAGTCAGGGGAAAATAATTTTTAGCTCGACTATTCGAAGAATAAGTAGAGCTATCCTACTCACCACGGCATCGGCGTCGGCGTCGGCGTGACACCCTGGTTAAGTTTTTCATACCAGTCTATATTTTGACAAAGTCTTTTGAGATAAAGCTTTGAAACTTTCAACACTTGTTTACCATCACCATGTCAAGTTATAGGCAAGAGTCCAGGGATCATCCTAGGTCAAAATTTTAGGGAGAAGTGACTTCTCCCTCTGCAGAATTTAAGGAGAAATCGAGGAATTTAAGGAGAAGATTCGACATAGTATTCAGTTTCCTGCCTATAATTATATATTTCCACTTTCTGTGGGTCTTGCTATAACTTATAAACAGTAATTATTTAAGGAAATTGATTATTGCATTATTATTTTCATGAATTTCTAAATAAAGTATTAACTTAGCTATGTAAAATTCGCCTTAAAATTTTTATCCGAAATTTACACGTCCGAAACTCGTACGTTTATCAGGTGCACGATCGAAACGCCATGAAAATTTTCATTAATGTTTCGATTCTCGTGCTTTAATAATGCCCGATTCTTGCATCAACTTGTTCAGATTTATACATCTAATTGATATATTTATTAATCTTTATCAAAATAATACCAAACTCGTAGATATTGGCGATCTTTTTACAATAATTTTGTACGGCAGTTGAGACGTCCGCGGAATTGTATTTTTTTTTATCAACAGCGCCCGGGCAATTCATTAACAGAAATTGGCCGTATTTGAAATATTTTTTGAAGTAAGTTTTAATAAAATCAATTAATAATATTATACAATTTGATGCATAAGTTCATGCACTCGTTAAGTTTATCGGCTTTTTACACGCCGATTGAAAATTTTCAAAATGGCGGCGGCTTACAATATTATTAACACTGTGGGATATTAACGATACGATTGGCTGAAGTTTGACAGGTGAGTAGGCGGGGTTGACTATGGATTTATCAGTAATTTAATCTAGAATATGCATCAAGTTTTACCACTTTAAATAAACAGATTACAACACTCAGAAAAACTCGGCGATTCGGATTTCGCCTGGAGGCGATAATTAGACGAGGTGGACGACTTTACAGCGACGATATCGCTCCAATCGCCTTGTAGGATGATCCCTGATCTGAGTACATAACTCTGTCAAGCATTTTGACTGAATTATGGCCCCTTTTGACTTAGAAATCTTGGTTAAGTTTTTCGTACCAGTTCATATTTTGACAAAGTCTTTTGAGATAAAGCTTTGAAACTTTCAACACTTGTTTACCATCACCATGTCCAGTTGTAGGCAAGAGTACATAACTCCATCAAGCATTTTGGTTGAATTATGGCCCCTTTTTGACTTAGAAATCTTGGTTAAGTTTTTCGTACCAGTCTACATTTTGACAAAGTCTTTTGAGATAAAGCTTTGAAACTTTCAACACTTGTTTACCATCACAATGTCCAGTTGTAGGCAAGAGTACATAACTCCATCAAGCATTTTGACTGAATTATGGCCCCTTTTGACTTAGAAATCTTGGTTAAGTTTTTCGTACTAGTTTAAATTTTGTGTAAAGTGTTTGACATATGGCTTTGAAACTTTTATAACTTGTTCAGTATAATAGTCTCTATCAATAGGCAAGAGTACATAACTCTGTCATCTTTTTTGGCTGAATTATGGCTCTTTTTGAACTTGGAAATTGGTTCTGTTTTGTATATGTCCATGTTTTGTCAAGACTATTTGACATATGGCTTTTAAACTTTAAACACTTGTTTATCATTATGATTTCCATCTGTAGGCAAGAGTACATAACTCTGACAACTATTTTGACTGAATTATGGCCCTTTTTGGACTTTGAAATTTGTTCAGTTTTTCTTACAAGTCAGCGTTTTGTCAAAACTATTCGAACTGTGGCTTTGAAACTTTTAACACTAGTTTATCAACATGATTTCCATCTGTAGTACATAACTCTGTCAACTATTTTGACTGAATTATGGCCCTTTTTGGACTTGGAAATTAGTTAAATTTTTCATATAAGTCCATGTTTTGCCTAACATATAACTAAACATATTTGCCATCATGGTCACACATTGCCATTTAGTGCAAGACTAATCGAAATCCACAAATACAGGAACATTTTTTGTTTAATCCATTTTTTTGTTTTGTCTGAAAATCTATGGAAATATAAGTATTTCCAAACACATTTTGGTGTAATTGTGTATAAACATAATTTAAATGTGTTTGAATCAATTCCGTTTTTAGCTCATCTGATTTTTTGAAAAAAAATGATGAGTTATTGTCATCACTTGAGAGGTTGTCGGCGTCGGCGTCGGCGTTGCCTGGTTAAGTTTTATGTTTAGGTCAGCTTTTCTCCTAAACTATCAAAGCTATTGCTTTGAAACTTGGAATACTTGTTTACCATCATAAGCTGACCCTGTATAGCAAGAAACATAACTCCATCTTGCTTTTTGCAAGATTTATGGCCCCTTTTGTACTTAGAAAATATCAGATTTCTTGGTTAAGTTTTATGTTTAGGTCAACTTTCCTCCTAAACTATCAAAGCTATTGCTTTGAAACTTGGAATACTTGTTCACCATCATAAGCAGACCCTGTACATCAAGAAACATAACTCCATCTTGCTTTTTGCAAGATTTATTGCCCCTTTTGGACTTAGAAAATCAGTTTTCTTGGTTAAGTTTTATGTTTAGGTCAGCTTTTATCCTAAACTATCAAAGCTATTGCTTTAAAACTTGCAACACTTGTTCACCATCATAAGTTGACCCTGTACAGCAAGAAACATAACTCCATCCTGCTTTTTGCAAGATTTATGGCCCCTTTTGGACTTAGAAAATATCAGATTTCTTGGTTAAGTTTTATGTTTAGGTCAACTTTTTCTCTTAAACTATCAAAGCTATTACTTTGAAACTTGCAACACTTGTTGACCATCATAAGCTGACCCTGTACAGCAAGCAACATAACTCCATCCTGCTTTTTGCAATAATTATTGCCCCTTTTGGACTTAGAAAATCATTTTCTTGGTTGAGTATTATGTTTAAGTCAATTTTTCTCATAAACTATCAAAGCTATTGCTTTAAAACTTGCAACAGTTTTTCACCATCATAAGTGGACACTGAACATCAAGAAACATAACTCTATCCTGCTTTTTGCAAGAATGATGGCCCTTTTTAGATTTAGAAAATCATGGGTAGGACAATATTTCTATTACACAAAAAAAATCAGATGAGCGTCAGCACCCGCAAGGTGGTGCTCTTGTTATGTTAACTTTGGAATTTTGAAGACTGAAAGGAAAATATATGGTGGTATTGGTCAGTGAAAAGTATGGTTTAGTCAGGGAATTTCATTTTCTCAACTAAGTGGCAACCCTGTTATTGTCGATACATACTGTGTAGACTGGATCCCGTCCCTTTGCTTGTTCTGGCATATTTTTCATGTTAAATTTTCTTCATTAACGGTGGAAGTAACTCCAGCAGATTGTTTCTTTATTATCCCCCGCCGATGAAATCGGGTGTGGGGTATTGAAATGGCGTCAGTCCGTCCGTGCGTCCGTCCGCAGCCATTCCTCAGTAACTAGCTGGTAGAATTTCATGAAACTTGAAATAAACATGCACCAGCATACTGCGATGATGCCCGTCAAGTTTTGTTTTTTTTTATTGGTCAATTTCCTTTAGAGTTATTGCCCTTGATTTAATAAAAATGTCCGTCCGCAGCCATTTCTCAGTAACTATCAGGTAGAATTTCATGAAACTTGAAATCAACATGCACCAACATACTGCGATGATGCCCGTCAAGTTTTTTTCTGATTGGTCAATTTCCCTTAGAGTTATTGCCCTTGATTTAATGAAAAATCCACGTCTGCTGCCATTTCTCAGTATTTCATGAAACTTAAAATAAATATGAACCAACATACTTTGATGATGCCTGTAAAAAAATTTTTCAATTGGTCAATTTTCCTTAGAGTTTTGCCCTTTAATTGTTTAAAAACCTACAGATTTGTACATAACAAACCAACCAATTGGTAGAATTTCATTAAACTTCTTTTATTCTTTTCCATGAAAATTTATTATAAACATGTGAAGTTTTGTACCCACACCTGGTCACCACCTTGCCTTGGTAACTCCAAGAGACATAATTATTCTGATTAGGTGGTGTTTTGAAAAAAATAGTCCTTGAAAATTGTTGAAAGTCCTTGAAAAGTACTTGAATTTTGTCTCAGATGTTCTGTATGAACCATGCCAACAGATAAAAATGTGCTATTTTAAAGGCTTAAAATTACTTACTAAATGTTTGCTGTATTATAACCATGCAGGCAGGGAGCCAGGATACATACTGTGTACGGTTTATGTTTTCTACAGGACAAGATAAAAGATGAGTGGATGGATAACATAGACTGGCAGACTATAAAGGAAAAAGACAAACTGGCTGAGACTAACAGAGATGACAGTGAGAGTGAGGCAGAAAAACTTGATCTTAAATCCATATACAGGTACATAAGCAGATTGGGGTCTTAAATCCATATACAGGTACATAAGCAGATTGGGATCTTAAATCCATATACAGGTACATAAGCAGATTGGGATCTTAAATCCATATACAGGTACATAAGCAGATTGGGATCTTAAATCCATATACAGGTACATAAGCAGATTGGGGTCTTAAATCCATATACTCATAAATACATTTATTACATACTCATTTATAAACTCCGTTAAGCTTCAGTGGAACCTGAAACGTCGATATTTTTCCATATTGATGTTTAAATTTCATGTCGGGTGTGTGACGTCAGTTTCGTGTATGTCGTCGCGTTTAATAGTTCTTTAACGGCGATATATTTACAATTTTACTTGGGCTTAAGAACATATTTATATCATTTATGTAATAATTATAAGTACAGATGCGTATGTAATAAAAGATTATTAGATTTGCTTCAAGAAACATACACTTGTTCGTTCGCGGAATAATAATGTCGCGCAATATTTCCGCTGCAGAACTCGTGCATATTTCTCAATACAAATCTAATAATCTATAAATATTGGGATCTTACATCCATATACAGGTACATCAACTTATTAAGATCTTACATCCATATACAGGTACATGTACATAAGAAAATTAGGATCTTTCATCCATATACAGTTACATAAGTAAATTGGGATACAGGTACATAAGTGAATTAGGATACAGGTACATAAGTGAATTAGGATCTTACAACCATATTCAGGTACATAGGTGAATTAGGATCTTACAACCATATTCAGGTACATAAGTAAATTAAGATCTTACATTCATATACATGTACATAAACAAAATATGATCTTGCATTCATATATGGGTAAAGTCAAACCTGCCTTAAATTAAAGGCAACTTGTTTAAAGCAGACACTAGCTTTAAGCAACCAGTTAGCTAACTCCAAATTTACATTTTGTTTTAATTTCTAACTGAAGTAAAAAGTCACCTGCCTTAAACAGCAACATAGCAGACCCTTCGCTTTTGTACATCGGTTCTTTTGGATCTTAAATGCACATACAAATTAATAGTTTGATTATGATTTTAAATCAATATACAGCTGTCTCCATTGATTGAGATCTTAAATCCATATACATGTACACTGGCTGACTGGGGTTTTAAATTCATATGCAGGTTCATCACAAAATGCTGTAGATAGCTTCAGATTTTATAAACTAGGCAAATGGTTTATGAATAATTACTAATTAAACTTATGAAATCATATTTTTAGCTCACCTGTCACGAAGTGACAAGGTGAGCTATTGTGACCGCTTGATGTCCGTCGTGCGTTGTCTGTCGTGCGTCAACAATTTGTAAAAAAATCTTCTTCTTGAAAACCACTGGGCAGAATTTCACCAAACTTCACAGGAATGGTCCTTGGGTGGCCCCCTTTCAAAATTTTTCAAAGAATTGAATTCCATGCAGAATTCTGGTTGCCATGGCAACCGAAAGGAAAAACTTTAAAAATCTTCTCCTCAAAAACCAGAAGCCCTAGAGCTTAGATATTTGGTGTGAAGCATTGCCTAGTGGACCTCTACCAAATTTGTTCAAATCATGACCCCGGGGTCAAAATTGACCCCACCCCAGGGGTCACTTGATTGTACTTGATTGTACATAGAAAAATCTTCAAAATTTTCTAAAAATAAACCAGAGCTTAGATATTTGACATGTAGCATTGCCTAGTGGACCTCTACAAAAAAATTTCAAATCTTGACCCCCCCAGGGTCAAATTGACCCAGCCCCAGGGGTTACTTTATTTTATGTTACTATAAATAGCTTATTTAGTAACTTCTTTATTATTGGCCATAGGGAAAAACCGAGACCACTTTTCTGTGGTACAACATGGATGGTACATGTACCTCCAATTTTTAGGTGTATTTTGACATATCTGTACCTTTAAGAAAATTTCAGCTATATTTACTCATGATTCTTTTGATTGATCTTGATTATGATTTTTTGACCTTCCTGTCCTGAAGTGCAATGATAACAGGTGAGCGATATAGGGCCATTATGGCCCTCTTGTTTGGCTTTTCATTCACATTAAAGATTACTACAGTTACTTTTTCACAATAATTAATTCCTGAAAAGGTCCTCAGATTTGAGATGTAATGATTTTTACCATAAAAACAGTGTAAAAATAAGATTGTCCAAAAACCTGACATTTTTGGGGGCAGATTTATTCAAAAGTCTAAATTTTCTTTGAAATTTTATCAGTGATCTACAGGGAAAGGATTTAGTACTGGAGGTTTTGTCTTTAATGTCACTCAGCCAGACCAGTTTTATTGCCCTTGACTTACTGAAATCAAAATTGTGCTTATGAGGTCTAAAAGTTTGTATCTGAAAAAGTAGAATCATGAAACATTTTAGGTATGTTAGTATGTAAATCAGCATGTGAAGTTGTGCTCATGAGGTTCTATTTCTTATTTACCCCTTCCCCACCACTCCCTCCCTTTTCAGTTTCTTTTACCTTGGTTTGATTTCAATGTAACTGCCTTTCTCATAAGAAATATGATATCTACTTACAGTATTGTTTATTTCAGTGAGATGTTGAAACACTTGAATCCTGGAGAGACAGTAGCTAAAGGATTAAGACGATTAGGTGGTAAGAAAGGTAAAACAATGTCATCGAGCGAGAGATGGAAAGCTAAGAAACAGAAAAAGGAGGAGACAGAGGAAGACAAACAAGCTGCAAAAAACAAAGAAGACTTTCTAGCACTAACCGGTCTTGCTGATCAAGTGTTGCAGGATGGTAACATGGAAGTTTATGAAATGACGCACGAGAAATTGACGTATGAACTTAAGAAATTTGAAAATGGCAGTGAAAGAGTGTCCATACCAGAAGGGACAAATGATGATGATGCTTTAGATATGTTTGCAGAAGACTTTGATAAAAGTGAAGCAGGAAAAATAGAAACGGATTTGAAAAATTCTGATGCAGCAAAAAATGAAACCAGTGCAGAAACTAATGATAAAGCAAAGGAGAGTAAAGGTATATACTAAAGGTTTAATTATTCTAGTAAGAAAAACAAATAAAACATTTAAGGTAGTGGACCCGAAATAACAATACTCATTTGAGCCACGCCATGAGAAAACCAACATGGATCCAGACCAGTCGCACATCCGCGCAGTCTGGTCGGGATCCATGCTGTTCACTTTCAAAGCCTATTACAATTAGAGAAACTGTTAGCGAACAGCATGGAACCTGACCAGACTGCGCGGATGCACAGGCTGGTCTGGATCATTGCTGGTCACAAACGCACTGTGTTGGTTTTCTCATGGCGAGGCTCATTTTCCATTCGTTCACATTCGTTCTCTGTATGAGATTTCGGCATTCTTTGGTTGATATGAAAAATAATCTTCTGTTAAGGCCGAAAGTTGCCTAAGTCGCATACAAAGGATAGTTACATAATCGCACAGAAACTGCCAGTTGTTATTACAGGTCCTTGACCTTAACCTGCCTTTAAGACAATTATGTTTTATTTTTGATTGACAGTTACCTCTATGGCTGTCATTTAAAGTTCAATATCCATACATGTATTTTTGACATGTAATGGTGAAGTCAGCTAAGTAGTGTTACAGAATTTTAGAATATCAGTACAATCAGAAACTATGAATTGAAGGAAAATACCACGGATAAATGAAACTGATGTGTAAGTTATAGTAAGATATGTCAATATGTGTAAAAAAATAATTTTATCACAGCCCTAATTGACATCTTAAAAGGAAAAGATTCAGTTTATTCTAAAACAACGTTATCATTGCCTGCATGGTTTAAAGTACACTCGTGTGCACTCAACAGTGCAACTTATATATGGTCTAATATAATGAGATTATGGTTAAAAAAAAATTGATTCATTTTTTCAGTGTGTTCACCATTAGCCTGCTGGCAGCAAGTAACTTTGCCTTTGCAGCCAGTGTAGACCTAGAGCTGCACTGTTTGCTTAATTCGGCCAGTAAATGTTTAGTGAACACCCCTTCGAATAATAAATGGTACTGCTCAAATTGAAAGATAGACCAGTCCATTTTAGAAATTTAGCAGGGTAAAGCTTAAAGTATCCTGAAATGTTTACTTAGAGTACAATCATCATGTTGTATTAGATTAATGTTATGTACATTGTTGTTGGTTTAGATGTTCTGGATACAGATGAAGTGATGTGGGAATACAAGTGGGAGGATAAAGATGATGCAGAAATCCACGGCCCGTACTCCAGCTCAGAGATGCTGAAATGGTCAGAGGATGGTTACTTTAAAGCTGGTGTGTATTGTCGGAAAGCGGGGACACCGAGTCAGTTTTACACATCAAGACGAATAGACTTTGACTTGTACACTTGAAGTTATTGTATAGAATTCTAGATTTATGATATTTTTTAAGAATTTGCCAAATTCCACAGGTGTGTTATATATTGTTAATGAACTGAAGTTAATTTTTCCATCACAGTTATTATAACCCCTGAAAACCAGGTCAGTCAGTCATGTTGTCATGGAGACCATTTCAAAACATTTGTGGCAAAAACTCCATTCATAGTTCTAAAGGGATTCCATTGAAACTTCATACACATAATCAACATAAAGTGTAGCTGTATGTGACATTTTTTTCTTGAATGAACAAGAGGTTCAGGGTGCACCCAGACCCCATCCTCCCTCACCTTGTGGGGCGTACGACTTCACAGTTATAAAGGGATTCCGATGAAACTTTATGCACATGATAAGCATGAAGTTTGACATTTTTTAGCTCACCTGTCACAAAGTGACAAGGTGAGCTTTTGTGATCGCGCGGTGTCCGTCGTCCGTCCGTGCGTCCGTCCGTCCGTCCGTAAACTTTTGCTTGTGACCACTCTAGAGGTCACATTTTTCATGGGATCTTTATGAAAATTGGTCAGAATGTTCATCTTGATGATATCTAGGTCAAGTTCGAAACTGGGTCACGTGCCATCAAAAACTAGGTCAGTAGGTCTAAAAATAGAAAAACCTTGTGACCTCTCTAGAGGCCATATATTTCACAAGATCTTCATGAAAATTGCTCAGAATGTTCACCTTGATGATATCTAGGTCAAGTTTGAAACTGGGTCACGTGCCGTAAAAAACTAGGTCAGTAGGTCTAAAAATAGAAAAACCTTGTGACCTCTCTAGAGGCCATATATTTCACAAGATCTTCATGAAAATTGGTCAGAACATTCACCTTGATGATATTTAGGTCAAGTTCGAAACTGGATCACGTGCCATCAAAAACTAGGTCAGTAGGTCTAAAAATAGAAAAACCTTGTGACCTCTCTAGAGGCCATTTTTTTTTCATTGGATCTTCATGAAAATTGATCAGAACATTCACCATGATGATATGTAGATCAAGTTCGAAACTGGGTCACGTGCCGTCAAAAACTAGGTCAGTAGGTCAAATAATAGAAAAACCTTGTGACCTCTCTAAAGGCCATATTTTTCATGGGATCTGTATGAAAGTTGGTCTGAATGTTCATCTTGATGATATCTAGGTCAAGTTTGAAACTGGGTCACGTCCGGTCAAAAACTAGGTCAGTAGGTCTAAAAATAGAAAAAGTTTGTGACCTGTCTAGAGGCCATATATTTCATGAGATCTTCATGAAAATTGGTCAGAATGTTCACCTTGATGATATCTAGGTCAAGTTCGAAAGTGGGTCACGTGCCTTCAAAAACTAGGTCAGTAGGTCAAATAACAGAAAAACCTTGGGACCTCTCTAGAGGCCATATTTTTCATGGGATCTGTATGAAAGTTGGTCTGAATGTTCGTCTTGATGATATCTAGGTCAAGTTCGAAGTCACGTGCCATCAAAAACTAGGTCAGTAGGTCAGATAATGGAAAAACTTTGTGACCTCTCTAAAGGCCATATTTTTCATGGGATCTGTATGAAAATTGGTCTGAATGTTCATCTTGATGATATCTAGGTCAAGTTCGAAACAGGGTCATGTGCGGTCAAAAACTAGGTCAGTAGGTCTAAAAATAGAAAAACCTTGTGACCCCTCTAGAGGCCATACTTGTGAATGGATCTGCATAAAAATTGGTCAGAATGTTCACCTTGATGATATTTAGATCAAGTTTGAAACTGGGTCACGTGCCTTAAAAAACTAGGTCAGTAGGTCAAATAATAAAAAAACCTTGTGACCTCTCTAGAAGCCATACTTTTCATGGGATCTGTATGAAAGTTGGTCTGAATGTTCATCTTGATGATATCTAGGTCAAGTTTGAAACTGGGTCAACTGCGGTCAAAAACTAGGTCAGTAGGTCTAAAATTATTAAAATCTTTTGACCTCTCTAGAGGCCATATTTTTCAATGGATCTTCATGAAAATTGATCTGAATGTTCACTTTGATGATATCTAGGTCAGTTTCGAAACTGGGTCATGTGCGGTCAAAAACTAGGCCAGTAGGTATAAAGATAGAAAAACATTGTGACCTCTCTAGAGGCCATGTTTTTCATGAGATCTTCATGAAAATAGTGAGAATGTTCACCTTGATGATATCTAGATAAAGGTCAAAACAGGGTCACGTGCCTTCGAAAACTAGGTCAATAGGTCAAATAATAGAAAAACCTTGTGACCTCTCTAGAGACCATATTTTTCAATGGATCTTCATGAAAATTGGTCAGAATTTTTATCTTGATAATATCTAGGTCAAGTTCAAAACTGGGTCACATGAGCTGAAAAACTAGGTCACTATGTCAAATAATAGAAAAAACGACGTCATACTCAAAACTGGGTCATGTGGGAAGAGGTGAGCGATTCAGGACCATCATGGTCCTCTTGTTTATTGAATGAACAAAGGTGGGGATACACAGCCCCCCCCCCCCCCCCCCCCCCCCCCCAAAAAAAAAAAAATACACACACACACACTCCATCCTTTGAGTGGGAACAACAACGATTTCAAAGGGATTCTGATGAAACTTCAAGTATGGACAAAGGTCTTACCCCTGTGTACATTGAACTTGAACAGTTCGATTCAGTGTAAACTTAAGCAGTTTTGATTCAGTATAGATAATTGTTTAAAATTTAGCTATAAATGGTCATGATTCATTCATTGTGCATCTTCTTAGATACTGGTAAATCAAAGGTTCTATTCAAGTTCTTTACTGTGTATAGAAATTAGATTTCATTTCTTGTTATGAAACTGCAAATATCTTAGTGTTGCATGAAACCTCAAAATCAGTCAATTGTAAATGGAATACATGCTGAAGTTAATGTAAAGGAATGATTATGTTTGAAAACAGAAGTGATTGCACTGTTATGCTTACATGTTTAGCAAAGTAATTGTTATATTTTTACAAGTAATTGCCCCAGGTGTGATGGTGTATTTTGAAAGAAGTTTTATTGGATAAAAATGTGGGAGTAGTTTGCTCCAGTTGGAATTGTGTTCAAAATCACTGGAGTTATGTTTTGCCTAAAATTAAAACATACAGATTCTTCATCTTATTTTTGCCAGAATTGATTCACCATTTTCATTTTGATTACTCAGTGATCAGACATTTTTTAGCTCGACTTTTCAAAGGTAAAGTAGAGCTATTGCACTCGCCCCGGCGTCGGTGTCACCGTTGGTTAAAGTTTTTGATAAAGTCAAATATCTCTGTTACTATCAAAGCTATTGACTTGAAACTTAAAATGGTTATTTACTATCAAAGACTACACCAGGAGAAACAATCCCCATAACTCTGATTTGAATTTTGACAGAGTTATGCCCCATTTTAACATAGAATTTTTTGGTTAAAGTTTTTGATAAAGTCAAATATCTCTGTTACTGTCAAAGCTTTTGACTTGAAACTTAAAATAGTTATTTACTATCAAAGACTACACCAGGAGAAACAATCCCCATAATTCTGATTGAATTTTGACAGTTATGCCCCTTTTTAACTTAGAATTTTTTGGTTAAAGTTTTATTTAACGTTCAATATCTCTGTTACTTTCAAAGCTATTGACTTGAAACTTATAATAGTTATTTACTATCAAAGGCTACACCAGAAGAAATTGAATTTTGACAGAGTTATGCCCCTTTTACTGGCAAAGCTCTAATTCAGAGTCAAGCACTGAGAAAAGTTGAGCGTGCTGTCTTACGGACAGCTCTTGTTATACCAATTAATCAGTGTTGAAAGTTTGACTGCTTCCCACCATTAGATGTCACTCATTCCCTTCTAGTGTATGACACAAAACTACTTCCTCCATTCATTTTTTGCTGAAGTGGATGAATGTTGGGAGGGCAACCATACCACAAGGAAATGTCTTCTTTTCTTTTGTTGTTTGAAGGTATTAATCACATTTATTGATAGCTCTAGTTAGAAGTGGTACATTATATTCTATTCATAATCATATGGCAGCTATTGATCCCAAATAAAGAAAAGGAGTAAAGCGTGTATCTTCCATTTTATTTATCATCTATAACCAAATATGAATATCAATTATAATGCCCTAAATCCTGATTTATCGAAATGTTGCGTTCATGTTGAATTACGTCTTTGATCTAATTTGATGTCAACTTATCAATTGGTTGTGCTGTTTAGTTTAGTAATTCCTCAGCAATGTTTTGCGAGTTTCTTCCAAAATTTGTGGTACACCTAGGCTCTAGAATTTTTAAAAAGGTGTCTTAGTGTTTTAGTAAGAATTATTGAATTAAGAAGATAACTTGATGCATAGTTAAGAATGTCTTTTTTAAGGGTTACCATAGGTGTAGCACAGTAAGGTGCTCTGAAACTTGATAAAAGATACAACAACAAAGTTAAATAAGCAATGCTTAAAAAATTTGGGGATCCGAGTGGCAGAAATAATGGTTTATTAAGTGACAGTACAAATGTACTAGATGGCAACATATTTTGAAAAAAATAACTGAAGTTCCTATTACCATTCTTTTGGATGATTTGAGTGTCATGTGTTATGAAAAAATATTTAAAAATTATATAATTTTATGAAAAATGTTTGTTTTGAAAATTGTGGATTAAGCCAAAGTAGTGATAAATTCTGAAACTTATTATTTGTGTTGCCTATCCCTTGTACTTGTTGTAAACTGTTGACCAACTTGGAAAGGATTAATTTTTCTTTTAGTTTAAACATATTTTATTGCTTATAATACATGTATATATATAATTACACCAACATATAGATATTAACAATCAATTGAATTATAGCAATAGGATCAGAAAGGATTAATGTAATATTGATGTTAGTGGTGGATGAAATTTTTTGGATTGAAGGGTTGTGTCTAGTCCAGACATTAAATCCCATTGAACATTAAAATTCCCATTCATTTAATCTTAAAAAGTGGAAATCAACAACTTGAACTCCACGAAGCAGGCGTTCCATTTAAAATTCTTAAAATTTCATCCCCCCCCCCCCCCCCCACCCCCCCCCTCCAAAAAAAAAATATTTCACAGTATTTGTGACTGGTTGAAATTGACCATCAGTAACTGCTAAAAAATTGAGAAATGAATTTGTTTTTTAACTAGATGTGTGTCCTTAGGACACAGGTGCCCCCCTCCTGCCACTGTAACATAGTTTTATGACTCAGGTTAAATAATTTTTAAGATGTTTGCAACACAAACTTAAGAGTCTTATGTGTATTTTTTACTTGAATAGCCCTAATTCTGGCCTAGCTGAGTAAAATCCTAAAGAGAACACTTCACAGGCTATAAAACAATCCTATAATGTTTTATGATTCTAGATCAAGTACATTTTAACATAATGTTTCACAAACTTTTTTTTAGCTCACCTGTCACAAAGTGACAAGGTGAGCTTTTGTGATCGTGCGGTGTCCGTCGTCCGTCCGTGCGTACGTGCGTCTGTAAACTTTTGCTTGTGACCACTCTAGAGGTCACATTTTTTGTGGGATCTTTATGAAAGTTGGTCAGAATGTTCATCTTGATGATATCTAGGTCAAGTTTGAAACTGGGTCACGTCCCTTCAAAAACTAGGTCAGTAGGTCTAAAAATAGAAAAACCTTGTGACCTCTCTAGAGGCCATATATTTCACAAGATCTTCATGAAAATTGGTCAGAATGTTCACCTTGATGATATCTAGGTCAAGTTCGAAACTGGGTCACGTGCCGTCAAAAACTAGGTCAGTAGGTCTAAAAATAGAAAAACCTTGTGACCTCTCTAGAGGCCATATATTTCACAAGATCTTCATGAAAATTGGTCAGAACGTTCACCTTGATGATATCTAGGTCAAGTTCGAAACTGGGTAACGTGCCTTCAAAAACTAGGTCAGTAGGTCAAATAATAGAAAAACCTTGTGACCTCTCTAAAGGCCATATTTTTCATGGGATCTGTATGAAAGTTGGTCTGAATGTTCATCTTGATGATATCTAGATCAGGTTCGAAACTGGGTCACGTGCGTTCTAAAACTAGGTCAGTAGGTCTAAAAATAGAAAAACCTTGTGACCTCTCTAGAGGCCATATATTTCATGAGATCTTCATGAAAATTGGTCAGAATGTTCACCTTGATGATATCTAGTTCAAATTCGAAAGTGGGTCACGTGCCTTCAAAAACTAGGTCAGTAGGACAAATAATAGAAAAACCTTATGACCTCTCTAAAGGCCATATTTTTCATGGGATCTGTATGAAAGTTGGTCTGAATGTTCATCTTGATGATATCTAGGTCAAGTTCGAAACAGGGTCATGTGCGGTCAAAAACTAGGTCAGTAGGTCTAAAAATAGAAAAACCTTTGACCTCTCTAGAGGTCATACTTGTGAATGGATCTCCATAAAAATTGGTCAGAATGTTCATCTTGATGATATCTAGGTCAAGTTAGAAAGTGGGTTACGTGCCCTCAAAAAGTAGGTCAGTAGGTCAAATAATGAAAAAACGTTGTGACCTCTCTAGAGGCCATATTTTTCATGGGATCTGTATGAAAGTCGGTCTGAATGTTGATCTTGATGATATATAGGTCAGGTTTGAAACTGGGTCAACTGCGATCAAAAACTAGGTCAGTAGGTCTTGAAATAGAAAAACCTTGTGACCTCTCTAGAGGCCATACCCTTGAATGGACCTTCATGAAAATTGGTCAGAATGTTCACCTTGATGATATCTAGGTCAAGTTTGAAATGGGTCACATGCCTTAAAAAACTAGGTCAGTAGGTCAGATAATAAAAAAACCTTGTGACCTCTCTAGAGGCCATACTTTTCATGGGATCTGTATGAAAGTTGGTCTGAATGTTCATCTTGATGATATCTAGGTCAAGTTTGAAATTGGGTCAACTGCGGTCAAAAACTAGGTCAGTAGGTCTAAAATTAGAAAAATCTTTTGACCTCTATAGAGGCCATATTTTTCAATGGATGTTTATAAAAATTGATCTGAATGTTCACCTTGATGATATCTAGGTCAGTTTAGAAACTGGGTCACGTGCAGTCAAAAACTAAGCCAGTAGGTATAAAAATAGAAAAACCTTGTGACCTCTCTATAGGCCATATTTTTCATGAGATCTTCATGAAAATTAGTGAGAATGTTCACCTTGATGATATCTAGGTAATGTTCAAAACAGGGTCATGTACCTTCGAAAACTAGGTCAATAGGTCAAATAATAGAAAAACCTTGTGACCTCTCTAGAGACCATATTTTTCAATGGATCTTCATGAAAATTGGTCAGCATTTTTATCTTGATAATATCTAGGTCAAGTTCAAAACTGGGTCACATGAGCTAAAAAAACTAGGTCACTATGTCAAATAATAGAAAAAACGACGTCATACTCAAAACTGGGTCATGTGGGAAGAGGTGAGCGATTCAGGACCATCATGGTCCTCTTGTTTGAGTAAGTGGACAAGAAGTCTGGTCTTGTGTAATGAAAAAACTTAAAAAACAAAATAAGTCAGGGGTCATAACTCCTACAATACTGAATGAACCCGGACGCGAAACCCCAGGTGCACATCTGCACATGCTGACCAACATTCCTGTAAACTTTGGTGACTAGGTCGAATACTTTCGGAGCTACGCACGACACAACATTAAAATGACCAATTTTTACTAAGTCAGAGGCCATAACTCCTACACAACTGAATAAATCCAGACGCGAAACCCCAGGTGCACAACTACACATGCTGACCAACATTCCTGTAAAGTTTTGTGACTCTATGTCAAATACTTTCGGAGATAGGCGCGACACAACACTAAAATGACCAATTTTTACAAAGTCAGGGGCCATAACTCCTACATGACTGAATGAATCCGGACGCGAAACCCCAGGTGCACAACTACACATGCTGACCAACATTCCTGTAAAGTTTTGTGACTGTGTCAAATATATTTGGAGATAGGCGCGACACAACACTAAAATGACCAATTTTTACAAGGTCAGAGGCCATAACTCCTACATGACTGAATGAATCCGGACGCGAAACCCCAGGTGCACAACTACACATGCTGACCAACATTCCTGTAAAGTTTTGTGACTAGGTCAAATACTTTTGGAGCTAGACGCGACACAACATTTTCGGAAGGACGGACAAGAGCAAATCTATATGCCCCCACCACTCATGGGCGGGGGGCACAAAAATGCCCAAACCTGTATAAAGGATATTACATTGCATTCTAAACTCTCCATTATTCTTTAATTACAAAATTTAGCAATGCAGACGTTCTTATGTCCTTGAAACATATTTCTGAATTACCCAAAGTATGGCTGTTTTGGCCAAATTCAGCAGACTAAACAGTCAATTTAATGTTTAAAAACAAGGATTTCAGAGCACTTAACTTTCATTGTTTTCCTATAACTAAAATGAAAAATATTTCAATGTTTTTTACCTGGGCAGATGGGGGTTCAAACATTTTTTGTTTTTTTTAACTTTTTCAGGTAATACTCTCTGCTATTGAATTCGTCAAAATAGCCATACTGGTGGTAATTTGGAGAATTTTGAAAGGCTGTACATGACTGTATTTCGTCATCAAAAGACAGTTACGAAAGCTTTTTATTATCCTGTAAACTTGTTTGGTATTTTGTTGTAATTTTTAGCTCGACTACACCAACTATTGGAGAGCTGTTCTGATCGACCCGGCATCGGCGTCCTACCGCATCCACACCTGGGATAAAGTTTCGATACACTTTTTCTTTATCTCTGTAATTACTCGATGGATTTGTTTCAAACTTAAAATAGTTATTCCTCATCATCATCTGCATCATATTGCACATGGCCATTATTATCACACCAATATTTCATGAATTATCCCGCCTTTTTACTTAGAATTTCAAGTTAGTTTTGATGCACTTCACTCTATCTCAGTTATTACTGTATTGATTTGATTCAAACTGAACGTAGTTGTTCTGCATCGTCTCCCACAGCATATGACACCAGGTCCATAACTCTGGTACCAATATTTAATGAATTATCCCCCCTCTTTTACTTAGAATTTCAGTTAAAGTTTTGCTGCAATTTCACTCTATCTCAGTTATTACTAAACGAATTTGATCTAAACTTAAAAAAGTTGTTCAACATCATCACTCACATCATATGACACAAGGGCCATAACTCTTGCACAAATATTTCATTAATTATGCCCCCTTTTTACTTAGAATTTCAGGTTAGTTTTGATGCACTTTCACTATATCTCAGTTATTGCTAAATGGATTTGATTCAAACTTAAAATAGTTGTTCCCCATTATCACCCACATCATATGACACAAGGTGCATAATTCCTGCACTAATTTATCATGAATTATGCCCCCTTTTACTTAGAATTCAAGGTTACTTTTGATGCATTTTCACTTTATCTGAGTTATTACGAATGAATTTGATTCAAACTTGAAGTAGTTGTTCCACATCATCATCCACATCATATGACACAAGGTGCATAACTCTTGCTCCAATATTTTATGAATTATGCCCCCTTTTTGCTTAGAGTTATACTTATTTAGTGTTTTGATACACTTTATCTTTATCTCTCTTATTACTTAATATTTTTGACACAGACTCAAGCTATTGTCCAGTATATTCTGCACCATTGGAGTCATTAAATACTCCAGTGACAGCTCCAGCTTCCTCAGATGTGCCCAGTTTCACCATCCAGCATCGAAATAGTCAAGCGCAGCTGTCTCCTGTGACAGCTCTTGTATTATTTACATTAAATGGGTCTCAGTTTCAACCATGATCACACGTAGTCCAGTATTAAGGAATTTTTTATGGAAAATTCAAGACTTTTCCCAAATAAATTTTGGCACACAGAACAGCCAATTTTAGGTTATGCCAAAATCATTATTTAGTTTTACAGAATTTCCATGCCAACAAAAATTGATTTCACAGAATACAAAAAGATATGTCAGAATTGTTCTGTTGGCTTTCGAGCTATATGAAATGTTTTGTCCTTGGATCTTGCATCAAAAGAATAATGTAAAACAAAGCAAACAAAAAAGCTCCAAATATATCCCATGAACTTGATCTGATAACATGACTTTTAAAGAAATTTTGAAAGTCCAAACAAACATAATAATGAGCTGTGCCATGAGAAAACCAACATAGTGGGTTTGCGACCAGCATGGATCCAGACCAGCCTGCGCATCCGCGCAGTCTGGTCAGGATCCATGCTGTTCGCTAACAGTTTCTCTAATTACTATAGGCTTTGAAAGTGAACAGCATGGATCCTGACCAGACTGCGCGGATGTGCAGGCTGGTCTGGATCCATGCTGGTCACAAACCCACTATGCTGGTTTTCTCATGGCGTGGCTCAATTATTAAATACCTTTATCAACTTGGGGGATGTTCGAAAAGAGTTCAAGATGCAAGTCCGACCTCTTCTAAATCAACTTAGTTCAAAACTCTGTACTCTAAAGAACTAGTCTGGCCCATGTCCAGGCTCCTATTCACTTCAAAGATCTAGATGAAGCAAGGACTGTTGGAGGAGATGACACAATCAATTACTAGTATTGTGAAATCATTAATATTCGTGGGGGACTAATTTTCGTGGTCGAGTCAATCGACGAAATTTAATCCCAACGAACAAGTAAAATTCACATTCATTTTTATGTTCTAAACTTGAAATCCACGAATTTATATGCCCACGAAAATGCTGTTTTGACCAAAACCACGAAATTTCATGTCCACGAAATTAAATGATTTTACAGTATTTGATGCTGGATAGTGAAAAAGGGAATATTTGAGGAAACTGGAGCTATTACTGGAGTGATTAATATCCAACATAATACTGTGTTGTCAAACGAAACGAAATGTTTCATGTGTGACTTATTGAAGTTCAAGGTAAGTTCAAATAAGAGAGGTAGGGTATGTATGCTTTCCACCTTCCATTCATCCCAGTAAAATAAATGTCACACATATTTACAATTCATAGACCTTGCCATATATGATGTGGGTGATTATATGCATGTTATGAATGATTCCAATCCATTCAGTAGAAACATGGAGCGAATGTACTACAAAACATTATTGGGATGCTTCTATAGAAAAGGAGCATAATTCACAAATATTTTATCCAGAGTTCTGGGGCCGTATTCATAAAGCATCTTAAGTATAAGTTTTGACTTAAGTTGAAGATTTTACTTAAGTTTGTGGTGATTTCAGCTTAAATCTAAGTAAAAACTTAAGTCCTATTCATAAAACAGCTTAAACTTAAGATACGTAAGAAATGACTTAAGTCAGAAAACAAAATGGCGTCGTGAGTACGATTAAAGTGTTGTTTTTCAGATAAAAGCACTTTAAACATAATTGTGCATGTTGTATCTGTCTGAAATTAATGGGGGTTTTTTTAAATGTTTTCGTCCACAATAAAAGCCTAGAATTACTTATTAAGTTGTTTTATGAATAACAAGTAAACTTAAGTAAAATAAATTTCTAACTTAAGTAAATAATCAATTTCTTATACTTATACTTAAGATGCTTTATGAATACGGCCCCTGGACATTAAGTCAAGATATGGATGACTTGTGGAACAACTATTATGTTTGAATTAAATCCACTTTAGTAGTTAAAGAGATAAATGGAAGTGCATCAAAACATAAACCCGAAATTCCAAGTAAAGGGGGAGCATAATACATGAAAATATTGGTGTGGGAGTTATGGCCCTTGACACAATGTGTCACATGATGTGGGTGAAGCGAATTCATTAAGTAATAATAAAGCAAAAGCCAAAACTTGAACCAATTCTGGACCCTGTGCTTACAAAATGGATAGCTCTCGATATACTTTGTATAGTCAAACTAAAAAGCCCGAATGGAGGACGGCAGTCTGCATACAGAAAGTAACTGAACTGAGTTGGCTCTGATGAAACTCAAACCCCCCACCTCCACCCCTGTCTCTACAGTCCCTATGCTACTCCTACCATCTGCAGCTTTTGACACCATTGATCACCATTTTACATCACCTTCAACACTCAAAGATAAAGCACAAGGACATCAAAGGCCACTGCACCATTTATACACTGAAGACTTAAGTAACTGTCCTTCACACCAGTCGAAGATGTATCTAGGAGTAACATGTATTGCGGGTTTTCTTGCAGCATGTATCTTCTCCAAGATAAACTGCAACATGCTGAAGCTGATGATTACTGATGAAAGGGAAGCACCTGGCATTGTTGTCGCATAAAATCTGGATTAATTGCAGATGTATTTGTATGTTAGTCAACAAAACCATATCGGGAATTTTGGGGGGCAATGTTAGACTATACAGGTATGCAGAAATAGGTAAACACTTGCAAGTATGGCTAAGCCCAACTCGGCAGAGGAAGTTAAATAAGACACTAGACATTTGATGCTGCCAAATCTCTTGTGAACTGCCTGGTTATCTTTCGTCTATTGCAATGTGTTGTGAAGTGGTAAAATGTACAACTTTTCCAAAACACAGCTGCTGCAGCATTTTAAAAGCATATAGAATAACCAAATATACGTTCATCAACGATACAGTGCTCTTTCGGGTAACAACCAAATATACGTTCATCAACGATACAGAGCTCTTTCGGGTAACAACCAAATATACGTTCTTCAACGATACAGTGCTCTTTAGGGTATTACAAAACGAGTCCTAACTTTTCCAACATGCCCACAACGTTCAAATACGTATTTTATAAATAATCAATAATGATCGATATTACCAATAAGATCGATTTTATTGATCACTTTTATAATTTTATCGAGATAACCCATATATTGTCTTCAAATCTACATAAGTCTTATGTTTGTCTTATAAGGTCTTATTATGCGTGATTTGAATTTAAATAGGTCAGGGTTTTCTCAAGAATGCTTAAATTATGCAAATTTGACAGTTTATTGATTTATATCGATAAAAATAGGTATTACATTATATAATAGGTATTTTAAATAAAGACATTCCTAGCAAAATTTATTGTACCCCCGACAACAAAGTTGTAAGGGGGGGTATACTGGTTTCAGGTTGTCTGTCTGTCTGTCTGTCCGTCTGTCCGTAGACGCAATCTTGTGCGCACCATCTCTCCTTATCCCCTTGACAGAATTTAATGAAACTTCACACAAGTGATCAGTACCAACAGTAGTTGTACATGGGGCATGTTAGGTTCTTTTAGAGAAAAAAATTTGCAGAGTTATGGGACTTTGTTTTTTTAGCTCACCTGTCACAAAGTGACAAGGTGAGCTTTTGTGATCGCGCGGTGTCCGTCGTCCGTCCGTGCGTCCGTAAACTTTTGCTTGTGACCACTCTAGAGGTCACATTTTTCATGGGATCTTTATGAAAGTTGGTCAGAATGTTCATCTTGATGATATCTAGGTCAAGTTCGAAACTGGGTCACGTGCAGTCAAAAACTAGGTCAGTAGGTCTAAAAATAGAAAAACCTTGTGACCTCTCTAGAGGCCATATATTTCATAAGAGCTTCATGAAAATTGGTCAGAATGTTCACCTTGATGATATCTAGGTAATGTTCGAAACTGGGTCACGTGGGTTCAAAAACTAGGTCAGTAGGTCTAAAAATAGAAAAACCTTGTGACCTCTCTAGAGGCCATATTTTTCATGAGATCTTCATGAATATTGGTCAGAATGTTTATCTTGATGATATCTAGGTCAAGTTCGAAACTGGGTCACGTAGGGTCAAAAACTAGGTCATTAGGTCTAAAAATAGAAAAACCTTATGACCTCTCTAGAGGCCATATTTCTCAATGTAGGCATAGGAAATAGAGATCAATATAATTGCACCTTTACTAATCCTACCAGGTGTTCTGTACTACAAAAGTGGATCTATTGTGACATTTTGATACAAGCAAAACTGTATTATCTGCACTATTATTTACCTACTGGTACTTCGTTTTATTATTGGCTTGTTAAAAGTTAATTTTTTACCATATGTAAGTTGACAGAATCATAGGAACCATGTCTTGAGGGGTAAATCAAACACAAATGAATAAATCCTTAATGATTTTGTTGTGCAAAAAAGTATGATACTGTGTCTTAAACAGTTTTCATTTTCCACTCAATTGTGTAATTGCAAGGGAAGTAAACTAATAGATCTCTACTTATAAGTACTAGCCCAAGGCAAGAGTTGTCATTCTTTGTGGATCACAACTTTAAATTAAAAAATAAAACTTCTGTTATTGATATTAACAAAACTATCATAAACTTCACATTTGTGAAATCATTTTTGGTTATTTCAAGGACTTGGAAATTAATTTCTAGACTTTATTTAATGTAATTCTATCACTGAAAATTTTAAGGCCTATCTCTACTCAATGGATCTTCATGAAAATTGGTCAGAATGTTCATCTTGATGATATCTAGGTCAAGTTCGAAACTGGGTCACGTGGGGTTAAAAACTAGGTCAGTAGATCTAAAAATAGAAAAACCTTATGACCTCTCTAGAGGCCATATTTTTCACGAGATCTTCATGAATATTGGTCAGAATGTTCACCTTGATGATATCTAGGTCAAGTTCGAAACTGGGTCATGTGGGGTCAAAAACTAGGTCAGTAGATCTAAAAATAGAAAAACCTTGTGACCTCTCTAGAGGCCATATTTCTCAATGGATCTTCATGAAAATTGGTCAGAATGTTCACCTTGATGATATCTAGGTCAAGTTCGAAACTGGGTCACGTGCGGTCAAAAACTAGGTCAGTAGGTCTAAAAATAGGAAAACCTTGTGACCTCTCTAGAGGCGATATTTTTCAATGGATCTTCATGAAAATTGGTCAGAGTGTTTACCTTGAAGATATCTAGGTCAAGTTCGAAACTGGGTCACGTGGGGTTAAAAACTAGGTCAGTAGATCTAAAAATAGAAAAACCTTGTGACCTCTCTAGAGGCCATATTTTTCATGAGATCTTCATGATTATTGGTCAGAATGTTCACCTTGATGATATCTAAGTCAAGTTCGAAACTGGGTCACGTGGGGTTAAAAACTAGGTCAGTAGGTCTAAAAATAGAAAAAACCTTGTGACCTCTCTAGAGGCCATATTTCTCACCGGATCTTCATGAAAATTGGTGAGAATGTTCAGCTTGATGATATCTAGGTCAGGTTTGTAACTGGGTCATGTGCGGTCAAAAACTAGGTCAGTAGGTCGAAAAATAGAAAAACCTTGTGACCTCTCTAGAGGCCATATTTTTCACGAGATCTTCATGAAAATTGGTGAGAATGTTCACCTTGATGATATCTAGGTCAAGTTTAAAAGTGGGTCACGTGCCTTCAAAAACTAGGCCATTAGGTCAAATAATAGAAAAACCTTGTGACCTCTCTAGAGGCCATATTTTTCAATGGATCTTCATGAAAATTGGTCAGAATTTTTTATCTTGATGATATCTAGGTCACATGTGCTCAAAAACTAGGTCACTATGTCAAATAATAGAAATAATGACGTCATACTCAGTTCAACACTGGGTCATGTGGGGATAGGTGAGCGATTCAGGACCATCATGGTCCTCTTGTTTTACTATACTATATACATAGACACAATCTTGTGCGCACCATCTCTCCTCATCCCCTTGACACAGTTTAATGAAACTTCACACAAGTGATCAGTACCAACAGTAGTAGTGCATGGGGCATGTTAGGTTCTTTTAGAAAAAAAATTTGCACAGTTATGGGACTTTGTTTTTTTTTGTTACTATACTATATACATAGACACAATCCTGTGCGCACCATCTCTCCTCATCCCCTTGACACAATTTAATGAAACTTCACACAAGTGATCAGTAACAACAGTAGTTGTGCATGGGGCATGTTAGGTTCTTTCAGAAAAAAAATTTGCAGAGTTATGGGACTTTATTTTTTTGTTACTATACTATATACATAGACACAATCTTGTGCGCACCATCTCTCCTCATCCCCTTGACACAATTTTATGAAACTTCACACAAGTGATCAGTAACAACAGTAGTTGTGCATGGGGCATGTTAGGTTCTTTCGGCGACAAAATTTGCAGAGGTATGGGACTTTGTTTCTTGTTAACATACTATGTACATACAGTCTGCATATGCAATCTTGTGCGTGCCTAATCTACCAAACCCTTGCACACAATTTAATGAAACGTCACACAAGTGATCAGTACCAATCCTAGTTGTGCATGGTGCATGTTACATTCTTTTAGATAAATATTCTGCATAGTTATGGGACTTTGTTTTTTGTTACTATACTGTATATATACAGTCTATATACATACAGTCCACATAATTATGCAATCTTGTGTGCGTCAAATTGCAATGTACTGTGTCAGTGCATGCGGGGGGTACATTCATCACCTTTAGTGATAGCTCTAGTTTATCATGAAATTTACATGTGAAATATTAAAATAGTGAAAACAATTTTAAGTCCGCTTTTCAGAACCATAAGTAATAAACGTTTCAATTTCAGGAATTAAAAGTGAAAAAATAAAAGTTTCAGGGTTCCTATGCTAAAATGGGGTCAGGTTTTGAGGATAGAAAATTTTACCCTGTTTAAAAGGGTTATAGGCATTCACTGTAAAGATTGGCCCGTTTTTGAGGACTCAAAAAATTTACACGTTTCACTACGTTACTGGTGCGCAAAGGATATACAGTCAATGGATACATACTAAATGAACAAATCTGCTTTTTCTACTATTAATTTATTTCACAAAAATATACATTTAAATAAATAAATGGACGGAATGAATATAATATATACATAATTTAGTTTTTAGCCCAGCAAACCTGTTTTGAAAACAGACCATCAAGAGCGCTAACTATAGATCGGCAATTCATAAAAGGTTTAATGAATGGACTTCATCAACAAGTTTGCTAAATACAAGTCCAACTATAGATGTATGTACATAATGTTTGAAGACTGGTATCAGGACAGTACTGGAGTGGATAGTCTTAATAGGGTAGACTGTATAAACATCATATCTATTTAAGGTCAGATCCTTGGGGTTTTTTTTAAATGAAAAAGAAACTTTTATCAGTGCTAAAATCATCAAAAAAAGTCTAACAAATCCAACTTTTAATGTAAACAATAGCTCTAAATCTGTAAATAAGTGGTAACCACTGAATATAAAAAACTGAATTCTCCCAACAGTTATGAACAATTTGAAAACATCGTTTTAAAATACAGACGAATCATGTTTAGCTTCATTTAAATGTTTCAAAAAGAATTATTTCCCTGTTATCATTTAAAGGATAAAGGAAATAATTTGCATTTAACCTTTGTCAATATCATGCTGGACAAGACTGATTCTGCCCTTGCGACCAGTATAGATCATGATCAGCCTGCACATTCGAGCAGTCTGATCAAGATCTGCACTGTTTGCCATTCAGTCAGTATCTTTTTGGAAAGCACCCCTTTTAACAGTTAATGGTAATTTCCAAACTGAGAAATGGACAAGTTCATTATAGAAATTTAGCAGGTAAAGGGTTAACATTTGGTCCTTTGGCAAGCTGTTATTCTTATATTATATGGCCTACAAACACAATACAATATACTGTTCGCAGCACTCTCTTACTAATCCTAAATAAATCTCATGTAACAATAACTGTATACACAAAAAACTACTTAAAAACACTTCCTGCCAAGATCTCAAACTAAGCACAGGCGTATCCCAAAATATATTTGTTCACATATTTAAACCTTTGACCTATGAATAGTGCTCATGCGCCTCTTCTCCTTGATCCAACCAATAGTCATCATCTGGCATTTGTTCAAGGTCTGTGAACTGTCTTAAATGGAACTTGGTCACTTGATAATTCACCATAATTCTTATAGCTATGTATCCACATATGATTTCAAATAGTACAAAAAGGGCTTCGATAATATTCACAGCTCTTTCGAACGGTAAAATTTTGGCGTCCTCGTTGAAGAGAACCAGCAGAATGAGAGGGAACTGTATCAACAATGTCAAAAGCCAGAAACCAGCTAACTCTGGTACCTGAAATAAAAGAACAAAAAAGTAGCTGTCATCAAATGCTGATTACATTTGCTACTTATGGAACAGATTCTTCCATGTGATAAAATAATTTAATACAATAATGTACTAAAATAATAGGGATGGGAACGAATACTGAAATCAATATTCGAATATTCGGTTTGCCATATTCGAATATTCGGTTAGTTTTAATGGAAGCTTTAAATTCTTATTAAGTGATTGGCATATACACAACGTATTCATTTGTTTAAAGCGTGGATCATCGTAAATAAGGCCAAAAAAATGTTTGTTTCGGGTAACCCGATCCTACATAGGGAAACCCGCCGATCTTAGCGTTTTACTTCACGATTCTGTCAGTATAATCATGAACATATTTAACTAATTCAGTGTTTTAGCTTCAAAATGATACAAAAAATCAAAACGATTATAATTTAGACCGTCGCAATTTTATCTAAAAATAGCAGGTCGTCCCATTTAAACACGTGACGCGCTGTTGTATTACCGCCGCCATTTTGAAAAATTTCAATCGGCGTGTAAAAATCGTCGTGTAAAATGCAAGTAAGGCAGACTTAAAAGCTCCTTCAACATGAACTTGTGCATCAATTATACGTTTTTCTTGATTTTATTATTAACTACTTCAAAATTTAATTCGAATACGGCCGATTGCGGGTGAAAACCGATTCTGCGGATGGCCTGAAACGTCGTACAAAATATTGTGAAAAGATCGACAATATCTACACGTTTGGTATTGTTTTCGAAAAAAAAAATTCTACAACTTGTTGCATAAAACAGGCGCCAATAAAAATGAACAAAAGATAAAAAGATATCACATTTACGCCTAACACAAACTGTTAATCCGTAGCGATGACCCCAGGTAATTATGCATTGCAATTTTCTTGTTAATTGGACATCTTTTGACATGCATCTGACACATTGACGCCTGTTGCAAACTGTTAATAAGTAACGATGGCCCCTGTCAGTTATGCATTGCTATTTTCTTGTTAATTGGACATCTTTTGATACGTGATAAACTAACATGACATGGTTTTATTCTGTAAAATTAGCATGCTCATATTGTCCAAAATCAATGATACTTATTTTGAAAAAAAAAATACAATAATTTACGAATATTCGAATTTGATTTTCATATTCGAATATTCGACTGATTTTCGAATATTCGAACATTCGTTCCCATCCCTATAAAATAATATCAGTTCTTAGTATTAAACCCATAGCAATTACATTAAATTCTTGTGCTGAACTTCAACTGACACAATAATTATTAACCCCTATCATGCTGGACACGATTTTGCCTTTGCTACCAGTGTAGATCATGATCAGCCTGCACATCCATGCAGTCTGATCATAATCCGCACTTTTCGCCATGTAGTCAGTATCTTTTTGATAAGCACTCCAAATTGAAAGATAGCCAAGTTCATCACAGAAATTTAGCAGGATAAGGGTTAATTATGTAATATTATAATTATGTATATAAGTGAAAATTTAAGAAAATTTGTGATAGTTTGCTTCAGTTCTTCATTCTACTACTTAAATACAAATTTCAGATTGGTCCTACTTTTATCCTGTCTATACTTTAAAATCAGACATGGCGAAATACCCATATGATCGCAAAAATCAAAAGTAAATAATGAAGTACATTTATGTCAAATTAAAAAAAAATCTGTACATAGAGAAAATTTCTAGGAAATGTTCTTTATAAATAAGAGACATAATGAAAGTGCTTTAAAAATTAAACTGAAATTCTACACATGGAAAATATCTTAGAAACTATAAATATTCTGAAACTGGGCCATTGTTTTCTGACAAGAAGATTTTTTAAAGTATCCACTATATGCATATAGGAAATACTGTATAACTAAGTATACTAGTACATATATGATAAAGTGACTACCACATCTGTTGGCCTTATGATAAACTGGATTAATTTGAACAAACTTGGTATAAGGCCACTTAAGAAATATTTCTGTGATATTATTCAAAGTAGATTTCCTAGCAACAAACATAATGACCCCCATTTTAAGTAAATCAGTCTGACCATTATGCACTTTCTTCAATTCTTTGACCCAGTGACCTAGTTTCTCACCCAAGTGACCAAGTAACTAATTTATCCTAGATTTTAAATAGCAACATTCTGACTAAGTATCATGAAGAACAGAAGAAGATTTTGCCTCTAAAGTGTTAACAAGATTTTTCTATGATTTAACTGAATGAACCAGTTTTTGATCTCAGGCACCTCACTTTACAACTTCATATACAGACATTCTGACAAAGATGATCAAGTAGAAAATGTTGCCTCTGTACTGCTAATTAGGTTTTTCTATGATTTGACCTAGTGACCTAGTTTCAGACCTCAGGTAACCCAGTTTCAAACTTGACCAAGGTTTCATAAGAGAAACATTCTGACAAAGTTTTATAAAGATTAGGTGGAAAATGTGACCTCTAGAGCGTTTACAAGGTTTTCCTATTAATTGACCTAGTGGCCTAGTTTTTGACCCCATATGACCCAGTAACAAATACTTCCAAGATCTTTTTTATGGTAACATTCTGATAAAATTTCATTAACACTGGGCCAAACTTTTGACAATCTAGGGAGTTAACAGCCAAATTGTTGGTGACGCACACCAAGGCACGATGGACACAGGGTGATCACAACAGCTCAACTATAGCACTCTCGTGAGCTCAAAACATACAAGCTTTTAAGTTTAGCCTTGATATTAGTACTTAAATTATACAAACCCTCTCCATGAGGTTCCCAATGTATCCAATGTATAGACGAACAATTTCTATAATTGTGTAGGTAATGTACACTGCTACCAAGGTGATTTTATACAAGATGTTCAAGTAGTCGTACTGTTGGAATAAAAGAAAAAGGAAATACTAATTTTATGCTGCATTATGTAACACTGAAATCTAAATTTCTTCAGCAATGTTAACATGAAAGTCCTTAACCTTTAGCCTGCTGGCGGCAAGTAATTCTGCCTTCGCGACCAGTGCAGACCAAGATCAGCCTGCACATCGTGCAGGCTGATCATGGTCTACACTGTTCGTTATTCACTTAGTTAATTTTCAGTGAAGACCCCTTTGAATAATAAATGGTATTGCGCAAATTGAATGATGGACCAGTCCATTTTACTTTTAGAAATTTAGCAGGCTAAAGGTTAATAAAGCATCAATTCTACTAAAGCAAAAAGTTAGGAAAAGTACATTATTTTTTCTGAAGATTCACAGCATCCGCTTGAATTTTGAAAACGACCTTTTTTCTCAGAATTTTGTAATGAAACAATAACCACTGTATGGGAAATGACCTAACTTAGAAAATGAATGGTCACTTCAATGTTTTTTTTAATACAGAAACAAGAAAATTACAGCCACCTTTCATGTCACTCAACAGCATTGCGGTTGAGGAAAAGTCTTCCCACTTCTCCCTAAATCAGCTGGAGGGAGAAGTGACTTCTCCCAAAATATTGGACCCAGCTAGACCCCTGAATATATACCGGTACAACTTACTCTTATAATGGTATTTAAAGAAGGTATTCAAATTATTTTTATTTTTTCATTTTAACTACAATTCACACGAGTAACTGCTAAAAAAACATTAAAGTCCAAGTATTAATTATACCTTTATCATTATTATTATTTTACCTTTACTTCAAATCCAACAAGTGTAACAATGATCCAGAAAGGGGAAAAGAATGCATTGAAATAAATAGCCATCTGTAATGGTAGGTTGGTCACATAGTCATTTCCTGTAATAATAAAAAAAGTTACAAACAGTTATCATGTGTAATATAGGAATGTATCAACTCAAGAGAAAAAAAGGTTTAAATTTTGACAAAAGCTACAGAATCATTACTTGCAATCCAAACAGCTAATACTGTGAAATCATTAATATTCGTGGGGGACTAATTTTTGTGGATTTCGTGGTTGAGTCAATCCACGAAATTTAATCCCAACGAACAAGTAAAATTCCCATTCATTTTATGTTCAAAAGTTGAAATCCACGAATTCATATCCCCACGAAATTGCCGTTTTGACCAAAACCACGACTTTTCATGCCCACGAAATTAAATGATTTCACAGTATACAGAACCAGTATGTGCAATCTTGCAGATAGGGCAACCCTTGATATTACTGCACCAATGCTGTTTATACAAATTTATGCATTTTACTTTTAATACAAAATATATTATGAATGTAATAATTACGATGGTTAGGACTGATGAATAAAAGTTTTCTTCAGTATTTAAGACATAGATTTTGCCCATGAATTGTTGAATTTGTTTTAATACTTCATTAAATAAATAATGGTGACTACCGGAAATCGCTGTTATAATTTCACATTCAATATGCATCGAACCCAAATAAAAGCTAATTATGTATAAAATATTTACAAAAATAAATGTCATAAAGGCAACTTTATGACAACTAATCATAACTCTTACTGGCAATTACCTTATACACTGGTATTACAGTTCATAATAGCACATATATATATTGATTACCAGACCTCTAGACTCCGGGTCTAGAGGTCCAGTTACCGTTATCTATTTGCTCAAGCAGCGAAATGAATTCAACAATTCATGAACACAATCCATGTCTTAAATACTAAAAAAAAAAAAATAAGTTTATTATCTTAATTCATTAGTCCTGAGAAAAACAAGAAAAGCTTCCTATTTGGGCATACAAATCCTATTAATTATTTGTTGAATTTGCGATCATGTTTTTCCCAGGATTAAAGAATTATATATACTTCTGTTTCCTGTGACTTATACCATATATTTAAAACAATGAGAAGAATATAAAAAAAACTATTTTTTGAAATCTTCTCCGCTTTTAAAGATATTCAAAAATATGGAAGTGTCTAGGGGTACGGATAACAAAATAAATAGGTGCATATTATTATGCCTAATTTATTTATTTATTTATTTTTTTTGCTGAATTTCAAATAGAATTCATTTAAGGGATAGATTCATTCATTAATCAAGCTGTTATCAACAGTTTATTTGACAACAATCTAATCGGCACAGAACAATGTATTCATTTGGAGTTCCTCGGTTTTTTAGGTTTTGAAAGAGAAGTTAAACAATCGAGTGAACGCTGGTATCTGTAAACCAATTAGATCCAAGTTTTAAGTGAAGACTAGTTCAGTCGTATTTCATTTTTGTTATTTCATTTTCAACAGAATTTAAGATGCACATTACCCTAAATCTCTAGAAAAAGGAGGTCAGTACCCCTAGAAAACCCCAAACAAGCGTGTCTAGAGGTACGGATCCTTACCCCTAGAATCAGATTCTAGAGGTATGGATCCGTACCCCTAGACACTTCCTAAAAATATAGTCTCCTAGCTCTTTGTAAATACCATTCTCAGTATTCATATTGATTACAGGACTTCTATCCTGCCCTGTAAGGTTTGTCTAGAGGTCCGCACCCTCAGTCACTTCCTTTTTAAATGACAAAGTTGTCGAATTTTAGCATCAGTCAATGGAATCTTGGACGTTTCGACCCAAATTTACGAACCCCCAAGACATTCACTCCGCAATTTATTTCTTGACAATTCGACCCAAAACATTACAACCCCAAACATTTCGACCCCAAAATAGTTTATGTTTTATTTTATATTTCATCCATTTTACATATTTTAGAAAATAGAATAATAAACTCGATCTATATAAATATTCATTTTCAAATACATAGTCAGTGAATAAACCGCGCTGGTCGGAAAAGATCGGTCCGTAGTTTATTATTGAACTAATGAGTTATTATTTCATGTTATTTGATAATCTAAGAAAAAATATATTAGAAAAAACATGTTTTTAAAAGAATTATATCATGTTTAAAATTGAATATAAAAACTGTTTACTGCATTTTATTGCCAAAGCGAAAATAAATTCACCCTTTGAATAGTCCTGATGAGTTTTGATGGATCACTGCATGATTATACAATAATCAGATATTGTGAAGCCGACCAAATGAAATGTGACCAAACAATTGTCTAACAGGTAAGTGAGTAAATTTGATAAGCTTTAATTAATTGAAAAAGCTAACAAAATAGGTTTCATGTTTTCACAGTGCCAAATATTTCCGTGCGCCCAACAAAAATTATCAAATTCGTAAAAAAAAACGTTTTCATTTTATTTTTCCTTTTGAAATAATTATTTAATGATTGAATCTATATCAACCTACAAAAAATATACTATTATTAAAGAAATATACCTGTGTACAATTAGAATACATTTTAGGGCATGGAAATTCCGAATGAACAAATTATCCAGCTACACATCAGTCTCGTTTCAATCATGCACATAGACGTTCACGCCAAAAGTATTTAATTACCATTTGAAAAATAATTAATTTATGATCATATGATTTGAATCAGAAATAACACACTTCAAAAATACCAATAGTTGAAGAAATAACGGTGTATTATCATTATGGCAATTTCCCGCTGGCCGCCGAATTTCAATCTCTATAAAATCGCTTTGCTAAACAATAATTATACTTATCTTCAAAATTATTATTTAATTGATACCAAGATTTCTCAATAAAACACCATACAAAATACCATTATAATAAAAAAAACGGTGTATTTCGTTAATGAAAAATTTTCCTGCGCGTTCGCCGATTACATCTCAAAGTCATTTTGCGTGAACGCATTTAATTTTCCATGCGTAATTTTAATCATTAGTAGAATCTATTATTGATTTTTAAAAAACTTCAAAATACCTTTACCTTTACTAAAACAGTGTATCCGTTATGAAAATGTATTCCGCGTTTTAAACCCGATTTTTTAAGGTGGTTCCGTTTTACTTGTGACGAAATCGCTTGAAGTGCTATATCATACTTTTACAAATATACATTAAATCCGTGAATTGCTAGAAAATATTGAATATGGGAAAAAAGTAATACGCTGTCACTTTTCTTAAAAGATGAAATATGATAATATTTTTTCCCTTATTTAACAAACAGCCACAGTTCTAATATTGGCAGAAAGTGGATTTCGTGTTGATATTTTAAACTGGAAGGTGTCGTATAGTTAGATAAGAATTAAAACACAAATCATATGAAAGCAAATTATATGTGTCAGTAAATCGCGTACGAAAATAAATTAAAGCGAAAAAAGTCAATGATTTGTTTATTTCCCTGTTTGTTCTTAGCATTTATCGGCACAAATTAAATGATAGTTGACACCATGTTTAAATAAATACCGATGTCACCACAATCGCTTGTTAATTGCAATGCGCACTGCAGATAAATGCACACCTGCTGTATATCAACAAACAATTAATCAAGGTGTGATAATCCAATCAAAAGATTACGTGTTTCTGATTATGATTTTAAATATCAATATAATGAAGATGATGACATCTTAAACTTCTTTGAGTTACATTATAATTATTTATATTTGGTTGAATCCCATAAAAATGAGATGCATATATCTTTCGAAAAAAAAGTCAAATAAAAATAAATAAATAAATAAAGAGGTATTAAAGATGTGACTTTATTAAAGTTATTTTCATAATTAAAATCGGCGAAATCGGCCCATGATTTAAAAATCTTTTCTTTCTTTTTTTTTTAATATAGCCGTGTACTAAAATAGTCTTTAAGATGATTTGAATATATAAATAAACACCAAGTATGAAAATATGTTATATGAAGGTTATTTTAAGATAGATAATCAGAACGATTTGTTCATAAATTATTTACGTAATAAACGCGGTTGGTACATAAATCCCGTTATTTTAATAATTTATAAATGATGATTATTTCGGTATTGTTCGGTATTGTGAGAGAAAAATCACTCATTTTTTCATATGAAGGCATGTACTAATATAGACTTTAAGAAATTAAAAAAAAGAATTTTAGAAAATAAAGAAATTTAGACAAATAGATCTATGGCTCATTTTTGTAAAAAAAATCTTATTTTCGCGAAAATAATCGTATTATATAACCTTTTAAATTAAATTGGTAATTAAGCGTTATTACATTTTGAAATTGCTCAATTATCTATAGATTAAAGCTTAATTATAATAACGACGGCATTTTTAGATGTTTTCAGGCATATCATTGAATGGGGTCGAAATGTCCAAGGAGTTGGGGTTGAAATGTCTTGGGGTCGAATTGTCTCTTGGGGTTGAAATGTCTTGGGGTCGAAATGTCTTGCTAGCAGTCAATGTACATGAGGTCACCATTTTACATACCCCTTTCAGGGCCTCACTTCGAGTGAGTCTGCTTACTAAATATAAACTTAAATTATGCCAACTTTTCAGCAAATGTTAAGCTTTATTTTAATACCAACCATTGACAACAGTTTGCAGAAATAAAAAAGTTACAGGTAAAAAAAAAAAACTTCCATTTTCTGTCCGAGTTTATCAATATCATCAGTACCAGTAGGTCACTTCTCAACCAATTTGAGGGGGCACGGTCCCCCTGGGATCTGGACCTAGCACCTGTTACTGTAAAAGCATTACGTCGGAACAAATAAAATGGTCTAGAAGAATTAAATGCTGCAGGTTCGAATTTTCATTGGGGCGAAAGCGTTGATACACAGGAATGGACATGTTCGACAAGTACTTGAGACTATGATTGAAGCATTTTTATATTGACAGCTGGTAAAAATATCATAACTCTCAACCTGCTTTCAATATCTGATGTTTCTGTGGGTCTCTGGCAGATTTTGACACAGGAAATAACGTATCTGTGACCGAAGTCATTGTCCTCCGAAATGTTGCCTCCATTTTGTTTCAATGTTGTGATCACGTGATAGTAGATTTTGACTGGTACCGTTCAACTTGATATCGAAAAATTCCTTTACACGGAAAGGTTTTTTCAATGTTTTTTTTCTATCTATGAAAATATTATATTTCGAAAAGAATCAGTTCACAAACAAGCAAAAAATGATCGAAATGTGTAGAGAAATATGAAATATTTCATTTCATTTGTTTTATCTTGCAGATGACTATTTAATATTAGCTGACCTATTCAGCTTACTTGCAAAAAGGACGGATCTCGATAGCTTATCGTATTATGGGAGCAGAAATGGAAGATATCTTTCAATGTAAACAAATGTCACATATTACATGTCTCTAGATCCATACAATCTATAAAAACAATCTACACCTTACACAATATCAGTCTCTGTCTGTTGTCAGTCAGGCCACCTATTCAGGTTCCACCAAGGCAACTGCTTATAATACCATTGTAAGACCAACTTTAGAATACTGATCCAGTGCATGGAATCCTTACTATCAGAAGGATATAGACACACTAGAAAACATACAAAGACAGTCTGCAAGATTTATAACAAACAATTATAGCAAGACCCTTGGCACAGTCTCAAATATAATAAAATACTTTAATTTGAACTCATTGCAATTTAGAAGACAATATAGTAGACTACCTTTATTTCACAAAATGGTTTATTATCATGTAGATTTTGATCCTAAGCAATATGTTATAAATACCTTACACAAGACAGTCGATCCAGACATTACAATCATCTAAAAAAATTCAGATACCAGCTACTACAACGGATTATTACAAAAAATCATTTTCCCATGAAACAGTTGTTCAGTGGAACACATTACAATCTCACACAGTCAGTGTTTAAACGGTCTCTAGATTCAAATTCGCACTGGCTACAATGATCTTTACACCATAATTCCAGTACGAATCTTTTTCCTTTTATCCTGTTTTTAAACCCCTTCTAACATTTTCCTTTCTGCACAACATTTATGTCTGTATATATTTTGCAGTTAAGGGATTTAAGGTTTAAGGTGTTATGTTTTTGCACCTTTTCTAAATCACACTGTTAGGAAGCGCTATGGCATTGTGTACTGGTTAGCCTAGGATATCATTATTGAACGTTAGCCATTATTGAAAATGATGGTGATGATGGTGAAATGAAGATTTCATAATTATATTGTCGATGGTGTCTTGAATTAAGCATGACGTGTATTTGTTGACTATATTTACAATCAGCCGGTTTAATATTGGGTCATGACAATTTGAATACAGTTAATGATATTTTCAATACTGTTAATGCTTTCTTAGTCTTAGTTAAAAAAACAATATAAAACGATGCATTAGTAATTGTCAGTTATGTTATTAAAACAAATGTAAACAATGAGAAAGTCCCGTGATTTATTTATTTTACACACTGTCTTGGGCTGGGTATTTATGGACACGCCTGATTATCCGACTGTATGTGCCTGATGTCTCTTTAGATAGTACAAAGAAAACAAATTTCACAAAACATAAATAAGATTGAATAATTAAGCTAAAACTAAATCACACAATACAAATCACGTGTATAGATAACCCCACTCATGACACGCGGACTTGAGCCTATGTAAGAAGTTTTTGAAAAAATTAAGTCAGTAAGGGTGACCTCCCCTGGATTTTATAAATGGCGTCTAGGGGGGAGGGAAGGTAACCGTGTTTGCAAAAAAGTAAAGTCTATAAGGGTGACCTCCCCTGGATTTTGCAAATGGCGTCAAGGGGGGCAGGGGAGGTACCCGTGTTTGGAAAAAAGTTAAGTCAGTAAGGGTGATCTCCCCTGGATTTTGCAAATGGCGTCAAGGGGGAAGGGGAAGTAACCGTGTTTGGACAAAATTAAGTAAGGGTAACCTCCCCTGGATTTTGCAAATGGCGTCAAGGGGGGCAGGGGAGGTACCCGTGTTTGGAGAAAAGTTAAGTCAGTAAGGATGACCTCCCCTGGATTTTGCAAATGGCGTCAAGGGGGGAAGGGGAGGTAACCGTGTTTGGAAAAAAATTAAGTCAGTAAGGGTGACCTCCCCTGGATTTTGCAAATGGCGTCAAGGGGGTCAGGGGAGGTAATCGTGTTTGGAAAAAAATAAGTAAGTAAGAGTGACCTCCCCTGGATTCTGCAAATGGCGTCAAAGTGGGAAGGGAAGGTAACCGTGTTCGAAAAAATATGTCAGTCAGGCTAACCTCCCCTGGATTTTGCAAATGGCGTCAAGGGGGGAAGGGGAGGTAATCGTGTTTGGAAAAAATCAGTCAGTAAGAGTGACCTCCCCTGGATTCTACAAATGGCGTCAAGGTGGGAAGGGGAGGTAACCGTGTTTGAAAAAATATAAGTCAGTAAGGGTGACCTCCCCTGGATTTTGCAAATGGCGTCAAGGGGGGAAGGGGAGGTAACCGTGTTTGGAAAAAAATAAGTCTGTAAGGGTGACCTCCCCTAGATTTTGCAAATGGCGTTAAGGGGGGGGGGAAGGGGAGGTAACCGTGTTTGGAAAAATGTAAGGGTGACCTCCCCTGGATTCTGCAAATGGAGTTAAGGGGAGGGGAAGAACGTGTGGAAAAGTATACCATAAGGACTCCTGGGTTTGCAATGGTAAGGGAAGGAGTACGGTTTAAAAAAGTCAGTAAGGGTGACCTCCCCTGGATTTTGCAAATGGCGTCAAGGGGGGAAGGGGAGGTAACCGTGTTTGGAAAAAAATAAGTCTGTAAGGGTGACCTCCCCTGGATTTTGCAAATGGCGTCAAGGGGGAAGGGGAAGTAACCGTGTTTGAAAAAAATTAAGTCAGTGTGCCCTCCCCTGGATTTTGCAAATAGCGTCAAGGGGGAAGGAGAAGTAACCGTTTGAAAAAAATTAAGTCAGTAAGGGTGACCTCCCCTGGATTTTGCAAATGGCGTTAAGGGGGGCAGGGGAAGTAACAGTGTTTGGAAAAATAAGTATGTAAGGGTGACCTCCCCTGGGTTTTGCAAATGGCGTCAAGAGGGCAGGGGAAGTAACCATGTTGTGAAAAAATTAAGTCAGTAAGGGTGACCTCCCCTAGATTTTGCAAATGGCGTTAAGGGGGGGGGGAAGGGGAGGTAGCCGTGTTTGGAAAAAATGTAAGGGTGACCTTCCCTTGATTTTGCAAATGGAGTTAAGGGGGGAAGGGGAAGTAACCGTGTTGTGAAAAAAGTTATGTCTGTAAGAGTGACCTCCCCTGGATTTTGCAAATGGTGTCAAGGGGGGCAGGGGAGGTAACCGCATTTGGAGAAAAGTTGTCTGTAAGGGTGACCTCCCCTGGATTTTGCAAATGGCATCAAGGGTGGCAGGGGAAGTAACCGTGTTTGGAAAAATGTTAAATTATTAAGGGTGACCTCCCCTGGATTTTGCAAATGGCGTCAAGGGGGGGCAGGGGAGGTGTTTGATAAAAGTTGTCTGTAAGGGTGACCTCCCTTTCGCAAATGGCGTCAAGGTGGGAATTAATCGTGTTTGGAAACAAGTCTTATATGGGTAACCTCACCTTGATTTTGTAAATGGCGTGAAGGGGGAGGGGCAGGGGAAGTAACCTTGTTTGGAAAAAAGTAAGGGTGACCAGGGTGCTGCGGAAGTAACAGTGTTTGGAAAAAAAGTCTGCAAGAGTGACCTACCCTTGATTTTGTAAATGGTGTCAAGGTCGCAGGGGAAGTAACCGTGTTTGGAAAAAAATGAAGTATGTAAGGATGACCTCACCTTGATTTTGCAAATGGCTTCAAGGGCGCAGGGAAAGTAACCGTGTTTGGATGACCTCCCTCGGTTTTGCAAAAGGCGTCAAGAGGTCGAGGGCAGGGGAAGAAACCGTGTTTGGAAATATAATGTCTGTAAGGGTGACCTCCCCTTGATTTTGCAAATCGCGTCAAGTGGGAAAATATTAAGTCTGTTAGGGTTACCTCCCCTTGATTTTGCAAATGGCCTCTATGTTAGCAGGAGAAGTGGTAGGAGATGTAAGCGTGTTTGGATAATGAATCCAAGGGTGTAAGGAAATTAATTTTGGATGGGGAAAATTGTCCGTCAGGGTAACATCCCTTTTATTTTTCAAATGGCATCCATAGGGAAGGGGAAGTATTTTTGGACGGCGGAGACTAGCTAGGGTAATCTCCCCTTTTTGCAAATGGTGTCAAAGAGGTTAGAAGTAGTAACTGTGGGTGGTCTATATAGGTAACCATTCCTTTATTTTACAAATGGCGTCATCAATAGTTAATGCATTTGTATGACATTTTATTTAAAAGAAATAATCAACACAACTGTTTGGCATTTTATTCTTTTTTCAAGCAGCAATAAACAGCACAAATAGTCACAAATGACATTATAATGTGTGATCATAGTGGTCAACTTCTAAAAATTATTTTTAGAAATTAATACATATACAAAAAAAAATTAATTCCTCAAACAGTAAAACACCTGGAGAAAAAATGTATTAAGCTTACGAATATATTAAAAGTTTGACTGTCATTTAGAAACAACCAGCGATCAGGACAAATATAAATTATATAAAATACAGTTAATTTTCAAAACAGAAAATGCACTCTTTTCATGATTATAAATCCAAAAAATGTGAAAAGACACACTAACAACAGTTAATGATTTCTGGCGCCGTTTTTTACCTATAGGTTTTTACCTATTTCTGTTGTAAAGAGATATAGGAAGGGGGCATTTCTTTGTTTGAGTATAAGATTGAAATATCTTTCACCGAGTAAATTTTGTGTTCCAGAGTGAAATATAATCTCAGTGTTACACACTGTTTTTATTTCTTACATTAGTAGATTAAAAAAGCTACTTCAGAACTTATGATGTATGTCTTGTGGAGTTAAAATAAATAATTATTAATTTCATCTTATCATATTCAACAGCGCAGAGACAGGTGGCATGTGTATTTCATAACGTCACAATGCTGATGTTAGAAAGATGTTAAATATCTGCGGGATGTATGTTTCTTTTATAATTTAATGGTTTTACGTGTACATGTACTGCAATGTTGTCCTTTTTTTTCTTTTTCTTTTTTTGTTATCATTACTAGACACATTTTTGTATTTTTGAAGTACATGTCCAGTCCTTACAATTCATATCATCCTTTCGCGTTTAAGTGTAGTTCCGTATTAGTGAAAATCGTATTTGAATTTCTCTCCGTTTGAAAAAGTGAGTTTACCATGATAATAATCTAACGTTATATTCGTGTAATACTTTAAAAGCGCGGGTTAAAAAAACCTAAAAGTTTGCCACAATTCTACTAAACATTTCATTAGCACATTTTACCCACCATTCCAAAAGATATACCAGTCTAAAGTTTAACATATTGTTGCCATAAAAGACAAAGTTGCTTTAAAAGTCATTTCAGCCCCAAAAGTTAATGTTAGTGCTCAGAGTTAGGTGTCGGTTTAGAGTTATGCCAAACAGTGTAAAATTCAGTGAACAAAAATGGGGCCAAAATGACTTTAAAAAACTATATTTAAACGATGTAGACAGATAGCATGTGTGTTTGAATAAAAGAGTCATGATTTTATCTGTATATTTTGCAGTTACTAGAGTATGTAATTTCATATCATAGCTTTCAGAAGCTATTACTGAAATATAACGATACACTATACCCTGATAAACCCACTGTTTCAGAAGTGGGAAACCCAAATACAATTTTCACTTGCACGCAACATCAATTTAACGCGAACGAATATGCATTACATATAATCTAATAGTTTTTAAATATAGAAACATAAAAGAAATCAATCCCGTAGAATATCGTTCCAAAGAGTATTTGTTGTGTCAATTCACTTACTTCTTTCAAAAACAAATAATTATAAAAAATATCTATTAAGATCTGAATAAGCTGCAACTTTCTCTGGCATGGCAATTTCTTTATCTTCTTTTGTGTGTGCGACTGTTTATCTGAGTGATTTGACTTTTTTTGTTGTTGATACACTTGTATATTTGTTTTTCTAATTAAATGAATGTTGTATTTAAATGTTTATCACGTAAACTCTACCTTTTTTTTTATAACAATTAGATAATCAGTTTTTATCTATGTTTGAATTGAACTATTGTATTTTTATTTTACAGAAGACCACATTGAAACTTTTTGTGATATGTTCTAGAACTATATGTCTTTATGTGTTACCTTTTTTAAATAAAGTCATTATTATTATTATTATTATTATTATTATAACATTGTCCAACATTATATTACCATAAAAATGAACGTAATGTTGCATATCGCGTGTGACATTACATTGGTAGAATTTATTTAATTAAATAAATGTATATAATTAAATTTCTTTGATTTTTTTTATGCAAAATCGAATTATTTTTCACACGTGAACACTAGAGGTTACATTCCCGCTAGCTGTATCCAGCATGATTCGATATTTCGATCTTACACTGAAACAAACACATATCATAGTTAATATCCCGTTTGTTAGAGTGGCTTTTTGTACATAAACTGATCCGCGTATATTTATTTTTGAAAACTACCCCTTGTCCAGTTTTTACAATAACCATAAAGGAGAAAAAAATCTGAGACGCTTTTGAAATAATTGACCACATCAGTACTCTATGTGGCTTTCTACAAATATTGGCTGTCCCTAATTATTATTTATCAAAGTCAATTATGCATTTTCTGTTCATAAAATAAAATATTTATGATGAAAAATATCTATAAAAAGAAAACGATAAAGATGTATAATTTCATTAGCAATAAAAAACTAAGCTAGAAATATTCAAACAAGAACTGTCTGTTGACAGCGCGCTCGACTATTCGAAGCATTGATAGAAGTACAGGGTCAAAATATGACCAGAGGTTTTCAGACAAAAGAAAAGAAATAGATAAGACAAACAATGTACCTGCAGTTGTGGATTTGGGTAAGTCTTGCGCTATATGGCAATGCGTGACCATGTTGGTAAGCAAGTGTTCAAAGGTTCAAAGCCATATATCAAACAGTTAATAAACAAAATATCGACTGGTATGCGAAACTTAACTAATTTCTATGTCCAAAAAGGGCCATAACTGAGCTAAAGTCCTTGTCCTATGTAAGTAGACTATGAAGGTAAACAAGTGGTCAAAGTTTCAAAGCCATATGACAAACAGGTTAGGCAAAATACAGGCTGGTACGGAATACATAACTGATTTCCAAATCCAAAAAGAGTCATTATTCAGCCAAAATAGTTGACAAAGTTACGTACTCTTGCCTACAGATGGAATCATGATGATAGACAAGTGTTAAAAGTTTCAAAGTCACATGTCAAATAGCTTTGACAAAACGTTGAATTTTATGAAAACTGAACCTATTTCCAATTCCAGAAAGGGCCATAATTCAGCCAAAATACTTGACAGAGTTATGTACTCTTGCCTACAGGTGGAAATCTTGATGATAAGCAAGTGTTCAAAGTTTCAAAGCCACATGTCAAATAGCTTTGACAAAACGTTGACTTTTACGAAAACTGAACCTATTTCCAATTCCAGAAAGGGCCATAATTCATCCAAGATACTTGACAGAGTTATGTACTCTTGCCTACAGATGGAAATCATGATGATAAGCAAGTGTTCAAAGTTTCAAAGCCACATGTCAAATAATTTTGACAAAACATGGACTTGTACAAAAACTTAACCCATTTCCAATTCCAGAAAGGGCCATAATTCAGCCAAAATACTTGACGGAGTTATGTACTCTTGCCTACAGATAGAAATCATGATGATAAACAATTGTTCAACCTTTCAAAGCCACATGTCAAATAGTTTTGACAAAACATGGACTTATACAAAAATTGTACCAATTTCCAAGTCCAAAAAGGGTCATTATTCAGCCGAAATAGTTCACAGAGTTATGTACTCTTGCCTACAGATAGAGACTGTTATAATAAACAAGTGATAAAAGTTTCAAAGCCATAGGTCAAACACTTTACACAAAATGTGAACTGGTACGATAAACTTAACCAAGATTTCTAAGTTAAAAGGGGCCATAACCCAGCTAAAATCCTTGATGGAGTTATAAACTCATGCCTAAAACTGGATATGGTGATGGTACACAAGTGTTGAAAGCTTCAAAGCTTTATCTCAAAAGACTTTGTCAAAATGTGGACTGGTACGAACAACTTAACCAAGGCGTGAACCCGACGCTGACGCTGACGCCGACGCCGACGCCGTGGTGAGTAGGATAGCTCTACTTATTCTTCGAATAGTCGAGCTAAAAGCTAACAGAACCTTGTCAAATAAATACAATTCAGCAAATGTTACACATTTAGGCCGCTTACGCATGATCAAATTAGCGATTAATACCCCCAGACGCCGCTTTGATAAAGAGAAAGTAAAATATTGCCATCATGACTTTTGACCTTCAAGTGTGACCTTGACCTTGGACTTAATGACCTGAGTTGTGCCCGTTGGACTAATCGAAAATGTTTATCATATGTTAATAAGCGCGAGAGATATAAAAAGTAGCTTTTAAGTGGGAGGGGAGGGGACGGTGAAGGGCGTGTATGTGCGGGGAAATGAGGGAAACAAAGTGAGTTATAAGTTATTGCGTTAAATGTAAGAGACGATTTTCTGGAAGTGGCTAGGGGTAGCAGCGTTAGACTCCAACTGATATACAAGGAAGTGTAAAAGATGTAAACTATAAAAGAAAGGGGCGGGGCGGGGTGAGATGGGAGAAGCTGTGGAAGAGGGGATCGGGGATAGATACAATGTGTGAGAGATGTAAAAAAAAAATGAAAAAATGGAAGTGGATTGGGGTGGGGAAGTAGTGTGGGACTAAGGGATAAACATATGACGTAAAAGATATAATTATAATCTAAAGAGTAGAGAAAATATAAAATAAATCTTTTTTTGTTGGGACAAGTCAGTAAAATGGGACAGGGAGCGGAGGTGTGTAGGGGAGAAGGTGGAGTAGGGGAGATGAGGGAGATATGAGATGTAAGTTTGTGTAAGGAATGCATTTTTGGTAGGTACTGAGATGTGGGTAAAGGAAGCATGGGTAGAGCTTAAAAGCGTGGGATATGAGGGATACCAGTGCTAAGAAATATATGAGTTATATGTCAAATTGAGAGGTGTGCCATAAACTTTAACCAGCACTGTTACAAAATTTTACCTCAGTGACCTTAACCTTTCAGCTACCTGGCGCTAAAACTTTCTGTCCCTTTCTAAGATCGATCAATTTGTGAGGTTTGGGGATTATAGGGCAGTAGTTTAGAAAGTATTGTGAAATTGAGAACCTTGACATAAAGCTTTAACCAGCGCTGTTATAATATTTGGCCCCGGTGACCTTGACCTTTAGGATGCATACCCTACATAAATATATGTTTGCCCCTTATTAAAACCAACATTTATGTAAAGTTTGATGTTAATAGGGACAGTAGTTAAGATAGTACTGCACGTTTGATTTACCGTGAGTGTAATGGCGGGTTTAATCAAATTCTACTTTTTTAGAAAAAATCCTCATTCTTCGAACGTTGAGCTAAATATCATACAAGCCGTTAAGACAACATGCGACAGACATGAAGTTAAGCTATTTGACCTTTGACCTTCAAAATTAACATTGACTTTGGGCCTAGTGACCTTGGTTGTGCACTTCGCACGTCTTTTTGACGAGGTAAATATTTGATGCCAGGTTTATGAAAATCTTCCCAGCGGACACGATGGATTGGTGGAAGGACGGGCGAACGGATCGGCGGACATGCGTGACTCCAATATAACCCAATATACTTTGTACGTCGGGGTATAACTTTATACATGTCAGCTAATGTCTAGTTTGTTTAACTATGCTTGTGTCAGGGCAGCTGTGGTGGTGTCTTGCTTGCTTGTATGCTTGTGCCAGGTCCGTGTGGATTAATCATATTTTGTCCTTCAACAGATATTCCTCACTCGTGTTTGAAATCAACCTGAAAATGATGATGAATAGTTAAGACACGAAATTCTTCAAGATGTAAGGTCAATAAGATTAAACTAAATCATCAGCAAAAAATATATATCCCCTTCCTTCGCACGGGAAAAAAAATTGGGAATGCAAATATTTGACGAAAGGAAGCATATTAACAAGAAATAAGTTGACAAAAGTAAACAAAACAACTAGACTACAGGTTTGTTTCAAAAGTAATGTTCAAAAGCCATGTGAGTATGATAGCCCTGTACATACTTTTCAATAGCTCTTTAAGCACGTTCCACTAGCCCTGCACGCATGTAATCACTGCAGGCGTCTTTGCCGACCTTCTTACAAAATGTAGACGAAATTTCATTTAAAAAAAATGCTACATATACAATACAAGAAAAAGATAGGTAAATAGACGGTAAGAGTGCACAATGAAAATGGTGCTATATAAATCTGTTTTATCTGTCACTGCATTACCAGTGAATTATTTTCTAATTCAACACTTAATAACAAAATAACAAGAACAACCTCCTTCACCTTCCCCCCCCCCCCCCCCCCCCCCCCCCCCCCCCCCATCACAGTGGACAAGTGTGTGAAGTTTCAATCCATTTTCATCAGAGAGTAATGAGATACCAGCTAATATACAAAAATTTAACCAAACATTACTAAGTCGAAAAACGACCATAATTTTGTGGAAAAGCTACAAAGAGTTATGGAACCTGCTAAGTGCAAGTAAGTTCATCACAGTGAATGTGTGTATGGGCATTTAAGACACACACCCACCCCACTCCCGCCCGCCCCCAACTTTATTACTGTACATGATTTAATTACTCTTGTCAAATATGTTTTTAAGATATTGCAGCACAAACTTTTGAAGAATTTCATGTGTATTTATCACTAAGTCAAGGACCATAACTTTGGCTCAGTCGAGTGAAGTTCCAAAGATAATACCATGTGCACAACTTCACATGTTATGAAACAATCCTCTAAGTTTTATGACTCTAGGTCAAGTACATTTTAAGAGGCATGAGGGAAAAACTTTTTTCATTTTTTGACAAAGTCAAGGGCTATAACTCTGGTCTTGCAAAGTAAATTTTAAAAAAAACAAAGGCACAAATTCACATGCTGGATAATATAACTACATGGTTTCATGACTCCATGTGAAATACTTTTTAAGACATATGCAACACAAACTTTTAAGCATTTAATGTGTATTTTTCACTAGGTCTAGGAATATTTGAGTGAAATCCCAGACAGAACACCGCGATGCTATATAACAATTCTCTGTTTTACGACTCTAAGTCAAATACTTCTTGAGATACATGTGACATAAACTTGTATCCCATTTATGCCAATTTTTGGCAATCAAGGGCCATTACTCTAGTTTGACTATAGAAATCCGATACAAATTCTTAGATGCACAACTTCACAAGCTGAATAATATTCCTATGATGTTTCATGACCCTTGGTCAAATGCTTTCTGAGATATGTGCGACACAGGTTTTTCATGCATATTTTTGACTTAGTCAAGGGTCATAACTCTGGTCTGAGGGATATCTTGAACAAAGCATCATGTGCACAGCTTCACATGCTGAATAATATTCCTGTAATGTTTCATAATACTGGGTCAAATACATTTTGAGATACACGCGACTTAGGTCCTTCTTAATACATATTTTTGACTAATTCAAGGGCCATAACTCTGGTCTTGCTGTGTGCGATCCAAATTAAAGCCCTTGGTGCACAACTTCCTGTGCTGAATAACAATCCTGTGAGGTCTGATAAGTCTGGATCACATTTTTAGATATGTACGGCACAAATTCAGAAGGACGGTCGGACGAACAGACGGACGGACAAGAGCAACTCTTGATTTACAGTTATACTGACGAACGGATTGAGAACGAGGGTGTAAACTGTAAATCTCCAGTGAAACACTGGTAGGGACAACAATTATTTCAAGTATCACAATTCTGACCAAAACAACCAAAGACTGAGCAAAACTAGACCAGACTTCAATTATTCAAACCATATTTGAACAAAATTGAACGAATTAGAACTGTATGAGCTATAAACGAAAACGCTGAAGATGCGGATGTACGGACAACTCGGAAAGTATTAATAAGACTTCTTCTTTGGAGGGAAGACGTAACATCGAGAGGGTCATTTGTTATTTGCGGTAAGATTCGATGACATCCTATCTGTTTCCGTTTCTGTCGTCTGCAGCAGGGCTGTTTACTGCTAAATTTGTCTGAGCATAATTTTATCAAAATTACAGTAAGCGTTACAGACCTGTGTCATTCAGTTGGTACTATACGGGAAAAGCATGTATGAATTTTCATTAAGTTATGATAAGTAGTTACTCAGAAACTAACTGTTAATCGCGAACATAATTCTGTAGAAACAAGTGCTGTCGGAGGACAGCAACGCTTGAATATTCAACAGCCTTGTCACTAAAGAAAGTTAATTAAATTGACACTAAAGCGCAGCAAAAAGAGGAATAATTTTGTAAACATGTATGTCAGCTCATCACAGTGGACAAGTGTGTCGAATTTCAATCCATTCCCATTAGTGGTTGCTGAGATACTAGCTGACATACAAAAACTGAACCAACAAGAGTTCCGCCAAGCGGGGCAATATACGCCCGAAGGGTTATATCAGAGGAGGATGGGAGCAAAATTCAAAGAACTTGACTGTTGAAGCCAAAAGGACATGAAGAACAAAGGGAATAAATTCAAACAAGAGGGTCATGATGACCCTAAATCGCTCACCTGAGTAATATGAGCCACATGTATCAAATGGCAAACTGACGCTAAAATATTAGAAAGTAGGTCAGTAGGTCACATTCATGGTAACTGAAAGTCAGTTTTAAGATCGGTGTGCAAAACTGAACATGTCATCAAAATTTCAAGGCTGTATCTCTAAAAACAAGAAAGTAGTTCAGTAGGTCAAGGTCACAGTAAGGTGACATGTAATCACTTGGGCTCATCAGGTAAATATAATAAAACAGTCTAGGAAATATGATCTGATAATTTTGAAGTATTTCCTATATAACTCATATAACAAGTGACCACCAGGGCGGGGCCTCTTATAACCCCAGGGGCATAATTTGAATAATCGTGTTAGAGGTCCACAAGGCAATGATACATACCAAATATCAAAGGCCTAGGCCTTGAACTTTCAGACAAAAAGATATTTATTTTTTCCCTATATAAGTCTATGTTAAACTTTGGACCCCTGGGACAGGGCCTCTTTTCACCCAAGGGTAATAATTTGACCAATTTTGGTAGAGGACCACTAAGCAATGCAACACATCAAATATCAAAAGCCTAGGCCTTCCAGTTTCAGACAAGAAGATTTTTAAAGTTTTTCCCTATATAAGTCTATGTAAAACTTGGGACCCCCTATGCGGGGCCTCTTTTCACTCCAGGGGCACAATTTGAACATTCTTGATAGAGGACCATAAGATGATGTAACATGCCAAATACCAAGGCTCTACGTCTTGCGGTTTTGGACAAGAAGGTTTTTAAAGTTTTTCCTTTTAATTGCCATGGCAACCAGAGTTCTGCATAGAATTAATTTCTTTGAACAATGTTGAAAGCGGACTGCCCAAGGATCTTTCCTGTTAAGTTTGGTGTAATTCTGCCCAGTGGTTTTCAAAAAAAAAAAGATTTTTTTAGAAAATGTTAACGGACACACGACGCACGACGGACCACGCACGATTGAGCGGTCACAAAAGCTCACCATGAGCCTTTGGCTCAGGTGAGCTAAACAAAATTCTAAGTCAAGAAAAAAATTCTTAGTCCACAAAAAAATCCTTACCAGGTACAGATATGTCAAAATACACCTAAAAGTTGGAGGTACCATCCATGTTGTACCACAGAAAAGTGGTCTCGGTTTTTCCCTACGGCCAATAATAAAAAGGTTACTAAATAAGCTATTTATAGTATTATAAAAGGAGGGTAATTAAAAAAAAATTATTAAGTGAACAAAAGAAGGATCTGCCAAATAAAAACAAGAACACTCCAATGCAACGCAAATGCAGAGCAATATATACACAAAACAAAGTCATATGACCTTTGACCCCTAACTGTGACCTTAACCTTGAAGTGAGCCATCCGAAACATGCGCTCTGCACATCGTTCGATGAGGTGAACATTTGTGTCAGGTTTCTTTAAAATCCTTCAAGGGGTTCAGGAGTTACAGAGCAGAAGGGAAATTGCTAACCAACAGATAGACAGACAGACAGACAGACGGACACTGAGGCGATAACATAATACTCCCTTAGGGCGTATAAAAAGGAATCGAGATCTTATGGTGACAAGTTTTGTGCAAGTTTGGTTAAAATAAAATCATAAATGAAGCTGATATTGTGTAGACAATGTCAAAATAGCTAATTTTGACCCTTTCAGGGGCCTTAACTCTGGAACCCATTATGGGATCTGGTCAAGAAAAGAACCAAGATCTTATGGTGACACAAGTTTTGTGCAAGTTTGTTTAAATTCAAATCATAAATGAAGCTGCTATTGTGAAGACAAGGTCAAAATAGCTAACTCTGGAACCCATAAAGGAATCTGGCCAGTTCAAGAAAGGAACCAAGATCTTGTGGTGGTACAAGTTGCGTGCAAGTTTGGTTAAAATCAAATCATAAATGAAGCTGCTATTGTGCAGACAAGGTCAAAATAGCTAATGCTGGCCCTTTCTGGGGCCATAACTCTGAAACTCATTGTGGGATCTGGCCAGTTCAAGAAAGGAACCAAGATCTTATGGTGACACAAGTTTTGTGCAAGTTTGATTAAATTCAAATCATAAATGAAGTTGATATTGTGCAGACAATGCCAAAATAGCTAATTCTGGCCCTTTCAGGGGCCGTAACTCTGGAACCCATAATGGGATCTGGCCAGTTCAAGAAATGAACCAAGATCTTATAGTGATAAAAGTTGTAAGCAAGTTTGGATAAAATAAAATCAATGAAACCACTATTGTGCAGACAAGAAATTGTGGACGGACGACGGACGAAGGGCGATCACAAAAGCTCACCCTGTCACTACGTGACAGGTGAGCTAAAACTAAATCAAAAACTGCTAAGTCTAAAATGGGGCATAATTTTGACAAAATGCAAAGTAGAGTTATTGGACCTGCACAGTGCACGTCAGACCATGTCAGTGAACAAGTGTGTGAGGTTTCAATCCATTCCCATTAGTGGATACTGAGATACCAGCTTACATACAAAAACTTAAATATATATATAAGCTACTTTTAGCAGCTAATGTCACCGCTCGCCTGTAAGAGCTTGAATGTAAGAATATTTTCAAGAAAAGTGTTATGGTTCTTGTCCTTCTTACTCACCTACTGATGACAAAAAGTTTATAAAGTTTCATGTGTGTGTCAGTGCGTGCGTGCGTGTGTGTGTCTTGGGCGATGCCCCACAGTGTTGTTTTGTCTGTTTGTTTATCTGTGTATGTTAGTTTTGTGTGTGTTTGTCTTGTATACGTGGGTGTCTGTGCCGCTGTAGTTTACGTTGTAGGGTTCCATGTTGCTTGTCTTCCTGCTTATCTTTGCCAGTAACACTGGTTATTTTCATGCCAAATAAAGCCTTCTTCTGTAAAACATTCTGTGCAAACGCATGTTGTATCTCTGCTCTTGACTGAGACCAACAACAATGTGTAGCTTCATTGTGCCTTTTATAACATTTTACGCGCGCATTTCTATTATCTTGTTATACTCTTCATATTCTTCTCTTTCTATGTACAAGTACTTAAGTACTTCATTTTACTATCGATCTTCGATCCCCATTCATAGAAATCCCCATGTCGGTGGATACTAACTTTCTCTGCCTTAATTGATGTGTCTGATGTTCTTTTAACGACCCCTCCTACACCATCACATGCCCCCTTCCCATGGCCACTTTCAAAGAAGTTTAAGCTTCTCTTCGTACCATAGATGGATTGGTGTCGTGCTAAAAAATCGAAAATGGTTTTATTCCTATGTTGTGATGTATACAAGTCTGTTCAATTATGAATGAACTTTGCAGATGAACAGAGGCTTTTCACTTCTATTAAAAGCTTTTCGATAATTGCTTGGACCATGGTTGAATTATGATTCAATAGTTCTGATACCGCTACCATACTGGAATGTGTTACTTCATTATCACCATTTTTATGTAAATAGCTATTGAATTAAGTGTCACTAATTCGGGATTCCAACTGACGTTTTTAATTTCTTTCATCTCTTTAATACTGTAGTTTTCTGAAAAGTCAATTGTATGCACACTTGATCTTTCTTATCTTTCTTTCATCTGTTTAAATGCCTGAAACTGTACCTTGACACGATAAGCGTGCTCTTTGAATTCTTCAAACTCGGTTCGTTTTTTGTTGTTGTTTTTTTTTTTTTTTTGATATTCTTAGTAAAGACGGCTCTATCTGTTTCGATATTTAGTAATTTTGCCCTCTCTTTACCACCATCGCATTTCACTCTCTTCCACTCTGTTTAAATTGCACAGCTCATTTAATAAACGGTCATATTCTCTGAAAAACTGCCTGTGCTAGTGTTTGTAATCACACCAGATCGTTTCAGACTTTTTTTTTAATACAAAGTTCTGGTGTTTTGTGCATAAGCAGGTCACCCTGGCTGCATAATTTACAAGGGTGATGTGATAAAAGTTTGCAAAACTAATTATGTGTTCTGGATTGTCAGCGTTGTATTTTAGAAAGACATTCTTGAGGTAGTCGTTGAGTACAAATTTCTGCAACTTCATTTTAGTTTCAAGACTTTTCACTGCATCAGCCCTTCCTGGTAATTGTCATGCATTATCCCCTCTTTCCATGAATACTCTGATCTTTTCGCAGAGATGAATCTTAGAGCGATACACTTTTCTACCACCTAGCTTAAGCTTGCTTTTATACCTAACACGAAGGCCTGCCAGATTTGCAGCATATTGTGTTAACTTACACTTCCAGCTATAACCGTTTTGATTAAACGTTTGTTTCTATCTACTGGCGCCGTTTCATTCGATTCACGAACTACACAGTTAGCAAAAATCTGTTTTTTTCGAATGACCAGGTGCTGTCTTTGTTCTATATCTGCATTGATAATTTCTCTTTCAGTTGAGAATTTTGGTGGCTTTAATTTTCTGTAGTCGTGATATTTTCTTTCTTAGAGCTTGATTCTTTCTCTTTAGATCCTTCTGTACTTGTCTCGGGTATTCAATCTTTCTTTCAGCCTTCATTTTGCTACTTTACCTCCACCTCGTTCTAATAGTTGGCAGTTTTATAAACTTGGTAGAAGGTGCTAGGTATCATATTAACAGCACTGAACGGATTAGTACCAACATTTTCGCGATTACTGGTATAGTCCCAGTTCCCTTTTGCTTTCTCTGCACTTTCTCTGCACTGTCTCTGTTTTATGCGCAGTTTATGTCGTCTACTCTTTGCTTTCTTCTTGCTAAATAATCCAACTTTGGTGTAGTATTGCTTTGTTCTCATTCTCTCATTTTTTTAATCAGGAATTACTTTCTTCAGCCTTTTTCCTTTCGCGATATTCTTTCTGACGCTGCGCATGTGATTTTGCCATAATCTGGAATACAAAGACAAATTAAACTGGATTTAGCTTGTAATTTATTAATATTTTATTTGTTAATGAATGAGTAAAGGAATGGATATTTTTATTATTGTGCTTTTATCATTCTATTTGAGTGTTGGTTCAATATAAAAATGTCAAAACTGTCTGATAATTAACTAAATTAAAATCATATGGTTTTTACGTGACGATTTTCTGTCATACACGTAACCTTAAACTAGAATGTGTTTTAATCATTTTTATCTTCGATACAATGAACATAAATTGTAACTGTGTTAGAATATCGTTAAATTTGTCATATACAGTGGTCGAAAGTAATTGCAAAACATCCCCTGAGTGATGTTAAAAACATATTTTGCATGTAATGCAAAAGGGAGCATGTTTGGCATCATTTTACATTTGAAATTTTAACATTAGATATGAAACGTAGTAAATATTTAATAATTGTCAAGTGTAAATAGTTGTGGTGAAGATTGAAATGATGGAACATGGTGTGTGTGCGCAAGCGCGAAAAAGAAAGTCGCGGAAAATTTAAAGAAGAATTTTTTTAATGAAACTAAATTTTGAGAGTGTTTAGGAAAGTATTCCCATCCCAATTTAACTTTATTTGAGGCAATTAAACTTATTGTTACTGTGGATACGCCGATCCAGAGATGAAGTGGTAGTTTCAGTAAATTAGCCGGTCGGTCACCAGGGTAAACAAAGGAATGTCAAAATCTAACATGGCTGCCATCGTGAAAACACCGGTGTCACTTGCATTTCTGGCTTTAGTTTTTGTGATTAATAATAGTAACATACCAGCAAGAACGTATCCAATCGTACATTATCCATCCTCAACACCAGCATCATTGCTTATAAACTGTGTTCCATCTGTGTTGCACAGAAAAAATGAAAACATTGTTCGACCGGTATTCTCAGGTTCGTCACCACTAAAATTTCTTATACTCTCGCTAATGCTCTCGGGTGATATACAACTAAATCCAGGTCCAGCTGACAGTATTTATCCCTGTGGATACCGTGAACACCCCGTTACATGGTACCACAACAGAGCTATATCCTGTGATGACTGTAGCATCTGGTACCATTCCCAGTGTATTGAAAACAGTACATCTTATTACAATATGAAAATGTATCATGGATATGTGCTAAGTGTGACACGCAAATCATCAATAACTTCACGTACCACTCCTTCGAACGAACTTGAAATGTCTAATCAATTTAGTGTTCTTAGCGAAGATAGTCGCGCATCAACCATACCGTCTATCGACTCTTCCTTCAGTCTAACAGCATTCAGTAGCCCTAAACAGCGGAGACTGATTTCTTCTTCTAGTGAACCAAGTTCAATAAAAACAACGCAAAACCGTAAGCAAAATCTACGCGTATTGTTCACTAACTGTCAAAGTATTCGTATTAAAAGAACACAAATGGCGGAGTCAGTTGAATACTTGAAACCAGACATAATCATTGGCTCAGAATCTTGGTTAGCAAATGACATGAAAAATCCTGAAATATTCCCCGAAGGTTATCAAACTAACATTCATCGAAAAGACAGAAACAAAAATGGAGGAGGGGTCTTTATAGCGGTAAACGATCAATTTAACACGTGGACAGTCGACAACAGTGATGCAGAGTGTGAAATAATTTGGACTGAACTACAAACAACTATGAAAATTGTCGTCATTCGATCATTCTATCGACCACCTAATAATGCTAGTATTCAAACACTTGAACACTTAGACGAATCAATATCCAGAGTTAAAGAAAAATGTAAAGACCAAATCTTCATACTAGCCGGCGACTTTAACCTACCTCACATAGACTGGAATTCATTGGCAGTCAAGACTAGTTGCAATCAAAGTACCTAACATCACTACCTCCTAAAATAGCTGAAGAACATGGTCTAGAACAAATACAATTGAACCAAACCAGACAAGACAATAATCTAGATCTGTACTTCACATCTCACCCCAGCTTTGTAAAAACTTGTGACACCGTACCGAGCATCTCAGATGATGAAATGGTCATCGTGGACTCTGATATTTAACCAAAATATAACAAGCCAAAAAGACGCAAAATCTATCACTATCAAAAAGCTAACTGGGAAAATATTAAAGCAAAAATGTGTAAATTATCAACTGAAGTTTGTAACGTGAAAAACGTTGAGAACTGTTGGAACAATCTTAAAACTGGAATTAACAGCGTTCTGGACTCTGAAGTACCATCTAAATTGTCATCGAATAAACACAGTCATCCATGGATCACATCATCTTTGAAAAATAAAATTGAAAAGAAACACAAACTACATCAAAAAGCTAAACTCTCAAAAAGCAAGGAGGATTGGGAAAATTTCAGATCGTACAAAAGTGTAATCCAAAAAGAAATTAGAAATGCGCACTGGACTTATGTCAATGAATCTCTGTCTAAAAGTATGCAAGATGGAAACAACAAATCATTCAGGAAGTACATTAAATCAAAACGCTGTGACAATGTTGGGGTAGCGGATCTCAAACGCAATGGTGTTCTCCATCAGGACAGTCGAACAAAAGCAGAAATCCTTAACAATCAATTTAAATCTGTATTCACTAAAGAAAATCCATATGCTCAGAAACCAAAACTAAATGAAAATCGATACCCGGACATAAACGATCTTAAAATAACCACATCTGCTGTGGAAAAACTTTTGAGTAAACTGAACATAAATAAAGCAAGTGATCCTGACTGCATCCCAAACAGAATACTACGTCACTGCTCCGAAGAACTGGTTCCAACAATAACACATATCTTTCAGATAAGTCTATCTACTGGCACTCTATCCTCAGACTGGAGAAAAGCGAATGTTTCGCCCATCTTTAAAAAGGGAAGTCGCCACGAAACCAGCAGTTACCGACCAGTGTCACTGACAAGCGTCTGCTGTAAGACATTAGAACATATCATATGTCGTCGCATCTTAAAACACCTGGGACATCATAAAATATTAACTTCTCTACAACATGGTTTTTGAAGTGGACACTCTTGTGAAGGTCAACTATATATAGCTAATCACAACAATGGATGACATAATGAAAAAATATGACAAAAAGAACCAAACAGATATGGTTATATTAGACTTCAGTAAAGCGTTTGATACCGTACCTCATCGAAAATTACTTTACAAACTAGACAATTACCGCATTCGTGGTTACATCCAGAAATGGATTCTATCCTTTCTAATGGAACGCAAACAAAGAGTTATTGTTGAAGGGGAAGCATCATCGTCATGTAGAGTTGACTCGGCGGTACCCCCAAGGAACCGTATTTGGTCCTCTTCTCTTCTTATGTCATATCGATGATCTTCCCAGAAGTGTGACATCCCAAGTGCGCCTATTTGCAGATGACTGTCTCCTTTACCGGCAAATCTTGTCATATCAAGACCACATAACTCTACAGAAAGATTTATTATCACTCCAAAATTGGGCAGACAACTGGGGAATGAGATTCAATGCAACAAAGTGTTACCTTATGTCAATTCATCGCAGCAAAGTACCATCAACTTACAACTATACATTGGACAATCATTTTTACAACAAGAACAAGACAATCCATACTTGGGAGTTCAAATAAGTGACAATCTGAAATGGTCAACACACATTAACAAAATTTGTAATCGTTCAAGTAGTTTACTCGGATTTATAAGAAGAAACTTACGACATAGTAATAAAGCCTTCAAAGAACAAGCATACATTTCCCTAGTTCGATCTGTGTTAGATTATGCAAGTGTTGTCTGGGACCCCCACCTCCAGATAGACATAAACAAGCTTGAGGGTGTACAAAGGCGCGCAGCGCGTTTCGTTTTCTAACGATTATAGGCGCAAAAATAGTGTTTCTAACATGATGCGTGACCTGAAGTGGAAACACTTAAAGGAGCGCCGACGAGACCAGCGCCTGGCATTCCTACAGAAGATCGTCTACGACCTGGTGGCCGTCCCCGCTAATGACTTCCTGGAATATAACCCACAGCAACAACGAAGATCAAATTCTATATCAATCAAACAAGTGACATGTAATACAGACATATACAAAAACTCATTTGTGCCTCAATTCATCCGCGATTGGAACTCATTACCAGACTCAGTTGTTACTTGTACCAAAAACGATATATTCAAACGTGCTCTCTTGGACTATAGGTCGCGCGATTAACATCTTACATCAAGCGCACACACACCCTCGATAAGTTTTGCTCATTAGTGAGATAATTTCGAGTATCAGTACAGATACAGATACAGATACAGACAAAAAATTAAAAACATGAATTTTACGTGGCAACGCAAATACTTTTATGTGACAATCTTCAGCAGTATATCAGTGCTTGGTTCGCATACATTTTGAAGGGAAATCGCTCGAAACTCAAAAAAATTGTGTATTCCCTACTTTGCCCTCAGTCGGCATTAATATGTTTCACACCACAATGGACAAAATAATAAACGTAATTCATGTAAGTGAATTTATTTACCCTTTGCACAACGGTAAATTTCTCTCCTCTTCGTGTTTACAGAAATTCAAATGCAAAGGCGGTTCCAACCTTCCGACTTGTCATTAAATGATGTGCGAATAAAATATCGTTGTGGTCGCATCAAACATCATATCAGGTCCATAACGACGTCTCGTAAGGCTTCGTCACGTAAAATAAATATCAGTTTCTAAACGATTTGTTTCGAGTCAAATTACTACCCGGGCATCATGTATAGCTTATAATGTAAAAAGACTTGTAAACCATTGAAACACAAAAAAATTATTTGTTTCTATTGTATATGTAGCTCTATGCATATCCGTCACGTGAGGATACAGATTAAAAATCCCAAATAGGCAGTTGTTTTTTCTAGTGAGCATATCCATTATTTCTGCCAAAGGAAATTAGTATTTTTAATAAATATGCTGTTATAAGGTTTATTTGAAATGTTCAGCATATTCCTATCGTATATCTCTATTCAGTATTTATGGTTGAAATATATGTCATGTAAACTTCACAAAGATTGTGACATCATTTTATTGACTACTGTCCTTTTTCTAGAATTGTAATATACTATAACATGATGAATAGGACTCAACATGACCATCACTATGTATAAAACAATTGTGTTCGTTGATTTATTTCGAATATGACGTAAAAATAATCACTCCAAAAGTAGGATTCAAGGTTGTGACGCTGCATTTTACGACAGATGCTTTCTCTTCTGCTTCATTGATTTTTATTATTCGAGATCAGTGTGTCTTTTCCAGCATTTCCTTCTTTGTATCAGAGTGTACATGCCATTGGGCCGTTTTATTTTATATCTGAATTGGTTCAAATGAAAATAGGAAAATAAAGGAGCTGACAGTTTAGGCAGGTTCTTTGAGAATGCATTAGTAGCTTTTTACAGTCTTTATTTAATCAATTTAATCAATTCTTTGTCTCACCTCTTGTACTCCTCTTTTCTTCCGTAACAAAATCCAGCTGTTTATCCTTTATAGCATCAATTTTCTGCTTCTGGTTAGGTATATTGCATTTTGTAGCGAGTCGAAGCATTACCTAAAAATGTTTGAATGAAATGCAAAGCTTTACAAGTCATTTATCAAGACAATTACATGTAAGTTGTTGCTTATTTTCAAAGAATGTTTTTATGCCATTGTATTTAGATGTTTAATTCTTATTAAATGATGATCTATGATGATCTATCGATGTCGATCTCTTAATATAGATCGTCGCCTCTTGAACAGCTACATATTAAGTTTGCTAAGTAAAAGCGATTTTGTCCGAGATATTTTCTGAAGATCGTTATCTAAAATGTTTTACTGTAGAATACTAGTGGAGTTTTGTATCGTTTCTTGAAGACAAAGAACAGAAAATACTTTATTTGCTGCACTTTGCAGATGATATGTGCTTGAAAATAATAAGTTCTATAAGAAGATCCTTTGGGAGCAAAGAATGCACCCAAGCAAAATAACAGACTTCGTTTGACTGAGGCTGTTCATGAGAGGTAATGAAATATGTAATACCCATCAAGCATCCCTAGCACCGGCTTCGCCTTAAGATTAATAAATCTATTTTTACGCAACGCTTGCTAGTTTGCGGATATTGAAAGCTCTGAAAAAATGATCGGACTTTGTTACACTTCTAGTGCAAGATGGTGCTCATAAAGCTGGACCATAATAGCCCTTTAATGCTTATCAGTGCTGTACAGCTGAAGCAGGTATATCAAGAAGCATTTTTGAACCCATTTAGATATCGACACAGATCAGCTTGAAATATAAACACACTAAACGGTATATTTGTAGTACTTGTAAGTGTAGGGATAGAGGGAGCGCTCACGAAAACAATTGAAATTCTACAAAACAAATTAATTACGCAGTTTCAAGCGATTATACACCGAAAACCTTTAAAAAACGCAACACTGGTTAACAACAGAACTTAAAGTTATCTACAAATTTCATGAAATCTATTGTGATTACCAGCCATTCAACAAACATAATTGGTTAAGACTCTTCAGTCGCTGAAAAAAAAAATCACACTAAGTCTGTCCAATCCCATAGGTTAAGATCAACTTCTAAAAGATGCACGATGACTATTGCTACTATCGGTAAAGTATGTAGCGTTAATTAAAATACAAACAGTCTCCTTCGAGAATTTCAAGGATTTTCCTGTAAGTACTCAAATTGCTAAATGATTGCCATATATATTTTTTCCAACAGAAGCTCGCTGTCGTAGAAACTCGGCCGTCATTGGCACTTACTCTCTTAAATGGAGGACAACAGGAAAACTCACGCGAATTACCTGGGGAGTAACTCAAAATAGATCGAGTTTTATAAAGAATAATTACGAGGAGTGTTCGATATGAATTGCTTATTGTCCTCTAGCTCGATATCCACGTGGGGCACGATAAAAACCAATACCTACCTGTATAGGGTTATTCAATACCTACACAACGGTGTATAAATCTACATGTTTGACTAAGTGTAAGACATAAAATTTGCCATTTGACTACACGCAGTCATTGACCACTGTAGTAAAAATGGTTGGTAGAAGCGTCGACAAGAAAGATGAAATACGGGCATACATCAAAGCTCGCTCAAAACTTGGTTGTTCTTTGAAGCAGCTGATGACTGAACTGTCTACTGCTTATGGACCTTCTTGTGCGTCTTATGACACAGTTCGGCGGTGGAAAAAGAAATTTGAGTCTGGTGTAGAGTCCATCAAAAATGCACCGAAATCAGGTAGGCCAAAATCTGCATCTCGTAAAGAAATCGTTTCCAAAATAAAGGAAATCATTGAAGGAGATGCCAGATTTACAGTTCGTGATATTGCACGAAAGGTAGGCATATCACTATCAACGGTTCACCTTATTTTGAAGAAGAATTTGAAAGTCAGAAAGATTTCTGCTAGATGGGTGCCACATCTTTGACTGATGAGCAAAAGAGGCAACGGTTAAAGTGGCCCAAAAGCTGCTTCAAATGTTTCCAAAATATGACAAAAAGCAGTTTTCCAATGCGTCACAGGTGATGAAACCTGGTCCATTATTTTGAGCCCGTCAGAAAGGTTAGCAATGAGATCTGGGCCACTAAACACAGCAAACGCCCAATAATTGCCAAACGTTCTTTGAGTGCAAAGAAGGTTTTGTATGCAATCTTCTTCTCTGGTGAAGGAGTCGCAATAAAAGTGCCGGTGAAAAAGGGCAAAAGCATCACCGGAAAGTACTACAAAGACGTAGTACTGAAGAAACTGAAAAAGTATTATCAGAAATGACGCCCTGCCACTGGTTTTAAACATGTCCGTCTTCTACACGACAATGCCCCCGCTCATACCTCCGCAATAGTTACGGCGTTTCTGAGGAAAGAAAAAGTAACTGTTTTGCCTCCCCCCCCCCCCCCCCCCCCCCCCCCCCCCCCCCCCCCCCCCCCCCCGTATTCCCCAGACCTTGCCCCATGTGATTTCTTTTTGTTTCCGAAATTGAAATAATTCCTTGCTGGGCGGAAATACCAGTCCCGACAGGCACTTGGGTCTGCCATTCATCAGTACCTTATTATTGTGCCCAAATCAGCGTACCGTGACGCCTTCAAGAAGTGGATACATCGGCTGAAACTTTGCATTTCTAGCCACGGGGAGTACTTTTGGGCTAACTTGAAATTTGAAGTCTCCAGATAGAAATAAGCAATTCATTTCGAACATCCCTCGTATTGTTTTGTATTGAAAGACCTTAGTACATAACATCTTAATCATTCAAAACAAATATCAAATGAAAGGAAGGTAAAATCATTCACAAGCAAAAATGTGTCAATTTTGCCTTTGAATTAAAGTGTACTGATAAGGTACGTATACCACAAGGTCCAAACTTTAGCATATTTGTATACCTCCTACATAAATATCAGGAAAGGTCAGAAGCTTAACCTAACTTGTATACAAGCATACCTTTTCCGCCAAGTCCCACATTGTCTCAAATTCCTCCTGCTCAAGTGAAGCACCCTGCTTATGCTGAATCTAGACAATTAAATAATGTGACATTTTAGAATCAAGTTTGCTTTAAAATAAGTTTATTTATTTGTACGGTAAGACTGTTTTCTGTTCATCTAACGTGATTCTATTTGCGATGGGTTAGGGTTTCGGACCCACTGTAACGGTTGGCAAAACAGTTGATCAAATTCATAAACACGATAAAGTTAGCCCAATGTAATCTATTAACAGATTGGCTTCTACATGGAAAACGTCATCATTGGTAAAATTTGAAAGTGAATTAATAAATCAAATTGTAAAGAAGCTTACACAGTAAGTTTAAAATGAGGCTTTGACTTACCTTGAAGCAAACAAAGGCAAATTTGAATTAAATGAAGTCAGTTTGAACAACTGAAAACAATATCTAAGCATTTACTCAGTTTTCAAACAATTAATCAAATTGGAAACGCCTTCCATGCTACACTGAATGCTGTATTGTTCATTTTACTTGTCTATTCATACCTGTAATCTCAAGTTTCTTAAACGGACGATGTCGGCCTCCTCATCAAGCACTTTATCCGGTATTTTACTGTTGTCGTTTACACTCCACCATTTCGATTTTGACTGGAGTCCACATATGTTCCTCAGAAGATAAACTAAAAGTGATACATCGAATGTATCTGAAGAAGGTGGACGATACTGCGGAAATAGATTACTTATCTGTGTTTTGCTGAGAAGGTTGTTTTTCTTTGCATGGTTAAATGTTTTCATACACTGTTGCAGCTTAGCATAGAGTTGTTGCGGTGGCACTGAATGATCAAATCTTGCCTTCAAAATAGCTGTCCCCTCTTTTACAATGAGTAAATGAAGCCGGAGATAGTATGCCTCTTTCTTATCCGGATCAACAGGTGATCCGCCAGCTACACCTCTAAGTGCTCCGCCAGGTACTCCTTCAGGCACTACACCAGAAGCTCTTTCAGGTACAAATCCTGGTACTCCGCAAGGTACTCCACCAGAAGCCATTCTTTCTTTTGTCACTATCTGAAAAATAGAATACGAGAGGAATGTTTAATCAATACTGCTACAAATTCCCAGGAAGGCTGAAATTAGAACTGTCCGGTGCTTGCTCATTTTTGTTGTGATTCACAGTTTTCATAATTGGTCGCTGAAATCATCTGTGTATTTGTATATTTGAAATATGTACTATTCATTTTTCTGGTCAAAATGGAGGAATATTTTATAAACCTGCAAACCCACCAAAATATTTCTGATGCTTATATGAATTAATGGTTGCGCCTTAATCATGCATATCCAGTAAAGTAATTCAAAAACAACCTTACGAAGAAAACCATTTAAAATTTGAAAACGTTTTGCCATAAAGCACATTAGGAATCAGATCTCAAAAGTTACCAAAATTTGTATTGACACAGATGACATGTGTACAAATGCAGTATCAAACAAAACATGCAGATCTCAATACAGTCAATATTCTTGTGCTCTCACTAAATATGAGACATGCTTCTGTACTGAATACAAAAAGCAAACAATCATTTGCTGGACTAATTTGACAGATCCCAATGCAACTGTAATTCTTGTAGTAAAATTCACTTGTAAATGACAGTAATTGTAATCTTCAGCATATCACAATTATGCATAATAATCGTCCTAGTTACTTCATGGTCTTTGATATACATGTATTTAAGAATAAGTATTCAAAAGCAAAACTAAATTGTCACCTAAATTGTTAAATGGACAATCAGTACTTTGGTCTTCGTCATCGTTCCTGTTTTATTTTCACATTTTTTGAAAATCGATAGAGTTATACGTTTACGACGACGCTGAAGCTATTTCAGAGTAATCCTGGCAGATTAACACCGCCCCATCCGCTAGCTTTTACCGTATTCACCTTGTCGCTTGAAAGAGTTGAATGCGTCCTTTTTTATCCCCCGACGAAAGTCGGAGGGATATAGTTTTGGCGTTGTCCGTCCGTCCGTCCGTCCTTCCGTCCGTCTTTCCTTCCTTCCGTCCGTCCGGAGCCATAACTAGGAAATGGTTGGGAATATTTATATATTACTTCATACACATGTTCAACACTATGAGTTTTTGCGGCCCGCCAAGTTTCAGTCAGATTGCCTTAGTAACACCAGAGTTATGGCCCTTAGAAATTTCTAGTGTTAACTATATAGGGTACTATAAATATGGCAATTTCTGCATCATAACTTTTGATATATTTGACCTAGAACTATGAAACTTAAACAGACTTTAGATCACCATAATTTGGTTGTGTACACACAATTTTGTTCAGATTTATTTTGTAAATTAAGAGTTATTACCCTTTAATTGTATAAAAATCCACATATTTGTACATAACAAACTTACCATTTGGTAGAATTTCATTAAATTTCTTTTATTCTTTTCCATGAACATTTATTGTAAACATGTGAAGTTGTGTACCCACACCTGGTCACCCCCTTACCTTGATCACACCCCCCCCCCCCCCCCCCCCCCCCCCCCCCCAAAAAAAAAAAAAAAAAAAAACAATATTCCTTATTTTAGATTTTTTTTCAAACAAACGTCATATACATGTTCACCACTATGAGGTTATGGGGCCCATCAAGTTTCAGTTAGATTGTCTAAGTAACACCAGAGTTATGGCCCTTAGAAGTTTCTAGTGTTAACTATAAAGGGTACTATAAATATGGCAATTTCTGCATCATAACTTTTGATATATTTGACCTAAAACTATGAAACTTAAACAGAAGTTAGAGCACTATAATGTTGTTGTGCACACACAGTTCCGTAGGGATTTATTTTGTAACTTTAGAGTTATTGCCCTTTAATTGTCTAAAAATCCACATATTTGTACATAACAAACTTACCGTTTGGCAGAATTTCATTCAATTTCTTTCATTTCTTTTCCCTGAACATTTATTATTAACATGTGAAGTTGTTCACCCACACCTGGTCACCAACTTGCCTTGGTCACACCCCCTCCCCCTCCCAACACCCTCCCCCTCTAAAAAAAAGTTATTATTATTTTCATGTCTTATTTTAGATTTTTTTTCAAACCTCCCTTGAATACTTATCAACATGCAATTTGTACCATTCCCCCACCTCGCATTTCAATTAACTGCATTTAATTTTAAAAGCTAAGCTTATTTTAGTAAGCATATCCCATTCAAAATAAATTCTTTAGTCAGGATCAAAGTATCATACATTTATTATGTACTCTTTAATTAAACATTTGTTTTCTGTTAAATTGATTTTGACTAATGAAATTATTTGCCTCTTATTAACATCCTTAACTTTTTGCAGGATATATTTTTTTGCCATTCCTCACCACAGACCCTTTCGGCGGGGGATACCAATTCATCGAATTTGCTTGTTTATCTTATGATACACAGCTGACTCTACATAGTAATAATGTCTAAACCCTTGTAACTTTATCGCAATATACGTTGTTTAAAAAGTAAAATACGCATAATTCAATTACGTCGAAATGGGAAAAGCGTTTTTGTTTGTTTTGACAATTATTATCGACGAGAGAAAAATATTTGCGTCTACAGTAATTTCCGGCCACAACGTAGTTATACAGAACTAGTTTTTGTTGCGTAATATAGAATAATGATTAGTAAGTGACCTTATAACGGAGATTTAATGTAAACAATCATTGAGCTACACAACATTTGTAAACTTCTACAGAATGCATCATGAAAATTATGTTAATGTTTTGGTCCGATAACCGTATCAACCTTTCCGGCACACACTAATATTAAACCTACTTTAGTCTGTATATTGTATCTGCCGAAGTGGTTGATAGATTCAACGTAATATTTAAATGTTCCGTAATTTAACTATCGCAAATCTAAGTCCATTATATTTTTTTAGTCTAGGCCTAGACTATTGTTTTTCTTTTCTTGTTTTGTGTGTTTGTTGTGGGGATTGGAATCTTCAGTCTGATCCTTTATATGTATGTGAATTTATCTACTATTTATTTGAAGGCTTTATATAATGCCCATCGTTTAAGGAGGTAGGTTACCTTAGTATTTGTATGTGCGCATGTCCAACCGGAAGCTAACGTGACGATTTACGACGACGTTTACGACAAACTAAATGTGTTTGTATATCCATTTTCTGGAAAAAAAATCATAAACCTGATTCCGATCTGATGCTTAATGGTTAAATAATGCAGAAGTAATGAATGAATTGCCGCAGAAATGCTTTAAAACACTGTTGCCTTAAAATGACTTCATTAACGTCATGACGTTACATGTCAGCTACCGCGAAAAATTTATAGGTTTTATTTTGAAAGTACGTAATTTCTTTATTTGAACTATTTTTAACAGCCATTATTTGCTGAAATATTTTTATGAGTCTTTCGCTCTGAATAATGATCAATTTTTTGCTTCTTTTATGTAGTATTATTGAAATATTATGCGGAATGTAAGAAAATGGATGATGGTAACTGATGTTATTGGGAATACAGCTTGGTGAAAGGTTATTTATTACGGCCATTTTCAAATAAATAATGGGCAGTTTGATTTGTAATACTTTTTTTACAGTTTCCGTTGATAATTTGTTACTAATATACTAAAACTAAGCTCTAAAATTGTTCAAATTTCAGAAAATTGTGGTTTTTTTAATTGAATTGATGTTACCATGGAAACAAAGCCCGTGACCTATATATCTAAATGTAAAATTCAAAAGCGTTGACACTGGTGTATTTAAGGAACACAGCTTCGGCTTTCTTTTTGCAACTCAACAATATCCATGAGAATGATTATAGCAGCATGCAGAACGATTTTTCTATCAAAAAATGTCTGACGAAGTAATTTAAGCTGTGAAATTTGTTTAAATAAATGCAAATAACACGAAAACATTACTTACGTTAGAAATAAAATGTTTTAAAACTCCTTTAACTAGAAAGATAATTTTATTTAATATTTTATATAAGAAATTATGATAAAAGCAAAATATAAGCTATTTTAAACATCTCTGTTGCCATGATTGCTTTAAAATTTAAGAAATATAGGGTACCATGTAAAGTGCTTGGGATTTTGCTAATTATTTGACCCAAATATTCCATATTGGTCATTAATAGAATGGCACTGAAACCGTGCGAATCCCGTTTTCATACATTATTGTTTAACAATGAGAGAAAAATGCGTTACCATGGAAACACGAGCCCTGCGACCTATACAGTTTAAGCTTATATTAGACAGCTAACGCACATACTAGTAAAATTATCAATTATCCAGACTTCTACGGATAGCAATGAAACCAAAATACACTGAAAAGTGTAAAATATCCGTATTTTCCTTCTTCTTTTAATATTAAATACCTTTGGAGGGTCATGTACTTCAAACCTGTATAAAATTGTACTTGAAGGGACAGAGATAAACGAATTTGAGATTGTAGTAGCTAAAACATTAAATTAAACGAAATACAAAATATTGCTGCGGTTCAACTAATTTGAATTTAACCTGGTAACAAGGTAACCTACACTGCGAAAAATGGGTCAATATGCGGGAGTGTACGGTCCCGTATATTTCGAAAATACGGGAGTATACGGGATGTATATTGCAAATATACGGACCTAATATACGATCCCGTATTCGGAACATCTAGTATACGGGAAGTCCGTATATTTGTCATGCATATACGGGATCCCGTATACGCCGAATATACATAAATGTATATTTCCCGTATATATGCAATATACGAACTTTTAAAAAAAAGTCCCTAGAAATGGTGTTTATTCGTGTCCTGCTTTAACATAAGTTTCATTTTCATGTATTCGAAGGTCTTGAGACTTTTTTTCCCGTATACTTTCCGTATTTTAGAATATACGGAACACGTATACGAGCCTTATATTCCGAATATACGTAGTATACGGATCCCGTATTTTTGTCATATACGGACTGTGATTGCATCTAATATACGGGGCATATACGGACTTGTATTTTCTAATATACGGGCTTCGGATTTTTTCCGTATACGCATGATATACTAAGTATACGATCCCGTACTTTTGTCATATACGGGGCATATACGAAACTGTACTTTTTGATATACGGGCTACGGACTAGTCCCGTATATGCATGGTATACGCAATATACGGATCCCGTACTTGTGTCATATACGGGGAATATACGAAACTGTATTTTTTACTATACGGGCTACGGACTAGTCCCGTATATGCATGGTATACGCAATATACGGATGCCGTTACTTGTGTCATATACGGAATGTATTTGCATCTGATATACGGGGATATACGAACCTGTAGTTTTTGATATACGGGCCAGGTTTTTCCCCGTTTATGCAAGATATGCAGAGTATACAGATTCCATATTTGTGTCACATTTAGACTGAATTTGGTTTTCGTATTCGGGAATTCACGGACGCAGTATTTCTAAAAGATACATCTACCAACTTTTCCCGTAATGCACTATGTGTAATATACAAATCCCGTATTTTTCTTTTATGTGAACTGATTTCGTATATGGGCACACACTGAAAGATGACAAAATGAATGTCAGTGATACCTACAGCAGAATACGATATGTTAGAAAAAAGCAAGACAAAGACAGGGTATGAGAAAAAATTCATATTGTTATATATTGGAGACATGTCAGATTAAACTAACATTTTATTCAACTTAAATACATTTTAAATCAGTTTTTCAAACGATTATGAATCATTTTCATTTCTTGTCCAAATGAAATAAGCAGAATTAAAATGTGAGTAATTAATAACATCAAGCATTTCTTAATATTTTTATGTTCATTTCTAATTGAAAAACTAGCAATTCGCACATTTAATTCTGCGCCGTTGACTCGACAAATCAGTTGAGTATCACTTCTTTTACTACTGTCTGTACATGTTTTCGTTATTCCCATGAATGTTGATTACCGCTATAGGCGTTTCGATTTGTCGTCTTCTAAGAAGAGCAGTATACCCCTCCTAATGTCCGAAGATGTATTCAAAACGAGCCCTTTAAAAAGACGCATGTTGGTTCTGTGCTGGAACACGATATGTAAGCAGGTTACAAATGATGAACCACATGGAAATATTCAGTTTCCTGATCTCAATAAGTATAAGCTTTTATCTGTTGTTACGAATGTCACTGAGAACGAATAGCTCATCCGGGCTGTCTGTCTGCATCTGTTGATCAAACTAGTAGAAACTTCACGCATAAGCATATTCTCTATCGTGAAAATAAATAGTCGTCCCGTTTTCTGATTCCAGTAAACAACTCTTGTGTCAACCTGGAATAAAAAAAAAATGCACGCATTAAAAGTTACAAAAAATGGACTCTTGCAATTCATAGATACTGATAATTATATCTATTAAATGATGTGAAAATTATGACGAATAAAATGACATGTGGGCAGGGATGACGACATCATTAAGTGTCAGAACGCACCATACTCATTTCGTCGCGAAAAGAAATTAGATATCATTAAATGTGCCTGTTGATATTTAATACAAGTTATCTACAGTGTTTTATTTGCATTTTATGGTTATATTACGTTAAAATCTATCTCCCAAATTATATTTAATATAAAATGCATGGTGTTCATAGTGCCGTCACACGTTGTCCGGCCAATCCTCACCTCATTTTGATTGATTGTCTTCAAACTGACATACAGTAATAACATAAGTACGGGAGAGACTTTTTTAAAGAAAGATTTTACCTGTCACAAAACTTCAAAAGCACATAAAGTGCGGTAATGGGATTTAAATAACACTTCCCCATTTTATTCCTACCAAAATGTCAAAACTACAGCCACGGTATAATTTAAACCAACGCTAGCGTTAACGTAAACTATGATAAATTAGTGTTCCTTAACCTGTCCGCCATTACGCAATCCTCCGTGTTAGAACTTATTCAAAATGCACAATAAATCTTTTGTACAGTTTGGATAAAATATATCAGAGTGACATAACATCATTCTCGCATACCAGAGGTCTACCGTGGTTCCCCGGGATTTTGAGGAACATCTGATGGATGAGAATGCATAACAGTCGCGTTGTTAAGCTTTTTTTTTTTTTAATTTAAATTTTCAAACATCTCTTTAAACTTTGTGGCTGAACAAGTTCTGAACGATATATTTGCCTCTAAACGTTTAATATTTGGTTAAACAATCTGAAGAATTTCCAGAATTTCAATCTCGCGGTCCAGTATAATATTCTTAGACAAGTAAAATATTAATCATAAACGTCTCATCTCTTTATGTTCAAATAAATATAATGCATCTCGGTTTTTAATTCAGCAATCCTGTATTAAAGTATGAAAATAGAAAACTTACTGTAAATCTGGATTTAAAACTATCAAAATCTCATAGATTTACCTAACTAAAATATAATAAATAATATCAGGGTATCAATACAATTTACATTATTTCATATTAGAGTTGCCGAATATTCGATAATAATTATGTAACAGTGTATACATGTCTAATCTGTGGTAAAAAGAAAGAAATGGTACTAGTTTGATTGAATGTTTGAAGATCGAATTTACAGACATACTCATTTCATTCCTAACAAATGACCACTTTGTTTTCAGAATGATTGGTTTTGCACGAGCGCATGTCTATTTGTGCACGTGAACAGGCCTGGCTAGAGTAACAGAAAAACGGTAGACATGCAAAGATAGACCTTCCCGCGAGATGTTTATTGTTCTCAGAGTTTTTTTTTCGAAATATATAGACCCTAGGCAAACCGGCTTTAATATTCCTTAATCAATATTCCTTAAATGCATAGGATATACTTGACGATAAAATTCTACAAATGACATCTACGGAGTAAAATATTGAAAGGAGGTTCGATTAAAAAGCAGAATTATCAGTTCATCAAGAATACCTTTTAAGCTGAAGTTGTCACATTATGAAACTTAAAATAGGAATTTTCGTTTCTATAAACTATTAAAAAATGTCATATATATATATAAAAAGATGGTCGCGCCGGGAAAAGAACCCTGACCGCAGCGGCAATAAAGAAGTTTTCCGCTGTCGTTACCAATAACGCAATGGAGGGTTTAGTGTTTAATGCGCGTTAAATATACAATTTTTATCGTAAAAATTAGTTAAAACATCTAATTCTCATTTGTTTCCGCAACATTATAGTCTGTCAGTATACGTAGCAAATACACCATTAATTTCCATATATCTAAAAAAGATATAATGCCGTGCCATGAGAAAACCAACATAGTGGGTTTGTGACCAGCATGGATCGAGACCAGCCTGCGCATCCGTGCAGTCTGGTCAGGATTCATGCTGTTCGCTTTCAAAGCCTATTGGAATTAGAGAAACTGTTAGCGAACAACATGGATCCTGAGCAGACTGCGCTGATGCGCAGGTTGGTCTCGATCCATGCTGGTCGAAAACCCACACTATGTTGGTTTTCTCATGGCACGGCTCAATTATGTAAATTTATGTTCTCTTATGAAATAAATTGTTTTAATTTTGGTGGGTATCGTCTTGTCTAACATAACGCCTCACTGCTAATCCGCACCTGTATTTGTATTTATAGTCGTATCAGTTCAAATACTAGTCTGACAAGTTTTAATCCCACGGGATTTTCATGGGCAAATTTAGTGCAGTGACAAGTACATTCTTTATCGGAAATCCGTAGAGGACAGATCGTTTACAAAAATTTAAAGAAGATTACGACGGAAAAATGCAGCGCTACTGTTTTGAGAATTCACAATTGAGATGAGTATACATTATATATTTTTTTTAGATGTTTGCGCTTAAAATTTTGTTGCTGAACTTTTGTTTATAGGGCATTTGAAATGCCCTTTGGGAAAGTAATGGAGAAGTGTTCATCGTACAATCAGCAAGATTTTGGGTTATTTTTTTTTTTAAATCACTGACTAAAAACAGGAATTTGAATTTTGTTATAAAAAAATAAATAAAAAAAAATTAACAAAATATGATGAAAAACACTACAGGTAAAACTGGTGGGGCGAGCGTCTTTTTGTTTGCATGTAATGCGCAAAAATGCAGTAGGTTTTCCTGTCATTATTCTCGGTCATTATTATTTTGGACTTTAATCATTGTCCCTATGCTGTACTGGTTTAATTCACCCAGGTTATAGGTTTATGATTTTAACGTAATTTTGGGGGAAATTTTTGGGAAATTTTTAGTTCGCTGGGTTTAAAGGTAATTTGACATAAACAAAGATGGCGTATGAAATTTAGGGGGGTCACATTATTTTTCCTATAGACAATGCGTGTAGGGTCTAAAATGTTTTAATCATTTAACACACACAAAAACAATTGAAAAAATGCATTTAATTTATAAAAAATAAAATAAATGTTCTGAAACTCACCAGTAAACTATCAAATTGTAAGGAAAAATGCATAAACCAGGGGAAAAGTTTTTTTGTTCATAGGTGGGCACCTAAAGGGGACACTTTCAAAATATGAGGTTTAAAATTTTTTTCATTTGGTACATAACTTTTCTCAAAAATGCACAAAAAAAATTACTAGATTTCATGGTGAGTTTCAGAATTTTTTTTTTAATGTTTTTTAATTTAAATTTTGCATTTTCACAATGTTTATGGGTTTTAAATTGATTAAAATGCATCTTTAATCCTGTAGCGCATAGTTATAGATAAAAAATGGCCCAAACCCCAATTGGTGACCCCATTTGGTTTTTCCCCTGCAAGTTACCTTAATAAAAGTTTTTTGCTTTGTAGCCTAATATAATTTCAAAAAAAATAAAAAAAAAAAAATTACAAACTTTTATGCTTAAAATCAAATGAATTTCCTTTTGGGTTGTTTCTTCCCAAATTTTGTAAAAAATTATACTTTAAAATCTTGTTCAAAATGAAAAAAAAGCATGCTGCATATTGTTAAGCTTAACAGATCCGAGGAAAAAGGGCGACAAAAAATTATTTTTGGCCCATGCCGTTTTCAAAACAGTATTTCGCAGAGGTTGAATGTTGTAGAGATGCACTGGAAAAATTGGTATGTAAAAAGGGTAATGTAAGCTTCCGCTTTTTACGGTAGGAACGAAATTTGGGGCTTTTAACTTGATTGCTATATGAAGAGAGCGTTCCGTTTGGGTTGTATAGGGGCATGAAACTTAACAGTGAAAAAAAAAGATCGTGTTATTGGATGTTTTCTAATGTAACTATTGGTTAGTGCTTTTTTTTTAAATATCAAAAGAAATGTAGTTTTTTTTCTTTTTTCATCAGCGGGGAAACAGATCTCAAGTTGTAATGTTAACGTAAATGGTAAGTGATCTTATGAAAAAATAACATACTGTACAATTCTAATGTAGAAATATTTCTTAAAGCACGAAAGCTCATTTTTAAAAATCAAATAATTCACGATTTATAAAATATTATTAATTCATTGTAATGAAATTACAAAGCTTTTCAGAACTTTAAACAATATAATGCGGACATGTTCGAAAAAGGTAAGATGGCTTTTCATACTTAAGTTTTTATTTTTTGAGAGTATTTTACATAAGAAAAAAATCCAGCAAAACAACAAATTATGGAGAAGGGTGCTATAAAAATAAAAACACAACATTCTGAGCAAAAAGGAATAAGCCACATTAATTTGGGATCCCAGAGTGTTTTCCCCATAAACCCAAATTTTAAACGAACCAAATCTGCAAATACTTTGCGGGTTCCTTTCTGAAAAGATTATCATATAAAAGAACTTATAAAAATTAATAAGTTATTGTTTATTTTTTGAACAATATTAGCTTTAAATGTATTTCTTAATGACAAAAAAATATGAAATTTGGGTTTATAAATTTTTTTAAATGCTAATAAAATGCATACACATATTTTTAGAGCAGTTCTAGCCTGTACGCTTTGATGGGGATAACCCCATTAGTCAGAAACTGTAACACCGCTTAAGGGTCAATCTTGGTATAAGGGCGCAGAAAAAAATTCGTAAACCGGGTATTTCCTAATGTCTTTAAAAAAATTTTAAGTATAGGAGGGGCGTGGCATGGTCGGATGGCAGCTTTTGGGGGCACCTTTTTTTTAAAAGGGTAATGCTGTCCGGTTAATTTTATTAGATCCGTTTTTTCTGGGTCCTTGCATGCTTATTTAATGCCTGCTTGTAAAGAATAATTTAAAAAAAAGTTTGATAGGAAAACAAAATAACAAGAAATATGAAATAGGTGAAAAACGAATTAAATCATTATGGAAAAATGTTAAAAATAATAATAAAAAATTTATAATAAAATAATGATTGAAAAATAATTTCAATAATATAAAACAAGGGACGTAAAGGAAACTGTTCAACTATTCGTTTTGACGTAATAAGTCAGGGGCGTAAGACTCTTTAAGGGAAAATTTTTTGGCTTTTGGGTTTTCCTTTCGTCCCCCGCCCGTCCGTTCGTTTGATGTTTTTAAAAAATTGATAAACTTTTTGACTAAAACCTAGCAAAAGGTTTATGATGTAAGGCTTCTAAAAAGGGCAAAAAAAGTAACAAAATTTTGGATAATATTAAAAGTCCCTGATGAATTGTAACTTTTTAAAGATTTTCAAATGTAAATAGCAGCGATTTCATGATTTGATACATTTAAAAATTAAGGTAATGCAAAAGGAAATTTTCTAGTCTAGCATAATTTTTGTCAATGACGCTGTCCCTACGAGTAAGTGTATTCACTGCATACCTCTTTTTGGCGACTTTTATTTTCATAAAATTTGAGGGGCCCCCTCATACCGTAATGTGCATTTGGGTTTTGGGCAATTGAAAATCTTATTAGTCAAAATAAATGCTTAATTCGTTGAAATCTTTATTTATCACTTTTCATAGAGACGGTGAGAGCTCTTTCCCCTCTTTTTCTTATGCAAAGTGCTAGAACCTACAATTTCCTATTAGGTCTGGTTGTTCTGCGTTTATTTTTGTTTTCTGCACTTCGCGCTGTTGTTGCTTCCGGGCTTTTAGCTGGAGCTTTGTCTTTCAATTTTCTCATCATTTTCAATATACTGCTATTATTTACAAATCCCAAATTTTCTTTTGAAAATTTACATAAAGTCAGGTTACCCTTAAAATTTTGTTTTTTTTTGCTAATTATTGGGTACTTTCCCCTTTGCTAACCCCTAACCCCTTATGCGTGACCCGTCTGTAGACGCTTCCAAAAAAAATATAACCTGTACTATGGTACACGTCCCCTTCTTAAAAATTATATTTTTTCCAAAAATCCCGGCTTTTTTCAGCCCCCGGGGGGTTTTCGCCGGGTTTGACTGAAATCCCTAGCCCCCAAAATAAAAGTAAATTTATGTTCTCTTATGAAATAAATTGTTTTATTTTGGGGGGGGTACGTTTGTCTAAATAAGCCTCATGTAATCCCCCTGTATTTGTATTTATGTCGTATCAGTTCAATATAGTCTACAAGTTTTAATCCCACGGATTTTAGGGGCAAATTTTAGTGCAGTGACAAGTACATTCTTTAGGGAAATCGTGAGGACAGATCGTTTAAAAAATTTTTCCCCCCCCCCCTTCCCCATTCAGAACTTGTTGTTTTTTTAAATATTTCTGCGTCAATTTTTAAATCTGTTTCAGGGTCACAATGGTGAATCTTTGCTGAACCCGCCACAAAATTTTACTGTGCACCAAAAATGTCCGCCGTTCTGTAATTTTGGTTTTTGGGAACAAACTCTTTAAGTGTGGTGTAAAAAACCAAAATTTTGCTATAGCTTTTTTTGGTACTTTTAAATACATGGAAAAATAGGGTTGAATGAAACCGGTTTGTTTTTTAACTGAGTATTCATTTAAAACTTTTCCGAATTTTACATCTTTTTTTTTTTTGGTTTTTTGTTTTTTGTTTTTTTTTGTTAAAATTTGGTTTTGAATTAACACGAAGATATCAAAAATTAGTGGGGTTTATACACAAAGCGATAGCATGCAGGTTCCCCAAATTTTCTGGATTGTATTTGCAAAAAATGAGGAGTGGTCTTAATTCATTTTTTTTAAAAAAAAACAAACAACTAAAAAATTTTTTTGAACATCTTTTTGTAACATCATTTAAATTCGATACAATCAGAACTTCCCCATTTCTGTGTTGTTTTTGTTTCTGTTTGGCAATTTATTTTTCTACTAAACCATTGATAATTAAAACCGGAAAGCGGGGGGTGGAGAGACCCTTTTCGTGGTCAAGCTCGGGATTCTTACCCCCCCCCTCTAATAAAAATAAAAAAAAAATGAAAGAGTTAGGGTTGGGGCACCGGTGCAGCAACGAAAAAACCGTCTTTCTGGGTATTTTTTAGATGAAATAAAACAAAAATAAAAATTTTAAAATAAAAATAATCTAAAGTTAAGAAAACTGAAAAGATTTGTATATTAATAAAATTTCCCATTCGTATTCTGTTTTTACTGCATATTTCATAAAAGCCCGGTTTATTTTATGTTTCTTTCGGCATTGATTGCTTTAAGTACATGCTTTTTGGAAAGAATTAGGAAATTTCTGTCTATATATATTTCGAAGGGCGTTTTTGAGCATTGTGTTTTTGGATATGATTGTTATTAAAAGTATTTAAAACCACCATTTTTTGAAACCAGTTTAAGTTGTTTTTTTGGTATTATTATATATTTAAGGGAAAAGAAAAAAAGCGTGTAGCGTATATAAACTTGATTTTTTTTTAAAAAACTACTTTTATTTGCATTGACTGTTTCAACAATTTGAATTTTTTTATTGCGTATTTAAAATGGCCTTACAAATTGAAAACTTTTATTCGGGGTCAGTAAAGAAAGTCTTCTTTATAAAATTTTTGGGGCTCAACCCAAATTTCTAATTTCATTTTTTTTTTTGTCCGTTTTGTGAAAATATTTAGTGACCCCAAAACATTTTATTTTTGTATATAGGGCAGATCAAAATAAAAGCTCATTGTCTGGGTTGACTTTCCGTATCTGAAACCCTCGGGGGTTGGTACCTTTTTTTTTGGGTTTTTGGGCGGGCGCTCTTTAACCGTTAGAGGGGGCCTTGTCCCACGTGGTGGGCCATTCACCTGGTCAGGGATTGACTGGTCTTATAAAAACGGGGTTGTTCAATTACGGGGCCATACGTTTATTAGTGATTAAAAGTTGCATTTTTAAAAATGTACGTGTAGGGCCCTACATATTTTAAAATTTTGTGGACCCTTTTGCTCAAACCTCTAAACACATGGGTTATGTTGAAACGACATGTAAATCCCCCTGTTTTCTTATTTCCCATTGCGGGTTAGTCAGTCTTTTGGGTGGATTATATTATTTTGTAGATAGTTTGCTATAACCTTTCCCCTCGCCCCCGGTCGTTTGTTCAAAAATTTACATTGAAACAATTTTTTTTTAATATTTTAAAAATTTTTGTGCGTTTTTTTTGCTGGCTTTCTTTACTTACATGTTTTTTTTGATTTGGTGTTGTTTTATTTTGCATTTACTTACTAGGAAGAATATTTTTTTTTGATATATATCTCTGTCATAGAGATTCTGAAGATCTTTTCCTGTTTCTCATTAGTGCGAAGTGCTAGAACCACAATTTCCCATTAGGTTTGGTAATATTGTCTGGCTTATTTTTAAGTTTTCTGCACTTTTCGTGCTATGTTTTTCCAGGCATTTATGGGTTTGCTTTTATTTTTTCATCATTTTATATATACCATTATATATTTACATGCCTATTTTTTTTTAAAATTTTCAATAAAACACGGCCCTTTTCCCCTTTTAATTTGTTTTTTTTTGCTTATTATGACATTCACCCTTTTTCTTAGAACCGTGAACTCCCTTATGCATCGACCGTATGTAGACAGCCTCCCCAAAAAAATAATGCTTACTATGGTCACACGTCACCTGCTTGGAAAATTATGTTTTAAAATCCGGGATTTTTCTTCCCCCCGGGGGGCTGAGCCGGGTTTTTTGTATATATATAAATACCCGCACCCCCCAAAAAATTAAATATTTTTTTTTGTTCTTGTCGGGGCGATTTTGGGGGCCAGTGCCTTTTTTTTTGTATTCGTTTAAAAAAATTGCGTTTTTTTCTTTAAAATTTTTTTTAAAACCCCAAAATTTTACGTTACATTAAAAATTTAAAAAATTTTAATTTTGACAATGGTCAAAAAGTTTATCCCCTTTAAATTTCATTGTGTTTACAATATTGCCTGGGATAAGAAAAATCCTCAGTGTTGTTTTAAGTGGGTCATAAAAAAATTTAACCCCTTTACTAAAGTGATAGGGACTTTTTTATGGTTTTATGCTTTTTGCTTGAATTACCCATACTTTCCCTTTTTTGTTTTATATGTCTTTTTTTTTTCTTCGGGGTTTAGCTTTTATGATATTTGCACTGTGTCTTAAACTTATGACAGACGGAGGAATCAGTAAAACTATTTCCCAGCCTTAGAATTAACGTAAAAGGTATCGTAATGGGTGTTAATTGAGTTGCATTTACTGAGGAAACGAACGTAAAGATCCGGCCCCAAATTTACAAAACAAATTTAAAGGGATCATCATTTTTATGGGGTAGGGGAAAACGCAATGGTAAATAGATCGAGTTCTTAAAAGGGACCACCCCCCTCACTTTTTCCCCTTTTTTTTTTTTAGAATCGATAGGAATGAAATCATGTTCGCTTTTTCAAAATTGTTAAAAAAAACAATCGGGGGGTTTCAAAAAATACGGGCGCTTTCGCAAAAATTTTTGGGGGAAACCGACGTCGTGTTTTGGTTTAAACATTTGCCTCCAATATGACTTAAATTAAAACTTGCAAATTATATTATGGAGGTAATTTTAACAAACCCAAATTTTGCCCTATTTTTTGTTGATATAGAAACGCACTTTAAAAACCTTTAAGTACACATTTTTCGCCCCGCTGAAAAAAAAAAGTTTGTGTTTACGCTGTAAAATGGGGAAAACAGGAAATGAAAAAAAACCAGTCAAACGGAAATATCGTCAACTTTTTAAATTTTTGGGGAAAAGTCATAATGGTCCGTTGAAAAACGATTTTAAATAACAGACTAAGTGAAAAAATTTCTTATTTTTTTACTGTATGGGCCTGAAAGAAATGTTTGTTTAGATGTATAAATGTAAAGGATTTTATATTGTTAGATACCCTATTCAAAAACAAAAAATTTTCTTTTATTTGATTAAAAAAAGAGTTTTTAAAATATTTTAAATATTGACTTGTTCCCCCTTTCACTTTAATTTAAATTTTAAATTCTTCAAGTAATTTTAGTAAACCGTTCGCCTTAAAAGCTAAGATAAAACATTATAATGACCAAAGTATTTGTTATCGATTACCCCCCCCCCCCACCCCCCTTTACACAACAACAACACTTAGTACAGAAATCCGAAATTGGGGTTATTGTTTTTGGTAAAGCTCTCCCCCCTTTTTCGGGTTTTTAAAAATGTTACTAAAAGTTTGGGAAGCAAAAAATCATAATTTTTTGTTTTTTAGGTCAATAAAATTCTTAAAACTTTTAGATTAAAAACTATTTTACATAAAAAATTTTTTATTATTAAAACCCTTTTTTTTATATAAAACTTTGAAAAAAATAATAGATCCCAAACCCTTTCAAAGACGTACAAAAATTGAGAGATAAAATATCTGTAAAAAGTTTTAATTTTTTCATACGACATGATATTTGCAGAAAAAAAAATTTTTTTTTAGACAGAGGCAAGAGATGTTGTATTTTTTTTTCAAAAGTGCCTCTAGAAAAAAGGTTTTCTTGTCAGATTACCGGTACCCCCTTTTCTAAAAATAAAAGATGTAAATTTTTAATTATTAATGTTTTTCCCAGATTTGTTTTTATCGAATGAATGAATGTGCGTGCCCCCTTTTTCATTCTTAAAACTAGCCCGGTACCCAGCTTTAAAATAAAAATTTTATCAGGGGTTGTTTTTGTCCTTGCAAATTTAAACTCGTTTAACCCCCAAAGGTATTCATCAAATGATTTTTGCCGATTATTTTTTTTTTATTTTAAACATTTCCATCAAAATTTTGGTGAGAATCCTTGTAATATTTGGTGAAGAAGAATGAAATAATAGTTTTAAAAGATGATTTTTGAAAAATGATCAATCTTTTAATAAAAAAATGAATGAATGAATGAATTTTAAGGGCATTCTGAATTTCTTTTTTTTTATTAAAATTTCAAATAAATGCCTTTTTTGACGTTTTGAATTTGTTAAAGCAATAAAAAAGGCCCGTGTTTCCGTTAAAAAAATATAATTTCTGGTTGGTTTTGCCAAAACATCAGTTTTTAAAAATTAAAACATATAAAAACAAAAAAAATATTATTGTGACTTCCTTTCCCCCTGAAATAGTATATACAGTTTTTGGTGCGGGTCACTTTCCAAATTTATCGCCTCGGGGTAGAAAGCGCGAAAAGGGGTTCCCCACTGATTGGGTACCTAATATTATGCATTAAGATTCCATTAAAAATTTTCGGAATTTTTGTTAAATTGGCATTTTGTCGAGTTTGATATTGTCAATTTTCGGTAGAAAAATGTTAGAAAAAGTCAGATGGATTAAGGCTTAGGGGACATGGGCTCTATTGTTTAATTAATATGATACAATTTTCAGTATTTCAATTAAAGTTGCAGAAAAAGTTTGGGAAAATTATTGTACAGTTTTTTTTCGGGAGATGGGGAAATCATGTAAATGCTTATATCATTTGATTTAAAGAAAGGGGATATTAATCTTTTTCCAATATTTTTCGAGCGTTTTCGTTAATTTTAAGCAATATTTGTATTTTATACAAAATCAGTGTCACGCTACCCGTAACGGTTTTTATTTCTTTAAAATAAGTAATGTGATGTTATCGCTTCCCTTTTTTTCTTTTTAAAAAATTTTCTCTTAAAGCATTTATTTTTTTGTACGCTTTTTGACAGGTAATGTGTTTTTTGTCTAAATATTTTAAATAATTACTTTTTTACAACGGGGTTTAAAATATAAACTTTTAAAAATGGAAAAAAATTTCACCCGGGGCGTTTGACAAATAAGGGGAAAGTTTGCCAAATAAAATTGAGGGGAAAAGGTTGGCCAAAACTCGAACCCCCTACCCTGATTTGACAGCTAAAGCTTTGCCCCTCAGTACCCGCCATGCGCGTATAATATCAACTAGAATTATAAATTATGTAATATTTTTTTTCGCATTTTGTTTGGCATTTAAAATGAATTTACGGAAAAACGAACTTTCACTGTGCTAGGTCTATAAAGGACCTCATCCACGAGAAATAAAAAGTCTGCCACATGTTACTAAGTGGAATAGAGGGGACAAAGGGAAAAAATTTTTTTTATCCCTGCACACGTGTTGACCCATTCGCACATGTTAGTACCCCCTCGAAAAGTGTTGATTAACATTTGGGAGTAAAACTACTTGAACCTTTTTCATGTTAGCATCACGTTCGCAGTTGTTGTGACGGTGAAGTGAAAAATTACCAAAGAAAAAATTCGAAATCACCCTTTTTTAAAAAAAAGAAAACTTCTTCGTAAATTACAGCTAAAATGTAAACGGGAAAGGTTTTAGTAAGTTTTGAGTAATAGCAAAAAAACCTACGGCTACCTTCGATTGGACGACAGATAAGATAGATAAATGCCCGGGTTTCCAGTCCCCGTTAGTTGTTCCCGCTTTAAAAAACATTTTATGAAAAAAATCCCTTTGAAAAAAGAGACTTTAGCATTTTTTTGATCGTCACGTGCGCACTTGTTAGTTATCACATAGGCAATGGTAGTATAACAGCTTTCACTTGCGACGTGATTGTTTTCACCCCCCGAGTGTGAATTACCACATGGCAGTGGTAGCAACACGTGCGCAGAAAAAATAAAAATTTTTCTATTTTTCCCATGCCACCCGGCATACATAGAACATCGCAGAATTACTTCGAAAAAAAGTAACGGTATGAAAATATTTTTCGCTTAAAGATTTAAAATTTAAATAACAGGAAAGTGAAAAATTAAAAAAAAAAATATAAAAAAAAATTTTAAGCTCTTTGAATTTTAAATTTAAAATGTGACCCTTGGGAGATTATGTGCTTTCTTTATTTCCAAAATGATGTTATCATGTTTGGTTTAAAGGTCGATACCCGGGGGGTCCCGGGTCGAGTGGTTAGATCGATGACTTAAAAAAATTTTCCCATCACCCTGCGGGTTCAAGCCTCACTCAGAGTGTAAAATTCTCCATGTGAGGAAGGGAATTTTAAGAGGTGCTCGCTCGGATAAATAATGCACGTTAGGGCCCCGGGGATTCTACCAAAAAAACAGGAAAAGTCGCTAAAGACCCCATAATGTTAGCGCAACGTTAATCCCCAAAAAAAACACAAAAAAACCCACCCATCGGGCGGTAGCAGACGTTTCTTTATTAGATCGAACGAAAAGGGGTTTGTTCGAATCAGGACGAGACACATTATTCGATTATTTTGCGTTGTAAAAATTTAGAATGATTTTTTAAGTAAAGTATCAAAACATCTTTATAATTTTTTTTAGTAGAAAATATAAATGGATTATTCCCACTTTTTTTCTAAAATTTTGCATTGTTGCCAAGGTTGAAAAGGAGAAAAAAGATCAAATTTTTGCTTCCTTAGATTTTTTTCATGGCGTGATCCCCGGAATTTTATATCCAAAAATAATAGAGTTTTAATTTTTCTTTTTTCTTTTCTCAATCGGCTATTTAGTTTAAAAATTAAAAAAATGGGAAGCGCTAGATGAAATGATGGATTCAATATGTTTGATTTTAAATTTAACCTGTTTTTTGGTCCGTGAATGCTTTTTTCGTTCATATATATAGATTAAAAAATTTTTTTTTTCAATATGGATTTTCTACAAACTAAAGTTCAAAAAGCAAAAAATTTTACCTTTTAAAAGGCCCGGGGAATTAATTTTTTATACACATATTGATTGCATCCCCTATTTTTGAAATATATAAAAATTTTTTAAAAAAACCCCCATTTCGGCATAAAGGGAAAAATACGGGGTTGTATACCAAGCATTAGGAATATACGTCCCTATTTTCGAAAATACAAATATTTAAAGCCCCCATTTCCCGGATTACGAAAAAAAACGGGTTGATACGTGAAAAATTTGGGAAATTTAATCCCCGATTTTGAAAAATCAAATTTTAATACCCCCCTATATCCCAAAAATTTCGGAATTACGGGCTGTATACAAAGAAAACGGGGAAAAATAAGTCCCCTATTTTCAAAATTACAAATTTTAAATCCCCTATTTCCCGGAATAGGGGAAAAAACGGGTTTTATCCCCAAACATATACGGGACTAAGTCCCCCATTTTGAAATTACAAAATTTTTTAAAATCCCTATTTCCCGGTTATACGGGAAATATAGGAGTTTTTATGAAGAAAAATACTGGAAAATTTTAAACCCCGTATTTTCGAAAATACAAATTTAAATAACCCGTATATCCCCGAAAACGGGAAATAACGGGGTTGTATTGAAAATTCGGGGAAAAATACGTCCCGTATTTTGTAATTAGGTTTATGTTTCCCCCTAACCAGCAATAGGGAAATACGGGGTTGTATACATCAGAATAACCCCCTTTTAGAATTTCCCCATTTCAATAATTAAAAGGGGGGATCATTACTAAGAAATTTTTGTATTTTTATAGTAAACGGGGAAAACCGTATTTTTTTAGTAAGGATTTTAAAAAATAAAGCCCGTAAGCCCCTATTTGTTTTCCCCCTATTTTTCCCCTTGGGTAATATACGGGTCCCGTACACTCCCGTATATTAACTCTTTTTTCGCAGTGCTACCTCCTTAAACACTATCTCAATTTTTTACAGACAGGCAGTTTATAATTGTCTTCGTTCTTGGGAATAACCATTTCAAGACTCACATATTCCGTAAGATATCGACTTTTTCAACTAAAGACCTGAAATTTAAGCAGGTCAATGCCTATAATGTATTACAGGGTTCTGTTTGTTCTTTCTTCTTTTTTTTCACATCCACGCGACCTAAATGCAGTGTGCATTAATTTAAGATTTAAATGTTTTACTTTTCGGTTAAACAACCGTAAATCAACCTTTTATCTTGTTAAATTCTCGGTCATGTGGCCTACGTAAACAAGTTCATTCAGTGTATGCGTAAATAACTCTTACCTCGTATCGGAAAAAAAAGTTGACTTAAAGGGCAAATTTACCTGTATAGACGAGGTCCAACAAAAGCTTTATCGCCGCTTTCAGGCAGTTACTTTCATTGATGTACTATTTATATGTAATCATTTTAAGCAATAAATCTAGGTGTGTAGAATGTTTTGCTAAGTACATTTTATTTTGCAATTATTTCATAAAGTAGATATTTGCAAATTGATGTTTTTAAATGTTGAAGTATTAGTATCAGGGGTGGTATCAATGATCGTTTTAGAAGGGGCGCTTCTGATGGGATCCGGAGACATGCCCCGACGGAAAACTAGTTCACAGATAAACCTCAAGTAAATGAAGCTGACGTATATTTTACAAACAAGGGGACTAAATATTTGACACAATATGTCATATTTTAAATTTGTTCATAATAAGGCTTTTAAATTAGACTTCAGACTCATTCCTCCTCGAACTAATGATATTCTGCAAGCGAAATGATCCGATAATTTCACCTGTTGAGTCTCAACTTCAGGCTATAAAAATGGATAGCAGATATCCAAATTTTATGTAGACGGAGCGTGGGTCGGGTGCATCCCCTCTGGATACACAGAATATTTGTTCTAACAGCCCGAACACATTGTACTGATCAACTACTGTTTAGAGTATACCAATGACTGAGCAAACAGAAGAAATAATTATAGAAATACCACACTTGTGTAACAGACATAAAGTATCTACTATGAAAAATAAGATAAAATCGAAAGTCGGAAACTTTTATTCTAATTTGGTTCCTACTTTCGCTTTTAGATACTGGATAAACGTGAAGAGATGGTTAAATATGTTAAACTGTGAGAAGTAAAACCTAGTTTTACATGTATTATAATTCATACTAGGTCATATGGAACTCCTATCCGAATATCCCATCGATATCGAGTAACAAGCTTTTAAAGTTAAGTGACATTTTTGTAAGTACAATCAATGTTGACACATGCGCATTGTAATGGTAACTGAATTATATAATGCGGATTATGTAATATTTTGCGGCTTACAATATACTCGGGATTTGGCATGGACTGAATTGTGGAGGGCGTTCATTTTACATTCAGCAAATCAATATGGCAGTAAATACCAGAAAGCGTTAAAGCCATTTTATACATAGTATCCAAGGTTGAGAATGTTGTAATGTTGATTTGGTATGGGTACTGCTGATGTCACTATTAATTTCTGTTGGCAATGCTATGTATCCAAAAGAAGCATAAAGCTTTGCTTTGTATTTAGATAACATACAATTTACCAACAGAAAATTGGGTGTAGACACTGAAGGAATTTCTATTAAGGTTTAGCAGTATATCACAAAACCACAGAAATGTTTAGAAAATAAACAACATCTTTAATAAAAACCTATCTGTCCCATACATTTTTACCATTCTGTCCCATTGCATACTTAAAATATTCTAAAAGAGTTGCCCTCCCCCCCCCCCCCCCCCCTCCCCACCCCACCCCTTCCACCACCTTTAAAAGGAATGCCATTTGTAAAGAAATAAAAGTAAACAGTTATGTAAATTTTAGGCACTGGTACATTGTTGCAAATGCATCAAAACGGAGACATGAGCATTTTAAAAATGGTGAGTTTTTAAAGGCGTTGAACTTTCCAGAAGTGCGGCCCATCATATATATTAATAGATCCCAGATTAAACGCCGCCTTTGAAGACGTCCCGCTAAGCGTAAATTTAAAAGCTTTAATATATGTATTAAAATGTATTGTATTGATTGGCAATATTATCCTGAAGATCCCGTAAACAGATCAAACCGCTTGAGATACATTATTTTATACTACTTAACTGGATTAGAATTATTAAATATGTAAAAAGGTTAAGGCATCTTGATTCATCTTTTTTACGATTTATACATATATCATTTTTTCTAGTTTATGCCGGTTATATAAAACAAAACAGCTGATAATGTTTATATGAACATTAATGAAAGACTAGTGTGCTTAATTATGAACATCTACCAAAGGATCAATGTCATGAGTAATTCGTATCATAATTATGTGAGAAAATGACATGTTTGTTTATTTCTGGGGCATAAGATAGCTTGAAAGGAGTCGTTTTGTATATTTATCAATGACTGTATTACTTGGCGTTGACATTCTACCTGTGTAATTTTGAAAACTTGATGAATGTTTTGTACCATTTTATGCATTTTTTAACTCTATTATTCCGACGGATATATCGTGTAATTTTGTATTGTTATGTTCAAATTAAAAACAAATATTCTTTTGCGTTTAACAAAATTATTTTAAGAAACAAATACAAGTGATTGATTATATTCTACGTATATTGTGTTTGCATATAATTAACATGTATGTATATATGCACGTATGTACGTATTGTATGGAAATAAATAAGTTTCCTCTAACAGATTTGTTCCGGATATTCTATTTTTGTGCTATAAGCATATATATATTATCATAAAGTATCAAATGATAAGAACTTAAAACAGTAAACTAATGTATTTTGTACTCTAAGTCTATAGCCTGGCTTACAATGTGTGATAATGCAAACATTAAAATGGGGGAATATCTATTGATATTCCGTGTAAAACTTTACTCCTAAGTTTGCTTTTTACTTACACCACCATGTCAACACACAAAATATAGTCTTGAGGAATCAAACCTATTAAGACAGAAAACATTTAAATTGTTATTTTGTTATTTCGTAATGTTTCAGACAATTTAAAGTTTTTTCAGTTTCATCATCCTTTGCCGATATGACTGTCTGCAGTTCTGCACTGTTTGTATTTCCATTTATAGTCGCTGTAGATTAGCTGTCCATGCCAATCATCCCTCTAAGACACAAGATGGAACATTGTTACACGCTGGAAATGAAACAGCACAAAGTCAGAAACAATTTTCAATATCTTTCAGTTGATAAGTGCACAAAAAATCAATAGTTCAGTACAGTCGAGCTAATGCGGATATGTAAATATGCGGAAAATGTGAAAATCAAATCCATGCATTCAGATAACAGCTTCAAAAACGACGACTCTGTCTGAATAAAAGCAATGACTAAAACATCACGCAAATTTGGCAGCACTAAGAGATCGCGTTCTGTATAATATAATATACTATAAGAGAGAAAGGTGGAAGCAACAAACAAATTTCTTGAACGATTTTTTGGTCATATATCATCCATTGCTGCTGCCGCAGAGTACGGCAGTCGAAAAGGTATGGGACCATATACCACTTACTTCTCCAAGCATTTGCTACGCAGTGCTTCGTTTAATGTTTTGTATATACTTTGAAGTGGCAGAATATATCTAAACTTATGGTTCTAATTTATCAAAATTATATATGATCGGTCCAGTAAAGCGCTGTACATAGTGTAAACAGTAACTATATTTCGTATATCTCTGTCGCACTTAAACTCAAACTTAATTCCAAAGAACTATTCTTTGGAAATATTTTAGACAATACTGGAATGCTTAGAGTCAAATGAATCAAATATGACAAGCAATTATTAGGAAGCCTCTAAAACCATCTCGGAAATTCTTAAATTGGAATGATCGTTGAAAGAAAATGTTGCGTTTATGATCGAAACTGACATTGAATGTAATAAGTTGAAAATTCATTCAAGTAATACTGATAGACGTAACTGTCATTCTGCTAAATGGATACATGTATGTGCCGTTCGATGACAAAACCTGTATTAGTGACAAAAAGATCAAAATTGTGATAACAAAATATTTGGCAAAAAATATGTATTACCTTTCAAATCTGAAAATTTATAGAAAAAAATGTCTTCACTATTTCAAGAGTTACAATCCTTTCAAGTAAGTCATCGAATACATTTGCCCTTTAGCCTGCTGGAGGCAAGTGCTTTTGCCTTTGCGACCAGTGCAGTCCATGATCAGCCTGCACGTCCGATCATAAACTGCACTGTTCACTATTCAGTCAGTAAATTTTCAGTCAACACCCCTACAAATAATTAATGGTTTTGCCCAAATTGAATGATGGACCAGTCCATTTTAGAAATTTAGCAGGGTACAGGTTAGAGACATGACGCCAAGCACATTTTAGCCCAAGTCTTTAAAAGTTGCTGGATCAGTGGTGATTTTTATAATGTATATCTAATAACAGGGTGCATGTACCACGTGACTTTTTCGCTAATCTTGGGTGCCAAAACATGGCGGATTCCTCGGTATAAGTGACATTTTCTTAAATAGCTTTTAACCAACCTGTTCAAATAAAAACATAGATGAGTGCTGTCTTATATGAAAATCCGACACTCGGCTACAAGTTTTTTTTGTTTCAAAGTCCGTTCATATTCTCTTAAGGATAACATGGTGTAATAGCCATATTTCATACCTTGTAACTGGATGGTTATATTTAAATGAAATTTGGTCACTTTAAAGACATTCGAAATTAAAAAAAAACATTTCACCGAGAGATTTTTTAAATTTTATCATTTTTTGGGGAAATAATCGGTATTGAAGTTAACATTGATGCCTGTGGGAACTATATAATTTCTTTGATTATAAGAATCTGAACTTAAGTTTCGAGAATTTTTTGCGATAGAAAGCTGCATTATATGATTCTGATACAAATATCAAAAAGAAATCTAAAATTCCCCGTAGGGAAAAGGAGAAAAAAATTTTTTTTCTAGTTTTCAGGGAAGATAACTCATGAAAAAAAAACGAAATTATCAGAGGAGGTAATCTAAAGGAAATTTTTGAGAACTTCTGTCTCTATATAACTTGTCAATATGCACCTTATTTCTATCATTTGACATTTTCAAAGCTTACATTATCAAGTTGTATGTACGTTTTTGGTGAAATTGAGGCCTATTACCGGATGTCATCCTTAAAGTGCAACCGAGCAACTGAAGTGAACAAATTTGATGATGTTAAGACGGGGGACATTTTCGTAAATTCAATAAATTAACCTTTTAAAAGACCGAAAAAGACTACTTTTCGACACATATATTTGTATGAATATTCTCTCGACATATGCACCTTAAGAAATTACAAAATAAGAGCCTTACATAGCTTCCGGGGCCAGATTTATGAAATTGCTAAGTAGGGGTTCAGTTTTGTTAATGCTAAGACGGGGGCATGATATGATTCAACGATTTGGTAATGGAAGTCCTTTGTATTTCATTAACCAGCTTCATTGAAGTTTTTCCATGTTTATACTGCACATTATAAAATAATCCCGTTATATATATATGTTAAAATTCAAATGGTCATGACAAATGAAAGCTTTTTACCGACTTTAAACTGCATATTTTTCCGAAGGTGAAATACTTTATTCGACTGATTTAATGAAAAATGAACCAACTTTCACTCTATGGTGTCGGCCCGGTACAATTTCTCCTTCTTTGCTGTATAGTAAAACAAGCACTTTTGGAGGTAGATTCAGCGGCGAATTTCACAAGAAATTTACAGCATTGAGAGCTCTGTATTTCTGAAGATTAATAATGTCCTAGTCAATAAATCATAAAGAAACACTATCATCAACAATGAACTTCTTTGCTACATATCAAAGTATTCAGTCACTCTTTATGATTTCCCACCCACATCTGTCATAGCCGCCAGTCTGGAATAGTTTTTAATCCTTCCGCACAGAAAATGTAGTCCTGAAAAAACACGGACAAAACAACGGTTAAAGACATCGGAAATGACACAAAATGTTTAACAAGTCAAAGTAGAGATGGCTTCAAATTGGGAACTTCTTACTTTTGCTTTGCTTCATAACTACTGTAAATGGTTGAGAATCTGCACAGCAATGTTAATCTCAAAATTTGTCTTTTTAGATCATAATTGTGTACGTGCTGTTTTCATCGCTTTTGTTGGAATATATATCTAAACTGCAGTTTGAAATAAATTATCATACTTTCATTTCAAAGCCTAAGAATGTTATTTAGATACATGTATTGAATTATCAGAGTATTTGCCGGTAATTTCTTCACATGTGTTGTGAAATAATAGTAAATGTTCGAAGGTTAAAGTTTAAAGAACTTTTTTTAAACCATTGACTTACCACAAAAGAAAACATAATTCAGAGCTAATATTTATCATAAAACACATTGCAGGTTTAATAGACGCAGTGATCATTTTGATACTTAATCATACTATAAAGAGGTCAATCGCCTCAATTGTCGGGTTGTAAGATCTCTCTCACAGACGACCATGATTCGAAGCCCGAAACCGACCATGTCTCTTATGAAAGAAAGTGGACATTTTCTTTAAGAAGATTTGAATATGATGCCGGTTCTTCCCAGGAACAATGGTTCGATAATCTGACCACAATACAACTGGCGTTAAATTTCATAAAATGAAATATAAATAAAGATAAATAAATTGTAAGTAAGGTAAAATTATTTATGAATGCATGCAAAAACGTTGACACTATCAAGTTTCTCAGTAAGTTGTTTCAAAGCAAATGACACAGAAAAAAAATTAAAGCCAATATTAGTCCCTTTCGATCTACAAAAAAAAACAGATGAGAATCGGTTTCAAGCGTATACATTGCAGACCGATTCTTCATTCAAACGACTTAGGACATTTACAGGCTCGGTAAAACGATATTCTGTGGGCTGTATAGGCTATTCGATACAACAAAATATATTTTTACCTACAATATCATCGAAACAAAAACGTGCCTAGCAACAAACTAACTTTTTTGGTAAAATAATTTCAAACATTTGGTTACAATCAAGGCAGTCGAGTACAATCATTCCTGGTTGTAATGCCTCGATTCAAATTCAAGAATAAAAGAACTCTTATCAACAAGAATTTTTCTTAAATGCATTTTGTCACAAATTTCCTTTTTGAAATCGAGAAAGGAAGTAGCCGATTTATTAATGTACTAAATGCACTTCACTTGAAATTAATGAAGAACAATAATTAACAATAAAAATAAAGGGGAAAAGCGCTACCTTTCCGACCAAAAGTAAATCATAATTGACCATATTTTAAAATTCGAAATAATTCAAATTTACCTTGATTGAGAAGTTGGACACCAAAGGATATTGTATGGGAATGATTAAGTGTCATTGAAACACAGGATCAAAGTATCCACCCTTTACGATCTCCTGCAAACCACGGCATATCAGCTGTGAAAGATTGAAAGTAATCCACATTATAGTAAAACAATTTCTAGAAGTAAGAAGAGATGGACAAATTGTGCAGTGCTTATTATATGCCAATGTAAGGTCGTGATATAATAATGTTATAAGTCTCACCGGGAAAGACCGCCCGCCGCAGGTATAAGGTCCAAGATTTCTGTGGCCTCTTTCGTGGCGCAGAAGGCTTTTTCTGGAATTATATGCCCTTCCGCATTCCTGGCACACAAATGTCTAAAATGTAAATGCGCTTTAGTACTACAATAATAATAATATTTCATATTTGTTAAACCAAAAAGGACATTCCGAACAAAATGTCTTAAAATAAGATATCTGGAAATAACATATACATTCGATGACCAACAAAACCAGTACAGTTTCCTATTTCTTTTGACAACTGTTACTGACGCTCATGTCAGATGCGCAAATGTATTTTATTCAGCCTAAAAATAAAATTCAAAGTCAATGCGACTGAAACAGAATTCAATATAAACTATTGCTTTTTCAAAAACTTAACAGTATTTGTTACAAAGGTTACAAAGAATGACTTAGACATGACATTTTAGTCGACCTAGAAATGTAGTACATAAAGTGAAAGTTGGTGCATTTTCTTTTAAATCAGTCAAATTAAGTACAAAGTAGTTCATCTTACTAGGTAAAACTCCACAGTTTACAGCCTGCAAAAAGCTTTCATTTGACATAACCATTTGAATTTAACCAGACATATAACGAGATTTTTCTTATAGTAAGCAGTATAAACATGGGAAAAACTTAAATGAAGCAGGTTAATGAAATACTAGACTTTCAATAACAAATCATTAAATCACGCCCCCGTCTTAGCATCAAGAAAAACGGACCCCTGCTTAGCAATTTGATAAATCTGGCCTCGGAAGCTATTGAAGGCTCTTAATTTGTAATTTATTAATGTGTATATATCAAGACAATACTCGTATAAATATCCGTGTCGCAAAGTAGCCTTTTACGGCCTTTTAAATGATTTATCTATTGAATTTGCGAAAAGGTCTCCCGTCTTAACATCATCAAATTTGTTCACTTCAGATGCGCGGTTGCACTTTTAGTGAAAACGAGCAGACTTTGAAACAGAAAACTTGTAGCCGAGTGTTGGATTTTCATATGAGACGGCACTCATCTATGTTTGCTTTTATTTGAACAGGTTGGTTAAAAGATATTTATGAAAATGTTACCTTTATCGAGGAATCCGCCATGTTTTTGGCACCCCAGATTAGCGAAAAAGTCACGTGGTACATGCACCCTGTTTAAGTAAAATAGATTTAAAACAAGAAATAGATATATTTTTGTCAGCTTTAACTGTCCCGATGTAAAAGAGAAAAGGCATCATAATTCCGGGTATCATTCTTTTAAACATCCAAGCGATAGAAAATGCACCACTGCCTATTCCCAAATCGTAGACTAGAAGTTGTGTATAAACGCCTATAATGTTCCTATATTTTTTCAAAAGTTCTTTATAACTTATTCAAACAATGCAATTCGAAAAGAAAATCTTATTATTTTGCCAACATAACATTAAATATTTTGTAAAATATACTATCTCCCTTTATTAAATACGAATTGTCATTTCATGTTTAAAGTCGACACGACATTGGATATGTTATCAACATTGGTCCAGCATCAGAATTCAATGCCGTGTAGGCACATGTTTTAAAAAGTTGACGTTACGAAGGTTGATCCAGAAGTAATGTCACTGCGACCATGGTGCGCTTTTTAAACTGAGTATAATAATAATAATATATCAAAGTATACAAAAATTCAATTCTGATAATATGGCAAAATATTTATTCCCGGCGTTCTTTCCTTTAAAATGACCAAGAATTCAATAAATACCACTGACGTTATGTCGCCGCACGCTAAAATATTATTGGTTCATTAACAAAACTGTCAAATGCAGCCACCGATCTTTTTTAAAATAACGCGCTGAATCATATGAAACTTTTACAACGTGACATCACGTATCTCGAGATCAGCCGTTTGCTGTTGAAATTTTATTGGCGTCATCGCTCGTTGAAAATATCTATGCTGTGTTAACGCTTGTTTATGCTGAGAGCAAATGTGTCGACTTCTGACAAAACACCGCATCGCGCTGTTCTGCGTTTTTGTTTTATTAGGAGTATCACCGTTAGAGGCCATGCAGACGATAAATTACACATATGGACCAAAAACAGTGAACAGGAGACTAGTATACAGGTGGTATGAGCGTTTCAGGGACGGCGAAGAGTCACTAGAGGATCGTCAGAGAACCGGAAGACCTGTGGCTTTGGCGCCGTGTGATTTTGCGCTTTTTCCTCATCTTAAAGATAAACTCCGAAGGGTCCATTTCCAGAACCTTTCAAGATCATTTGAATTTTTTTGTGAAAATGTATTTTCATCTCTTTCAAAGGACTGGTATGTTGCTGCTCTCCGTAATGGGTGAACAGACATTAGCGCTGTATAGACAATCAAGGACGATACATTTAAAAGGAATTAATATTTATTGCGGTCACTAAGAAACGTCGTCTTGGACGTCAATAACGTCAGTGACGTGCGGCGATCGCTTCAAGTATGCCTTCCGTATATATCGATGTCGTAAAAACTATGCAATATATCGTATCGATATTTTTAGACAATATTGCAAATAGATAAAGGTACTTCGGTATGCATTTTTTGTTTATTTCCTTTCATTATACATGATTTTACAGCTACTGTGACATTACTTTTGGATCAACACTCGTATATCGGTCATATATTTTTTCTGACATCAAGTCGATACTGGACAAATAGGAATTTCGTACATTTTTGCTGACGGTCAAATATCATTAAGTAAATGGAAGTTGGTATAAGTCCAACCATGTAACCAATTAAATTTAAACATATAGAAAGATGTTTCTTTGATTTGAGATTATAGTCTGAAGCCCACGAATGTATTATGTGAAAGCGGTATGTAAGTGTTTGTACTATGATTGCACGTGAACAAGATTTTCGAAAACTTGTCATTCAAAGCATGTTATAAATAAATGAATGGAATCTAATTCGGGTAAATATCAATCAGAAATTATATTTAAGAATGTCGTGTATAAAAAATGGTTTAAACCCTTTCTCGTATTTACCGCCACAATGATATATAAAAATATCATTTAAAATGAACGCTCTCCGCAATTCAGTTCGTACCACAAAAATCGCATGATCACAAGTATAGTGTAAGCCGCAAAATATTACATAATCCGCATTATGTTATTTCAGTTTCCGTTTCAAGGCGCATGTGTCAACATCGATTTTATACTTGCAACAATGTCACGTAAACTTAAAAGCTTGTTCCTTGATATCGATGTGCTATTCGGATAGGAATACCATATAATATCGGTATAATGCATTTATAAAACATGTAAAACTTGTTGTACTTTTCACAGTTTAACATATTTTAACCAACTCTTATCGTTTATCCAGCATTTAAAACCGAAAGTAGGAACCAATGAAAATTTCCGACTTTCGGTTTTAAAGTTGTTTTTATTTTTCACAGTATGTGAACTCTATGGGAGTTCTTTAACTTTCTCTTCTGTTTGGCAGTCATTATGTACCCTAAATAGTAACTGATCAATACAGTATGTTCGAGTTATCAGAACAAATTTTCAGAAAATAAAAATGAAACTCAAGGGCGTGTCCAGAGTGGGGTGCACCCGACGCGCGCTGTCTAAATTTTGGCTGGCAAACACTTTTATAGCCTGAAAGTGAGACATCAATCATTCGCAAAACATGATATAATATATTATATTAGTATTTATAACTGCTGCCGAGGAGGAATAGGTCTGAAGTCGAATTTAAAAGCTGTAACTTTAATGATTTTATGAACAAATTTAAAAGATGACATTGTATCAAATACTTAGGCCCCTTGTTTGTAAAATATACGTCAGCTTGATTTACTTGGTGTTTATCTGTGAACGATTTTTCCGTAGGGGAATGTCCCCGGAACCCATCCTTGATACCGTCCCTGAAACTGATCGATACTTTAACATGTACTAATTCGTTTTAAAACATTCATTTGCAAATATCTGATTTATGAAGCAAACCTTCTGAACACATAGATATATTGCTGAACATTATTACATATAAATAATAGGTCTACATGAATGGAAGTAACTGCCTATAAAATTCAGCCGATGGTCAAGTGTTTTAAAATCCCAAAATGTGCATTCGGCCTTTTTACTTTTCGAGAAAAAAAATTGTTTTCTTTTAACAGCCTAAAGTATGGAAATATTTTGATTCTTTCTACAAAATAGTGGTACTCAAATATATTTTCCATATGAAGTCCTTGTAGATCTACTTTAAAACAGGAACAATGACGAAGGCCAAAGCGCTAAAACATTAGTTGTACATGTATGTCATTTTCACTTTTGCTTTTAAAATAAAGGTAATATGTATTGTTAAATATATCAAAGACAATTAAATAACTCGAGTGAAAATTATGTATAACTATGTTACGCTAAAGATTACACTTATTTTCAATTACAAGAGAATTTTACTGTTACGGTTGCATTGAGAGCTTACACGTACTATATTCGTTCACTTGGTACTCACAAAGTAGTCCAGGCAATTCGCATTTAATACAAAACACGTATGTTAAGTGAGAGCACAAAAATATTGTCTGTACATGATTGAGATCTGCATGATTTGTTCGACACTGCATCTGTGCATTATGTCTTACGTGTCAAGACTTTTGATATCTCATCCCTAGTGTGCCTTATGGCAAAATATTTTCAATTTTTATATTGTTTTCTTCGTAAAATTGTTCTTGATTTTTTTTTCATCGGATATGCATAATGAAGGTGTCATCATTAATTTATACACTTTTAAAGTCTGCAGAACTATTTTGAACTGGTTTGCAAGTATATAATAAATTTCCCGTATTGACCATAAAAATGAGTATTACATATTACATAGATATAAATATCAAATACACAGTGGGGAATTCAACGAAGAGTAATGAAAACTTTGAGTCAAAACAAAATGAGCAAATGTTTTGTCGTTTACAAAGAACAGTTCTAAATTCAACCTTCCTTGGACTTCGTAATAGTATTGGTTAAACATTACTGTTGTATTGTTTTTCTTCAGATTGTGACAAAAGATAAAAATGGCTTTTGGAGGAGTACTTGGCGGAGTACCAGGATTAGTTCCTAGAGGAGCATCTGGTGTAGTACCTGGCGGAGCCCCTGGTGGAGCACTTGGAGGAGTACCTGGTGGAGCACTTGGAGGAGCAGCAAGCGGAGCACCAGTTGATCCCGAGCAGAAAGAGGCATACTATCTCCGGCTTCATTTACTTATTGTAAAAGAAGGGACAGCTATTTTAAAGACAAGATTTGATCATTCTGTGCCACCGCCACAACTCCATGCTAAGCTGCAACAGTGTACGAAAACATTTAACCATGCAAAGAAAAACAGCCTTCTCAGCAAAACACAGTTAAGTAATTTATTTCCACAGTATCGCCCACCTTCTTCAGATACATTCGATATATCACTTTTAGTTTATCTTCTGAGGAACATATGTGGACTCAAGTCGAAATGGTGGAGTGAAGACGACAACAGTAAAATACCGGATAAGGTGGTTGAAGAGGTGGCCGACATTGCTCGTTTAAGGAACTTGAGAAATCAGGTATGATCAGACTTATGAACAAGTAAAATGAACTATACAGCATTCTGTGTACAATTAAGGCATTTCCTGGTCGATTAATTGTTTGAAAACTGAGTAAATGCTTAGATATTGTTTTCAGTCGTTTTGATTGGCTTCATTTTAGTCAAAGTTGCCTTGGTTTACTTCATGTTAAGTCAAAGTCTCATTTCTATGTTAATTTTATTACTTATTGTGTAAGCTTCTTTGCAAAGTAATTAACTCATTCACTCTCAAATTTTACCATTGCTGTCGTTTTCCATGTAGAGTCTACAGCATAGAATGTATCTAGATGTACAGCAAACAGTCTGTCCATACAGTACACATTAATAACCCGCTCAAAAGTAAACTTAACTATGAATGTCACATTATCTAATTATCCAGATGCAGCATAAGCAGGTTGCTTCACTTGAGCAGGTGGAATTTGAGACAATGTGGGATTTGGTGGAAAAGGTATGCTTGTTAACAAGTTAAATAGAGTTTCTGATCTTTTCTGTGTATTTAGCGGGTATGCAATTATGCTAAAGCTTGAAACATAAGTGCCTTATCGGAATAGATAAATACACAAATTGACACTGTATTCAAAAGGTACTGTATATACCTTTCAACAAAAAAAAACTTTAATTCAAAGGCAAATTTGTCACATTTCAAGCAATTTTAGTTAGTTACAAGACCGTTCAGTTTCCTAAAAATGATAAGTGACACCGAATAGATGAGTCGATACATTTCGTTATCACTTTACTAACAAGGTATATGAAACTTAATCCAGAGTGTACAGTAAAAAGAATGTTCCTTCGCCTTAACGCAAAACTGCATTGAAATAAAAAGGCAGCGAGACCTTTTTCGCACTGAGGTGACAATTTATTGGATATAAATTAGAATATGGAATGGTTTTATTAAATGTACATTAAAAATACTGCAGGCTATTAATTACCTGAAGTAATTTCAAGAAATTATATAATTGAGCCGTGCCATAAGAAAACCAACATAGTGCATTTGCGATCAGCATGGATCCAGACCAGCCTGCGCATCCGCGCAGTCTGGTCAGGATCCATGCTGTTCGCTAACGGTCTCTCTAATTGCAATAGGCTTTGAAAGCGAACAGCATGGATCCTGACCAGACTGCACGAATGCGCAGACTGGTCTGGATCCATGCTGGTCGCAAACGCACTATGTTGGTTTTCTCATGGTGCGGCCCATATACTATTTTTAGTTCAATGGTTGTTAAATATTCTAACGCTACACTGATATTTTCTACATAGCTTCAAAATCAAAGATTACTGACAAGTTTCTTGGGTTTCTAGAATTCAAACCAGTATGAATTTACTAATTAATAGTCCTCGTCTCGGTAAATAAATCATAATATAATGCACAAAACATCAAAGGAACAAAATTCATTATTTTATCAGAACCTCCTATCAAAAAATAAAACGACATCTACCTCGATGTTTCAAGCAGTTTGCATTTTCTGATAAATTTGTGTCGAAATATTACAAATGTCAAAACTTCATATCCTTTTGGCAAAAGGACAACAAAATAGTGACACAGAAGGTGTTCATACATATCAACATGAAGATACCTAGTCTGATATTTATTTTTTCATCGACCTAAGTGTCTCAGTGAGTTATGTTTGTTGTATAGTTGTTGTTCATGAAACTTTGCAGGAATGCTACAAAGATCTTATAGTATCAAATAAAATAAATTTCAAATCGGTAGGTAACTCGATGTTTTATTGTCAATCTGTTGGGTTTTCAAAGTGTGTCGGTGTACAATGGCTTAACAAACTGTATAGTAATTATATTAGAATTGTTTTCGTGTGAGGACCCCATACTCCTACTTCTACATGTACTACAAATATATTGTTTAGTATTTGTACATTTCAAACTGATCTCGATAGCTTATCTGAAATGGTTGTAAAAATGCCTTTTGATATACGTGTTTGAGCTGCACAGCAAAGATAAGCAATAAAGGGCCATCATGGTCCTGTTTTATCAGTATCATCTTAAGTATGACAAATTCCTATATTTTGTTGCCACAGAGGTTTAAATACCTGCAAAATATAAAGCCCTGCTAAAAACTAAAGAAAAATATTAAATATATAAAAGATAATTACAACAAGTCAAGTACATATCATTTCATAATGCAACAAGTAATTTGTTTTCTGTAATTTTCCAAGAGATAAGATACAAAACTCCACTCGTACTCTACAGTAAAGACATAATTTTATATAACAATCTAAGTGAAAGTTAGAAAATATTTCGGACAATACCACCTTTACCTAGCAAACTTAATATCCAGAGAACGTTACTGCGTTGATAGATCATCATAGATCCTCTTTATTAAAGAAAACATTTTTTGAAAAGAAGTACCAATTTACATATAATTGTTTTGATAAACGACTAGTAAAACTTTGTGTTTCATTCAAATATTTTAGGTAATGCTTCGACTTGCTACGAAATGCAATATACCTGACCAGAAGCAGAAAATTGATGATATAAAAGACAGACAACTGGATTTAGTTACTGAAGAAATGAGAAGTATAAGAGGTGAGTCAAGGAATTAATTTGATAAAGACTGTTGAAAGCTACTGCCAAAAATCACTGCAATAATCACAGACAGTACTTCATTATTGTCATGCACAGGCAACAGGTGCGATATACATGAATAATTTTTTCTTACTGGCTGCGAAAATCTACATTACTTCTGCTTATAGTTTACAAATGTTTTCAGTTACGACTATATCTATACCTTCTACTGAATTTTCAAAGTCATCATTATTTCTAGTATATAATTAGGAAATGTCTTTTGGTATTCATTCTAATAAAACGCAGAACTGGTAATTAATAATCATTATCAGCTTGTTGGTCGATGTTATTTCAGCAAACACAGAACTGTTTTTCCAAGACTATCAAGACGATGACCGATATGTAGAAACTGCTGCCTATCAGAAAGCGAAGGCAGTTCTTGAGGAGAAACAAATTGCTATACTCACCGGTCACCCAGGCGAAGGCAAAACAACCATGGCCGCTAGACTTGCGCTACACATGAGTCAGCCTCGAAACTGCCTGAAGTTGGTCACACCATCTGACTGGCGTAAGATTGATCTGTCTTTGAAGCTGTTTGATACAGTTATAATAGATGACATATTTGGTGCAGGTGCGCTTGATCAAAAGTTAGTAGGTGATTGGAGACAATACCTTACTGATATAGAAAGAGCAGCAAAGAAAAAGGCCGTGAGAGTAATTATAACATCCAGGCATTACATATTTGAGGAATCTAAGGAGGAACTGGGTTCTTTACCAATGTTCAAAGATGAAAATGAAACCGTTCTTCTGCTTACCTCCTCCGAACTCACACATGATGAGAAAACTAACATTCTTAAAATGCAAGCAGAGAAAAATGAGAAACAGCTTGAAGACTACACTATATTTAAATGTGTCGAAGCTTCAAAAGGGCCGACGGAAGACATTAACGATTTCTTGTTTGGCTTCCCTGAGTGTGCATCTATGTTTGTCAGAAATGAAAACATGTTGCGGAAAGGAGCAGCCTTTTTCAAGAAACCTGCATCACACTACAAGAAATATTTAGAAGATTTATACAAAGGAAAAGAGAAGGATAAATTTTTGGCACTTGTTGCTGTTTGGGCCAAAGAAAATAAACGATTATCACGGGATGAACTAAGGACCAGGAAAACTGCTTCAGACCATATCAAACTAATAGCAGAAATATTCGACCACGATCTTGATAAAGAATTTCTCGAGACAATGCGACTATCACTTGATACTCATGTTGGAGGATATCTAGTTTTCAGTGAAGCGACAGGAGAATATGCGTTCAGTCACAATGTCATTGGGGACATGGTCGGTCTGGTCATCGGGAAGAAGAAGCCAGAGGAAACTGTGGAAATTTGTCCTAGAGATTTTCTGATGGAGTATATTTCCATTGGTGAAGCCGCGCGAGATGACTTTAAAGTAAGCTTAAAGGAGAGACAGTTTCATTACTTAATTGAAAAATGCAGTAATATGCTTTTACGTAAACACTGCAATACCGTTGCAGAAACTCCAACAGCAGATGAATTTCAAACGCTACAAAGAACGGGACAAAGAAACAACGACATCAAAATAATAAACACGATAGATTTTGGTATCATTAAACATAAAGCTTTTAGCTCAGAAAAGTTTGTGAAGGAGTTCATTGACTACGTCGTTGAAGAGGACCTAGTAAATGAGGTTTTTTCTGCCCCGGTGATGAGAATGAAGGGTTATTTCCTTGATTACGGGATATGGAAGAAACAGCTTGATATGTGTCTGATGGGATATGCATGGTACAGTGGAGCAATTGTGTTTGCGAAGGAAGTCATCACTAGAGAGATTGTTGGAGAGGAAAATGTCGACCATTCTATCCCATTACTTCTAGCTGCACACTCGAAACAGAAAGAGTCAGTTGAATTCCTACTGAGCCATGGGGCAAAGGTGACTGGAGATGCTATTTACATTGCAATGCATAAGAGCATAGAGCTTCTGAATATGTTCTTACAACACCCTGGAACTGACGTTAATGACAGAGGAAATGCGATTAATGGGAACTTTCCGTTGATTGTAGCCGCGCGAAAAGGGCTGACTGAAGCTGTTAAATGCATGCTTACCTCGGGTGCTGACACTGGAGTACAAAACACTGCTAAAATGACGGCTCTACATAAGGCAATATTGTACAAACATGAAGATGTCATTGAAATGTTAGTTGAGGCTGGTGCTCCACTCAATATCAAAGGAGGAAAGTTCAAAAGAACACCACTACACTTAGCAGTGGATTTAGAGAATATGGAACTTGTAAAGCTTTTACTTAGGAAGCATGCTTCACTGACTGTAAAAGATCATAGAGGGCATTATCCAATACACATTGCTGCTGTTAGAGGTAACATTGAAATACTTCGTGAGCTATACGTTGCTGACCGTACACAAGACAAACTACGTATTTCATCATATGGTACAAAATCTGTCATCAAAGGCATGTCCTTGTTCCATGTTGCAGTCTGGAAGAAAAATGAAAAGCTCCTAAATGCATTGATTGATCTAACAGCGGATCCAAATGTTCAAGATTTCTATGGTCAGACACCTTTGTTCTTCGCAATAATGAAGAAGCAAGAATACTGCATTAGAAAACTGTTAGAGTATGAAGTAACTAATAAGAGAAAACCGCAAAAACAAGGTTTTACCCCTCTCCATGCAGCAATTCATAAAAATCTAGATGAAATTGCAAAACAGTTAGCAAGGTACTCTGATGTAAATGCAAGGGATAAGTATGGAAAAACCCCGCTCCACGCTGCATGTGAGAAGGCCAAGCTTGAGCTAATACGAACTCTTCTCGTAAAATATGGAGCAGACCCAAGAATCATCACAAAGAGAGGGGATACAGTTTACCATATTCTAAGAAGAAGCAAGAAAAAACTGTCGGAAAATGAAGTTGATAATTCACAACAGGCTGAGCAGTTGATCAGTGAATTTGATCCAGAATTCGCTAAACAGCTGCCAAACTTGACGAATAAAGGCGGTGTAGTTATTAAAGTGAGAACAACACGATAACAACCTGTCAGAACACTGCTGAATATCCTTGCTCGGGCTGCGCCTATAGACTACGATTTCGGAGGAGAGAACTTTGAATCAGTTCAAGATGACTATGATGATGGTGACATGTACGATGACAATGATTTCCTGCAAGATATGTATGAAGATTACGATGATGGGTACGATCTTGATGACTTACTAAAATAGTTTAATTGCAACAGGAAATCGAAAAGAAGTGTTCTTTTTTTTTCTTTTCTTTTTTTGTTACATTGACTTTAAATTGAGTTGTGTATTTAATTAAATGACTTTGAGTTTAATGTCAATATGAACACGAAGAAGAGAGCAAATTGACAGACGATGATATATTTATTAAGCTCACTCTTATACGATTTTCTAGTTCAGCATCTTGTTTTGTAAGTTCTCAGCGAATATTTTTCTTGACTTTGACTTTTTACCTTTTACATTTAATTTTTTATCACTTTATTTTCAAATGTATTATACCGACGGATGTATTGTGTAATTTATGTTTGCTATGTTCCATTGCGTATTTTCAAAACTACTTTAAGTTCCGCATGCTTAGCTCAGTAGGGAGAGCGCAGGTCTACGGATCGCGGGGTCGTGAGTTCGGTCCCCGGGTATGTTTTCTGTGACGATTTGATAAAAGACATGTTGTCTTAAATCATTCGTCCTCCACCTCTATTCTATGTGGGGAAGTTGGCAGCTACTAGAGGAGAACAGGTATGTACTGGTACAGAATCCAGGAACACTGTTAGGTTAACTGCCCGCCGTTTCATAACTAAAATACTGTTTAAGAACGGCGTTAAACCAAAAACAAACAAAGAAACAAAACTACTTTAAATAGCAAATGATTGATCAAAGCTTACGTATATTGTGCCTGTTTATATTTCACTTGTATGTATGTATGTACGTATTGTACGGAAATAAATAAGTTTCACGCAAACTGATTTCTTCCTAAGATTCTGTTTTTGTGCAAATAACTACTACATATTATAAACAAGAGCTGTCACTAATGGTGACAAAAGCCCCCACAGCGCCTTGACCTTTGACCTGGTGACCTTGCCCTTTAACCTGGTGACCCCAAAGTCAATAGGGGTCGTGTACTCAATAAGTACTATCAGCATGTGAAGTTTAAAGGTCTTGCATGCAGTGTTTCGCGAGTAAAGTGCCTTCATGCAAAAAGTTAACATTGGCCCCTGTAACCTTGACCTTTGACCTGGTGACCCCAGTCAGTAGAGGTCATGTACTCAATAAGTACTATCAGCATGTGAAATTTGAAGGTCCTGGGTGCAGTGGTTCGCGAGTAAAGTGCCTTCATGCAAAAAGTTAAAATTGGCCCCTGTAATCTTGACATTTGACCTGGTGACCGCAATGTCAGTAGGGATCGTGAATTCAATAAGTACTATCAGCATGTGAAGTTTGAAGGTCCTGGGTGCAGTGGTTCGCAGGTAAAGTGCCTTCGTGCAAAACGTTAACATTGGCCCTTGTGACCTTGACCTTTGACCTGGTGATCCTAAAGTCAGTAGGAGTGGTGTTCTTAATAGGTACTATCAGCAAGTGAAGTCTGAAGGTCCTGGGTACAGTGGTTCGCGAGTAAAGTGCCTTCATGCAAAAAGTTAACATTGGCCCCTATGACCTTGACATTTGACCTGGTGACCCCAATATCAGTAGGTTCGTGAACTCAAAAAGTACTATCAGCATGCGAAGTTTTAAAGTTCTGGGTGCAGTAGTTCGTGAGTAAAGTGCATTCAGGCAAAAAGTTAACATTGGCCCCTGTGACCTGGTGACCCCAAAGTCAGTAGGGTTTGTGTACTCAATACGTACTATCAGCATGTGAAATTTGAAGGTCCTGGGTGCAGTGGTTCGCGAGTAAAGTGCGTTCATGCTTAAGTTAACGTTGGCCTTCATGCTGAAGTTAACGTTGGCCTTCATGCAAAACGTTAACGTTGTGACGAACGAATGAACGGACGAACAGTTGAAAACTAATATGCCTCCCTTCGGGGACATAAAAAGTAGCAAAAGGATTAAATCAATGCATGTAATGTTCTAAGTCTACATGACTGATTTACAAGGTACGATAATGTAAAACAAATATAGAAACTCATTACGAAGGGAAAACGCTATTCAACAAAAACAATTTATTTAAGAGGCCATGTGAAGTAATAGCGTTTTTCATGTAAAATCGCAATGTGTTCCATCTAAAAAAATCATTAATGTGGTCGATGTGAATTCATGATATCGCCCATGCAAAATCATCATGTGATCTGTGTACTTCGGTGTTAAGTCATAACGCGGTACATGTAACATCATGATGCGGTCCTTAAAGTCGTAATATGATCCATTTTAAGTCATAATGTGACCCATGTGTTATAATAATGTTCCATTTAAAGTCATAATGTGACCCATGTGTTATAATAATGTTCCATTTTAAGTCATAATGTGACCCATGTGTTATAATAATGTTCCATTTTAAGTCATAATGTGACCCATGTGTTATAATAATGTTCCATTTAAAGTCATAATTTGGTTCATGTAAAGTCATGATATAGTCCATGTAAAAGCATTTTGTGGTCCATGTAAAGTCATAAATGGTCCATGAAAATTCCTTATGTAAGTCAATGTATAAGCTTAGTATTGTCTGTGAAAAATTATAATGTTCTTCGTGTAAAGTCATAATGTGGACAATTTTAAGTAATTGACCCCGTTTACTTAGTAAAGATCAAATTGTATCTGCTTAGTATCTACATCTCATCAGAAGTTCTTTTTTCTAATGTAAATAAAACTATTAATAATATGCTTAATTGTTTCAATGTCACACATACAGAAGGATTCTGATTCTAGTATTTTCGTCTGCTGCATCCTATCTTACTTGGTAGAAATAAAAAGTAACAAATACGAGGGTTGTCCCAGAAAATTGCGAACTTTTTTTTATTATTTCGAAAATAAGCAACGCATCAAATAATTATTTCAACTGGTGTTATTTCAACTTATACTCGACAGGACTATAGAGTTTAAAATTAAATATTTGTCATATTATTTGAGTATTTTTTAAATAATGGACGGCAATCAGTGCTAGTCGGCGCACACTTTGTTTTCCACCTACAAAAAGAATTCCTTTTAAATTCTTGTACTTTCCCGATATACATCTCACACGATTAAACATTATATCGTCGTTAATAGCAACATGTGGCGTGTAATTATTTTGCGTTTCAAGTCTTTGCCGTCACTTGTACTAAAATGGTGATGTAATTTTGTAAGTAACGGTCGCACGTATTTTCAGAAATGGCAACATCAGATGAGTTCGCGGCGCAGAAAGTATTAAAAGTATTTTGTCGCCCTCTCTTTGAATCACTCGCCCAACCTTCCTTAAAACGTTTGTGCAACGTTAAGACAAGTGTCCTGCTAACATTTGCCCGACTTCTAGAATTTTCCACGTCCCGTTTTGTTTGTGAAGGAGTCATAGTGCGACCTACACAATATTTTATTAATACTTTCTGCGCCGCGAACTTATCTGACGTCGCAATTTCAGAAAGTGCGTGCGACTGCCACTTTCAGAACTACATCACCATTTTAAAGTAAGTAATGTCAAAGACTTGAAATGCAACATAATTACGTGTCACACGTTGCCATTAAAGATGATATAACTTCTAATCCTATGAGATGTATATCGGGTAAGTTACAGGAGTTTAAATGGAAGCCGCTTCTTTTTGTAGGAGGGAAACTGAACGTGCGCCGACTAGCACTGACTGCCGTCCATTATTTAAATAATACTCAAATAATATGAGAGGTATTCAATTTTAAACTATATTGTCCTGTAGAGTATACATTGAAATAACACCAGTTAAAACAAATATTTCATGCGTCGCTAATTTTCGAAATAATAAAAAAGTTCGCGATTTTCTGGGACAACCCTCGTAGTGCTGCTCATATTGTAAGTCCAAATACTTCTTATATGGGTGCTATTTATTAGTCGACACTTCTTCATACCTTTATATGTTTGGCAGTATCTTTTAAAATTCTGAAAGTACGTTTATCTTATTTCATTTCAAAACATTTGTTGTTCTTAACATTAAAATTCCAGCAAATACTGGATGGTGTTAAGTCATCAGTTCATTTATTTTTAGACATTTACTCATTTCTAAAATATCACAAAACTACACAATTGGTTTCCGAGATGTAAGTATTCCCAGCTACGAACCTCGGCGCATTAATACAGTGAGAAATCGGAGACAAAACATTCACGATTCTTTGTACTTGGAATCTTGGAACTATATTGCGTGTGGTCGTATTGTTGATTGTTTACATCTGGGGATTTGTTATGTATGGGAAAACCGACGAAAATATGCTATACTTTCAATTTCGCCTTCTTAACTCTATGAAAAATAAGCGATTACAAAGTAACAAAATGGACTTCAAATAATTTTATAACAATTGCTTGTTGCATAGTCTGAAACCGTAAACTGAAGATATAAATGATTTGCATTTGCATGGAAGGTTACTTAAATTTGCCATTGATTTTTAATAAAGAGGGTTATGGAATTTTTTTAATTTTTGTTTCCAGTCACGGCAAAATAATTATGATGAGGGTGTAAAATAAAGTGACTGAAGTCCTTATTTGCTGTGAATCTATCATCTTCATGTGCAGTCAAGGTAGATGCAAATTGTACGAGACATGCTATGAATATGAAGTTACTATTTAAATCCGAGGGCATATGCACCAAACCGTACATAAAATGTGTGCTGCTTACAAAAATGTCCGACTTACAGGGGCTGGAAAATAACCACTATATAACAATATAAGGGCATTTAAAAAATGAACATTCATTTAAAAATCTACTATTTGCTTTTATTCCCGATCATATATTTTGTACACTGTTCTGTCTCTCAACAAAACAAATTTTCAGCATGTCGACCTCGGAAGTACAAAGGCCAGCAAAAAGCTTTAAAAACGAGCTGTCGGGAGAACAGCAACGTTCGACTATTCAGCAGCTTTGTCAATTGATTGAATACAAAAGAAAAAAAGGGCATGAATTTGTAAAAATGCAACGTAGAGTTATGAGCTCAGTGCAGTGCATGTCAGAATATCATAGTGAACGAGTGTGTAAAGATTCAATTAATTCCCATCAGTGGGTACTGAGATATTACCGTACATGCAAAAACTTAAGGTAGGTCGCTACTTTCCACCCAAATATCGGCAACATCTTATATCTTGATGATTTTTTGTATACATGAACACAAATGTATTAGCTTTCGTTTAGTAGCGTTATTCTGTAAAATTTACACCGTTATTTTTGACGTCGGAGCGCCACCTAGCGGTAGAAGTAAAACTGCGTCTTTTTAACATTAAATACATCTGATTTTAACATTTGTTATCCGATTTCATTGGTTAAAAGTGAACACTGTTGTGTTGAAGTACGTCTTTCTGGAGAATATGATTTTGAGATGTTTTATTGATGTTCCACGGTCCTGCTGTTCAGTTTTCCTCCCGACCGACGTCCATAGCCGTTAAAAATATCGCACGGCATTTTAAAGAAAATGGAAAAATAAGTTAAATTCTAAACGGTAGATTTCGCTATAATTTTTTTCTCATATAGTGAAAAGACAAAGGAAACTATAAATGTAATAAAAAATAGGAGTCAATCGTTTCAAAATGAATTAATAGATGAAATCTGTGTTACGTTACTGTAGACGTCATTTACCTTTTTACATTCAAGGTCAAGTAGCTATATAGCTACATTGGCTACTTGACCTTGAATGTAAAAGTTAAAAACTTTCGAAAGTTAAAAAATGCAACATTGAAAAGGCTAAAAATGCTTTTTTAATATTATTAATGACAATGGCGATTTATTTCCATTATTGTATATTTGTATATCAAGCAGACATGTGATGCGTTCTTATAATGTCTGCTTTTAAGCATGTTTTATTTTTGAAACTGACAATTCTCTTTTCATTCTTATCATCCACTTTTTTGCGCAAAAAAGTTGTACACTGCTGAGGAAATGACGTCATAACGTATAAACAGCAAACGATAAAAATGATAAGAAAAAAAGGGAAATTTTCTTCGTTAAATAAAGAAAAACACAGAGAGATTTTAAAACAACATTCGTTTAAGAACCCGAGTACTGTACAGACAGATAATGCTGAAGACCGCCCCGCAGAAGACTCGGATCAGATTTCCTGGACTCACGGGCGAAGAATAGTGGAATTGAAATTCCTTGCAAGTGGCTTAAAATTATCTTGCCACAACTGTCGAGAACACCTGCATTTGTAGGACATTGAAAAGGAGAAACGATTTGGCCTCGCGTCTATTTCAGACATAAAATATCGAGACTGTACTATGATATGGTCGGTAGCGACAGGGAAAATGCACAACATAGATGGATCAGGAGCGGCCCGATGCTTTGATATTAATACCAAACTCGCAGCAGGTTTGAGTAAAAGTTCAGTGTTTTAGTTAATTCTAACACTTTTGATTGTTTTATTTTGAATAGATGAATAGATTTTCTAACAAATTAACGTGCACACCGTAGCATCGCGGCCATTGTACCCCATTCATTTGGGTCACATGATACGTGTGCTGATCACGAGTGGTGTTGATTCAAACTAGAGAAGGATTACAAGCATAAGTCCCTTCCACACTGCAGCCGCAACTCAAAAGAACGAAGGAAGCAGTTATATTTGCACAGTACGTATTTCTTTATTATTCAATAATAATAATACAATAATAAAAAAAACAACAACAACAATAATAATGATAATAATAATAATCCTAGGAGAGACTACGTCAGTCACGCACACTATGTGATACAGTACGCGGACATGCACTGTAACAGGTTAATTGCGTGCGCATGTGATAGCCTGAATACATCTACCTCAGAGTCAGTCAAGTCAAATTCTTTTACAGTGATATACATGGAAATATGAGGAACATATGTACAAACATTATATGTTACACGTATAAAGTAAAAGGTATAGATATAATTCAACGATACTTGGTGACACGTGACTTGCCCGTTATCCTCAGCGGTTTTTGCATTTAGGCGTGTATAATTCGATTTAGGGCTTTGAGCAGTGAATGCACTTTCAGCATCTGGACTTTCTAAGGTAAAGGCAACTAGCATGGATATGGATATATCACATCGAGGAGTTATACAATACTAACATTTTTACTCGCGCTACGCACTCGTAAAAATATTTAATTGTATCACCTGTCGATCAAATCTATGTTATATCCACTTAAAACAAATAAATATCATGTATGTACATTTATAATTTTGTTGATGGTGAAATACAGTTCATTGTCATCTACGCTGTCATCTAAACTGTTCGGTAGAAAAAAAATCTATATTAAAGGTGAAAATCTTGATGTTAATAACAATAATCGTAGTCGTTTTTTTTTTTTCAGGGGTAGATGCAGATATCATTCAACTGGCTGCTTTAGAACTTCAATCTGAACGGACATTCGAAACCTATGTTTGCCCACCATGTGGTAAAATTCCAAAAGCCGTTACTAAGTTAACAAATATTGAAATACACGGGATCAATATGTTCTATAACTGTGAATATGTGCCGTCAATAGATACGAGAACAGCTTTAGTACACTTTAAAAACTATTTAGAGCCATTTGGAAAAGCAGTTTTACTGGCACACGATGTGTTGTTTGATTAGCCATTGACTCTAAAAAATAAAGACCACCTATTGACAACAGGCCAACTTCCTAGGTTGTTTGACAGCAATATGCCAATTATAGATTTTTAGAACCTTTAATCTATTGCCCAGATCCGTTTGATATCATCTTATGATGGCACAAGCGTTTTCATTTTACTGATTAAGAGTCTTGTTATCCGTCTCGACGTCTCCGTGGCATTGCCCTTTAACTTACTCCAGAAAAATCAAAACGGTCAGTATTTGACCACATGCAATAATGCTGTGATATTGATAGTCTTTGGTCTAAACGTTCTCCACAGTCAAGTAGAAAAAATCTTTTCCAGTTTTGAGGTCTCTTTGACCTCGACATATGACCCGCAATCAATATTGAGCATTTACTGCCTGCAGACAATCACCCTATAACGTTTGACGACTGTACATTCAAACAGTCTTTCCACTCTGATATGGAACTGTTTTCCTTTGAACTTTTATTTAGTACCAACAACGGATCACAGGCAGCTGGTTTTGAGGTTTGGCCTCTGTATACTAATACGTTTTCCAGTAACTAAAGAAAAAATAAAACAAAAGTTATTTTGGTCAAGTATTAGAAAATGGCACTTGATAAGCATCTAAAGTAAACAGATCTTTTCCAGAGGTAAAACTAAAACAAATATGTACATGTTTTATATATTTTCTAACTGATTTTGCTATTTAACCTTTAAAATAATATCAAGAAAATCTGTAAGAAGATCCTAAGGAAGCATTGAATACATCCAAGTGGATAATAGCAGACTCGGTTTTATTGAGTGTAATGGAAAGTGCAACACCCCTCACATCCCTTAGTACTGGCTTGCGCGGAATTCTATTAGACAGATATTGAATAGACTCTATGATTCCAAAGACTGACGGTGGATGACTTTACATACTTCTAAAACTTAGACACATTTATACAAACAAGAGCTGTCCGTAAGACAGCACGCACGACTTTTCTCAGTGCTTGACTCTGAATAGAACGTTGCCAGTTAAAGGGGCTTAACTCAATCAAATATATAATCAGAGTTCTGGTGATTGTTTCTACTAGTGTTTCTCAGTGCTGGACTTTTCTCAGTGCGAAAGTCTTAAAAAGATAACAAAAAATATCCTTTGATGGTAAACAACTATTTTAAGTTTCAAAATTATCCCCGGTTCCGTCAAAACCTCGAAGGTAACTCAGAAGCTAGAAAGAACGTAGACATAAACACATACATCGCTGAGAAAGCATTAACATACGCATAGACTTCGCTTTATACGAATGAAATAGATGCTGTAGTTTTTACCAACCTTTGAAAATTGGTTAAAAAATAACCAATCCGCCATGTTGACTTCCGTGTATCGTACCATTTTGGGCCACGTGATTCCCCACACTGTTTATTAACGACTGGGAAGTTTCAATAAAATCTACATTGTAGAAAAAATTCTATTCGCAAAAATGTTATGAAAATTGTGATGTGCCCTTAAACTCTCATTATGAAAACTTGCGGGAGGTCCAAATTTTTCAAATCAGTCTAGCTAGCAAAACCTCCATTACAAGACTCTTTTTTATTTGCAGAATTTTCTAAGTATATTCTGAAGCTTAGAAAAACGAGGATGTAATCAAAAACTATACTGAAGAAAAATTCTTAATCCAAAGGGGCAGAACTACCTTAACTGAAGCAAATCTTGTCATACCCAAGGCGAAGCATTTTTGAGTTTATATACATCAGACCATCACGTGAAAAACATGAATTTTTCCATAAGTTGCCTTGTAAGCGACCAAGACACACTCTTAATGCTGTAATGTATTTTATATTCATATGACAAGTACATAACCGTTATCTATTCCTTGAATAAAATCAGTCATGTGAGTTTTTAGAGTTACTGAATACAGTTAATAGCGTTAATACATGACAAAGAATAAACTATATTGCTTATGCGTGCATTTTTCAACTCTTGTTGGGGTACATTATCTCTAGTGAAATTCATAGTGAGTAGAAAACGACATATAGTTCAATACAATCAGGTTTGAAGCTAAAAACTTTGATACGTGTGCAATTACATGAATTTTCAGAAGTTACAAATTGCTTGTTCGAAATGTAGTATATTCCTAAATTTGATGTTAAACTTATGAATAAACAATAGCTTAAACTTTTGTTAACAAAACAAAATGACTTATAACTTACAAAATAATTATTCAAACATGTTTCACCATCAATAACTTATTGTCAAATGTGTACCCACTTTAAGAAAAAAATATTTTCATTAAAATAGTTCCAAATTATACAAGTTTTGTAAGATGATAGTGTATTGCATACCAAAAAGTTTGAAACTTTCTTTTCTATTAAATTGACAAGTGCTAAATATATTTTCTGACTGCCTTCTTTATTAATTCATGAATCATACTGTATGACGCTACTGTTTTTCAATAATTTTCTAACATAATCATTGGAACGATCTTTGTCAACAATATTTATATTATTTAATGTTTAAACAAACCTTTCATTTATAGTAGACTATCTGACAATGCACCCATTACAAACATTCCGGCTGTTTGTTTTTTTTTTGTGTTTTTGTTTTTTTTTGTGTTTTTGTTTTTTTGTGTGTGCTTTTTTGTCATTAATTTAGATGTTGACACATTTTACATGCATTTTGTCATGTCCTGGTTTATACATTGAAACAAGTTAGAAGATAAAATATGTCAGATGATATTAAGTGTGTCTTGCCGTATATATATATGCGTTTCAGAGAATAAGTTTGAGCCGTTCAGAAAGCCGTATTTTGAACGAATGATCTAAGGATTTGTATTTTATCAAAATATTCAAACAGATAGGAAATCTATACACAACGATTCAAAAACTATTTTTATGATATAGATCGTATATGGAAATATTAACTTGATCAATTTAAACAATCTTTCTCACAATTGCAATGTTAAGGTTGATTGATGAATACTGAAACTTCATCCTAAATATTGCCAAGTAAACTGCGAATATAATGCCAAGCGATGGGTTTACTATGATTAGCCTCAGTAAATACAAATGATAAAAATCACTGTGAAGTAGCACGTATGCCTTGTATTGTTAAAAATTTGCAGTATACTAAAAGAAAGTACAGATATATAATTTCATTAAGATCAAGTGGCCAAGAAGCTTAACCCATATTTCCAAAGATACGCTTCCTAACCTTTCTTAACAGACTCAATCAAACCTTACTACGTTTGTCTTCCAACAGATCTTCATATGAACATATTACATTAGGTAGATTCAGAGTCTAACAATTCCTATCGAGTATTTGGAGGACATGAAAACAAATAGTTCATGATAGATATTTTGTTTTTGTTTTTGTTGATTTTTCACTATTTGAACAACATACATTAGTACTGAATGCAAGTCATACAACTTTGTGAAACTTCTGTTTTATAAGTTAAATGTTGAAGGTATCCACTTGATGAACATGATGAACAGTGTAAGCTACCCAGTCGGCAGCAACAAAATAAGGTAAGAAAATGTCAATCACCGAATATTTTTACTTTGCCTAATATATGTTCTCATTAGAAAATTCAGATTATCTATATTCATTAGTTCAGACTATTGGTAATTTAAAATGTAAAACCGGAAATAATTGAAGAAAATATTTCAAATCATATTGCAATATTAATCAATGACAGAACGTCTTAATTGAAACACGGAAATGAAGTATCTATAAAGAAATAATTACATTTTGCAATTGATGGATTTCCTGAGTCATGAGACAAAGATTTTGAATTTTGTTGATCCAGCAATCTGCGAAATTTTTCTTGAAACAATAAATGAATTTTATTCATTTCCACATTAAATAGTCACTTTGGTCAGAACCATGCATTGGTATGGTAAGAAAGTATATATGGGCAACTAATACATGAACTTTTAATTTAAAAAAAATTCTTAGCTTCTTCCTCTATAGCATGCCAATCGTTGCTAAATTACATATCAGTGTTATAAGTTTAGTATGTTCGTGATTCAGTTTTTCAGCATTCTTATCATAAACCGTATTCTATAATATTGTGACTTTATTTATATCTAATAATTTTATTGGATGTTGTTCTATCTTTATTCTATAGAATTTCCCATTTCTAATAAGAAGTTTTATTTAACACAAACCACATAGGCTACTTCATACAAGTTTTACAACAGAATGACGTTTTCTTCGATTACTGTTCATTTCAAACGAAACATTGAATTATTCTGTACAACAAATCCTTATGTAGCAAAAAAACAACTGATACCCAGACTCACAACATACTCCAACACCTAGACATATTATAGTTATTTCTTGCAGCAAACGCAGACACCGGCAGTACATCTTATCCTTGACTGGACAATTTTTTAATATCATTGTAACTGAGGAATCTGATTCGGCAATGAATACACTATCAAAGGTTACAAAACTACCGCGGACGAAGCACTGTGCATGGCATTTTGCACTTAGGTAAAATTTACTTGTTAACCATGACATAAGAAGAACAATGTAATTATAGATTAACACTGTAACCATTAGATGAATATATTTATACCTAGAAAGTTTTATTTGAAACGAAGTGTCGTAGCATTGAACATCAGCCGCCTATGTTACAGGCCACCGAGAAACTACTACAGCAATTTAAATTGTTATATCAGATAGGTGAGTACTGAGTGAGGGGGGTGGGGGGTCTTTTGTTTCGCAGTTTGCATAAGCGTATCCTTGGAAGATATCATCTTGGTGCTGTGGCTTAAAACAAGTTATTGGGTACATTGGTATCTAATATGGTTACCTCAGATCGACCTTAATTTATATGTTTTACTTTATACAGTTTAGTATTTTGACACTAATGATAGATTTGTTTGTTTTGGGTTTAACGCCGTTTTTCAACAGTATTTCAGTCATGTAACGGCGGGACTAATGATAGAACTTATCTCAGTAAGTAATAACTTTATCTACGCTGTTTTTCCCAACAAGTTAAAATAGCTTTTCTTTATTAAGTGTATTAACTATTCCAATTTGCTTCTCGTCCCTTTTGTTTTATACGTTAAAGCATTTCGGGTTAGGCTTCTTTGAAATATTTCTTAATTGTATGGTTATGTCCCAATGTATACGTTTTTAGTCATGTGTTAAGTAGGTCGTAAACGACGTAAACGACGTTTCTATAATGGGGCTGTCATGTTGGTCTTATGCTTGTTAAATATTTTAGGTTTGCTTCGGGACATCAAAATATGACATCTTTTTTTTTTTGTATGTTAATGGTATGTTTGATATCGGAAGATATTAAAAGAAAAGCCAATCATTAGAATTCCAATCTAATGTGCTTTTCCATCTTGGTAGTTATCAGAGACATTTGCGAACAACAAAGAAAAAAACCATCGTCAGCCGAAAGGGTTTCCCAGTGTAAATGTTTTCTCGTTTGTCCATAACAATCTTTCTAAAAGGACTTTCAAACAAAAAACTAAAATAAACGCATTATTTAAAAAAAAAATCAACAAATAAGTGACAATGACTAGGTCCGTCAATCAATCATGTTATTTCCTTTATTTGTCTGAATACGGATTACGGATCATGTCAGAAAACTTTATTGTACATGATTGAACATATGTGTAAAGATAGGACGACAACTGAAGTTAGAATGTCCCAAAATTATCATACCTATTGCTGTGACCTCAAACACAACAAAACTCCCGTGTAAATTACACTAACAGTATTTCACAGAATTTACCAATTTTAATATGACTGACATAAGAAAAAATAGAAATTAAATTTTGTTACCCAATAAACTTCCTAAGAAACAAGTTTTAGTTTTAAAATGAAAGTCTTTATTCTTGTGTTTAGTATAAACGAGAGAAAACAAGTCAGAAACACTGTTGATTTCCGGCGAAGTTTAATAAAGTTGCTCCTGTAACGTTTGTTAATAATACAAACAGCATTTTAAGCCAATTTCTGTTTCAAAGAAACAATTCAAAGTCTTAACAATTCTTGTCGTGAACTTTGTAGACTAAGACAGATAACGTTTGCATTATTTTATATTTGTTCTTGTGCAGTTGTCGGAAGTTTTCCTTTTGAAATGTTTTGTAAGTTACCATGTTTTATGTTGTTTGGATACAATGTAGTAACATACTCAGAGGTTGTATTTTGACGTGTAGTAAATATTTTAACCAAGTTTAGTGTAACCTTCTCGTTTTCAATGCTGTTTTGAACAAAATTGCGATTATTAATAGAAATAAGTTTTTTGTTTGTGCGTGCGTGTGTGTGTTGTCATCTTTTTCTTCTTTTTTTTTTGGAGGAGGAAGGGTAGGGCGGGGGATTAACGTCTCACCGGCACAATTTATGTAATATTGTGACTTTTTATTAAGTGAACGTCTTCTTTATTGCTCAAAATTTTTCATGATGAGCCATACTAACACTATAAGGAATGTTGCACAGACAAATATCGTATTGAATTGGTTTTGATGTATGAGTTATTTATTCATACTGACACCGTATATCTATGTTATATATAGCAGATTGTCCTAAACTGTAAATTCCAGGAGCATTTTATTCTCCCTAATAGATGATGGATTACTTGTTTGTTAGGATGAAATATGTTAAGCTATGCTACAATTTTAAATACGATTCATGTGAAAAGTTTATGTCGTGCATACGATGATTCAATTTTCTCTGTGTTACATGAGCATGTTGAAGAACTTTATTTATATACGAGGATGTAAAAAAAAGACCCATCATTTTGAAATTTGAAATACTTTCCAGCGATGAGAATTGTATAAATGCTTTAATCATTAATCAGATGGGTACTTTGTGTGGATCTTTAGCTAGGTTTTGATACTTTGCATATACATATTCGTTCTTCAATTTGTTTTAAAGGCATTTGCTATTCTGTCGTTTCAAAAATACAAAGTGTATTTTTATATCATTCATATGTCACATATGTGGTAATGTTCAGTCATCCTTAACAACTTGTTTAGCAACGAAAAATATCTTTTTTAAATAATTGGACATTTTCTCTACCCTTTCTCACTTTTTATATGACCTTTACAAAGATTCTATTGGTACATTTTATACAAAAAAATATAGAAAAAATGTATTTTTGTTCACCTTCGGCTGTAACTTAAATGTACCATATGTTAATCGTTGATAATTAATAAATATATGTAACTTGGGTTGATAAAATGGTGTCCTGTTCTCTTCTATTTGGTTATATTATTGTCACATAAAAATTCTACGTCACTGTGGGTAGCAAATTTAAACATTATAAAAAGGTTGAAAGTAAGTATGTAAAATCATAATAATTGAAATTAAAAAGTCAGTTACTTTGTTGACTGTTTTACCCTATATGATTCGGGTCTAAACTTGTACGTCTTTTGTGGAAGACCTAGTCTGGGTCTACGGGCACTAATCAGGCACAGGCTGGCACCAAGAAACAGCAAGATAGCTGACATTCTCCCGTGACGACACAAGCAACTCTCTAGAACACAGACGTACAGGCAAATGATCCAAATTTATTACTCTCAACGATTTGGTCATTGAGGCTTCTAAGTTTGCTTTGTAGCTTAACAGATTATCTAGTTCATCATCAGAATATCTAAATCCCATGTTCATGTTTAGTATAACTATTTAACTGACTTTCTGTGAGAGTTGTTCAAAAGTAAGTTAGACTTGTCTCTAGTGTCTATATACCTTAATGAAGCAAAATAAGAAATACAGATCATAATTCTCAATCTTTCTACTAACATAATTCTCAATCTTTCTACTAACATAATTATAATTCTAAATCTTTCTACTAACATAAATCTCAATCTTTCTACTAAGATAATTCTCAATCTTTGTAATTCTCAATCTTTCTACTAACATAATTATAATTCTCAATCTTTCTACTAACATAATTCTCAATCTTTCTACTAAGATAATTCACAATCTTTCTAATTCTCAATCTTTCTACTAACATAATTCTCAATCTTTCTACTAACACAACCGTAAATCTGACGAGAAAAAGCACCATATATTGTTAAAAATTATGCCTCCCCGAAAACCGTGAGTAGCAAATACCCGGCGCACGTTTATGACGTGACGTCATTAATTCAGCAAGCTAATTCCATTTATTTTGCATTAATTTTATATTTGTAAGTTATATTTATTCATTTTGACAAACAAGTCATGAACAGTACAGAAAACACATATACCCTTTGACTTGGATATTGTTCACACCATAACAAGTCGGTCTTTAATACGGATTACGTTAACGTCGATTCAACATTAATTTTTGTTTAAATATTTGTCTTTTAGAAAATTTGTGTTCATCTGATAATCATTTGTAACATTAGAACACCAAGGCATGGATGACCTAACTTTTTACGTTTATTTGTATCTTTAAGTTGTTTTACCTAATATATCCAAGGAACTTAATTGCTGTTCAATGTTTCATGTGACCCATTGAAGACATTATGTGTGTTGTAAAGAATAGTACTGGCCTAGTTTAAACGTTGCTTTCATCTGTCTCAAACGCCTAAATGACTCCATTCTTTCCGTGCACTGACTGGACTTTGGCGTAATTAATGGTATACTAGTGGTCTATCAGTAAGGACATTGCCAGAGGAATTCAAATTACAACAGATAAAAAGCGGGTAGGCAGATTACTAGTATGCTTAGCAATAGTATTTCAAACGTGATATGTGATTCACCTGTAAGTTAAAACGTTTTGCAAAATATATCAGACTGTTAAATACAATGGTATATTTTACATTGCACTGTATACAACAGATGGTATTTGACAGCAAATGTTTTACGTTATGTTTGAACAATCCCCCAATTTCTTTTTTTCACATTTTCAGCTTTCAGTTGCAGGCCATTTTCATATAATGGAACGTGAAACAATGTTTTGTGTCACAGGGAAGACAGACAAAGTAAAAAGGCCATTTGATGTTTTCATAGTATTACTGATGAGGCAGTTCGTAAGGTACGAAGTTAATTATGGATAATTTTCTGAGCATAATGATTACAAAAGTTGTCAATATTTATATAATAGGGTTATGCACGGATTATTTAATTGTGTCACAGAAAAGTGTTGGTTTTACATGTCTGGAGTAAGATTAAATAAGAGCTATTTGTATTTATCATTAATTATCGAGAAGAAACTGTGTCAAAATCATTGTGAACTTAGCTTTTGACCTACTAACCCCAGAAAGAAAATATTCATCTAATGGCCACAGGCAGATCGTTCAATGAAGTTTGAAGGCAGTAGCACATATGATTTTTAAGTTACTGAGTGGAATCGCGACCTTGATATTTTATCAACTGACACCCAAAAAGGTCATCTACTGACCAGACAATCACCATATGAAGTTTATTGACTAGGGCAAAGAGTTCTAAGCAAAAACCATTTCAAGTCAAAATATTATTGTGACCAGGACCTCTGACCCAGAACAACAAAGGTCGTCTATTGACAAAAGTCAATCATTCAATGAAGTTTTACGACTGTAGACCATAGCGTTCTTTAGGCTTTTGAGAGAAAACCTTTTTCAGTCTCAATGTCACTGTGGCCTTGATCCTTGATATATTGATTCCAAATACAATACGGATAATCTGCTGACCAAGGGCAATCATCCTGACTGTAGACCAAAACTTTATTAAGATATTAACCAAAAACAATTTTCAATATCAAGGCCAATGTGATCTTCACCATTGACCTATTAACTCTTCAACTTCCTGGAAGCCTAGTGGTAGCGAGCCTGTTTTGAGTGCTTGGGGTCGTGAGTTCGATCCCTAGCTGCGTCATACCAAAGATGTGGAAAAATGTACTAGTACTAGTAGCTCATTCGTTTTGTATTGTCCAATCAAGATGGCCACCATAGAAATAATTATAACTAAAATGTTATCTATGGATATAAAGCGGATGAGCCGTAAACTTTCAAATACAACTTCGTATAATTATTATAGTAAAAAAGAAGGCCATAGTGTCCCTAAGTCTCTCCACTGACCTCGAGTAAATACATACTGACCATGAATGGTAATATCTGTAATTAGCATAGATAAGCTTAAAGCATGTTAACTGCCCTTATTTACACAAATCTGAGGAACTTACAAGGATTCTACATACCAAGTTTGATGGGGATCCATCACGCTGTTCTTTAGAAGATGTTTAAAATATTTCTATATTTAGCTCTAATGGCCTTTTTAAAAAGCCAATTACGCCCTTTTGTTATTGGGAAAGTTCATTGCAATGATGCTACGGGCCAAGCTTTATGAAGAACCATCATACAGTTCCTGAGAAGAAAAGAAATATTTTAAAAGATTTTCTCCTTTTTGTTCTAGCAGCTCCTAGAAGTAGCTATTAGTCTCTAAGGGGCGACCATAAGAAAAGCGAGGGAGAAGTTTGGGTAAATCAATAACCCGACTCCAATACACTTGTTAATGTAAGCAAAGCTATACAAGAATATTCCTTTTGTTCGTAATCATTATCCAACAGATTCCCAGTCAAAGGAAAAACAACCTTTACAATGCATATACTGTATTACATTCAAGCAAAGGAATCATATTATCTTGAAGGTATTGTTTTGCTCAATCGCTAGCAGTTATTATTCTATTAATTATTTGATATACTACACCCTCTTAAAGCTGAAATTTTGTAAAGTTAAAATAATGGATCAAAATTCTTAATGTGTGTACAGCAGACTGAGAGAAAAACTAACAAGTGCCAATTCCAATCCCTAGACTTTCTAACAGTCGTCCCCTTGATACATCTTACCACTATTTGAAAATCAAAATGAATAAAATATATCGTATATACTGTGTTGTATACTAATTGCATCATAAGGATTTCATTACATGTTTGTTCACTTTGTCAGCAACAGCAATCATATCTTTACCTGTGAAAAACTACGTAGAAGTTGGACAAGAACAATAATTTGTGTACAAGAAGTCGAGATGATTACTATATGCAAAATATAATATTCAACAAATAGCATTATTACGTAATAGAAATCGATCCTACTGAAGCGACAAAAATCGGGACCGATCCCTCTACGGTAACATGCGAATGAGATATATCCTATCGAATTAAGAAATATGTCCTTCCCAGTTCTTTTCAAATGTTATGGGATAATTTAAATCGGATCGATTCCCGATTGAGGCAGTGCCTTATTTCATATCAGAATCAATAATAATAACATTACCAATGTATTTCAGATTGTTATAAACAATATATTAAACAATACATTATATTATAAATCATTTGCAACACACAACAGAAACATACATTGCATTGCAGATACTAATATTCACTTACAAAAAGCCTATGTGGTCGAAGACAGTCTTATAGCTTATTTTAATTTGGTCTCTATATCATGAATGATATAAAAAGAAAACAAGACTTAGATAATAAAAAGACAACATGACTTAGATAATATAATGACAACACGACTTAGATAATAAAAAGACAACATGACTTAAATAATAAAAAGACAACATGACTTAAATAATAAAATACCAACATGACTTAGATAGTTTCAGAACACAAACAGAAATATTAGTAAACTATATAAACTACCTCCTGATATAAACAACAAAGCTTTTACTTTTAACACACGCCATATATTTTGGGTTTGTCTTGTTTTAGTTAACAGGTAGAAGGCAATTTAATAAATGTTTAATTCTGCTTGTTCTTTCACTGTGATGCCATTTTATATCTTCTATAATAGTGCATTAATCAACAATGGATACGTTTATAATGAAAGGTTTCAAGTCTTTGCTTATATTTGAACTGGACCTTAATCAAGTCCTGTATACGTGTAAGAGTTAAGATTCCTTAACCTCTTAACCCGCTGACATAAATACATATTTAAAAAATGTCAACGTTTTTATTGATATTTCTTTCCTCACAAAATCCAAACTTCTACATCATACAATAATAAAGGACTAGGGTTACGATGCAACTGTAATGAAAACAGTTATAAAAATTGTACCATTTTAAAAGTGTTACAGTCTTCACTACATTTTTCAATTCTTATATCCTAAAACTTGACAGGTTGCAACTTCCTTTAACATTCTTTCTTTTCGTAATTATTTAAATGCATTTAGAAACACAGAGTATGATATACATGTTCCCATGTTTTCTACAATTATATAAACAAGCGTTTTTAGTTAACTGACGTATTTTGCTTACCGAATAGGCTGATCATAACCCAATTAAATTTAAGCCTCCGCAGGTCTAGCCACAAGTAGTCCAAATACAAACAGTGCTGATCTTTTTTTCTTTCCTAGTGCCTTTTCTCAATAGCAACGTGTTTACTTTTATTCAGTATGTATCATTTTCATTCTATCAAAATCGGCATGTTCCTATCGCATGTTAGGTAAAAATGGCGGCATAAGAATTTAATGTCTTGAAAAGAGAAACTGAAAGAAGCGAAAATGAGTTAATCCTGCGAGTTGTATTTAACGATCTGTAGTTTTCTTAAAAAAACAGTTAACACCCCTTTTCTTTTTGTTTTTCTAAAGTAGCGATATAGTTGGGAATATAAGTCTCTGAAAATCTGATATGCTAGAAAACGTCAAAACACCGGTATAAAGTAAATGGATTTTATATGAAATAAAGTACAGCCGGATTTAGTGGTGTTCAGCCTGTATCATATTTCTCAAAATCAGGAAGTGTATCACTATTTGCATATAGAAAAAATGAATAACCAATGAATAACGAAAATGGATTAGCAACCAATGCTGACAAGTGTTGTTTTTTTTTTAAATATTTCTTGTCTTGACATTTATCATATATGTACCAAGTATAACTGAGTTTCCACCTTCAGTTCTATGATGTCGTCTCTTTCACCTAGAAAAACAAATAAAAACTGAAATATAATTACGTCACTAAAAATACTTGTTCTGTATTTTTAATTGTTTAGGGAAAAATGAATTCTTAATTGACTCCGATAGTCATATGCTTGAGGTAGCAGTTTTTAGTACTGTAAATTTTATAAATTTTATCTTTATGTATAGGTAATTTTGAAAAATGTAAAGGGGTGGGGGGTGGGGTCGCAGTTAGGTGTCTGCGCAAAATGTTTTTTGATTTCCTCTATATTTTATGACAATATACCTACATGTATTAAGTTTCATTCACAAGTGTTACTGTTATCAGTTTTGACTTACTTTTATAGAAATTCACATTTAAAGTGGGTGGGGTAATTTGACATGTAACCAGCCAGGAACACAATCTCCGCCGCGTTTTTAAAAATGGTTCAAACTTTTTACCTGGAACTTTCGTGATAAAATTACTATGCAATGGACATTTACACAACATGTTGCGTTTTAAATTGTCTTGAATACTTTTTTCAACACAGAGCCACAAAGTGGCCTAATCAAATTTACTGATTTTCAATGGACGAACTTCACCAAAAATCTAAAACATTTTTTATTAGTTGAGATATTTAGGTGTTATTTTCAGCAGATATTGTAAGCTAAATAAACATTAAAATGACAATATATCAGTACACTCTGATTAATATTGGAATAGTGGTACACTCTCAAACTAGGGAAAAGTGGGTGGGGTAAATAAACATGCAAAGCTAAACATTCGAAGCAACACAACTATAGGAATAATAATTTTGCAGTTCAAGAAATGGCCTCAGATTATCTACTTCTATCTTAATTATGCCCGTATGAGTGGTGGAGGCATATAGATTTGGTCTTGTCCGTGCATCCATGTGTCTGAGCGTCCGTCCGTCGCCCGAAGTTTTTGACGCACCTAGCTCAAAAAGTATTTGACATAAATTGATGAAAAATTGCATGAGTTTTTATCGTGATATGTACTTGCGAACCTTTTTTTTTTGTCTGGCTCCGCCCCTTCTTTCCAGAATTATGGCCCCTGACATAGTCAAAAACATATTTTCACCTTGTGACACGCCTAGCTCAGAAAGTATTTGATATAGATTGATGAAACCTTGCATGAATCTTAACCATGATATGAACTTGCGCACCTTTTATTTTTCTACGGTCTCTACACCCTTTTTCCAGAGTTTTGGCCCCTGAAATAGTCAAAAATGCACATTTTCACGTTGTGATGTGGATAGCGCAAAAAGTATTTCATATAAATTGGTGAAACCTTGCATGAATCATTATTGTGATATGAACTTGAGCATCTCCTATTTTTCGCCTGACTCTGCCCCCTATTTCTAGAGTTATGGCCCCTGAAATAGTCAAAAATGCACATTTTCACCTTGTTGTGCGCCTAGCTCAGAAAGTATTATATATAAATTGATGAAACCATGCATGAGTCTTTATCATGATATGAACTTGTGAACCTCCTATTTGTCGTCTGGCTCCTATTTCCAGAGTTATGGCCCCTGAAATGGTTCAAAATGCACATTTTTATCTAATGACGTGCCTAGCTCAGAAAGTTTGATGTAAATTCATGAAGCACTGCATGAGTCTTGATTATGATGTGACCTTGCACACTTGGCATTCTTCTTGAGAACCTTAGCGCTTATTACAGAGTTATTGCCCTTAAAATAGCCAAAATAGTGGATGTTTTGTTTGTGATGCTCATAGTTTAAGTGGTATATGGCCTAGAATGATAAATCCTTTGTATAAAATGTTTGTTGAGGCTATATCCCCTTAAAACTGCAAACATGAATCATTGAATTATTGCCCCTTATTTTTGACAAATGTACAAGTGGGGGCACACCATGTGTCCTACAGACACATTCTATATCAAATACTTTCTGAGCTAGGCGTGTCACAAGGTGAAAATATGTGTTTTTGACTATGTCAGGGTCCATAACTCTAGAAAGAAGGGGCGGAGCCAGACAAAAAATAGAAGGTACGCAAGTACATATCACGATAAAGACTCATGCAATTTTTCATCAATTTATATCAAATACTTTTTGAGTTAGATGCGTCAAGAACTTCGTGCGACGGACGGACGCTCAAATGCACGGACAAGACCAAATCTATATGCCCCTACCACTCATAGAGGCATAATTAAGATAGTAGTAGATAATCTGAGGCCATTTCTTGAACTGCAAAATTATTATTCCTATAGTTGTGTTGCTTCGAATGTTTAGCTTCGCATGTTTATTTACCCCACCCACTTTTCCCTAGTTTGAGAGTGTACCACTCTTCCAATATTAATCAGAGTGTACTGATATATTGTCATTTTAATATTTATTTAGCTTACAATATCTGCTGAAAATAACACCTAAATATCTCAACTAATAAAAAATGTTTTAGATTTTTGGTGAAGTTCGTCCATTGAAAATCAGTAAATTTGATTAGGCCACTTTGTGGCTCTGTGTTGAAAAAAGTATTCAAGACAATTTAAAACGCAACATGTTGTGTAAATGTCCATTGCATAGTTATTTTATCTCGAAAGTTCCAGGTAAAAAGTTTGAACCATTTTTAAAAACGCGGCGGAGATTGTGTTCCTGGCTGGTTACATGTCAAATTACCCCACCCACTTTAAATGTGAATTTCTATAAAATTAAGTAAAAACTGATAACAGTAACACTTGTGAATGAAACTTAATACAGGTAGGTGTATTGTCATAAAATATAAAGAAAATCAAAAAACATTTTGCGCAGACACCTAACTGCGACTTTCCCCCCCCCCCCCCCCCCCCCCCCCCCCGCCCCCTTTGACATCCTTTCTTGTCAGATTTCATTAAATGTTCAAAATCTCCAGCTCTACTAAAAAGATTTAGCGCAGATTCTAGTAGTTGTAGAAACATGAAACTGCAAGCAACAAACATTTATGAGCTGGTTAAGAGATAATCAATGATAATAACATTACAAGATATCAAATCTACTTATACATATACATGAGATTCTGATACATTTTGTACATCTGAATTTGAACTACTGATCGCTTCCCTATATCCCAACAAAATTGTCACGAATTTCTGTTTATGTTAACAGGTGAAAATATTGTTTTTAGTAAACTTTCCTAAGAACTAACATTTGGTAAAAAGCATTTTCTTAACTTTCAACATTGTTTTATATGGTGTTATTTGTTCAGTTATAAAAAATGTTCTTCATCTTTTAAAACTACACTTTATAAGAATGTCATTATTACTATTTGATTCTAAAAACACATCCAGGATACCACAGTAAGCATACATTGCTATGATTATTTGTTGCACACAAATAGCTAAAGTTTTCTCAAGTATACCTGAATGTTCATTATTAAAATATGATCTGCAAAAATATATTTACGAGTCTCGTTCGTTTGCTTCACAGTCATGAAGATAACGCTGCAGTGCCTTGAGATGAAGTTTTACGCGTCATAGGACGTCTGTAATGAAAAGCCTAATTTCATTAGCTTTAACAGTGGCACCAGATCCGAAAGAAAAAGCCACTGTACATGATTTTCTATATCGTGCACCTGTCACATTACCTTAATAGATCATATCGCATATTCAACGTTACAGAAAAAACTTGGATGAACTTTCCCAATTTAGTTTCGGTCTAGATAAAAAAAAATATTAAAATTGTATATACAGCATAAATGTGCAATATGTACTAATATAATGCCATTGTACGATTTCAAATTCAAAACCATTCCTAAGATGAATTTTATTCACCGTTTGGAGTAGTTTTATTGTATAACTGTAAATATTTTACATTCTGTTTTGTCAGAGGTAAATTCTTACCTTCTGAGGGGACGTGTAATTGAGCCCTTTTCTGTTCAAGCAATTCTTCAGAATCCCTGAAATTATACTACGCATATGTTTAAATTTATTAAACAATCCTGTTAGGTGGAGTGTAGACATACATCGGAACTGAGGACTTCAGTCATTCGCCACAAAAAAGTTTAAGTAACAAAGTGGAAAGGCAAATTATACAAAACAATGATGAATTTCACGTCAAACACAATTATTGCATAATTTCATCACCTTGTGGCACCAGGGTAGAACCATCAATCCTTCCGTAAGTCTGGCTTCCTCAACGAAGAATTCAACGCCCTGAGTGAGGCTTGAACCCACACTGGCGAGGGAAAGTCACTGGAAGTCAGCGACCTTTATCGCTTGGTCATGAAGGCCCGAAAAATATATAAAAAAAACTCATTTTTATTCTAAGTATAAAACACATCGCAGAAAGAATGTAGACATAATAAAACTCTGTCCGGCAACCACAACTGCCATGTTTTCAGACGGCTGCTAATTAATATTTCCATAGGGGTTTGAGCCAAAATAGATTTTACTACATATCCACGCATTTAAAAATGAAACCCCTGAATTTGCACAAATAAATGAAAACACTGGATGGAAATATGTATATGGCTATTGAGTACTAACCGTAAGCTTATATCATTTATTGAATTTCATTAATTCCATGGTCAGCTCAGCAAACATTTGTCTTCGATGATGAAAAAATATATTGGCAATTAAAACATATCAGACAATATGTTTATGTATTTTTGCACCGAAGAGTTTAGCGCATTGAGGTTGCCTTAATTCGGCCTCTCATTAAAAACGATTTAGATAAAGCGCTACGTAAATTAAACATAATTCGATTATTAATAAAAGAAAAGAACAAAGAAAAAGAGTGGGATTAGAACCTGTTTTATATTGACCCAAAAGCTGACTGTTATCTTACACAAACACTCTACTTATCAAATAAATACATTATTTTGTAATTGAATGACAAAATCAATCCGAACATCTGTCTTCCCGTGTCAACAAGTCAGACTGAGAGGTTAGTGACGAACTGTAAAGACAAAAACTTAATTTAAACTACACACTAGTGAAAGTTAATATAATGACAACACGACTTAGATAATAAAAAGACAACATGACTTAAATAATAAAAAGACAATTTCGAGTAACTGTGGATTCGTGAAAAATACTACATGAGATCTAACATTTCACCGCCTCAACTGCTGTCTTCACTTTTTATAAACTTACAATAGTTTCGCTACGATCTGATTTACTAGAAGTAAGTACAAATGTTATTGGGGACAACACCATAAGAAAAATAAAGCGGCCTAACTGTGCAAAAAAAGTAAACTAGAGTTATTGAACCTGTGTCTTGCACGTCCGATTATCACAGTTAACTAGTGTGTGGTGTTTCACTCTATTCCTATAAGTTACTTCTGAGATATCAGTTCAAGTACAAACAGTTAGAATTGCTAAAACAAATTACAATAGGGGCAAGACGTTGTGAAAAAGCAAACAAGAGTTATGGAGCCTGTGTATTGCACGATATATAATTACAGTTAGCAAGTTGGTGAAGTTTAGAACAGATAATCATTTCAAGTATATATAGATACTGTTCAATTTCTTTGCTTTTCAACTTTCACTATCTAAGCTAATTCGTCTTAGTAGTGATTGAATTTGTGAAACAATTATGTACTTCCTGTTAAAAGTACGAAACTTGGCATGTTTGTAATTGGGTGTGTTATTCTTCATTTAAGCCTAGAAAACAGGTTTAAGTATTCTAAAAACAGAACAAATGTCTAGCAATAAAATTATTTTTCCATGAAAATCGCTATTCAAATAGGTACTTTTGTGAAAATTACGAAAAAGATGCACTATAGTACGCTCCTCAAACAATTTTATGCTTACATTTGATTAATAAATTCAATGTGGCAAACAAAATTCAAGAGGGTCGCCATAACATATTTTTCCACGAACATTGTGCACAATTGAGTTTACCGTGTGAAAATTGTGAAATTTGCCGATCGCCGTCCTTTTATGTTTTTTAACTAAAGCAACAAAACGTTCCGACTGTCACAAAATAAAGCAAAGTCAAATTACGTTCGCAAAGCTCATGCCAGGTAAAAGAAGCTTTTGCAAACTATAAGTATTTGTTATATCTTACAGGCACGTGGTTGTATTTTATTTGTAGATGTTTTGGAATGGCTGTTTAGTCGTGACATTCGCATAGCCTCGAGTATTTCTGACTGACGCCATTTCCAAATTTTGTCAATGTTTACAAACCTGTTCCACAGAAGTATACAACGAAAGGTAAATCTTCCCGGGAACTAAAAGGTATATTCAGTTTGGCATGCAGATATTTGGCCATACCTGTTTTGGTTGAAAAATGACAGAGCGTGAAACGAAGGGTGTCGTGAAATGCAGCACTTCCGAATTGAATAGCTTTATCATTATTGGACAAACAAATGTACCGAATTCCTATGACATCAACTGAATAAAATGATAAAGTGACGATAAAATGTGAAGAAAATGAATATGTGAATATCCTACTTGCATATTTGCAATTGCAAACATTAACTAAATAAAATGATAAAGAGAAGACAAAATGTGATGAAAAAGTAAATAAGGCCACCCTAATTACATGACAACTTGTTCTGTAGATTCTCGTTAACACTTGTTCTTAAAATTTGCATGCATATATGGAGACAAAAAGTGGAGACAAGTTTTGAGTCGGACAGACATTATATGTCTCATTTTCAAATGCGGCATATACAATTTTGCCTTAATACAATATGAAACCAAAAAAGGTAATTTGCCATGAGAACTGAACAAAGAATACCGCATTCATATTTGAATAAATTGTTAAAATCTTATGAAAAGGAATATAAATGCCAAAATGTAATTCTTCTCAGGTGATATTGGCCTTTCTACTGCTGACTAAAATAAGCACTGATACATCAACAAAATTTATAGAATTTCAAAATAGCTGATATAGAAATTATTAGATACAAAAATATCTAAATGTGCCATAGATTTTATTTGGTGACATGACCTTTGACGTGGAAGCAACAAATTGCGACTGCGAAGGCTCTAAGCAACTGTAAAATCATATTTAATAAAAACAATTTTAAATGTTTTAAGACATTGAAAGGGACAGACAAACTGAAATATTGAAAGATAGGGTTTCACAACTCCTGAGCAAGTCCTTAACTATTGATAACATTGTCTTAGAAAAGAAAGCCGAACAAAATAATTCAAAAAGCCAAAAGTAAAATGAACTATCAAAAGTATTACCCATTTTTTTATATTTTGACGAATTTAAGAGACGTAACTCTCACATATGCATATTTTTTTCATTTCTGAGCACCCAGACCCCTTAATGATTTCCTCCGATATGCATTTGCATGACATTGTGAGCATATGTATTACATAAATAAGTATATGGTAGGTTTTGTATACATACACCCTTTTTAAATGATTTCAATGGACATAACTCTGACCCATCTTATTTATCACATAGGGGGTGGAGAGAGTTAGGTTCTACATCTAAATTGTTTCATTACAAGTAATAGTAATGCATCAAATAAAGAACCAAACTCTTCAACAAAGTGCACAATTCTAGCATATTTTCCGTTTTATTACCTCCATTAAATATTGATTATCCTGTAAAAAGATATCATGACGTTGTTAATATATGATCACCGTACGCCGAGTTCAAGCTACTGAATGATTTCGTGGAGGCCTAACTTGTGATAATATTGTACTTTTCGCAGATTTGCAGTAGATGAAGAAGAAAGATTGCAAATTATGGTGAAAATTATTATTTTTGCTTCATTAAAATATACAGACGCTATAAACAATCGATGTTATGTTCGAATAACCCATGTATGTAAAGTTTGGTAAAATTCCCTTCAGCGGATTTGATATCGACCGGACAATTTGGCCTGACATACAGCGGGCAGACAGACAGGCATGATACTTCCTTAACATATCCCTCCCGATTTCGCGGTGGGGAATAGCACAAATCTGATAACAAAATTAAAGTCTTCCAAGTTATCCAAATAGCAAATGAAATAGTTTGAATCCAATTATTTAGCTCAAAATCAATTAATCAGAATATACTGATAACGTGCAAAACCTGACTTTGATAAAGATTTTGTCTACCAATTATCCGAATAAATCTTTTGTCCAAGAGAATCGCTGCACACACACGCACACGCACACGCACACACACACACACACACACACCAAACGCCCGAAGTTTATCTGGGATACCGATGAGCCTACCTACTTATACTAGCAAAAACAATATAAATCGAAAATGGCATAAAAAATTAGTACGTTTAAATTATATTCTTGGCAAAGAAAGGGGAATGAATTTGATCATCATCCAAGAGGCCAAAAATAATATTAAATCCTTAAACCAACATACAAAGTTCTGCTGCAATATCTTATATCTATGCAGAATTAATAAAACGGTATCATTTTTCTATTTTTAGAAACAGCGACCTTGACCTTGACACAAGTTGTTCAAAGTCCAGATGTTTTCAATACATGTGACCTTGACCCCACTGCCCAAATTGTATATTATGGCGTTTTTCTAAAGGAATGATAGCACGTACGATCACTTGAAATACTTCCACATAATACTATCTTACATAGTCGAAAAAGGGCGTATAGAATTATAAAACAAGGTCAGAATTACGCAACATGGATCAGATCATGCCACTTATAAAGTGTTTGTAATTATTCGGTACATCCGTTCTCGAAAAACTAAGAGACCATATCAATAACCGCAAGAAACTGAAATTTAACAAGAGGCCCAAATGGGCCTAAGTCACTCACCTAAGGCAGACGTTGACCTAATTAGATCTTGCTTGTGACAAAGTATTATTTTTTACGACAAAAATTAAAAAGAATAAAAAAAGATATAATAAAATTAAAGAAGATAATAATAGTGAAAAATTGAAAATTAAAACAAAAGTAAAAAGAAAATATGCAAAATTAAAAAATAAAAATAAAAAAAATAAATAAAAATTAAAGAAAAAATAAAATAAAAATTTAAATAATGGATTTCTATTTTTAGCTATAGGTGTCACTAAAAGCGACGAAATTTGGGAGAGGACCATATAATGATGCTACAGACGAAGTATGCTGAAGATACATCAAGCGATTCATGAGTAGAAGTCGTTTAAAGGTATTTCTATTTTTAGCTCTAGCGACCCCATAACCTAGTGCCCCCATTTGAACTAATTTGGGAGAATTAATGATGATAAAGGCCAAGATTGATGAAGATCCATCAAGCGGTTCATGAGAAGGAGGTTAAAAAAAGGTTTGTGCCATATGGTTCCAGAAGATTTTAAGTTTACTACTACGTATGTCTATGTCACCCCAGGGGTCATGATTTGAAAGAAATTGGTAGACAAGCACTGAGCTTTTCCTTTGATTTGAGCGGATGACCTAGCTTTTCACCCACATGACCTAGTTTCAAATTACGGTTAGGAATCATCAAGATAAACATTCTGACAAAGTTTCATGAAGATAGGGTCATAAATGTGACCTCTAGGGTGTTAAAGAGCTTTTCCTAGTTTTTGAACCCACATGACCAAGTTTCGAACTTAGCCTACAGATCATCAAGATAAACATGCAATGCAAGTTTGTATCAAATGAAAGCATAAATGAAAACTCTATATGGCTGAAATGGCCAAAATAGAAATTTTTGCCCCTTTCAGATGCAGTAACTCTAGACTAGAACCTATAATGGCATCTAGCCGGTTTTCGAAACTTAAGTTATGTGTAAGTGTGGTTAAAATCGAATGTAAAATGTCACTTCTATCGTGTTCACAAGGTAAAAATTAACAAATTTTGGCTCTTTCAGGGGTCAATCAGGGACCGTAACTCCGGAACCTATGATTGGATCTTATGGAATCACTATGAAACCCAATATCTATTGTTGGTAAAGATATTTTGGAAATTTGTATCAAATCAAACCATAAATGTAGTCTCTATATGACTGTAAAAGCCAATATAGCAACTTTTAGAGACCATAACTCTGGAACCCAGGATGTGATCGGTGAGTTTTGAAAAGGAACCGAGATATTAAGCCAATACAAGTTGAGTGAAAGTTTGATTAAAAGCGATTGCAAAATGCGGTCTCTCGTGATTACAAGAAATTGTGGACGGACGACAAACGAAGGACGATCACAAGCAGATTTTGTCATAACGTGACGAATGAGCTAAAACAGGATGAAAGTAGATGTGTGTTGCGATTTGGGTAACGGGACAAAAAAAGACAATATCAAAAACACAAAACCTCTTATACACAGTTGCAAATGCAACAAAATAAAGATATGCAACATTTTTTGCAAATGGCGAGATTTTAAAGGCGCTACACTGAGGAGTGTGTGGATGTGTGGGGTACTTAGAAACAATATCAGATTAAGTTATTGCCAGAAATATAAAAATAAATGGAAGGGTGGGAGGTGTGTAATGTTGGCGAGAGATTAGTGGTAGAAGTTTAGGCGGGTAGTTGTCTCTGGGCCAGTTTCTGTAAGTCTTCTAGATTTTGGATTTCGTATCCCGGAAATTAGGAAAAGGTTCATCAACTTCAGCTATTAATACATTCCTTCCGGGATTGTTTAAGACCGGATGTCGCTTTCTACCGTATATATAACAAAAATTATATTCATTCGAGTAAACCTTGTGTATGAAAAATGCGGAATGAAAGTATTTTTGGTTACACACGCATTTGTATTAGGTTGTTTCATTACTGACTTTTAATTATTAGCGTTTTGCTTATATAACTGTTCTAAATCAATTAAAGGCTCACTGTAACAATCTATTCCAAATGATGACGATATCTACCAAAATTAAGGGGTTAAAATACCCCATCTACCTTAGCTACATTTTCGCCATTTTTCAATAACTCATCAAACTATCAAAATTAATGTATTGTTCAATAAGACATCATCAAATAAATGTGTTAAGATTCACAATTTTATATATATTCATGAGAAAATATAATACTTTGCAATCAGTTTAGGTTATAGACAACGTGCATACAAAGGTAATACATATAAATAATAAGATGTTAATGTAAGCTTACTTGTATAATTCAGACTTTTAGTTGATAAAGATACGTTAAAATGTAACATACGTAACAGTCGCCAATCAAGTTTTCCACCTTGAAGAATTATCAACATTGAAAACACTCCAACAATTGCATTTGTATGCTTTAAATTTGAAATAAATCATTTTTTTTTTTTGGACTTAACTCTATTACTCTTCTCAATTATAGGATGTCGACAAACAACAGTAAAACAACGAACAATGATGGCTCTTTCAGCATCAGTGTAAAGATAACATAGATTAGCAATTATTCATACAATTTCAATACATTCAATACATTTCAAACACAATGGAGCATCCTCACACTCACTGTTTTTGTGTTTGAAATGTACTGAATGTATTGAAATTGTATGAATGAAATTAAAAATGTAATTGAAATGATGAAATAAAATGAAATAAAAAAAACATGAAAAATATAAAACAAGAGGGCCATGATGGCCCTATATCGCTTACCTCCTGAGTACCATTGCTCTTAATGATAAGATCAAGTTTTGATATAGCTCACATGGCAAGCAGATTTAGTAGATTTACAGACGTTAATGAAAGACAATGATCAGTTTCGTTATTTGTTGTGTGTCATTGATGTGTTTTCAAAATATGCTTGGGTTGTTCCAATTTATAATAAAACAGGTCCAACTTTGATTCAAGCGTTTGGAACTATTTTAAAAAAAAACTTCAGGTTGATCCCCAAAGTCCTTCCAAACTGACAAAGGGTCTGAATTCAAAAATAAAGACTTTCAAAAATATATTCATTTTTTAACCACAGAAAATCCTGAAACTAAAGCAAGCATTGTTGACATTCTTTTAAGAAGTTTGAAAAGTCGCATGTAGAAGTATTTCACACATGAAAAAAACGCGACGTTACATTGATATTTTAGATAATTTGGTTCATGCCTACAATCATAGTGTTCATCGGAGTATTCAAACAACACCCGCATCGGTCACGGAAAACACAGAACCTGAAGTATCACAACAGTTATATGGATCAAAACTAAAATCAAAATCTATCTCGGTCAAAGTGGGTGATTTAGTTCGCATCAACAAAACAAAGGGAATTTTTGACAAACGGTATCTCCCAAACTGGAACAAAAATTATTCAAGGTCATTCACATTCGTCATTCTTTGCCACTAACCGTTCAGTTAGAAGTTTTGGGTGGGGGAAAAATTGAACGATTCTTTTATTTGCCTGAAATTCAGGCTATAAAAGACAAAGATGTTTACGAAATTGAATCAGTCGCCGCACTAGGAAAGTAGGTGGAAAAAAGATCAAAGAAATTAAAGTTCATTGGGAAGGTTATCCAAAGAAATTTGACAGTTGGATTCCAGAAAGTCATTTGGTATAAAAGACTCTACATTATGGCAGGATGTCTCAGCCAGATTCGGCTAGCGTGGAGGTGACAGACAATACTAGGGCGCTTTGTAAAACGCGTGAGCCAAAACATCGTCTCACGTACATGTCACAGTTTTTGCCATTTATTTTGTGCTGGTGGTTTCCATCATTCAACTATGCCTGAAATCCGAAGATAGGATTTGGTTTTTTCTGCTCAGTAGCACTCTTGGTTACATTTTACCTACCCTAGCTTTAAAATTCATGAAACAACCTACGTTGCAAAATCAATCTATTGGTCACCAGCGATGAATTCGTTTTACATAATGGTGCTCAGTGACAGTTCTATGGGCAACATATGTTTTCTAACAATACCCAGAGTGAATTCAGGACAAAATTACCCAAGGCCATTCATGTCAATAAAGATGATTATGAAATGGCTTCGGTCGAACTCATCATTCCTTCTCCAATGGTCAATGTGACAACCAACGGAGGAATCTCAATTTCAAATTGTAACAACCCATGCCAAACTTGGCAAGGAATTTAGTACATTTCCTTCCAGTAAGTAGGAAAATCAATGATCAGTACACTTTTCATTGCTGCATCAAATCTGTGGTGTATTGTTCCCCAGAGCATCTCATTACTGAAATCGACAATGCCATTCAAAAAGAAATTGATGACACTCTCCATAGACTGTCGATGGTGTTTCATATAGGTTATTCCAAACCAAATAGACCTGTCAAATTCAATTCAAATACATCGCTAAATATCTGAGTCAGAAAGTTATTTATATATATTGCCTGTTTATCTTCTCTTTATATTATACTACAATGTCTTTCTATATGATTCAGTATTTTTAATGTTATAAAATAAAGTATAATATTGTTCTTGCATAATGCATTTGTTTTAAATTTAGCAATAGATGATATTTGAATAAATATAAAATCATCAAATCATGGCTATTTTTCTAAGTTCAATTCTTCTTGAATACGGCAGATTTCCACATTTATGTTATTTCAGTTGGCCTATAAAACGATTTTGCAAATTAAAATGATAGATCAGATCATAAATTTTCGTATAAGTTGTGAAAATTTCAGTTTTATACATCTGTTACAAACAGAAGTATGTCCATAATATTGATCAAAGAATGCAAAGATCTTATCGATTATTGATGATCGGCAAAAATCCACAGGCATACAGAGCAGATAAATTGATAAGTGGCTCAGGAATGTATTGGACAATAGATACCAGTAATTAAGTGGCGATATGCTTTCATGTATTAATGAGTTAAGCTAGGGAGAGAAGTCAACATCTGGGAGATGTTTTTCCGGGGGATGAAAATCCTTTTCCTTACGGTGTGAATTTGAATGTTGGCACTAATCATTTATTCATTTATTCTGATCTAGCAGATTTAGCAGATTTTACTTTTCTGGGAGATATTCTTCATATATCTTCCTATTGAACCGAGCAAGAAAGATTCAAATCATGTTCACGAAGAATTTGTCAATTCGCATTACGTCCCAATCTCCGAATCCAGTTTTGATGAAATAGGTATAAATACATGTATAAGGGGTGACACTGGACAAACCATTCAGTTTGTTGGAGGCAAGTCTATGGTGAAGTTGCATTTTCGAAAGAAATCACGACTTTACTTATGATTTTCTTTGGTAACACCCTTGGTTAAATCAGCATTCAAGGCAGTCAAAGGTGAAGAGTTAAAACAAGGTATACTTGCAGCCAAGGATATCATGATAGGGAAAAGTCTAAAATAAGTGCCAAAGTCCCGTGGAAAAGGGCGTTTAAGTCTACTGGGAAGGCTGCAGTTTTATCAATGGGAGAATCTTTGATCAAAAGTATAAAAGGTTCAAAACCAAAGTCTTGTTGTCAGTCTTTATCTAAACCTCGTCGAGTAAGGACGTTGAGACGTAGTCACAAAAGATTCAGACATTCTAGACATCTTGATATTTTCGACTGAAAATATGATGCAACACGGTTCTTGCGAGTGTAGCAAAATGCAACTTGATGTTTCTGCTGTACCTCCAACCATGTCAGCCATGCAAGATGGACAATGGACGGAACATTACCCGATTTCGGCTTTGAAAAATTCAGCACCCATCGAATTTATTATTCCTCCATAAACGGAAAAATGGACTGATTTAAATCAGTCCTATTTGTACATTAAATTCAGAGTGCTCAAGGCTGATGGATCAGATATGGAGATTGCCACTGAAACTTCTGTGGTCAATACTTTTTTTCACAGTATGTTTAGTAGAATTGATTTGTATTTGAACAATAAACTGATTTCGGGCAACTCAACACCTATCCGTACAGAGCCTACATTAAAAATCTCCTGTCCTACAACAAAGAATGTAAAGACACACAACTGCGAGCTCTTGAACTCTGGGATAAAGATACAGCTACGCATATGCAGGATAATGTACGAACTGGAAGTAATGATGGATTGAAACGCCGCAGAGCTCGTATTGTCTAAAGCAAACCATGTAAAGTCATTGGAAGACTACATCTGGATTTATTCCTACAATAGAAATTCCTCCCCAATGGAATTGAAATACCCCTCAAGTTAAACAGAGCCTCCAACAACTTCTGTCTCATAAGCACTGACGAAGGAAAAGTTGATACCCAGCAAGTGGGATTCAACGTGAGAACGGTTGAAATACCTCCTGTGGTGGTCCACGATTTGAATCAGGCCATTAGTCAGCATAACATGAAGATCCCGGTACGACGCACTGTAGTGAAAATATTTACGATCCCCGATGGACAGATATCTAAAATTGGTGATCATTTTTTTCTTGGACAGCTTCCAAAACGACTCATCATTGGTATGGTGAAAAATGCAGATATGAATGGAGACCACCGCACCAATCCGTTTGATTCCATACATTTCCATTTGTCTAAACTAGAAGTCAGTATCGACGGGAAAACCATTCACAACAAAGCCTTTCAACCTGATTTTGAAAATGGAGAATGTATGCGATCCTACATGTCGCCCTACAAGGCAACATGAGCTCTTGGACTTAACCGGTCGATTGGATTGACTCTGACGGAATATAAAAGTGGGTACACTCTCTGGGGAATTTTATCTCACCGCAGATCGAGGATCCGCTTCACCCTATAAAAGCGGAGAACCTGAGGATAACTCTTCAGTTTGCACAACAACTTCCTACCGTCGTGAACGTGATAGTGTACGCAGAATTCGACAATCAAATTGAAATCAACGGGTTGAGAGAAGTCGTGACAGATTATTAAACATGGATGGTCATGCCTTTGCCTGAAAGCTCAGAGAAGATGCTGAGAAAGTGAAATATTACAAACCGATATTTAAAGGAAAACTGAAGAATATGCGAGACACCTTAAACGACTGTGTTGTGGAAGAACTTCAAACATTCATCTTCGATGAAGTACATAAGAACTGTAATGGATGTCAAGTGGATTATCCCAGTCAATTACAGCATCAACTGTGTTTGTTCACATCTACGGACGAGTGGGTGGAGTTGTACATTGAAAAAGCTCTTAATCAACTGAATCTCTACAATGTCATGGAAAAATGGTATTCAAAACTAGAGCTCATGGACGTGCATGGCAGTGAGAAAGTACAAGCCCTACATATGTGGGTAGATATGTCAGAAGTTAACCCGTCATCAATCAGATCCACGGGAAAGCTGGACTAGCATATGGGCTGATCGAGTGAAAGACGCCTGGAATCATGAATACCCATGAACCTCAATACATCTTTGATAAATCGTTTATATTGAAAACACTCAATGGAGAAGTGTGTCCCAAGGATCATCTACCTGAGCAGAAACCCTGTCACGTGAAAGGTTACATAGTGAACACATACGACTCAGATCAACCTAGAGAACATTGGGTGACTTTTTACTTCATAGAAAATACAGCCATCTACTTTGACTCTTATGGATTACCACCCTTAGAAGAAGCTATTTGACCCTTCATGGACAACAATAACCGAAGATTGAGTAGGAATAACATACGCCTTCAAAGTGGAAGCAGTGCCAGGTGTGGTGTTTACTGCATATTTGCTCTGGATGCTTTATCCAGAGGATATAATTTAGAGACTATGTTGGCTATCAAATTTCGTTTAGAGCCAAGATTGGCATCTCAATAACAAAGATGTAGGAACTTGGTTTAAACAATTCTATGGACACTTGTATGCAAAAGCTAGATCACTAGCTAAACCTGAACATTGTCAGTGTTGTACAGATGATCAGTCAGATAAACTTGCTTTAGCTTTGTTTAAATTGTATGTGTTAGACCATGATTATTTGTACCCTTAATGTTCTTTGTTAATACAGTTACTTGTTCAATAAAAAAATGTGTACACAAAATATTTTGTTTTGTTATTTTTTCCCTAACTAGGGGTAATAGTAAATATGCCATAAACTCATCCCTCAAAAAGACCAGTAGTCCTGGTCTTTTTTCAACTTAGCCATGTAGATGTTGGTCCTCCGTGTAAGATCAAATCTCACTGGCTAATATATTGATTCTCTATCCGGTCCGCGCAATCCCCATATAAGCAAGTACGTTGACCTACATTCCATTATTCGTTCACAATGGAGTCCATTGCCGAGCAAGTTGAAGAGCTGCAACAACTCGAAGCTAGAGCTGCTGTTCTTCAAAACAGTATTCTCGATACGCTTAGGAGAGAAGAAGAGAGATGGAGGGAGACCCAACGAAGAACGAATGAGGCGTTAAGGATCATCCGATCCTTAAGAGAAAGAGAACAGTTGAGACGGGCAGAAAGGCAGAGAATGGAGGAAAGATACATGGGCCGACGCTTCGCCAGGGTTGTTAAGGTTCACCCCTACATCCAAAGGGCCCCCGCTGATAGCACCACTGAGTAGAGATGCTACTCAAAAAAACAACGGCCCTTTTAAGGGCAACTCCGTTCCTTTTACGAAAGAAAGTACCTTTTCTTATTTTCTACTGTAAAAAATAATTATGGTACCCTGGATAGTGATCTGGCACCCATAGGTGCCAGATTGCCATATCATGTTACTAAAACTTAGCTCAGTAGGGAGAGCGTCGGTCTACGGATCGCGGGGTCGTGAGTTCGATCCTCGGGCTGGGCGTATGTTCTCGGTGACTATTTGATAAACGACATTGTGTCTGAAATCATTAGTCCTCCACCGCTGATTCATACATGTCGGAAAGTTGGCAGTTACTTGCGGAGAACAGGTTTGTACTGGTACAGAATCCAGGAACACTGGTTAGGTTAACTGCCCGCCGTTACATGACTACAATACTGTTGAAAAAGATGCGTTAAACCCAAAACAAACAAACAAACAAAGTAGGGAGAGCGTTGGTCTACGGATCGCGAGGTCGCGAGTTCGATCCTCGGGCGGGGCGTATGTTCTCCCTGACAATTTGATAAAAGACATTGTGTCTGAAATCATTCGTCCCCCACCTCTGATAATTCATGTGGGAAAGTTGGCAGTTACTTGCGGAGAACAGGTTTGTACTGAAACAGAATCCAGGAACACTGGTTAGGTTAACTGTCCGCCGTTACATAACTGAAATACTGTTGAAAAACGGCGTTAAACCCAAAACAAACAAAAAAAAAGATCACCACCCAATACTTCTCATGAGAACATTCGCCCAATCCGGGGATCAAACTCACGACCCCGAGATCAGTAGAGATGCGCTCTCCCTACTGAGCTAAGCGGGCGGGTTGTCAGGCTCATGAACGCCCGAAGGCAACCTCTCTTTAACACATGCACACGCACACGCACACGCACGCACGCACACATACACACACACACATACACACACCATCATCAACATCATCATCATCATCTAATCCAAATGATACAGTGTACTGTTTGAAAATACCACACATTGGAAAGATAATTTCTATTTTGCCAATGCCGCGCGTAGAAATTGCTCGTTTGAATACTGCCAAGAAACCCCTCCCGCTTACAGCTAAATCATCCTTGCATTTCGTGTCATAATCTAGTACATGACTTTTACATCCGATGAAACTAGTAGATATATAGACATATATTGTATGAAATCCAGTTACTTTGTTACTTGCCAACGCACATAATTGTTCAAAAACATGGTTTTAATAATGATATTTAACAAACAACAACAACAAATAAAACACCAAAGAACCGCTAAATATTGCTGATTTGACCCAAAGTTTTGAGGTCAACATAAAAAGGAAAACGAAAGTAGGACTGGTACATTAACATAGACAGCTTTAATTAGTGTCAGTCATTTTGGTAATGAGTTCGAGAGATACTGGAACTGCGCGTGTTATTTTGAAACAAAGTCTTAGGAAGCAAATCTAAATTAAGGCTAAATCCTACTCTCGTTTTCAAATACATGTACATACAAAAATGAACCATTATATAAAATACTATACAACTTTGATTTGGTAGAACAACTAAAGTCTCATGAGAATTTGTAAAAACATGTAGACATAACAGTGTGGCTTTTCCAAATTACCAATAAAATATACTCACTCAATTAAACTTGATCGCAAAATATGACAAACTCAAACACGTCTGAAAGTAGCAGGGTGCACAGGGCCGTGTACACTTCGAATTTGGCCCCGTAAATATTGGTAATATTTAGAATTTAGTGATTTTGGACGTCCGTAAATTACAGTGAGAGATAATTATTGTTAATTCTTTAGAAATTTAAAAAGCTAATACATGTAAAATTCTGATTCAAGTTATCGGATTTCAAATGTTGTCAGTTGTGAAACTAAGTGCTTCCAGCTTTGTATGAATCGATGATGAGGGAAATTCAAAAATCATTGAAGAGGTACATTTTTGCTATTTTGTGGGGAAAAAACACAAGATGGTTAGGCTGACATTCCATTCATATCCTGAAGTTTGGTAGGGCATATTAAATTGATACATGCAAAAAATGAACATTGTTCCTTCAAAGGGATCATATTGCAGGCTCTCCAAAAGTGCAAAATTGATTATTTTGACGTTTTTTGTTGTTTTTTTTTTTTTTGGTTTTTTTTTTAATGGGTTGAATACAACTTTCGTTTTGGTAACTTTCCGTATTCTTGTATGAGAGTCCTGATTTTGTCATTAATTAAAAGCACAAAGCATGGACACAAATTATGAACTCGGCATCCTGATTCTGTACATTAGGGAAGTGAAATATACTTCATGTAAGCCTGGCCGTGCCGAAAATGTTCGAATCCAAGTGTTCCCTTGTACCTTAAATAGTCTATGGACGGCCGGTGCACTAAGCTACTTGCCAATTGTTAAAATAGTAAGTGCAAAAGTGAAATATAACATCCGTTGAGCGCCAGAATAGGCTATCCACATCCAAAATTAACATTTTTTTTACTTAACATTAGACAATTTTCAAATTTAGTTGACAAATTTATTATGAGAACCTTTCAGTCCCATTCTAGATACCAAAATCAATTTAAAAGTTTATTGTTTCATTACATGAATTATTTCAACTGCATTTAGTTTAAAATAAACAAGAGCAATTTAGCATTCCTTTCCCAAATAACATTTTCACCCAATACCATGTGTTGATGTATATGAAATTATTTTGTGTAGAGTAAGAGAGAAGCTGCATGCAGAATAAAAGTGAGGACAGTACCAAGTGAGTCAATATAATAATCAGTTATCATCGTATAAGTTATGTATAAGTTCATCAGACACAGTTATTATTTAAAAATATCTTTTTTTTCGTATTGCTTTAGGTATTAAATTGATGTAAAGGCAAATCAGATAAATATAAGATATTTATCTAGCTGATTTTGTGATATTGCATATTTAGTGTTGGATTTTTTCCACTGATATTGCAGTATTGGCTACCGTTTAACTCGGGTTAATAGAAAAATAATTAGCATGCGACTCCGTATATTTTGCGAGTTGCGGGCTACGGGTTTTCCATTATAGCAACCCGCAGCCCGCAGCCCGCAATTTAGTGTTACTAAAATGGAAAACGCTTATATGTCTTTTTTTATACAGATCAAGAGCTGAAATTATCATTGTATGAATTCATCCTTTAAATAGTCATTGGTTTTTGTTACTGTATCATTAGCATTTTTTCATTTAGCATATTTAGTACATGGTATATAGCATTTGGTATGCAGCATTTAGCATTAAGCATTTGGCATTTTAGCATTAAGTATTTGGTATTAAAGTAAGCATTAAAGTTTTGTCATTTGGCAAGTTGCATGGCGCATCGGTCTATTCTGAGTTATATTTTTTCACTCTAAATTTTATGCACGCAGTTTATGTCTAAATACATGTAGTTCAATGTTATATATTTTGTTTATAATAGGAGCAAAGAAACCCAACGAGAGCTTTACAAAGCATTCCAATATAAATCCAAAGCGCTAAATTAGTGGAGGAGGAAGTAGAATTTATAAGTGTGAACGTCGGAGGTGGAGGTGCGCATGGGGTTGGCGGCTGTGATGGAATACTAAGGCTAGAAATACTAAAAGTGAAATTACGATTTATTTTCCATTTTGTATGGGCTTGGGGGTAGGTTGGATGGGTTGGGTGAGTTAGGCATTTAATGTATGAGCTTGTGTGTGTTTTGTGAGGGGACGTAATTGACTTTTTGTACTCCCCAAATCATCTGGATTTGCTAACAAGTTATGCTCTGAACACAAAATACCGTACGACGGACAGATTTGACCTTTTAGTAGCCCTGACCTTTGACCTACCGATCTCATTCTTGCACTCAAGTAGTAAGGCTTTTTGAAAACTATTGCCCCTACCTCTCTTAAACTTCACACACACATAGACGAACATTTTGTCTGAACACTCTTGCTGATACCAGTAACAAAACATGTTACCTGTTTCATGTGTTCAAGATTTTATGTGTAGGCCTATGGGCAGGTAGTATGCTTTCTAAATAATGTGTCCATATTCCAAGAAAACAAATATCACAATTTTGACCTACGCTCAATTGTATTCGTACTATATTTGATAAGACGGTCCCCTGTGTCTTATGCGCTACACATCGACTAATGCTTAAAATTTTTAACAAGTTATTTCATAATCCCTTCATGCATTAAGACGTTATGGCCAGGACACGAACAATGAAACAACCCTACTTTTGTTATTTGACCTGCAAGTGTGACCCTGAACTAGAAGCAAGGGAACTGTGTCTTGTGCGCGACACATTGTCTCATGATGGTAAACATTTGTGCCAAGTGTAACATTGACTTTAAAGAAATTTTATGAAAAAGAAGAGGACAGGCATTACCTATATATTGCCTATGTGTAATAGTATTCAATAATTGCAATTATTACAAATTCAAGTAATTGCAGGACCACATTTTATGAGGACACGCATACAAACAGACCGGAAAGACAGACCACATGCATGTACGCCGTCCTTTAAATTTCGTTTGCGGGTCATAATTATGAAAAAAATACTACTGGAGCAAGGGAAACCCGATATTTAATAAATTAGTCAGTTGCTAACAGTCTTTTTTACGAAAGTCGCAAATGTTTGTACAGTACTGCAAGCAAACATGTTTACAATCAGGACATCACACTGTATCGGCAATATTTGTATCCTGAAAATATTTGTATTAACTGAAGTAACAGACAATACTGAATTTGTTTCTTTTTCGGAGTTATGACGCACACCGTTTGAAAGGTAAACAATGAAATTATTTGAAAGTATTAGGTGTAGACGAAATCCTTACAACGACTGAATACTTTCATTATCATATCATTATAACATTTGTAACAAATACAAAATAAGTAGCGACATGATAGACACATACAATGTACAAACACATTGGCATATCATATCGTTCGATGTGGAAATTACTTACAATATAAGTCCCATATGGTACATTTGCCCAGATACAGCCCATATGGGCCCCATTTGGGCATGTGAATTGGGCTGAAATAAGATACGTGTTTAATAAACTAATTAATTGGATCAGTTAAAGAAAAAACACCAAAGTAAATACTCGCACTTAAAAACCTCTAAAAGTCATTATGTTACCATGCGCCAAAAACGTTTTAAAAGTTACTCAATTTCAGTAATTTTAATCAACATCAATTAACAAATAACGTAGTAAACTTGTCAAAACATAATCGAAGCATATTTAATATGCGTGGTTTTGAACTATCTTCTGTCACTATAAGCTGGATAGTAACTTTGTCTGTGTTATTGTCATTGTTATTTCTTCCAATATTGTGTTTACTTCCGGGCAATTCAAGAGTTTGTAGACGTATGTGTGGTAAGGAATAGCGAAAGATTTAACATTACTATGATCAGTTGATACTTTCTCATTACTGGAAAAAATCAAAATCATGTAGAAGTTATTTAGAGGTGTTTCTTACCTTGTGGATAATTGTTTGGGCATGTTCTGCCAAAACAATCTGCACATTTTCCTTCACTTTTAGGATGACAGATTTGACTTATAGCAAGATCAAAGTAATCATAATGTCATGTGCAGAAAATATAAACATCGATGATCTACGTGTTGTGGGTATATCATCTTAATCCGAGCTCACTAAAGCCGAATTTCAATAGAGTTCTAACGATCGATCACTTTTTAATAACGATCACAGTTTAATCTTCACCAAACCAGGATCATTAGCAGAAAGAGAACACTTTCTAGATATCTGTAACAATCTCGTCATCTGTGGATGGCAATGACCCCTAGTTCTTAGCATACTTCGTTATTTTTTTTGAATGTTTGTGTAACTTAGGTTCAACCTTTAATATGTCATAAACACTGCGATGCACCAAGAAAATCCCAGTACCCGTATCAACAAGTGATCTGTATTTACGTTTTCCAATTTTAATCAAACTAGAGTAATGATTTCCTGTTACATTTATTTTGTAAGTATACAATTTTCTGACATGTGTTGGATGTTTTCCTTTAAACAGACTACACTAATTAATTTGTATATCTGGTTGATAATCTTCTTTTATCTTGTACACTTTATTTCTTTCACTGCTTTGTTTCTGTTTTTATTTCACTTGCTTTATTTTATAATAACTGTTGATGCAATTGTACAACAAGTAAATGTTCTATGGGAAGTTCTGCTGAGGCAACACATAGGGTGTCTGTTTGTATATAGAAATTCTGCACAATTTGTCATAGCATAATTTGCCTACCATTTTGAAGTAGAGCGAACAATTTTTGCTCAATAACTTGAGAACTATTTGACACTGAACATTCAAATTAGGTATAGTGATTGGGCTTATAAAGTAGATGTTCCGTATTGTTTTTGGAGTCAGTAAGTCAAAGGTCAATGTCACAGTGGCCTGCACCTTGAAAACCGTTTTCACTACATAACTGGAGAACCACTTGACCTGAAACCTTCGAACTTGATAGCATAATTATACCCCCACCATACATGGGAGGGTCTATATAAGAGTCAGTTTTGTCCCGTCCCGTCGCGTCGCGTCGCGTTTCACTATATCTCAGTTATTACTAAATGGATTTGATTCAAACTTAAAATTGATTTTCCACCTTATCACGCACATCATGTGACACAAGGTGCATAACTCTGATCCCAATTTTTCATGAATTATGCCCCTTTCTAATTTTAGTAATTATAAGTTTAATGTTTGATTAACTTAATTTCCACTATATCATTCGGAATTGGCTTAGAGCCCCTAAAGTAGAATGAGCTCTTTTTTTTTAAAAACTTTTTTTTGTACTGAATTACTTCTTCCCCTAGTCTATTTTTAGAAATTCTGTTTTTAGATTTTGGGTACCTTTTCATTATTAGTCCTATGTAAAAAGTAAATACATTTTTCTGTGGTAACATGTGTCGGTAAGACACTTTTTGTATTTATTTTAGTGTATCTCTAATATTAAAGATTTTTATATTTACATCATCCCTCATACTAGTATTACTTATATGTGCCATTTTTAAAATTTCTTATGGTTGCCATTCTTCTGTGACAAGACCGTATTGTGGGGGTATATGTTACTCCTGTGACAGTTCTAGTTGAACTCGTCAAGTAAATGAATTCTTATAGTTTTGAGGAAAGCAAGTCAAACGTCAAGGTCAAAGGGGCCTGAAACTTGAAAACAATTTCTGTTCAGTAACTTAAAGTGATTGACCCAGAACTTTCAAACTTTATAGCATAATTGGACTTTTGCAATAGATGACCCCTATTGTTTTGGGGATTTATAGATCAAACGTCAAGGTCACAGGGACCTGAACATTGAAGACTTATTTCTGCACAGTAACTCGGGAACCACTTGACCTAGAACCACTAAACAATAATTTGGTTTATAAAGTGGATGATCACTATTGTATTTGAGATCAGTTAGTCAAAGGTCAAGGTCACGGGGATGTAAACTTTGAAAACATTTGAGCACCGCTTGACTCAGTATCTTCTCACTTGATAGCATGATTAGGCTTATGAAGTAGATGACCGCTATTATTCTAGGAATTAGTGTGTCAAAGGTAAAGGTTATAGTGTTAAAAGGACTGAAAATGGGACAACCCATCATAGGGAGTATACCTGTTTTATAAAAACTCAAGTGTTATAGAGTTTTAAGATATTTTTCTTCTGATATAGTAAGTTATAATCCTATACCTATTTATCTCTTCTATTCACATTTGTACCATTGAGACACTGGATTCCATACTGGAGGATACAAAACTCTCCTTGTTGATTAAATGATAACACTTTTGACTGATACTTTTGATAAAGGAAGGCATAAATATCAACATCAGTAGATGATTGACCCAATATTTCTGTATTCTTTCAAAAACATTGTGTTCATCAGATTGTCCTTTTCAAATGAGAAAAAAAGGTAATGGGTGAACAGTAAGTTCACATTATCCTGTAGATAATGGGAAATATTTGGACTGTATCCATCTTAGAAACATATTAGACTTGCCTAGCACTTTATCAAATAGGTTAATATTATCCAAATATATATTTCCGTATTGTACAGAACAATATTGAATAACCTAATATTATTGCATGTACATAATAAGATGTATGTTAAATTGTTAATTTTAAGATAACTAATTATATACCAGGACTCGGTACGCATTTTAGAGATAATTTTAAGACCTATGTTTTAATACCTGATTTACATTAAAAACTCTTAAGGATAAAATTCTGGTTTCAGTTAAAATTTTTCTGTCAATATTTTAGGTCTATTTAGATAGGATATTAAATATGAAAGTACCTGAAATATGTTTGTATAGTGTTTTGAATTGATATAAAAGTGGCCAATCTTAGCAAGGTTTTTGCTTGTTTTGTAGTTCAATTGACTATCTTGAAGGTCAGATGGCTAAGGTCCACTTCAGGTGACTTAGGCCCATTTGGGCCTCTTTTTTGTAATTATGATACTTCAGTAGCTTTAATTTTATTTTAAGGGGTTGTACTGTATTATTGGATATTTTGGTTACTCTTTGATTCTGATTGTTAGCACGAGTTTCTCTTTTATGTCGGCTTAGTACGGTCTCAGAAAGTGACTTTTACAAAAATGTGGTTACATTATTCCTTTTACTCGTTGTTCATCATGGTTGGTATCCCGAGTTTCTTTTATATTTCGCTTCGATAAGAGCTAAGTAAAATGACTTACAAAAATGTTGCTACATTATTTGTATGTTTAATCATCTTGAGAGTTTTATCTTATTTGTATTTATTTATGTAAATGTTGTATAAGTTTACAAATGAGGCAATGTTTTATAAGTAAATGTTGTTCCATATTTAGATAAGTACATTGTGCTGAGAAAAATTATAGTATTTGGTTATAATATGGAAAATTTAATATTTATGCTCAGGAAGTAATAAATTATTTAAATGTACCTTCTCTCAATGTTTCTGAATACTTTTTAGCTCGCTTTTTAGTTCAAGGTGAGCTTTTGTGACCACTTGATGTCCGTCTTGCGTTTCAAACGGTTTGTCAACAATTACTTGTCTGCACGATAGTGGTTTCATTTATGATTTGATTTTAACCAAACTTGCACATAAGTTGTATCACCATAAGATCTTGGTTTCTTTCTTGAATCCACCATGGGTTCCAGAGTTATGGCCCTTGAAAGAGCAAAAGTTGTCTTGTCTGCACGATAGTGGATTCATTTATGACTTGATTTTAACCAAACTTGCACACAACTTGTATCACTATAAGATCTCGGTTCCTTTTTTGAATAATCCCATCTCATCATGGGTTCCAGAGTTACGGCCCCCGAAAGTGCAAAACTTGGCTATTTTGGTCTTGTCTGCACGATAGTGTCTTCATTTATGATTTGATTTCAACCAATCTTGCACACAACTTGTATTACCATAAGATCACGGATCCTTTCTTGAATCAGCCATATCCCACCATTGGTTCCAGAGTTATGGCCCTGAAAGAACAACAATTGGCAATTTTGGTCTTGTCTGCACGATAGTGGTTTCATTTGTGATTTGATTTAAACTAAACGTGCACACAACTTTTATCACTATAAGATCTCGGGTCCTTTTTTTTCAATCAGCCATATCTTACCATGGGGTTCAGAGTCACTGCCCCTGAAAGTGCAAAATTTGCTATTTTGGTCTTGTCTGCACGATAATGGTTTCATTTATGATTTGATTTTAACGAAACTTGCACACAACTTGTATCACTATAAGATCTTGACTCCTTTCTTGAACCAGCCATATCCCAAAATGAGTTCCAGAGTTACTGCCCCTGTGCGTCCACAAACTTTGTCCGGAGCATTTCTTCTTCATGCATGGAGGGATTGTGATGTAACATCATGAGACAGAATGTCGTACGCAAGAACTAGGTCTAAGGTCAAGGTCACACTTAGAGGTCAAAGGTCAAATTCAAGAATGACTGTCTGGAGCATTTCTTCTTCATGCATAGAAGGATTCTGATGTAACTTGGCACAAATGTTCACCGTTATGAGACTGTGTGCCATGCGCAAGAACCAGGTCCCTAGGTCTAAGGTCAAGGTCACACTAAGAGGTCAAATTCAAGAATGACTATGTCAAGAACATTTCTTCTTCATGCATGGAGGGATTTTTATGTAACTTTGCACAAATGTTCATCTCCATGTGGCACCCTTGGTTTTAGAATTACTTCCCTTTGTTTTTTATTTAAATAGGTTATACTGTAACTGTTTTATTACTGGCCATAGGGAAAAATGGAGACCACTTTTCTGTGGTACAACATGCATGTTACATCCAATTTTTAGGTGTATTTTTACCTATCTCTACCTAGTAACGAGTTTTTTGTGGACTTCTATTATATAAAATTAAGGATTAACTTCCCTTTATTGTTACTATAAATAACTTATATTATAACTGTTTCATAATTGGCCAAAAAATTTCATATGAAAATACAGGTGCTAGTGTATATATTGGAAACTTTAAAAATGTTCTTGTCACAAACAGCAGGCCAAATTTTAAAACAATTATACACAATGTTCGCTATTTGCATATTATATTCCGCCAAGTAAGATCCTTTGAAATCGTGGAAATTTACACGTATAGGCGAAAAGCATTAGGATAATATATGTATCGTGGAAATTTCCACACTTGTAAAAGTAATGAATTTTCTTGGTGTAATTTTATTTTAAACTTTATTGTTCACATTTTCCGAAATAATTTGGGTTGGTGTGGAAATTTCCACACCGAGATTGTGACAAGTGTTTGTAAAGGGAAAATGTTGAAATTATCATGTTTTGATGTTTTGAAATTTTACCGTAGTTTATTCTGCATTTTACTTGGTGTGGAAATTTCCACAATGTTCGCTATTGCTTGTTATATTCCGCCAAAAATAAGTCTTTAAAAACCACGTTTATGAGAGAAACATTTAGACAATATATGTATTGTGGAAATTTCCACACTTGTACAAATGAAAATATTTCTTAGTGTAATTTGATTTTAAGCATTGTTTTGTTTTATAATACGGAGTAATGGGTTGACGTGGAAATTTCCGCACCAAGATTGTTACAAATGTTTATAAAGGGTAAATTTTGAATCTACCACGTTTTGTTATTTTGCATTTATGCATTTACTAGGTGTGGAAATTTCAACAATATTCTTTACTGCTTGCTATATTTCGCGGAAGATGACTGTTTGAAAACGTTTAGGAGGAAACATTTAGACAATATATTTATTGTGGAAATTTTCACACTTCAACAAGTGATGATATTTTTTAGTAGATCTATACATTGATTTTAAACATTGTTATGTTTCATATTTTACAGAATAATGGATGCATCGTGGAAAGTTTCCACACTTGTAAAAGTAATGAATTTTCTTGGTGTAATTGTATTTTAAACTTTATTGTTTCACATTTTTCGAAATAATTTGGGTTGGTTGTGAGAAGTGTTTGTAAAGGGAAAATGTTGAAATTACCATGTTTTGATATTTTGAAATTTTACCCTATTTTATTCTGCATTTTACGAGGTGTTGAAATTTCCACAATGTCCGCTATTGCTTGTTATATTCTGCCAAAAATGACTCTTTGAAAACGTGGAAATTTCCACGTTTATGAGAGAAACATTTAGACAATATATGTATTGTGGAAACTTCCACACTTGTACTAGTGATAAATTTTCTAAGTATAAATTGATTTTGAACATTGTTTTGTTTAATATTTTACGGAGTAATGGGTTGACGTGGAAATTTCCTGAGTTGCGAAAATGTTCTTGGTACAAATATTTTTGGTACAAATATTTTACATTGAAAAAATTACTAATTATACATTATTTTAATTCAGTTACATTGTTCTCTTAAAACATTTCGATTTACATCAGGAAAAATAAGCATTATAAGAATGTTTATGCTTTGTGTATGTTAATACTTTAGCATGTTACTCAGACCGGAAGTACCATTTTCATCATTATTTAAAAACCGACACCACGAATACTTTGAGCGTTTGGAAAAATAGACAGTATAACCTTACTAACTTGAAAAATGTAGCTTATTACAGTTTTTAATCAGTGCAAGAAAAATGAAACTAGAAATATATATTTACGGTTTTCACATTTTTATCTCGTCTTGTAAAGATTGAAAAAAAGTTTTTTGAATATTAAAGGTGAGGTAAGTGTATGACATTCTGTGGATATTTGCATTTTTCATACATTTTTGTATAAAATGATAGGGTTATGCTACTTCCATACTTGATATGTGTTTTACATTACATCAGTTGAATAATTATTGTACAAATGGTTATAAAAATGTAAGAAGAAATGTTTAGTTTCTTTCAAAATATGAAAATTAGAGAACTTGTAGTGTATTGACCTGTGTTTTTTGTTTTCAATTCAAAAAAAGAATTAACCAATTATGTAGCAGTATTATGTCAGTATATCAGCATGTAATATGACATACTTTTCATCTTTACTTTTCTAGTTGGAAACACGCCCTTTATAATATCATTGTTTTACTTCTAAAAATATATATTCAATGATATGAGTTATAATTATATACTTACAATTTCTTGATGTAATGAGCTTCATCAATAAAAACTGAACCAAGTAGATTTTTCTTTGCAAGTTCAGATACAATATTTCTATAATGTCCCAATATGCTCTCAGGACTGCTGAGTAAAATGCTGTACTGTCCCTTCAACACATCACTAAGGACCTGATGGTTAGAGTGCCTTTATTCCTCTGGACAGAAGACTTTTCTCCTGCGACTTCATTAAAGACACAAGAGGTGACACAACAATGCAACATATTTCAGGCAGAATTTTACTATCCCGTTGGTAGCTTTGCACAAATGGTGCAATTTCGAATGTTAAGGATTTTCCGCTGCCAGTTGGGGAACAAAAAAATACATCCTTTCCAGATAAATAGCCTTCTACTACTTCTTTCTGATTTTCACGAATATTTGTATATCCTAGTTGTTGTAGTCCATATGCTATTGCTTCTTCCATATTACATACAAAATCTTCATGAAAAAGTTAAAATCACATCCCTTCAACCACTTTTAAATTTATCATTAAATAGGCTTAATTTCAGCTATGATCGAAAAACAATTCTGCACATATAAACTTTCAGACTGATATGATTTTCTGAAGTTGCCAACTACATGTACATGTCTATATATATTAGAATTATTGTTGGTCAGTTTTCAAGCCATATGTTACATTTTGTTACTTAGCACCCTGGTGCACAGCATGTCTTCACTTTGTATCTAAACAGAATCATAATTGATGTAATACATTGCACCATGCCGTTGACAGAGACCACTAAAGTCTAATTAACATGAATCTGCAATCAGATATGAAATTACAGGGACTATAGATAAGAAAATAATTTTTGTGATTTATAGCAGATATTAATCTATCCTCTAATATAAATTAATAAAAAGTCTTAGAAGGTATATTGAATAAATTGTTTTTAATTCATTCACAAAATGATTTGAAGGTATCTTGAAAAAATATTTCAAAATGTTTTTTTCTTTCAATTTCAAATCTCTTCCCTCATTTTTTCTTATCAAGGATTCAAACAACTCATAAACAGAATTAAATTGATACTATTTTGATAAATACATTTTCTATATATTTCAAATTTAAATTGTATTTTATATACACTTACTGGGATATTTTACAATTAGTGAAAATTGATCCCTCTCTGGCTTATTCACCAAGTCATAAAAGCAAAGCACCTGTTTACTGAACCCTTGGGGCAGTCGGCCAAAGGTTACATTACATCATGAACGTGTCTGCAATGATTTCTAATGAGATAGTGATTATCAGAGGGTATGAAATTTGTCCGGCTCAGGATCGCATTTGTCCAGTCGTTAGAGACAGAGGCTAGAGATATTGTAAATTTTATGAGAAAGTGGTATCAGACAGGATTTTATGGCCAAGTGCTTTACAGGTAATGACTCTAACGACTGATGCCAGTCTATACTGCTTGTTATATATCGCGGAAGATGACTGTTTAAAAAAAAGTTTAGGAGATAACATTTAGACAATATATTTATTGTGGAAATTTCCACACTTGAGCAAGTGATGAGATTTTTTAGTATTTCTATAAATTGATTTTAAACATTGTTATGTTTCATATTTTACAGAATAATGGATTGATGTGGACATTTCCACACCAAGATTGTGACAAGTGTTTGTAAAGAGAAAATGTTGAAATTACCATGTTTTGATATTTTGAAATTTTACCCTGTTATATTATGCATTTGACGAGGTGTGGAAATTTCCACAATGTTTGCTATTACTTGTTGTATTCCCTCAATAAATATGTATCTATATGTCAACTATATGTGTTGTTATTTTATTAACATTAAGAAGTGTATTCCTGAGCATTTTTGTGGTGTGGAAATTTCCACATTCGCAAAAAAAAAGATGAAAAAAAAAATGAATAAAAGCGTTGTGATATTTTACATATTGTCGTGGTGGAAATTTCCACATTCTGTGTAAAAAAGGAGAAAAAAAAGATAAAAAGGCTAAATTTGCCTCTTTAAAAGAGGATTATTGGTGTAGAATCCTCCTTTAAAAAAAATCAAATTTCAAGGGATTGGTTAGATTTCCTGAATTTGTACAGCCCCATTTGCAATCTGTCTTTCAAGAACGTCCATGTCTCATTGGTCCTTGTCAAGTTCTATCTTTCTTACAGTTTCTTAATACATGTCCAAATTTATCACAGCCCCAGCATTTTATTTGTCATAACGTCCAAAAGTACATTTAAGTTTTTTGCAGAATGACCAGTTCGCATACATCCCTGCGAACGGATTGATGGACTGAAATGGAAACTTGGGGAGTAATTATATTACTTGTTCAGTGCGGAAACAAATTATACGATAGCTTTTTTCCATGATATTGTTTGATTTCAAAAGTAAATTGACAGTACGACCAACGCCATCATATTATATCCTTTCTGCGGCCGTAACGCAATAAATAGTGGATATTTGTTTGTTTTGAGTGAATATGGAATATATCTCACCGAGAGGTGAGAAAATATCAAATATTTTCACCAGCGCGTAGCGCGAGTGAAAATGTGAAAATGTTCTCACTTCGAGGTGAGATATATTACATATTCACGGAAAACAAACAAATTTTCTTTTTATTTGATGCTCAATTACGTCGAGATGTGCATTTTGCAACAAATTTTAATTTCAGCGCGGGAAACAGACGCGCTTAAACAGATTAACGTCAGACGAGTTGAGGTTAGAAAGACGAACACAACATTAAGTTCCATTATTTTTTTTTATTTTTTTTTGATGGCATAACGTTATGAAGTTCTCATTAAGTAAAATGATTTGAATCGAGAAATATACTATAAAGAACAAAGTGCGACTACAATTTTCATCCTGTTTTAAGCAAATAATTTAAAATTCATACACGATGTACAGGTAGATCGGCATTTACAGTGAGTGATATGCAGTGAGTGATATGGATTATAACTCACTAATAAAACACAATATTTCATCAGACAGCATAAAATAAAACGCATTAGCGTCTGATGGCCCTTTCACGCTTCCGTAAAATCGACATAATTTCTGAACTGTCTAGGTTTGCATATCTCAAATACGGAAATATCCGACATCTGGGGACCGTTTGAAGGATTTGACGAAGTTCTGTGGGATTTGTGTTTATTCAGAGTGCACTTTTTAAAGATGAAAAGCTGACATGTCGTGCTAAAGCCCATGTATTTTCAAAACGTTTAAAAGTGCTGAAAATTGGCTCCTCATTAGCAAAGAAAACAACAAACATTTAGACGGGATGATCCTAGCACGTGAACCATGGCTATTGAACAATGCAAATGCGACATACGTTTTTCAAGTTTAGCCTGTGTATTTTCATTTTCTTTACTTCCGGGAAAAGCTGAAGATCATCTAACATCATTTTCTAGGTTGTCAAAAACATACATATGCCTTCATATGCCTTGCGATAGTGTATAAAAAAGGATATAAGACGCATTATGAGATGACGTTGGTCAGTCTGCCAACCAGACGAACAAAAACAAGAGCTGTCGGAGGACAGCAACGGTCGACTATTCAACAGCCTTGTCAATTGAATGAATAAAAGGTCGAAAAAGGGACATAATTTTGAAAAAATGCAAAGTAGAGTTATGGGACCTGTACAGTGCATGTTAGATCATGACAGTGAACAAGTGTGTGAAGTTTCAATCCATTCCCATGAGTGGATACTGAGATAACAGCTTACATACATAAACTTAAACCAAAAACTGCTAAGTCGAAAAAGGGGCATAATTTTGAAAAAAAATGCAAAGTAGAGTTATGGAACCTGCACAGTGCATGTTAGATCATGACAGTGAACAATTGTGTGAAGTTTCAATCCATTCCCATAAGTGGATACTGAGATACCAGCTTACATACAAAAACTTAACCAAAAACTTCTTAGTCGAAAACGGGGCATAATTTTGTAAAAAAAGCAAAATAGAGTTATGGAACCTGTGCAATGTAAGTCAGTTTATCACAGTGAATAAGTGTGTGAAGTTTCAATCCATTCCCACAAGTGGTTACTGAGATACCAGCTTACATACAAAAACTTAACCAAATCGGGACGCCGACGCACGGGCGAGTCCAATAGCTCTAATATTCTATGAATAGTCGAGCTAAAAAACGTGCATTATGCCCATGATTTCTTGGAAAGTGGCTTTCCCTATTGGATCTCTGTCTTTAAAATGAAGTAACAAAATAATCATTGTTTATGCTGTATGGATTCCTTATGAAGACCGAAGTGTACTATATAGTCTAACTAGAAGATGCTTTTGTAGAAAAGCGCTTGTCTCCCCACGTGCATAGTCGTATAGGCAAAAAGTCAATAGGGGACAGTAGCGAAAGTCAAAGAGACGCTGATGGTTGGCTGCAACAGACATCTCCAAACATCCCACTTAGTTTCAACATTTTTGGCCTAGTGGTTCTCAAGTTATGAATTGGAAAAAGGTTTTCCATGTTCAGGCCCCTGTGACCTTGACCTTTGATCAAGTGACCCCAAAATTAGTTATGGTCATCTACTCAGCATGTCCAATCATCCTTATAAGTTTCAACATTCTGGGTCAAGTGGTTCTTAAGTTATTGATTAGAAAGAGTTTTCTACGTTCAGCCCTCTATGGCATTGACCTTCGATGGAGTGACCTCAAAACAATAGGGGTCATCTACTCTGTAAGTCCTATTACGCTGTAAAGTTTAAAGGTTCAAGGTCAAATGGTTCTCAAGCTATTAACTGGAAATAGATTTCAATGTTCTGCCCACTGTAACATTGACCTTAAACAGAGTGACCCCAAAATCAATAGGGGTCATCTACTCTGCATGTCCAATCATCCTATGAAGTTTCAATATTCTGGGTCAAGTGGGTCTCAAATATTTGATCGGAAATGGTTTTCCATGTTCAGGTCCGTGACGTAGACCTTTAACAGAGTGACCCCAAAATCAATAGTGGTCATCTACTCTGCATGTCCAATCATCCAATTAAGTTTCAACATTCTGGGTCAAGTGGTTCTAAAGTTATTGATTGGAAAGTGTTTTCCATGTTCAGGCCCCTGTGACCTTGACCTTTGATGGAGTGGCCCCAAAACCATTCGGGATCGTCTATTCTGTAAGTCCTATCACCCTTTTAGGTTTGAAGGGTCTAGGTCAAATGGTCCTTAAGCATGGATTTCCATGTTCAGGCCCCTGTGACCTTGACCTTAAATGGAGTGACCCCTAAATCAATAGGGGTCATATGTGCTCTGCATGTCAAATCATCCTTTGAAGCTTCAACGTTCTGGGTCACGTGGTTCTCAAGTGAGGGGAAAGTGATTCAAAGTCAGCGACCTTAACCAGTGGACCTTCAATTTAACATCTACTATATTACTTTAGTACAGTCCTGCTATCTATCCGGAGTAATGCAACATTCATTCACTAGATCACTATATCTTTGGGATAAATTTGGAAAATATGAAAACAAAATACATTGTGAACAGCTTTATACATACTGAACTTACTAGGCAAATTTTCAGGCATATAAACTGCGAGATATATTCAGTCTTATAGTCGATAACATGACCGGAACAATATATAATTTTCAAGTTGAAACTAAACACATTCCTGTACGACATACACAGTTGTAGTGTCATAAGGCAACTAATTTTTAACAGAATAAAATTATGAACTGATATTTGTCAACGATTTATCAACAATTTTGCAGTTTATACATAATGTGTTATAACAAATATTTTGGATCAGAATTTGCATATATAAAATACAATTTTTGATTACTTATAACATCTATAAATTAAAACAATAAATTATAATTTTGATAACATTTCAATTTTGAACTTGTGAGATAATATAAGCAAAAATATAAGAAATCATCGTATTGAACATGTTGAAAGGAAAATATTCTAAGAAATTACACCTGGCCCAACAAATTCTTTAATTGGGTCTTTATGATACAGCTTATATATATTAAAAAAATTTTAGAGACTGGAAAGAAAAATATCAATTTTTACTTTTGACCTTCATGTGTGACCTTGACCTTTGAGCTAGGGGTATGGGTATTGCGCATAAGAAATTGTCTCATTATGGGGAACATTTGTGCCAAATAATATAGAAATACCGTAATAGACAGCAAATTGAAAGGATAAATTATGCATCATATCCGTCAGTACACAGTGGCACATTTTAAGTCCATTTCAGTATGCCCGACTGTGATCTGGCGTGCATTAACAGAATTATGGACTGGACTGGGAAAAAACTATTGATCTTTGACCTCAATGTTTCACCTTGAACAAGGGTATGGGTGTCGACAATGAAACGCCAACTTATTATGGAGAACATTTGTGCCAAGTAATATTAAAATCCCTCTATGGATTGTTGAGGTATAGACGGGACAAAAAAGACCTCTTGACGGTTTACTTCTAATTGTGACCTGGACCTTTGAGCAAGGGTTCGAGTGTTGTGCATGACATGTTGTCTTATGATGGGGTACATTTATGCCAAATAATATTAAAATTCTTTCACTGATTGTCGAGCTACAGACCGGACAGGAAAAATCCCTGTCCACCTTCGCCTTCAGAGTGTGACCTTGACCTTCAGGGTTATATGCATAACACATCGTCTAATCAAGGGAATTTTCCTAAATTGTTTGTTTTTGTTTTTTGTGGGGTTTAACGCCGTTTTTCAACAGTATTTCAGTCATGTAACGGCGGGCAGTTAACCTAACCAGTGCTCTTGGATTCTGTACCAGTACAAACCTGTTCTCCGCAAGTAACTGCCAACTTCCCCATATGAATCAGAGGTGGAGGACTAATGATTTCGAATACAATGTCATTTATCAAACAGTCACGGAGAACATACGCCCCGCCCGAGGATCGAACTCACGACCCCGCGATCCGTAGACCAACGCTCTACCTACTGAGCTAAGCGGGCGGGCATTCCTAAATCAGCGTATAACAAAATGCACTACGAATCTTCAAATAAGTGAATGCTTTGACTGGCATTGTGCGAAATGAAATATGTTTTTTTCTCAAAAACATACCGGTAAATTGCACATTCTCGATCGATCCTCGTCTCACACTATAATAAAATCAAAATAGTTTTTTTAAGTTCTGTTGCAACAGTTACAAACTATGCAATCGCAAATCGCAAATTTATCTGATTAAAACTTACGCCAAAGTATGCTAATTTTCAGGAAATAATAAAGATATTTTGTCAGGGTGACATTTTTTGTAAAATTTATTGCAACTTCTCAAAAGCATATGCGCACTTTTCTGGAAATAATGTGCACATAAATGTTGAACATGTTTTTTTTTCTGTAAGCTATGTTCTATAGTCGTCTCTCGAACTAAATCCGAGCAATTACTCTAAAATGGTATGTTCTACATTACAAATAGAAAATATCCCTTTTGCATGATACCAATCATCAGTTAAAATGAAAATCGGAGGACCTCCACAGGTTCAAACAACTAAAAATGTGAACGAATGTAAATAACAAGTTATTTGTAATGAAACCAAGAGCTGTATATATCAAGTACATACTAACAGATTAAATGTCAATTAATTCAAACATTTCAATGCAGAAAAGGAACATGTAAACATGAACATAAACGAAGGCACTCGTTCAATAACCATCTAAAACATGCCGTCTGCTACAAGGTACTGTATTTGTGCGTTTCTCTTTTCTTGTTGGGTTTAACGTCGCACCGACACAATTATAGGTCATATGGCGACTTTTGTGTGTTTCTATCACTGTCTAGTTTGATATCAAAGGGGTTTAAATTCTATTTTCAAGCGCTGTCTGTGGACCCAGGCCGACATAACCTTTTCCAGAGTGTCACACTCTTCTAAACCACCGTTCTCCTTTCTATAGGTTTCTCTTAGTATTTTGACTTTATTCACTCTAGCCTCTTCTGAAAATATAAAATAAACAGTGTAAGAAATAGAAAAACTAGAATGTGTCTGTATGACAGAGGGTAAGCCCCCAATGGTACATTTGTCACAAAAAAGACAATAATTCAAGTCTGAATTGAAGTCTTAAGAGGATATATATTTTATACAAACGACTCATTATTATAGGACATAAATTTTTTTGAGCTATGAGCATCAAATAAAAAATCCACTATTTTGGCTATTTTTCAAGGGCCGTAACTCTGTAATTAGCGCTAAAATCTCAAGAAGATTGCCAAGTGTTCAAGGTCACATCATGATAAAGACTCATGCAAGGTTTCATGATTTTACATTAATTACGTTTTAGCTGGACACGTCATTAAGTGGAAATGTGTATTTTTAACTATTCCAGGGGCCATTACTTTAGAAATAGGGGGTTGAGCAAGACGTAAAACAGAAGATGCCCAAGTTTATATCATAATAAAGACTTTTTTTCATCAATTCATATCAAATACTTTTTGAGCTAGGCGCGTCACAAGGTGAAAAAAGTGCATTTTTGAATATTTCAGGGGCCATAACTCTGGAAATAAGGGGGCGAAGGCAGACAGAAAACAAGAAGTCACAAGATCATATAATGATAAAAACTCATGCAAGGTTCCATCAATTTATTTAAAATATTTTTGAGCTAGGCGCGACACAAGGTGAAAATAAGCGTTTTTGAAAATTCCAGGGGCCATAACTATGGAAATAGAGAGCGGAGCCAGATGTAACATAGAAGGTGCGCAAGTTCATATCATGAATAAGACTCATGCAAGGTTTCATCAATTTATATCAAAAACGTTTTGCGCTTGTAGCGTCACAAGGTGAAAATGTGCATTTTTGACAATTTCAGGAACCATTACTCTGGAAATAGGGGGTAGTGCAAGACAAAACATAGGAGGTGCGCAAGGTCATATCATGATTAAGAACCATGCAAGGATTCATCAATTTATATCAAATGATATTTTAGCTAGGCCGTCACAAACCTTTTTCGGACGGAAGGACGCACGCACGGACAAGACAAAATCTATATGCCCCCTCTACTAAGCGATGGGGGCACAAAACATAATAAAATGTAATGTTCTGACATGCAGGAATTGATCATTTAATATAACATGTTTTTTTGCGTATGATAATGATCGCATTTATGAATATAATGATCAAGCTTTAATGGCATTACGACTGACCTGCATTTCTTCAATATTCAACACCTATTAGGACTTAGCAGGTGTCAAGAACTAAAATACTCCTGACGTAATAATGCCACTAAAAACTTCACTATTTTTTAATTGACGGTAAGTAAAATTATTATTTAAGTCTGAAAAGACATGACTGAAATTGCTTCGGGTCTTTTGTGGCAGAAATTATAAACACTTCTAATAAGGGTTTTACATAAATCACACAGACTAAAGCAGACAAAATAGATTTTTCTACAACTTTTTCATTTTTACATGCTGATAACAAGCAGACGGAGGGGCATACGTCTGTATGTTAGAACATATGAACACAGCAGACATCAATGTTTTTATTTCTTCATGCCTGTAATCAGTTTCAGGTCGTAAATGTATGGTTTGTTGAAGTACTTATTACTTAAAGCCTAAAAGACATCATTAACATGCGTGGTATTAAGGCCATTAATGTTGTAAAATGCTTTATGAGTTTACGCTTTAAAGCATCGCAGACGTCAAGCTTTTTATTAGTTTATGCCTGTGATGCCTCTTTTATATATAGTGCTAAGTTATTTAAGACTGGTCTTAAACAAAAGCCATCCGACATTACCACGTGTTAATAAAACAGAAACCCTTAACGTATGGTGATCCCCTGTTGGTATTTTCAAGTGTGAAGGCTCTTGATACCTATATCTCTCAAGCGGTATTTAACACAGCCTAATGCTTATTATGTCACTGAATTCTTATCTTAAATGCAAAACATAAATTGTATTCACCTTCACATATCTAAACGTACCTTAGACAACTCAGATAGAAGAAAAAGTAATATTTAATTTTTACTTACTTTCAAACATTTTAAACAGCTTAGATTCCAACTGCTTCATCTCTTGAAGATACTCAAGCGGTACATCTTTTTTTGTTTTGCCAGTACAATCCTCAAACTCTATAAGAACTTGGTCGTCTGTATAGAATGCAATGTTGCTGCTGTCTCCCTCCAATTCAAAACCTATTGTCGGAGATACATTCTTCATATGATTCTTTACATAATCATACAAGCTATGGACTGTAATGAAATCAGTCCTTTTTGCCCAGTAGTCATTACAACTCTGACAATTGTTAGAGCATCTCTTTCCCTCTGATTTTGCTTTTAATCCTTGCAGGAGATATTTTGTGAAAATGCTGCCTTCATCCGTTATGTCTGCCTTCTCGTTTTCTTTGCATGCATTTATCTGAATGAATTTTCTACCGTCCTGAAACTTTATCCTTGAAGGATGGCAGCGATCTAAAACTACCATCAGTTTATCAACGTTTACCAGACGTTCCAACTCCTCCTGAAAATTTGTCATTGCAATGCTTTCAGAGCCAAATTCAAAACAATTGTTTTGTGCATCACCAGAGCCCTTGTTCTTTGAACCGTGACAGGAAATATAGATCAGCAATGTATCAATATCTTCATCTTCGCTAAAGATATCTATATATTCTTTCACTTTCGGCCAAAGATTTTCAGGTTCTCCAGGTGTTGTCGGTGCTACTACGTGAACTTTGTTTTCGCTTTAAAAAACAAATAGAAGATAAATTTATACATACCTATAAAAAAAATTAACAAACTTATCTCTCTGCCAATTCAAAGAACGTTTTATAATAGGGACTCGACTTTGTACAGGTGTAACTCGCTAGCCTCATGATATATACAGGTCCGTCTCAAAATTTAAATATATATTGAGTTGTCTTATATTATTGTTATCTACACCCAAATGTACATATTTCTTTCACAACTTCTTTTTCGATCATGCTTAAGGCTATTCTAACAACTAAATGTAATTAATATGCCTAGAATCTGCATAAATGTTTACTTTATATATGTGTAAAAAGGAAAAATTAAACTGTACTACATGTAACATATGCTTAAGCTCTTATGTATCGAACTCGTATGGCCTTATCAAAATCAGCATATAAAGTCAATAATTACTGGTTTTGATGTAAATCTGCTTCATAAAATATGTTCTATGTGAGATGAAATAATAATATGCTAATAAATAAAAGAAGATCCAAGTTGGCAGGTCTTGGCATAACTGAGATTACAATTAGTAATTGCCATCAGTAACTCTGATATATCTATATTCCTTTCAGTCTTAATCAAAAACTTGTTTTCTTATAAAAATGATAATCTTATGTATACAGTAATACATGTAAAAAACGATCAAAAATGAACACAAATAAATTTGTTATAATATTGAACTGCTTTCATTTGTAGTTTCCTAACAACAAAAGTCCTTTCTACAAGAGATCTGACACTGAGAAAAATAAATGTACGAACAATTACGGCACTGCCTGAAGAAAAAAGTTTATGCAAAGCGGTATAAGTATATTTGAATATAATCATAAGGAATTTTGAAAGATCACTTCTTCAAATATGCATCGAAGATTATACATATTATGATATAAAGGTCGGACTCTGACTGAATAGTCTTGAGGTACTTTGTAGTTTTCTGAAACTGACTTACTACAGTGTTGCGCTCAAACCTCGATATCGATCGGACATAAAATACGATGGATTAATAGAGCTACACCCCCCCCCCACCTTCCGTTTACAATCGGATATAACGCAAGAGCTGTCGCAGGAGACAGCGCGCACGACTACTCCGATGCTGTATAGTGAAATTGGCACATCTGAGGAAGCTGAAGCTGTCACTGGAGTATTTAATGACTCAACTCTGGATGAAGATATTTTACAATAGCTTAAATCTCAAACTAGAATGTGTCTGTAACACAGAGTGTGTCCCCAATGTTACCTTTGTCTCAAATAGGGGGCAATAATTCAAATGTTTGCAGTCTTAAGGGGGTTTAGCCTCAACAAACATCTTATGACAAGGATTCATTATTTTAGGCCATATACTTTTTGAGCTATGAGCATCACAAACAAAAAGTCCACTATTTTGGCTATTTCAAGGGCCATAACTCTGTAATGACACGCCTTCTCATTGGAGTAAACATTCATACCAAATATAAACAAGAGCACCGCCTTGCGGGTGCAGACGCTCAACTGATTTTTTGTCTTTGTATATTGTCCTACTATGATTTTCTAAGGCCAGAGAGGGCCATAATTCTTACAGAAAGCAATTTAGAGTTATGAAACATGTTGTACACAGTCAGCTTTTAATGGCAAATAACGGCTCCAAGTTTTAAAGCAATAGCTTTGACGTTAAGGAGAAAAATTGACCTAAACATCAAACTTAACAAACACATCTGATATTTTCTAATTAGCCCAAAAGGGGCCATAATTCTTGCAAAAAGCAGAATGGAGTTATGTTTCTTGTTGTACAGAGTCAGCAGCTATTAATGGTGAACAAGTGTTGTAAGTTTTAAAGAAATAGCTTTGAAAGTTAAGGAAAAAAGTTGACCTAAAAATAAAACTTAACCAGGCAACGCCATTGCCAACGCCGACGCCGATCAAGTGATGTGAATAACTCATCATTTTCTTTCTCAAAAAATCAGATGAGCTAACAAGAGTGTCAGACTGTCACAAAATACACCCGTCATCGACTTTGGTCTAACTCAAGGGCCATAATCCAAAAGTGCCTGGGGCGGATTTTGCTGGTTATCGAACTTGGCCGAGATATTTTGCCCATAATCATTGTCAGCAAGTGTGGTGAAGATCTAGCGAAAACTGTTCGATTTAGAGAGCTGACAAAGCTAAATTCGCAGATTTCTAGTATTTCAAGGGCCATAATCCGAGAGTGCCTGGGGCGATTTGGCTGGTTATCGAACCTCGCTGAGATATTATGCCGACAAACATTATTAGTTTGTGGAAGATCGGATGAAAATTGTTTGACTTAGGGAGCGGACAAGGCTGATTTCGCAGTTTTTCGAGTAATTCAAGGGCCATAATCCGAGAGTGCCTAGGGCGATTTTGCTTGTTATCGAACCTGACCGAGATATTATGCCCACAAACATTGTTACCAAGTTTGGTGAAGATCGGATAAAAATTGTTCGACTTAGAGAGCGGACAAAGCTAAATTTGCAGATTCTGAGTAATTTAAGGACCATGACTCAAGAGTGCCTGGAGCGATTTTGCTGGTTATCAAACTTGACCGAGATATTATGCCTACAAACATTGTCACCAAGTTTTGTGAAGATCGGATAAAAACTGTTTGACTTAGAGAGCGGGCATGCTTTTGGAAGCCTATCGCCCGCCCGCCCGCAACGGTGTTCACATAATACGCCCCGCTCTTTCAGAGACGGGGTATAATAAAATTAGTCCATGTATGTCAAAGTTATGGTCCGGACAAAATCGAACGAATGCACGCACGCACACACGCACGCACGCACGCGTATACACCGAACCGCCAAAAGTGGCGATTAGTCGAGCTCACCGCTAGCGGTCTCGACAAAAACTATAACCTAAAATTTTAAGTAAAAAGGAAACAACTTAAAATACAAGTGTCGCAGTTGTGGTCCTTGTGTCAAATGATGTAGGTGATGATAATATTTATATAATGAAAATGCAGCAAAGATTAACATAAAATTCTAAGTGAAAAAGGCATAATTCATGACCCTTGTGTCATATGATGTGGGTGATGATGTGGAACAAATAAGTTTAAATCAATTCGATTCAGTAATGCTGAAATAAAGTGAAAGTGCACAAATGAACCCTTGAACGTATATTTCATATAAAAAGGGCGCTCAACAAATTTGGTATAATAATTATAACTTTAACCCGAAATTCTAAGTATTTATTTGTTTTATTTTATTGGGTTTAACGTCGCATCGACGCATTATAGGTCATATGGCGGCTTTCCAGCTTTGATGGTGGAGGAATACCCCAGGTGCCCCTCCGTTATTTCATCACGAGCGCGCAGCGCACCTGGGTAGAACCGCCGACCTTCTGTAATGGAATTCTAAGTAAAAGGGTGAGATAATTCATGAAATATTGGTGCCAGTTATGGCTTGTGCCATATGATGTGGGTATTGATGAGGAATAATTATTTTAAGTTCGAAGCAAATCCATCAAGTAATAACAGAAATAAAGAGAAAGTGCATCACAACTTTAACCAAGGTGGGGACGCGGAAAGACGCCAACGCCGGACAGCTCTCCATACTTCGTATAGTCAAGCAAAAAATCTTAAAATTACAGATTATGTTTGGTGGCTAAAATTGTGTCAACGTGTAAACATAGTAAATATGGCAAACTTTGTTATAACTTAGGACCTGCTGGTCCAATGTTAACAAAAATCGAACTTGATCCAGTTCTAACGTGAAGCTATTCTATCATAATATGGATAAAACTGGTGAAGAAATCAAGGTTATGTTAGCCTGGTTAAATATGTCGTTCCTTTATAAATCATCTGTAAAATAGTCCGCAGTGGACAATTAGAAAATTTGACCAACAATTCGCAGTCATTTAAGGGCTGACAACTAACAATCACAAGCTCATCATGAGAACTTGGTGCACCGTAGAACTTAAAAGATAGACATAAATGTTAGATATCAATGTATGCCGTAATGGTTGGGCAAGAAAGTATTAATTCTGAAAAGTACAATATCATATCAACTACATTACTGTTTGGAAAAAAAAGGACGCAAACAATGGAAACAATATACGAAGTACCTTATTCCTATTATACGTGGTGCTCTTGACGTAATCAGTTTCTTTAGCTCTAAGATATCCTTTGTCAATGCTTCTGCCACTGACGTGTTTTTCAAATCATTCCCTGCGACCAGCAATGCACCGTACCTATTCCTAAAATTACAGTGAATGAGGATTGCCACGCAATACAAGTCTCTACTGGAAGAACAATTTTTCTACTGCAGTATAACATATGAACTGATATTGTTAATGATGTATAAACAATATTTACTATATATACAATAATATAACAAAGTACTTGGATTAAAATTTGAATATAAAAACGTACAGTCGTTTTCATTGGAATTTTTTGGCGATTATACAAAAAGTTATCATAAAAGTTATTTATTGTAACAACAAAGTGAAATTATCTATAAAAAATCTATATAATGTAAGTCCACATTAACTCTTTACCAGGTAGAGATGGATCAAATTCACTAAAAATTGAATGTAACTGCTGTTGTACACAGAAAAGTGGTCTCGATTTTTCTACGGCAGAATAAAAATTCAATATAATCTATTTATGTAAAACAAGGGACGTAATTTCTAAAAAAAGTGTGCCTATAAAGGTGAACATTTGTGCCAAGTACATCAAAATCCCTCCATGCATGAAGAAGAAATGCTAGGACAAAGTAATTCTTGATTTGACTTTTGACCTCTAAGTTGACCTTGACTTAGACTAGGGACCTGGTTCTGGCGCGTACAATTTGTCTCATGGTGGTGAACATTTGTGCCAAGTAACATTAAAATCCCTCCATGCATAAAGAAGAAATGCTCCAGACAAATTTATTCTTGAATATGACCTTTGACCTCTAAGTATGACCTTGACCTTAGACCTAGGGCCCGGGCACAACATGTTGTCTCATCCAGGGGAATGTTTGTGCCAACTGATATTTAAATCCTGTTTTGCATGACAATAGACCAGACAGGAAAATATCCTAGTATTATCTTTGATCTGTGTGACCTTGACCTTTAAGCTAGGGTTCTTGGTGTTGCGCATGACATGCGGTCTCATCATGGAGAACATTTATGCCAAGTAATGTTGTAATCCCTTGATGGATGACAGAGTTCTGGACCGGACAGGAAAAAAAACCCTATTGACATTTGGCCTCCAATTGTGACCTTGACCTTTGAGCTAGGGATCCGGGTTTTGCGCATGACATGTTGTCTTATCATGGGGAACATTAATGCCAAGTAATATCAAAATCCCTTCAAGGATGGCAGAGTTATGGACCGGACAGGAAAGAAGCCCTACTGACCTTTGATCCCCCCCCCCCCAATTGTGACCTTGACCTTTGAGCAATGGCTCCGGGATTTGCGCATGTTGTCTCATCATGGGGAACATCTGTGCCAAGTAATATTGAAATCCCTTGATGAATGACAGAGTTATGGACCGGACACGAAACAGACCCTGTTCATGCCATGTTAACATTTGACTGCTAAGTGTGACCTTGACCTGTGAGCTAGGGGTCTGAAAGTTTTGCATGACACAAAGTCTTATGATCAGGTACAGTTGTGCCAATTGATATTAAAATCCCTTCATGGATTGGAGAGTTATGGACCGGACAGGAAAAAAGCCCTGTTGACCTTTGACCCCAATTGTGACCTTGACCTTGAAGCTACGGGTGCGGGTTTTGCGCATGACACTTCGTCTCATCATGGGACACATTTTGGCAAGTAATATTAAAATCCCTTCATGGATGAAAGAGTTATGGACCGGACACGAAACAGACCCTGTTCATGCCATGTTAACATTTGACTGCTAAGTGTGACCTTGACCTTTGAGCTAGAGGTCTGAAAGTTGTGCAAGACACTTCGTCTTATTATGAGGTACAATTGTGCCAATTGATATTAAAATCCCTTAATGGATGGGAGAGTTATGGACCAGACAGGTAAAAAAGCCCTGTTGACATTTGACCTCCAATTGTGACCTTGACCTTTAAGCTAGGGGTCCGGATTTTGCGCATGACACGTCGTCTCATCATGGGGGACATTTGTGCCAAGTAATATTAAAATCCCTTCATGGATAAAAGAGTTATGAACCGGACACGAAATTGCGGACGAACGGAATGACAGAATGACGGGATGACAGAATAACGGAATGACGGAAAAGCGCATTACTGTAGTCCCCGAAACTGGTTTTCAACCAGTAGGGGACTAATAAAGTGAATACATAGTAATAGATTTTCTACTCATCTATAAAACTTTTAAATCATTTTATTTCCTTATAGTACCCAAAAAATGCCAGAAGGGAAGGTTATCTTGTTCTAATGGCAATTCCGTCATGCAAAGATTTTATTAGGAATGTCTTCACAGGTCATGAATGCTCCCACTAGTGATGTTAGGGAACGTAAAGCAAAAGCTGTAATTGCAAATCGACAGGAAACATGTACACAGACCTTAGGAATTGAAAATAAAACAAGAAACGAGAATGAAAACTCCACGAAACTTTGTATCACGCCAACAAATTCTGTTTAACAAGAGGCCCACATGGGCCTAAGTTGCTCACCTGAAGAAAACCGTAATCATTTGGCGTTGCTTCTAACTAGGTTTGAAGAAAATCATTTCAGCTGTTCATTAAAGCGCAAGGAATGCCTAACAATAAGTTAATTTCATATGGAAACCATCCTCAAGACTTTCAAAACGCTGATTTCTTTTTTAAATCTTACCACTATAGGAAATTTGTGGCAGTTTGAAATTCAGAAAAATGACCGATCATGGAGGCAGCCATTTTAGTGTGTTTATTACGTCAGTTACACACTGCTGTAACACATGATAATTTCTTTCAAAATAGCAGTTAAAAGTAGAGAAATTGTTTTACAGAAGTAAGTAAATACAGTTAAAATTTGTATCTAAAAATCTAATAAATCCGCCATTTTTTTTTTGTTGTCATGTCATTTTGATAACTTATTGAAAGACTCATAACTTCCTCAGTTTAAAGCCGATTTCGAAAATTCTTTCATTTCTTAAAATGATTTGAGAAATCCTTAGAGAAGAAATTTACATACGAAAAACATTGCCTTTCCCTTTAAAACAAAATTATTTTACAAAAATTTTATATTTTGCTGTCACGCACAAAAAACGCAGAACTATCAAAGGTATTTCTATTTTTTAACTTTTGTGGCCTCTAAAAGGACCCAAGTGCCCACATTTGAACAAATTTGATATAAGACCCTAAAATGATGTTACAGACCAAGTTTGATGAAGATCCATCACGGGGCTCATGAGAACTACGTATTTCTATTTTAAGCTGTAGTGGATTCAAAAAAAAAACCAGAGTGCCCAAAACTGAACAAACCTGGTAAATGACCGTATCATGATGGTCACGGTTTGATGAAGACCCATCCAGGAGTTAATGAGAAAAAAGTTAGTTATAGGTATATCTATTTTTAGCTCTAGCAGCCCTTAAAAGGGACAAAGTGTCTAAAATTGAGCAAATCTATTAAAGGACCTTACAATGATGCTACAAATCAAGTTTGATGAAGAGTCATTAAGTGGTTCATGAGAAAAAATTCTAAAGGCATTTCCAGTTTCAACTCTAGTGCCCCCTAATAGGGGCTAAGCGACCCCCACCTGAACAAAGTTTTGAGAGGATCTATTAATGATGTTAAGGTCTAAGTCTGATGAAAATCCATTGAGCTGTTCAAGAGAAGTACTCGTTAAAAGGTACTTTTATTTTTAGTCCTAGCGGCCCCTTATAGGGACAAACTACCCCCATCTGAATATAAAAAGGAGAGGACCTTCTATTGATGTCAAGTTTGATAAAATCCAAGCGGTTCATGAGAAAATGCCTTTTAAAGGTATCTTTATTTTTAGCTCTAGTGACCTAAATCTAATAAATTTGAGAAAGGGCATTATAATGAGAGGACCTTACAGCAATGCTACAAAAACTTCCTAAGAAGAAGTCTTATAATTTTTTATTTCTTTTAGCTCTATTGGACACAAAAAGGGACCAAGTGTTCCTATATGAAAACAAAACTTGGGAAAAGTCCTTAGAATGATGCTACAAACAATGTTTGATAATGATCCATCCAGTAGTTCATAAGAAGAAGTAATTTGAAGGTACATGTGTTTCTAATTTTAGCTATTGCGGCCCTTCAAATGCGCAAATTATCCTATTTGAACAAAATTTTAAGAAGACCTTATACCAAGTTTCATGAAGATCCATCAAACGGTTCATGCGAAGTTCTTTAAAGTATTTTAGCAGCCACTAAAAGGGGCACAAGTAAACTAGAGTTTGCACAGGAGTGACGGATTATACCCCACAATATGGCCTTGTCACAAAACTAAGTCATTGCCAAAGCCGAACTTGCTTGACCTTCGACCTACTGAGCTCAAAATCGAAAGGGGTCATCTGCTGGCCATGATAAACCTCCATATGAAATTTCACGATCCTCGACCTACTTGTAAGCGTTCTCAAGTTATTGTACGGAAATGGTTTAAATGTTCCGGATCACTTTGACCTTTGACCTTTTGAACTCGGAATCAATAGGGATCATGTGCTGGTCATTACCAACCTTCCTATTAAGTTTCGTGATCCTAGGCCCAAGCATTCTGAAGTTATTGGCCGAAAACCCTTTAAATTTTTCCAGGTCACTGTGACCTTGACCTGTGACCTACAGACCTCAAAATCATTACGGATCATCTGTAAGTCATGATCCAAGCGTTCTCAAGGTATCAGCCGGAAACCATTTAACTGTTTTGTGTCATTGTGACCTCTACCTTTGACCTACTCGTCTAAAAATTAAACATGACTTGTATTTTATCATGTTACACCTGTGTACCAAAATACATTATCCTGGGCCCAAGAGTTCGCAAGTTATCATCCGGAAACCGTTTAACTGTGCAGAGTCGCTGTGACTTTGAACTTTGATCTACTGACCTCCAAGTCGACCTTGACCTGTATTTTATGATGTTACACATGTGTACCAAAATTTATGATCCTAAGCCAAAGCGTTCTCAAGTTATCGTCCTGAAACCGTTTAATTGTTCAGGGTCACTGTGACCTTCACCTTTGACCTACTGACCTCAAAGTCGAACTTGACCTGCATTTTCTGATGTTACACCTGTGTACCAAACATTATTTAAATCTGTCAAGCCTTTCATGACTTATTGTCCGGAAACCATGAAAACCAACGGACCGACAGACCGACCGACTCCTATATACACCCCAAATTCGTTTTGTGGGGATAAAATTATCTTAACAAACTTGATAGAGGTCCATGCCAGGATGCTACTGACAAAAGTTTAGTGTAATTTTGACCTGTAGTTGCAGAGGAGAATATGCTGAAGTAAACATGTTGACAAAGCGACGACGGGTGATGGATGGCGGACGCCGGGCTATCCATCTATTCTCATAGCTCACTCTGAACATAGTTCAGTTGAGTTTAAATGGTCATATTCTATCATACATATCTGACTGCACCAAATCATGCTATTCAGAAGTACGGATATAAGAAAAGTAGATGTGTCATTGCCTATGTAATTTATGATTCTTTGATAAAAGCTGCCTAAACACAAAATTTGCTGACAATAAGTGTACCCAAACTAAGGATATTGAGCATATACTCTATTTTTATTTTTTTGTAATAGTGACCACAAAATACAATCCAAAGCAACTTCTTAATATAAGCTTGTTATACATCAAGTTTGGCAACAGTCAGTCAATCATAACTAAAATCTATGTTCTTATTTTAACTATGACCTTGACCTTGATCAAATGGCAACATGGTGACTTTTTTTAAAAAACAATAGGTGCTTAGAGGGATTATAACCGAGACCCATTTGTTCCACAGGACAAAAGATCTCTGCTGTCCAACACTGTAGACCACAGTGTCCAAGGGGAACTTAGGTTATTTCATTCCAAACTAATAGTATTAAGCCGAAACTAATTTTCTAATTTTCAGATACAGTGACCTTGACCCTGACTCAAGTGACCCACAAATACATTCCAAACCTTTGTTTGTTTGTTTTGGGCTAAACGCCGTTTTTCAACAGTATTGCAGTTATAAAACGGCGGGCAGTCAGGCAAACCAGTGTTCCTGGATTCTGTACCAGTACAAAACAGTTTTCCGCATGTAACTGTCAAGTTTCCCACAAGAATCAAAGGTGGAGGACAAATGATTTCAGACACAATGTCTTCTACCAAAGTCACAGAAAACACGCGCCTCGCCCCGGGATCGTACTCACGACTCTGCGATCCCTAGAGCTGCAGTGTTCCTACTGAGCTAAGCGGACGGGCTATTCCCAACTTTTGTGTTTGATAAAAGCTATCTGCACACCAAGTGTACTGACAACAGGTGTATCCAAACTAAAAAGTGGAAGCCATTTTTCTATTTATAGTGACAGTGACCCCAAATGTCACTCAAAGCTATGTCTTTAGAAAAGCTTGCTGTACACAAAGTCTGATGAGAATAGGTAAATCAAAACTAAACTAGAGCTGCTTTCGAGAAAAGCGCATGTCCCCCACAACTGAATAGTAGTATATGAGCCAACCATGCACCAGAATCATCTGACATGATTAGTCTTTGGGCATAAATGACTGTATTACTACTATTCACATGATTAGTAGTATACAAGTTATTTATGCCCAAAGACCTGAGTAATTTTCAGTAACTCAAGGACCATAATTCCGAAGTGCCTAAGACGATTTGACTAGTTATCGAACTTGGCTGAGGACTTATGGTCAAACACATTTTGTTCAAGTTTGGTGAAGATTGGATGAGAAATGTTCGACTTAGAACACGAAGAGACACACACACTAACCAGTTTATTGAAGATTGGATGAGAAATGTTCAACTTAGAGCGCGGACAAGATTTGTGACCGACAGACACACACACGGACACACAGACAGGAATAAAACAATATGTCTCCACCACTACTGTGTGGTGGGAGACATAATTATAAACAGGAAACCACCTTTTTGATGATCAAATTGAGAAAAATACTTTTAGTAACTGTGAATTTGACCTTGACCAAATGACATTATAGGCGTACGCTAGAATTCCTGTATAAGAGATCGGCAATTTTTTTCTAATAAGAGAATTTTGAATATTGAAGGACAATCATCTAAATATAAAAGTCATAGGTCACCAGTACTGAAAAAGTGTTATCTGCCCTTGAAAACAGCATTTTAGGGTGTGTCATGTAATTCCAAGTCAACGGCCCTTTTCGTTCAGTGACCATGTTGCCTGCTAGCAATGCTTTTAACAAAAAGAATCGCTTTGGTGAAAGATCAGTCAAAGAACCTGTCAATAAATTATTCTGGCAGCAGTTTCAAATAAGAATTTCAATTTTCCATGCTCGTCGTAACAAAACGGACCTTTAAATGACACTATTTCGACACCAATACTCCATACCCATGGCATGAACACATTTGCCCCTCCCCCGCTCTCTGGGCGACCATGTTAAAGATAAATTTAAACAACTACAATAAATCTGGTACATGGTCAGCAAAGAAACATTTCTTTGAAACCTTATTAAGGATAAGGAATTGTTTACCGTTCAGATGTCTTTGCAATCAGAATGCTTTATGGATGACCTAATTTTAAGTAGTCTCAAAAGAAGAGTATTAAAGACATTTCAAGTGAAGTATATTAGAAATTAGCCAAGATGTTAAAAAGGAGGTGTTGTTTGTTAAGAATGTTGTAAAAAAGACTGACGACAGACGTTAAGTGATCGCAACAACTAGTACCGCGCACTTCGTGCTCAGGTTTGCAAGAATCAAAGAATCACCTATTTCTGGTTGCAATTCTGTACCGCAGTAACATTTGATTGGGTTAAGAAAAGAGTTCTTTTCGCAAGCTATGCACACTTCAATTTTCTGTCTACAGTTTGCTGCATGCTTCTTTGTCATCGATGTTTCACTCGCTGAAAATCAAGTTTCAATTATTTTATATATTCATTTTGAACAAGCGTTCAGTGGGTGTAATTGATTTAATCTTATTTAAATAATCTAAAAAAAAAGCAGCAGCATTCAATGCCCATAACATGAATTTCAGCAAGATCTGATTGTTTGGCCGTGTGTATTATTATTTTAAAAGTCTTCATAATTTTCTCGATTTCAACAGATGAAGTCTTCTTTTTAATAACTGTCAAATCATCAGACCTTACATTTTTCAATCTTACCTTTAGGATTTATCATGCATATATGACATTTAGCGTGGTCTTTTGTAACGTCCAGTATCATGCTTTGATTAAACTTCTTCCAGATTACCTTTATGGGTAGAGAATAGAAAATCGTTTAAAATGTGACATATATACTCTGGTCAATGATTGATTATATCTGATTTTTAAGTTACTTTGTGCATGTTTCGATGAAAATACAAATCTTTAAATATGTTTTGTGGGGCTTTACACCAAAACACAACTGACTGAATAATGTAATGGACTCCGACCGAGGTACATTTTATTACTTCTTACACTGAGATTTAAACCTATTTTGCTTACCAAGTTTTGCTTGTCTGCGTTCTATGCTTTTTTTATATTATATTTATGCTTCTGGGGGATGCTTTCTTAAATTTTTGTACTGGTGAAGTGGGACCTATTGATCTGAAATCCGCTCATGCATAACAAGACATTTTGCTTAAAATGCCCAAGTCCTTGCTTACACTCTTGTTTAAAATGATGTTATGGTATTAAAAATATCACTGCATATACATCTCACACTCTGGGGCATCGCAATTTCTGAACCAAGGGCAATAATTCAACAACTACTGTAGAGAGTTAAACTCGGATATTACAAGCCAAATATCAAGGCTCTAGCTAATATCGTTTAAGGGAAAAAGATTATCAAAGTTTGAAAGCTTAAAACCTATTTTTAGCCATAGTGACCCATATGTTCAATGAACCGGAACCATTTGAAAAACTTTGAAAGCGGACCACCCACAGATCATTTGTTCAAAATTTCGTCAAGATCCATTCAGTGGTTTTGGAGGAGATGTCGTTTAAGGTTTATGAGTATATCTCCAAAAATATATGATAAACGAACAACATCTTTACCAAAATCTACGTGACCATTAAATATTTATTTATTCGGGTTTTACGGCGCACCAACACAGTATAGGTTATATGGCGCCTAACAGGACTACAAATTTTGGTTCCACATCTCATTTACATCGAAATAAAAACATGAGGTATGGAATCAAAATTTGCATACCTGCTGGAATCACAGAGTTACTGCAAAACCAAGTGTTAAGACCCTACTAGTCGCCTCTTACAATCATGCAAGGGTAAGGCAGTGGTTCCAATTCATTTCATACACAGATGGTCACAGAACCACATGGGACACCTGACCATTACAAGTTTTTCCGTACTATCCCGTATGATGGATACTTAAATATTCTCAAATATTTGTAAAGAATCAACAGGACAATGATGGCCCTATATCGCTTACCTGAGTTCAGTTGCCCCGGGGCGCAGTCAATCTTGAACCCAGGGTCATGATTTGAACAAATTTAATAGTTGACCACTAGACAATACCAAACACCAAATATCAAAGGTATGGGCCTCATGGTTCTGGACAAGATTTTTCCTATATAAGACAATGTTAAACAAGGGACACCACGGGCGTGGCATATATTGACCCTAGGGTCATGATTTGAACAATTTTGGTAGAGAACCACTACAGCATGCCACCTACTTGATATCTAAGTATCTCTAGGCCTTATCGTTTAAAACATGAATTGTTTAATAGGTTTTTCCTTTACAAGTCTATTTAAACAATGTGCCCACGGGACAGGGGCAGTTTTAATCCCAGGGGAATAATTTGAAAAGTCTTGGTAAAGGACTACTTCACGATGCTACATACCAAGTTTTCCCTATATAAGTCTATATGAACCATGTGACACCAAGGGAGAGGCCATATTTGACCCTAGGGGAATAATTTGAAAAATCTTAGTAGAGGACCACTAGATGATGCTACATACCAAATACCGAAGCCCTAGGACTTGTGGTTTTGGACAAGAAGATTTTTTAAGTTTTTCCTTTCGATTACCATGGCAACCAGAGATCTGTGTGGAATTCAATTCTTTGAATAATGTTTAAAGAAGACCATCCAAGGAACATCCCTGTGAAATTACATCAAAATTGGCCTGATGGTTTAGGAGATGTTGTTTAAAGGAAAGTGTGGACGCTCTGACCGCTGACGGTGAGCGATCACGGTGAGCTAATAAAATATACAATTGCTGAAAACTATGTTCAACCTAGTTATGTGAAATTTCAGCACTGGGACGTTATTGCAAATGCATCAAAACAGTGTGTAACAGTTGTTTAAAAATGGTGAGCTTTTAAAGGCGCTGCACTGTCCGAAAGTGTGGCCCCTTTATGCAGCCCTTTTCCGGATTTCAATGTACATATATCAGTAAACCGACAGTTGTTGTGTAGAGTAATATACGTGTTTTATATGCTGTTCAATTTTCATGTGAAAGAACCTTTTCTTTCTATGATTTGGTGTTGTTTGATTTTTTTTTGGTCAAAATTTAAGGCTAAGTATTAAAGACATTGTTGACGAAGGACGCACGCATGCACGAGAGACAACAACAACCACAGCGTGCTTAGTGAACTCTCTTTCCGATTTCCAATCTCCAAACAAATGTAATTGCTACAGCATTAATGCTTTTTGAGAAAATAAGGGTTTGAGGTGTAAATTAAAGGTTTTTAACGTTGTTTTTTTTTTCAGCATAATAATTGGTTTTAAAGGGTTTCTATAAAATCAAAGTTTTATAATGGTTTTAAAGCCACTCACCACCCCCCCCCCCCCCCCCCCCCCCCCCCCCACCCCGGGCGGGAGGTGCCAATCCGTGCATTTCCAGTTTTGACGATAAAGAATGAACCCCAAAACAATAGGGTTCCTCCTTGAGTAAGGCTTGGATTCAGTATTGTTACATTTTCTGGTCCTCTTGGATCATGGAGTCCATTCAATACTAGTGTAATAGAGTGCCGGTGCAAGGGGTCGCGAAAGGTGTTGCACTTTCGATTACCTCTCATGAACAGATTCAATCAAACTAAAGCCCGCCCGCTTAGCTTAAAAGGGAGAACGCAGATTTACAGATCACGGGGTCGAGAGCTCGATACCCGGGCGGGGCATGTGTTCTTCGTGACGATTTGATAGAAGATGTTGTGTCTGATATCATTCATCCTCCACCTCTGATTCATGTAGGGAAGTTGGCAGTTACTTGTGGAGAACAGGTTTGTCTGGTACAGAATCCAGGAACACCGGTTAGGTTAACTGCCCGCCGTTACATAACTAAAATAATGTTAAAAATGGCGTTAAACCTAAAATAAGAGGGTTATGATGACCCTGAATCGCTCACCTGAGTAATATGAGCCACATGTTTCAAATGGCAAACTGATGCTAAAATATTAGAAAGCAGGTCAGTAGGTCACATTCATGGCCATTGAAAGTCACCCTAGGGGCATAACTTGGACAATTTTGGTAGAGGAACACAAGGCAAGACAACATACCAAATATTAAAAGCCTAGGCCTTGCAGTTTCAGACAAGAATATTTTTAAAGTTTTTCCATATATAAGTATATGAAATACTTGAGACCCCCGGGGCAGGGCCTCTTTTCACCCCAGGATTATAATTTGAACAATTTTGATAGAGGACTACAAAGTTCTGCTACATACCAATTATCAAAGGCCTAGGTCTTGTGGTTTTAGACAAGAAGATTTTTAAAGTTTTCTCTTATATGTCTATGTAAAAATTGTGACCCCCGCGGCGGGGCCTCTTTTCATCCAAGGGGCACAATTTGAACAGTCTTCATAGAGGACCATTAGATGATGTCACATGCCAAATATCAAGGCTCTATGCCTTGTGGTTTTGGACAAGAAGATTTTTAAAGTTTTTCCTTTCGGTTGCCATGGCAACCAGAGTTCTGCATGAAATTCAATTCTTTGAATAATTTTGAAAGGGGGTCACCTAAGAATCATTCCTGTGAAGTTTGGTGTATTTCTGAACAGTGGTTTTCAAGAAAAATATTTTTTTAGAAATTGTCTACGGACGGACGACGCACGACGGACGACTGACGACGGACGACGGACATTGAGCGGTCACGAAAGCTCACCATGAGCCTTTGGCCGTAGACACGTGACATGATACCCCACCCAGTTACATTATACTGACACCGGGCTGACCAGTCCTAGCACTACCATCTTAATGCTGAGCGCCAAGCGAGGAAGCTACTAGTACCATTTTTCACGTCTTTGGTATGACGCGGCCGGGGATTGAACCCACGACCTCCCGCACTCGAAACGGACGCTCTACCACTAGGCTACCGAGGCGGGTGTGCCCCCACTAGTACATCTGTCACAAGTAAGGGGCAATAATCCAAATGTTTGTAGTGTTAAGGAGGTATAGCCTCAACAAACATTTCATAAAAAGGATTCATTTTTCCAGGCTATATACTTATTTAGCTATGAGCATCAAAAACAAAAAATCCACTATTTTAGCCATCAAGGACCATAACTCTAAGATTCTCAAGAAGAATGCCAAGTGTGCAAGGTCACATCATGATAAAGCCTCATACAAGGTTCCATGAATTTACATTAAATACTTCTTGAGCTAGGCACGTCATTAGGTGAAAATATACATTTATGACTATTTCAGGGGGCCATAACTTTAACTATTGGGCCAAGATGGCCCTAAGTCGCTCACCTGAGTAACACACAATAGTAGTGTAAACATGTTTTACTTAGGGATTTCATGGAGACAAATATTCTGACTAATTCTGATTTGACCTGAAGACCTAGTTTTTGACCCGACATGACCCAGTTTCGATCCAGGCCTAGAGATCATCAAGATGATCATTCTGTGCAAGTTTGTATCAAATCAAAGCATAAATGAAACCTCTATATGGCTGAAAGGGCCAAAATACAAAATGTTGTAGTAACTCTAGAATCCATGATGGAATCTAGCAGGTTTTCGAAAGAAACCGAGATCTTATTGTGACTTAAGTTGTTTGTAAGTAAAGGACAAAAGCCTCAAACTGTCCATTATGTGAAAGAATGGACAAATCGAGGCGCATCGCGCCGAGATTGTCCATTCATTCACATAATGGATAGTTTGAGGCTTTTCTCTGACTTAAAACACGGTCCTCACGAAAAAATCATGATTGTCGTGATATTATATAATGTCACTAATATTGTCCTCTTTGAGGCAAAGACAGTTCATTGATTTGTGTCTCTGTGCTAAGTAAAAATACCAAGTCAAATAGATCTGAAATTAGATTGCATATAAATATTTATTGCAATTAAAAGTTTTTTAAACACTAATGATATTCAGTGCTGATTCTTAGTAAAGTTTTGAACATATCTCGTTTTGTCATATTTATGAATGATTTGAGGTACCTTTACAAAAAGTAAAATTTAACTTGGCCGTATGATGTATGTATCAATAGTTGTCCATGCTTTGTTCGTGCGGAGTTTGCAGTTTATATAAATGACGGGCCCAGGAGAAGACATTCTAAAATGGATGTATGTATAATGTATTTTATATCATTATTGTAAAACAATCGTTCTTATCTCGTAATTACGAGATATTCTATCAATAATTTTATTAGAAGAAAATTACCCGTATTACATTAGATCTTTACTAGTTATGACTCGTATCTCGTTATTACGGGAAAATATTTTGTTATTACAATAAATAACATCGTCATTGCCAAAAAAATTGTATTGTTAAATTAAAGCCAAATTTTCTGGTAATACCGAAATACTGAAACGTGCAGTAAAACTTTAGGGAACTTGACGTTTTTCTTTTCTTTTCTTTTTTGTCCTCGTAGTAGATAGGTGAAATTACACATTTCTGGGTAGGACTGCAACAAATGTTAGTTATGGCCAAAAATAAACCAATTTTACACGGAAAACTGCATGAGAAAAATAGGGCTGCAGCATTTGAAAAAGAAAGGAAATTTGTGTTTTCTTTAGCTGGACTTTTCAAAAAATAGGTAGAGCTATTGGACTCAAGTTTTTTTAATTTTGCCCATCGTTTTCTCGTTTAGGATCCATCCATTATTTTATCCGGGGACCCTATGCCGCTTTTCATGGAATCGCTATCTGTGCATCATTGAAGGTTCCATGTGCACCGCCGTTTAAGTACATCTGCGGATGTCTCTAAAATACATTTTGGTACTTATAAACATGTGGAAATGTTGAGTTCTGCTCAACCCGGGGTTAGATGGCGTGGACGGTAGCTTGCACTTCCGCTACCGTCCATGAACAAACCGAGCCTGCAACATTTTCGGTAATGGCGTGTTGGGCAACCTGTGGTTTTCCACTTTTTTTATTTCATCTATGAGTCTGCGTCCGCGTCAGCGTCCCTATTTGGTTAAGGTTCATCAACAGTGTTTGGAGATCATCCTTCAGATGAATATTACTTTCTGAAATTTATATCTCATAGACCATTACCATTTATAATAAATATACTGAATTGTTCAGAGGAAGTAGGAAATACTTTATTCAAAGGTAAGACGGTTTAGGAATGTGTATTTTGTTTAATATCACATTCACTTCGACTGTAAACGTTCTATTTTGTAGAAAATATCAAACTTCTTTTTTAAACGTATTTTTCTTTAATTTTGTTTTGGTTCTGTGTGCAACATATTTATCTGGGTACTCCCCAGTAATGAAATATGGTTAACTTATATATTCTCTTGAACATAGTAGTATTTTCTTCATTTTGACGGCTCTACTTTCACTTTCATTTTGCATTTTTTGCAACGTTTTGAAATGTGCATGTTTTTAACATTTTCAACACTGGGAGTACCTGGAGAAATATGTTAGGCGCACAATAAGTATAGACATAATGTCAAAATATTTTTGAAAAGGAAGTTTGATATTTTCTACAAAACAGAATGTGGACGAGCAAAGTACATGTGATATAAGAGAAAATTGATTATTCCAAACATAACACTTCTCTTAAAAGACACTTCTACTTATTCTGAACAGTTTGGTATACATTTTATGAAAAACAAAGGCTTATGATGGCTAAAAACATAAAACAAAAATTCCCCTGAGGGGCAGTTTCAAAACACTTTATATGAACCTTATTCACTGTGATAAATTGACTTACACTTCACAGGTTCTATTACTCTATTTTGCGTTTGTATAAACGTATGCCCCTTTAATGACTTAGACATTTTTGATTGAGGTTTTATATGTAAGTAGGTATTTCAGTACCTACTAATGGAAATGGATTGAATCGTCACACACTTGTTCACTATTCTGATCTGATATGCAGTGCTCAGGTGTCATAACTCTACTTTGCATTTTTCCATTTATGCCATTTTTTTTCGACTAAGCAGTCGTTGGTTAAATTTTTGTAGGTAAGCTGGTATCTCAGTAACCTCTAATAGGAATGAATTTAAACTTGCACAATTGTCCCTGTCATGAGCTGATATGCATTGCACAGGTTCCATAACTCTTTTTGCAATTTTACAAAATTATGGCCCCCTTTTCGACTGACTTTAATATTCATTCAATTGACAAAACTGTTGAATAGTCGAGCGTTGCTGTCCTTCGACAGCTCTTGTTTTTACATTACGTTGCCTATTTTCATCTATTTTCGACTGAAAATGCCATACCAGGTTTATATCTGCGATACTTTTCTATTGCGATTCAGGAGTACACAAAGAGGACTTTACTATTTTCTAACGGTTGAAGGTTTAAACTAACATTCAGTAATTACTTATGGCACATTGTTTGATTTTCATTTGACTGATAATTTGTGGGGCAATTTGGGTTAAAATCATACGTCCCCCTTCAGCGGTTTTTTTTATTGCAGCTACAAATTCTGAAAAAAAATCGTTGCAATTTATATTTCGAAACTTTCGAATTTCATAGGTTGATGTAACACCTCTCAACGTACAAGGTTGTTACTATACCTGTCCATTATTAACCTGTACCTGTCCATTCTTAAAGTATCCATTATTTTAAAGAATGGACAGTTACAGGTTAAGAATGGACAGGTATAGTAAAATAATCTTGTGAATAAAACGGTATCGGTACAATAACCTATATAGTGGACAACACTAACAAAGGATTATATCACAACCGTGTTTTAAGTGCGGTTAAAATCAAATTTAAAATGTCACTTCTATCGTGTTCACATGATAAAAATTAACAAATTTTGACTCTTTCAGGGGTCAATCAGGGGCCGTAACTCCAGAACCTATGATTGGATCTGACAGATTCATCATGGAATCCAAGATTTATTGTTGTTTACGATATTTTGCAAGTTTGTATCAAATCAAACCATAAATGAAATTTCTATATGGCTGCAAAAGCCAAAATAGCAAATTTTGGACCTTTAACTCCTTGGGGCCGAAATGCGACTAAAGGCGCTATATCTTCTACCCCTGTAGCGTCGATATCCGACTATACGCGCGTTATCAGGACTCCCCAGGACGGCGATTGACGAGTATAGTCGCGGCACCGAGATCATGCTGTTTGCGTCACATATTTGTTAATTTGTGATAATCCTGATAAAAGCAAAATTATTTTGCATACCGGCTATTATTTCTTAGATGTTATAATTATTAATTATGCTAATACTTAGTTTTCTTGTTAAAATAAATGTTTGTAAATATTCGGTAAAGGAAATAAAAAAGACGAACTCAGCTGTGTTTGGTTCATACTGTATTTCAAAAGATTAAAATAATGTCGGCTGCCCGAGATTTTTCTGACATTGAAGGAAATATTCATTGTCATGCTGATCTTGACGTATCAGTCCGTCGGATGATGATTCCGACGATGAAATTTCATTATCAGAGAAATTAATGGTCAGAAAATGTTAACTTTTACAAAGCTGAAATATTCGTACACTTACATCGCATTAAATTCAAATGGATAAAAATAACACAGCAAAACATGTTTCATACATAAAATGTGTGTAAATAAACGCTTTTGGTAAATTTAATAATTCTTCAAAAATAGGTGTAAATATTACAATTTAACTGTCTCAGTGCGTGTCACACAACGTTTGTGTACATGTTTAGAAATAAACTATACATCAAAATAAACTATCGATATTCACTCAAAAATGGGTGTTAATTTTGAGTAATGCTGATGTAAATACTCTGTGTTAATAATGTATTTCTTTTTATTGGAATCTAATGTGTTTACATGTGAAAAAGTAATAAAATCGGAAATGTTCAAATATTTATTAACGCAATAGGTGTGTAAAAATGATGAATGTTTCGAAGTGAAATTATAATTCTATTTGGATATAACTTACGGACGAAAGTGGATAAATATAAATATTTGTTCAAACTTGGAAGATTTTATAAGTATAGTTTAGTTTACACCCATGTTAATAATATTTCCATGCATGATTTCAATTGACTGCCTGCGAGTGTGATTATGAGAAAATCAGATAATGTTCTTCGACGTCAGATGGTAATTCTTATCTCGCTGCCATGTATATTATGATATCGGCCTCAGGGAGTTAAGGGGCCATAACTCTGGAACCCATAAAGGAATCTGGCCAGTTTTCGTAAAGAGCTGAGATGTTATGCCAACACAAGTTGTGTGCAAGTTTGATTAAAGTTGATTGCAAAATGTTGTCTCTATCGTGTTCACAAGCTAAAAATAGAAAATTTTGGCCCTTTAAGGGGCCATAACTCTGGAACCCATTATGGGATCTGGAAAGTTTTCAAACGGAACCGAGACATTATGCCAATACAAGTTTGATTAAAATTGATGGCAAAATGTGTGTGTGTTCGGGTTATCGTCTTTTTTAACAATTTTTCAGTCATACCTTGTAGCAATGAGCACAATGCCCAACTTTAAAGTGCTGCCTCACTGGAATATCACGCCGTAGACACGTGACATGATACCCCACCCAGTCACATTATACTGACACCGAGCTGACCAGTCCTAGCACTATCCCCTTAATGCTGAGCGCTAAGCGAGGAAGCTGCTAGTACCATTTTTTACGTCTTTGGCATGACATGGCCGGGGATCGAACCCACGGCCTCCCGCACTCGAAGCGGACGCTCTACCACTAGGCTACCGAGGCGGTTATTGCGAAACGTGGTTTCTATCTTGTTCACAAGCCAAAAATAGCAAATTCTGGCCCTTTAAGGGCATATAACTCTTGAACCCATTAATGTATCTGGCCAGTTTTCATAAAGAGCCGAGATATTATGCCAATTCAAATTGTGTGCAAGTTTGATAAAAATTGATAGCAAAATGTGGTCTGTATCGTGTTCACAAGAAGTTGTGAACCGAAGACGGACGACGGACAAAATGCGATTACAAAAGCTCACAATGTCCCTACATGACAGCTGAGCTAAAAATAGGGGACGGAGCCAGCCCAAAAAAAGAGGTGCTCAAGTTCATATCATGATAAAGACTCGTGCAAGTTTTCATCAAATACTTTTTGAGCTAGGCGCGTTACGTACAAGGTAAAAATGTGCATTTTTGACTATTTCAGCGGCCATAACTCTGGAAAAAGGAGGTGGATCCAGATGAAAAATAGGTGCGCAAGTTCATATCATGATAAAGACTCATGCAAGGTTTCACGAATCTATATCAAATACTTTTGAGCTAAGTGCGTGAGAAGTCGAAAATGTGCATTTTTTACTATTTCAAGGGTCATAACTTTGGAAATAGGGGGCGCAGCCAGACGAAAAATAGGAGTTGTGCAAGTTCATATCATGATAAAGACTCATGCAAGGTTTCATCAATTTATATAGAATACTTTCTGAGCTAGGCGCGTCACGAACTTCGGACGGACGGACGGATGCACGGTCTGACGCACGGACAAGACCAAATCTATATGCCCCCATCGCTCATAAGGGGGCACAACAAATCAATCAAACTAAATCTGCTATTATTCTACTTGGTTGCATTCAGTGTGAGGGATCTTCTTACAGATTTTATTAGTCATCCTATAATGTTTGAAACCTGAAGCTATTACACTTTCTGATGTATAGTACGGAACGGAAAATATTCACGGATGACGGAAAATGCCATTCCGTAACACATCCGTTTTAAAAAAAAAAATGCTTGGAAATACCTAATAAAATCAATAAGCATGATAAAGATCATGAAATACTTGAGAAATTGGTGACATTGAGTATTTTATATTATTTTGTACTTTAACTGTAACTGATAACAGTATTGGAAAATTTCTGCTGTTTCCTTCTATTTTATGTATGAGCAGGGATTACGCTTAGTAAGACTGAGCATAGTTTAAAGTCACGCCTCCTTGTAGCTGCAGAGGGAGCCTTTGTGGCCGGGCGGTTAAGGTCGCCGACTTCAAATCACTTGCCCTTCACCAATGCGGGTTCAAGTCTTACTCGGGGCGTTGAATTCTTCATGTGAGGAAGCCGTCTAGCTGACTTACGGAAGGTCGGTGGTTCTATCCAGGTGCCTGCCCGTGATGAAATAATGCACGGAGTGGTGCCTAGGGTCTTCCTCCACCATTAAAACTGGAAAGTCGCCATATGACCTATGTGTCGGTGCGACGTTAAACCAAACAAAAACAAAAACAAAATCAAATTGTAGCAGCAGAAAGACAGAGTTTAACTATTTCGATGAAACCATGATAAAAGAAAATAATTTCTACTCACTTTTATTTCCTGAACAACATTTTCGTCGAATTCTTTAACTTTCCAGTCACTTTGTTGCAGACACTTTTCAGCAATACTATTTAGTTGTATGTCTCTACCACTTGTTGACCAAACACATTCCTGTTAAACATTATAGGAATATCCATTTTTAACAAGAATGAATATCATAAAATTGGTTGTGTACACAAGGTACAAAATATAGTTCTAGAAGTGAAAATCCACAAACGAACAGAATTCCTTCAAAATAACGCTAATAAAAAAACTGACATGATGCACACGTCCAAAGTAATGATGTTAACCAAATTCTATTTGAGTTAGTTGAAACATTAGGATGAATTGTGTACAAAAGGCTCAGTTAAAGTTATAATATTTCAAAGTCCAAAATGAATGTCCAAATAAATGCGCATATCCATTTCAGATGATGTAAATGTAAATAAAGTTTCATTTGAACTGGACTAACTGCAGGAGATATGTGTCAACCGCCATGGAGAACATACGTATCGCCCGGCAATCGAACTTACTACCCTGTAATCTACGGTGTTCTGTTACGGCCAGCGCCTACTCCCTGTGAACGCAAAGCGTGAAGGTACGACGGTACGATGGCGAAGCGTGACAGTACGATGGCGAAGCGCGACAGTACGATGGTGACAACACGACTGTACGATGGCGAAACGCGACAGTACGATGGCGAAGCGCTACACTACGATGGTGACAGTCTGTCGTACTGTCGCACTTCGCCATCGTATTGTCGCGCTTCACCATCGTAGTGTCGCGCTTCGCCATCGCACTGTCGCGCTTCACCATCGTAGTGTCACCATCGTACTGTCGCGCTTCGCCATCGCACTGTCGCACTTCACCATCGTAGTGTCACCATCGCACTGTCACGCTTCGCCATCGTACTGTCGCGCTTCACCATCGTACTGTCGCGCTTCGCCATCGCACTGTCGTGCTTCACCATCGTAGTGTCACCATCGTACTGTCGCGCTTCACCAACGTTTCTCTGTTTACTTTAGGGCCGATTTAAGGTATTAGATCACTAATAGAGAACCTCCTTTTTGAAGAGTATTCAATTCCTATCAAAAGCCTACTTTTACTGCAGTTCTCAGGGGTGCGTAGGTTCAAGCCCTAATGGGACCAATTTTTTTTCCTTATTTTCCTTTTTTACTTGTAAGTTTTTACTTCTTTCAAGACTTATTATTGTTTTTTGTACAAAAATGGAAAAAAGATGAATCTTATAAGCGATTTCTTGGTGTTCAAAGTGAATTTACTACTTAAACAGAAGGGGTAGAGTTACACATCTTTTAAAATATTGAGTTACACGCGGTGAAAGTTCTCTATTTTGCTTTCACTCTTAGATTATTTATTGTGGAAAAAATTTAGGTAGGTTTTACATCTTCCCTAAGGTTATTTTTAAATGGAGTAAGCAAAATCCAAAACAGAAACTCATCATTTGACCTTATTTTTTCAATGTTGAAGTATGAATTCTGTCTCATTAAATCCGTTTACTTGAGGCACCATAGAAAAAATGACACTGACATTTTTATTTTGTGTTTTATAATTGTTTACTTATAGTTTGATGTTTCTTATATTGAAATTAATGGTAAAATGAGTTCTCTGCAAACGTTTTGGATAGTGGCTATCACTTTGAAATTTGTCTCTACTTGAGCTTGAGGAGATACCATAAGTTATTCAAAATTTATAAAAAACGGCACGGTAAAAGTTGTTTAAAATTTTCAAAATAGTGCAAAACACGGTTACCTTTCAGAATACTCCAAGAAAATGCCATTTTGTAAACATTACTATTAGTGACCTAATACCTTAAATGTATAGAATTTTACGGTCAGACGGAGGGACGTGCTTTGGATATACTTACTAATAATTTTGTTTAACATACATCTACATTTTTATCCAATACGTTTCTTCAATTAAAACTATTAGGGTCAGAAGTAAAAAGACAGGGTCGGTCGGGTAAGCGGAAACAAACAACTGTATTCTAGACCTAATTAACACTTTTGCATAAAATATAAGCAAAATGTATACAACAGTGTATGTTATTATTTTTAGCTGACAATATATATTTTAAACGTTTCATGGCTTAAAAAATATCAGAGCTGATTAAACATTTTCTCACAAAACAATTAATTACATGTAAATACATTTATATTTATTTTTCCACAAAGAGGACAGGCCCGGATCCAGGGCCGGGCCGTGCCGTGCCCCTCCCCTACCCCTCAGTTGGCTGGGAAGTGACCAATACTCATCAGAGATGCACCCTACTATTTTGGCAGAGGAATACTTTTTCTCTCTTTAGACCCAGAAACACACCAGAGGCCACCATAACATACCTGCATTTCAAAATTTCCCAGGGGGAGAGCACCCTCTCCACCAAATCCAGGGGGGAGTAACATACCCCTACAATACCTCAAAATTTAGACCTAAAAATGCACCAGAGGACACCATTTCATGCCTGTATTTCAAAAATTTCCAGGGGAATAGCCCCCTGACCCCACCCCTCCGCTAATATGAGGAGAGTACACCCACTAATAAATGCACCTGAGGATACAATTTCATACCTGTATTTTAAAAAAAAATATTCCATGGGAAGACCCCTGAATCCCCTACCATGGGTATAAAGGCACCCTCTCCAAAACCTTGTTATGCGCCTCTGCGGTGACGTTTTAATTCGTTCAAGACAGTGCGATGGCAAAGCGCGACACTATGATGGTGAAGCGCAACAGTACGATGGCGAAGTGCGACAGTACGACGGACTGTCACCATCGTAGTGTCGCGCTTCGCCATCGTTCTGTCGCGCTCCGCCATCGCACTGTTGTGTTGTCACCATCGTACTGTCGCGCTTCGCCATCGTACCGTCGTACCTTCGCGTTTCGCGTTGACAGGGAGCAAGCGCTGGTCCTAACGGAACACCGTAATAATCCGTGTATCTTTGCTCCTCCTATTGAGCTCGAGGGCAGGGCGATCCAACTAGACTAAAACTCACTCAATCCTAAGTAAATTGAAGATATTTCAGAGGGAGATTTACTAAATCAATCCCAACATATCAGTTACCAAGCAGGGCTCTAATTCACAACCGTTGTGCAGTTGAATTCTATTATTCTTGGATAAGTGTCAACAGGTTTGCTAATAATATATTCCTTACTTTTTTGTCTTTTAAATCCTCAAGAATCTTCTTGAATTGATCAGCTTTGATTTTCTTCAGAAACGTGCTTCCAATTCCTTGAGGCCTAAGACCGGTCAACATTTCCCTGATAACTGATTGTAAACATACAAAATAACTAAACTACCTAGTCTAAATATTTAGTAAAGTATTAAATAATTATATTCGCCTTATTGTTTTCCATTGCAAATTATGACGTTCATTTTGTATGAACAGCAAAAGGAAAGGCACACCGCTGCTTAGTGATAACGGGCCACTGCTTTTGACGACGCCCGCGTAGTCAGGGAAAACGTTCCTTAGACGACGTCGAAGTTGTTCCGTCCGGTGAACAGAATAGACAGGAAGCTGATTTTAATGTGTGCATGTATAATATAACCTTGTTTACAAAATGAAAAGAAAATAATTATAAGAGACGAATTTTTTTTCCGGAGTTGATGCGAAATGAACATGGACTCTGAAAAATATTTAATTTCTTAATAATAAGTAAAGTATGTTATCTCAAATTAAAGTAAACTTTCTTGTCAAAGTATTAAGTAAACGTTTTAGCTCCGTACTAAGTAATTGCTACTAGTTAAACAAGAGGACAATGATTTCCTCTACTGTGTGCAATGTATAATATAACCTTGTTTACAAAATGAAAAGAAAATAATTATAAGAGACGAATTTTTTTTCCGGAGTTGATGCGAAATGAACATGGACTCTGAAAAATATTTATTTTCTTATATAATAAGTAAACTATGTTATCTAAAATTAAAGTAAACTTTCTTGTCAAAGTATTAAGTAAACGTTTTAGCTCCGTACTAAGTAATTGCTACTAGTTAAACAAGAGGACAATGATTTCCTCTACTGTACCAGCTGCAAATGCAACAAAGGGATCTGACTTGGACAAATGTTTTACAGATGCAACAGCAATGTTCAAAATGTAAAATAGTTAAGCTAAAATTACTTTACTTTCTGTCGCCCCTGTGTAAAACACCAACTCCAGTGAGGGGTCAAAAAATAAACAAAATAACCCCTTTTCGATGAGCTTGGTTGAGTACCACTAGCTACATAAGCAATATCTCATGCAATTTTTAAAGAGTTGCTTGTAACATATGTAAAAGCTGTGACCCCTGTAGTAGCCTAAACTTTTGTCCAAGATACGTGAAATCCAAAACAAAATGGGCCTTGCACTGATTGCTGTCAATCTTCCTACGAAGTTGACAGACTTGTACCAAAGTAATATCCTGTTACCACAACTCACTTTGAAATTCTATGTTAATTTGACCTTAGAGAATTTGACCTTTGATCTCATGACCTTCAAAAGCAATAGACTAATCTACTGACCATAGGCAAAAACGCCTACGACCATAGACATACATGCATAATATTTCAGGTCAAAGCATTCTCGAAATATTGGTAATAGATATTTTAGCCTTAATGTCATAGTGATCTTGACCTTAAACCTACTGACACCAAAAACAATATGGGTTAGCTTTTTACCTAAGGCAATCATTTTATGAATTTTGTGAATTTTGTAAATCTTAGACCAAAACAATCTCAAAGTATTGCTCGATAACCATTTCCGACTTGACATCAGTGACCTCTATAACAATACGGGTATTTTTTTAATTTTTTACCATAATAATCCTATAAAGACTGACTACAGTAGGCAAAAGCGTTCTCCAGCTTGTTCTTTGATCTACTGACACCTAAAACAATCACCTATCAAGTCTGACAATTTTATGCAAAATCATTCTTACTGATCCTCACACTATGATGGACTGACAGACTGATCAGCCGACATCAGTATAGAAATATAACCATTCTTCTTTGCATGAATGAAAGCAACTCTATCCTGATATTCATTGTATTTGTCAGATACCAGCGCTACAAACAGGCAAAATGTTAATTACTTTTACATATTAAAATTACTATTTGTATCACTCACTGACTCCTAAACTGTAATAATCCCAGCTTTCCGTAGCATCTTCTTCTCCAAACTTGGGATGTGAATAATATACATTTCCATTTGCATTTGTTGTTACATCGTCTTTTTCTCTTGCCAATCCAAAGTCAATTAGGCGAGCATTAAAAGCATCATCCAACACAACATTTTTAGATGAAATGTCCTTATGAAGGATGACATCCCTGTAACGGAAGTCATTATAGTTGTTAAAGTACACTGACAGGATTTTATCTTAGGATAGGAATAATTGGATTCCCTTTTGTATCATATTATTGTAATTGTGGGTAATTCATTGCTCTGCATAATATGCCACGAAAATTACTAGTCTGATTTCTAATAATTTTAACACGATAATGATGACTTCGTCATTTATTTATACAGTTTGACAGCTGTAAAACTTTTCTCCTGTTTATACTTAAGTGTAATGTTGTTAATTTTAAACAGGTGTTATTGACTGGGCACCGTATCACTGATTTTTGCAACACTTTTGGGTGATGGCAATGCTGTTATAAGGCTGGTCTAAATTGTTAATGACAGACACCACTGCCCTGTCAGTGTCAGTTAAAATGGTTGTTTACAGGTATGACAGCACAGGTGTAGAATATAGGAACATAGAGTTGGTTAACAACCCTATACACAAATACAATATTGTTGAAAAAAGCAGTACACCAGTAAGCGACAGACAGATCTAACAAATATAACTAAAGCTAATTGGGAAGGGGATTCTTTCTCAAAATGAAAAGCTAGATTGAAACTGCACTTTCCTCAAAAACAGCAATTGCAACTCACTAAATCACCTTCAGTGAAATAAAAAGCTGTCAGTGAAGACAGAGCACTCAACTATATCGATAAGGGCATGTCTGAGGAAAACAGCTATCACTGGAAAGATTAACAACCCCATTGTGGATGTGGATGTTGGACTACAGATTAGATTTTAGTAAAATCCATTCAGTAGTGACAAGTACATCGAAACATTAACCAGAATTTCTAATTTTGATTATTTTGGTTTTAAAGCTGTTTTTCAACAGTATTTCAATAATATAACGGGGAACAGTTAACCTAATCAGTGTTCCTGGATTCTGTACCAGTACAAACCTGTTCTCAACAAGTAACTGCAACTTCCCCACATAAATCAGAGGTGGAGGACGAATGATTTCAGACACAATGTTTTTTATCATACCGTCACCGAATGAAGAAACATTACCTATGCTGAAAAAGTATGATCTTTTGAAATACAGAGGTAAACAAGCTGGTCGCCCGAGGATAAAGTCTAAAGCTGATGTTCACTTGTCAAATTTGACCCAAGTTAAACTTAATCATACATTCTTATTAAATGCCCACAGAAAGACACAACTGAAACGTTCAAATTTGACCCAAATTAAACTAGATCATTCATTCTTATTAAATGCCAATAAAAACAATTGAAACTTTCAGCTGTGAACATAAGCTTTGTGCGAGGAAAATCTGTTGACCTTCTATAGCACATATTGGAGGAGGATATAGACCTCTGTGTGATCACTAAAACTTGGCTACAGCCGGATGGAGATGACGTTTGTTGTCTGGGAAGAATTGTCTCAGGATGATTACTGCTTTGATGATGTCTCGAGACCAGACCGTAAAGGCTATGTTCATGACAGAATTCACTGAGTTTCTCGTACAAATAACGACCAGATCTGAGTCCCTGGTGCTGTTAGGTGACTTTAACATCCACATGGACAATAAGTCAGATTGCTACACCTAACAATTCCAGCAGTGTTTGAAATCTTTTGGACTGGTTCAACATGTAAATGCTCCAACTTATTCTGATGGTCATATTGTTGACCTGATGACCACAAAGCTAGAAGACAAACGTGTGAATGTCTCAGAACATTTGTCAGACTATTACATCTTTGACCACTGCTTTGTTAGTTGTAACATTGAACAATATCGTCCTCCCTTGATCAGGAAAGAAATCAAATCTCGCAATTGGAAATCTATATCCAATGACATATTACAAGCATAATTCGGACAACTAAACAACATTGTAGTGAACTCGTCCAATGTCAATAATCTTGTGTCTGAATTCACAAGAATCACGTCAGACATTGTTCAGAAACATGGCCCTCAAAAGGAAAGAACTATTCTCTGTAGACTGACAGTTCCTTGGTACTCATGATACCTAAAACAGTTGAAACAGATAAATAGAGAAAAATCTTTGTGAATGACAAATCTGATCTGTCAAAGAAAGTATATAGTTGTGTAAGAAACATATATAGTGCTGAACTTTCTAGGGTCAAGGATGAGTACTACCAGAACAAGATTGGAGAAGCAGAAGGAAACATTAATAAGCTATATGCTGTTACATCAAATTTACTGGGAAGGTCGAAGGACAATCCGCTCCTATTACACACAAGTGCAGTATCTTTGGCAAACGACTTCCTACGATACTTTGCCGATAAAATAATCAAGTTGTGTGTGGAGCACTTTTCACAACTTGCTCCCGTTGTGACAGAAATTGTAGATCGGTCACTGCTATCTAGTGTGTTCCCTGAGGAGGGGAAAAGTGCTGTGATCAAACCTTTGTTGAAGAAGGAAGCTCTCCCGCTGGAACTGCATCACTATCGTCCGGCATTCCTCTCTAAAATTTTTTAAGACTGCACTTAACCAAATCAATAGCATATTGAAGCTAACAATCTCCTCCCAGCTTACCAAAGTGCCTATAGAAAATATCACGGAGTTGAATCAGCAATGGTCAAAAGGTATAATGATCTTTTGGAAACTATAGATAAAAATCAAGTAACAATCGTGGTCATGATCGACTTGGGTGCAGCGTTCGATACCATCGATATCCCGATACTGATTCAAATCCTTCAAGATGAATTCGGTATTCATAGCACTCCCTTGAAATGGATAGAATCTTATCTCACAAACACAACAATGAAAGTCTTAGTCGAACAGTCAGCATCTGATACGGAGCCACTGAGGTTTGGTGTCCCGCAGGGTTCTTGTGCCGGGCCGGTGATCTTTACCCTGTATATATCGGTTCTCAACCGAGTGGTGCAGAAATATCCAGCCGATCTCTATGGATACGCGGATGACCACAAGACTGCGTTAAATATTCAAGCAGAAAATTCTCAAAATGAGACAACTGTTCTTTAACAACTTGACAGTTGTCTCAATGAACACATAAAATGGATGACAACGTTCAAACTAAAAATGAATCTGTCTAAAACTGAAATAATTATGTACTGAACCAGACAAAAGTTAGCGAAATTGAATATCACAAGTGTAAACGTTGGTGGCAGTTAAGAAATAAAATCTATAAAAACATCCTTTGGAAGCAAAGAATGCAACCAAACATAATAATAGCAGACTCGGTTTAACTGAGTCTGTTCATGAGAGGTAATGAAATATGCAACATCTTTCACGCCCCCTAGCATCGGCTTAAGCGGAACTTTATTACACATCAATTGAATGGACTCCATGATCCCAAAGGACCAAAAAATATAAAAACACTGAATCCATGTACAGGGAGACTTTTTACAGCCGCCACACGGCACTTAAAGACTGCTGTTGTGATAGTTAATAAAATCTGTAAAATGATCCTTAGAGCTATACGGAAACATCTCACACAAAAGTCAACTGAATCATTAGTGCATGGATTGGTTCATTCCCACATTGACTTCTGCAACGGTTCATTTACCGAAATTCCAGCCTACCAAATCAACAAACTACAGCGAGTCCCAAATCATGCCGCTAGAGTAGTCATGAATGCTTCCTAAGAACAACCAAGTGCTGAACTTCTGAAAGAATTACACTGGCTTCCAGGTAAGGCTAGAGTCATGTTCAAAGTCCTATTAATAGCCTTCCGTGTCACCAATGGTACAGCTCCAGTATATCAGAGGGAAATGTTTGTACCTACTCAACAACGGTACAGACTACGATCACAAAGTGACACTAACTTTAACATCCCTAAAGTTCTAGAAACCTGTTCATATTTTGAATATATATGTTTTAAATATGTGTTATATAATTGTAAATCGCAATAGAATATTTTATAGTTTTTGCGCTATATAAATGCCATGTATTTGTATTTGTCACCGAAAACATACGCCTCGCCCGGGGATCGAACTAAAGGACTCTGCGATCCGTAGATCTGAGCTCTACCTATTGAGCTAAGCGGGCATGCTCGAGTTATAAAACAGCCATTATCTATGGAAAATGTCTGCCAGAATAATGCTCTTTTATTGTATCATACGATGTGGGTGATGATGTGGAAAAAATGTTTCAAGTATGAATCAAATCTATTCTGAAAATAAGAGACAAAGTGAAATGGCACCAACGCTTAAAACTGAAATTCTAGGATAGCGGTAAGTTTCTTTAAGGAAATATTACACTGAATTCAATCCTTAATTTCAACAGCTTAATAACTGTATTTAGCAATGAGTAACAACGGAAGTATGAAAAATTTGCAAATGGATTATTTTAACGTAAGTGACGCTGCAGTAATACAATATTGATAAATACTCGAGTCTCGTAGACATTGTATGAATACGATTCTTATAATCACGTTTACAAAAATCTAAACATGTCATAATCAAGTTAAAAGAGGAATTTCTAACATAGTCATTGTTTATGCAAAACAACAATATTGGAACGCTCTTTAGCAGCGACAGAAACTTCATCTATTAGCAGCAGGATTTTTATCACAAATATCTATCAGATATAGTCTAGAAACGTACTATGAAATGTATAATACACAATCAACTAGAATGTGTCTGTAAAACAACTGGTACATTTGTCACAAATAAGGGGCAATAACTCAAATGTTTGCAGTCTTAAGGGGGTATAGCCTTAACAAACAATTTATATAAAGGATTCATTATTCTAGGCCATGTGAGCTATCACAAACAAACCACTATTTCAAGGGCCGTAACTCTGTAATAAGCATTAAAAGCTGAAGAAGAACGCAAGAGTGCAAGGTCACATCATTATAAAATAGAAAAAGTGGAAACTTTACAGGTCGCTCAACACGGCAAAAACGAAAATGTTGAAGGCTCAGTTTGATTGAGCCTGTTCATGGACGCTAGTGGAAATGCATGCTACCGTCCACGCCCTCTAGCCCCGGGTTGAGCAGAACTCAACATTTACACATGCTAAAAGTACAAAAAGCAATTTAGAGACATCCGCAGATGTATTCAAACGGCGGTGCACATGGAACCTTCAATGATACACGTGTTGTGGCGTGTAATTCCATGATAAGCGGCGTTTGGTCCCCAGATAAAGTAAAGGGTTTGCCCCAAACGAGAAAAAAATGGGCAGAACTAAACTAACTGGAATTTAGAAAGGGGATCTGAGGTAATGGAGCATGCATATTACAGGAACTGTCAAAAGACAAAATTAAAGACTCATGTAAGGTTTCATGAATTTAGATCAAATTCTTTTCGAGACAGGCATGTCATTAGGTGAAAATGTGCATTTTTGACTATTTCAGGGGCCATAACTTTCGAAATAGGGGGTGGAGCTAGACGAAAAATAGGAGGTGCGCATGTTTATATCAAGATAAAGATACATGCAAAGTTTTGTCAATTTATATGAAATACTTTTTGAGCTATGCGTATCACAAGGTGAAATGTGCATTTTTGACTATTTCAGGCCATAACTCCAGAATAAAGGGGCGAGCCAGACGAAAAATAGCAGGTTTGCAAGTTCATATCATGATAAAGACTTAAGCAAGGTTTCATCAATTTAGATCAAACATTTTTGAGCTAGCCGCGTGACAAGGTGAAAATGTGCATTTTAGACTATTTCAGGGACCATAACTCTTGACATAGGGGCGGAGCCAGACGAAAAATAGAAGGTGCGCAAGATCATATCATGATAAAGGCTCACGCAACGTTTCATGAATTTATAATAATTTTTGAGCTAGGCGCGTCACAAACTTTTTTCGGACAGATGCACGGACAAGATCAAATCTATATGCCCCATCCACTCATAGTGGGGGGGACAAAAATAATTCATTAATGACAAATTTAATACTGGAAACCTCGAACCACACCCCCTCCCCCACGGCCCCACCTCGCTGGCTAGAACGCAGGCTAGGCGTCTGGTTACCAGAAGGATATAACTTCCTTTGAATAAATTTGGAGAGGAATTTACAATAGTAATACAGACTAATTTTGATGAAGAACCATCAAGCAGCTTATCAACAAGAAGTTGATTAGATATTTATTTCTATTTTTAGATCTATTGCCTGCTTGAAAGGGCCCCGAGTTCCACCATATGTACAAAATTTGGAGAGGACCTTTAAATGATGCTACCTTTCAACTGTAATGAATATCCATCAAGCTGTCCATGAGAAGAAGCCACTTAAATGGTACCTCTACTTTTAGCTCTAGCAGCTTCTAAAAGTAGTCTAAGAGCCCCCGCTTGAAGCTTTGGAAAGAGGACCTAACACCTCACTTCATAATGATGCTGCAGATTAAGTTTGATTAACATTCAGTGAGCCGTTCGTGAGAAACATTTTTTAAGTTGTTTGCTATTTTCATCTAAAATAGCGGCGCCTAACATGGGTAAGTGCCTCCATTTAACAAAACTGAAACAGGATTTTGTCAGCATGCTATAGGCAATGTTTGGTGAAATTCTTAATAATAGTTTCAAAGGAAAAATGATAATCAGTTAAATGTTAACGATGGTCATGAGACCGTCCGCCTACATCTATAGCTCATCCACAACAAAGTTCAGGGGAGATGAAAAGGAGGTATTCTTCGTTAATTTATTGGTAAAAGAGTTATGGCTCTTATGCCACATGATGTGGGTGATGATGAGATATTACCATTCTAATTTTGACGCAAATCCACCAAGAAATACGTGAGATAAAGTGAAACTGCATCAAAACTTAAACCAAGCTGTGGACACCGACCGCCAATGCCAGTACGAATAGCATACGGTCAAGTTAAAAATTAAGTACATTTAAAAAGAAATAGGGAAATTCCGAGAAAACCAGATTTTCAAACTTTTTGCGAGGGCTATCCACATACTGAAGAAAACTGACAGCAACAAATTTGAAACAACTGCAACACTGCAAACTAGAGATGAAAGTGTCAACTATTGTTCAAATAAGTGTCTGTATATCTGCGATTTTGTGCTTATTATTTACTGCGGAATCTGTTTTTCTATTTTATATATAAACCTTGAACGGTGACCATGACCTTGACCCCAATGATCTTATTAATATATTTTACATAACACATATAAAATTATCTTCAATGGTGTAGAAGTTAGTAACTGATTCTGCACAGGCAAATATTTAACATGAATTATGGACGGACAGATGAACATGCAGACAGATTGACCAGAAGGACATGCATGACTGCAATATTGCCCCAGACACAAAATATATAATAAACAAAACAACAAGTCTTCATATCATGTATATGCATTAGACATTACCTGACTTTTGGCACTGCAGTGTGGATATACTGGATGGCCAACGCAATATGGAGGAGAATCTTCACAAATGTTATCTCTTTAGTTATTACATTGCCCTTCTTAATAGCAGCATTAAGATCACCATTTTTGCAGAGTGGAGAAACAAACCAAAATTCCAAGTTTCTAAATGAAAAGATAGTTAGTTTGAAAATACATGTACCTGTACAAGAAGGGCCAGATACAAAGAGAACTTTTAAAATGAAAGAACACTGCCACGGTAAGTATGTTTGTACATGCATTATTAGTAATGCATAGCATCAAAATGAGGACCTGTAATCAGGAAATCAAAAATATTTTCTGTACTGAGGTACACTTCTAGTTTCTAAGATAATGACAACAAACTATTTTCATGAAACGAAATTGTATGAAATCAGTTGAAACTAGGTGTTTTTGTCAAAAAAAACATATGTCTCTCCCCATGTATACCTTTAGCTCTGGCGGACATTTTGTGCAGCGAATCGGAACATGTCGGCGATATGCACAACTAAGCTTAGTACTGATCTCTCCCGTGAAGTTTCTTTGAAATCCAGCCTGAAAGCTGGACAAGGTTTTTCTTTTTATTTAGCTCTGGCGGCCATTTTGTGCAGCGAAGCGGAACGTGTCGGTAATGTTCACAACTAGGCTTGGTACTGATCACTCCTGTGATGTTTCGTCTAAATCCATCCAGCAGTTTGACCTGTGAAAGCCGGACTAGATTTTAATATTTTTAGCTCTGGCAGCTATTTTGTGCAGCGAAGTGGAACGTGTCGGTAATGTCCACAACTAGGCTAGCAGTTTGACCTGTGAAAGCTGGACAAGATGTTTCTATTTTTAGCTCTGGTGGCCATTTTGTGCAGCGAAGCGGAATGTGTCGGTGATATGCAAAACTAGGCTTAGTACTGATCACTCCTATGAAGTTTCGTTGAAATCCAGCAAGCAGTTTGACCTGTGAAAGCCGGACAAGATTTTAATATTTTTAGCTCTGGCAGCTATTTTGTGCAGCGAAGTGGATCGTGTCGGCGATATGCACAACTAGGCTTGGAACTGATCACTCCTATGAAGTTTCGTCGAAATCCAGCCAGCAGTTTGACCAGTTTAAGCTGGACAAGATGTTTATGTTTTAAGCTCTGGCCGCCATTTTGTGCAGCGAAGCAGAATGTGTCGGTGATATGCACAACAAGGCTTGGTATTGATCACTCCTAAAACGTTTTGTTGAAATCCAGCAAGCAGTTTGACCTCTGAAAGCCAGACAAGATTTTTATATTTTTAGCTCTGGCGGCCATTTTGTGCAGCGAAGTGAAAAATGTCGGCGATATGCACAACTAGGCTTGGTACTGATCACTCCTGTGACGTTTCGTTGAAATCCAGCCAGCAGTTTGACCTCTGAAACCCAGACAAGCTTAATGTGGACGGACAGACGGACGGACGGACGGCAAAGGCAAAAACAATATGTCTCCCCCGTTTTATGGGGGAGACATACTACAAGAGCTCTCATAGGAGACAGCGCGCCTGACTATTTCAATGCGTGACAGTGAAACTGGGCATATCTGAGGGAACTGGAGCTGACACTGGAGTGATTAATGACTCCAATGTAGATGAAGATACTGGACAATAGCTTAAGTCTGGGTCAAGTGTATTTAGTAATAACAAAGATAGAAAGGTGTATCAAAACATTTAATCAGCATAAATGGGATAATAATTCATTGTGTCATATCATGCGACTAATAATGATGAACAACTAATTTAAGTTTGGATCAAATGTATTTAGTAAAGACTGAGATAGAACAGAAGTGCATCACAACTTGGACCTGAAATTTTAGTAAAAAGGGCGCATAACTCATACCATATTGGTGCCAGCATTGTGAACCGTGTGTAATATGGTGTGGGTGAAGATGTTGAACAACTACTTCAAGTTTGAATGAAATCAATTAAGTAACAAGAGGTTTATCATGACCCTGGATCGCTCACCCGTGTTAGACCTACAGGGTTAACAGGCTTTTCCTATGATTAGACCGGGTGACCTAGTTTTTGATCCCACATGACCAAGATTCGAACATGGCATTTTGACCATTAAGATAACAATTCTGACCAAGTTTCATGAATATAGGATCACCAATGTGGCCTTAAGAGTGTAAACAAGCTTTTCATGTGATTTAAGCACGTTAACTAGTTTTTGACCAAACATGACTCATATTCAAACTTGACCTAGGGATCATCAAGATAAACATTCTGACCAAGTTTCATGAAGATAGGGTTTTAATGTGGCCTCAATGGTGTTAACAAGCTTTTCATTTAAACTGGCCTAGTGACCTAGTTTTTCACCCCACATAACCCAGTTTTAAATTTGGCCTACATATCATTAAGGTAAACATTCTGACCAAATTTCATAAAGAGAGGGTCATAAATGTGGCCTCTAGTGTGCTAACAAACTTTTCCTTTGATTTGATCAGGTGACCTAGTTTTTGACCCAATATGACCAATATATAAACATGACCTTAATGTCATCAAGACAAACATTCTGAAAACGTCTCATGAAGATTGGGTCATAAATGTGGCCTCTAGAGTTTTAACAAGCTTTGCCTTTGATTTGATTGAATTACCTAGTTTTTGTCCCCACATGACCCAGGTTCAAACTTGACCTAGATGTCATCAAGACAAATATTCTGACCAGTTCTCATAAGTTTCAAATTTAAAATGTGGTCTGTGGAGTGTTAACAAGATTTTCCTTTAATCTGGCCTACTGACCTAGTTTTTGACCCAACATACCAAGTTTCGAACTTGGCCTAAAAGTCATTAAGATAAACATTCTGACACAAGTTTCATGAAGATAGGGTCATAAACGTAGCCTCTAGAGTATTAACAAGCTTTTTTCTTTGATTTGACCGGGTGACCTAGTTTTTGACCCCACATGACCAAGATTTGAACTTGACCTAGAGGTCATCAAGACAAACATTCCGACCAAATTCTCAAGAGTTTCAAACTTAAACTGTGGACTCTAGAATGTTAACAAGATTTTATTTGATTTGGCCTAGTGACCTAGTATTTGACCACCACATGACCCAGTTTCAAACTTGACCTAGAGATAATCAAGACAAACAATCTGACCAAGTTTCATGAAGATAGAGTCTTAAAGTTGGCCTCTAGCGTGTTAACAAGCTTTTCCTTTGATTGAATCGGGTGACCTAGTTTTTGACCCCACATGACCCAGATTCGACTGTGATCTAGAGGTCATCGAGAAAAACATTCTGACGAATTCTCATGAATTTCAAACTTTAACTATGGACTCTAGAGTGTTAACAAGATTTTCCTTTGATCTGGTCTACTAACCTAGTTTTTGACCCCACATGACCCAGTTTCGAACTTGACCTAGAGATTATCGGGACAAGCATTCTGACCATGTTTAATGAAGATTGGGCCAAAACTGTGGCCTCTACAGTGTTAACAAGGCAAATGTTGACGGACGATGCACGACGACAGATGCCAGACAATGGCCGGTCACAATAGCTCACCTTGGTCACTTTGTGCTCAGGTGAGCTGACAACAGAGATGGTGAAAACACATCAAAATTAAACTGAAATTCTATGTAAAAAGGGGACATAATTCACAAAATGTTTGTGCCAGAGTTATGTACCTTTGTGTCATATGATTAGGACAACAATGTTGAAAAAATATTTCAAATTTGAATCAAATTCGTTAAGTAATAACAAAGATATAGCAAAAGTGCACAAACATTAACCTGAAATTCTAAGTTAAAAAGGGGGCAAAATTCATGAAATACTGGTGCAAGAGTTATGGGCTTTGTGTCATGATGTGGGTGATGATGTGATACAACTATTTTAAGCTTGAATCAAATTGTTTGGCAATAACAGATATTGAATGAAAGTGCATCAAAACTTTAACCTGAATTTATCTAAAAGGGGACATAATTCATGAAATACTTGTGCCATAGTTACGACCCTTGTATAAAATGATGTGGTTGATGTGGAACAACTTTTCAAGTTTGAATCAAATCCTTTCTGTAATTACAATCAGTGTTATATGGCCTTTTTATGTCACTTGCCATGAAATCTATCTCACTCTGTAATTACAGAGATACAGTGAAAATGTACCAAAATTAACCTTAAAATTGTATGTAAAAAGGGGGCATAATTCATTAAAAATTGGTGCCAGAGTTATGGACCTTGTGTCATATGATGTGGGTGATGGTGTGGAACAACTATTTTAAGTTTGAATCAGATCCATTTAGTTATAACTCAGACCTGAATTTCTAAGTAAAAAGGGGATATAATTCAAGAAATATTGTTCTAGAGTTATGGCCCCTGTGCCGGATAATGTTGGTGATGAGGAATAATTTTTTTAAGTCTGAAGTAAATTCATCATGTAGTTACAGATATAAAGAGAAACAAGAGGGTCATGATGACCCTAAATCGCTCACCTGTAAAACGTGGCCTTGGAATCATCAAGATAAACATTCTGACCAAGTTTCATGAAGATAGGGACAAAAATATTACTAGGGGAGCGGTGGTCTAGTGGTTAAGGTGACGGCCGCTCAATCCTGAGGTCGTGGGTTCGAGCCCCACAGGAGTCATGACCATGACTTCTCATATTACACCAGTACTGGTTTTTTCCTGGAAGCGGACTTGAGAGTGGTGGTTCCAATAAGCTTGAAGCTAACATGACCCAGTTTTGAACTTGGCTATCAAGATAAACATTCTGAGCAAGTGTGTACAAAATCCAAGCATAAATAAAACCTCTATATGGCTGAAAGTGCAAAAATAAAATATTTTGCCCCTTTCAGCGACAGTAGCATTAGAACCCATGATAAAATCTAGCCGGTTTTCAAAAGGAACCGAGATTTTACTGTGACTTCAGTTCTGTGCAAGTGTGGTTAAAATCAAATATAAAATGTCACTTCTATCGTGTACAAGATAAAAATTAAGAAATTGTGTCTCTTTCAGACGTCAATCAGGGGCCGTAACTCCGGAACTTATCATTGGATCTGGCGGATTCAACATGGAATCCAGGATCTATTGTTGTCAAAGATATTTCGCAAGTCTGTATCAAAACCAAACCATAAATGAAGTCTATATGGCTGCAAAAGCTAAAATAGCGAATTTTGGCCCTTTAAGGGACTGCTTCTCTAGAACCCATTATGGGATCTGGCCAGTTTTCGACAGGAGGCGAGGTATTATGCCAGTACAAGTTGTGTGCAAGTTTCATTAAAATCGCTTGCAAAATGTGGTCTCTATCGAGTTCACAAGCCAAAATAGCAACTTTTGGCCCTTTAAGGGGCCATTTCTCTGGAACCTATGATGGGATCTGGTCAGTTTTTGAAAGGAACTGAGATTTTATGCCAATACAAGTTGTGTGCAAGTTTGGTTGAAATCAATTGCAAAATGTGGTCTCTATCGAGTTCGCAAGGAATTGTGGACGGACGGACGACGGATGGACGATCACAAAAGCTAACCTTGTCACTACGTGACAGGTGAGCTAAAAAGAGAAAGTGCATCAAAACTTCAACCAATGTGTGGATGTGGAAGGACGCCGATGCCAGGACGAGTAGGATAGCTCTCCATATACTTTGTATAGTCGAGCTAAAAATGTTCACTTGAATTTGAACAGATTTTGAAACAAGTAAAGATCCTAACGTTTAATTGAATAATGTTTGAATAATGATCTTCAGCTAAATACCTATGAAACTACACATATCTAAAAGTTGCATAAAACGAAGAGTAAAATCTCTTATTTTTGTGACAATAAATGAGATTTAGTTAATCAATGAAGACACTTTCTTTGCTCTTTTACTAGATAACTGTTTGTTTTCTTTTAATCTATTGATCAAAGTAGTGTGCTTTTTCAAAAGAAAAGGGACAGTTGTTGTGATTCTGTTGTAAATCATTTCTTTGTGTCAGCTTACTCTTGAAGTCGATCAACAACAGCTAATAACGGAAGAACAAACGGGTGCATTATTCTAGACGTTATCATTTCCTGGAAAACAAACAATAAGCAACTGTTATTCAATGGTACGAACATGGATCATACTAAGACTGATTGCAGGATAGACATAACTTTAGAAACTGAAAATAGTTTGAGCCAAATTTAGAGACAAACATCTGATAAAATCAAACTGTCAAGAGTTTCGAAAGACATAAACTCATGTATGCATTTTTTAAAAGGAAACTGCCAACAAATGCTGTATAATTATTAAACAAGAAAGAAAATAAATGAACCTCTCACTGAATACCCCAAGACACTTCTTTGATACAGGTAAGGTAAAACATTGTAATAATGACTTTTGATCTCCAAGTGTGCTCTTGACCACTGACTTGGCACATGCTCTTGATAAGGTAAACAATTTAATTATGCTAGTTTTACGAAAATCAATCCGATGGTTTACAACATATTAAACTATTGAATTCAAGTGTGACATTGGCATAAGACCTTGGTCATGCATCATTTTTGTCGTGTAATGTATTATAATGGTGAACACGTACGCATAGATGTGTGTGGGTGTGGACGTCGTTTTTAACTAGTTTTAAACAATTTCCAGTCATATAAATGACGGTGTCTACTTGTAGCAGTGAGCACAATGCCCAACTTTATAGTGCCTCACTGCAATATCAAGCCGTAGACATGTAACATGATACCCCACTGACACCGGGCTGACCTCTCCTGGTATTATCCTCATACTTTTAAGCACCAAGCGAGGAAGTTACTAATACCATTTGAACGCCAGGGATCAAAGCGTGCGCTCTACCACTAGGCTATCGAGGCTGAAAATCGATTAAAGCTATCTGATGTCTGACCTCCAAGTCTGACATAATGATCCTGCAAATTCGCTGGGCAAATCATTTTGATGTCATAACAATTAATTCTGGTTAAATGACAATCCTTCCAGAGTTTTTAAAATATATGGGGTGGACACAAATTAGCGCTTATTGACTTCTGACCTGTAAGTATGACTTTGACCATGTGCTTCTTGTTGCATTATGATGGTGAACTGTTTCAGACAAATGATACCAGAAAATATTTAAAGACGGACCGACCGAAGGACTTGTGCAACTCTAAGACAGCCCCAATACACTTTATATGTAGAAGTAAAATTATACAAGACTTTATAGGCATATAAAACAAAATACATAAAAACACTTTAAGCTTATACAAGTCAAAAATTGACAATGTCGGCCTAAGTTGCCCATCTTAGGAATACTTTGACAATTTGAACTTGTACTAAATCAAAACTGTTGAATGTTACTTAAGCCTAGTTCACAATTTGGCCTACGATTTCCGTGGGAAGCTTGCGGAGACTGCACGGCAACTGCACTAAAATATGCATTACAGATATTTTTGCAAATTAGAATAGGATGTTCTTAGGAGATGATAATAATTTGTCTGTATTTGCGGTAAGTCAGAAAATTTATTTTTAAAATCTATACTCATTTGTTTGAATAAAATAAGGCAAGAAGTCAATAGGGGACATAAGCGAAAGTCAAATCAACATTCTGGGTCAAGTGGTTTTCAAGTTATTGATCGGAAACCGTTTTCCATGTCCAGGCCCATGTGGCCTTGACCTTTGATCAAGTGACCCCAACTACTCTGCATGTCCAATCATGCAATGAAGTTTCGACATTCTGGGTCAAGTGGCTCTCAAGTTATTGTTGGAAAGGTTTTCTATGTTCAGATCCCTGTGACCTTCGCCTTTGATGGATTGACCCCAAAACTATAGGGGTCATCTATTCTGTAAGTCCTATTATCCAATGAAGTTTGAAGGTCAAAGGTCAAATGATTTTCAAGTTATTGACCGGAAGTGGATTTCAATATTCTGTCCACTTTGACCTTGACCTTCAATAGAGTGACACCAAAATCAATAGGGGTTATCTACTCTGCATGTCCAATGAGACTGGACAGGAAAAAAATCCCTTTTGGCATTTGACTTCAAAGTGTGACCTTGACCTTTCAGCAATGGCCCGAGTTTTGCGCATGACACGATGTCTCATCCAGCGGAATATTTGTGTCAACTGATAGTTAAATCTTGTTTTGCATGACAAAGTTATAGACCAGACTAGAAAAAAATCTACTGACCTTTGTTTCCAAGTGTAACCTTGACTTTTAAGCTAGGGTTCTGGGTGTTGCACATGACAAGTCATCTCATCATGGTGAACATTTGGTAATAGTGTTATCCCTTCATGGATGACAGAGTTAATGACAGACATTTGACCTCCAATGGTGACCTTGACCTTTGTGCTAGGAGTCCGGGATTTACGCATGACACTTTGTCTCATCATAGGGAATATTTGTGCCAAGTAATATTAAAATCCCTTAATGAATGACAGAGTTATGGACCGGACATGAAACAGACACTGTTCATGCCATGTAAACTTTGCCTGCATTTACTTTTGTGTAACCTTGACCTTTAAGGTTAATAGGGGTCTGAAAGTTAGGAATGACAAATTGTCTTTTTATCAGGTGTATTTGTGCCAAGTAATATAAAAATCCCTTCATAGATGACAGAGTTATGGACCGGACAGGAAAAGAAGTCCTGTTGACCTTGGACCTCCGACTGTGACCTTGACCTTTGAGCCAGGGGTCCGGGTCTTGCACATGACACGTCGTCTCATAATGGGGAACATTTGTGCCAAGTAATATTTAAGTCCCTTCATGAATGATAAAGTTATGAACCGGACATGAAATTGTGGACGGATGGAATGACGGACGGAAAAAAGTGCATTCATATAATCCCCGAAACTGGTTTTCAATATGTAGGGGACTAATAAGGGTCATCTACTCTGTAAATTCTATCATCCTATGAACTTTTAAGGTTCTGGGTCAAATGGTTCTCATGTTATTGATCAGAAACCGTTTTTCATGTTCTTGTCCCTGTGACCTTGATTTTTTATCAACTGACCTAACAAGAGCGCCGCCAAGCGGGGCAATATACGCCCGAAGGGTTACATCAGAGGATGGGAGCAAAATTTAAAGAACTTGACTGTTGAAGCCCAAAAGACAGGAACAACAAAAAGAAGAAATTCCCCAAAACAAATAATTCTAAGTCCACAAAAAAATTCTAACCAGGTAAAGTTATGTTAAAATACACCTAAATATTGGATGTACCGTCCATGTTGTACCACAGAAAAGTGCTCTCGGTTTTTCCCTACGGCCAATAATAAAAAAGTTTCTAAATAAGCTATTTATAGTAACAAAAAAGGGAAGTAATTCAAAATAATTATTGTAAAAGAACCAAAAGGGATCTGCCATAAAATGCAAATAAATACAAGAGCACTGCAATGCATAGCAATATACACACAGCAAAGTCATATATGACCTTTGACCCCTAAGTGTGACCTTGACCTTGAAGCGAGTCATCCCAAACATGCGCTCTGCACGTCGCCTCAATGTGGTGAACATTTGTGTCAAGTTTCTTTGAAATCATTCAAGCAGTTCAAGAGTTACAGAGCGGACACGAAACACACTCATATGACCTTTCACTCCTAAGTGTGACCTTGACCCTGAAACTAGCCATCCGAAACAAGCACTCTGCACGTCGTCTCAGTGTGGTGAACATGTGTGCCAAGTTTCTTTGAAATCCTTCAAGGGGTTCAAGAGTTACAGTGCAGACACGAAACACACTCATAAGACCTTTGACCCCTAAGTGTGACCTTAACCTTGAAATGACACACCAAAACATGCGCTCTGCACGTCGTCTTGGTGTAGTGAACATTTGTGTCAAGTTTCTTTGAAATCCTTTAAGGGGTTCAGGGGTTACAGAGCGGACACGAAATTGCTACCGGACGGACGGACAGACGGACACCGGGGGTATAACATAATACGTCCCTTCGGGCGTATAAAAATCAATAAGGGTCGTCTTCTCTACATGTCCAATCATCCTCAGAAACGGTTTTCCATGTTCAGACCTCTGTGACCTTGACCTTTGATCTAGTAACCCAAAAAATAAAAGGAGTCGTTTACTCAGTCAGCTTATCACCCTATGAAGTTTTAAGGTTCTGGGTCAAATGGTTGATAATATTGATCAAAAATAAAATTTGACGGAGAGATGGTCCCTGTGACCTTGACCTTTGATGGAGACATGCCAAAAACAATAGGGGTCATTAACTCTGTAAGTCCTATCACCCTATGAAGTTTGAATGTTTTAGATCATATTTTTCTCAAGCTACTGGCCAGATATGGATTTCCAAATTCTGACCATTCTGACCTTGACCTTTAAAAAGAGTGACCTCAAAATCAATAGGGGTCATCTACACTGCATATTCAAACATCCTATGAAGATTAAACATTCTTGGCCAAGTGTTCTCCATGTTCACGCCCCTGTGACCTTGTGACTGCATGTCCAATCATTCTATGAAGTTTCAACATTATTTGGCAAGTGGTTCTCAAGTTATTGATCGGAAATGTTCAGGCCCCCGTGACCTTGGCCTTTGATAGAGTGACCCCAAAAACAATAGCGGTCGTCTGCTCCATAAGCCCAGCCACCCTATGAAGTTTGAATTATTGTAATCAATACAAATTTAATAATATTTTACATCAATTAAAGGACGGTTCTTGACACAAAAACAGCTGTTGGTTAAATTACTCTAAGACTTACAAGAATAAACGTTTCCAAATCCACCTTTCCCGATCTCTTTTACACAAACAGTTTCCAAGATACTGATGTCTTTCTTCTCAAGGGTGATCAATCGACCATCAAATATACAAGCATCTTTTGGAGGTCTGTATGCTTTATTATGTTTCCTGTCCTCCAATGACAGTACAAACATTTCTCCACTAGTAAGTTCTTCATCAACTTTCTTGATTTCTTTTTCAGTAACAGGTCCAGAGTCATCTTCCATTTTTAGCTCATCTGATTTTTTAAGAGAAAAAAAGATTAGTTATTTTCATCACCTGATCGGCGTCGGCGTTGGCGTTGCCTGGTTAAGTTTTATGTTTAGGTCAGCTTTTCTCCTAAACTATTAAAACTATTGCTTTGAAATTTGCAACACTTATCAGATTTCTTGGTTGGGTTTTGCGTTTAGGTCACTTTTCAGTCAGAGCTGTTGCTTTAAAACTCAGTTATTCGTCATTGAAAGCTGACTCTGCACAACAAGCATCGTAACTCTCCATTGCTTTTTGCAATAATTATTGCCCCTTTTGGACTTAGAAAATCATGGGTAGGACAATATTTCTATTATACAGAGACAAAAAAATCAGATGAGCGTCTGCACCCGCAAGGCGGTGCTCTTGTTTCTTTTTCCCTGACACGTCTTCTAGAGTAAACTTCCGTTCGTTTCTTATCAGTTACCTGAACAGGCAATTGTTGTGCAGAATTTTGCACATCTGTATGTATGATTTATAAATATAATAATGAGCAAGTGTAAACTTTGCTAATGACATAGATGTTAATGACATAGATGTAAAGAAAAAAGTTCTAAAGTTCACTTTCCTGGCATAATGTTTGCTAAAGCTGTTTTTGTCAGATTAGAGAATAAATAACAATTAAACATGATTTCTTCACACCTTTGGCTTTTAGTTTAAACACAAAAGCAAAAATGAAATAGATATCAAGATATGAAGATATGAAGTAATTATTCAGATCAGAAATTACCATGTACATGTCAAAATTAAATCTCCAAGATAAAAATTACAAACATTAACAGCCATTCTCGCTAAATCGACTCATTTGCAGAATGCGAATAGTCGAAATTTGAAGAAGTTCATAGTAACGGATTTTTAACCTTCGAACTCTGAGGTTTATCGGAAAAGAATTATTTACAAAAAAATTCTCTTGTCTACAGATACGACAATTTAAAAATGTGCCCTATAAATCTACGTTACGGAGCAAAGGTGAGGGCATAGCTTTATCATATTGCGTTTACACGATTTATATTGGCGGCTAAACATGCTTTTGCAGTAGATTTGTTCAAAGGAAGAGATTCAGACCGCGATAAGATGCAAACATATTACTTCAGACAGATTATTTTTTCTGTGACATGTGCAAGAAACAAAGCAGCATTTTGACCAAACAGTTTCATACGAGGATGTGATATATCATTAATGTTTACGCAAAGGCTACACCCACAAGAAAATGAAACATTACTGATTTTAGGTTTCAAACAAGTTTAAACACGTTAGTTTTTCTTTTCATCGATCTTGCAGAAGTAAAGATACCATGCATGATGCCTTCATGAAGATAGTGCCTTATTTTGTTGCGGAAAATAGGTTCTTTGAGTTATATTATATGGAAATGCAAAAATGTGCTTACTTACTTCTTACTTCAAATTATTTTGATAAAAAGTCATTTCACATACCAATAGATATATCAAAGGATAAAACCGACTGTGGAATTGACACAACTTTGTATATTGTTATTTAACTAACAAGAAATGCGAAAATCAACAAAATTATGAAATAGTCTCAAAATGCCGGCAACCTTAACAGATTCTCCAAAGTAAAGAAATGCAACTTGCAGAAATAAAACGCACTAGAGAACAGTCTGAAGTTAAACAGTATGTTTTAAGAAAATCAACTATCTCATACAACTCAATAACTGTCAAAGCAACTTTTTCGAAAATTTGTTACAGAACATATAAAAAGTAACCTATTTAAAGCCATACAATAAAAAGTCAGAAATACTAAAATATTTTTAGAACTATAATAGAACTATAACAGAACTTTGCAATAGACAGATCTTGTGTAAAAACAGAAGGCACTTAGTCCGCATAATTTCCCCCCTTAGGAATCGTTATCTCATTTTGGTTCAACATTATCTACAAATATACTTTTCTACCATCAGACTCTTTTCCAAAATGTCAGTTTTTGAATAAAAAATAAAACAACAATTTTATACAACATCTCGAATAAATAAAACAGCAATTTTATACAACATCTCGAATAAAAAGGCATTTTTATATAATATTTCTTTAACTGAAATTTGCCTAAACACGTCTTTTTTAGTTCGTTATGGAACATAACGTTACGGAAAATAGGTGTTACGGAAGCATATAGGAAACTCTTTTATTTACTTATATAATAACGATAGATGAACATAACGTTATGACAGATTATGTTTCGACGCATTCTCTGTACAGTGTTTATGGTTCCCACTCCAGTCTCACATTTGGGCGATCAGTTTTTACAATATAGTAGCGTTACGGAAGCATAGTACTTGAAATGCGACATTTTCATTTCTGATTTTGAACAGCTTCTAAGAGTTTATTTGTTTTGGCAAGCCTATTCTTGGAATTTTACTGATGAATTTATCCTTTTACACATTCAAAACACTTCCATAACGATCCTTGAATCATATTACGCTAGGCTATGTTTAAAATTCGTTACGGTACCATAGGTGTGTTTTGGCGACATCGATTCAAAGAAATATTACCATCAAAATACCAGTTTCTGATGGGAAACATGCATCATTGTATCGTGTTAAATACAGGTACAGTTAAAAAATCGAAACACCAGTAAGAAACGATGCCGTAAAATGACGATATAGTCCTTTTTAGTTTGGAAATTAGCTTGGCGACATGGGGTTTTGCAATGTTTGGCGATTTTAACGTTTACACGTGGATTCTTAGTGTGCAACAAGATACCAAAACATGTTTTAAGTTATTGTCCATACATTGTTGGTATAAGCTTAAGCTAAAGTGCACGGTTTTGTGCTCGAACATTTTGAGAAATATTACTTACGAGGACATTTACGAAGTGTCGTAAATAACGAGGCTTTCGAGATAGAGGAAATATCTGCTACGAATACCTTACGAAGTTGGAACCTATTACGAACATCTTATGACTTAAGGTACCTTCGAGATAGTGGCCCCTGATTACTTGGAGGATAGCGTCTGATACCCTGGTGAGCAGTAGGACCACAGTGACACTTTTGTTTGTTTTATCTTTCTTAAATGAAAAGCGCAGTTTGGGAACACTGAGACGGCATTTAAGAACGCAATGATTTTGTAGATACTGTTGAATAAACATGGTTTGGAAAACATCGTCTGCTACTGGTTAAGTCATACCTAAGTGAGTCCGAATACCTTACGAAGTTGGAACCCATTACGAACATCTTATGACTTAAGGTACCTTCGAGATAGTGGCCCCTGATTACTTGGAGGATAGCGTCTGATACCCTGGTGAGCAGTAGGACCACAGTGACACTTTTGTTTGTTTTATCTTTCTTAAATGAAAAGCGCAGTTTGGGAACACTGAGACGGCATTTAAGTACACAATGATTTTGTAGATACTGTTGAATAAACATGGTTTGGAAAACATCGTCTGCTACTGATTAAGTCATACCTAAGTGAGTCCGTCACCAGTGCCTTTGTTTAGGCTGCGTTGACCTACCCTCCATTATTCTCATTCTTCAGGGTTCACAGACCTTGACTTACCCTCTGTCTTTCTCATTTAATCGTCTGCTCAGATTCTAGGTCGATATCGGGGATATATTTTACTACTTTATTACATGTTAAACCTAGCTGTTTGTGTAGAAAAAGATCTAAGGAGAGACACATGACTACTTATGGGAGTGGAGTCATGGTCACGTGACGGATACACGTGATGGTAAGGCTAATATTGTATAGGTAGACGTCAGGAAACACATACGTTTCTTCCATTTTACCAAACAGCTTCGACTAACTTTTTGAAGCATATAGCGTAGCTGAAAAAAACATCAGCAGACATTCTTCTTTACAATCAAGCATCAATAAAGCTGATATCTGACATGAAAAAAGCCTTTACTAGTCGGGAAAATTGCACTATATATTAATATGGACTACATTCGAGTATATCACGGTGGCATATCCGGCGAATAACCACCCTGATGCCTTTCATACCAGCTCCTGTGCAAGTGAAGGCAACATACACACTTCTTACCAGAACAACATGTATTTCTTTAGATTATTTGTTAACAGCATATCGAAAGGTTTCAACCTTTCTGTGCTTTCAGCGCTTTGATTCCAATACGAGTCGATTTTGGGAGAATGGCTGTTAAATGCTATGTTAGCAATATGTTTGCATTATGACAAACGTAATTTGATCGAATTTTAAGAATAGTGATAAACACTTCCACTGCTTGTCAATCTTTTATACCTTTTTATAACAACAAGTGGGCCACAGGGTCGTCCCAGCCAATGCATGATCATGCCAGTATGTACATCATTTGACAATTAAGTAATGATCAGGATTATACAAATCACAAGAATGTTACTAGAGCTACCTAGTCTAATACAGACTTTTTAATTTTTCTAAATCTGCAATTTCTGCAGCGTCATCACAAATTTCAGTAAGAATTCAAACTCTGAAGATGTGTTTCTAGGAAAGCAATTTTAGTTTATTAGCAAACATTACATTTAAAACATTTTTAAAGTGATTATGTTATAAAGTTGTCAATAAACATGGGTTTTCATTACGGCACTGTAACAGATCCATGACCTGTCATAATATTTAATACTGCAACAGGTAAGCTGCATATTTGCATAAATATGCAAAATATTTGTAAAACCTGCATTTCAAATTATTATAATACATATCAAAACACAAAATTAAAATCAAAACTACGCATTTTTTTCTTAATGCATGTATACGAAACTTGCATCATAAAGTTAACAATACTGAACTCGCAAATTACCTAACGCTGAATTTTTTTGCTTCTCTATTAATTTAGATGAATGAATTGAAAGGATGGATTTAAGACATGTGCCATTCTTCTAACAGAGTAAAATAATCAGTTATAAAGAGATTTATGATGCTTGACTTGCTAACCAAATTGGTAACTGACCCGCAATTTGTAATAGATACAGTACGAGTTTTTCTTCAAACGTATGGTGTCCTCTTACAGACGTAAGAAGCCGTTTCGCTAGGACGAACATAAATATTGTCCGAGGCGAAGCCGAGGATAAAATTGGTGTTCGTCCTAGCGAAACGGCTTCTTATGTTTGTAAGAGGACACTTTTGAAGACAAACGAGTAACTGTATCTGACTTATACGACGATAAGTGTACTGAATATATTAATGAATAAATAAATAAGTAAATAGAAATATTTTTTTCGAAAGATAAACTTTAAATTCTTATTGTATGCCTTTCTAAATATAATGTATCGGCTAGCGGTATTACCTGAAATTTTCGTGCAATCAAATTGAAAACGGGTGGCAGTACATGTGATATATGTGCAAGTAATTAAAAATGGCAGACGATATTTTATGAGGAAACGAACGAACGAGACGTAATCCTAGACATGTTAGTACCACTCCTTACTGTTGACGTTGAGGCATCGGAGCTCCGTACGGATGGAGGTACGATATATTTTATCTGTTTATATATATTACATTTTAACAGTTTGATAGGGGTTTGTTGTAAAATTTAAAGAATTCTCTTTAATGATCGACGAATGCCTAGTTCACATTGACATTGATTAAACTCTAATGTCACCCTTGGTAAATAATTGTGTGTCTAACATGAACACAATATTCAAACGCATATCACCAGACAGAGTGTTTAGTGTAGGAAATGAACCAGCATATCATGCTTATTTTGGGGGTCAACTGGTCTACATCTGTAAACAGTAACTTTTATATACCAAAATGTTTGTCAGGGTCTGAATTTAAAGTTTCTTCTTTCGAAAAAATATTTCTAGCAAGCAACCAGATACGCAAATGAAGATTCATTTTATATCTTTTGCCATCATGAATCATGAACAAAACATTGTTAATGATTTAATTACATTAGAAAAAACACCCTCATAGGAGACAGCGCGCTCGACTATTTTAATGCGTGGCAGTGAAACTGGGCATACCTGGGGAAACTGGAGCTGACACTGGAGTGATTAATGACTCCAATGTGGATGAAGATACTGGACAATAGCTTAAGTCTGTGTCAAGTGTATTTAGTAATAACAAAGATAGAAAGGTGTATCAAAACATTTAATCAGTATAAAGGGGATAATAATTCATTGTGTCACCCTTTCAAATATGACTCGAGGCTTTATTTCAAATATCTAGTTAAAACATAAGACATAAAGCACTATTAAACACTAAGTATTCAATTAATGTCGTATAGATGAGAAAATACTAAACAAAATAATTTCTACTGGCCTCATAAGGAAAGTAGGCAATGATATTCCTAGATCGCTCATCTGAATGTCAAAGCTAGAACAACTAAGTTTGGTAGAGAGTAAACCACGAAACATTTTCTTTTGAAAGTAGCCTTCATATTCGTGAGATTTTCCATAGAGCGGTAGAGGAAAATTAACACGGTGTAAACCCTAACCCAACACACACCAAGCAACCACGTATGTTTGACATATTATGCTAGCTTTAAAAACTAGAGGGTCATCCAATGAACATTTCTGTGATTTACTTATTCTAGCGACCCCTTAAAGGGGTCGGTGTCCCCATTTGAATAAATTTCTGAGCGGATGTCACAATGATGCTACGGACCAAGTTCAATGAAGTTCCTTAAGGCAGTTCAGGAAAAAAAGTTGTTTATACGTATTTCTATATTAGTTCTAGCAGACCCTAAAAGAGGTCAAGTGCCCCAATTTGAACTGAATAGGGAGATGGCCTCCTAAGTATGCCACACAAAGTTAAATGAATATCTAACCAGCAATTCATGTGGAAAAAAATAAAACTATTTCTATTTTCAGCTTTAACGGCACCTAAAAGGGGACAGACCCAGGCCAAAGCATTACAGTAACTTTCGATCTATTGATTCTATTTCCCATATCCCACCAAAACCCTCCTCCACCCTCAACACAAACACAACAAATGCACAAATATTAAGGGTCATCTAATATCAACAGACAAACATTTCGTGAAGCTGACTAATAATAACTTTAAAAAGCATTCAAGCACTAGTCCTACTACGGACAAAGCCATGAACTTGTGACCTTGACCTTTGACCTATTGACCCCAAAAATGTTAGGGCCATCTACTTTATAAGCCAAGTCATGCTACCAAGTTTGAGTGTTCTTGGTCAAGTAATTCTCAGTTTTTGAGCGGAGGCTGTTCGCTCTACTGACAGACAGACAAACCGACCGACCGACCGACGCGGCCGACATGTGCAAAGCAATATGACCCCACTTCTTCGAATGAGGACAAAATGAAAAATATATCAAAGTAAAAAGGAAATGATTGGGGAAGCGGGGAGGTGGGAGTGAGGTGAGGGTATGGGATACTAAGAGACCATATCAAGAACCGCAAGAAACTGAATTTTTTTAAAAAAACAAAGGGAAAGTAGATAGTTGTTGAGTTTTGGGTAACGGAACACAAAGAGACAATATCAAAAACACAAAATACTATAGTGTATCAGGGGTGGGGGTAAGTGAGGGAGTGAATAACGGGAAACTAAGAGACAATATCAAGATAAGAGAACAAATATTTTTTGGGTGTGCCTCTGGGTTTGGGAGGGTGATGAATTACTAAAAGACAATATCAAGACACACAAGAAACTGAACAAAGTTTGGGAGCGGGTTAAAGTGTGGGTTGGATGTAATGTAAGGTGGGAGTGTGGCGGAATGACAAGAAACATAAGATATTTAAACTAATTATACAGATGGTTTTGGAAAGAGAGGTTAAATGTTTGAATGTGAAGGCGGGTAGGGTGGGGTGAGGGACTGAATAATGTTGGCAGGGGGCAGATATCAGGATTCTAAGAGACAATATAAAGAAGCATGAACAACTAAAACTAAAAAGAAATTGCTTTCGGATGGGTTGGGCTGACCTGAGTGAGAACGAAGTATATCAGCATTTCTTTATTCCCCTTTCCACTTCACAGCAGATGATAATAAAATATATTCAAGAAAGACAATAGAAACAGAAGTTTGAAATCTGATTTGTATTAAAATTGCTAAACGCAAAGGGAGCATACATGTATTTTCATAACAAAAGCTCCACCAAAAGGGACCCGAAGGGTTATATCAGAGGAGGACGAAAGCAACATTTAGAGAATTTTACGGGAGGTGTGGGGGTTGCAGGGTGTGTGTGCAGTGGTGTTGGCAAAAGCCAAAGGGCAAGAAAATAAATATAAAACAAGAGCTCGTCGAACACGAAATGCCCCCCCCCCCCCACCCCTTGATTCATTCAGTAATTGCACAAGGAACAGAAATTATATGCTCACTGTAAACAAAAGTTCTACCATTCTGGTTTAATCTGACCTTGACCTTTAACCTATTAACCTAACAAGAGATTACAGAGTGATCTTGGTGCCATCTACTGAGCCATTTTTGAATGTTCCAAATTTTAAGACTAGCTCAAGGTCAAAATCAATGTCAAATTTCATTTCGGTACAAAACAATGTGTATGTGGTCCAAATTTGAAAGCTGTTGCTTGAGAAATGTAAAACAGGTCACTAGATCAATTTCAAGGTCTAAGTTCATTTTGGTAGACAGAACTATGCATGTGCTTCAACTTTGAAGGCTGTAGCTTGAGAAATGTGAAAGTAGTTAATAGGTAAAAATCAATGTCAAATTTCAATTCAGAACACAAAAATATGCATGCAGTCCAAATTTGAAGCCTGTAGCTTCAGAAATGTGGAAGTAGGTCACTATGTCAATCTCAAGATCAAAGTTCATTTCGGTATACAAAACTATGCACGTGCTTCAAATTTGAAGGCTGTAGCTTGAGAAATCTGAAAGTAGGTCACTAGGTCAGAATCAAGGTCAAATTTTATTTTGGAACACAAAACTATGCAAGTGGTCCAAATTTGAAGCCTGTACCTTCAGAAATGTGAAATTAGGTCACTAGGTCAATCTCAAGATCAAAGTTCATTTCAGTACACAAAACTATGCTTGGGGTTCAAATTTGAAGGCTGTAGCTTCAGAAATGTGAAAGTAGGTCACTAGGTCAAAAGCAAGGTCAAAGTTTTTTTCGGTACACAAACCTTTGCATGTGGTCCAAATTTGAAGGCTGTAGCTACAGAAATGTGAAAGTAGGTCACTAGATCAAGATCACGGTCAACTCACGTCAAGGTTCATCTTGCCACTCAAAACTATACATGTGGTCCAAATTTGAATGATGTAAGTTATGGACATGAAGGTTCCAAGTTTTTCCCTATGTAAGTCTATATGAAACATATGACCCCTTGGGTGGGGACATATTTGACCCTAGAGGGATAATTTGAACAAACTTGGTAGAGAACCACTAAATGATGCTACATTACAAAATATCAAAGCCATAGTCCTTGTGGTTTGGACAAGAAGATTTTCAAAGTTTTTCCCTATATAAGTCTATGTAAACCATGTGACCCCCAGGGTGGAGCCATATTTGACCCTAGGGGAATAATTTGAACAATCTTAGTAGAGGACCACTAGATGATGTCATATACAAAATATCAAAGCCCTAGGCCCTGTGGTTTTGGACAAGAGGTTTTTCAAAGTTTTTTTTCCTATATAAGTCTATATAAACCATGTGACCCCCGGGGTGGCACCATATTTGACCCCAGGGAATTAATCTGAACAATCTTGGTAGAGGACCACTAGATTTTGCTACATACCAAATATCAAAGCCCTAGACCTCAAAATCAATAGGGGTCATCTGCTGGTCATGGCCAACCTAACTATCAATTTTCCTGACACTAGGCCCAAGCGTTCTAGAGTTATTGCCTGGAAACCATTTTACTGTTCCTGGTCACTGTGACCTTGACCTTTGACATACTGACCTCAAAATCAATAGGGGTCATCTGCTGGTCATGACCAACCTCCCTATCCACTTTCGTGACCCTAGGCCTAAGCGTTCTTGAGTAATCATCCGAAAACCGTTTTACTGTTCAGGGTCACTGTGACCTTGACCTTTAACATACTGACCTCAAAATCAATAGGGGTCATCTGCTTGTCATTATAATTATTTTTGGTGGTGGTGATGTAATGTAGATTTTTGTTGCAGTATGCACATCGTCTCATCACCACCTGCCTATATTCCAACTTTAATACTTTTTCATTGTGGGTATAATTGTCTGGACAGAACACTGAATTTTTCTCTAGTAGGAGACAAATATCTACGAAAGACCCGTGGTGACATTTCAACTTCATTATTTCACGATTTCTGCTTCCTGATTTCACGATTTCCACTTCATGAATTCACGATTTCCACTTCATGAATTCACGATTTCACGAATTCACGATTTCACGAAAAAACTTCACGATTTCTTGATTTCACGATTTCAGGATTTCACGATTTCTTGATTTCACGATTTCCACTTCATGAATTCACGATTTCACGACTTCTGCTTCCTGAATTCACGATTTCACGATTTCCACTTCATGAATTCACGATTTCACGACAAAACTTCACGATTTCTTGATTTCACGATTTCCACTTCATGAATTCACGATTTCTGCTTCCTGAATTCAGGATTTCCACTTCACGAATTCACAATTTCACGATTTCCACTTCATGAATTCACGATTTCACGATTTCTGCTTCCTGAATTCACGATTTCCACTTCACGAATTCACGATTTCACGATTTCTTTTCATGAATTCACGATTTCTACTTCACGAATTCACGATTTCCACTTCACGAATTCACGATTTCACAATTTCTACTTCATGAATTTACGTTTTCACGATTTCTACTTCACGAATTCACGATTTCCACTTCACGAATTCACGATTTCACGATTTCAACTTCATGAATTCACGATTTCACCATTGTGAAATCGTGAATTCGTGAAATGGAAATCGTGAAATCGTGAATTCGTGAAGTGGAAATCGTGAAATCGAGAATTCGTGAAGTGGAAATCGTGAATTCATGAAGTGGAAATCGTGAAATCGTGAATTCATGAAGTGGAAATCGTGAATTCAGGAAGCAGAAATCGTGAAATCGTGAATTCATGAAGTGGAAATCATGAAATCAAGAAATCATGAAATCGTGAAATCAAGAAATCGTGAAGTTTTTTCTTGAAATCGTGAATTCGTGAAATCGTGAATTCATGAAGTGGAAATCGTGAATTCATGAAGTGGAAATCGTGAAATCAGGAAGCAGAAATCGTGAATTCATGAAGTGGAAATCGTGAAATCAGGAAGCAGAAATCGTGAAATAATGAAGTTGAAATGTCACCACGGGTCTTTCGTAAATATCCCTTATTTGATTGCTACCATGTAGGTCGTGAATTTTGTGGTTGCACCTGTATTTCTGCGAAAACGGCATGGCATTGTCATCCATCTGTGATTTTAATTTTCTAAAATCATGAGTAACAATGGTTTCAATGAAACGCCTAAATCCATCAGGTACTTTACTACCAATCGTGGTTTTACACAGACTCACTACCCGTAATTCTATACCAGAATATCTCAGTTCTGCTATGCCTGCAAAACTTTCTTGGAGTTTAAAAACAGCAAGGTCTTTAAACAACATCTGTTTGTTGTCAAACTTTAGGATTGCCCATTTTCCTAGTGCTGCACTTATCAGTCTGTGGAATAGCATTTGTACAATTGATGTCTGTTCAAAATGCATTAAATATCGAACCATTGTTCGCGGCTTTTCTGTAAGAAAATCTTCCATTACTTTCACTTTACAATTGTCTTTAAGAAGACTCGGAACAATGTACCAATCTTGCTCTTGATAAGTTCCTGTTGTCATATCATACTCTACTACCTGTGATATTATGAAATGCTTCTTGAGATAACCTAATAGGACCATCTTGTATTTCATGAAGTCTTCGTTATTATGACTCCAAACCTTGTTTATCAACTCATCAGATAGCTTAGCTTCTTTTTTCAGGCTACACCATAAAGGACGTATGGAAATGTCGTTCAGGCGAAATCGCTCGGGTGTGATGATACATTTGAACGCATCTACCAGAAAGCCAGGATCTAGGACGACATGCTCTGACATCGGGTTTTCGTCAAAATAGAATAATGTTCTTTCTCATGATGATATTGTAGAAAAAGTTTCACTTGTTGCTCCTCTTTCAAGGGATACTCATTATCGGCATCAATTTTCAAAACGTCCTGGAAAGTAATAACATTTTTGTACCTGTGTTGGTTTAACTTCTTTTCAAGTTGTATCCACCGACCAGGGATTTCTACAGTTTACACCAGTTCACTGCCTTTCTGTATTAGATACTGAAGAAGTTTTGGTATCTCAGTGTCAGAAGAATCGTGATTATCAACAGCAAAGTCTTCAGGTTGAATATGGTAAATCATGTCTGTGTCCTCAAAAATACTTCTTATTTGGTCGAAGTACTGTTTTGCCTCCTCGTTGCCTTGAATTTGGTCTTTATGTGTCCCGACAAGAATGACTGGATGTCCAGGTCCAACAAATGCATGAACTGATTCAATCCAAAACTTTATGAAATATTTCATATTTTCCTCTCCGCTTTCGGCGGGAAATTCATTATCAATGACAATTTTATCAAGAGGGGATGATACGTCAACAACAAGAAGATACAAAGCCTTTCTGCTGTGAAACAAAGTATGCGTGGCATAAAAAATGTACTGGCCACCAAAGTCCCAAATGTCAAAAGACAGTTCTACATCATCTTTTTCTTGTTCAACTCCACTTGAAAATGTTTTAAAATCTTCACTCGAAATAGAAGGAAGTTGTGTTGTGTTGACAACCTGTTGTTGCACATTCGAGGACACAGATCTGTCATCCGTAGGCTTTTGAGATGCTTTAGGGATTTTTACGATCTGCCTCTGCTTTAGGCGTTCGAGATGTTGTTGGAAATTGAGTTTGCAGCGATGAAAATGTATGGTCTTCTGCGTTTGTTGAAACAGCCTGATTGTTCTGTATGTTCGCTAATGCGGAACGCTGAACTCTTTCACTCAATTTCTCAGTATCAACTGAACGTGCAACTGCAGCTGTTCTACCAAAAAAGTCCTTGTGTTCATCTTCCACCAATTTCATTCGTCCACCTTTCATCTTTCTACATTTAAACCTTCTGATTTCTATGCCATTTGTCGATATAACCCCTTCACAGTTTGTACCTATCAAGCGCCGTGTTAATGATGTTTTGCCTTGAGAGAAGTTTCCTATAATATTTACTCGTATACTGCTTTCTTTCTCCATTCCAGTTCTAATGGCCTTTTTATAAAGTTACATTTTGAGGGGGTCATAGTTGAATTCGTCCGGAGCTAAATATGGTAATCATAAAATAGGAAAACTGATTACATCGCAAAAACCAATCTGAAGCCAGATAAACATACAATATGTCTGCACATAGATGTGTTTTAACAAGTGTGTACATACATATTTATTGCAAACATCTTTACCATCATTTACATCAACTTTAACTTAATTTTATGAGAACATTTTATATATCTTATACAAAAATAATGAAACTTTGGTACCACTACATGCCAGACAAAAATATATTAACTAAATAAACTTGTAACTTTTTATATAATTTCCTGTCTTTGTTTAAGTCTATTCAGTTAAAGTATTAAAATAACAAAAATAAACAAGAGGGCCAAGATGGCTCTAGGTTGCTCACATGAGTAACACACCATAACAGTGTAAACATGTTTGACCTAGTGACCTAGTTTTTGACACATCAACCCGTTTCAAACTCGTACTAGTTTTCAAGGAGATAAACATTCTGACCAAGTTTCATGAAGATTGGAGCAAAAATGTGGCCTATGGGGTGTTAACAAGATTTTTCTTCAATTGTGCCTAGTGACCTAGTCTTTTTACTAAACCTGACCAAATTTAATCCATCCGAGATTTCATAGAGACAAATATTCAGACCAATTTTCATAAAGATTAGACCAAAAATGTGACCTCTCTTGAGTGTAAAACGTTTTCTTTGATTTGATTTTTTAACCCCACATGAACCAGATTAAAATTCGCCCATTATGAAGTTTGGAGCAAACAAAGTGGCCTCTAGAGTGTAAACAAGGTTTTCTTTTGATTTGACCTAGTGACCTAGGTTTTGATCCCACGTGACCCAGATTCGAAATCATACAAGACTTTATTTTTACAAACATTCTGACCAAGCTTTATGAAGATTGAATAAAAATTGTGGCCCCTAGACTGTAAACAAGCTTTTTCTTTGATTTGACCTGGTGACCTAGTTTTTGACCCCATGTGACCCAGATAAACATTCGTCTGAGATATTTTATAGAGACAGACATTATGACTAAGTTTGATGCACATCAAATGTAAAATACAGCCCCAATGGCATACGCAACGATTTTCTTTGATATGACCAGGTAACCTAGTTTTTGATCTAAGATGACCCATATTCGGTCTTATTCTACATTTCATCAAGAAGATCATTCTGATTAAATTTCACGAATATCCAGTCAAAAATGCAGCCCCAGTTGCACACATACAGTTTTCCTTTGATTTGACCGGGTGACCTAGTTTTTGACCCCAGATGACCCATATTCAAATTTGACACAGATTTCATCGAGACAAACATTCTGACCTTTTCTCATGACTTTCAAACTTGAAATCTGGTCTCTAGAGTGTTAACAAGATTTTCCTTTGATCTGTCCTTCTGACCTAGTTTTTGATCCCACATTGTCTAGATTTAAACTTGGCCTAAAGATCAACAAGGTAAAACATTCTGACTACGTTTCATGAAGATATGATCATAAATGTGGCCTCTAGAGTGTTAGCAAGCTTTTCCTTTGATTTGACTGGGTGACCTACTTTTTGACCCCACATGACCCAGTTTCAAAATTTTGACTAGGTTTCAAGAAGATATGGTCATAAATGTAGCCTCTAGAGTGTTAACAAGTTTTTCCTTTGATTTGACCGGGTGACATGGTCTTTGACCCTACATGACCCAGATTCGAACTTGACCTAGAGGTCATCAAGGCAAATATTCTGACCAATTCCAATTAGTTTCAAACTTAAACTGTGGACTCTAGAGTGTTAATAAGATTTTTCATTGATCTACCCTACTGATCTAGTTTTTGACCCCACATGACCCAGTTTCGGATCTGACCTACAGATCATCAAGACAAACATTCTGACCAAGTTTCATAAAGATTTGATCATAACTGTGGCCTTTAGAGTGTAAGCAAGGTAAATGTTTATGGACGACGGACGCAGGACAATGACAGGTCGCAATAGCTCACCTTGAGCTACCCGCCCGCTTAGCTCAGCAGGGAGAGCGCAGATGCACGGAACACGGGGTCGCGAGTTCTATCCCTGGGCGGGCAGTATGTTCTCCGTAACGATTTGATGAAAGACATTGTGTCTGAAATCATTCGTCCTCCACCTCTGATTCATGTGGGGAAGTTGGCAGTTACTGGCGGAGAACAGGTTTGTACTGGTACAGAATCCAGGAACACTGGTTACGTTAACTGCCCACCGTTACATATCTGAAATACTGTTGAAAAATGGCGTTATACCCAAAACAAACAAACAAAATCACCTTGAGCTAAAAAGAAATCAAACTTCCAGTGCTAACGGCATTAAAAGTAAAATCACGAAAACCCATAACAGCAATTCTCAGGCCTTTAAATAATATTAAATGTATATTGCACTGGCCCTGAATCTAAGGCTTGTCAACAGCAGTGACGTCACATGGAATAAACACGTTTCTTTGGTTTCGCTAGTGTCGGAAAAAGTTGTCCCAACAGGAGCTGTCAAAATGTGCGTGAATTTCAGTTAGGTTATTTTTATCACAGCAAGTGTCTTAATCTGGGTGTTTTATAGTATTTTAAAAATACGAGTGAAATTAACTGGATTTAATGGAACCATTCCAGGTAAGATACGGTTTAAAGCACAAAAGAAAATGTATACGTTAATGTAATAACAGTCCCTTCTGCTTGGTTTAACAACACAAAGTGACGTAACCGCCTTCATACTTCTCAAGGAAAGTTTCACCATGTATCGGAATTAGGCGGAGCTTAAATTATGCCATTGTGTATTCGAGTCAAGTTGACAAGCTTGCAAATGGGTAATGAAAAAAAAATTGGGCGACTTTTATTTCGCTTTGATGTCAGATTAAAGCGTAGTGGGGAGCTCCAGAGCGAATGTTTCGCTCAAAACGCCCCCTAGCTCAATCCCTGCAACCTGCTGGATTTACTTCCCTCTTAATGAAGAAAACTTATATATGTAAGTAAGAATAAAGTTAGGGACGGGATCAGGTCTATGCCACAACCTTCAATTGCTGTTCTATATCAAGCATGTGTACTGTACACGATCATGCGGTAAATAAGATACCGAGCCAAAGCAAATAACTCTCTTCATAAAATAATGGTCAGACTTAATTGCTCTTAGACTAAGCGATTAAACATTACAGTATTCATGTAGAAACTTCAAATGAGTTAAATGTAATGCATAATTTTAAATAAGAGACTATAAATCTTCGAACAAGTGCGAGGGAATAATCTACTCTGACATCAGTTTAAATACACAGCGGACATCGATAACACTTAATTTCAGAAACAAAATACAAAATATAGATCTGGGACAATTTCGTGCTTTAATTTCAACATAAATTCCTTATCAGACACCCTTGTGAGAAGTTTGATAATTATAGAGGCAGTAGTTAAGAATATATAGTGAGTTTGAGAAGCTTGCCATAAAATTTAACCTGAATGCAACAATCAAAGTAATGGCAGGGCAAATTCAAAAGTCCTCCTTATTCTTTAAATAGTCAAGCTAAAAATGGTGATACAACAGAAATGTAAATTGCAATAAGATGCAGTCATAGGCTGCTTCCAATGTATACAAGAATTGATAAGTGACCAAACATGATATTTTCTTTTAAAATGAATTAATTTTCGTATTTTCTATTTCTTTTTAAAATTTATTCTTCTCACAAGGACCTGACATTTTTATTGGAGTTTTTTGGTAAAACTCGAGCAGATTTTTATAAAATTCAAGTACTTTTCAACATTATAAAGATTTCAATTTATTTTCAAGGGGTTTCCAAGGACTAGCATCAATTCAAGGACTTTTCAACCTTGAGTTAACTTCTCTAGGCAAACATGACAAACTTTACAGTGAGCTATAAGATGAAGTGTATTCTCACATGGAATAATTTGTTTACCAGCTTAAGAATGAAGGAAAACCAAATGATGATTATTCTGAGACAGATACTGGCTTTGACACTTGGACTTTTGAGAGACTATTATTACATCAAAATCTGATGATAACAAGTTTATTATCTCAATAACATTGATCATCACTTTTATGAGCCTGTTAAAACCAAAACAATAAGGCCTTCATGTAGTTTTTTGTCTGATATACAATGGTACTTATTGATCTTATTCATTATTTAGATGCTTGAATATTTAGCCACTTGGACTTCATACCTCGGTTAAGTAGATGCACATCTGAACTGAGGTAAAAGATACAATAAACCAGTCAAAGGTCTTGTTATTTAATAAAAAAAGTCCAATGCGGAAAGACATAAGCATATACAAAAGTCCTATTAATGTAGAATTAAACTAAAATTACAACAGGAGGTACAGTATCATGAAATTAAGGTTTTATAATTATTTTATTAATATAAAATTAAACAGAATGGGCCAGAATAATACTATGACAAGAGGGCCATGATGGCCCTATATCGCTCACCTGAGTTTAGTTACTTGCTTGAACAGTTAAAAGTTTCTACTAAATAAATACAGGCAGGTAATGTGTGTGATTTTCTCTTTTTCTGCGGGCTTAAACAGACTTGAGTGTTCAACTCAGGTACAGGACCATAGTATCCTCCAGGTATGGAAATTTCCAGAAATAAAATACAATGTCAACAAGCAAATTCGATGAATCGGTATCCCCAGCCGAATTGGTTTTGTGGTGAGGAATGGCAAAGAAATATATCCGGCAAAGGAATGTAAAAAAATATTTGGGAGTTGGGGCGGGCCGGGGGGTGGGTGGGGAGAGACTGGGTGAGGATACAAAAATTCACATGTTGATCATAAAAATTGATGAATAATAAATAATGGAAAAAAATGTTGGGGAAAGGGGTGCATGATCAGGGTGGTGGGGGTGACTGGGTGGAGGAGAGAGGTGGGGGAAGGATACAACTTTGCATGTGGATAAATGTACATGGAAGGTTTAAGGTTTAAAATAAGAAAGAATAAAAAAGCCAAGCAAATTCGATGAATTGGTATCCCCCGCCGAATGGGTTTGTGTTGAGGAATGGCAAAGAAATAGATCCGGCAAAAAGTTAAGAATGTTACTAAGAAGAAAATAAGTTCATTATATTTGAACTTAAAAGAACAGAAGTCCTTAAGAGAGCACAATCAACTTAGAAATCTGGAACGTGGGTGGTGACGGGGGGTGGGGGTTTACAACTTCACATGTTGATAGATATTCATGGAAGGTTTGAATGGAAGGTTTGAAAAATTAACAAAAGGAATGAAAAAAATAATTATTGGGGGGGGGGGGGGGGGCGGTGACTGGGTGAGGGTACAAAAATTCATATGTTGATAATAAATATTGATGGGGAAAAAAACAACAAAAAAACAAGAGGGCCATGAAGGCCCTGTATCGCTCACCTGACCTATTGACCTAAAGATCATCAAGATTAACATTCTGACCAAGTTTCATTAAGATATGGTTATGAATGTGGCCTCTAAAGTGTTAACTAGCTATTCCTTTGATTTGACCCCATGACCTAGTTTTTGACCAGACATGACCCCGACTCGAACTTGACCTAAAGATCATCAAGTTTAACATTCTGACTAAGTTTCATGAAGATACAGTCATAAATGTGGCCTCTAGAGTGTTAACAAGTTTTTCCTTTGATTTGACCTAGTGACCTAGTTTTGACACCACCTGACCCAGATTTAAACTTGACCTAAAGATCATCAAGATTAACACTCTGACCAAGTTTCATTAAGATATGGTCATAAATGTGGCCTCTAAAATGTTAACTAGCTTTCCCTTTGATTTAACCCGGTGACCTAGTTTTTGACCCGACATGACCCAGATTCAAACTTATCCTAAAGATTATCAAGTTTAACATTCTGACTAAGTTTCATGAAGATACAGTCATAAATATGGCCTCTACAGTGTTAACAAGCTTTTCCTTTGATTTGACCTGGTGACCTAGTTTCTGACCCCACCTAACCCAGATTTTAATTTGAGCTATAGATCATCAAGATTAACATTTTGACCAAGTTTCATTAAGATATGGTCATAAAAGTGACCTCTGCAGTGTAAACTAACTTTTCCTTTGATTTGACCTGGTGACCTAGTTTTTGATCCTACATGACCCAGATTCAAACTGGATTTTAAGATTATCAATATTAACATTCTGACCAAGTTTCATGAAGATACAGTCATAAATATGGCCTCTACAGTGTTAACAAGCTTTTTCTTTGGTTTGACCTGGTGACCTAGTTTTTAACCCCAGATGATCCAATATCAATCTCTTCCAAGATTTTATTGAGGGTAACATTCTGACCAAGTTTCATTAAGATTGGGCCAAAATTGTGACCTCTAGAGTGTCAACAAGCTTTTCCTTTGATTTGACCTGGTGACCTAGTTTTTGATTTCAGATGACCCAATATTAAACTCGTCCAAGACTTTATTAAGGGTAACATTCTGACCAAGTTTCATTAAGATTGGGCCAAAAATGTGAACTCTAGAGTGTTAACAAGGTTTTATTTTGATTTGACCTGGTGACCTAGTTTTTGACCCCAGATGACCCGATATCGAACTTGTCCAAGATTTTATTCAGGGTAACATTCTGACCAAGTTTCATTAAGATTAAACCAAAATTGTGACCTCCAGAGTGTTAACAAGCTTTTCCTTTGATTTGACCTGATGACCTATTTTTTGATCCCAGATGACCCAATATCGAACTCGTCCAAGATTTTATTGACCAAGTTTCATTAAGTTTGGGCCAAAATTGTGACCTCTAGAGTGTTAACAGTCAAATTGTTGACGCCGACGGACGACGGACACAGGGCGATCACAAAAGCTCACCTTGAGCACTTTGTGCACAGGTGAGCTAAAATTGTTGACAGGCGGGGGTGGGGGGAGGGGGTTGGGGGTGCAGGATCGGGGTGGTGGGAGTGACTTGGTGGAGGAGCGTGGTGTGGGGAGGGTACAACTTTGCGTGTTGATAAATATTCATGGAAGGTTTAAGATTTAAAGAAAAAATAAACAAAAAAATAAAAAAATAATTGTGAGGTGGAGAGTGGGAGGGTGTGTGACCAGGGTGGTGGGGTGACTGGGTTTGGGTACACAACATCACATGTTGATAATAAATGTTCATGGAAAAAAATGAAAGAAGTTTAATGAAATTCTACCAATTGGTTAGTTTGTTATGTACAAATATGTGGATTTTTTTAACAATTAAAGGGCAATAACTCTGAAGTTACTAAAGAGATCCTGACGAAATTGACTGTGCACTACCACATTATAGTGATCTAAATTCAGTTTAAGTTTCATAGTTCTAGGTCAAATAAGTCACAAGTTATGAAGTAGAAATTGCCATATATATAGTACCCTATATAGTTAACACTAGAAACTACTAAGGGCCATAACTCTAGTGTTACTAGAGCAATCTGACTGAAACTTTACAGGCCGCATTTCCCTATAGTGGTGAACACGTACATGAAGTTTTATTTAAATAATCCAAACAACATCCTAGATATGGCTCCGGACGGACGGAAAGACGGACGGAAGGACGGACGAACGACGCCAAAACTATATCCCTCCACCTTGGACGGGGGATAAAAATTGTTGCGGGGGACGAGGAGGGGGTTTGACCCGGTTGGTGGAGATGACAACTTCACATGTTGATAATGAACTTTTCCTATATTAGTCAATGTAAAACAAGGGACCCCGGGCGTGACATATATTGACCCCAGGGTCATGATTTGAAATATCTTGGTAGAGAACCACTAAAGCATGCCACATACTAAATATCTAAGCTCTGGGCCTTATGGTTTAAGACAAGAATTTTTTAAAGGTTTTTCCCTATACAAGTCTATTTAAACCATGTGCCCCCTCCCCGGGTGGGGCCAGTTTTAACCCGAGGGGATAATTTGGGCAATCTTGGTAAAGGACTACTACACAATGCTACAGCTCTAGGCCCTGTGGTTTTGTACAAGAAGATTTTCAAAATTTTCCCTATATAAGTCTATATAAACCATGTGCCCATATCTGACCCTAGGGGGATAATTTGAAAAATCTTGGTAGAGGACCATTAGATGATGCTACGTACCAAATATCAAAGCCCTAGGCCATGTGGTTTTGGACAAGAAGATTTTCAAAGAATTTCCCTATATAAGTCTATATAAACCATGTGACCCCCAGGGCGGGTCCATATTTGACCCTAGGGGGATAATTTGAAAAACCTCTAGATGATGCTACATACCAAATATTAAAGCCCTAGGCCCTGTGGTTTTGGACATGAAGATTTTCAGTGTTTTTCCCTATATAAGTCTATATAAACCATATGACCCCCAAGGCGGGGCTATATTTAACCCTAGTAATATAATTTGAACAGTCTTCGTAGAGGCCCACTAGATGATGCTACATACCAAATATCAAAGCCCTAGGCCCTGCGGTTTTAGAAAAGAGATTTTCAAAGTTTTTCTCTACGTAAGTCTATATAGAATATGTGAACCTAGGGAAATAATTTGAACAATCTTGGTAGAGGACCACTAGATGATGCTACATACCAAATATCAAAGCCCTAGAACCTGTGGTTTTGGACAAGAAGACCTTAAAAGTTTTTCCTTTCAGTTGCCATGGCAACCAGATTTCTGTATGGAATTCAATTATTTAAACATTTCTAAAGAAGACACCCAAGAATCATCCCTGTGAAGTTTCATCAAAATTAGCCTGGTGGTTTAGGAGATGTTTAAAGGAAAATGTGGACGGACGGACGGACGTACGACGGACATTTAAATAATCATATAAAGACCACTTCACCACGTAAACAATGGAAACTAGAAGATGCGTTTTTGTAGAAAAGCGCATGTCTCCCCTAATGCAAAGTAGTAATAGGCAAGAAGTCAATAGGGGACAGGAGCGAAAGTCAAAGAGACACTGATGGTTGGCTGCAACAGGGATCATCTACTCCGCATGTCCAATCATCCCAAGAAGTTTCAACATTTTGGGTCTAGTGGTTCTCAAGTTATTGATTGGGAACAGTTTTCCATGTTCTGGACCCTGTGACCTTGACCTTTGATCGAGTGAACCCAAAATCAGTAGGGTCATCTACTCTGCAATCATCCTATAAAGTTTCAACATTCTGGGTCAAGTGGTTCTAAAGTTATTGATGGGAAAGAGTTTCCATGTTCTGGCCCCTGTGACCTTGACCTTTGCTCAAGTGACCCCAAAAACGACAAGGGTCATCTACTCTGTAAGTACTATCATCCTATGAAGTTTGAAGGTTCTGGGTCAAATGGTTCTCAAGTTATTGATCGGAAACCTTTTTCCATGTTCTGGTCCTTGTGACCTTGACCATTGATGGAGTGATCCCAAAAACCATAAGGATCATCTACTCTGTAAGTTCTATCACCCTATGAAGTCTGAAGGTTCTAGGTCAAATGGTTTTCAAGTTACTGATCGGAAATGGACTTCCATGTTCTGGCCCCTGTGACTTTGACCTTTAATAGAGTGACCCCAAAATCAATAGGGGTCATCTACTATGCATGTCCAATCATCCTATAAAGTTTCAACATCCTGCATCAAGTAGTTCTAAAGTTATTGATCAGAAATCGTTTTCCATGTTCAGGCTCCTGTTATCTTGACCTTTACAGAGTGACTCCAAAATCAATAGGCGTCATCTACTCTGCATATCCAATCATCATATGAAGTTTCAACATTCTGGGTCAGGTGGTTCTCAAGTTATTGTTCAGGCTCCTGTGACCTTGACCTTTGATGGAGTGACCCCAAAAACAACAGAGGTTGTCTACTCCATAAGCCCTGCCATCCTATGAAGTTTGAAGATTCTAAGTCAAATGGTTCTCCAGTTTTTGATCGGAAATAAAGTGTGACGGACGGACGGAAGGACGGACGGACAGGGCAAAAAAATTCTCCCCCAGTGGTAGGGGGAGACATAAATATATCTACAACAACCAACTACCAATGTATGGAGTAATTCTTAACTTCAATATGCTATTTTTGTACTCCACATGCACAGTCTATTCCATTGAAAAAAAGAGGGATGCTATCAGTTTTTTAATTATTGTTTACTTTAACTTAATAATACAGCAACTGACTAACAACATATGTTAACATAATCGTAATCAACCAAAAAAAATAAAATCAGTTTTCTAACATAATCGCAATCAACCAAACAAAAATAAAATCAGTTTTCTTTCTAAAACCAATATCACATAAATACCAATTAAAGAAACATTTTAGCTATTTCTATATTTGTTTCACAAGAAAATAATTACAGCTATCTTCGTACACTCTGTATCTATCTCACAGTAATACATGCCAATCCTGAGTGATTCTTATTTTTGTTTGGTTTATAGAAATTAAAGCATTAAAATCAGACAATAACAAGGTACCTTCAGCAATATTTCTAATCAAATGACCATTCTCCAACATTTCTGACCCACTATTACTTGTGTTGAAATCGTCAGTGTCATCACCACCAGAATCATGGCCAGATGTTGCTGTCATAAAACTGTCATCATTCCCATTTTCCTTCCTGGTAAATAAACTTAAAATTACTAGAAAAACAACTAACCATATATATAGATGCTTATGCAGTGCTTTCATTTTAAAAAGGTTACTAAACAAAAGGAGGCTAGTTCGATCTCCTGGCAAGGCAAATATGTCTCAGTGACAGTATGAAGAATGACAACACACCAACTTATTCCTCTGTCATCTCTAGCACCACTTATGTCGAAAAGAACTTCAATCACTTCTGGAGAAGAAGTCAGTACCATGGGACTGAACCAAGGAACACAGTCAAAGTTAACTGACTGTGGCCAACTAACTGCAATATTGCTGATAAAATGGGATAACAACTGTGTGACACTAACGAATGACGGCCCTAGATCACAAATCTGAGTTTCAAACTGGGAAGAAAAATTTTGATAGAGGGTCATGCAATCATTGTGGTTTCTAACAGGCAAAGCAAGTTAAGTGACAATGACATTTAAAGATTTTTCTGTTTTTCATGTTGTTCATAAATTTAAAGAATGTGAACATTTTTGAAAAAAGGTCTCCAAAGTAACATTTCTGTGAAATTATTTCAAAATCGAACCAGCAATTAAGGAGAACATATCATTTGAAGATATTTCTACTTTAATGTCCCTCAGCTTTGCTTTTTGAACTGTCCTTGTAGAGGGTTCTCCAAGAAACATTTCTGCAAAATTAGATCAAAATCAGACCAGGGGTTAAAGGGGTTAAGGACATGTTGATTGAAGCTTTTTTTCTATTTTTAGCTCTATTTTTAGCTCTGGTGGCCAATCTCAGTAATACTGTTAGATAGTCAATCAATAAGACTTGTCTTAAATTATTTTAAAACCAAGCAAGAAGTTTCTAACAAGAAGATTCCTCAAGTGTCAACTACAGCCATGTCAGTGTTTTTCATGGTGTTTTTTCACAGTTCAGTTTGATAATGTGTGTTTTATGGCAATTCATGCCCTAAATAATGTAGTCAATAAATGTGTAAGCTTTCAGCTCAATGGTTCAAGCAGTTTTAAAGTTATATAAAGATGATTCAAATGAATTTGTCCCCTGTGCACCAAAACAATGTGACATTTTATACGATGGCTTGTTTTCAAGTTGTTATAATTATAGCTTTTATTTTTTAATTAACTTAAACTGTGCACATACATGACCTCCCATTCTGACCAATATTTCACATCATGTAATGGAAACCATTTCAAAAAAAAATAATATTGAACACAACAGTTTCATTATTGTATTACTTTTCTAAAGTCCTAATGTTTTTCTAAGACCTTCAACCTCACATGAATTTTCTCAGAATCGTGATGCACATGTATAGACCTTAAAATATCTTCTGTGCACCGTTTACGTTGTTAGTTGTCAGATTTCTTTTAATAATTAAATAAAATTGGACAATTTAAAATTCATTGTTTGCATTATTACGAATGGGCCAATGTTCAAGTTAAAAAGTTGAAACATCAATTTTATTGTTTTTTAAGCCCTAGTGTTTACCTACTTGTGTCAATGTTTACTAGTAAATGTTATGTACTTGTGTGAGCATATTCAAGAAATATATCATTTGCTGCAATTTGTCCCCTGTAAAACTTTTCAGAAACACTAATTTTATTATATCATTTCACCATTTGTTAAATTTTATCATTTTCATACCTTGTATGAAGATAAACTATGTCACAACAATGTGTACGTTATGCTTTAAAACACTTTTTTTCATTAAAAGCTTTGCATGTTGTGGAAGAGCATAACTGTTCCATAGGATATGTCTTAAGTTGATGACTAATAATCTTTTTAAGAATAGAAAACTAATAATGAATTAATATATTGTTTTTATGGTAGGTTTTCCTTAAATGTAAACTATTTAACCTGCTAGCTGTTTTATTACGCACATTATCATGACTGAATCAACACTGGCAGTGCAGACGCTACGGGAAACAGTTCAATTCCATTCATCCAAATTTCCTAACAAGAACAATTACTCTAGGGATACTATGAACATGATTTTTATATTCTCTAAGCTGATATTTGTTTTCAAGGATATGATTTTACTTACGTATCTAATGTACTGTTCTTTCTCTGAAAAATGTTCAACTGTGTTTCAGACAGTACCTCTTTTGTCGTCATACCAGGACTTGATATTCCTGACTCGCCCTCCTCTTTCTTTGCTAGTTTATCCTTTAGCTGTGAGAAGGAAACTTTTGGTACCTTGGCAGGTGGCTCGTTGTCTGTATCACTGTTGTCCTTCTCCTCATCTTGGGAATCTCCACCTTCATCACTAGACCCATTCTTACCCACAATGCCATAAGCTATAAAACAATCATAACCAGTCTTAACAACTATCTGGACAAGTTGCAAGTCTATTAACAGAGAGAGGTACTAAGAGTAAGTCTGCGAGAGAAAAAATATATGAATTTTTATTAAGATAATGCACAGGCTTTTGACAAAAAAGTAACAATTCTGAAAAAAAAAGAAAAATTCCAGTGACACCATGCAAAAACAGAGATACTGAAACAACTGAGCATTTTATATTGCCGTCAAAATTTGACCCAGTATAAGACTTTCTGTTTCCAATAACAAGAATAAATGGTATTTAGTCCTACATTTCTTTAACCCTTTATCTTTTCTTTTCATAGGTCCACAATACAATTTGGAGACAATTATGAATGCATATTCTACTGATAATATTAAGCTTGTCATAGGTCCTTCTTAATATTATCTCATGAATATTGAATGAGATTTCCCGAACGAGGCTTAGATGGGTCAGTTGTAAACATTACACTGATTACTGATAAGCAGAATGGCAGCTTCATATAGTGATCGTGATACTAGTTAGATTCCTGATATAGCATTTTCTTTTGTTGAAGATTATATAAGAACCAACAAGTTTTCTTCAGGTCAGAAGTCAATTAACAAAGGATGCAAATATTATAGTGAAAGTTACTGTTTAAAAGGTAAGAACAAATTTCTATTTTCGTTTTGTTGATGCTAGCTAGTATACCTGTATAAGCCTGAATCATCAATACACATCCTATTTCTAAACAAACTGTCACTAATTGGTCAACTCATACAGCTGTAAAAGTGACCAGCCAATAGTTCTGATTATATGTCCTGATCCCATACACTGATAATTAGTGCCAGAAAATTGTACTTTTATTGCTAATTGGATAACACTGTAACCATGAAAAAAGAACCATTCTGTACCATATTATTTCTAATATTACTTCAGTGGCACAAACACAGACTGGCTGCAAGATTACAGGGAGATGCCACAAGTCACAGCGAAAGTCAGAGGAACCCTACAGAATTCAAGTAATAAATTTAATAAATAGAATTATTAAAAGTATATCGCTGAAATATTTGTCAAAAATAAACTCTATTGTATAGTAAGACTCATGCATAGAAAATATAAATATACACGTAAAAGTCTTTATTTATTTTAGATAGAGTTTTTGGTTGGGAGCTGTGGCCCTGCTGTTCATGGCGCTAAATGTGACTTGCAATAGATGTGAATGCATGCTGCGGGCATATCACAGGACTGCTAGCTGTACCAGATTGCCAACATAAAAATGCGCGGCATTAAAGCTTTACCAGAGGATACTGCAAAGACGTCTATGCCACAAACTTTTCACATTCCTCGAGGAAAGAAAATTGCAGGTAAAGCAATGCAAGACATTGAAGTGAGAGAGTATTCAAAGATCAAAGAGCCAGGTTCAAGCAACGAAGAGGTAAAAACTATCAGATCTACTTTTTATAATGCTATTCGCGGGGAACCTACAAACTGGGCTGAGAAAAGTGCAACTCTAGCAGCAGCAGATCCTCATTTGCTGGTTTTACCTACCTTCAACCGGACAACCAAAACTGTCTTATAAACCAAATTTGGACAAGTGCTTCATGGGTCAGTGCTAAGCTACCAGCAAAAATGCGATAATGACTTCATTATAAATGTAGTAGATGGTGTGTGTTTCCCTAAATTTCCTGTTGGTAATTTTATGCAAAATAATGATGTTGCCAATCTAGATCAAGAACAATATATCAAATTAAAAGGACTAGAGTTGAGCTATGGAGACATAAATAAAACCGAGGAAAAGACACGGTTACAAAGCCAAAGCCTCTTTGGTTTAGAATTCGAGAACACCGAATAACAGCTTCCAATATTGGTCGAGTATATACTACTGTTTGCAGATCAAACTGCCCTTTCTCCTCTTTTTAAATCGATAGACTTTTACCTTTACGTCATAAAACCAGCGATACCGAAGCTATTTTTGGATCTCGTCTACACAGGTAACTCCGCCCTTCAAGTATTTTTTCCGATACGCGTAAACTGAATGAACTTGTTTACATTGGTTTCATGACTGAGAATTTTACGATAAAATGCTGATTTAAATACTGTTGGAACGGGTGTTTAAACCGGAATTGACAGATGTATTTAAGATTTAAACGAAGCTTCCATAATGCACACTACATCTAGGATGTGAAAAAAGACACTTCTTATACATTACAGGCATTTTTCTGCCTAAAATTCAGTACCTTTCTTTTAAATAATGTATCTCGTGTTAGCTTTCACAAGTTTAAACACGACTGACTGTGAACGAGTTCAATGTTCGGTTCGCTCATCATTGATTAAAGGGCATAAGTTCGATTCCCGGAAACGACCATGCCTCTTCAGTTGAAAAAAGTTGGTAATTTCTTATGGAATATGTGAGTCTTACTAATTTGGTGCGATCCCAGGAAACAGTCACAAGTTCTTTTCTCCACTCGAAAGAAAATGTCATGACTGCCGATTGGGTTTAAATGCTGAATTTGTTGCGAATATGATATAAATTCAAATATGACTTACATGTACAAAAAGGGGGATTCAATTCCTCATTAATTTATGTGAAAATTATCTTAATTCCCCAAATACACATACATTGCGTGCAAGCGATAAAACTTTACATAACCATGATGACGTTGTACTTTGATTTATCCTCAGTTATTTTGATCCTTTTAGATTGACCGTCACAAATATAAAACAAACTATTAAACTTCGAATTATTTTGACTTAGGCGGGTCTATAACTGGTTCAAAAGACCAAAAATTACCGCAACACTGAATATAGGGAGTATTCGTTCCTGTTATCCTGTTATGTCCATATCTGTATTCTTCTTTTTCGTGTTAAGTAGTTTTTTATTGTTGCCCTCATGTTTGTGTATAATGAATGTATTTATCTCATGTTTTTGTATATTTATACGAACTGAGAGTTATATAAATTTAAATAAACTTTTAAACTTTGGTTCTTTCCGCGAACGAAGACAAGGCTTATCAACTGCCTATTTGCAGATAACTGAGATAGTGTTTAAACGAATTCAAATAAATAGTAGATAAATGCACATACACGTAAACCCCAATAAAACATGGCAAGAAATGTGACCCTGCAAATATTATTTTGATTCATAGTGGAAGACACCTTATACTTGTACACAAATGGTCTATTATCTGTCCGTCCGGAGTCGTATCCCAAACCTGGTTTAATGGATGTCAATAACACATGCTAGAAATGTTAAAAGCCGTAGGGGAATGCGGTTTCAGATAGATTCCTCCAGGAAAGCGAGATGTACGGCCCTTTGTGCATTTAAATATATAACATGAAAGGCGCTTGTCTTTCTGTCTGTGTAAAGTAAGTATTACTGTAAACACCTGAATGATATTGATTGTAACTTAAAAGATTTATTGAAATTGCATCGTATATTTCTTAATATATATAAAATGCTAAATTCCCCGTGTCTCAACTTTCTGTAGCCTTACAACAGGTGCCCTGCATATTTGGTAAATGTCAAAGTCAAATTTCAAGAATGTTTCTCTTTTCATTCATCTGGAACGTGTGCTGCGGTTGATCTTAAAACAATGAATTTGCTGGTTCAAAGAAAATCTTTTAGAAGAAAGGAGTCGAACTTATTACTTCCTTAGAACCTTACTTGTTGAAGTTAACTTAAAGATAAAAAAATCAATTATCCGTACTTTCTGTAAAGTCACCCCCACCCCCACCCCTGAAGTCCCGAAAAATTACGTGTAAAAGACAAAGTTCTTTTATTTGAAAATATTGTGATTTATCAAATTCATTCGGTTAACAAAATATCATGCCTTATCGATGGTCTGTAAGACAGATTTCTACATCTGTCAAACTTTGAAATATTTGTGAACATCAACTCGAGAAACTCACTGTAGCGTCGCTAACCTAGTGGTAGAGCATCCGCTTCGAGTGTGAGAGGTCGTGAGTTCGATCACCGGCCGCGTCGTACGAAAGCCGAGAAAAATGGTACCATGGCGCTCGAAATTTAAAGGAAAACTGTAATCTTCTCTCATACCCTCATGGCGATGGATTCAACAGGATTGAGGTGTTGTCAGCCGATTAATATAAATTGTAGAACTTGTTCACTAAAGGAATGAATGTCATTTTTTTTTTTTGTTTTACACACTTGTAAAACCCGAAATCGAAGTACACATATTCGTTATCGTAGATATGTGTACGAGGTTTCGGGTTGTTCTACAAGTGTGTAAAACTAAAAATATGACATTCATTACTTTTGTTTCTTTTTACAGTAATTGTTTTCAAATTATTTCTAATCTCGGTACTGGCAGTATGAATATAAAGTAAAAAAAGTAGTCAAGCATCGGGAGCAGCACAAAAGTTACCCGAATAAATTTGTTTTACATACTTGTAAAAAAAATTGTTAGCCGACCAAATTGAAGAAAACAGTCCAGAAGAGAAAGAAAATCGACCTTAACTCAATTGGCTTGAACTAGACTATGTCACAGGGCTAATTTAATCAGCAATCCCGGCGTAGGTTCCTTATTCTTTATTTTCCGTAATATAAAAAGCCACAGCATCTGGTGAATTAACAAAAGATTATCAGATAAATTCAAAATAATTTGAATTCTTGTTTAATGTTTTCCTATCTTACTCGTGAGAGAAGAAAGACTGCACTCTGGGTCGAAGGATTTTGGCGGTGAAAAGTGCAAAGAGGATAAAAAGAACAGACCAATGTATATCTTTCTCTCATTCTATCTCTCATTCAAACATGTAAGACAAACAAGACGATTGGACAAACATGACAAGTGTTCACAAAACTGCACCGACAAACACACGGATGAATTGCCTCGGGAACTTCCGTTAATATCCGTGATATTACGTACATTACCGAGAAGTCCCGATTCAATTAAGTAGCAGACGATACAACATAATAAAAACCTGACGGACACTATCGGAAATTTGGCGCATGCACGAGGGTTAAGTATTATTTTCCCGCTCTGGAAAAGACTTAATGCACGGCGCATGTTACTATTAAAGATAAAACAGTATAAACAAGCAATTCGATGAATTGGTATCCCCCGCCGAAAGGGTTTGTGGTGAGGAATGGCAAAAAGATATATCCGGCAAAAAGTTAAGGATGTTAATAAGAAGCAAATAATTTCATTAGTCAAAATCAATTTAACAGAAAACAAATGTTTAATTAAAGAGTACACAATAAATGTATGATACTTTGATCCGGACTAAAGAATTTATTTTGAATGGGATATGCTTACTGTAATAAGCTTAGCTTTTAGAATTAAATGCAGTTAATTGAAATGTGAGCTTGAAGTTTAACTGGAATGAAATATTGTCTTTGAGTGGTTTGGCACCAGGTGTTGCTGTTTTACATGTACATTTGAACTTAAAAGATCAGATGTCCTTAAGAGAACACAGATAAGATATCTTGAACATGGCTGAGGGCAAGGTTTGTGCTGTCACAACTTAACATGTTGAAGGTTTGAACATTTAAAAAAAAAAAAAAAAGGATGGAAATATATGTATATATTTATTTTTTTAGGGGGTGGGGGTGCAGGGGAACGGGAGAGGAAACAAAATTTCACATGCCGATTATAAATATTGATAGAAAATTAAAAATGAAAAAAAAAAAGGTAAAAGGGTGAAGTTGGAGTGCGGGGGGGGGGGGGGGGGGGGGGGGTGGCAGAGGATGCATGATCAGTGGTGGGCATGACTGGATGGAGAAGTGAGGTGGGGGAGTAGTACAACTTGGAAGGTTTGAAAAAAATCTAAAATAAATGAAAAAAAAAAAATTGGGAGGGGGGTGGGGAGTGGGGTTGGGAGGGGGAGGGGGTGTGACCAAGGCAAGTGGGTGACCAGGTGTGGGTGCGCAACTTCACATGTTTATAATAAATGTTCACAGAAAAGAATGAAAGAAATTTAATGAAATTCTGCCAAATGGTAAGTTTGTTATGTACAAATATGTGGATTTTTAGACAAAGGGCAATAACTCTGAAGTTACAAAAAGAAATCCGTACAAAATTGTCTGTGCACAACCACATTATAGTGCTCTAAATTCTGTTAAAGTTTCATAGTTCTAGGTCAAATATATCAAAAGTTATGATGCAGAAATTGGCATATCTATAGATCTATAGTACCCTATATAGTTAACACTAGAAACTTCTAAGGGCCATAACCCTGGTGTTACTTGGGCAATCTGTCTGAAACTTGATGGGCCCCATAACCTCATAGTGGTGAACATGTATATGAAGTTTGTTTGAAAAAAATCTAAAATAAGGAATGAATTTTTTTTTTTTTTTTTTTTTTTGTGGGGGGGGGGGTGTCGGGGGATAGGGGGGGGTAGGTGTGTGATCAAGGTAAGGGGGCGAACAGGTGTGGGTACACAACTTCACATGTTTACAATAAATGTTCATGGAAAAGAATGAAAGAAATTTAATGAAATTCTACAAAATGGTAAGTTTGTTACGTACAAATATGTGGATTTTTATACAATTAAAGGGCAATAACACTTAATTTACAAATAAATCCAAATGAAATTGTGTGTACACAACCACATTATGGTGATCTAAATTCTGTTTAAGTTTCATAGTTCTAGGTCAAACATATCAAAAGTTATGATGCAGAAATTGCCATATTTATAGTACCCTATATAGTTAACACTAGAAACTTCTAAGGGCCATAACTCTGGTGTTACTTGGGCAATCTGACTGAAACTTGACGGGCCGCAAGAACTCATTGTGGTGAACAAGTATATGAAGTTTTAAATAAATATTCCCAACCATTTCCTAGATATGGCTCCGGACGGACGGACGGAAAGACGGAAGGACGGACGGACGGACGGACAACGCCAAAACTATATCCCTCCGACTTTCGTCGGGGGATAAAAATACTACCCGTGACAATGTTAAAGATAAAAACGTACATTATTCCGTTCTTGTGTCAATGTTCACCACCGTATTAGACATTTACGAATTAAGTCTACGTGGACTGTGAACACCTAAGACGATCGATTTTTCAAGGGGACCGTCTCAACATGATAATTTTAATTTATGTGTGGTAGGAAAACATTCCAATAATGATGGTAAGGTATGGCTTATTATGTTACCGCACAGGATGAGATTTGGATTTGTCTGTCCGTCTGTCTGTTCGCCAGAGATGTGTTTTGTTATGCATATCGCAAAAAGTATTTGATCTAGCGTCATAACACTTTCCCGAAAGGTTCTTCAATATTATAAGTTGCGCATCTGCGACAAAGTTGAAAAGATGAGCTTATCTGTTCGCAATGTATCCGTATTCCATCGTCGTCGTCGTCCGAAATGAAAATAAATCTTAAAGCCCTGCTCCCGTCCTACCTTTTAACCTTGAATTGTCACTGAAAAAGCAAGAAAACCCTGACTATGAACAGTGACACTTGTTAAAATAGAGTCTATTTTATATAAAATTCTATATGAAATACCTGTGGTTTTGCGTGCTAAAGTGTGGCACGTGGCCGTTTACTGTTACCTATTGTAATCATGGGTTGCATACACAACAAATAACTTGAATAGCCGGGGAGCAGGGCTTTAACTGGGTTAGCTGGGATCAAAATGTAGGTCAGCAGGTAAAACATTGTGAAAACTGTAGAAAACGTAATATCTTGCGTCTCCATTCCTTTGTTGTTATTATACGCCCGAAGGAACGTATTTTGGTGTTCGTCTGACCGTCTGTCTGTCTGTCTGTCTGTGTGTCCGTCTTAGGGGTCAAAGGTCTATAACTTTGTTTCGAGTGCGATGTGTAACTCTTAAACTGCTTGAAGGATTAAAAAAAACTTGGCACAAATGTTTACCACATTGAGACGACGTGCAGAGCACATAACTCGCTTCAAGGTAAAGGTCACACTTAGAAGTTAAAGGTCACATGACTTTGTTTTGTATTCATTTTGCTTTGCATTGCGGTGCTCTTGTTTTTATTTGGCAGATTCTTTTTTGTGTTCACTTACAATATTTTTTATTGAATTACTTCCCTTTTATGTTACTAGAAATAGGTTATTTTATAACTTTTTTATTATTAGCCGTAGGTAAAAACCGAAACCACTTTTCTTTGGTACAACATGGATGGTACCTGCAAAGTTAAGGTGTATTTTGACACATCTGTACCTGTTAATAATTTTAGTGGACTAAGAGTTTTTCGGGGAATTTCTTCCCTCTGTTGTCATTTTCCTTAGGACTTCAATAGTAAAGTTCTTTAAATTTTGCTCCCGTCCTCTGATATTTGACTTTATCAAAACCTTTGGGGGCCTCCGTGGCCGAGTGATTAAGGTTGCTGACTTCAAATCACTTGCCCCTCATCGATGTGGTTTCGAGCCTCACTCGGGGCGTTGAATTCTTCATGTGAGGAAGCCATCCAGCTGGCTTACGGAAGGTCGGTGGTTCTACCCAGGTGCCCGCTCGTGATGAAATAATGCACGGAGGGGCACCTGGGGGTCTTCCTCCACCATTAAAGCTGGAAAGTCGCAATATGACCTATCATGTGTCGGTGCGACGTTATATAAAAAAAATATCAAAAACTTTTACCAAAAATTCTAAGTTAAAAAGGGACATAACTCTGTCAAAATTCAAATCACAGTTATGAGGATTGTTTTTCCTGGTGTAGACTTCGAAAGTAAATAACTATTTTAAATTTAAAGTCAATAGCTTTGATAGTAACAGAGACATTTGACTTTATCAAAAACTTTAACCAAAAATTCTAATTTAAAAGGGGGAATTATTCTGTCAAAATTCAAATCAGAGTTATAGGGATTGTTTCTCCCGGTGTAGACTTTGATAGTAAATAAGTATTTTAAGTTTCAAGTCAATAGCTTTGATAGTAACGGAGATTTGACTTTATCAAAAACTATAACCAAAAATGCTAAATTAGAAAGGGGCATTATTCTGTAAAAATTCTGTCAGAGTTATGGGGATTGTTCTTCCTTGTGTAGACTTTGATAGTAAATAAGTATTTTAAGTTTCAAGTCAATAGCTTTGACAGTAACAGAGATAGTTGACTTTATCAACAATTTTAACCAACGGAGACGCCGACGCCGACGCCAGAGCGAATGCAATAGCTCTACTTTTTCTTCGAAAAGTCGAGCTAAAAACAGGCACATCCAAATTTTATATCACCCACCGCATAGTGTTGATATAATAACTCAAACCCTATTGCCGTGATAAACTCTTTTTCATATCGCGCATAATATAATTAAACTATATGTTGAGACGGTCCCCTTGAAAAATCTATCGCCTTAGGTGTCCACAGTCCACGTAGACTTAATCCGTAAATGTCTATTAACGGCGACTCTCGTGCAAGACCCATGCTCATACGCCGCATGCCAATATCAGATAAAGATCCAAGGATAGAAAAGGACACAAAACAATTTTTTTGATTACAGGGTAGATCTTGCTACACGAGATGGCGTTTCACGCAAAAGACGTGCTTCTAGGATTGAGAATTGTCTCCCCTGCACCAACTTTTTAAATAAGAAAGGCCTTGTAAAATGTTAAAATGTATAGAATTGTTTTTTATATCGGTAATGCTTCAAGAACAATAATACAGTTTAAATTTATGTTGTTTTTTTTTTTAATTCAAGCTTTTCTTACATTTGAATTTTGTTTTGCCAAAAAAATTAATATGTTGTATAATTTGCTGTTTTTAATTTATACAGTACATGTGCAAGGAACGTTGAGCACTGACATTTATCTGTTTGCCTGTTACACATTTGTAAAATGACCAGCGTTGTCAAAGTGTTATATGTATTATATTTAGTTACAAGTACGGAATATCTATCTATGTCTCATATATAGATATGTATACAAACGGCAAAGCACATATTTATGTATCCGACATGCCTGAAATATCCATTGCAATGCTCTGCTGTAATGCTGTTTACAGTGTGCATCACGGCATGTTCTAAATTGTCTCTAGCCATGTTTCTGATGATGTTGTTGCTTTTAAAAATACTCTTAATATGTTGAAAACAAAGTTCTACGGGGTTCAGATGGGGAGAATACGTTGGTAAAAATACGTATTCAATAAGCCAGCAACAATGCGCTCAGCGTTGCCATGATGAATTGGACTGTTGTCAACAATGACAATATCACCCGGTTTCAATGCGAAATCCCCGTCATTAGTTGTAGCGTTCAGAGCTTGCATGAAGAAGTCGACAAATCTATCCGTGTCATTCGGTCCATTTACTATGTTACCGTATGACACACCGGCTGCACCTGTAAAATAGTGATATTAACAATTTTATTATTATTATTATTATCATTATTATTTACAACAATAATGTGTATATATAGGACTGTCCGCTTATTTCTGTTTTCTTTCGTTCCTGCTTTTGAACCGATGGTTGGGGAAACGATCTTCTATACAACAACAGTAATATATCAATTAAACAAATAAATAGGTTAAAATAAATATATTACACCGTATGGAACGGTGCTAATGACTGACTATTAAGGCTGTGAAAACAAAGACCACTTTTGGGAAGAAGCAAACACCGTAATCTTTGTTGATAGGTGGCCTTTAATGGAGAATCTGGGTTCTATTCTACTTGCCCCTGCGTCGGCGTCGGCGGGAGCTTTCTTGGTTAAAGTTTTAAAGCAACCTTTGTTACTATTGCTTACTAGAACTTACTCTTACTTCATATAAACATTGTCCAGCATACAAAGTATATGCAGGAGCTGGGCCCATTATACCCAAGGTCAAGGTCACATAGTTACACCTAGAAGCTTCGTTTATAGACATAATTTGTTACTTTAAAGGATAACAACTTAAATTAAAACTATTTCTTTATAATCATTATCTGCATGTATGGTAACAATCCCCATAACTCTTAATTGCATTCTTGATAGAAATGTGACCCTTTCATACTTTAAGTTTTTTGGCAATCTCCGCTTTCTGGATGTAACTTTAGTACAATTTAAGACTTGAAACTTAAAATGTATCTTTATCATCATCATCTGCATGTGTGGTGGCAATCCCAATATCTCTGATTTGTATTTTTAACATATTACGCTCCTTTTACATTGTTTTTCAAGTTGATCCTTAAGTTCATTTTTTTCTGTCAAATCGCCGAATAGCGGATCGCGCTGTTTTACGGACAGCTCTTGTAATATAAAATTGCCGTATAATTAAAGACTAAAATTTGCAAAAAAAAATCACATGTAAAACAATTATTATTATGCCAAACATCTTTATTTTACTGTGTGCAGTCATCTAAGTTATAAAACGTTTGGTTGAATTTTATTGTGGCTTAATTGCGTTATAAATCAGTAACTTTCGCTTATCGGTGTTTGTGTCAACGCTGGTCCTAAAAGGTAATTACTATACATTTTTATCATGTTTTATATGGAAATGAATGGAAATGTCCATATTACATAAAAAAATCAGTCTTACAAATTACCTTCGAAACAGCTGATTACTTTATTGCACAACAAAGAAGGAGCAATAAGCTGCATAAATGATAAAACCATCCATTTCGTTTCGTAGAAGGCAATTATAATTCAATTGTGTGATAGACTATGATTGACTTACGTTTGTCATAAATTTAGAACGGTTATTTCAACATATCCTTTCAAGTACTGTAATAATCAGAAAATTCTACATGTAGGCTTTTATTTCATTAACTGGCATTGAAATCATCAAATAACTAGTAAACTTACCTATCATCAGGTTCAAGGTTATATTCCGTGTACGCCTAGGTTTGTTTACTTCGATGGCGCGTTCTCCCTTAGGTGCTCGACCATACCTTGGACTGCATACATCGGGTAGTGCGAACCCACACTCGTCGAAGTATTTCAGACGCCTGTAGTCAGTTCTACGAAGAACTCGTAGAAAAGTTTCTGTATATAAAACGTTTGCGTCATTAAATCTATCAGCCGCAGGTCGCACTAAACGTTTTCGTGTCATACGTGTTGTAAGTAAACGAGAGACACCATATTTTGAGATGGAAATATTAGACATTTCTTCTAACCGCTGCTGAATTTCGCCGAGCGTCATTGATGATTGTTGAGCGATAAGATAATATATAAATCGATGATGTTCTTCATTAGTCTTTTTTACTGACCAACCGGCACGTTTAAGAGGTTTAACACTTCTTGTCTGACAAAAGCGCTGCCAGATAGATTTCACTGTGTTTTTATGTATTCCTAAATTACTGCATACTTTTGCACAGGTACCTCGCGGCATCGTTCCGTCAGTCTCATTGCCGCCATTTCCCTTGATTTTATTAATAATCAAGTTTCTGAAGTCATTGCTATACCAATTCCTGTGCATTTTCTGGTAAGTTTGTACACTATATCACAAAAACACACACACAAAGCGCGCGCTCAAACACAATCTTTGAAATGTCAACGTAACAAGACGGAAAGGCCCATGTCCAGTTATACCTACTAGTTGCGTAAATTGATCTTATCTCGTATTGGAAAAAAGTTAAAAGGGCGGAGTTACCTGAATAGACGAGGTCCAAAAATAGCTTCAGCTTCGTCGCTTTTGTGACGAAAAGATAACACTCTATCGATTTAAAATAAGGCGAACGGGCAATTTGATCTGCAAACAGTAGTAAGAGGCGAAAAGGTGATGAAAAGCTAGCAAAGCAAATTAAATCAACAAGGCGAGTAGTAACAACAGCAATGAAACGTGGTATAGCTTGTGAACCACAGACAGCCAAAAGTTATGCTGAAGTCTGTAAAAACCGTGTAAACCTTTACCCTTGCGGTGTTGTAGTGATTTTTTTTGGCACCCTGGTTAGCTGCAAGTCCAGACAGGAAGGTCTATGACCCAACAAGAAATCCACCATTTGGGCTGTTGGAAATCTAATGCCCTCAAGTTACAAGTGTTTTAGAGGTCGCATGTTTAAAAAATGATGTAACAGGACAATTAGCTTTAAACAGAAATCATGATTAATACTTTCAAGTGTTGGCACAGTTAGCTTGTACGGGTCTAGAATGGTGTGACTTTTTTGTTTGGACAGAAAATGATCATCATATGGAAACAGTTTACTTTAACCAGGATGTCTGGAATACAGTGAAAAACAAAGTAGACAAATTCTATTTCAACCATTTTATTTGACAAGTCAGTTCGATTTCCAGGCATTAACAATTGGGCCTTTAAAATTAGAAATGAGGCAAGCTACAGTCCAAAGCTGGTTTGCCGATCCCAGTAGTGACAATGGAACAGGAACATCAAACAGATGATACTCTTTAGTTCTCCTATTCATTTGTTGGATATGAATTCTTAATTTTGCAATTTGTTCTGTTTTCTTTATTTCATGTTGTGTAAATTGCCTCTTCGAACTTAAAAATGGTGGAATATTTAAAGTTGCTTGTTTTTCATTCAAAAGATTTTTGATTGTAAATCATTTGTCGGCCATCACGTCATCTCCTGGCTCGATGAGATCCAGTAAACCAGACAGTCTAGTGATTTCTACATCCGATATGCATCCTGTAAACAATGATGACAGAGATGTTACTGCTCCATGAGGTGCAATCCCAAGAAGGCATTTAAGAGTGCAAGCACTTTTATATGTTGAATACATCTGGGAATTTAGTACAAGAGAAGAGCGCTGTTGTGTTTTAATTTCCGTGCAGTCTATTATAATCCTAGTATTGGGGTATACATCCTTAAAACACTGTGGTATATTTGCATTTACAACTTCCCTTGAAAGATATAATTGTATTCTTCCCAGAGTCAAATATAGGTAGTATATAACAATATATATATAACAACTTTTCGACTCACTGTTTGAATTGTAGAATTAAAACGTACATTCAAATCTTGTTCTAAGAGACCAACCCTCAACCTACACAAAAACATAAAAAATTCGTCAATTAACAACGCGCTTCTTTTCCTTCCTGCAAGACTAATGGTTTCTCCTGGTTCATAGTATTTACTCAACATATTCCTTGCTGATGGTTCAATACACTGAAAAAATGTTACGAACATCATGTATGAAGAAAATCCTGTATAAAACTGAATCATAGTGTCATCATTTGAAAACCGATTAACATTGAAACGTTCAAGTTTCAGGTGGCTTTCTAAAGCAGCACATTCATAATTTTTCTGGTTCAACTGATCCTTTAATTTTGATATTTCTTCTTCTTGTTCTACATTGAGTGGAACTGCAGTCAATGTTTCTTCTCCACTCGTAGATGGTTCTGTCGAACTTGTCATTGTTTCACATTATTGTCTGAAAATAAAATAATTGATACATGTAAGGTGTTTTAAAAGAATTTGAAAAAAAACTCCTCATTTCATATCTGAAAGCTTAAAACACTGAAGTACAATACAAAACAGAATGGATGACAAGAAAATGGTGAAGCACTAATTTAATTATTTTTCAATTATAAGTACCATTTAGATTTAGGCCTTGGAGGTGTTACTAGTGTTCTTTTTAAAATTCTTCTTGGTACTGTGTCATCTGTCCATTCGAAAGTGCTAGTTACTGCATCCTTCTTAAGCTTTTTAAGGGGTGTTCAGCCTGTATAATCCTCCTTTTTGAAGTGTTTTGAACAAACAACTTTGGACTTTGAGACATGTTTAAAAAAAAGAAATCCATGGTATCAAGAATAAATACGGTAAAATCTTTATGTTGGAAATGTAAATTTCTAAACATACAATTTACTTTTTTTTAGGTTTATAACTTTTTAAAATTAAATCTTATTCTTTTTTTTTTCTCATTGCAATTTTATTTGACTGCAAAATTTCATTTAATGAAATAAAAGATGCATAATAATAAACAATATGGTACATACCTGGAAATTAGGACCCACATCTCGTCTGATTTTAACCACCCAATTCTTTTTGATTCCTTCATCTTTTGGAAATTTATGAAAGCTTAGATTGAAATCATATCTGCCATTTGAACTGCACTTTGGAACACAACAATGGTAATTGTTGTTTTTGATAAATTTCTCTATCTGATTGATAACAGTATTCTCACTGGAAGTAGCCATATTGATCTGAGATAATGTTTAGTTTAGTTTAATCATATTTTATTGCATATTTTCATTATATAAAATAATATACACATATCTAATACAGAAGTATGAAAATAGCAAATGGGTTGGACTTTAAGTTATGCCAACATTATAAGCAGCCCTTCCCACTGCGTCAAATAATTGTAGATTAAACTAATGGCGGTTATTATAATTTAAAGAAATGAGGAAAACACATAGAAAAATGTTTCAATTACACAAACAAAAAAGAAAACAAAAAGTGGAAACAAAAAAGGGAAAAATGATTATACAAAAACTATGGTTGTACTTCTGTTACAATGCCACCAACGCGACCGACCGCAACTTCCTCCCCCCCACCCCATCTAAGCCTGACATTGGAATGTAAACTATGCATATAATTTGAGAAGGGGCTATTGTCATTAAGTATTGTTTACTGTTTCCCATCTTGTAACAACCTTATAGACCAATCATCTCATCAAAGTATGTTAATAAGCAGAAGAATTCTACATAATATTATTTATTACAATAGTAAAAATTAAAACAAATAAATTTACCAATCAGATTTTTTCTGTGTCTATTTTCATGATCTTGGCAGCAGAAAACACTGAAACAAAGACATATCTGTCATCTAACTTCTGGCTGATATTCCTCATGGCACTTTTTTGGCAGAATCATTTCATGAGCATCACTTCTGCCTAACTCGCACAATGAATGTAATTTTCTAAACAAGACGGTCATGAAGGCCCTGTATCGCTCACCTGACCTATTGACCTAAAGATCAACAAGATTAACATTCTGACCAAGTTTCATTAAGATATGGTCATAAATGTGGCCTCTAAAGTGTTAACTAGCTATTCCTTTGATTTGACCCCGTGACCTAGTTTTTGACCCGACATGACCCAGATTCGAACTTGACCTAAAGATCATCAAGATTAACATTCTGACTAAGTTTCATGAAGATACAGTTATAAATGTGGCCTCTAGGGTGTTAACAAGCTTTTCCTTTGATATGACCTAGTGACCTAGTTTTTGATCCCATCTAACCCAGATTTAAACTTGACCTAAAGATCATCAAGATTAACATTCTGACCAAGTTTCATTAAGATATGGTCATAAATGTGGCCTCTACAGTGTTAACTAGCTTTTCCTTTGATTTGACCTGTGACCTAGTTTTTGATCCGACATGACCCAGATTCAAATTTATCCTAAAGATCATCAAGATTAACATTCTCACTAAGTTTCGTGAAGATACAGTCATAAATATGGCCTCTAGAGTGTTAACAAGCTTTTCCTTTGATTTGACTTGGTGACCTAGTTTTTGACCCCACCTAACCCAGATTTGAACTTGAGCTATAGATTATCAAGATTAACATTTTGACTAAGTTTCATTAAGATAAGGTCATAAATGTGGCCTCTACAGTGTAAACTAGCTTTTCCTTTGATTTGACCTGGTGACCTAGTTTTTATCCTACATAACCCAGATTCAAATTGGACCTTAAGATCATCAATATTAACATTCTGACCAAGTTTCATGAAGATACAGTCATAAATGCGGTCTCTACAGTGTTAACAAGTTTTTCCTTTGATTTGACCTGGTGACCTAGTTTTTGAACCCAGATAATCCAATATTGAACACGTCTAAGATTTTATTAAGGGTAACATTCTGACCAAGTTTCATTAAGATCGGGCCAAAAATGTGACCTCTAGAGTTTTAACAAGCTTTTCATTTGATTTGACCTGGTGACCTAGTTTTTGACCCCAGATGACCCAATATCAACTCCTCCAAGATTTTATTGAGGGTAACATTCTGACCAAGTTTCATTAAGATTGGGCCAAAATTGTGACCTCTAGAGTGTTAACAATCTTTTCCTTTGATTTGATCCGGTGACCTAGTCTTTCATCCCGGATAACCCAATATCGAACTCGTCCAAGATTTTATTGAGGGTAACATTCTGACCAAGTTTCATAAGGATTGGGTCAAAATTGTGACTTCTAGAGTGTTAACAAGCTTTTCCTTTGATTTGACCTGGTGACCTAGTTTTTGACCCCAGATGACCCAATATCGAACTCGTCCAAGATTTTATTGAGGGTAACATTTTGACCAAGTTTCATTAAGATTGGACCAAAAATGTGACCTCTAGAGTGTTAACAGTCAAATTGTTGACGACGGACGGACGGACGGACGGACGGACGACGGACACAGGGCGATCACTAAAGCTCACCTTTGAGCACTTCGTGCTCAGGTGAGCTAAAATACATAAAATGTGTTCTCTTTCTTTGCCTGCAAACACCATGATACATTACTCTTCTAGCTAAACAACTGTCGGGAGGACATCAACACCCAAAATATTCAAATGCCTTGTCTCTAAGAAATATCAAACAAATGAATACTAGTAAACAAGATTATCATTGACCCTAAAGCGCTCACCTGTGTAAAAGGCTTCAAGCAAGTGTGTTTGTATAACGTAATGGTACAAGTACAGAGTTAGGTTTATATGCAATGATATATGATCTAGAACAGCGTCTGGGAAACAGGATGTGAATACATGGGGCCATGTTTAATGACAAATCAAAATAATTTCCACAAATTTCAAGTATATTCTTAGTAGTATGTCACATAAGGAGTATTTGCATGAAATTATTTTAAAATCGGGTCAGCAGTTTCATACAATATTTTTTGTTTAGTTTCCACTATATACATATAGGGAAAAGTGACCATGCCCTCTGGCCATTTTTATTAACAAATCAAAATGATTTGAACACTCTTGGTAGAAGGTCATACAAGGACCATTTGTTATGAAAATATTTTAAAATCAGGCCAGCAGTTTTACACAGGAAGATTTTTAAAGTTGCCACCATATATATATTGGGAAACTGACCACATCCTCTGGCGGTCATGTTTTGAAATGAATCGGAATAATCTTTACATTCTTGGTCAAACAAGGACCATTTGTGTAAATGTATTTAACAAGAGGGTCATTGACCCTAAAGCTCTCACCTGTGTACAAGGCTTCAAGTGTGTTTGTAAAAGTACAGAGTTAGGTTTTTTCTATGTTAGCCTATATTATATATATGTCACACATATTTTTGAACCTAGGGCAATAATTTGAACAAATACAGTAAAAATTAAAAATCTGATATCACACGCCCAATATTAAGGCCAATTATCGATTTTCAAAGTTTCGAATATAAACACCTATAGTAAGTACATGTCAGACCGGGGCGTGGCCATGTTTTTACCTTAGGGCAATAATTTGGACAAGTATGGTAGAGAGTCAAACCCTTACATCACATGCCAAATATCAGAACTCTAGAGAAAAGGGTTTTTAAAGTCTGAAAGCTTAAAACCTTTTTCTACCTAAAGGACCCATATGCGCAATGAACCGGAACCATTTGAACAACTTTGTAAGAGGGCTACCCAGAGATCATTTGTTTAAAGTTTCATCAAAATCCATTCAGTGGTTTTGGAGGAAAAACTTTTGATGAAAAGTGCCCAGGCCCCCTGGCGGTCATGTTTCTTGACGAATCTGTACAATTTGAGCAAACTTGGTAGGGGGTCACACAAGGACCATTTGTGTAAAATTATTTTAAAATCGGGACAGCAGTTTCACACAAAAAGATTTTTTTTAATTTCCACTATATACATATAGGAAAACGTGACCACGCCCCTGGCGGCCATGTTTTCTGAGGAAAAGGTATAATTTGAACTATCTTGGTAGCGGGTCACACAAGGATCATTTGTGTAAAATTTATCAAAAAATGGGCCAGCAGTTTCACACAAGAAACTTTTTAAAGATTCAACTATATACATATAAAGAAAGTAACCACGCCCTATGGTGGCCATGTTTTTTGACGAATCGGTATGATTTGAACAAACTTGTTAGAGTGTCACACAAGGACCATTTGTGTCAAATTATTCTAAAATCGGGCCAGCAGCTTCACACAAGAAGATTTTAAAAGTTTCCACTATATACATATAGGAAAAAGTGACCATGCCCTCTGGCGGCCATGTTTTTTTGACAAATCAAAATAATTTGAAAAATCTTGGTAGAGGGTCACACAAGGACCATTTGTGTCAAATTATTTTAAATCGGGCCAGCAGTTTCACACAAGAAGATTTTTAAAGTTTCCACAGCCCCCTGGCGGCCATATTTTTTGACGAATCTAAATAATTCGAACAAGAGCTCGTAGAACACGAAATGCCCCCCTTGATGCATTCACTAATTGCACAAGGAACAGAAAATATTTGCTCACTGTAAACAGGGGTTCTACTATTCTGGTTCAATAAGACCTTGACCTTTGACCTATTTATCTCAAATTCAACAGGGGTCATTTGCTAATCATAATCAACTTCCCTATTAATTTTCGTGATCCTAGGCCAAGGCGTTCTCAAGTTATCGACCGGAAAGGGTTTAACTGTTCCGGGTCAATATGACCTTGACATTTGGCTTACTGACCTCAAAATCTATAGGGGTCATGGTTACTGGTTATGACCAATCTCTCTATCAAAGTTCATGATCGAAGGCCCAAGCGTTCTCAAGTAAGCATCCGAAACGGTTTAACTGTCTGGGTCAATGTAACCTTGACCTTTGACCTACTGATCTCAAAATCAATAGGGGTCATCTGCTGGTAATGCCCATCCACCATATCAACTTTCACGATCCTAGGTCCAAGCACTCTTGAGTTATCATCCGGACACCGTTTAACATTTCCGGGTCACTGTGACCTTGATCTTTGACCTACTGACCTCAAAATCAATAGGGATTATCTGCTGGTCATAGTTAATCTTCCTATCAACTTTGATATGATCCTAGGCCCAAGCATTTTTGAGTTATCATCTGGAAACCGTTTAACTGTTCGGGTCACTGTGACCTTGACCTTTGACAAACTGACCTCAAAATCTATAGTGGTCATCTGCTGGTCATGCTGGTCATGAATAATCTCTCTTTTAACTATTATGATCCTTGGCTCAACCGTTCTTGAGTTTTCGTCCTGAAACCGTTTAATTGTTCCTGGCCAATGTGACCTTGAACTTTGACTTAATGACCTCAAATTCAATAGTGGTCATCTGCTGGTCATGACCAACCTCTCTATCAATTTTTCTGATCTTTGACCTACTGATCTCAAAATCAATAGGGTTCTTCTGCTGGTAAAAACCAACCTCCCTATCAGCTTTCACGATCCTAGGCCCAAGCACTCTTGAGTTATAATCCAGAAACCGTTTAACTGTTCCGGGTCACTGTGACCTTGATCTTTGACCTACTGACCTCAAAATCAAGAAGGATCATCTGCTGGTCATAAACAATCTCCTTATCAACTTTGATGATCTTAAGCCCAAACATTCTTGAGTTATCATCCGGAAACCGTTTAACTGTTCTGGGTCATTGTGACTTTGACCTTTGACATACTGACCTCAAAATCAATAGGGATCATCTGCTGGTGATGGTCAAACTCCCTATCAACTTTTATGATCATAAGCCCAAGGGTTCTTGAGTTATCATCCGGAAACGGATTGGTCTACATACCGACCGACCGATCGACAGACCGACCGACATCTGCAAAAGAATATACCCCTCCTTCTTTGAAGGGGAGTAGGAGCTTAAAAATCTTGGTAGAGGGTCATACAAAGAACAATTGTGTCTAATTATTTTTATATCGGGCAATCAGTTTCACACAAGAAGATTATAAAAGTTTCCACTGTATACATATATAAAGTGACCACGCCCACTGGCGGTCATGTTTTTAAAGGAAACGGTATACTTTGAACAAAATTGGTAAAGGGTGACATAGGGGCCATTTGTATGAAATTATTTCAAAATCGGACCATCGGTTAGGAGGAGATGTCGTTTAAAGATTTTTTCTTTTTTTAGCTCTGGCGGCCCCTATGTGCAACCAAGCGAAACCGTTTGAACACTTTTGGTAGAGAACTATCCACGCTAAGTTTCATTACAATCCTTTTACCGGTTTTGGAGGAGATGTCTTTTAAACACAACTGCTGACGACAGACGGACGCAGTAGTTTCACACAAAATGATCTTTAAAGTTTCCACTAGCGGCCCCTATGTAAAAACAAGCGCAACTTTGGTAGAAGACCACCCAGTGTACATCAAAGCCAAGTTTCATCAAAATACATTTAGTATTTTTGCAGGAGATGCTGTTTAAAGAAAATTGTTGACTACAGATGGACGGACGCACGCATCACAACAGACACAGTGTGACCACAATAGTGCTCAGGTGGGCTAAAAAAGGGGGCAACCTGAGTCATCACAGTAAACAACAAGAGCAGTAAGTAAGACAGTTATTGCTCAACTATTTGAATTGTTGTCCCAGAATCAGGAATATTACCTTAAATGTTAAAATATCTATTTTAATAATAATTTAGTTCCAACCCAGTATCAGCGTTAGTTTTGGAGTAGTAACTTGCATGCAAAATTTTATCCAGAAATTTTAAGCTCAAAGTTAAGGGGACGTAACTTGGCAAAATGTCAGAGTTATAGGACTTGGCGCTATCACCTATTTTTACAACCCCGACGACACATGTGAAGTTTCAATTCAATATCTGAATTTGTTTGGAGATAGTAACTTGCACGCAAAACTTTAACCAGGATATTCTAGTCCAAAAGGGGGCATAATTTGGCCAAAAATATATGTCAGAGTTATGGGACTTACCCAGTGAGATTGACCTAGAAAAAGAAAAAATAAGTTTCAAAGCTATATGCCTTTAAGTAATATCTATATGCACTTGCATGAAAAACTTTAACCAGGATTTTCTAAGTCCAAAAGGGGACAAAATGCACATGCGAGTTATGGGACTTAACACTATCACCTAGTTTTATAACTAGACACATGTGAAGTTTCAATTCAATATCTGCATTAGTTTTGGAGATAGTAACTTGCATGCAAAACTTTAACCAGGATTTTCTAAGTCCAAAAGAGGGCATAATTTGCCCAAAATACATATCAGAGTTTTGGGACTTGACCCAGTGAGTTTGGAATTTGACCTAGAAAATGAAAATAATAATTTTCAAAGCTATATGCCTTTAAGTAATAGCTATATGTACCTGCGCGCAAATATTTAACTAATCCAAAAGTGGGCATAATTTAGCCAAAATGCATATCAGAGTTAGAATTATGGGTATCGATGCTGTCACCTACTTTTATAACACATGTGAAGTTCAATTCAATAACTGCATTAGTTCACGAGATAATAACTTGCATGTAAAACTTATCCAGGATTTTCTAGTCCAAAAGGGGGCATAATTTGGCCAAAATACATGTCAGATTATGGGACTTAACCGAGTGAGGCTGGTAATTGACCTAGAAAAAGAAAAAATAAGTTTCGAAGTTATATGAATTCAAATGATAGCTGCATGCAAAACTTTAAACAAGGTGAGACGCCGACGCCAAGGTGAGTAGAATAGCTAGACCATTCTAGAACCTAAACAATACCAGCTAGAATATCACTGTGACAAAGTATGTGAAGTTTCAATTCATTCCCAAAAGTGATTACTGAGATACAGCTTAACCAAAACTGCAAAGTAAAAAAGGTGCATAACTGCAAAAAAGCAAACGAGTTATGGAATCTGTGCTCTGCATTGTATGTCAGATCATCAAAATAACAAGTGTCAGTGATTCAAGTAATTTTTTGACACTGGGGATGATTACCTCCCCTTTGAAAGCATGTGGGTAAATTGCAATTTATGAAAAAAAAATTGTGGGTAACTGTGATGTTTTTAAACTATGTGCTAGTCAATGGTGAAGTTTTGTACATTAACATCAATTTTTGTAGCCCATACATGTTAAACTTTGCTCGCTTTGCAAATTCACATTTCACAAAATTCTTTATCGCTACTGACATTAAGTAATTTAAACAGGTCATATTTCAATTGCTTTTTTGATGGGTTTAACATTACACTGACAAAATTATATCTGAGCAAAACTTCCAACTAGACCATTGAAGAATGCATAAAAATATATTGTATTTAAAAAGGTAAGCTAATGAATTTTAAACATCGTTTTATTGACCTGAACGCCTACACAAATATCGGTAAAATAATTTTTACTTTTGCGAAAATCCCGTGCTTGGCTGTGCACATGCAAATCGTGATTTTGTCATGTGTATTCTTAAATTTTGGTTGAATTTAATTTTTGTTATGTGTCTCAAGAAGCCTGGCGTTTTATGTAAGCAAAAACCAGGAAACATCTTAAATAAACTGAATATGCCTCGGATGCGACTCGATGAAAGGGCTGTAGTAATGATGAAAGCAGGAATTTCACGTCAGGTAAGCATTGTGATTCATGTTACAGTTGTCAATTGTCAATCTTTGAAAGAAAGTTCTCTAATATCATTACACAAGAAAACAATTATTCAGAAGTGACATTCCATACGCTTTCTGCTTTATTCCAGGTGGACACGATCATAAACAGGCATGTGTCAACCATTCCTGCTTCCGACATTCCTATAGCATGCTCCGATGCATATTCAGTTTATTTCAGATGTTTTCTTGTTTTTTGCTTACAAAAAACGCCAGGCATCTCGAGACACACAACAAAAATTAAATTAAACCAAATAATAAGAGTAATAAGAATATAAAAGACAAAATCACAATTTGCTCGTGCACAGCCAAGCACGGGGTTTTTCGAAAAAGCAAAAATTATTTTACCGATATTAATGTAGACATTCAGGTCAATAAATCAATGTTTAAAATTCATTAGCTTACCTTTTAAAATAAAAAAAGATATCTACATTCTTCAAGGGCCTAGCTGGAAGTTTTGCTCAGTATAGGTCATAATTATGGCAACTTTCTAGCTTTTCATGGTGAATGAAGACTCCAGGTGCCCATCCGGGCATTATTTTGTCATGATAGGGTACCGGGATAGAACCACCGACCTTCAGTCGAAGCTGGATGGCTTCCTCATATGAAGAATTGTATGCCCCTTGTGAGGCTCGAACCAACATTCATGAGGGTCACATACAGGTAATTGCAGTCAGCCACCTTAACCACACAGCCACAGAGGCCCCTGCAAAATGTTGCAGAAAGTAAATACAGATGATTGCCAACCGCACTTAAAAAATGTAATAAGAATCAATGCAACAGAGCATGTATTCCAAACAGGTTTACATTTTGTGCAACTGAAAAATGATTGTTACAAAGTTGCATTGAAATAGTTTGTATAGCAGTCCAAGAGTTTCTGGAAAATAAAATTAGCTGTTCAGCTTGCATTTTGCATTTTCTGTATGTGCAAAAATTGTACTCTACAAAGAAAATAAAAAGTGTGTAATCTAGTAATGTTTGTGTGTAAAGTATGCAAGTATGCAGCTTATATGGAGCGACAATGTGTGTTAAGTTTCAATTCATTCCCTGATACAGATACTGGGGTACCAGAATACATACATATACACAACCAGATTAGGACGCAGATGCCAACAAAAGTGCAATAGCTGTACCCGTTCTTTGAAGTTGAGCTAAATACAAATGGGTTGAGAAATCTTCCCTTCCCCAGATTTTCCCAGAATTGGACGATGGCAATTGGTTGCCATTCTGTAGATTGACAATATTTACATTATTATTGATAATCTGACATTAAAGAAAAGAACAGTTTGCCAGTACAAATTAGTTATGAATATCAAGCATTACCAACAACAAACTATCTCCTATTTTGTGTATCAAACTGCAAAATAAAAACAACAGACTCACAGTAAATATTGCAAAGCTACAAACCTGTACAAAATTACACCTTTTTCTCCTGCTACTCTGTATTGCTTGACCACAGTTCTTGGGTTCATTGAGACACACAGATAGTGGAAAGTCTTCCTACAGAACTCCCAAGCACAAACAGATGTGGCACCATTTTTATGTTTTTTACTCTTGTCTGCCTTACATATTGCACAAATCTGAAATATACCCACATACTTTGTTAAATTTCTTTTTATAAAAGTAAAACTGTACCCATGTAAGTCAAGTCTTGTTGGACATTGAATGTGAGGATTTATTTATTTATTTATTTGAGTTTTACGGCGCACCAACACAGTATAGCTTAAATGGCGCCAAATAGGACTACAAAATTTGGTTCCACATCTCATTCACATCGAAATAAAAATATGAGGTATGGAATCAAAATTTGCATACCTGCTGGAATCACAGAGTTACTGCAAAACCAAGTGTTAAGACCCTATTAGTCGCCTCTTACGAATGTGAGGAAGTTGTCAGCTCCCTTGTGAAAGTTTGGTGCTTCTGCCAAGGTGCCTGATCCAGTCTGAAGTAATGCCTGAGGGGCATTTCTGGCCATTATCCAGCTTAAACATAGCCATAGTAAGAGATACAAATTTAGACCAAACAAAATACAAAACTGCTTCAGAAAATCAGCTAGCAAATAATGGCAGATACTGCTAAATGGTAACCTATGAATAAAAGTATCCTGTGAAAAAAACATGTATATCCATACCAGTGTACTTCCTCTCTCGATTTCCTTCATGACTGCCTGTTTTTGAAAGCCACCAAAACTGTCTGTCTTAAACTTGACCCAATTTGCTGAATATTGCTGCAATTCAAACAAGTTTCATTTAACGCAGGGATATAAACGAGCTATTTTTATTTAGGGGCCCAGATTGTCAAAAATAAATTTTTAACATTAGCTATTTGGGCATTTTCTCCAACAATATAGGGGCCCCGCCCAAAATCTAGGGGCCATGGGCTACTGGGCCCCTGCTAATTTATATCCCTGTAACTTTTGACCAAAATGAAAAAAAAAATAGGATGTTTGACTTATTCGTATTACAGATCATTTTAAGAATTAGTGCTTCCTTGGCTCTTGCTTTATCTTAGAGGGAGTTGCATTAGATTCCCTTCTCATTAAGTTTAGATTGACACTTAACAATGGTTACAAATTCATCTATAGCATACACTGTACTAGACCATAGCAACATACCATACACTTTTGATGAGCACACACAGCCTTTCCATCTATTTTATCTTTATGCAAGGTACCACAAACAGACTCATGTTCCTCTCCAGTATGGCAAAAGCCACACTTATTCTCTTCCATCATGTCAATCTGAAATACACAATGTATCATTATATAATTTTATTTTGACTAGGAAGTTTACAAGTTTTACAAGAAAATTGTGCTTAAATTATAACAGAGATATGTCATGACAGCTTTATAACAGTGCATCGCCAAGTAGACAAAACTTTTCTGTGTGCCCAAAATAGCTGGAATTTACAATGGCTAATGCAAAATACCTATTACAATTAGCGACCAATTTTAATTTGTATATGCTGTTTCTTTTGGAATTTTGTTGTCATAACCCTGTGATCCGAAAGACAGGCTAACTTACACATTGTTTGCACAATTAAATTATGAGTAAAACAAGAGCTGTCACTATTAGTGACAAATGTCCCAGAAGCATGCCAAAGAATGCTACAGTTGTCTGCGCAAACAGAATATGCCAGAATAGTTTAGGTATGAATCATTTTGTGACCTTGACCTTGACCTGAGAGACCCAGGTCATAAGCGCGACACACCTTCTCAATATTGTTATCATTTGTGTCAAATTATTTTCAACCTCCTTGATAAATGGCAGAGTTGTGGACCAGACAAGAAACAGACCATGTTTGCCTTTTACATCTAAGTTTGACTTTGACCTTGGAGCTAGGGGTCTGGGTGTTGCGTATGACACATCATCTCAATATAGGGTGGCCCGTTGTGTTGTTATGGGAAACATTTATGCCAAATAATTTTAAAATCCCTTCATCGATGGCAGAGTAATGGACCGGACAAGAAACAGACCATGTTAACCTTTGACTTCTAAGTGTGACCTTGAACTTGGGTAGGGGTCTGGATCTTGCGCATGACACGTCGTCTCAATATGGGGAACATTTATGCCAAGTAATTTTAAAATCCCTTGATGAATGGCAGAGTTATGGACCGGCGCACGACACGTCGTCTCATTATGGTAAACATTTATTATATTTATGCTAAGAAACTAGTGACAACAATAATAGAAAGATATTTTTCAGAAACCAGACAAGCTAAAAAAGGTTTCCAGAACCGTACATCTATTTTTCACTTTGGAAACAAAAAGTAGAAATAGAGTTATGCCTCTTTCTCATAATTCCGAGCCTTCTCATTGATCCGAGCCTTTGAAAAATTTATACATGCAATCATTTTCCTATTTCTAAATTTTTATGCATGTTATGGCAACCCTGTAACAGTTGAAAATAAGTAAAAAGACGTTTAATATTTTTAAGATGTTTGCACCGCATACTTAAGAACTTTATGTATATTTTTCACTTAGTGAAGGGCCAAAATTCTGGCCTAGCCGAGTACAATCCCAAAGAGAACACCTGATGCAACTCTTCATAGGCTATAAGACAATCCTCTATTGTTTTTTGAATCTAGGTCAAGTACATTTTGACATACATGCAGCACAAACTTTTATCATTTTTTACTAGGTCAAGGGCCAAAACTCAAGCAAAGTGAAAAACACAGGTGCACAAATTCACATGCTAGATAATATTCCTACATGATTTCATGACTCTATGATAATTTTTAAGTAATATGCAACACAATCACTTTATGTGTATTTTTCACTAAGTCAAGGACCATAACTCCAATCTGGCTGAGTGAAATTCCAAACAGAACACCAGGTGTGCAACTTCATATGCTATATAACAATCTCCTAATGTTTTATAACTCTAAATCAAACACATTTTGAGATACAAGTGACACAAACTAGAATCCCATTTATGCATATTTATAACATGGGCCATAACTCTGGCCTGACTCATAAGATTCCAGAACAAAATCCCACGTGCTGAATATATCCCTATGTAATATACTTTTTAAGATATGTGCGACACAACTTTTATGCCTTTTTATGCATAGTCTTTTACTAAGTCATAACTCTGGTCTGACTGTGTGAGATCCAAATTAAAATCCCTGGTACACTGCTTCTTGTGCTGAATAACAATCCTATGAGGTTTGATGACTCTGGGTCAAATACTTTTTGAGATACGAATGATAAAATTTCGAAGGACGGACGGACAAGAACAACTCTAAGTGCCCCCCGAAAAGTACTTTTTCAAAGAAGTTCTTAATTTTTGAGAGCTAGTACAAATAATCACAAGTCTTGATTCAACGAGTCGGAGCATTTGCACTTTAGCGGTCAGGCTTGTCTTTTGTTTATATTTTTTTAATTTTTTTTAAATTTCAAGCAAAACAAATCCCAATTCAAAGCCAAATAAAATCCGAGAAAAACAGCAAATACGACGAAAATTGAGTATGAAAAACGGTAGTACAATCGGATACATTCGGCAATCGTCGTTTCTATTTATCCGCGCAACTGTCTTATAGAAATAGATCGGTATTAACAACAACAAAGGTAACATTAATTAGCTCATGAAGCAGAGCAAATTGCCAGTTGCTGTACCGGCCACATATTATCTCATCAATGAGTTAGAAAATTCATTTCACTGTCCTCCAGTAATGCATGCATTCATTCAAGTTGGACTCCTTACCTGATGAAAGACTACTGTTTCAAGAATATAAAAGTCCCTGAAATTGATCTTTAAACTATCGTATCACACTGAGTTACATTTAATTAAACATATACAAAAATCAAGAGCACCGCTATGTGGAGCAATATACGCCCGAAGGTATGACTTTTGACCCCTAAGTGTGACCTTGACCTTGAAGCAAGCCATCCGAAACATGCGCTTTGCACGGCGCTCATATGGTGAACATTTGTGCCAAGTTTCTTTAAAAATCTTGCAAGCATTTCAAGAATTACAGAGCGGACACGAAACAAACACATATGACCTTTGACCCCCTAAGTGTGACCTTGACCTTGAAGCGAGCCATCCAGAACATGCGCTCTGCATGTCATCTTGATGTGGTGAACATTTCTGTCAAGTTTCTTTGAAATCCCACAAGGGGTTCAAGAGTTACAGAGCGGACAGACGGACACCGGCGTCATAACATAATACGTCCCTTCGGGCGTATAAAAATCAGTAACTGTGTTCATATTGGCTTTAACAGGTATGGATATTGAAATTTGTACTTTTTCCTAATTTTGGCAAAAATGCCGCGAAAATTCCCAATTCCACAGGTATGGGTTATGTTCCCAAAATGATCAGAAAAAAAACCCTGGCCGTCCCTACAATAATAGTAGTTTATAAATGTCTTATAAACTAAAAGTTATAAGCGGTAACTTTATTTTTAGATGAATATGTTTGGGGGCTGCTGCCCCACACCCCAGCTTTTACCCCTACACCTAAACTTGCTGCGCATGCGCATAGTGAACTTCCGGAACCGCTTAAGGTAGCAGGGTACTCTTGGATTCGAACATTTTGGGTACGGCCAGGCTTACATGTAGCGAGTCGTTATGTTGTACTTTTCTAATGTGCAAAATCAGGGTGGCCATTTTATAAATTGTGTGCATGCTTTGTGCTTTTAATTAATGACAAAATCAGGACTCTCATACAAGAATACAGAAAGTTATCAAAACGAAAGTTGTACCCCACCCATTAAAAATAACACGCCAAAATAATCAATTTTGCACTTTTTGAACAGCCAGCAATGATCCCGTTGCAGGAACAATGTCCAATTCTCAATTCAATAGGCCCTACTGAACTATAGGATATGAATGGAATGTTGGCCTAGCCATCCCGTTTTTTTTTTTTTTGTTTTTTTTTCACAAAATAGCAAAAATGTACCTGAGCATGGAACTCTCAAATGTACGGTGCCCCTAAAGTGACATGTTACACACTTTTTTTCCAATTAGGTAATGTGAGACTTTTTTTATTTCGTTTAAACGAAATAACTTATTTCGTTTAAACGAAATCATTTCGTTTAAACGAAATAAAAAAAAGTCTCACATTACGTAATTGGAAAAAAAGTGTGTAACATGTCACTTTAGGGGCACCGTACAAATGACTCATCGATTCCTACAAAGCTAGGCAACAGTTAGTTTTACAACTGTAATCAGAATTTTACATGTATCAGCTGTTTACATTTTCTAAAGAATAAACAATCATTATCTCTCACTGTAATATACAGACATCAAAAATCACGTAGTTCTAATTATTACAAACATTGACGGGGGCCAAAATTCGAAGTGTGCCCTGCTACCTAAACAAAAGTGCATTCTACCACAACCTTGCCCAACGAAAAAGCATCAAGATGTTTCAGAGGTTGAGGGTCATCATGTTAAGCTTGGATTGTTCACTGACAACACTTAGAAATTTTCTTCTTGGGTATTTTTGAAATTTAAATGTTGGAGTATTAAAATGTAGCAAAATATCTTATGCAAATAAAATCTATTATTAAGGGCTGAAATACCAGTAAAGGAGCTGGAATAACAAGAAAAGGGCATATTTTCGAATATGCAGTTTGTATAGAAATGTAATAAATAATTTAATAAATTAAAAATAAATTGATTGATTAAAAAAACACCAAATCATGGTATCTTATCACACCTAATATTACTTTTGCTGGCGGCTCGCCTCGGCAAGACAGGCGATAAGATCTTACTATGAAAACTAGCCAAAACGCTACGATCATCGAAGATCATCAACGACCATCCCTGCCAGCCAGTACATCATCCCAGCCCAGATTCACACCAGATCCTCCCACTCCAAGAAATTCTGCCAGCCGTCTACATCAACATCGTACTTCAAGAACTCCTTCATGCCTGCCGATGTTGCAGCTCGGCCTCTGACTTGGTATCCTTCAAGTACAAGCAGGGGCTGTCATTACTCTCATTCTAGTCCGTAGGGGTCCAGTTACAAGTGGGCAGAACAACGCTCGGCGTACAAACTACATATTTTAAATCTAAAAAATGATTTAACATTAACATTCCGTATTTCTTTATCCTCAGTTTGTAGAACAATCTTCGAGTATTCAACCGTATTATTTATATTATATTGTGCAGGAGGGATTATATGATTCTTTCTTCAAAATTCCGGGCCTTAAAATACATCAAAGGTCGAACGTTTATCGAAAAATAAATTGCGAAATCCGTACTTTCAGCAGAAAAATCCTTTCCATATGTCTCTCCAGTGGTACCTTACGATTGCTGTCGTGCGAATAGTTTCTAAGGGACACGGCTGCCGTGTAAATAACGAAGTAGGGACACGGCTGTCGTGACTAAAATATATTATTCGCACGGCAGCCGTGTATATAGTCTCGGCCATGACATATATCTAAAATTTGAATATATATTAGCGAATGGCTTGTAAAAATATCATTTACTAAATTAGCTTTTATTTTCACTCTGCCTGTGCAATTGGCTGGTTTGTTTCGGACAAATTAAAATGTGTTATCGTAACATAACACAGATCGCATGAAATGCTCGCAAAAATGTTTCATCTAAGGATCAAATGTGGAAGAATACATATAGGAAGGAAATGACAACAAGAGTTTCTAAGTCATTTACGTTACATTTAAAGCATTTGTTCTAAAACCTCAGTATTACAAGCATAGAAATTAATGAGAAGCGAAGCGCTAGAATTGACATTTGACCAATTTTTGTATTGAAAATAGTATTTCATGACATTGTCAGGTTTTTGACAATCCTAATGGAAGGTTTTATTATAATTATCGTGCTATATTCTTTTGTCCATATAAAATATGTAAGGATAGCACGATTAGTTAGAGATTACTGAACTTTTGGTGTGCACATGCCTTATAGTTTCAATATATGTATGTAAGTCAGATACCTGCGTTCATATACAAGTTCATTAACATTAGTTTTATTGTAAAGTCAGTCAGAAATATATAATCTGCCTTGTGATACCATCTCGTGAATGATGTTTTTAAGTTAAAAAAAACTTAATACAAAATATTGAGCTATATGTAACATTCTGCTCTTTTCGTTTTCAAATAATATCATGTAATATTTATTTATAAAAGACAGTTTTCCAAAGTTTTGTTAATGCTGTTTGATTACGAGTCTCCAATACAAAACGTTTAAAATTATCTTCGGTAGAATTTATACAGATTTGTACTGATATGAAGATGCTCCTTATTTGTTTGAATGCTATGTACAGCCTACTCATTACTTCAAACAGACAACTTACTCACTATGTACTGAGTGACAGACTAGTATGTAAAGTTCTGCACGTTTAGTGGCATGGGCCAGATTCGTATTGTGGCCCGGGTACGTTTTTTTGAGTTAAAGGCATTTATATTCATCTGGTTGTTTATGATGTTTATAAAACTGTTGTGTAAAATAATCGATTTTCCTAGTAGACGTAAGACAAGGGAAGTAACACAGTCTGTTAAAAAAAGACTATTTTCCTAGCTCCGTGTAGAAGGTCGAAAGTCAGACGAAATGGAAAAGGCAATCTAGATTCCACAGGTACCCTGCGGCTGGACGAATGGCCGCCGTGTTGACTACCCGCCGTGATTTGACCGATATCTATCTTATTGAAGTTGTTTACATATGTTTTCACTATATAATCAAAAAAAAATTCGATTTAAACGCTTTATCATCGGTGAATTAAGAATATTTCTTAACTTGTATATGTACACAAGGGTGCATCTTTGGCCATTTTTTTCGTACTGGTATCAACACAAATTTGTTGAATTTTCAAACTTACTGTCCTCTGTCCCAATAAAGAAAAGCCCTCTCAGGCCTCTGAATCGAAAGTAGAGATAATTATGGAGTTACTTTCAATTTTTCTGTAGGCTTACATAAACTGTAGGCTTACATAAATTGCTAAATAATGCTTGAAAATCATGTAGAATTATGATATTACAAATTAAATCAAGCATACCTTATTCTCAATACCCTTGTAAAATTATATTCCTGTCGTACCCATTTTTCACGATTTGGAAAAGCCATAGCTGATTAGGGTTGAGTCATGCGCAGCAGACAAGTGTAAAATGCGGAGCGTATTATATTTGCGGACTGTTTAGCTTGTAGTCTGTAAAGTACAATATAATATATACATATTACAGTATTTAAACGGACTGAACTCCAGAATTTGGCTAAAATAATTTTTCATGAAAATTTAAGTTTGGTCATATTATGTACATAAGAGCATGAGTTTTTGTTTCTAAGCTATCTTACTTTGAAATAAAATCATTGAAGGAAAGATTATCTTTTTTAGTTTACTTCAATAACTTAATAAATGTTGTGAGATGAGTATAAATATGAAAACATATCATTTAAAAAGATAATGTAAAGCTTAAAATCTGTCATTTCCTACAGAAATCAATGCGACTCGGGATAGTTACATATTTTAAACGCTTAGGGAAGCAAGAAGATCATATTTTATTTTATTAGAAATTATATTGAAAGAAAGTGCAAATATTGCACTCAATAACTTAATAAATATTGTCAGATAATGCTTTTGACGTCATTTGATGTGTTAAAGTTTTTCCCCTTCTATATTTCAATAGGCATAAATTGACCGATAATCAATGGCTAATCGATACACTCGATAATCTGGTTTCAATGGAGATAATATTGTCAATAAGCCAGCAAATTGGCTTAGATTTCTGGGTACTATGGAAAATGCGAAATCTAGAAAACAAACTGTTCGAATCGGAATCGCACCCGTGATGCCTAGGCATTAAAAACTTTCCAAACTTTCCTACCTTCTTGACAAATATAACACGGAAGAATTCGTATTCAGCGAACATTAAATATAAAGCTTCATAATTAAGGCAGTTTACCTCCTGTACCCGGTTAAAATGCTTTTCAATTTTGTGACACTAAACCAAACATAACAACTATAAAACTAAACAAAGAACGGAACAGAACAACACTTTTGACTTGAACACAGTGAATCATCATCAATTGCATTACATGTATACAAATACATGTAAACAGCAAGATTGAATGCAGCGATTGAAGATATTAAAGGAATACTAGACCCAAAATTTAATTTTTGAAAATATGAACAATTACTGTTCTATTCTGAGAAATATGCCAACATATATTATATAGTTTATGTAAACATAAAGTTAACAAATTTATGTGTATTAACAGTACATGCACTAGATTTAAGATAGAACAGATTAACACTTACACATATATAGCTAACCACAGTATAAATGTTTATCTTGCCTCCTACAAGATACTTGCATTTCTATTGGTCAATAGACGTTACGTGGAGACATTTTCAGGCTACTTGGAAAATTGACTACTTTGGGCTGAAATGTCATGTATTTTCGCGGGCTGAAATTATCTTTCAGGTGGCTTGTGGATTTAAAAATCTATGCTTTGTATGAAGTTTACTATGTATTTTATTTCTTTTTCAAGTCAGATGTAAACAGGTATCTTTTTTATTTTCAGGTCTGCATCTCGTAAGATATCAGAAGCCGTCTGACTTGGCCACATCCCTCGGAAGTCCGAAGTACTAGAAAAAAACCGACATCTGCTACCTAAGACATCGTAGTCAGACGTAAAGCAAAGGAATTAACACATTTGTAAGAAAGTGGTTTGCTGTAGGATCATTTAATCTACCCGCAAGATAAAGGAATTAACAGGAAACGGGACGATAGCCGAAGTTTTAAGACATTTCTGGCATCGTGTATTCTGATGATTTTTCGAAAAGATTGAAAATGAAAGTTTTTCAAAACCAGTTCATAACTGTATAAATGAACTTCTGTGTTTTGTGATTCAGTCAAAATACAGTTCATTTTACATTTTATGGCTGGTGTTAATCAACTCATTCAACCATAATCAAAGCATGAGGACCAGAGAAGATTGCAGGATTCAAGTCTGCACTGTAACTGTAAGTAGCTTTATTAATATAAAAATTATGTCAGTTACAGCGAGGATGTAAAAGGTAGTCGGCAAGATAAAATCGTTACACTGCTTGTTGGTGACAGGATACGGGATATACGCTGTCTCGAAATCCATATCAGGCGAGAGCTTCTGCCACCAACAAGCAGTGTAACTAATAGTATTACCGCTTAAAACTGGAAGTTTTTTTTAACCAACAGCTGTTACTGTATGACACATGGTCACTTAAGGATGTACGAGCGTTTTTTTTAGGATATCCGCCATTTTGAAAAATGTTTCTTCAAATATTGCTTTCTAACAAACGTTTTGTCAAAAGTTTATGCTAGATAATTAAAATATGGCTAATAATGTACCATTTAACCAAATATATTATGCTTTTTGCAAAAAAAAAAATTTACCTTATTTTTTGCTGACATTTGCCTAAAATTGACGTAAGATTTACAGTGGGGTAGGGGTAGGTAATTTCAAATCTCTATTAAAGTAAATCAGGTTTGGTTTGGATATTTTTATGACTGATACACATAATGTTAAGCTATAAATAAAATAAAAGTTTTCAAGATAGCACTTTATATTATCTAGAAAATATAAATTAAAACAAAAAGAACAAAAAATATCAAAATTCACCACTTTTTAACAGTTTTTTCTTAATAAATCTCTTAGATGCACAGTGACCCCAACTTTTTTTTTCTTTCCATTTTGAAGCATTTTTTTGTGTCATTAATGCTGCAAAATATTTTGAAAATCTTAACGTCAGAACTTTTTTTGTAGATCTAAATTTTTTCCATTGAAAATAAAGTGGGTGGGGTAATTATGTCAACACGTAAAAACTAAAGAGATTTGTTAGTGACATTTATGCTTATATAATACTGACATCACCATATATTCATATTACCTGTAAGACCTGAAATCCCTATAAGATTAGGTAGGATATTATATGTTTTATAAAGTACCAACATTTTTTCAATTTTACAAAATTTCAGAAATACGTAAACAGTGGGTGAAGAAAATACCCTATAAAATTAAAACGAGTTCGGTGACCTATGTTTTTTCTGCTCTTGTTTGTCTTAGAAACTAATGTTCTTCAAGCTCACAAGGTATGAAAAAACGTTAGAAAAAAATCGCTCGTACATCCTTAACACAGCATATAAGAAAAACACTTTGTAAGTCATAGCGTCATTTCTGTCAGCCACCTGAGCAGAAATGTGTAATCCTTTCTCAAAATACTCTCCCGCATGCTTAATATTCTTTCGATGGCCCGCGAACACGCAACATTTATAAATCATTGTTACACTTAAAGTAGTCGCTGTACAGTTGTACAGATTCAGCATCCTGAAATTTCAGATACTTCTACCATTCACCCACTGCCGGCGTTTACGACGTCTGTATCTGACGAATGTAGTTATCATCACAGCTTTTCGTTCACCTTGGGGCACAGTTTCTGAATATAGAATAGAATATCTGCGATGCCACTTATGAACAAGTAACCGCGAAACATTCTGTTGCCTCGCAACATGTTGCAACTTCTTCAATAGTTTATCCCGTGTTCCGACGCCGCCATATTTACCATATTTACATGTTGTGTTTGATCTCTCGTATGCATGAAACGAATACTGTTCAACAGCTAATTATGTCAGTTATTTGCAAACATGTTTCGGTGTTGTACACATTTTATCATGTCTAAATATGCTGACAATTGAAAAACAGTGATAAAGCTACGCCTCTATGCCATTACTTAGGGAATCCTTTCTTATCTAAAATGTAATATAACAAAATATTTAACAGTTTAGTTCATCTAGAACATCTATGACCTCTTTTAAATATTCATATATAACATTATTATCTAGATTTTCGCCATCTCCGTTTAATTTACTTTTATTAGATATTTCCCAAAAGTATTCTGGTATTCTATTTTTCATCTCAATCATTTCAAGTGCAAGGGATATGCTTTATTTTCTTTTTGAAGCCCTACAGCAGTATTTCTAATAAAATATTTTAGTATATAAAGCATCTTCATTTTCAGACATTTTGTTAACATTGACATTTAAGTCAGTACCAAACTTAGTTGAACCAATATGAGAGTCTCAGAGCCAGTATGAAAAGAATATGAGCGAGTACTAGAAATTAGGGCCAGTATAGGATTCAAGCATTTTGATTGGTTACATTCTGCCCAAAAATTAATATAAAGATACATCCAGCCAGTGTTAAGATATCCTAATGGCAATCGTTTCAAATACGCAAGCTTCAAAGTTTTTTTCTACCGTTAGGATTTTTTCATACTCTGGGAGCTTGAAGAACATTAGTTTCTAAGACAAACAAGAACAGAAAATGCACAGATCACCGAACTCGTTTCATTTTAAGACAGTTTCTTCACCCACAATTTAAGCATTTCGGAAGTAATGTACCAATTTGCACTTTCTATTGTTTTCTCGCTGGTCTCTTTTCAGTACTGCTATCATCTACAGATGTTGCCAAACATTCCTAGAGCACAAATAAATATTTGAGCTTTAAACGGGAGAAATCCTGATAAAATATATGGTGTGGGCTCTGCTGTGTTTTGGGGGTATTGATAAGACCTGTTTCATAGTTTGCTAGGTTTTGAATGTTAGTTTTTCTTGTTTGGAATTATCACTTCAAGTCTATATATTAATATTGGCAAGACATACACTTTTAATATGTGCAATATGTGCAACTTTGGGTCTAATCCTGTCTCTCCATGAAGACCAGCTGACAATAAACTATAAAATGTCCTCCGTGCCTTTTTTAAATTTACATGGTTTCATTTATTTTTGTAGCTCTTTGATGACCAAGATGCGTACCGTTTTCTTTTTTAAGCATTGGTTTGTCATTAATATTGTACTGAGTTTCATTATTGTGCAAAGTGTAACATAGAAGGGCACTAGGCCTTTTGTAAGGCAGCTTTGGATTGGTCACTTTTCATAAACGACCAAACATTTTGTAAAGGTTGCTGACTTGCTCTTTGTAATTGAAGGAAAAAGATGAGAGCCATGAAATGGAGATGTCTACATCTACACCGTACATCGACACAGTCACACTTGACTATTACGCGATTGCCACGGTGGGTGGTGCTGGATCAAGAAAAGAAAATGGAAGAAAGTAAGTTAGAAGAGATTGGACAGATTAAAGGGTAGGTATTAAAGAATAAAGTTTGGCCAGTTACGTTTTCGTCTCTTCAGCCTAGTAGTTAAACGAACTATTCCTTATCCATACATATGAATACTTCATCTTGTCCATGCGAACGTTTTGGGGGTTTTTTTGGCCGAGGCTATCCGCACGACGGTCGGGCCGATAATTTTCCTTATCCGCACGACCGTCGTGCCGATTATTTTTTCGTTATTCGCATGACGGTCGTGCCGATTATTTTTGTTATTCGCACGACGATCATGCCTGGAAAGTCATGTCGATTATTTTTGTTACTGATACGACTAAAATATTGTATACATATATAACATTTAGTTAATCTTTTCTGAAGTTTTCCCTGCTTATCAGGGCCCAGTTGTTCGAAACTTTAACAGGCGATTAAGCTAACGGTCAGTTAACTTTTAGAGTTACATTTCGACATTTTAGAAGACTTAGTGAAACCTATTATAATTTAAGAATTATGAACACTAAAATGTCTTTACAGTAAAATTAAAACATCCTACTAGTGGTTCCCATCATGCCTTATATTTTGAATCAAAATTTAACAGGCCGTTAGTTTAACAGCCGGTTAAAGTTTCGAACAACTGGGCCCTGATCTCCATAATGTATCGATTATTTGACACTACCCGCATTATGTTGAATCACTTACGCACTGTTTATCGAATTAAAAACTTGATATGAAAAGTAATATCACGGCATTACGGTATGATAACTAACTGTTATTAATGTATGCAAGAACATGTTTTCTTATGATTTATTTGCAATTGATGAATTATTCAATTAATATAAGACCACAGCTGGAATATAGCTCCGAATTCTGGTCTCCATACACACAAACCCAAATAGACCAAATAGAAGCGGTCCAAAGACGGGCAGCGCGTTGGGCTATGTCCGGCTTTGGCCGCACCTCCAGTGTCACTGACATGTTAGGCCTAAATAAATTGTTTGTTTCCGGTATCCTGACCTACCCTAAATTGTTGGAACGACTTTAAATGTTTTTGTGGCCTTTGAGAAGTTTTAACAAAAAGTTGTAAAACTGCACTTTTTATGCTTTAGACATGGTCAGTGATGTTACAAATCAACTTACTGATGTTCTAAAGGCATAACCTCTTATTTGTATTCATTTTTTGACACAAAATTAATTTCCGAAATGTCCCACTTAATTAAAAATCAAAAAATATTTTACCGACCTACCTATAAGCATGTTACCGGAAACAAACAATTTTTGTTTAGGCCTTATACAGCCTTAGCAGCATACATTGTGTATCTATTTTTAGGTTATGTTTCGGTTTGTTCAAAGATGCACCATACAGGACCAGAACTGGAAAATGTGTGATATAATGGTTAAAGAACTGAATTTAGTTACTGAAGAAATGAGAAATATAATGGGTGAGACAAATTTCAATAAAGAATTTTGAAAATCATTAGAATCAGAATAGACAATGCTTGTTATAAAGTATTGTATACTCAGGAAACAGCTTTGATGAAATAACTGTGTGATTTTTAAAATGTCCTGGCTAGCCTTAACAATTTCTTTGTTTCCGCTCGATTGACCTATTCACGACTGGGTAATTAGGTTGGGAAAATATATTTTTATGCAATTTTATTTTGTAACATGTAATACATTTCCAATTCTAATATGAAAAATCCATGCAAACTTCCGTTAAAACACCACAATATTGACGTCACGTCAACGTATCGTATTATTTGGTGCCATACAGGAACCGAGGAAGAGTGCAGCGACAGTTGGTTTACTACTTTATATAAAAGACGTTTCAGAACCAAAATGATATAACAGACCGGAGTTACACTTAATTCACATACACTGTATCGATTATTAGGAGCTTATACTAACTTAGTAGACGTCTACGCGCTCCTATGTTATTACGCGAGATGTTCTTACCATTGTTACACGATTACCTAATGACGTCACGTTGACCTACTATATTTGGCATCATACATACGCCATGAAATTGTGCTTCCCTATTCCATCGACTTGTTTATATGAGAGATATATTAGGATCGATCGATTTCATTGACTGATGTTCATCAAATCTGCAACTATAACCCCGGATTCTAGTATATGACAATCAAAAGTAGTCAGATATAGTGAAAGAAACGATATAATGACGTACCCGCTGGAATGCATCTTAAAACGCTTGTGTTATGTTCCATAACTCTTACATATACAGTCTAACCCCTCCTAACGGTCATCCCTGATCGGCGGTCACCCTTTCCCAACGGTCAGTCTGTGAAGCTCCCTTCGATTTTTACTCTATTTTATTACCCGCTTCAGAGGTCACCCCTCATCTGCGGTTAGCGGGCTACGATTTTGCCTCCCGGCCACCATATTTACCCCTATCAGCTGCCAATCATTTTTATTTTTCCAAAATCTCGGAACCGTTCGAGCACAAAGGGCGTATCCGAAAATATGATTATGTGGTAATTTAGCGACGGATTGTTTATTTCGCGACAGTTTGATAATAACTTAACTATAATTATCTGCATGAAAGAATGTTTTACTACAAAACACAATTTTTATTAGTTGACCAATTAAATGTGACTATTTTTATATGTTGAAATGTGCAAGCTATTTTCTTTAATTAATTAAAGCGATTAACGGAGGCGGTACTTAATTACGTTTCTTGTTTTACGAAGTTATGATTGAACATTAGTCATAAGTTTGAAATGTATAAATATATATACTGGCTGCCTCTCCGATCAGCGGTCACCTCGCTTAAGCGGCCAAAATGTCTGTTTCCCCTGGATGGCTGCTTAAGAGAGGTTAGAATGTAGACGAAACATTAAAAATGTGCAGGAGAGGAAGCTTCACAAATATAAAGATAAACATTACGTCAGTGTTAAATAATCAGTAGTAAAAAAGTACATACTCAGATTTGCGTTTCTCTGCTAAATACTGTCGAATTAATTCTCTTTCTTCTTCTGTGTCTGAAATAAAATTATATGCTTGTAACAGAGAACTCGCCTGAAGATAAAGGAGGGAATTGAATCTAAAACTATCAGGAGATTCTAATTAAAAAGAACATCAGTAAAGTCTGACAGACAACGATATAGTGCTATATGTTGATAAACGCTGCAAAGGTCAAGTAAAAATAGGCAGGAAATCAAATGAAAATGCTAATTAATTGAAAAATTTTCACAACAGTGTTTGTGCACTCTGTACTTTCTCGAACTTTTATTTTTCATTATGTAAAATTGTACACATTCCCTTCGATATTTGTAAAAGTATTGTCAGGAACAAAAATTGACAATCATGTACTAAAAGGGTGATTATTAAAAATACAACTTCAAAAAAAAGGATTATTTTTCTTGCACTCTGCATATTTATCTGATATTCAGTTTCTCAAGTTTAATTTATATTTCGTTCTACGGTAAGTTGTTGTTGACAGACGAAGTACAGAGAGGGAGATGATTCGAGAACTATTCAAGAAAGACTTAAAATCGCACAGAGTGCATTGCAGATTCCTTTAGACTTAATCACTGCTGCTCGGGAATCTTATTTCAACTTTTATTTTGCCTTCATGAAAGTAAATTCCTCCTAAAGAAGAGTTTAATCTTTCTTGATTAGTGTTCTGGAATTATTGTTTCAATTCAATGACGTTTCTATGCATGTTAAATATTATATAAGAATGTTTTGCAGAATGTTTGTGTACGTTTCAAACGAAACTATTTTCTTTCCAACAGAAGTCTTCTCAGAATATCTTAATACTGTGCATACTTTCTCCCATTAACAAATGCATTTTACTTGCTTAAAATGATAAAAAAAATATCAAACCTTCTATATTGAGCATTGCAGAGGATGTTTGTCCATCAGCAACGATATGGTATGTGCCTTCATCTTTGTCGACGACATTGTGTATCTTTAGTATATGAATTGGCCCTTCATCAACAAGCTGATATTTTTCAGACGGTGATAAAATCTGACTTCCGTGGTACCATTTGACGTCCACACTTACTTTGTTTATTTTACATTGAAAACTGGCAGATCCAGATTTGTCTTCAATACATATGTCCGAGAGCGTCTGAAGGAATTCGGTTGGCGTTTGTCTTTCTATAAATGGATGAATACCGAGGAAATATATATGACTATTTTGATTTTGCATGATTTTTGATTATAAACTAGACCTCTCGGTGTTGACATAAACAGCGGAAGTGTATCTGAGATACCAATTAAGTCTACCTAGCAATCCAAAATATATTATAAATCGAAAATGGCTAATTCGGAAAAACTTAAAGCTAAATAAATTAGTACTTTTAAGGTATGCTCTTGGCAAAGAAAGGAAAACGAATTTGATCTTCACCCCAGAGGCCACAAATGCCATTAAAACTTTAATGTTCTTACCACATACAAACAAACAAAATCTTATTGCAATATCTTATTTCTATGTTGATAAGACGATATCAGTTTTTTATTTTCAGAAACTGTCACATAAAAATTAAACAAAAATATGAAATCTAGCATGTAAGGTCATTCCATGATCTCAAAGATGTGTCTGGAATTTAGGCTTTAAAGACTTTGATGTATTAAAAAAACATTTAGTCAAGTAGTTTAGTTTAAACATATTTATTCCCAAAATAGAGTACATTATATTTATGCGTATGACATACTGTAGTGAAGACAAAACAGGAAAGGATAAGAATGGAAGACAAGTCTTATAGAATTCTTCTCCTTTGCGGACAAAATATAACTGTATGGGCATATCAAGCTTCAATCTGTAATGGGGCTAGGAATATAGTCTTAAGATATGAAAAAATAAATATATGAAAAAAAAAATGAAAAAAAAAAAATTTAATAAATCGCTGTGAATGTAAAAAATGGAAAGGGGACAATGTATATGGAAGAAGGAAAGTATTCACATAAATGTAGAGATTAGAACAAGTCAAAGGTAGAATAGAAGAGAGAAAGTGGGAAGAAATGGGAATGTCTTAGGGTTGCTAACCAAATCTCTTACTTTCGGAAATATATGCCTGTACATGAGTAAATATAGTCATGTTATCCTGATCAGATAGGTCTGGGTTTCCAAACAGAATAGTATCCAAGTCAATTTCGAAATTCCGCAGATTATTAAGAAGATCGTTGCGACAAAGATCGAAATTTCTGCATTCAAAAAAGAAATGGAAATTAGTTTCCATCTGTCCACACTGGCATAATGGTGTAGGAGAAATACTTTTTAGGTAAAGATGTTGATTCAATGCACTGCACTTAGTTCGTAGTCTTGTATGGAGCACCTGGAGTTTTCTAATTCCGGTGTAGTAATAGGCTGGAGTACGCTTCTTGTTTTTATTTAGATTACTTTTAAATGATGAAAGTGTTTCCAAATTACGGATATCTGGTCTCAATAAATTCCAATCACGTACAACGGAAGGCAAAAAAGAATTGAAATATAAAGATGTTCTTGCAGGTACACCATGGATATTTTCAGAGTTTCTTAGGTTGTAGCGAGTATCACCTGACTCAGGAACTAGAGAGGATAGATATGCTGGAGTCAGATTACATTACATTTTGAAGAACATAAGAAGTCGATGTTTGTAACGTCTGTCGGAAAGTGACTCCCAGGGTACTTCTCTCTTTAGGTTTTCCAAAGAAACAAGTTTGGTAGCTCCGGAGACTATTCGAGCACATTCATTTTGAATTTTGTCAAGTTGATCCATTTCATACTTTGTACAGTTACCCCACACCACGTCTGCATATTCGAGTATTGGCCTTAAGAAAGAAATATATATAGTTTCAAGGGAGCGACGGTCAAGTGAGAATTTCAATTTACGCATTATATTGACCCTCTTCCAAGCTTTTGCTACAATGTAGTTGATATGAGAATGCCAGCAACAATCATTTGACAGGAATACACCAAGATGTTTATGTTCGAGTACCTCTGGAATAATCTGGTTAAACATTCGAAGAGGAGGGTGTAGTTGAAAATTTCGTTTTCTTGAAATTAAGAGCGCTTCTGATTTGGAGGGATTAAATTTAACAAGCCATTTTTCTGCCCAAGATGAAATTGTTTGGATATCAGACTGGAGAAGATTTGCCGCAATGTCCGGTTGCTGAACTATAATGTAAAGACTTGTGTCATCAGCAAACAAGTTGATGCATGATCTGATTTCATCAACGATGTCATTGATAAAGATAAGGAAAAGAAGAGGCCCGAGAATTGAACCCTGTGGAACTCCAGCTTTGAGAGAAGCCCAGTTCGATTTGACACCTGGCAGTGCAACACGTTGACGTCTATGTAAGAGATAATCCTGAAACCACATATGAAGAGAACCTGAGATTCCTGCGTATTTTAATTTACATAGTAATCCTTTGTGCCAGACTTTGTCAAAGGCCTTACTTATATCGAAAAATACCGCACGAACCTCTAGACCGTTATCTAGAGCTTTACAGAGAGTATCGTATATGAAAACAAGTTGATTAACTGTGGAGTCGCCCGGAATGAAACCAGACTGTACAGGAGTTAGAAAGCGAGAATCATGAAGATGGTTATAAACATGCTTGAAAATAAGACGTTCAAGAACTTTTTCAAGAGTGTTTAAGAGTGATATTGGACGATAGTTATTAGGAATAGTGGCATCATCTTTCTTGAAGATTGCGCTAACATGAGCTTCTTTCCATATGACTGGAGCAGTAGAAGATTGAAGTGAAGCATTGAAAAGGTCACAAAGAGGAAAAGATAGTTCATGAGAAGCCTCAAGTAGAATTCTGTTACTTATACCATCAGGACCTGCGGCCTTGTGAACTGGTAGAGACTTCAAGACTTCTTCAGTTTCTGCCGGAGAAAGATGAATTTCATTTTAAAATAGTGGTAGAATTCGTTAGACCAGGATTAGGTATCTCTATATTTTCGTCATCAATGTATGTCTGCTCTTGGAAGTAATCATTTAAAAGGTTAGCTTTTTCAAAATCAGAAGACGTAGTTTGTCGAGTGTTGGAGTTATATAGTGGAGGAATAACATTGTTGTTCGTTCTAGAGATGAAGGATTTTAAGGTGGTCCACCAATCTTTTGAAGAGAATGATCCGTTTTTAAGTTTGTCTGAAAGTTTGGTGAAGTATTGTGATTTGACTTCACGAATGAGCAAAACAGTTTCATTTCGGACTTGTCGAAATTTTTGCCAGTGATGAGGTGAGTTTGTTCTCTTAGCTTTTCTGTAGATACGCTTACGCTTTCGTATGTTCTTCCTTATATTATTGTTCATCCAAGGGACGTCTGAGGGTCTAATTGTGACATTTTTATTAGGAATGTTATGTTTTGAAATGACTGTGATTTGATTGGTTATATTGGAGGCGTATATATTGATATCTGGATCGATACAGCTATTCCAATTGAAGTTGTCGATTTCTGCTCTTAGGCTATCGTAGTCACTCCGATCATATTCCCATATCAGTCTGTCAAAGCATTTTTGTTTCAGTTTATTAAATTTGAGAAGCCCGAAGATTGGAACGTGGTACCGTTGGTCTTGTTCAAGAAAGTGTTCCCCAACACCTGAAAGAAGAATGTTATTTCTGTTTGTCACGAAAATAAGGTCTAGAATGGATGTCGAGTGTTCAGTGAAATGGGTTGGTTCTTCAATAAGCTGTTCTAGATTAAATTGTTGCGTGATGGAAATAATGTTTCTGTGTGGAGTTGGACATAGAGCATTGTAGTTGAAATCTCCAGTGATTATTATATCCGAGATGTTTGTGTCAACTGCAAGACCAATAGAATCTTCAATCAGGTTATTGTATATGGTGTCAGAACTAGGAGGTCGATAGAAGACTCCAAATAGTATATGTTTATTATTACAAAGAACTATTTCCACCCATAGACATTCGAGACGATTGATCTCAAGGTCTGATCTACGCAGGTAATGTATATTCTCTCTAACATACAAAATAACTCCTCCATGAGAATCACCATCACGATCTTTTCGTTCAGGTTTATGATATGAGTGCAGCACTAAGTCTTCAGAAGTAATTGAGCGATTTAACCATGTCTCAGAAAAGGCTAAGATATCAAATTCAGAAAGTTCTGCGTATAAGATATCGAGTTTGTGTTGTATACTCTGAACGTTTAAATGTATGAAAGAAAGATGGTTTGATATCGCTTGTGCATACGGTGATGTATTTGACTGAGATGATACAGAAGAAGTTGATTCTGGACCTGGATTCCTGTGGACATCTCCAGCGGTAAGTAGGAGGCATACAAGCCATAATGAGAATGTGATAACAAATAAGGAACTCAAAGTATGCACAATGAACAGGCGATTATCATGTAGTCGGTTCATGTTCGGCTGTATGGTTCTTCGAGGATATTTTATATCGTTGCAGATAAGAGCATTCGCTAACAAAGAGTTGTGCAGTGACAGGACGTACTCCGGACAACTATAAATACTTACGAATAGAAGGAAGTGGGATAGAACAGGTAGGAAACCGTGGTATCGATACGTGTACGTGACGGCATGTTTTGGCAATAATTTAGTGGTCATGTGATTGAAAGGGTGGATAGTATGAATTCAAGAAAAGCCGTCATAGGAATGTGGATGAAATCAGGATAACTTTTATAGTTTACAACCCCGAATGAGACATAAAGGATAAGAAAGCATGGGACAGGAGTTATGTACCTGAGGCAAGTAAGAAAAAGTGTACAGAAAAATAGAAGCATATTTAGGAAGAAGTAGTAGATGAGATGTTATCAGTGAGGGAAAAGTCTAGTATTGAAAGCAGGCCTCCTTGAAAACGTCATTTGTCTTTTTAGCAAAATGGTAAGGACAATTTTGTTCAGACTTATTATCTGGTCGCAATGTTATTGTTAAAGTGAATGCTGTTTCGGCATACGTTTAGATTGAGAAGAATTCTATGGACAAATTATGAAATAACATATATAACGTACAAATAAAGTTTCACACAAATCATAAAAGTGAACATATTTACATCCACATACAATCTTGAAAACATTCTTATTCGTGTGAGGAAAGACGGTAACTAACAATCAACATTTACATTTGCTATCATATAAGCTAGTTAAAGGAAACATATATTTTAGAATTTGTCAATATTCCTAATGGTAACAAATTAGTGTGTAGCATAGTTTAGATACAAACTTGTACGCAATGTTAGTTTTTAGGTTTTTCGTTTATAATTTAATATAGATTGTTTTGGAGTGTTTAAAAGTTCAGTTATAATTTTAATATAATGACTTCATTTAAAAGCAGAACTTATGAAAACAGGAACATAACTACATACATTACTTGTCAAGAATGAATGTGGAAGAGACAGAAAAACAAAGTCATTACGTGCAATATCTAACTAGGTAGTTTAACAAAAAGGAGGTCTAAAGTAAACCAGGCAGTCTTATAAATGTGCATTACATAAATAATTTGAATTGTGAAGCGACACTAGAATTTTGCTGGATTTTCGTCACTTCTGATCGTAGAAATAGTCGCATTGACTGTGCAATGTATAGGAAAAATAACTGGGTATCACTAAATCGTGCATATGCAGTTTAGTAAATCAAATTCTATTACACGCAAAAGTGAAGTACTACTTAAGAGAAAATGAAACCAAACAACTGAATCCTTATGAAAATATGAAACAATTGTTCAAGTCAAGTAGTTTGGCCTCTTCTTTTAATGTTTTAGTTTACGAAACGCCAGTATGACATATGGCAGTAGGAGAAGGAAAAAAACAGATTTGTTTCTTCGTTGGAAAAAGTCCTTTCAAAGGACCATGAGTAAATTCTACATAAAATCAAACAGGGTGCTTGTTATATTTTTCCCGTATTCAAGCCCAGATTTTATTAACCGAACTTAATTCAAATGTTTCAGATATATATATGAAACATTCTGATTTCACAGTGAGCATATATTTCTAACTGCATGCATTCGGAGACATACGGCTAGGGAAGGTGGTGCTTTAGTTTCTGTTTTCGAATCATTTAACATAAGTTAGCTTACAACAAGAGGGTCATGTTGACCCTGGATCGCTCACTTGATTAATATGAGCTACATGTTTCAAATGTCAAACTGATGCTAAAATATTAAGAAAGTAAGTCAGTAGGTCACATTTATGGTCACTGAAAGTCAATTTTAAGATCGGTGTGCAAAACAGTATATGTCATCCAAATTTCAATGCTGTGTCTTAAAAACAAGAAAGTAGGTCAGTCGGTCAAGGTCACAGTCCAGTGACCCCTAATTACTTGGGATAATCAGGTAATTATAATAAAACCGCCTAGGAAATATGATCAGATAATATTTTAAGAATTCTTTCTATATAACTTATATAAAAACTAAGTGACCCCGGGGCAGAGCTATAAATGGATCCTGGTCATGATTTGAATAGTCTTAGTAAAGGACCGCTAGACAATGCCACATGTAAAATATCTAAGCTCTGTGTCTTGTGGTTTCAGAGAAGAAATTTTGTTTTATGTTTATCTTATAGAACTCTATGTAAATCAAGCGACCAATATTGACCCTGGGTTCAAGACTTGAACTATCTTGGTAAAAGTCCACTAGACAATGCTACATACAAAATATCTAAGCTCTAGGTCTTCATGTTTCAGAGAAGAAGATTTTTGAAATTAACAATATTGTCATTTAGGGAAAATAAGCACCGCACCCAGGTGACCAAGTTTTTTTACGAAGAAGAATGGCTTAAGCAATTTTGGTAAATAGTCACCTAGAGATCATTCCTACAAAATATTTTTAATCCGGCTTACAGTTTCTGAGAAGATGATTTTCCTTTTCGGTTGCAATGGCAGTCACAGTTCTGAATGGATTTTTATTTTTGGGCAAGTTTGAAAGTAGGCCAACGAAGGATCATTTCTGTAAAGTGAAGTGTAAATCTGCCCAGTGGTTTTGAAAAAGATTTTTTTTTAAATTTACGATACAGCCAATGAGGGAAAATAAATCCCGCCTGTTTTTTACCGAAATAGAACGGCTTTAACACTTTTGGTAGAAAGTCACATAGAGATCATTTCTGCAAAATATTTTTGAAATCCGGCGAACAGTTTCTGAAAAGAATATTTTTTTAAATTTTCCTAGTTCTGAATGGATTTTAATTCTTTGGGCAATTTTGAAAGAGGGCCACCTAAGGATCATTCCTGTGAAGTTTGGTGTAAATCTACAAAGTAGTTTTAAAGAAGAAGAATTTTTTAGAAATTGATGACGGACGGATGACGGACGACGGACATCAAGCGGTCACAAAAGCTCACCTTGGCTCAGGTGAGCAAATAAAACCTCATGATTTAAATTTCTGTTATACAGTGACAAAGTCCAAGCTTTCTAACATTACTATCAAATCTGTACTGTATCAATACAATTAACAGCATTTAACAATTGAAGCTTTAGATATCCTGAGACTTTCCTATACCCTTAACCACTTTTTCAGTGAAACTGTCTCTTTCAAAAATATATCTGCAGAACAACAGTAACCGAAAAAAAAAATTACTAAACACAAAAGGGGCATATTTTCATTACAAGAGCTCCGTCAAGAGGGACCCGAAGGGTTTATATTAGAGGAGAACGGAGGCAAAGTTTAAGTAAAAAGCAAAAATATTTTTTTGTGGGAGGTGTTGGGGTGCAGAGTGTGTGTGCAGTGGTGGTGACAGGATACTAAAGGACAATAAAATAAATAGAAAACAACTTTTTTGGGGGAGTTAGGGTATGGGTGGTCGGTGGGCGGGAAGCAGTGTGTGTGCGCGCTCGAGGTGGTGTTAACAGGAAACTAAAATATTAAGAAACTAAATAGTTTTTCGGGGGTTGGGGTTAATGGGTGGAAGGGGGTGTAATGTAGATTGTTGCAGTATGCACATCGTCTCATCACCATCTGCCTATATTCTAAGTTTCAAGTCAATACCTTTAATACTTTTTAACTTATGCTCTGAACACAAAATATCATGGGCAGATTTGACCTTGTTGTAGCCTTGAACTTTGACATACCAACCTGGTTTATGTACTCTGCAAATCGTCACATTGCCACCTACCTACACCTCAAGTCTTAAGACAATTTCTTGAATGGTTAATAACTTGTAATAAGTTATGCTCCGGACACGAAATATGACGGACAAATTTGACAATTGAGCTCAGTTTGTGATCTTGACCTTTGACATATAGACCTGGTTTATACGCTCTACACTACATCTCATGACTATCTACCTACATGCAAAGTTAGATGTCAATACCTTGCATGGGCATTTAGTTACGCTCCGGACACAAAATGTAATCGACAGCATTGACTTTTAGCTCAATCTGTGACCTTGACATTTGACCTACAGAGCTGCACTTTGTCTTATCGCCATCTATCTATATGCCAAGCCTAAAGTCAACACCTGTAACGGTTATTACGTTATGATCTGGACACGAATTTTGACCGACGGACGGATAGATGGACAGGAAGGCGCACGCGGCATAACATAATACGTCCGTTTATTTTTTTCAAAACGGGCGTTTAAAAATGTAAGAAAGAGTTTCGGAATCTACGCCATTCAGTTAGTATTATCATGGGAAAGGCAAGAATGAAGTTTCATTCAGTTGTGATCAGTAATTACTGAGATATGAACTTGCTGAGAATCGGTAACATGGTAAAATAATAAGAAGAGTTAGGAAACCTATATTGTCTAGTCCTTATAATCATGGAGAACACTCAAATTTCCTGAAATAGAATTCCCCTTAAGCTAGTGCTAGGGTACGTGAAGGATGTTGCACATTTCATTATCCCTCATGAACACCCTTGTTCAATCAAGTTGAGTCTGTTATTATATTGCTTGGTTGTGTATACGTTTCCAAATGACTTTTTCACAGATTTTATTATTTAGCGGTGATGTGTAGTACTTACTGACAATTGCTAACATAATACTGCTGAAAAAAAGAAAAATATGACTAAGTACAAAGTAGGTCATACTTTAATAAAAATAAAACCAAGAGTTATTGGACCTATGTCATTCCATGGTAAAGAAGTATGTGAAGTTTTATTAGTTGTGATGTGCAGTAACTGAGATATTATGGTGGCGGATAGCTCAGTGGTTTGCACACTGGCCTTCCAATCCTGAGGTCGGGGGTTCGATCCCCGGCAGCTACTCGGGAATTTTCAGAAACGCTTTTCAGTGTTTCCCACCCAACTTGAGGTGTACTGGTCAGGAACCCAGGCAATCCTTGCGTGTATCAGTGCTATACACTGTGCACGTTAAAGAACCAGGCTGTCTATTCGCAACGAGCTACGCTAAGTTAGCCGGACAAGCCTGTATCTGATTTCTGATCTCTCTGTCGTGGGGGCTTTGTCTCACTCTGTCCCTCTGGTCAGATCGCTCTGTGTCTGTACTAGTAGAGTATGAATTATGCGCCCTGTGTGGCTGCATTTGAACTATGTAAAGCGCCTTTGAACGTGAAATTGATCATGAAAAGGGCGCTATATAAATCTGGTATAATAATAATAATATTTACTCGCTGACAATCGAAAACAGCGTAATGCTGAAAAGAAGAAAACAACGGTTACGTACCCAAGGGGGCATAATTTCATCGAAATGAAAGAAAGAGTTATGTGACCTATATCATTCAGTTGGTATGATAACCATGGCAAAGCAGTATGCGAAACTTTTTAAGTTGTGATGTGCAGTTAGTGAGATACTAATTTGCCTCCAATCGCAAAAAGAATTTTGATGAGAAATAGCTAAGTACAAAAGGGGTTTGAAAGCAAAAATTATGACTTTTAAGCCCTTCAGTTTGTATAGTCATGGAAAAGGCATGAGTGAAGTTTAATTAAGCTGTGATGAGTAGTTGTTGAGATTTAAACTTGATGAGAATCAGTATTCTTGTATCTACACACGACGCCGGGAATATTTCATTAGCTCTGGTGACTTTCGTCACGGTGAGCTAAAAGTAACAATCAAATTCGGTAAACTGGTATCTCCGCGAACAAATAGAGTTTCACCCTTGAAAAAAGACATTCTCTGCCTGCCAAGTATAAAAATATTTCATCTCGGATATCAGTTTGATCCAACATCTCAATCTTTACTAAAGTTATTAAGCTGAAAGAACGTACATACTTTTTTCGTAAAAATGCATTATTTATAGCAGAATTTTTTTAGTAAAATATTTTCATTTAAAAAAAATGAAAATCAAAATGCACCTGTACCATGGTTACTCTGCAAGATACCTATCTACTAAGTTTAGTGTGAAGCTTAAGTTCTCGTTTCCAATTGGTTATTATCCAAAATCTTGGGAGTTCCTGTTTTTTGCAATTTCAGTGACCTAGTCCTTGAAAATGCAACTGAACTTTAGTCTCCATGAAAGCTAATCATATTCCACGTTTTGTCGCAATCCCTTACTCCTAACTAAATTATTAAGATTTAGGAACTTGCCCCTGACCCAACCTACCCGAAACGCAACCACGTCATTGATCCCTTTGCAAACTACCTATTTACTTATGGGGCTATGCCATTTACAAAGAAAGGACCTATATAATAAACAGTGAATATTCAGGATAGTCGCCTTTTAACTAACTTCATAGTTATAGTGCTAAACCTTCACATATCGTGAGCAGTTAAATGCTCCTTGCAAGGACAAATGGGATTTTATAGCTTTCGATTTAAATCATAATTTGACAAAATAATCCGATACGGACTCGTTTAATTCCAATTTCATAACTATCAAGTTTGGTTTACATATTAAAAACACGCTTACCCTCGACTGTGACAGTACATGTTGTACAAGAGTCTTCAAAGACACATTTGTATACACCGGTATCTGTGTTGGTAACATCTTCAACAATCAATCGGTGTACATGTTTTTCCACGCACTTCCTTCGACGCACCTCTGTGTAAATTTCTTCATTATCTTTTAGCCATATTACTTGAACATCTGGTTTTGAAATCTTACATTCCAAGAACATATTATCATTTTTTTTTGACAGCAAGGTCCTGTAAAGGTTGACTAAACACTGAAAAAGAAACATTTTATAATCTAATTGGGATACATGCTACATGTTATGATCACATTCCCTAAGAAAGGAATATTTGTAATATTGACCGATGGCGGAAGGGCAATGTGTAAAGGTCCGAAGGCCCGTGAATTTATATTGAAACAACCGGGGCCAAAAGAAGTTTATACATTTTTGAAACAAATATTGCATAGCCTGCATGAAAATCAATGTCAAGTGTCAAAACTCTTCTTATCTATTATTTGCTAACAAGCGTGAGTCATAAAGATGGTTATACTCACTTCAATATTAGGTGATAGGGCAAAGTTCACATCTACCAGATTTTCAATGTTTTATTACAGTAATTATCGGACTGTCGGTAAACGTGTGTGTGTGTGTGTGTGTGTGTGTGTCAAACGATTTCTAGCACTAAGGAGTTAAAGGTCAAACCTAATATTGAAGGTCAACGGTAAATCTGTAAAAAAAAATCTGAAAAAATGGCATATTTGATTTTTTTTTTTGTTAATATATTTTGGATAAAAAAAAATAGAAAAAAATACTTTGTTCACTTTTTTATGTTCAAGAATATCTTATCATTATAAGTCAGATGATGATTCGTTTTAATTGTTTGTATGTCAGATAAACTCAGCAATGTAGGTCTAATCCCAACACAACGGCAATCCAACTATCAAAAGTCATATGTCAAATATGTGTGAACAATTACAAAAAGAGCTTTCTGGCAATATAATTGTATTGTTTTAGAATACTTTTTGACGTTAGTTGTAACAGATAGTTATTCATATTAATGAACATAGGTCATGTAATGTCAGATATTTATGAGAAAAGATATAATGTAAAATAGATCCTATCTTTTAATTTTTTTACAAAAAAAATGACCTTCATTATCATAGCTGACCTTGACTTTTTATTCAGGATATGAAATATTCTTTCTAAGAATAAACCGCATTTAGCTTTTAATAAAAATTCGTCTTAAATTCAAGGGAAAATGTTACCGTTTACAATTTCCAGTATTATCAAATAACGGATATGAAATCCCGACTTTATTGATTCGACTAAAGCGGTATTAAATAATAAATTCTACGAGAGGTACTTAGTAAAAAAACGATTTTAATCATCTGTACATAGCGAGATGAAAATAAAAAAAAACATATTCATGAATACATTTTTTCTTTTTACATATCGTTTATATATAATTTCATTTAAACTTTAATGGTTGAAAACGTTATCTGATTTAGAACAAGAAACATCAGTACCCTATTCAGTTCAATTTTCAAAATGAAACAAGTTCCCGAGATATTGGTGCCGTTTTATTTTTCTGGCGTGTATAAATTTTAGATTAACTATTAGGGAAATAGTAAACTTCAGTATTCATATGATTTTTTTCTCTTTAAATAATTCACTGCTAAATGATCTTGAAAGTGTTAAAGAAAACCAATAGAAATACAGAAACAGCGTTTCACTTTTTCAATATAAAAAGTACATGTATGTTTCATTGCAAAAAAAATACATATACAAGGAAATGTACATTCAAATGATACATTAGAAAGCATAAAATAAATAGTGTTCATTAGATTAAAATACATGTATAAAAGATCGGGTTAAACTAAATGTTATAAAATAAATATAGAGGTATTGCATTTGTCACGATATTTCACCAGATTCTAATAAAATCTGGAAAGGAGATCCTTCGGAAGCACAGAGAACAAGGCAAACAGTGAAAATTGCAGACTCGGTTTGATTGAGTCTGTTCATGAGCAGTAATGAAAAAAGCAACATTGCCCACGCCCCGTAGCACCCTCTAAGTTTTACATGTTATAGCATTAAGACTACAATCAAATGATTTTAACGAAAAAAGTAATTATTTGTTGCTTATACCTGAATGCTCGTTCATCAATATTCCAGTGTGTTCGTCTTTGATGTTTCGAAGTTCATCCCATTCAACTGTAACCGATGGACATTTTTTAACTGAGTCAACTAGAACGTCTAATGTCGCATTGTCTTCGGAATTTGCTTTCCATTTTAGGAGCATTTGAAATATCATCATGGCAACCTGAGAATTCTCTTCCGTGATATGGTCTATTTCGACTTGATTTATGCCAAGTTCTGTTCCTAACAATTGCCAGCCTTTACCAATTGCTGCTTGAGCCAGTTGACTAAGATGTTTCTCAGTCAAGTTCTTTTTGGGATATACAATTGCAATACTTTCGTCTTGAAACCATTCTGCCTTTGCTTCACTACCACTAGCTTCCTTGTGGGTATAATTATCTGGACAGAACACGGAGATTTTCTCTTGTAGGAGACAAATGTCCATTATTTCATGGCTACCATGTAGGTCGTGTATTTTATGGTTGCACCTGTATTTTTGCGAAAACGGTTTGGCATTGTCACCCATCTGTGATTTTAATTTTCTGAATTCATGAGTAACAATGGCTTCAATGAAACGCCTAAATCCATCAGGTACTTGACTACCAATCGTGGTTTTACACAGACTCACTACCCGTAATTCTATACCAGAATATCTCAGTTCTACTATGCCTGCAAGACTTTCTCGGAGTTTAAAAACAGCAAGATCTTTAAACAACATCTGTTTGTTGTCAAACTTTAGGATTGCCCATTTTCCAAGTGCCGCACTTATCAGTCTGTGGAAAAGCATTTGTACAATTGATGTCTGTTCAAAATGCATAAAATATCGAACCATTGTTCGCGGCTTTTCTGTAAGAAAATCTTCCATTACTTTCATTTTACAATTGTCTTTAAGAAGACTTGGAACAATGTACCAGTCTTGCTCTTTATAAGTTCCTCTTGTCATGTCATATTCTACTACCTGTGATATTATGAAATGCTTCTTGAGATAACCTAGTAGGACCATCTTGTGTTTCATGAAGTCTTCGTTATAATGACTCCAAACCTTGTTTATCAACTCATCAGACAGCTTAGCTTCTTTTTTCAGGCTACACCAGAAAGGACGTATGGAAATGTCGTTCAGGCGAAATCGCTCGGGTGTGATGATACATTTGAACGCATCTACCAGAAAGCCAGGATCTAGGACGACATGCTCTGACATCGGTTCTTCGTCAAAATAGAATAATGTTCCTTTCTCGTGATGATATTGCAGAAAAAGCTTCACTTGTTGTTCTTCTTTCAAGGGATACTCATTATCGGCATCAATTTTCATAATGTCCTGGAAAGTGATAACATTTTTGTGCCTGTGTTGGTTTAATGCCTTTTCGAGTTGTATCCACCGAGCAGGGATTTCTAGAGTTTGCACCAGTTCACTGCCTTTCTGTATAAGATACTGAAGAAGATTTGGTATCTCAGTGTCATAAAAATCGTGATTATCAACAGCAAAGTCTTCAGGTCGAATATGGTCAATCATGTCTGTGTCCTCGAAAATTCTTCTTATCTGGTCGAAGTACTGTTGTTTCGCCTCCTCAGTGCCTTGAATTTTATCTTTATGTGTCCCGACAAGAATAACTGGAGGTCCAGGTCCAACAAAAGCATGAATTGATTCAATCCAAAACTTTATGAAATATTCCATGTTTTTTTCGCCGCTTTCGGCGGGAAATTCATTATCAATGACAATTTTATCAAGAGGGGATGATAAATCAACTACAAGAAGATACAAAGCCTTTCTGCTGTGAAACAAAGTATGCGTTGCATAAAAGATGTACTGGCCACCAAAGTCCCACATGTCAAAAGACAGTTATACTTTATCTTTTTCTTGGTCAACTCCACTCGAAAATGTTTTAAAATCTTCACTCGAAATAGAAGGAAGTTGTGTTGTGTTGACAACCTGTTGTTGCACATTCGAGGACACAGATCTGCCATCAGTAGGCTTTTGAGATGCTGTAGGAGTGTTTAAGATCTGCCTCTGCGTAGGCTCTTGAGATGTTGCTGGAAACTGAGTTTGCAACGATGAAAATATATGGTCTTCTGCGATTGATGAAACGGCCTGATTGTTCTGTGTGTTCGCTAATGCGGTACGTTCAACTCTTTCACTCAATTTCTCAGTATCAACTGAACGTGCAACTGCAGCTATTCTATCAAAAAAGTCCTTGTTTTCATCTTCCACTAATTTCAATCGTCCCCCTTTCATTTTTCTACATTTAAACCTTCTGATTTCTATGCCATTTGTAGATATAACACCTTCACAGTTTGTACCTATCAAGCGCCGTGTTAATGATGTTTTGCCTTGGGAGAAGTTTCCAATAATATTTACCCGTATACTGCTTTCTCTCTCCATTCCAGTTCTAATGGCCTTTTTATAAAGGTACATTTTGAGAGGGTCATAGTTGAATTCATCCGGAGCTAAATATGGTAATCATAAAATAGAAAAAAAAAATGATTACGTCACAAAACCAGGCTGAAGCCAGATAAGCATATAATATGTCTGCATATAGATGTGTTATAACAACTGTGTACACATACATCTATTGCAAACATCTTTGCCACCAACCAACTTTAACTTAATTACACGAGAAAACTTTATATATCTTATACAAAAATAATGAAATTGTCATTCATCTATTCAGAGCACAAACATTAAGTGAGTAAGTATGACGCCTTAATATTTTCCTACCCTGTGGGTTCATGGAGTTTTTATTCAATGTTTATTTCATTACCTCTCATTACCTCTCATAAACGGGTTCAATCTACCCATTCTGCTATTAATTTGCTTAGTTACGTTCTAGTTACGTTGAAATCCCAGTCTATGACCCTTATTACCTCCCCTGCCGTTCCGTCCACAGAGTTTGTTTGTTTGTACGTAAGCTTATTTATAGACGTCACCGGTAACCAATACTGGCGACTCCTCCAGAAGACTGTTAGTAATGTAAGTCGTAAGATAGTGCAAGATACAGGAGACGCTCCAATTCAAGAAGCTTCCCTGGTTATTTAATGTGCCATGTATAAAGTAACCGTATACGGGACTTTTATCCAAATGTTAGTAATTTTTATTTGGAGGAGCGGGGGCTCGAACTCACGACACCTGCTTTCGTACTCAGACAGTGTTACCATTGGACCACTGCGTCCGCTCTATCCACAGAATGGGGCCTCCGTGGCCGAGTGGTTAAGGTCGCTGACTTCAAATCACTTGCCCTCATCGATGTGGGTTCGAGCCTCACTCGGGGCGTTGAATTCTTCATGTGAGGAAGCCATCCAGCTGGCTTACGGAAGGTCGGTGGTTCTACCCAGGTGCCCGCTCGTGATGAAATAATGCACGGAGGGGCACCTGGTGTCTTCCTCCACCATTAAAAGCTGGAAAGTCGCCATATGACCTATCATGTGTCGGTGCGACGTTAAATCAAAAAAAAAAAAAAAAAAACTATCCACAGAATAACAAGCAACGGCTATTAAAAATTGCCGTAACTGATTATTCAGTGTTTCAGACTGATTGCACAATGATGATTTAGTGGCGAACAAGGAAATATTTCTGAATGGCGAATTTATTCGTGCAATTAACATTGCCTATTGAATACTTAAAAAGATGCACCAGTTATGAAGATCAGTTATGAAAATAGTTTGCCTTCTATGAAATATGTAGGAGTTTAGTTCTCTTTACAAACGTTTAACAGACATTCTCATCTAAATACATCAAGAATATTGTATTTTTCTTGCAATAAGTGCATATGTACAAAGTTGTTGAAACGCACCTGTGTACATATAAATACAAATATTCCCATGTGAAAATACAGGTTTCTGAAGGTTGCTGAGGTGGTTTGCTTAGGTCACAAGTAACATATCCGACATACAGTAGCTTTGTACTTCCTTTTGACAAACTGGCCTAGTTTTTTTTATATCAGGTTATCTAGTTTCATACTTGGCCAATACATATCACGACAAACATTCTGACCATGTATTGTGTAGATCGAAAAGAAATATGATAAACTTACAACTTTTTTCTATGATTTGATCTTCTTTGGGTCAGGTTAGGTGAATTAACTTCAAACATAAAGAAAAACATTCTTACCACGTTTCATTAAATAAGGTGTTTTTATCATTTGACCTACTGACACACTTTTGTGATATTTATATAAAAGACAACTGTATTTGGCATATCCATCAATATCGTACATTTGAAAGAAAATATTTTGTCAAAAGGCAATCACAAAAAGACATTAACAAAGTTTTACCTAAAGACAATACAGAAATACTTGCCTTTAGGGCTTTTGGACATTTCGGGTGATCTCATTTCTGGCATAACCGGCAAATGACTCTGTTGCTGTTGTTGTTGATGATGTTGTTGCTTCTTTCTTTGAGCTATGTTCTTCTTAGCCCGCACCTAAATTTATTTAATCTTATTTATTCTAAATATTTTTATTATACTGAAAAGAAATGTCTTTAAATTTATGTTGAGTATCCTCGGTTTCTTTTTTTCTAGTATTCATTAAGCACAGAAGGTGCTTTGGTAAAGTTCTGTACTCAACACTGTGTCAAACGTAAGGTACTGCAGAGACTATGGAAAAGTTCACTCAACACAGTGCCAAACATAAGACACTATGGATATTATGGTACAGTTCTGTTCTCAACACTGTGCAAAAACATAAGACACTGTGGAGATTGAGGCGTAGTTCTGCTCTCAGCACTGTTCCAAACATAAGACAATGGAGATCATGATATAGTTCTGCTCTCACCAAACATAATACGCTGCGGAGATTATGGTATAGTTCCCAACACAGAGACAAGCATTATACGCAGTGGGGATTATGTTATAGCTCTGCTTTCAGAACTGTGCCAAACATAAGGCACTGTGGAAATTAAGATATAATTCTGCTCTCAACACTGTGCCAAACATAAGACAATGTAGATATTATGATATAATTCAGCTCTCAACACTGTGTCAATCATAAGACACTGTGGAGATTATGGTATAGTTCTGTTCTCAACACTGCAAAACGTAAGACACGGTGGAGATGATGGTTCTGTTCTCAACTCTGTGCCAAACATAAGACACTAGGAAGAGTATGGTACAGTTCTGCTCTCAATACTGTGCCAAATGTAAGACACTATGGAGACAATGGTAAAGTTCTTCTCTCAGCACTGTTCCAAACGTAAAGCAATCTAAAATCTAAAAAGCCTAAATACTGATTCCAGTAAGCTTGAAATATTTTTCTTAAAAAACATTTATTTAGATAATTTTTAACAACTCGTAAGAATCGAACGAACAATAAACTTCTTCGCAGGCGACATAGCTAAGGTAAGAATGAAGTAATGTAAACATGTTTGTATCTCTATATACTTTGAATAACATACAAACAAAACCCCGGGAAATTGATGGAATATGTAATGATCTTTTGATACGTAAACACTTTAAGACAAAAAGCAAATACCAGGTAAGGAAGTTTTTCATGAGTTGTCAATTTCCGCCAGATCTTGGCAATCTGTTTGAATCGCTCAGAGTAGTCTGCAAGTAAAGACAATGCAAAGCAGAATGGGTAGTAGCAACGGTATATTGTAGCATCCCTGAAGATTAAAGATCTATTAGTCTTTCACCATGAATTATGTGCTCTAAGTACTAAGCATAAAATGTAACTAAGCAAAATAATAGCAGACTCAATTTGACTGAGTCGTCTGATTCCAGGTTGTTCTGCACGCTTGAAACAAATATTGTTCAACAAAGTTGACTGAGTCGTCTGATTCCAGAGGTTGTTCTGCACGTTTGAAACAAATATTGTTCAACAAAGTAGAACTTAATTAAACTATTTTTTTGCAAGCATTACTGTATCCGAAAGAAATTTATTTCTGTGCTTGGTTGTTTTAGCCAGGTTTGAAAATATTGATCCTCCAGACCATTTTCTAAATGTCTCCTATGGAGTAATTCCACTTTCTGGATATTTAATGAAACATTTTATAGTGCAGATTTACCTATTTTCACTCATATGGCCTAATACAATGTATAAGTCCGTGTACTTAATGTTTCACAATTCGCATCATGGTATCAATTGGATAAATTACATTACTACTATTGTTATGTTAGTATTTTAAATTATTTCTCATAGAAACTTATCTGTTATCAGACTTAACCTTAAGAAAGACAGTAGCGCTGACTGTTTAATACTAAATACACGGAATATAACAGATTCCTGGCAACATTTTTGCTAGCCGAACAGCGGCTACCAGGCATTATTTCAGATTTTCCGGATAAACAACGTGACGCTGTCACTTCCGGTTAATCAAAGGTGCAGGACTACATTAATGTGCAACTCTTCTAACGCTCCATAGCACAAGTTTAAGCGGAACTCTATTATACAGAAAAATGAAAGAAACAAGAAAGTATAGCAACATTGCAACGTGGCTACTTTAACGCCCACCACACGGCAATGTAAGCCTGCTATTTTTAGTAAATAAATCAATATAAAAATCCTCTGAAAACATTTAATGCAACCAATGAAAATAAAAGCATACTCGGTTTAACGCGGCTGCTCATTACTGGTTTTAAAATGTGCAATACCTCTTTCGCCCACTAGCATTGGCCTAAACGGAATTCTATCATACAGAAAAGTGTTTGTTTGTTTTGGGTTTAACGCCGTTTTTCCAACAGTATTTTAGTTATGTAACGGCGGCCATTTAACCTAACCAGTGTTCCTGGATTCTGACTTGTACAAATTAGTTCTCCACAAGCAATTGCCAACTTCCCCACATGAATCAGAGGTGGATAACGAATGATTTTTCAGACTCAATGTCTTTTATCAAATTATCACGAGGAAACATATGCCCCGCCCGGCGGTCGAACTCACGACCCCACGATCCGTAGATCTACGCTCTCCCTACCGAGCTAAGCGAGCGGGTTATACAGAAAATTGAATGAAGTTCATGATATTTAAGTTAGCTAGACCTAGCTAGTCAAAAATCTCAAAATTCTGTAAATTCAACTCATTATATTTAAATCTCAAATTTCTTAAAATCCGCCTGCTTAAGTTTTAGGTAAGGGTATTACTATTCTTTTACAAAATACCTGGAAATTGACTTTTGAGCTCTGGATGCTGCAGATTACAATAAAGTACTGCAGACACAGTAGCATTGTCGCCGAGATCCTCATCGAACCTCCATTGTTGCATGTTATTTCTGTGAATGTCCTTTGCTGCAGTGTTGTCTTGTCCCCTGCAATAAAATCACATACATAAGTCGGACAGCGGTAGTTTAACTCCAAAGGGAACTTGTTTTGCGTTTGTGTTTTATTCACTCATAGAAAATATCGCTCAAATACTATTTGTAAAAAATACTCTTTCGGAAAACCATTATCAAACCAATCCCTATATTTTGCTCTCAGATATTCAGATGTACTTACGGAAAGTTATGTGGGGAAAATCCATCTGATGGTATCTTTTGTGTACTTTGTCCATGAGAAGATGCCATAGGTAACCTGAGTCCTGGAACTTCATAAATAAACACTTTTAATAACCTTTCTTGGAAACTTTTTCCCACTGTATTAACTTGAAAATACCCCGTTGTATGATCAACTGTATCTGTATTATATCACGTAATGTTGAATAATAATAAAACAATCATCATTTTCAGTTCGTGATGTTGCACATGCTAAATAATAAAAAAAACTAATCTCCATTTCAGTTCTTGTAATATTTAATACCTTTCTTATCAAGTCAAAAGATGTTCAGAAGGGCCAGTAATGTACAGAATGATGTAAATCTAAATTCTACCCAAAGCAAATGCATTTCTACAAAACCAAGCACTTATCAGCTTACTGTAAATACAGAACAAGTAACTGCAAAGTTCAAGTTTCCATAATCTGACAAGGAACATTTAGAATAAATTCAAAACCAGAGAATACAAACTGTGTAGCCACTTACACCATTTCAAAAGACTCTCTTGTCACAGAATCAAATTGCCACCTTCCTCCGGCATTGCTTCCTAATCATAGGAAATATTTTTGTTCAAACAGTAGAAGCTTTTTTCCTAGGTAAACCACCGACTATTCTCATTTCTCAAAGCAAGCAACCAGATGCACAAATGAAATTACTTTTTCTATTTCAGCCATCATGAAATAGTCTATATTTTTGAATGTACATAACAAAAATAATGATTTAATTACACGAAAAACAAAACCCTCTTTCAAATATGACTCGACGCTTTATTTAAAATATCTTGTTAAAACATAAGACATAAAACATTCTGTATTCTATACAAAGTCACATAGATGAAAAAACTTAGAAAAATAATTTCATCTGGCCTCATAAGAAAAGTGGGCAATGATAGTCATACATAACTCATCTGACTGTCAAAATTAAAATAGGTAAGTTTCGTAGAGAGTAAACTAAGAAACATTTTCTTTTGAAATTCATGTTCGTGATAATGTTTTTGAGCTTTTTCATAGAGTGATAAAGGAGAAAATAACACAGTGTGAAACCCTGTGCCCCAATTTTAATAACGACCTATCAAACAGTTCAACAGAATAATTTGTTCAATTGCATTCCTATTTTAGATAAAGCGGCCCCTAAAAGGAAGCAAGTGTCCACATTTGGACAAAATAGGGAGAAGACCTTCTGATAATGGTACACACAAAGTCTGATAAAGATCCACCAAGCAGTTCATGAAATGAGCTCTTTTAAAGGTATTTCTACTTTTAGTTCTAGCGGTCCCTAAACGGTAGGTAGTCGGTTGCATAAATGTAGATAGTTTGAGAGCGGACCTTATAATGATGCTAAAGACCAAGTTTCACATGAAATCCATCAAGCAGATAATGAGCCAAAGTGTTTAAAACTCTTCTTTTTTCCAGCTCTTACGGCGCCTCAAAGGAGCCTGTACTTATTTGAAGCGTTTTAGAATGATGCTATAAACTAAGTTAGATTCATGAATCGGTTTATAGGAACAAGGCATTTAAAGGTATTTCATTTTTTAGTTCTAACGACCCCTAAAGGGGCCAAGCACCCCAATTTTAATGCAACCTATAGAGGACCTTAAAAGAATGCTACAAGCAAAGTCTGATAAAGATTCATCTAGCAGTCTTGGAGAAAACGTTGTTTAAAAGTACTTTTAATTTTAGCTCAAACAGATCCTTAAAAGGACTAAGGGCCTCAATCTGGACAAATGTTTGGGAGGACCTTCCACTGATGCTAAAGACCAAGTTTGATGAGAAGTTCATGAAAAGTAGTCCTTATAAGGTTTTCTATTTTTAGTACTAGTGACGCTAAAGGGGTCGAGCTCTCTCATTTTAACACATTTTGGAGAGAACCTTAATTATAATAATAATGTGATGAAGATCCTCCGAGCAGTTCATAAAAAGAAGTTTTTAAATATATTCCTATTTTTAACTGCAACGGTCCCTAAACTTTGCAACGGTCCCTAAACTATGTGATCAAGCGACCTAAAACTCGGACAGATCTTTTTTAAGTTTGCACATACGTTTAGGTAAAAGTGAACATTTCTCTTTGTGGCCATTTATTTTAAGAAATCGAAAATTTGTAACAATCTTGGTCGAGGGAAAACAAAAGACATATTTCTGTGAAATCTGCTTGAAATGTGACCATTGGGTTACGACAAAATTATCTCTTTCTGTTGCAATTGAAACAAGAGTCCTGTTTGGAATGAGTTGTTTTGTTGGGTTGTTTTTTTTAACACTTTTGGTAGAGGACCATCTAAAAAACTTACGAGTACATGCTAAGTTTCATCAGCTTCATCATTTGGTTTCATGAGATGTCGCTTCGAGAAATATGTGGACATACGAACGGATGGATGACAAACGGTGGTTATATTTAGCCTATATATGAGCTAAAACTGAGTAATCATTTTCAAAGCAGGAGAGAGTATCAAGCTTTAAGAAAGAGACCACTTGAACAAAAAGATTATTTGAAATGGCATTCCACGAGTTGCATCGTACAAAGCATATAATCACCTTTCATGAATAGACCCGATGTCAGTATGAATTTATGCCTATGAATATAGGCCTAGGATCATATTCCATGACTGACTAGAAAACAAGTGTTTTATTAAACATATGACCCTATGATCTTCATATTCAAATTCACCAATAGTTATACTTGTCAGTTTATACAAAAAGCCGACGGTGATGATCAAGGACGACATAAGCCTTACTCATTTGGCTTATCCATGTTTCCGGTATCCCGACCTACCCTAAACTTTTGGCCCGACCCTAAATGTTTTTATGGCCTTGGAAAATATTTTTATTCAACTTTTTAACAAAAACTTGCAAAACTGCACTTTTTATGCTTTAAACTTGGTCAGTGATGTTAGAACTCAACTTACTCACTGAAGCTCTAAAGGCATAAGCCCTAGCTTAATTGTATTCAGTTTTTGACACAAAAATAATTTCCGAAAAGTCTCATTTAATAAAATAAAAAACTCCAAAAAAAAAATTTCAGACCTACCTATCCTAATTTTTTTAGCATGTTACCGGAAACAAATAATTTTTAGGCCTTCTTTGAATATCTGATACAGTAGCCTTTCACATATTAGGAAAACAAAGATATTCAAAAATTAAAAAAAATCATAAAAATACAGGCTAGACTAACTTCCTCTAACGGATTAAATATTAATATTCATTTAGAAACTTCAAATGAATTAGATATAACGCATAATTTTATATCAAATACTTTAAATCTTCGGAAATATGTTTTGTGAACAAGTGTGAAGGAATATCTACCCTGACACCGGTTTAAATCGATAACAATAACTTTCAGAAACAATTAAAAAACAAAATATAGACCTATATTCAAAAATAGATCTGCTTAAATGTCAACATAAATTCATTATCAGAGATGTTATCATAAAATAATACTTCGTAGAAAGGCCTATCCAACGAATTTCAATGGTGATTTCCGATAGGTTTGGACATGACGGGACAGCTAGTCAAATGTTATCAAGTTGTCCCTAATCGTACTAATATTTAGACTAATGACAACATTACTTTGTAGATTTTTTTTTCAAAACTAGACGAGCTAAAATAGTTGATAAGTAGATCACAACCGTACATCTTATGATCTACTTTTCACTTTGGAAACAGAAAGTAGTTACTTTCGATTTCGCATTAACCTAGTAATATAGATCTAGATCTAGATATAAAAATACAGTCAGTATAGAAATGTAATAAGCAATTTAATCAATTAAAAAATAATAAGTTGATTGACTAAAAAACAACAACAAATGGTATCTAACCATACCTAATATTATTTTGGGGTGACTTTACATCCCTGTCATTGGAAAACCCATTTTGGCTGTGACTAAAAACAGATCTGCTGCGCCTGTGATACACTACAGACTCCGGTATATACCGGATTCAAGCAATTGACGAAAAAGTATCTTAAATGTATATATTTTGTAAACATGGTGATGTTAACCATAACCTCTAGTCAGTACATTATACATATTATACACTAAATGCGTGCGGACATTCAAAACAAAAAAAATGCGTATTTTTGCCGTGCGCTCCAATTGATAATCACTTCCTGGCATGCGCAGAACAGCTGCACCAGATCTGTAATGATAAATCGAAAAACCAATTACGAGAAGTTGAGTTTAGTATGAGGATCGTTATAGTTTTTTACGGAGTATACAACTGTACTTGCTCGTATACGTATATTAAAACATTCAGTATGCAACTTGGTCTGCTTTGTATGATATAACATTCCGAAGACATACAAATATTGTTAACGATATGAAAACCATTGTGTCGACAGGTACAGGTTAAAGGTTATCCTTCATTTTACCAATAGATCTGCAAGGACGTTTTCGGATTTGTTTACTTAACTGTTAGACAATTGAATCAATATATTTGGTATGAGTTCAAAGGTTTTAATGTCAGAATATTTAAGATTTTGACCAAATGCTGACATCAATTGCAGCTACCGGCTTGTACACTGCCATGAAGTATCAATGCTTGATCCCTCAAATTTCTTGAAACTGTATTCCCTGGAAATATTGCATATCAGGTCGTCATTTCCGGTATCGAGCCTACACTGGATCGATATGTAATAAAACGACATGTGGTCTATATCAGTTTTCTGCTGTTGACCTATATAGTGGTAAACTGTAGCCTGGGATTCAGGCGTTGATACTTAAGTTTTGCTTTTTCATAACATACGCGCAAATTCATATGTAAGAGCAAGTCGCTGTTACTGGCCGTTTAGTTTCTGGTAGTATCAAGTGTCGATTTGCCGAATAGAAGCACTTGAAAAATCGACAGACTGGAACCCAGGCTAAGTAAATTAATATAGGTCAGATATTGTTTATATCATGGTTGTTCAAATGTTAATGTCACTGATATTGCTTCAACTTGATGGCCCGATATTAAAATCTAGTGTTCGTTCGGTTTTGAAAACTATATTTGTTTTGGTCTATTATTATATCACATGATAATTACTAATACTTTCTAAATACTTTATATAACTTATTAAACGTTCAAACGTTATTTATCACTAACTAACAACAAAAGTACAGTTCTCTCAAATATAGATTTAATTTGTGAAATATACTATCTTTCTTCCTTTTATGTTATTATACTATTAGTCAAATTATTTTATACTGGCCTTGTTATTTGTCCGGGGATAATCAATGCCGCCAGAGGACAGATGATAAGGCCAATATGAAATCACTTGATTAATGTTGATATTGTAATTCAACTCCATATTGGCCCTTTAAATTCAGCCAGTCAAAATGCTTGAATCCTGTACTGGCCCTTTTTTCCTCAAACTCGCTCTTATTCTTTTCATATTGATTCTGAGACCCTCAAATGGTTTGACTGAGTTTGGTATTGTCTTAAATGTAATTGATTACATTCTATTACTATTATTTTTTTATTGACATAAATTACGATTAAATACAAACCACATTAATGACAAGTAAACGATTATGACCGATTACAATTACATGAATGCAATTACTGAAATAATAAATAAGCATATATAATTTAATAAACTAATGTATATTGTTACGCTTCACGTAGGTTTACAAATTAATTCTACATTGAACTTGAAGAGAATTTATTGCAAAATGATTAATAAAACTCATTTATTTAAATATCTAACGTCATCTGATATATTCCGTATTGCAAACAGGAAATTCTCATTTGTATAAATAACTTTATCGCACCAAGCCCAAATATATTTGTGATAAAGTCTAGTCTGTGATAAATACATAGTTCCTTGTTGTGATAGAACATCTTCCATTTCTTGTCTAATCAACTTTCATTCCTATGTTAGAGTGTGAATTATATGTTTAATACGTCTCTTAAAATGCTCATAGTGATTGTTGTTGTTGTGTCACTTTAATTTTTTACTTATGTACATTTTTGTACGACAATATAAAGAGTAATGCAGGACGGAAGAACTTTGAGAAGAATAACTATTACTATGTATATAAATTGCCTTCCATCAAGGGGGTTAATAAAATATTAGCATACCTGTGATTTGCTCTTTGCCGGTTAAATAGTTTATACCCATCTATAAGTCGTACAAAAGGCCCAATTCTATTGTTCAATTTCTTAATTACGTTTTAACAAGGACAAACTGGTCTCAAATATATTGCAATAATTGAAAAGTATATTGTCATTATAATACGTGATTAACTGCTTTTTGAAATCCACATGAGTACTTAATAGGTAGAATTTCATGGTTTAATATTGTTTCAGTGTATACTAATTTATTTTAGCTGCTTCAAGCTCATTTGAACCACTGCCAGGGAAACAGACATTTATTAACAATTAAGGGTATGTTTATCTGAACCATTATACACTTTAAGTGTTATTTCATTTCGTTTCACCTGTCTGACACCACTGTTTTTTCCGGATGATACACAGATACTAAAGACATTAAAGAAGTATCGGCCTATATTTTGTTAAATACTTCATGCAGCGATGGGTTCTACATCAGAACTAAAATATTATGTTATTGTTCTTCTCTTGAGAAGGAACACTTAGATTCGGTAAGTCACACTTGACTGAGCAACTGATCTCGAAAGCTGCTGTCATTACAAGCTGGCTAATCAAACTCCGTGACCTTAGCAATAACCTCTGACATTAGAATTATTCTTCCCTAATTGAGGCGACTCTCTGGCTGAACGCGCTCTGCGGATTACACATTACTAAACCCGAGGATGGAAAAGTGATGTTGTTGAAACAGGTAAACATCTCATTTGTCACAAAGGTTAAAAATATGTCGTTACCTTCGAATGCATGTTTAACATGTGATAATAAACCCCATTGCGACCCTCTCATTGTGTGCAATTAACAAATTCACGAATCGAATGCCCGGATGTCACATTCACGAGATTTAGAGCAGGTACTGCAAAATTACAGCCGTGAATAACTTGATCAATGACCACTAAGTTTGTTGTGTGCGAGGTCATAACCTGTTAGCGCATCAAATCACTTGCACCTTAGGATCCCACCATATATCTAGCACAAAAATGACTTACCAGCTTTGAAGGGGTGAAGAAGTGAGGCAAAAAGTAACTGATTAAAATCAAACACTTCCGTGAAATATCCATTTTACATGTTACAAAATGTAGTTAAAAAACAAGTTCCGGAAAATGTCCACTATTCACTTTTAATGTCCCCTACTGTCATAGTCTGCTATCATCTCTATAAACTTCTCAAAACACTTTACCAGTATCACATGGACATTTTTGGACTGAGTTTAAATCGGGTCAATGTGTACAGCCAGTGTTTCTTAATTGCCGTATTTACTCAACTGAAAGTGGTAACGGATTTACTTTGTTGTTGGATTTAACAATTTATGTTAGCGTTCATACTGTGGATGATACGGAATGTCAATAGGGTAGAATGGTCTTGTCATTGCGTCCTATCCTAGGGTTCCACATAATTAAAACAGACATTGCAACCACAATTTTACAAGATGATCATTATATATTTATATAGATGTGCCCTAGAAGGAACTTTTGCCATGCTTTAACTTGTAATACGCATGAAACATATAAAATACTTCTACAAAGTGCACAATCTTTCGGCTTTTAACCTACACTAGTACAATATTTCCAACCTAGGATGTCATGTATAAAATAGTTTGAAGGCTTTCTCTTATTTATCGCCACAATGATATGCAAATATCATGTAAAATGAACGCTTTCAGTTCGCGTGATCACGAGTATATTGTAAGCCGCAAAATATTACATAATCCGCATTATGTAATTCAGTTACCGGTACAATTATTGCGCATGTGTCAACATCGATTTTTACTTAATAATATAACAATGTCACATAGTCATAATTAAAAGCGTATTCCTTGATATCGATGTGATATTCGGATAGGAATACCATATATTATCGGTATAATTTATAAACCATGTAAAACTTGGTTGTACTTTTCACAGTATAACATGTTTTAACCAACGCTTATCGTTTATCCAGCATTTAAAACCGAAAGTAGGAACCATGGCAATGGAAATTTCCAACTTTCGATTTAAAAGTTGATTTTATTTGTCACTTTGTATATATTCTGTAGGTGTATTTCTTTAACTTTCTCTTTTGTTTGCGCCGTCATTATGTACTACTTATACCCTAAACAGTAATTGATCAATATAGTGTGTTCGGGTAGTCCGAACAAATTTTCAGAAAATGAAAATGAAACTCAAGGGCGTATCCAAAGGGGGTGTACCTGAAATCTGACTGGCATACATTTTTATGGCCTGAAATTGAGATCAATCATTCAACAGGTGAAATTTTCGGGTCATTTCGCTCGTAGAACATGATATCATTATAGTATTAATAACTGCTACCGAGGAGGAAAGAGTCTGAAATCGAACTTTCATTTCATGAACAAATTTTTAAAAATGACATTGTATCAAATATTTAGGCCCCTTGTTTGTAAAATATACGTCCGCTTGATTTACTTAGGGTTTTTCTGTGAACGAATTTTACGTGGGAGCGTGCCTCCGAAACCCACCAGAAATTCCGCGCACATTCAAAACAAAACTACTTGAAACTAATACTTGCAAATTTGCAGATATCTGATCTATGAAGCAAAACCTTCTGCATGCTTAGCTATGTGGCTGCATGACCAAATGTTTACTAATCTGGGCCTACATCAATGAAAGTAATTGTCTATAACAAACTTTGAAAATGGGTCTATAGTCAAAAGTTTCAAAATCCCTAGATGCGTATTGGCCTTTATATTTTTCGACATAAAGACCTACAATTTGCTTAACGTATACATATGATATAAAGCATGGGAAAAATGTATTTCAATGGCCAGTAATGAAAACTGTGAGTCAAAACAAAATGAGCAAATTTTTTGTCGTTTACACTGGACAGTTCTAAATTCAACCTTCCTTGGACTTTGTAATAGTATTGGTTAAACATTCCAGTCGTAATGTTTTTTCTTCAGATTGTAACAAAAAGATAAAAAATGGCTTTTGGAGGAGTACCTGGCGGAGTACCAGGATTAGTTCCTGGAGGAGCTCCTGTTGTAGTACCAGGAGGAGCATCTGGCGGAGCACTTGGAGGGGTAGCTGGCGGAGCACCTGTTGATCCGGAGAAGAAAGAGGCATACTATCTCCGTCTTCATTTACTCATTGTAAAAGAAGGGACAGCTATTTTAAAGGCGAGATTTGATCATTCTGTGCCACCGCCACAACTCCATGCTAAGCTGCAACAGTGTATGAAAACATTCAACTATGCAAAGAAAAACAACCTTCTCAGCAAAACACAGTGGATTAATCTGTTTCCGCAGTATAACCCGCCTTCTTCAGATACATTTGATGTATCACTTTTAGTTTATCTTCTGAGGAACATATGTGGACTCAAGTCAAAATCGAATTGATGGGGTGAAAATGACAACAGTAAAATACCGGATAAGGTGGTTGATGAGGAGGCCGACATTGCTCGTTTAAGGAACTTGAGAAATCAGGTATGTACAACTTATGAACACGTAAAATGATCAATACAGCATTCTGTGTACAATTAAAGACATTTCATGGTCGATTAATTGTTTGAAAACTGAGTAAATGCTTAGATATTGTTTTCAGTCGTTTTGAATGGCTTCATTTTTTATTATTTACCAGATTTTTATAGCGCTCTTTTCCTCTATAAAATAAACGTTCAAAATTTTAGTCAAAATTGCCTTGCTTTGCTTCATGTTAAGTCAAATTCTCATTTCTATGTTAATTTTATTACTTACTGTGTAAGCTTCTTTGCAAAGTAATTAACTCATTCACTCTCAAATTTTACCATTGCTGTCGTTTTCCATGTAGAGTCTACAGCATAGAATGTATCTAGATGTACAGCAAACAGTCTTATCGTACAGTACACATTAATAACCCGGCTCAAAAGTAAACTTAATTATGAATGTCACATTATCTAATTGTCCAGATGCAGCATAAGCAGGTTGCTTCACTTGAGCAGGTGGAATTTGAGACAATGTGGGATTTGGCGGAAAAGGTATGCTTGTTAACAAGTTAAATTGAGTTTCTAATCTTTTCTGTGTATTTAGCGGGTATGCAATTATGCTAAAGCTTGAAACATAAGTGCCTTATCGGAATAAGTAAATACACAAATTGACACTGTATTCAAAAGGTGCTGTATATACCTTTCGACAAGATAAACTAAAGTTTCAAAGGCAAAGTTGTCACATTTTAAGTAATATTTCAGTCAGGTAAAAGACCATTCAGTTTCATGAAAATGATGTGACACCGAATAGATGGCTGGATACATTTGTTGTCACTTTACTAACAAAGTTTATGTAACTTTATCCAAAGTATAAGGTGAAAAGAATGTTTCCTCGCCTTAGCGCATTGAAATGAAAAGGCAGCACGACCTTTATTTGCACTGAGGTGACAATTTATTTGATATAAATTAGAAAAAGGGAATGGTTTTATTAAGTGTACATTACAGATAATGTAGGCTATTAAATACCTAAAGTAATTTCAAGAAATTATATAATTGAGCCGTATCATGAGAAAACCAACATAGTGCATTTGCGGCCAGCATGGATCCAGACCAGTCAGGTTCATGCTGTTCGCTAACGGTTTCTCTAACTGCAGTAGGCTTTGACAGCGAACAACATGGATCCTGACCAGTCTGTGCGGATGTGCAGGTTAGTCTGGATCAATGCTGGTCTCAAACGCACTATCCCAGATAGCAGACATGCGTTGGCCCAACGTTGGCCCAACGGCAGACTCTTCGTTGGCCCAACGAAGATTTTCATCGTTGGCCCAACGCCATTTTGCTAATTGGCGCAACGTTGGCCCAACGGTTGGTACATCGTTGGCCCAACGACTGGTATCCTACACCTATCGTTGGCCCTCCATTGGGCCAACAACTGGTATCCTACACTTATCGTTGGCCCTCCATTGGGCCAACAGCATTTTTTCGTCTATCATGGTTGGGCCAACTCTATTTCTTTGTTGACCAAAGATGGATGCCAACGCTATCCCAACGATAACGAAATTTAAAAAATACTAAAGCTAGCATTTTTAGTACATATTTTATTTTCAAATAGTTGTGATTTTGTTAACATTTAATAAAAAGAAGTCTAACATTTATTTGAAGTTTGTTTGCAATTTTCCTGAATAAATATAACAGAATATTTCATCACTACAACATGTCAAATATTGATTCCAGCCTTTTATAAGTCTAAATATTTTTCTTTTTTCAGTCACTGATTAAATCCTATTAACTCATTATATATCCAAGTTCTGTTTGATTGTTTTCTTTTCTCACTGAAGTTGCAGCTTTCTATTTTTTATATTTTATTTTCTTGTGCATCACAGTGTTAGGCACTCCATTATTACTCTCTTGAACAGCACCCTGTAAAAAACAAAAATCACAATGTTGATTAAACCATCCACGTCAAATTGATAAAATAACTAAAGAAATGCGCAGAAACAATGTTTGAAATTTATTTTTGTCTGTATTTAACCGAGAAAAATATGTTAGAATTAACGAGAATATGAGTTATTTTATTTACAGAATTTAATACTCAACACAAGTGCCATCCGCCAGCTTTAAATAAAAGTATTTAACGTATGTTCAAGTCACATGGATATTACATAAATACAGGATATAAAAAGAAATTCTCTATAAGATTCCACAACTTTATCAAAAAATATTCAAAAACTTTTACTTACACTTTATAGCTGGTAGACCGGGTTTTTGTTAAATCTAGATCTATCACATGTATAATAGTTTCCTTTACTTCACCTGTCTATGAAGCTAGAAATCTGGCCTAGAGAGTAAAATTAACCACATTTTCTGGGATTTCTTACATAACTCGGGTTAATGAGAGTTCATGTTCTGGAATATTCAACAGATTTATTGTAAACATTTTATGATTGTATAAATTAGATATTTGTTATAGAGTTAGTAGGATTTTTTTTTTCAATATTTTTTTCAAGGCAGTATATTTGAAATAGTTCAAAATATCATTACGGCTGCAGATAAGTTTTAAGTTTAATTAGCTCAAATTTAACTGATCACGAATTGGTGCAGAAAAGTGTTTAATTATTAATTAAATATTGCATGTTACACCTACACAACGTGTATACCCGTATGGGCTTGTGATAAAACTGTGACCTGTAAAATATATAATTATTATATATATTATTACTTCTGATGGGCCAACGTTGGGCCAACGATGTTTTCTCTGTATAAGTCTTTCCCTGAAAATCAATAGTGGGCCAATGCAGAGATATCTGTGACTGAAATTTAAAGTTTGTTCAACGTTGGCCCAACAGCTGTATTTACAATACTTATTAATCATTGTTGGGCCAACAGTGGCCCAACAACGATTATCCTTTGGCGGTTTTCCGTCGTTGGCCCAATTACTTCATGTTTACAGGGATGTTGGTTTTCTCATGGTGCGGCTCAGTTATATTATTTTTAGTTCAGTAGTTGTTAAATGTTCTAACGCTACACTGATATTTTCCATACAGCTTCAAAATCAAATATTACCGACAAGTTTCTTGGGTTTCTAGAATTGAAACACCTATATGAATTTACTTATTAAAAAGCCTCGTCTCGGTTTTGTTTGTTTGTTTTGGGTTTAACGCCGTTTTTCAACAGTATTTAAGTCATATAACGGCGGGCAGTTAACCTAACCAGTGTTCCTGGATTCTGTACCAGTACAAACCTGTTCTCCGCAAGTAACTGCCAACTTCCCCACATGAATCAGAGGTGGGGGACTAATGATTTCAGACACAATGTCGTTTATCAAATAGTCACGGAGAACATATACGCCATGCCCGAGGATCGAACTCACGACCCCGCGATCCGTAGACCGACGTACATAAGTCATAATTTAATACATCAAAGGAGCAAAACTCATTACTTTATCAGAACCTTATAACAAAAATAAAACGACATCTGCCTCGGTGTTTACTAGCAGTTTGTATTTTCTGATACATTTGTGTCGCAATATTACAAATGTCGAATCTTCATATCCTTTTATCTGTTTGACATAAGGACTACAAAACACTTGACACAGAACGTGTTTACACATATTGACATGAAGATAACCTAGTCTGATATTTATTTTTTTCATTTACCTAAGTGTCTCAGTGAGTTATGTTTGTTGTATGGTTGTTGATCATCAGATTTTCATGCAGGAATGCTTTTTTAAAGCTTCGTGTCGCCAGAGGTTTTGTGATAATAGAGCCGAATCAAATTACAAACCAGATATGTTACATACATGATGTATTATCATATTTGTGTGGAATAGCATTTTGTCTTTTTTCGAGAAAAATTATTCTTGCCTGATACTAAGCAAAATCATAACTTCACATACCTCAGTTTCGTCTTTTTTACGCGTAATATTAGCACCGGATGTCGCGCAACCCATTTTAAGCGTATTCCCAGCGGGAATTGGATTGCGCGTTCACCACCCGTGATCAGGGTTTTGTTTTATCAGCAGCATCTTAAGTGTGACAAATTCCGATATTTTATTGCCAGAGGTTTCAATACCTGCAAAAAATAAAGCGCTGCTAAAAAATTAAAAAAGATATATCAAATATATAGTTTGCCCCTGAAAGCGAAGCTTTTTCTAACAATTTTGAGTATCTAAAAGATAATTACAACATTTCAAGTACTTATCATTTCATAATGCAACAAATAAATTGTTTTCTGTTATTTTCTAAACGATAAGATACAAAACTTCACTCGTACTTTACAGCAAAAACATAATTTTTATAACAATCTAAGTGAAAGTTAGAAAATATCTCGGACAAAACCACCTTTACCTACCACATTAAATACCTAGCTGTTCAAGTGGCGACGATCTATATCCAGAGAACGTTATTGCGTTGATAGATCATCATAGATCCTCATTTGTTAATATGAAACATGTAACTGCAAAACAGAAAACAATTTACATGTACTTGTTTTAATATATAAAACGACTAGTAAAACTTTTCATTTCATTCCAATATTTTAGGTAATGCTTCGACTTGCTACGAAATGCAATATACCTGACCAGAAGCAGAAAATTGATGATATAAAAGACAGACAACTGGATTTAGTTACAGAAGAAATGAGGAGTATAAGAGGTGAGACAAGGAATTAATTTGATAAAGACTGTTGGAAGCTACTACCAAAAATCACTGCAATCATCACAGAGAATACATGTACTTCATTATTGTCATGCGCAGGCCACAGGTGTAATTTTTTCTTACTGGCTGCGAAAATCTACATTACTTCTGTTTATATTTTACAAATGTTTTCAGTTACGACTATATATGTATCTTCTATTGAATTTTGAAAATTATCATTGTTTCTATATAATTAGGAAATGTCTTTTGGTTTTCATTCTAATTAAACGCAGAACTGGTAATTGATAATCACTATCAGCTTTTTGGTCGATGTTCTTTCAGCAAACACAGAACTGTTTTTCCAAGACTATCAAGACGATGACCGATATGTAGAAACTGCTGCTTATCAGAAAGCGAAGACAGTTCTTGAGGAGAAACAAATTGTCATACTCACCGGTCACCCAGGCGAAGGCAAAACAACCATGGCTGCTAGACTTGCGCTACACATGAGTCAGTCTCGAAACTGCCTGAAGCTGGTCACACCATCTGACTGGCGTAAGATTGATCTGTCTTTGAGACTGTTTGATACAGTTATAATAGATGACATATTTGGTGCAGGTGCGCTTGATCAAAAGTTGGTAGGTGATTGGAGACAATACCTAACTGATATAGAAAGAGCAGCAAAGAAAAAGGCCGTGAGGGTAATTATAACATCCAGACATTACATATTTGAGGAATCTAAGGAGGAACTGGGTTCTTTGCCAATGTTCAAAGATGAAAATGAAACCGTTCTTCTGCTTACATCCTCCGAACTTACACACGATGAGAAAACTAACATTCTTAAAATGCAAGCAGAGAAAAATGAGAAACAGCTTGAAGACTGCACTATATTTGAATGTGTTGAAGCTTCAAGGGGGCCGACAGAAGACATTAACGATTTTTTGTTTGGCTTCCCCGAATGTGCATCTATGTTTGTCAGAAATGAAAACATGTTGCGGAAAGGAGCAGCCTTTTTCAAGAAACCTGCATCACACTACAAGAAATATTTAGAAGATTTATACAGAGGAAAAGAGAAGGATAAATTTTTGGCACTTGTTGCTGTATGGGCCAAAGAAAATAAACGATTATCGCGGGATGAACTACGGACAAGGAAAACTGCTTCAGACCATATCAAACGAATAGCAGAAATATTCGACCACGATCTTGATAAAGAATTTCTCGAGACAATGCGACTATCACTTGATACCCATGTTGGAGGATATCTAGTTTTCAGTGAAGCGACAGGAGAATATGCATTCAGTCACAATGTCATTGGGGACATGGTCGGACTGGTCATCGGGAAGAAGAAGCCAGAGGAAACCGTGGAAATTTGTCCTAGAGATTTTCTGATGGAGTATATTTCCATTTGTGAAGCCGCGCGAGATGACTTTAAAGTAAGCTTAAAGGAGAGACAGTTTCATTGCTTAGTAGAAAAATGCAGTAATATGCTTTTACGTAAAAACTGCAATATCGTTGCAGAAACTCCAACAGTAGATGAATTTCAAACGCTACAAAGAACGGGACAAAGAAACAATGACATCAAAATAATAAACACGATAGATTTTGGTATCATTAAACATAAGGCGTTTAGCTCAGAAATGTTTGTGAAGGTGTTCATTGACTACATTGTTGACGAGGACCTCGTAAATGAGGTTTTTTCTGTTCCGGTGATGAGAATGAAGGGGTATTTCCTTGATTACGGGATATCAATGAAACAGCTTGATATGTGTCTGATGGGGTATGCATGGTACAGTGGAGCAATTGTATTTGCGAAGGAAGTCATCACTAGAGAGATTGTTGGAGAGGAAAATGTCGACCATTCAGTCCCATTACTTCTAGCCGCACACTCGAAACAGAAAGAGTCAGTTGAATTCCTACTGAGCCATGGGGCAAAGGTGACTGGAGATGCTATTTACATTGCAATGCATAAGAGCATAGAGCTTCTGAATATGTTCTTACAACACCCCGGAACTGACGTTAATGACAGAGGAAATGCGATTAATGGAAACTTTCCGTTGATTGTAGCCGCGCGAAAAGGGCTGACTGAAGCTGTTATATGCATGCTTACCTCGGGCGCTGACACTGGAGTACAAAACACTGCTAAAATGACGGCTCTACATAAGGCAATATTGTACAAACACGAAGATGTCATTGAAATGTTAGTTGAGGCTGGTGCTCCACTCAATATCAAAGGAGGAAAGTTCAAAAGAACACCACTGCACTTAGCAGTGGATTTAGAGAATATGGAACTGGTAAAGCTTTTACTTAGGAAGCATGCTTCACTGACTGTAAAAGATCATAGAGGGCATTATCCAATACACATTGCTGCTATTAGAGGTAACGTTGAAATACTTCGTGAGCTATACGCTGCTGACCGTACACAGGACAAACTACGTATTTCATCATATGGTACAAAATCTGTCATCAAAGGCATGTCCTTGTTCCATGTTGCAGTCTGGAAGAAAAATGAAGAGCTCCTAAATGCATTGATTGATCTAAGAGCGGATCCAAATGTTCAAGATTTCTATGGTCAGACACCTTTGTTCTTCGCAATAATGAAGAAGCAAGAAGACTGCATTAGAAAACTGTTAGAGTATGAAAGAACTAATAAGAGAAAACCGCAAAAGCAAGGTTTTACCCCTCTCCATGCAGCAATTCATAAAAATCTAGATGAAATTGCAAAACAGTTGGCAAGGTACTCTGATGTAAATGCAAGGGATAAGTATGGAAAAACCCCGCTCCATGCTGCATGTGAGAAGGCCAAGCTTGAGCTAATACGAACTCTTCTCGTACAATATGGAGCAGACCCAAGAATAATCACAAAGAGAGGGGATACAGTTTACCATATTCTAAGAAGAAGCAAGAAAAAACTGTCTGAAAATGAAGTTGATAATTCACAACAGGCTGAGCAGTTGATAAGTGAATTTGATCCAGAATTCGCTAAACAGCTGCCAAACTTGAGGAATAAAGCTGGTGTAGTTATTAAAGTGAGAACAACACGACAACCGCCTGACAGTATCAGAACACTGCTGAATATCATTGCTCGGGCTGCGCCTATAGACTACGATTTCGGAGGAGAGGACTTTGAATCAGTTCACGATGACTATGATGATGGTGACATGTACGATGACAATGATTTCCTGCAAGATATGTATGAAGATTACGATGATGGGTACGAACCTGATGACTTTTACTAAAATGGTTTAATCGCAACAGGAAATCGAAAAGCAGTGTTTTTTTTTTTTTTTTTTTTTTTTGTTTTTTTTTTTTTTTTTTTTTTTCTTTTTTTCTTTCTTTGTTTTTTTGTTGTTTTTTTATTTTTTGTTATATTGACTTTAAATTGAGTTGTGTATTTAATTAAATGATTTTGAGTTTAATGTCAATATGAACACGAAGAAAAGAGCAAATTGACAGACGATGATATATTTATTTAGCTCACCATTATACGATTTTCTAGTTCTGGCAAACTGAGCCAACCACTGATAATTGTACGAAAATCAGTGAAAGTGTGACAATTTATGCAAAACGATCAATGTCAATGTTTATTTCTGTGGCATCTTGTTTAGTAAGTTCTCAGCGAATGTTTTTCTTGACTTTGACTTTTTACCTGTTTACATTTGATTTTTTATCACTTGTTTCAAATGTATTATAACGACGGATGTATTGTGTAATTTATGTTTGCTATGTTGCATTGCGTATTTTCAAAACTACTTTAAGGTCCGCATGCTTAGCTCAGTAGGGAGAGCGCAGTTCTACGGATCGCGGGGTCGTGAGTTCGGTCCCCGGGCGGGGCGTATGTTCTCTGTTACGATTTGATAAAAGACATTGTGTCTTAAATCATTCGTCCTCCATCTCTATTCTATGTGGGGAAGTTGGCAACTACTAGAGGAGAACAGGTATGTACTGGTACAGCATCCAGGAACACTGGTAAGGTTAACTGCCCGCTGTTACATAACTAAAATACTGTTGAAAAACGGCGTTAAACCAAAAACAAACAAAGAAACAAAACTACTTTAAATAGCAAATGATTGATCAAAGCTTACGTATATTGTGCCTGTTTATATTTCACTTGTATGTATGCACGTATGTACGTATATTTCAGAAATAAATAAGTTTTACGCTAACTGATTTCTTCCTAAGATTCTGTTTTTGTGCAAATAACTACTACATATTATAAAAAAAAGTAGCAAAAGGATAAATCAATGCATGTAATATTCTAAGTCTACATGATGACTGATTTACAAGTTACGATAATGTAAAACAAATATAGAAACTCATCACGAAGTGAAAACGATATACAACAAACACAAGAGACCATGTGAAGTAATAACAATGTGTTCCATCTAAAAAATCAATAATGTGGTCGATGTGAATTCATGATATCGCCCATGCAAAATCATCATGTGATCTGTGTACTTAGGTGTTAAGTCATAACGCGGTACATGTAACATCATGATATGGTCCTTAAAGTCGTAATATGATCCATGTTAAGTCATAATGTGACCCATGTGTTATAGTAATATGATCCATGTTAAGTCATAATGTGACCCATGTGTTATAATAATGTTCCATTTAAGGTCATAATTTGGTTCATGTAAAGTCATGATATAGTCCATGTAAAAGCATTTTGTGGTCCATGTAAAGTCATAAATGGTCCATGAAAAGTCATTATGTAAGTCAATGCATAAGCTTAGTGTGGTCCGCGGAAAATTATAATGTTGTTCGTGTAAAGTCATAATGTGGACCATTTTAAGTAATTGACCCCGTTCACTTAGTAAAGGTCAAATTGTATCTGCTTAGTATCTACATCTCATCAAAAGTTCTTTTTTCTTATGTAAATAAAACTTCTAATAATATGCTTTTTTTTCAATGTCACACATACAGAACGATTCTGATTCTAGTATTTTCGTCTGCTGTATCCTATCTTGGTAGAAATAAAAAGTAACAAATAGTGCTGCTCATATTGTAAGTCCAAATACTTCTAATATGGGTGTTATTTATTAGTCGACACTTCTTCATACCTTTATATGTTTGGCAGTATCTTTCAAAATTCTAAAAGTATGTTTATCATATTTCAAAACATTTGTTGTTATTAACATTAAAATTTCAGCAAATACCGAATGGTGTTAAGTCATCAGTTCATTTATTTTTAGACATTTACTCCTTTCTAAAAAGTCACAAAACTACACAAGCTATTGTTTTATAGAAGGAGAACATATCATTTACAATGATACTGATGTGAAGATATTGATTTTCACCAATATTTGGTCAAATACCGAACCAAATTTTAATTGGTTATCGAGATATAAGTATTCCCAGCTACTAACCTCGGTGCATTAATAGAGTGAGAAACCGGAGACAAAACAATCACAATTCTTTGTACTTCGAAAACCGAAACATACATCTTTGAACTACTGCTTGTAGTTGCCATTGTTGATTGCTTACATCTGGGGATTTTTATGTATAGAAAAATCGACGATAATATACTAAAGTTCCAATTTCACATTCTTAACTCAATAATAAACAAGGAGCTACGTTCAATAAACGCTTGATGCCCCCGGTGGTATCCTTGTCGATACAAAGCAACCTAAGTCCAAAACGAGGTCAAGTTCAAGGTCAAACTGAGGTGAGGTGATGTTTGAAGATGAGGAATGGTCACAGGTTACATATGTATTAGTATCAATTCATTCTTGTAAGCGGTATTGATGCTAGACGAAACGGTCCCATTCGGTTAACCAAGAGATGGCCCATATAAAGCAACCTAAGTCCAAAATGAGGTCAAGGTCAAGGTCAAACTGAGGTCAGGTGATGTCTGAAGATGAGGAATGGTCACAGGTTACACCTGCATTAGTATCAGGTCATTCTAGTAAGGTCCCATTTGGTTAACCTCGTACGGACGGACGGACGAACGAACGGACGGACAGGAGGATCACTATATGCCTTCCGCAAGTTTCTATAGTGGACGCAACTTGACCCCGATGGTTGACCTTTGTATTATAATACCTAATGAGGCACAACCTATTATCGAAAAGGAGTATCCGTAAAACACGAGCTGCACGAGAAAAAAGGAAATATAAATTTGTGTAATTATAAGTTAGTGTATTGGAAAGGTTTAACTGATCAAATGTAAGTATATAGTGGACGCAACTTGACCCCGATGGTTGACCTTTGTATTATAATACATAATGAGGCACAACCCATTATTGAAAAGGAGTGTACGTAAAACACGAACTGCACGAGAAAAAGGAAATATTAATTTGTGTAATTATAAATTATTGTATTGGAAGGTTTTAACTGATCAAATGTAAGTATATATACTTTGATACTGCACTGTATACAAACTAATTCCATATCAATATACAAGGCTACCCTAAGCACCCTTGATTTCTATAATGAAATAATCGATATGAATAATCAGCCTAAGGTCAACCATCGCGGTCAAGTTGCGACTACTATACCTGTATATCAATGTTTAATTTATTGGAGCAGGTAACTCTGACTAGTATTTTATGACTTTTGTTTAGTTTTTAATGTCTTCGTTTTCTTAACAGTAAAATTCAGGTACGGGTAGGGTTTATTTGATACAACCACATAAACAATATTAGTTTGGTACGATTTTCAGTCAGGCCTAAATAAAGGAATGATTAGTTTAATTTCGTTCATATCTACAAATAAATGATACGTTAATCGCTATAAATAGACAAAATGTAAGAAAAACCCGCCACGTATTTGAACATTGCGTGTTTACGTAGTATAAATAAATAGAAGGAAGGCATAATAAAGTATTTAATTATTTGAAGCTACATAGTAGATATCTTCTCGAAAAAATGTCGGGGAAAAGTAAAATTGAGGTAGAAAAAGTGGACAAACCACAGCTTGCTAAACATGACAGCAAAAATTTGGACCTAGCATTTGCCATGGATTGTACGGGCAGTATGGGCTCCTATATAAATGAGGCTAAAAATAATATTCGTAAAATTGTGGAAGAAATAGTGGCGAGTGAGAAAAGTGATGTAAGACTGGCTCTCGTCGAATATCGCGATCATCCTCCACAAGATTCTACATTCGTAACTCGTTGCCATGACTTCACACATTCGTCTAAAACTATGAAAGGTTGGTTAAGTGACTGTTCTGCTACTGGTGGGGGAGACACGCCAGAAGCAGTGGCTGATGCGCTTCATGACCTTCTGAAGCTAAGCTGGAGGGAAGAGGCAACAAAGATTTGTGTATGTATTTCTGACGCACCTCCGCACGGGCTTGGGTGTGGAGGTGATGGATTCCCTAAAGGTTGTCCAGATGGAATAGATCCCATGGTTGTAGCACATCAGCTGGCAGAAAAAGGTATAACGATATATATGGCAGGTTGTGAGCCTAGCATATCTCCATACAAAGACTTCTTCATGGCTGTAGCTTATATCACAGGCGGACAGTATGTTCCTATGCGGAAGGCACAAGTTCTTTCGAAAGTTATTATTGGTGGTGCCCAGGAGGAACTTTCCTTGAATCAGTTAATGGCAGAGGTAGATGCTGAAGTGCAAAACAGAGTTCAGGCCGGAGAAGATTTCAACGAGGAAGAGGTATCTGACCTCATGCATGAACGGTGGAGATCACGAGGTGAGTGCGTAGCTCAACTTCAAATGAATAAAGCTGAACTTGGCACGGTTTTGTCTTCACCAGAAGCAAAGACTTATTCTAAATTTAAATCTCTATCAGAGGTGAGAACAAATTTCAAAGCAAAGCCAACTTTAAGCACGAGATCTTCATGCGACGCTGCTGAGTATTCACTAAAACCTGCTACGAAAGGGAGTGGTGGTGGGATATTAAACTGGATCGGAAGTTGGTTTGGTGGATATACAGAAAGCGGCGATAAAGCGGAACCAGAGTCGATATCCCGCGGTATACCATCAGATGATGAGTACGAAACTGTTAAAACAGAAGTAACAATCGCACAATCTTCGAGGCTAGTGAAAAAAGCTATGGCAAAACACAAGAAATAAATGTATCATTTACAGCTATGAAACAATCTCATCTTCGTGTATTGTAGTGATCGTCAAAAACATTTTTGTGAATTGAGTTGTATTTTATGAAATACAAAATGTAATATGTTGATTTGTTTATGTCAAAACACTTCAAAAGACTTTACAAATGCCATATTAATGTTTCTTAATTGTATTGAAATGTTTATGTTTCAAACATTTTTTAAATGTGAACATTTTGAAATGAGGATTAATCTGTACATATATACTGGTCGTATTTTTCTTTGTGATAATATGTCCGGACTGTAAAATGTTGAAACTAAATTCCTGTTAATATCCTGATCTATTCGATTCATCAAATTGCAAAAAGTGGTAAACTCAGACATTGTACTTCGAGAACAATTATGAAGTATGTGCACACTTTAAAGATTTATATTGAGCAGCGTTCATATCGATGATGAGCAATGGTGATAAGAACATTTTCTTAATTGTCATTAAATGATCAGTAATTAATTGTCAGTAGATGATGGGTACTTTAAGTCATACTAGTTATATATTTTTATAATACATCTGCTAACTCTGTATATAAAGTGCATTTGCATTACTAGAATATCAATATGTTTTGTTATCATTTAATATCCCGTCTTTTTATGCTTGAAATTGATTTAGACACTAATTATCATGTCTGTTTTACCAATTATAATTGAATTTTTTGTTATTTTGTCCTTTGCTTCGTATCGTTTATTTTGATGTTTATTCTTGCGAAGGTCGATTAAGTTTTCTTACATTAATATTCAGTTTTAAGGTAAAATGACTACTGGTTCATACCTGTTGAAAAATCTATGTTAAATCAATCAAACAACCAATTAGACGGGTATTATTTTAATACACAGAATGATCTCTTTAAATATCTGCCGACCTTGAACCAGATCTGCTAGTTCAGTTAAATGTTTATTGAGAGATATGGCCCATAATCAATAGATTATTCTATCTTAGTTATCTGATAGACAATAGGTACATATATCAATATCTTAAAGTTATTTCTATAGATCGCTATATATTACAAAATGTCGCTGTTAGTAAAATAATAGACGATGAATAGACAGATAATTTAGCATATTCAATTTAGTGCTTGATACAAAGTTTGAACTTATAAAGTACGTTTCTTTAAACTACAATTGTCATTGCTATAAGTTGGTAGTGCGTATCAAAATAACAGGAACTGCCAAGTCGTAGTGGTTGATGACAATTTTATAAGATCACACACATTTATAAACTTCTGTGATTTCTACACATTGTAGAATGAATTATTTATAAGTGTTAGTAATACGTAGAGTATATTGCTTTCTTTCTGAGGCCTGATAGTGTATATCTTTTCTTATCCAAGATCAGGCGTATGTATAAATAGAACAAAAATACACAATAACTATATTAGTTTTATGCGACTACATGTATGTATTTTTGTTCATCAATAAAAATGTTGATATACATATCAAAATCTAACTGAAAACCAGGGTATAAAAATGCATATATAAGCATTGTTAATATCCGATATTCTGACAATGTAGTGGAATCAATCGTGAAACATCGGGTATTTCCGTATCCTCTCTGTACTGCGTTGCACATTTAAGATCGATTGCGAAACGCCTGACCTGTCTATATCTATAAATAGCACTGTATTCACAAACGGGAAGGTATCCGAATAGTGTTAGTAAATAAACAAACTGACATTTCTCTTTTACTTGTGATATTTCACTCATTTAAACATGAATACTAGAAGAAAGCGGAAGGATGATAGTGTTTTCAGACAAACGCTTAATACCACCCCTGGGAAGCTAAGGAAAATGTCAGAAAAAATTGACAAACTGAAAGAACTAAACACTGAAAACGAAACTAAGTATTTGGATTTAGCTTTCGCTATGGATTGTACGGGCAGTATGCAGTCTTATATTGACGAGGCCAGGGACAATATATACAAAATTGTTGAAGGAATAGTGGCGAGTGAAGAAAGTGATGTACGACTGGCTCTCGTAGAATATCGCGATCACCCTCCGGAAGATTCTACATTCGTAACTCGTTGCCACGACTTTACACATTCGCCTAGAATAATGAAAGGTTGGTTAAGTGACTGTTCTGCTACTGGTGGGGGAGACACGCCAGAAGCAGTGGCTGATGCCCTTCATGACCTTCTGAAGCTAAGCTGGAGAGAAGAGGCAACAAAGATTTGCGTATGTATTTCTGACGCACCGCCTCATGGGCTTGGCTGTAGAAGTGATGGGTTTCCAGATGGGTGTCCAGATGGAATAGATCCCGTGGTTGTCTCGCGTCAACTTGCAGAAAAAGGAATAACTTTATATGTAGCTGGTTGTGAACCCAGCATATCTCCATACAAAGACTTTTTCATGGCCTTGGCGTACATCACTGGCGGACAATACGTCCCTATGCGAAAAGCTCAAGTACTTTCAACAGTTATTATTTGTGGCGCACACGAGGAATTATCCTTAAATCAATTAATGGCAGAGGTAGATGCTGAAGTGCAAACCCGAGTGGAAGCCGGAGAAGATGTGAACGAGCACACCGTTTCCGGTTTACTTCACGGAAGATGGAAAGCACGTGGCCAACAAGCAGTTCAGTTGCAAATGGACAATACTGAGCTTAGTAGCGTACTGGATTCACCTGATGCAAAGAAATACTCTAAAATGAAGACTCTAACAGAAATAAGAGGAAGTTTTAAGGAAAAGAATACAGGATCGGGTATAGGAACTTTATTCGGAAGGCCTGCAAGTGCATGTGGATTTGGGGCGTCGCTTTTTGGAAGATCCACCGCTACAGCATGCAGTTCCTCTTCGTCTGGGGCTTTTGGAGCTGTCGAAACCGGTGTGTCTTTTGCACAGTCCTCAAGACTAGTGCAAAAGTCGATTGCAAAATTTAGTAAATGATTTTACATCGTAATGTAAAGCAGTGCTGAAATGGCTGTGAAACATTATTTTATAAATAGTATAATGTGATAAACTTGTTTCGTTGTTTCCTCTTTCTTACTGTTACAATATTTGTATAAGAATTATTTTGCTGCATGTATATATGTGCATACTTTTAAGGTTTTAGGTTCATATATTCAATGTTGACATGAAAGAAAACATCAAAGACCACCTGTAAGGCATATTTTAAGTTTAACACAAGTTTTGTTCAACAATTAAAGACTGCATTATACGGATGGTCCCTTTGCTGTATAGTCACGTGTCAGATATATACTGATATATTTTATAAACAAATATCTAAATAAAGTATTAATCCTGACCCATTGTGACACTCGTAAGAACAACTGAACTTTACGCTTAAAGACGCACCACAAAATAAATGTATTGCCATGATGGTAATTATACATAATTTGCATGAAAAATATGAGATATACAAGAATTTTGTTTCAAACTGACAGTGACATATATTAGGCCAAGACAATGTGTTTAATGTCTTAACATTTTATTGAATTAATGTAGCAATATGTACATAAATCAGTGTATTTAGTTAAATTTCAATCACATTTTGTTTCTACAGTGTAAGACTATATTCTTAAAACTATGCTGAAAAGAGATTGACTGAATAAGTTTGCAGATGAAGATGTGAAAACACATTTATTCAGGAAGACCCTAAATTGGCCACCTGTATTATAAGAATGATTTTCATGAAGTTTTTGTGGGTGAAAAAAGTAGGTCACTAGGTCGTTGTGGGTCTTTAACACTATACAGTTATCATTTTGTCATGTCCGTTTTAACACGAAAATGTTGCGCAATATAAATAAAAGTCGTATTATTATGATTAAATTTATTTTTATTTTAATCGGAATGATTGGTCAAATTGAACTGATTAATCAAATGGATTGGAGTCAGTAGTGTATTTAAAAAACAGAATGACATTATTTTTTTTGGTTGGGTTTAACGTCGCACCGACATATAGGTCATATGGCAACTTTCCAGCTTTGATGGTGGAGGAAGACCCCAGGTGCCCCTCAGTGCATTATTTCATTTAATTAATTTTTATTTATTACAGCGTCTAAATAAAGCCTCGAGGGAAAGAGGGTGTTTGAACAATATGATTTATCCAGATCGATATGTGGATGCATTCATAAAATTTCAGATGCTCCTACTATTACCATTTTAAGCAACAGACTTTTCAACGGCATATTGCATATAGATTGATTTTACAACAGAACAATAGTGTCATTAAAATATGCTAATTTAGCTGGAATTTTAATGAATGGACAGTTTTGTTTTTTTGGTGGGGGTGGGGGGTTGTTTGTTTGTAAATTGTTAACGCCATATCTTAACAATTTGTTACAACATAAAATGCTTGCAGTGTCCTGTCCCAAACACTTGTAACAGAAAATAACAAGAGCTGTCCGAGGACAGCAATGCTCGACTATTCAACAGCCTTGTCGATTGAATGAATACGAAAGTCGAAAAAGGGGCATAATTTAGTAAAATAGGGTTATGGAACCTGCATAGTGCTTATCAGCTCATGACAATGGACAAGTGTGTGAGTTTCAATCCATTCCCATTAGTGGGTACTGAGATACCAGCTTACATAAAAGAATTTAACCAAAAGCTCCTAAGTCGAAAAAGGGGCATAATTTTGTAAAATGCTAACTTGAGTTATTGACCCTTTGCACTGCATGTCATATCGTGACAGTGAGCAAGTGTGTGATGTTTCAATCCTTTCCAATTAATGGATACTGAGATACCAGCCTATATACAAAACCTTAACCAAAATTTCTAAGTCGAAATAGGGGCATAATTTTGTAAAAAGGCAAAAAAGAGTTATGGAACCTGTGCAATGTAAGTCAGTTTATCACAGTGAATAAGTGTGTGAAGTTTCAATCCATTCCCACAGGTGGTTACTGAGATACCAGCTTAAATACAAAACCTTAACCAAAAATTTCTTAAGTCAAAAAAGGGGCATAATTTTGTAAAAAAGCAAATAGAGTTATGGAACCTGTGCAATGTAAGTCATTTTATTACAGAGAATAAGTGTGTGAAGTTTCAATCCATTCCCACAAGTGGTTGCTGAGAGATACCAACTTACATACAAAACCTTAACCAAAAATTTCTAAGTCAAAAAAGGGGCATAATTTTGTACAAAGGCAAAATAGAGTTATGGAACCTGTGCAGTGTAAGTCATTTTATCACAGTGAATAAGTGTGTGAAGTTTCAATCCATTCCCACGAGTGGTTGCTAAGATACCAGCTTACATACAAAAACTTAACCAAATCGGGACGCGGACGCCGACGCATGGGCGAGTCCAATAGCTCTACTATTCTATGAATAGTCGAGCTAAAAATCAGATGAGCTAATAACAGAGACAGAGTGAAAATGCATCAAAACTTCTACTCTGAAATTTTACGTAAAAAGGGGGTGTAATTCATGAAATATTTGTGCCATACTTACAGCCCTTCTACAATATGATGTGATAAATGATGTAAAACAACTCTTTTTAAGTTGGAATCATACCATTTGAGTAACAGAGTGAAAGTGCATCAAAATTTAAACCTGAAATTCTAAGTTCGTTCTTACTTTTTACTTTTGGGCTTAGAGCAGTTTTTCAACAGCATGTCAGTTTTGCAACTGTAGGCAGTTAACCTTAACAGTGTTCCTGGACTGTTGTTCTTTTGTGCAACCATACAGCAACTTTCCAGCTTTAACGGTGGAGGAAACTTGTAGGTACTCCTCCCTGCATTGTTTCATCCCAGTGGAGACCTGGGTAGAACCACCGTCCATCCATAAGCAAGTTGGATGGCTTCCTCACATGAATAATTCAATGCCCTGTGTGACGCTCACACACATTGTTGAGCAGCAAGTGATTTAAGTCAGCAATCTCACTTATCCTGTCGCAGAGGCCCCTCTCCCGGATTCTGCACCAGTACTTACATTTCTCTACATGTAACTCCAAATGATCTCCCCGTGAATGACAGGTGAAGGATGACTATAATTCCAAACATAATGTCTTTAATCAAATCGTCACGGAAAACATAAGCCTTGCCCAGGAAACGAACACATGACAGCCCGACCTGTAGATATACTGTCTCCCTATTGAGCTAAGCGGGCAGACTTGGAAATTTTAGGTAAAAACGGGCATTATGCAAGAAATATTGGTGCAAGAGTTACGGCCTTTTGACACATATGATAAGGAACAACTATTTTAAGTTTGAATCAAATCGTTTTAAGTGCATCAAAAATTTAACCAAACTGCGACTCAGAAGCCAGGCCAAGTAGGATAGCTCTCTATATTCTTCATACAGTCAAGCTAACAAGAGGACCATGCTGGTCCTGAATCGCTCACCTGTCCACACGCAACCCCGTTCATTGTGGCTAAGTTTTGTTGAAAACCACCAAGTAGTGTCACTATTTTTAGACCTACTGACCTAGTTTTTGACCGCACGTGACCCAGTTTCGAACTTGACCTAGATATCATCAAGGTGAACATTCTGACCAATTTTCATGAAGATCCATTGAAAAATATGGCCTCTAGGGAGGTCACAAGGATTTTCTATTTTTAGACCTACTGACCTAGTTTTGGACCGCACATGACCCAGTTTCGAACCTGACCTAGATATCATCAAGATGAACATTCTGACCAACTTTCATAAAGATCCCATGAAAAATGTGACATCTAGAGTGGTCACAAGCTAAAGTTTACGCACAGACACACGGACGACGTATACCTACTGACCTAGTTTTTGACCAAGTTTCGAACTTGACCTAGATATCATCAAGATGAATATTCAGACAATCTTTCATAGAGATCCCATGATAAATATCGCCTCTAGAGAGGTCACCAGGTTTTTCTATTATTTGATCTAATGACCTAGTTTTTGATGACACGTGACCCAGTTTCGAACTTGAACTAGATATTATCAAGGTGAACATTCTGATCAATTTTCATGAAGATCCATTGAAAAGTATGGCCTCTAGAGAGGTCACAAGGTTTCTCTATTTTTAGACCTACTGACCTAGTTTTTGACCGTACATCAAAGTGAACATTCTGACCAATTTTCATGAAAGATCCATGAAAAATATGGCCTCTAGGGAGGTCACAAGGATTTTCTATTTTTAGACCTACTGACCTAGTTTTGGACCGCACATGACCCAGTTTCGAACTTGACCTAGATATCATCAAGATGAACATTCTGACCAACTTTCATAAAGATCCCATGAAAAATGTGACCTCTAGAGTGGTCACAAGCAAACGTTTACGCATGGATGACGGATGCCGCGTGATCACAAAAGCTCACCTTGTCCTTTGTGACAGGTGAGCTAATAAAACTCAATTGATGGGTGGCAGAATTATAGACCAGTCACGACAATGCTGACAGACTTAAAGACAGAAGTCCCTGAAGTAAGCCAATGTCCAAGTCAAACTTGTCCTATATCTAATGTTACCCATGTGTATCAACAAGAGCTGTCAGTGGACAGCGCGCTCGACTATTCTCAGTGCTTGATAGTATAATATAAGCTATGAGTAAAACTATAACATTACAATAAGCATATTCTAAGTCGAAAAGGGGCCATAATTCAGTCAAAATGCTCGATAGAGTTGCCTCCTCCTTTTTTACAGACTGGGGTCATGATGGTAAACAAGTATGCAAAATATCAAAGCAATATCTCAATGGAATTTGAAAATATTTGGGGTGGTACGCAAACTTTAACATTTATTCTAAGTCGAAAAGGGGACATAATTCGTCAAAATGCTTGATAGAGTTGCCTCCTCCTTTTTATCTCGCCTATTCAAAGAATAGGGGAGCTATCCTACTCGCCCCCGCATCGGCGTTAGCGTGAGCGTCACACATATATTGAAGTTTGCGTACCACCCCAAATATTTTCAAAGTCCATTGAGATATTGCTTTCATATTTTGCATACTTGTTTACCATCATGACCCCAGTCTGTAAACAGGAGCAGACAACTCTATCAAGCATTTTGACTGAATTATGGCCCCTTTTCGACTTAGGATATGCTAATTGTAATGTTAAAGTTTGCATACCTCCCCAAATATTTTCAAAGTCCACTGAGATATAATAAATAATTGCTTTCATATTTTGCATACTTATTTACCATAATGACCCCAGTCTGTAAATGGGAGCAGACTCTATCAATCATTTTGACTGATTTATGGCCCCTTTTCAACTTAGAATATGCTTATTGTAATGTTAAAGTTTTACTCATAGCTTATATTATACTATCAAGCACTGAGAATAGTCGTGCGCGCTGTCAACTGCCACCTCCTGTTACAGACTGGGGTCATGATGGTAAACAAGTATGCAAAATATCAAAGCAATATCTCAATGGACTTTGAAAATATTTGGGGTGGTACGCAAACTTTAACATTTAACATTTAACATCGAAAAGGGGCCATAATTCAGTCAAAATGCTTGATAGAGTTGCCTCCTCCTTTTTACAGACTGGGGTCATGATGATTAACAAGTATGCAAAATATCAAAGCAATAGTTCAATGGACTTTGAGAATATTTGGGGTGGTATGCAAACTTTTAACATTTGTGTGACGCTCACGCTAACGCCGGGGCGAGTAGGATAGCTCCCCTATTCTTCGAATAGTCGAGCTAAAAACTAATGTGTAATGACTAAGTATTACTACCACATCGCTGTCATAAGGGCAGAGTGGGAACAGTTCCATCCATTGAAGGATGAACCAAGCAATAGATCCTTTTGACTGCTTTAGCTGTCGCAAATAAGGTGTTCGACTGAATGTAAGAAAATTATTTGTAAGTAATGACCTGGTTTGATGGTGTCATATGGCAGTAAAGCAGGCCTACGATTTCCCAAACCGCCAAATGTCAAGTACTTAACAAGAAACACAGACAATTAGGCAAAAGCGATGGAGTCTCGACAGCCAAATCAGGTAAGAAAGCAGGACATTTATTGAGATACAAAATAACAGGAACATAATATTGCCAAAATTGATAGTAAAAACCCATTATATTGCAGGTAAAACTACAAATGTTTGAAAAACTCATATGCCACCGATGCCACTCTTTGGAGTAACTGGCTAATTTTAAGTAATGGTACTTGATAAATGATACATGAAAGCATCAAAAGTAAACAGGTCTTTTCCAGAGGTAAAAGCAAAACAAATATGTAAATGAGCCGCACCATGAGAAAACCAACATAGTGGGTTTGCGACCAGCATGGATCCAGACCAGCCTGCGCATCTGCGCAGTCTGGTCAGGATCCATGCTGTTAGCTATCAAAGCCTATTGGAATTAGAGAAACTGTTAGCGAACAGCATGGATCCTGACCAGACTGCGCGGATGCGCAGGCTGGTCTGGATCCATGCTGGTCGCAAACCCACTATGTTGGTTTTCTCATGGCACGGCTCAAATGTTTTATATATTTTCTGACTGGTTTGGTTATTTAACCTTCAAAATAATACCATTAACTAAGACTGACAGTGGATGACTTTACTTACTTCTAAAACTTAGACTGATTTATACAAAAAGAGCTGTTTGTTGACAGCATACTGGACTATCCGAAGAAGTGATGTAAGTAACTATGGGGTCAAAATATTACCGTTGATTTTCAGGTTTCCAATTTCTATGTCAAAAAAAGGGCCATAACTGAATCAAAATCCTTGTACTAGTTATGTAGTCTTGCTTACATGTGGAGACTATGATTGTAAATAAGTGGTCAAAGTTACACAGTCATGTGTCAAACATCTTAAGAAAAAAATATGGACTGGTTTGAAAAACTTAAATGATTTCCAAGTCCAACAAGAGCTGTCCGTAAGACAGCGCGCTAGACTTTTCTCAGTGTTCGACTCTGAATTTGAGCTTTGCCAGTAAAAAAAAAAATCCAAGTTAAAAAGGGGCATAACTGTTAAAATTCAAATTATAGTTATGAGATTTGTGTCTCCTGGTGTAGACTTTGATAGTAAATAACTATTTTGAGTTTCAAGTCAAAAGCTTTAATAGTAACAGAGATATTTGACTTTATCAAATATTTTAACAAAAAAATCTAAGTTAAAAGGGGCATAATTCTGTCGAAATTCAAATCAGAGTTATGGGGATTGTTTCTCCTGGTGTAGACTTTGATGGTAAATAAGTATTTTAAGTTTCAAGTCAAAAGCTTTAATAGTAACAGAGATATTTGACTTTATCAAAAATTTTAACAAAATTTTTAAGTTAAAAAGGGGCATAATTCTGTCAAAATTCAATTCAGTGTTATGGGGATTGTTTCTCCTGGTGTAGACTGTGATAGTAAATAAGTATTTTAAGTTTCAAGCCAATAGCTTTGATAGTAAAAGAGATATTTGACTTTATCAAAAACTTTAACCAAAAATTCTAAGTTAAAAAGGGGCATAATTCTGTCAAAATTCAAATCAGCATTATGGGGATTGTTTCTCCTGGTGTAGACTTTGATAGTAAATAAGTATTTTAAGTTTCAAGTCAATAGCTTTGATAGTAACAGAGATATTTGACTTTATCAAAAACTTTAACCAAAAATTCTAAGTTAAAAAGGGGCATAATTCTGTCAAAATTCTAATCAAAGTTATTAGGATTGTTTCTCCTGGTGTAGACTTTGATAGTAAATAAGTATTTTAAGTTCCAAGTCAATAGCTTTGATAGTAACAGAGATATTTGACTTTATCAAAAACTTTCAACGGCGACACCGACGCCGGGGCGAGTGCAATAGCTCTATATTTTCTTCGAAAAGTCGAGCTAAAAAGGGCCAAAATTCAGCCAAATATCTTTGACATAGTTACATACCCTTGACTGAAGATGGAGATCACAACGATGGACAAGTGTTCAAAGTTTCAACGCCACAAGTCAAATAGTTTTGACAATACATGGACTTGTATGAAAACAGAACAAATTTCCAAGTCAAAGAAGGGCCATAATTCAACCAAAATGCTTGAAAGAGTTATGTACTCTTGCCTACAGATATATTCTGTTACAATAAACAAGTTTAAAGTTCCAAACCCATATGTAAACAGTTTACACAAAATATGAACTGGTGCAAAAAACTTAACCAAGATTTGTAAATTAAAAGGGGCCATAATTCAAACAAAATCCTTCATAGAGTTATGTACTCTTGCCTAAAACTGAACATGGTGATGGTACACAAGTGCTGAAAGTTTCAAAGCCATATGTCAAAGGTTTTTTTCAAAATGTAGACTAGTACGAAAAACTTCACCAAGTTTTAACACCAACGCCTAGTCGGGTAGGATAGCTCTCTTTGTTAAAATTAAAACAATTTTTTTCATAAGTTCATTTACTTTACCATCTTTTTGCTAAGGCAGGCAGTTCCTACTTTAAAATGGGTCAAATGCAACTTGAGAGTGGTCCATGCTAGGGAGCTGCAGATCTAGTTCTGTGTAATCTGATCAGTAGTTTCACAGCAGAAAATGTTTACGTAAATGACGGAAGCCAGACCATCCACCAATACAAATAGTCCATCATAAACCTTTGGATTAGGTAAGCAGTAAATATGTAATTTTGGAGGAATACTTCCTTGCCAACATTTTACCACAGAATGACACAACATAATGGACACAGTCTTCTGTTTAACTGACTGAAAAACATGGTAACAGACATTATCATGACACAGAAATCATATATCAATTGAAAATCAAACTAAAGTTTCATAATATGTGATCTACTGTTGAATATCTATTATATTAATCATTTGCAATATTTTGTGTCCTTGTATTTCTGCTGTAGAAAAGCTTTCATGTTAATCATTTGTAATATTTTGTACTTGTATTTCTGTAGTTAAGAAGCTTTCATATCAATCATTTCTAATATTTTGCACTTTTTGCTGATGCTCTCATTTCCCTTTTAGTTCTACCATACAGCATCCATTTTCAACACTATACTCGCAACTGGCGCATTTTATGAAGTATGTTATGGTCTAAAGCTAATCCATACTCACTTGAAACTTGTTCTGCTTATCTATTAAAGTGTGAATCCTTAACTGACTTCAATACAAAATTTCACTTTTCTATTGTCTGATAGTCCCAAGTCTGCATAGTTTAGTGCTTGTTTGTGCAGACGTCCATAACATGCACTTTTGATTGAAAAGCCTAAGAGTGAATATTACAAATCCTTAAATGACCTTAGAAGACTTACATCTTAATGTAAGACAACAAGATATATCACAGTATATATTTAAAATTGCTCCAGTATATTTTCTCCACTAGGTCAATGTCTTAAATAATAATCCACCACCGTAGAGAATGCTGCGAAACCTGCCGCTCCAAAAGCTGCTGCCTTTAATCCCGCTGAAAAAAAATGTAAACATGTATATAGTGTATAAACTTTTAGATAAGTAATTACAAATATTTTGTCATTCAAAGGCTAAAATTTGCGAAGAAAGTGGAAATTCAATATGAGCCGGACCGGGTGTCAAGCTGATACTTCTGAAAATATATATTTTAGTAATCTTATTTTCTCAGCAAAACTTCAGCTTGACACCAGGTCCGGCTCACAATGAAAATCGAGCATGTAGTGTGTAAATCGCGTGTAAAAAATGGTAAAAGTCACTGACCTCGAGTATTTTAAAGGTCTGAGTCGTACAAATAACTTGGTTTTGAAGTTTTTTAAAGCCATAGTTTTAACGATTATGATCTTCTCTTTTGTTTTAGACAGTTAAAATTTCAATTATGGAGTTTTCATATTCTAACTAGAAAATGCTTTTGTAAAAAAGCGCATGTCTCCCCCAATGCAAAGTCCTATAGGCAAGAAGTCAATAGGGGTCAGGAGCGAAAAGTCAAAGAGACACCTTGACCTTTAACAAAGTGACCCTAAAAACAATAGGGGTCATTTACTCTGCATGAACAATCATCCTATGAAGTTTCAACATTCTGGGTCGAGAGATTCTCAAGTTATTGATTGGAAATGGTTTTCCATGTTCAGGCCCCTGTGGCCTTGACCTTTAACAGAGTGACCCTAAAATCGTTAGGGGTCATCTACTCTGCATGATCAATCATCCTATGAAGTTTCATCATTCCGGGTCAAGTGGTTCTCAAGTTACTGACCGGAAATGGTTTTCAATGTTCAGGCCCCTGTGACCTTGACCTTTCACAGAGTGACCCCAACTTCGTTAGGGGTCATCTACTCTGCATGACCAATCATCCTATTAAGTTTCAACACTCTGGGTCAAGTGGTTCTCAAGTTACTGACCGGAAATGGTTTTCAATGTTCAGGCCCCTGTGACCTTGACCTTTAATGGAGTGACCCCAAAATCGATAGGGGTCATCTACTTTGCACGTACAATCATCCTATGAAGTTTCAACATTCTGGGTCAAGTGGTTCTCTAGTTATTGATCGGAAATGGTTTTCCATGTTCAGGCCCCTGTGACCTTGACCTTTGATGGAGTGACCCCAAAATCAATAGGGGTCATCTACTCTTCATGACCAATCATCCTATGAAGTTTCAACATTCTGGGTCAAGTGGTTCTCTAGTTATTGATCGGAAATGGTTTTCAATGTTCAGGCCCCTGTGACCTTGACCTTTGACGGAGTGACCCCAAAATAAATAGGGGTCATCTACTCTTCATGACCAATCATCCTATGAAGTTTCAACATTCTGGGTCAAGTGGTTCTCTAGTTATTGATCGGAAATGGTTTTCAATGTTCAGGCCCCTGTGACCTTGACCTTTGACAGAGTGACCCCAAAATCAATAGGGGTCATCTACTCTTCATGGCCAATCATCCTATGAAGTTTAAACATTCTGGGTCAAGTGGTTCTCTAGTTATTGATCGGAAATGGTTTTCAATGTTCAGGCCCCTGTGACCTTGACCTTTGACAGAGTGACCCCAATAACAATAGGGGTCGTCTACTCCAGCAGCCCTACAACCCTATGAAGTTTGAAGGGTCTAGGTCAAATGGTTCTCCAGTTATTGCTCGGAAATGAAGTGTGACATACGGACGGACGGAAGGACGGACGGACGGACAGGGCAAAAACAATATGTCTCCTGGGGGAGACGTAATTATTTAGGGGGCCATTTCGCATATATCTTATCATATCTCGTCCTTTCGAAGTTATTCATATATGAGCCCCGCCATGCGAAAACCAACATAGTGCATTTGCGACCAGCATGGATCCAGACGCATTCGCGCAGTCTGGTCAGGATCCATGCTGTTCACTAACGATATCTCTAATTGCAATAGGCTTTGAAAGCACACAGCATGGATCCTGACCAGACTGTGCGAATGCGCAGGCATGTCTGGATCCATACTGGTTGCAAATGCACTATGTTGGTTTTATCATGGTGCGGCTCATATGACGGGATATAGTTGCTTATCTCATGCTTACAATATGTAACTATCATTCATTGTTCTTTAATCTAAAGCCATCCCCTTAGTATTCAAAAAGCATGAAATTTATAACAAACAAGATACAAATACAGATCTATGTGTTCAAGTATGGTTATTCTGCCCAATACTATTGCTTTGTATTTTAGTAAGTAAAATTAGCAGCATAGAAAACAAGTTCTATCAAGGGATGCTACAGACTAAGTTTGGTGAAGATCAATTTACTGGTTCATAATTAGTTCTTTAAAGTCTTTTTTTCTATTTCTAACTTTTTTAGCCCTTCAATGCAGTAACATAGATCCCTTTTAACAAATTTGAGAGAGATCCATGCAGGAAAGCTTCTGACCAAGTTTGGTGAAAATACATTAAGGGCTCTTGAGAAAAAATTGTTTAAAGAAAGATGTTCGGATCCCGGTCCAGGCACTGAAAATTTCTGAAATGCTCTTGAGTGTCTCCCACCTAACTTAAGGCCTGTACTGGTTCTTTCCAGGAAAGACGGCTTCACGTGTACCGGTGCTAAACACGGGCTCGTTAAAGAACTAGACTGTCCATTTGCAAAGAGCTAGGTTAAGTTAGCCAGACAAGTCTGTATCTAAAAAGGATTTCTCTCTATCTGTTCTGGGGGCTTTATCTCACTCTGTCCCTCTGGTCAGATCTCTCTGTGTCTGTACTAGAAGAGGATGAATTTCACACTGTGTGGTGCGTTTGCTCTATGAAAAGCACCTTTGAACGTGTAAAAGGGGGATAATATTCATGAAATATAGGTGCAAGAGTTATAGCACTTATGTCATATGATGTGCGTGAAGATGTGAAACAACTATTTTAAGTTTGAATAAAATCCATTTAGTAATAACAGAGATAGAGTGAAAGTGCACCAAAATTTTAACCTGAAATTCTAAGTAGGAGGCATAATTCATGGAAAATTGGTTCCAGAGTGATGGACCTTGTGTCAAATGTGGGTGATGATGTGAAACAACTACTTTAAATTTTAATCAAAACCATTTAGTATTTACTGAGACAGAGTGGAAGTGCACCAAAACTTTAACCTGAAATTCTAAGTAAAAAGGGGGGATAATTCATGAAATATTCATGGAACGGTTATGGCCCTTCTGCCATTTGATGTAGGTGATGATGAGGAATAACTATTTTAAGTTTGAAACAAATCCATAAGTAATTGCACAGATACAGAAAGTGCATCAAAACTTTAAACAGTGTTGAAGCGGAAGGACGCCGGGTTGGGCAAGACAGCTCTCCATACTTTGTATAATTATAGTCACCCTAAAAACTGAACTGTTGGGCTGAAAGTCTTCTTAAGTCTTAAATATTTCTTTTTCAGCATAAAATCAAGATCAATCATGAAAATGCATTGAATAATACCTCTCAAGCCTAACACACCGCCCACTATAGCTCCTGAGATAGTTCCATTTGACAGGGGACTCTTCCCACGATACTGTAAATAAAACAACAATAAATGCATTTTGGAAACATATGTTTTTGTCACCAAAAAAAAAACGAAAAAAGAAAAAAAATTTGGATCTCAGTGAGATTTGAACTGACACCCTTCTATTCCACAGCACAAAATCTTTTTTTATTTCAAATTTTTCCCCAGCAAGAGTAAAAGTGACTATGACCCTGATGACAGATTTGTAGTTGGTTAAAAAGCTCATGTTGCATTGTTATATGTCTTGCCGACTTAAAATAAAACTTATCTTATATCTTATCTTAAAGATTTAGACTACAATTACATGCTTATATATTAAACACATACACTTTCTAGTAAACATTCAGTTCCGGCAAACATAAATCCAATAGTGCCAAAGTTTTTCCCATACGATGCACATCTGACTTTCATCTCTTTGAGTACTGCACGTGTTGATGGTGTTTGGTCTGGTGTGGTTGTTGTGTAAGTAGATATTGGATCCATACCCACCGTAAACAAACCGATAGCTCCACCAAGTGCAAACCCTGAAAAAAAAAAGAACATATTTCTCCGGATTATATACAAAGAACATAATCTTATAATGTCAAGTTTTTTAAAATAAGAAAATTTAATGAATCATGGTTTAGTAGTCTTAATTTGGATATGAACAATTTATGTGTGGAAGCCTTTAAAAGTTTAATAAATATACATGTATAAATTAAACACAATCAATGAACTTCATACCAAAAAGAAAACTTGTCAAACAGTTGCACAGTACAGTTCTTGTATTTTTCGTATTTTTTTACTTTGATAATTATTCAGCTTTTTTAAGTCCCTGAAAGAACAAACTCGTCCATTAGGCACAATTATTGGGTAAGTGGATTTGACAAGTCCCTAAAAATCATAATGCTAGCCAAAATACAAGAGCTAAAAGTCAACCAGCTTTCAACAATACTTGAATTCTGGAACAAAAAAACTGCCAGTTCTGGCTTACAGAGTATGTAAATCCAATCTCCTGAATTAGTTATATAAACTGCAATAGCATTCTGTGTTGCTTTTAAGTTTAGTTTGGACCACTTCGTGGTGTGGCTCTCTAAACAATGATTCCTAGGATTCTGCTCTTAAGTTCCTCTGATATATACGTTTTCAAAAAAAATGTAAACAATCGGATGAACACAGGTACCTGTGAACCATTTACATTGAAGTTCTTGGTGAATATTGATTAATTCTTGCTTGATATTTCATTTTAAACAAAATTTAAGCTTAAAATAAAACACAATAATTATGTGAAACATGACCTGTCTGTAAGACAGCCAATGCTCGACTAATCGAACTGTTGTCCCAGAAGCGAAATGTTACCCTAAATGTTAAAATATCTATAGAGTTTCAATCCAGTATCTGCATTAATTTCGGAGATAGTAACAGTTAAACTTGCATGCAAAACTTTAACTAGGATTTTCTTAGTCCAAAAGGGGGCATAATTTGACCAAAATACATGTCAGAGTTATGGAACTCGATGCTTTCACCTAGTTTTATAATCCCAAAGACACATGCGAAGTTTCAAATCAATATCTGCATTACTTTAATTTGGAGATAGAAACTTGAACGCAAAACTTTTAACCAGGATTTACAAGTCCAAAAATGGACATAATTTTGGGCAAAATACATGTCAGAGTTATGGAACTTGATCATGTGAGGTTGGTTATTGACCTAGAAAAAGAAAACATAAGTTTCAAAGCTATATGCCTTTAAAAAATGCATGCAAAACTTTTACCAGGATTTTCCAAGTCAAAAAGGGAGCATAATATGGCCAAAATGCATGTCAGAGTTAAGGGACTTGATGCTATCACCTAGTTTTATATGAAGACACATGTGAAGTTTCAATTCCGTATCTGCATCAGTTTTTGATGTAGTAACTTGCATCCAAAACTTCAACCAGGATTTTCTTAAGTCCAAAAGGGTGTTTAAAACTGGCCAAAGTACATGTCATGAGACTTGACACAGTGAGGTTGGTAATTGACCTAGAAAAAGAACAAGAGCTGTCCCTAAGACAGCCAATGCTCGACTATTCGAATTATTGTCCCAGAAGCAGGAAAATATTACCCTAAATGTTAAAATATCTATAGAGTTTCAATCCAGTATCTGCATTAGTTTTGGATATAGTAACTTACATGCAAAACTTTAACCAGAAGTTATTAGTTCAAAAGGGCACATAATTTGACCAAAATGCATGTCAGAGTTATGGGACTTGATGCAATCAACTAGTTTTATAACCCCGAAGGCACAGGTGAAGTTTCAGTTTAATATCTGTATTTGTTCTGCAGATAGTAACTTGCATGCAAAACTTTAACCAGAATTTTCTAAGTCCAAAAGGGGGCATAATTTGCCCAAAATACATGTCAGTGTTATGGTATTTGACCCAGTGAGGTTGGCAATTGATCTAGAAAAAGAAAAAAATAAGTTTCAAATCTATATGCATTTAAGTAATAGCTGTATGTACTTGCATGCAAAACTTTAACCAGGATTTTCTAAGTCCAAAAGGGGGCATAATTTGGCCAAAATGCAGGTCAGAGTTATGGGACTTAATGCTATCAACTAGTTTTATAACCCCAAAGACACATGTGAAGTTTCAATTCAATATCTGCATTAGTTTTGGAGATAATAACTTGCATGTAAAACTTTAATCTGGATTTTCTAAGTCCAAAAGGGGGCATAATTTGCTCAAAATACAAGTCAGAGTTATGGGACTTGACCCAATGGTTTGGTAAAAGACCTAGAAAAAGAAAAAATAAGTTTCAAAGCTATATGCCTATAAATGATAGCCATATGTACTTGCATAAAAATGACAATTTAAGCTACAGAAGTTTGATAGTTAAGATGCAAGAGTAAAAGTGACTACCGGTACGACAAATTTGTAGTCATACATATTACTTACAAGACTGTAATTCTGATGAAAATAATACATGCACTGTGACACTGTTATCTAAATTTCAATTATCAATTAACTCATTCATATTCTTGCACTGACTGCGCATCTGCTAATAACACCGGAAAGGGGAGTTAAGCAGTACACGAAGATAGAAGATAGATAGATATTTATCTTTAAAATTCCAAATATATAGTAAATATCATGACATGAGAAAATTCAGAAATCAGCATTAAGAATTTGTCACAGCCTCAGTGTTTTGAGTTTATAGAATAAATTTATGTTCCTAATTCCTATCAATTTATAATACATTTGTTTAAATTGCACTATTTCTGTACAAGCTGTTTTTTGGCAATTTCTAGATACCGTTGCTATGACGGTTCACAAAGGTGTTGATGCAACATATTGACATGAGCCTTGTGTATTTCTTGTTTACTATCGGCGCCTGACTTGAAAAAGTATGCGTACAATGGGAATCTATGGATGGACTCGGCATGCGTCCCAGATAACAAGTATGTGTCCAATTACACAAAACTGAGCGTCCCTGAAAGCCCTGATGAATAAAATAAAATCTAAGTTCTCTGTGAAACATTTAATTCATTCGTTAAAGTGAACACATCTAAAGTGATTTTAAGCGAAATAAAGAAGGATAATGCCGTCTGCAAAACGTAGGCAATCCCAGTTAGTACCAGAAAATGCAAAGTAGCAAAACCGAATATTAAAGTCATTAGATGATAAGATACATAAACAGATTCATACAGTCAGATATTTCGATTCAGATTAGTGCATTTATTGCAGAAACACAATCGAGCAAAATGGATGATAAAAAATAGTGGCAGACGATCTAAATTAGCAAATTTCACAGCATGTTTTTTTTACGTCACAATCTACTTGCTGAAAAACATCAGGAAATAAAAGTTACCACGTCGATTTATCATCTTAAATCTTACTGACAACGAAGAACAATGGGTTTAATCAGCGATATAGGTACAAAATTGAAATTCATCGATTACATGTAGATACAAACTACCTATGCTTTTAACGTAAATCAATGTCGATGATTGACAAAATATAGTTGTACATTTGATAATAGGACCCTATTACAGGAACATTCTCCTCTCTTTTGTACATCTAAAAATAATGTTATACTCAAGAGTTTTCTATCAGATATATTAATCTCCTACAATATTACATTAACCACTGATTCTATAACACCACTCTTCAGTTACAAATCCACATTTTCAGCTCCAGTGCAGCCAAAACAACAACTGAAAACCCTACCAACACACCTGCTTATCCTGATTTTGACAAAAGAAAATAGAATTATTGGCACAGAACAAAGTTTGATAATGATTGGGGAAAAAAATGAGAATGTCTGAAATTATGAATCATCAGTGGCATTAAAAAATATCTTTGAACAAAAGAAAGGAAAGCTCATTTACAACATAGGCCTTATTTAAAGAATTATACTAAATATATCTACCATGAGATACGAAAGATTATCAGATGCAATGTGAAAATAGTATGAACAAGAGCTGTCACTATTGGTGACAAATGCCCCTGAAGCGTGCCCAAGAATGCTACAGTTGTCTGCGCAAAAAATCCACACATCATTTCATGACCTTGACCCGGATCTTTAGCCTGACACACCTTTTCAATATAGTTAACATTTGTGTCAAATTATTTTCAAATCCCTTATTAAATGGTAGATTTATGGACCAAACAAGAAACCCCTTTGACTTCTAAGTGTGACGTTGACCTTGGAGCTAGGGGTCCGGGTCTTGCAAATGACATGCATCTCAATATAGGGAACATTTATGCCAATTAATTTTAAAACCCCTTCATCAATGGCAGAGTTATGGACCAGACAAGAAACAGACCATGTTAACCTTTAACCTCTAAGTGTGACCTTGACCTTAGAGCTAGGGGTCTGGATCTTGCCTTGAAACGTTGCCTCATTATGAGGAACATTTCTGCCAAGTTATTTCAAAATGATTTATACCATCATAGATGGCAGAGTAATGGACCGGACTTAAAACGGACCAAGTTAACCTTTGACCTCTTAGTGTGAATTTGACTTTGGAGGTAGGGGTCTGGGTCTTGCATCCGAGTTATAATTGCATGGGAAGATTAAATGAATAAAGACTGTCTATGATAATATACATTTTAATGATCAGCTATGATTGCATGTTGATTAAACTCTGATCAAGATCTTACTCATACTACAATTACCGTAAATATAATATGTAGGCGGAGCTTAGAGAGTCTGGCTTTAGATTGACAGATAAACTCTACTACAGTACATCTCCTCTTCACTTGAATTAAAACTTGCATAGTAATGTGAAATTAAAATAAACAACATAATATTGGTGCTAGACAAATTCTGTCAAAGTGTCACTTTAAAATACCAGAACATAATACTTTAATACTGAAAATATCACCAGTTAATATTGATAAGTTTACATCCTGTGTGTTCTGCAGGTATCCTAATATTTGTTGATTATACACCAGTCTATGTGCCTACAATAAATCTGTAATGTAATTAAATGAAATGTCAAATAAACTAGAGTCAATTACATTCTCTATTGATATCTTTTATCAATGAAATTCCAGAGTTAATTGTTGTGAGAAGAACAAGAGCAGTGGGTTAACAAAATATCATTTTTTTTTTTTTTTTTTTAAATGAAATAAATGCACTTATTCGTAAAACTGATAACATTACAGATAAAATGAAATTTATATACACTATATACACCAAGTAAAATTTCAAGTCAGATGTTTATCCTTTTAGATCGAATCTGATAATATAAACTTGCACTTTTTTTTTCTTTGCTGGATTATTATGCCAGCTTCACAGCACTTCACACATATCACTTTTAATTAATTAAATTCCAATTGTTTTAATGCATTACATAATCTTTGAGGTATTCAGGTGGTTTTCGTTCACGCTGACTTCTTCGTACAGGTTGTGAGTTGGTTGTATCGCGTGTCAGTGACAAATCAGAATTATTTCTAGTCGGTATGTTGATAATGTTGTCGTTATCTGATGATGATGATGATGGTAACGGCGGTGGATTTTCTACGTTTTTGAATTCTGATGAATTTCTAGTAATTTGCTTGTCCTCCCATTTGGCTGTAATCATTGTTCCTTTTTTAGAAACGATTTCATACGGACGCGGGTCAAATGGTGGTGTTAGTTTATTGTCCTTCTTTTGTTTGACAAGTACTGTGTCACCAATTTTCAGATTTGATGGTTTTGCATGATGTCTAGTATCAGCATAAGACTTCATTTTTTGCTTAGCCTTTTTGTCAGATTTTCTTGCTTTCTTATGTTTGTCTCCTTGTTTTGAAGGTATTTAACACTCGGTATTTTGATGTTTATTGAACGTCCATAAAACAATTCAGCTGGTGAAATGTTTATGGAAGCATGTGGTGTAGCACGGTAATTTCGTAAATATGAATACATGTCTTGTTTCCAAGATGTACCCTGAGCATGGCATGCGCGTATTGCTTTACCTATCGATCGCATGAAACGTTCACATTCACCATTCGCTTGCGGCCATAATGGAGTAATTTTTCTATGTTTGAATCCCATATAATTCGCAAATTGTGCAAATTCGTGTCCATTCATTGGCGGACCATTATCTGATTTTAGAACATCGCGAATTCCAAATTCTGAGAATATCTTGTCTAATACAGGAATGACTGTCTTTGAAGAGGTTGAGTTAATAATTTCTACTATTGGAAACCTTGAATATTCGTCTATCAGAACAAGTAGTAATTTCCCATTTGGAAAAGGTCCTGCAAAATCCAAGCTAACATACTGAAATGTATATTCCGGCATTTCACTCATATTCAATGGTTCTGACGAATTTGTTTTCGTTGCAGCAAGGCATGGTATGCAACTTTTGCATTTCTTTTCGACTTGCTTATCTATTCCCGGAAAATATACTTTTTCACGTAATAGCTGTTTTGTTTTCACAATACCCGGATGTCCTTCATGAGCTATATTAATTATCTTATCTTGTAATGATTTTGGTATCACAAGCTTTGATTCATGAAGTAATACTTCACCATCTTCAAGATAAACTACTGTCAGAGCATTTTTGCATCTTGCAAATGTATCAATTACACTGTTTTGCGATTTTGTCCACTTCGAGCTTTTGACATTTGATATGACTGTTTGTAAATCACTGTCATCGCGCGTTGCACTTATAATTTCCTTCACTGTTACTGCCTTTGGAACACAATGATGAGCAACGAATGAGATGTGTTCTTCCGCATGTTTTGACTGTTTTGAACTGGCAGCATCTGAATGTCGACTACAATAATCGGAAATGTTTGATTCTCCAGATCTGTATTTCACACGAAAATCATAAGCTTGTAGTCTCATTCTCCAACGTTCAAGTCTTACAGGTGGTTTCGACTTAGGATTCGCATAAATATGTTGGAGTGCTTTGGCATCACTGATTAAAGTGAATGAATGTCCATACAAATAGATATGCCAATGTTCAATAGCCCAGACAATGGCTAGATTTTCTCGTTCTGTTTGGGAATAACATTTTTCTACGTCAGTAAGTGACTTGCTAGCATAGCAGACAACTTTGCCATTCTGAAGCATAATTGCTGCAATTCCAACTGGACTGGCATCAACTATTAATTCAGTTTCAGCTTTTGGATTGAAGTAGGTCATTACAGTATTACTGCTTAGATTGTTTTTGAGAGTTTCAAATGCATCCTGTTGTTCCTTGTCCCATTTCCAGTCTACCCCTTTTTTGATCAACTGACGTAGTGGTTCAGTTATTGTCGAATAATTTGGAATGAATCTTGAGACATAGTCATTGCCAGAAAACTACGTACTTCTGACACATTTGTGGGAGCTTGAGCATTTTTAATAGCTTCACATTTCTTTGGATCGGCAGAGATTCCATCTTCACTAAATACATATCCAAAGAATTCAATCTTGCGCTTGTTGAACTCACACTTCTTTTTGTTAAGCGTAAAACCTTTATCTTACGAGTCGTTTCAAAACAGCATCTAAACGTTTGTCATGTTGTGCCTGATTTTCAGCATACACGATGATGTCATCGCTATTGTTTCTTACGCCATCAAGTCCTTCTAGTGCAGTGCGTAGTTTATTTTGGAAAATTTCAGCAGCACTATTTATTCCAAAACTTAGACGTTTGTATCGCCTGATTCCAACATGTGTTGTGAATGTCGTCACATTTCGAGATGATTCTGAGAGTTCTAGCTGATGATATCCTTGATTTAGATCTAGTTTTGAAAACACTTTTGCTCCATTCAAATCAACTATCATATCATCCAATGTAGGAATGATGTGTTTTGTTCGTTTGATTGCTGTATTAGGCAACCTCATATCAACACATAATCTAATTTCATTTGTTTTTGACTTTGGTTTTGATGTTACCACTATCGGTGAAACCCAATCTGTAGCTCCTTCTACCTTTTCAATAATGTCCAAGTCTTCTAGACGCTTCAATTCCTTTGCGACTTGGTTCCGTTGATGGAAAGGTATTTGTCTATGCGGTTGTGACACGGGTTGTACATCCGGATCGATTATTAGGCCAATCTGCTTATCCTTGTATTTCCCAATACCAGTAAATACTGAATTGTAGTTTTTGCAAATTTCATCGACCTTACTATGTTGCAGTGTTTGAATTTCTGGAATCACTTGTAATTCTACTGATGTAAGATATGATAACAGATTACCGCTTTTGCCTTCTGTCACTAAAATTTCAGCTGTAGTGTACTTCTGTTTTGTTTCAACGGTAGTCACAAATTTCCCAAGAAGTTTGACATGAGAATCAGTGCCATATGCAAATACTTTCATGTTTGGTTTTTGAAGCTTTGGTTTCGGATTCATTTTGTTGTACGTCTCTCGATCTAGTACATTAACTGAAGAACCAGTGTCAATTAGGAACTTGACATTGTGTCCATTAACTAAAGCACTTACGTGTGGTCTCCTGGACATGGCATTTACAGTTAGTCCAAATGCATAATTGTCACTTTGGTCGCTATCATCACTCGATGAATAATCATTTAGATTGTTAGTTTTCCTAGATTTCATTGTTTTTGAGCGGCACACACTTTCAAAATGGTTTTTCTTGTGACAATATAAACATTCTTTACCTTGCACTGGACATTTTGTCTTGTGAGGGTATTCAAATCCACAGTTTCGACATTTTCTTTGTTTTTGCTTAACATTTGGCAGTAATTTTCTTCGGTATGAATTTCCTTTTTGTAACCTTGTTTGCACTTTCACCCGTACCATGTTCAATTTCGGAAGCATGTTTGTCAGATAATTCCAGTGCACGAGCTTCTTGAATCAATTCATCCAAAGTTATATCTTGTTTCAGCGCTTTGCGACGTAACCTTGTTGACTGACATCCTTGGATAATCTGTGATTTTATTTTCTTGTCTTTTTCGGCAAATTCACAGTTTTCACAGAGCTGTCGTAGCCTTGTATGATACGTGTCAATTGTTTCACTTGACTCTTGTTTTGCTTGGCGAAATTTGTACACCTCGTACTCAGTGCATTTTTTCGGTGCAAAGTATTCCGTAAGTTTCAAAAGAGCAGTTTTATAATCATCACCTGTCTCGGATAGTGTATCGAAAATATCATTTACTTTTTCCCCGGCATAATGTAGAAGTAAGGCTCTCTTTCTCTTTTCATTAGTTATGTCCAAACCAATTAGTAGATTCCCTAGATGTTGACACCATTTTTTCCATCTAGTGTCCACAGCAGGCTCGTTAACAACAAAATTAGAGAACACTGGTAATCCCTGTGTCATTTTAATAGTAGTAAAACATCAGTGTTTCATGAATGAATTTCTACAATAATGTCACTGTTATTCCAATGCTGTTTATTAAACATTTAATCCAATATTTTGTTGCTATCCTCGTTGTCAATGTAAAGTGTCCGAGTTATAATTGCATGGGAAGATTAAATGAATAAAGACTGTCTATGATAATATACATTTTAATGATCAGCTACGATTGCATGTTGATTAAACTCTGATCAAGATCTTACTCATACTACAATTAAATATAATATGTAGGCGGAGCTTAGAGAGTCTGGCTTTAGATTCACAGATAAACTCTACTACAGTACACACGTCGTCTCATTATGGTGAACATTTATGCCAAGTTCTTTCAAAATCCCTTTATGGATAGCAGAGTTACAGCCTGGACAAGAATTTACACGGATGCACGCACGGACAGTGCGATTTTAATATGCTGCCCACCTTTGGGGGCATAAAAATGACACTGGCAAGCGCACTTGTACAAATGCCCTCCCGATGTGCTAAAAGCGCTCTTTTCCTTGGGAAGCACCATACCCCTTTTAGAGTCTGCAGGAAACACTATGCGATCACCATATCTATTTTATCTAAAGTATTCGCTGCATGTTCACCTGATAATCGCGGTGTGATCACGACAAGTGTTCTCGGCAAACTATAATATTTCTGTAAGCGACTAACAAATTTTCCTTTTCCTTTTATTTGGCCAAATTTTCTTTTATTGCTTGACGCGCACATAGTTTTTATGTCCCTTTTAAGGGTTCGACAGTAATAGAAGAAAGATAATGTTTAGATCAAGAAAATATCTCTCAATCCAGATGAAGTCTCCCACCTGTAGCCTGGAGTTACCAGTACTGGTGGGGATAAGGATTCATCTCCTATGTATTTGTCTAAACTTGGGTTAAATATATCAAAATAAACTTATTTTGATACATTATTTACTTGTGCATCTTAAAGAGATCCACATTCTTTAAAACTAGCTTTCAATTTAAAATCAGAGCCATTTTAATAACGTGACCCCTGTAAGCGGTATGTCTAAATGCCGTCACCTGAATCAGTGTACTCGTAGTCCATATGGTTAAGTGATATTAAAATGGAAAAGTATGTCCAAAACATTAAAGTTATCATAAAAGCAATACTTTCTTATCATGAAAATGAATATATTTACTGGGATTTGTAATATTTGTAACAAGTAAGGTTAACCATAGCACAAGCAGCGAAAACCACCATGCAGTCTAGCCTCCATTTGCAAGCAGCAGTATAAGAGGTGGATGATGGTGACATCCTTTATGGTTACATTCTCCAAATTGAGTGAATACAAATGAGATGCAACTATTTAACTGCAATCTTTCCATTTCTGGTAGAAAAACAAGATTTATTTATATTCACATGTGAAACAAATGGAGGTAAAACTGTACATTTTACAACAAAAATATATAAGAAGATGAAATTTTGGGAATACCCTGTATGCTAATTCTGGGTAATGCATATCAACCCTACTTTGTTACTTACAAATTCGCTATTTAACATTTTCACTTTCGGAAATTACCTTCGCCTGCCATGATTGCCGTTGACAAGACGGTGGTTGTAAAGAACGTTTTCATTGGCGGAGACAGTTTACGTATTTCAAACGTAGCGATAAAATCCAAAGAGTACCCGAATATAAACAAGCAGCGATGGCTCACGAGGATTATTTACCAAATTCAAATAAATAACAACTGGTAAGTAATTAAGTAGAATTGAACCTTATTTTTAGTCTTGTAAGCCTATATTTAGCCTATTCTGACTGCCTGCAGTGCTAATTTTAACTGACATGGTGTACTTGATTTGTTTTACGGGGGAGACTTCGGTGCGAAAAATGTGTGGGATTTATTCGGGTGGAGAAATCACTATCGTTTCGTATGCCGTTGCTCGCTTGTGATGCGTAAACGGTTTGGAACTGGGTTTTGAAGTAAGGTTTTTCTGAAAGATTAATCTTTTGCCGAAAAGGCGGCCAACCATTGATAAGGAAATATTGTTTTGAAAAAAAAATACGGACCTGGAAGCAGTGCACATGTCAAACTGTTCTTGATCACCTTTCTCATGGCTCATTGTCACAGGAGCAAAATTTTTTTCAAAATGGCTTTTTGTCATTTTTTTCCTAAGAAAACATTATAATTGTAGTAAATTTAAGTGCATATGGCTCATGGATCCATACTGTATCCTAGGTACGTTACTGCCACCTGTGATGCATATTATTTTACAATAGTCAATATTGCAGAAGATTTTCGTCCGGCACTTGTCAGTGTTTCATCAGGTAACAAATTACTAATTAATTAAAGAGGGCCATCAAGACTTTTCAGACGAAAATGAAGACATGATTTCAGTACTGAGTCTGGAGAAAATATTTAATTACCAAGTACAGCACTAGCAACTGCTTTGAAAGCGCAACTTTCGAACGCCCTTGAGATCATCTGCTCTTGCTTGCTCCTAGCGGTCGACCCATACATGGATGGCAGGAAGACATTGGTCTTTAACTTGTTCTCCCCTATCACATGGTTCAGAATTAAGTTAAAAGTTTGAAGATCTGTCGCTTGTGGCGTCGATAACGTGTCTTTTGTGACATTCTCAGGTGGTTTCCCCATGGGCGCCGCCATCGGAAGTGACGTTTAGATTGGCGATGTCTAAAATCCGGTATCCGGACCAAGAACAGTGATCGTGTAAGTTATGTACCAATTTGGTGCGGTTTCGCGCCCCATCATCCCTGTAAACATGAAATCATCGGGCCAACGACGGAAAACCGTCAAAGGAAAATCGTTGTTGGGCCACTGTTGGCCCAACAATGATTAGTAAGTATTGTAAATACAGCGGTTGGGCCAACGTTGAACCAACTTTAAATTTCAGTCAAAGATATCTCTGCATTGGCCCAATAGTGATTTTCAGGGAAAGACTTACACCGAGAAAACATCGTTGGCCCATTAGAAGTAATAATATAATAATTATATATTTTACAGGTGACTGTTTTATCACAAGCACCTACAGGTAAACACATTGTGTAGGTGTAACATGCAGTATTTAATTAAAAATCAAATACTTTTCTGCACCAATTTATAATCTGATAGTTCGGGCTAACTAAACTTAATACTTATCTGCAGCCGTAATGATATTTTGAACTATTAAAATTTTCTACCTGAAAAATCAAATTTGTGAAAAAAAATATTGAAAACAAAAACTGCTATAACAAATATCTGATTTTGTACAATCATAAAATGTTTACAATAAATCTGTTGAATATTCCAGAACATGAACTCTCGTTAACCCGAATTATGTAAGAAATCCCAGAAAATGTGGTTAATTTTACTCTCTATGCGAGATTTCTAGCTGCATAGACATGTGAAGTAAAGGAAACTATTATACATGTTAACAAAAACCCGGTCTACTAGCTATAAACTGTGAGTAGAAGTTTTTCAATATTTTTTGATAAAGTTGTTTAATCTTAAGGAGAATTTCTTTTATAGCCTGTATGCATGTAGTATCTATGTGACTTGAACATATGTTGAATACTCTTATCTAAAACTGGCGGATGGTACTAGTGTTGAGTATTTAATTCTGTAAATAAAATAAGTCATATTCTCGTTAATTTTAACATATTTTTCTCGGTTAAATATAGACAAAAATAAATTTCATACAGTTTATGTCCAGAGGTTTATGTGCATCTGTATAGATATTGTTATCAATATGACGTAGATGGTTTAATCAACATTATGATTTTCATTTTTTTTTTACAGGATGCTGTTCAAGAAAGTAATAATTGAGCGCCTAGCACTGTGGGGCACAGGGAAAAAAAGAAAAGATAGAAAGCTGCAACTTCAGTGAGAAAGAAAACAACCAGACAGAACTAATTCAAGTGAAGAGGAGATGTACTGTAGTAGAGTTTATCTGTCAATCTAAAGCCAGACTCTCTAAGCTCCGCCTACATGTTATATTTAATTGTAGTATGAGTAAGATCTTGATCAGAGTTTAATCAACATGCAATCATAGCTGATCATTAAAATATATATTATCATAGACAGTCTTTATTCATTTAATCTTCCCATGCAGTTATAACTCGGATGCAAGACCCAGACCCCTAGCTCCAAAGTCAAATTCGCACTAAGAGGTCAAAGGTTAACATGGTCCGTTTTAAGTCCGGTCCATAACTCTGCCATCTATGATGGGATAAATCATTTTGAAATAACTTGGCAGAAATGTTCCTCATAATGAGACGACGTTTCAAGGCAAGATCCAGACCTCTAGCTCTAAGGTCAAGGTCACACTTAGAGGTTAAAGGTTAACATGGTCTGTTTCTTGTCTGGTCCATAACTCTGCCATTGATGAAGGGGTTTTAAAATTAATTGGCATAAATGTTCCCTATATTGAGATGCATGTCATTTGGGCATACTACAAAACATGGAGTGGAGTCGTGGAGTGGAGTCATGGAGTGGAGTCAAATTTGGAGTGGAGTGGAGTCAAAATTGGAGTGGAGTCATGGAGTGGAGTCAAATTTGGAGTGGAGTGGAGTCAAAATTGGAGTGGAGTCATGGAGTGGAGTCAAATTTGTTTTATCAATAATATTTATTTATTGATATTTTTATAACTATTCAACATAATAATGCTTTTGTCTTACATTGATTATAGCCACACGGAACAGAGGGCTTGGTCAAATTGTTAATTGTCAGTATATTTTATCTCATTGTTTTTGAAGAGATTTTAAAGCATCACATAGATATGAAATACAAATTTATTTATTTGAGAACAGTTGAAAACAAATCAAAAGGCGGTCAACCCATGGGAACATATTCAAATAGACCACAATATAAAATACTGGTAAAAAGTAATAACCAAGTTTCCAAAACTAAGTTCCAACTGAACAACTGTAGGAGCATGTTCTAATTAGTACTTGATGTATTCTCTGATGGGTTGGATATAATAATAGACATTATTTTTCATAACCTTTATCAGTGAACAAATATAACACTCCTCATCAGTGTTTTTTTTTTTTTTATTGAAGTGTGTTGTTTTTGTTGTTTTACTTAACAAATTTTTCACTTGGCCTTAGATCATTTTCAAAACTTGTTGACAGATTTATTATGAGAACCTTTCAGCCCCATTCTAAATACCAAATATCAATATCAATTTACAAGTTTAATTATCTTATTAGATGAATTATTTCAACAGTATTTAATTTAAAATAAACAAGAGGAATTTATGAGTCAGATAAAATTTAGATATTTAAACTTGTTACATAAATAATTTAATATTTGTGATTATGCATTATTAGTGTTTGAAATTGTTTATGTCCACTGATATTGCAATATTGACTACCGTTTAGCTCGGGTAAATAAAAAAATAAGTAGCATGCATGTTGGTGTGTTAAATTCATTAATTTTATTGCTGACAAAATTTCTATTGTATCAACCCGCGACCTGCAGCCCGAAGCCCGCAATTTTGTGTACATGTATATATTTTGCGGGCTGCAGGTTGCTACAATGAAACATTTTTCCAATATAGCAACCCACAATTTAGTGTTACTGTATTAAATGGTTGCACATTTTTACTCGAAAAATGAGGAGTTGAGTACAATAAGCCTCTGCAATTTTGTCAGGTGTGATGTTGATCGTTGAAAAAATTCTTGTATTTTAAGTTTACACTAATTTCTTTATTTTCGATTGCGAAACAAGTTCTTACAACTTAAGATTAATCGCTAGCGAGACTCATTTCAGATGGAATTAACCTCGAGTTAAGATGTTTTAGTTGTCTTGTAAAATGAAAAACGCAATAAGTGTTTAAAAACAAACTCAAACTCAAACTCATCACAAATTGCTGTATCTCGTTCAAAAATGATAGAATTATGAGATTTCACAAGTTATTCTATTATTCTGAGACCTGGATGCCCAGGTCAAACCGAAGTTATGGTTATTTTTTTATATGCTCCAGTAACCAGCGTGTACACCTCATTCAAAGAATTATTTTTTTATAATTTGGCTTTAACGAATTTTTTATTCCGATGTTACTTTGTTCCCAAAAAATTGCTTTACAGTGTAAAACCGCACTGAAAAATAACCACCAGTTAAGGAACTACACATGGAGTAGCATTATTTATTGAACGACCCTCTGAGTGTCAAAAAGTTAGCAATTTTTGAAATCCATCTGTTTGGGGTGCACAAATTTTAGCAAATTTCTGATTTCCTGACTTATGTAATGATAACACATTGTTATGGTACATTACAATTTTATTTACAAATATCAGCGAATTTTTACAATTTGCCAAAATTTTCACCTTGCTAAGTTTACCACTTCTACGGTATGTTTCTGCACATCCAAAACTGTCTATTACTTGGATTTTTCATTGATTTTCACCATTCTGTGTTTATCACAGGTAGCTAAATACCTTCTGGAAATATATTGGGCAAATAATTTAGTTAATTTATTACTATTTCATCTATGTACACACATATCAAAATAAAATACAATGCACATGTAATCTTAAAATCTCAGCCAAGTTTGATTCTGGGCTACACCTGTATACTGTAAGTCAAGAGTTGTCGGCCCTTCAGTATAACACAATTTGTTACATATCACCTTGTTAGATCTAGTACATTACATGTATCTTGATTTCTTTTGGAATCCTAATCATATTTATATACAATATGAAGTGATCTTAAGATCTAGATCTAGATCAGGAGTGATTACATGGCAAATCAGACTAAAAAGTCTAGCAGAGTCAGAGCTATAAGGCCTTGATCTATAAAAAATAGAATGATTCCCACGTTTACACTTTCATTTCTGTATCAATCCAAATGATATGAAGAATTAAAATCTGGTGCAAGTGTGATGGTAAGATCGTTAAGAAATGGGCTGTTGCTTGTAATGTTTAAAAGAAAATTCTCTTCAAATGGTCACATTGACCTAATGATTCCAATAGCCCCTTCATCCGAGTGGTCTCAAATGCATTTCACAGATAAGAAACATGTATTTTATAAAGTTTCACCTAAAAGTCTGTTACTTTTAATATTAACCAGAAAAGAAAAAAAACAAGAAAAATAACATGTTATCTCCAAGTGATGAACATTTAATATATAAATGCAAATGCCATTTCAAATTTAAATAATAAATCCAGTGCTACATCATAAAATGCTACAAATTGCAGGGGCGTAGGGACGATTTGAGCATTGGGGCGGCGGAGGGGGTTGGTTTGGGAGGGGGTTACCCCCTCCTATGAACGGGGTCCGGGTGACCCCGGGAATTTTTTGCATATAGCTAGAGTAAATGGTGCAATCTGGCGACTTCTTGGACTGCTCAGTATCTGTTGAACATACTCGTTTTTTTTTTCGAGTTTTCACCCCTATTTACAGTTTACTATGTTTAAACACTGTAATGGCGGTACGATGTTAGAACCAGTAATGTCTAAGTAAGGGATCGAGCACAAGACCCTGACTTAAAGGGGTAATCTTATCCTTATAGCATTTTAGTCATTAAATGGCATTATAAAGGTAAAACGCAGTTCACTGTTTTCTTTGAACCATTGAGGGTTGAATGAACGGAGTTTAGGGTTCTTTTTACAAAATGATCGATGGGGCGTGAAAATACAGTGACCTTGTTCGTTGCGGATTATCGATTTTGTACAATACCCTGTCACCAGGGTGATCTAGCAAGGTATCAGCGATATGACAAGATTCTGTGTACATATCAGTCGCCGATACACTTCATGATAAATGGAAGACCGCTGTATTTATTTTCAATTATATTTTCTAGCCTTTTCAAAAATTTACGAGTTCGGCATTTCGCCGCTCCTCGAAATATTGGGGCGGCGGGTGCCGCCCCTGCCGCCCCAGCTCCTACGCCCTTGTAATTGTTTTCATCATTTTTAATTGGAACTGACACCACTATGATAATGCACGTCCTTTCTCCTGTCACTTAAAATGAAAATTAATGTAGGCAACAACCATCCAATATACCCTAATAAAACCTTTAAATATTTAATCAACCGCATGGTAGGTGTTAGAAATACATGGAACTAGAACATAGATATAGACACATCATTTATTTTTTTCAGAAATATATTATATATATACTGACTCGCATTTTCTCTAAAGGGCAATAAATCAATTATTTTGTTAACAGGAATTTAGATGGAGCTTCACAGGCTTAATACAACATTTCAAAATTTTGACTCAATGACTCCACTCCAAATTTGACTCCACTCCTAAATTTGACTCCACTCCAAATTTGACTCCACTCCACGACTCCACTCCAATTTTGACTCCGCTCCACCACTCCACTCCATGACTCCACTCCATGACTCCACTCCATGTTTTGTAGTATGCCTGTCATTTGCAAGACCCGGACCCCTAGCTCCAAGGTCAACGTCACACTTAGAAGTCAAAGGTGTTTCTTGTTTGGTCCATAACTCTACCATTTAATAAGGGATTTGAAAATAATTTGACACAAATGTTAACTATATTGAAAAGGTGTGTCAGGCTAAAGATCTGGGTCAAGGTCATGAAATGATGTGTGGATTTTTTGCGCAGACAACTGTAGCATTCTTGGGCATGCTTCAGGGGCATTTGTCACCAATAGTGACAGCTCTTGTTCATACTATTTTCACATTGCATCTGATAATCTTTCGTATCTCATGGTAGATATATTTAGTATAATTCTTTAAATAAGGCCTATGTTGTAAATGAGCTTTCCTTTCTTTTGTTCAAAGATATTTTTTAATGCCACTGATGATTCATAATTTCAGACATTCTCTTTTTTTCCCCAATCATTATCAAACTTTGTTCTGTGCCAATAATTCTATTTTCTTTTGTCAAAATCAGGATAAGCAGGTGTGTTGGTAGGGTTTTCAGTTGTTGTTTTGGCTGCACTGGAGCTGAAAATGTGGATTTGTAACTGAAGAGTGGTGTTATAGAATCAGTGGTTAATGTAATATAGTAGGAATAGAAAACTCTTGAGTATAACATTATTTTTAGATGTACAAAAGAGAGGAGAATGTTCCTGTAATAGGGTTCTATTATCAAATGTACAACTATATTTTGTCAGTCATCGACATTGATTTACGTTAAAAGCATAGGTAGTTTGTATCTACATGTAATCGATGAATTTAAATTTTGTACCTATATCGCTGATTAAACCCATTGTTCTTTGTTGTCAGTAAGATTTAAGATGATAAATCGACGTGGTAACAGTTCATCTAATGACTTTAATATTCGATTTTGCTACTTTGCATTTTCTGGTACTAACTGGGATTGCCTACGTTTTGCAGACGGCATTATCCTTCTTTATTTCGCTTAAAATCACTTTAGATGTGTTCACTTTAATGAATGAATTAAATGTTTCACAGAGAACTTAGATTTTATTTTATTCATCAGGGCTTTCAGGGACGCTCAATTTTGTGTAATTGGACACATACTTTTTATCTGGGACGCATGCCGAGTCCATCCATAGATTCCCATTGTACGCATACTTTTTCAAGTCAGGCGCCGATAGTAAACAAGAAATACACAAGACTCATGTCAGTATGTTGCATCAACACCTTTGTGAACCGTCATAGCAACGGTATCTAGAAATTGCCAAAAAACAGCTTGTACAGAAATAGTGCAATTTAAACAAATGTATTATAAATTGATATGAATTAGGAACATAAATTTATTCTATAAACTCAAAACACTGAGGCTGTGACAAATTCTTAATGCTGATGTCTGAATTTTCTCATGTCATGATATTTACTATATATTTGGAATTTTAAAGATAAATATCTATCTATCTTCTATCTTCGTGTACTGCTTAACTCCCCTTTCCGGTGTTATTAGCAGATGCGCAGTCAGTGCAAGAATATGTATGAGTTAATTGATAACTGAAATTTAGATAACAGTGTCACAGTGCATGTATTAATTTCATCAGAATTACAGTCTTGTAAGTAATATGTATGACTACAAATTTGTCATACCGGTAGTCACTTTTACTCTTGCATCTAAACTATCAAACTTCTGTAGCTAAAATTGTCATTTTTATGCAAGTACATATGGCTATCATTTATAGGCATATAGCTTTGAAACTTATTTTTTCTTTTTCTAGGTCTTTTACCAAACCATTGGGTCAAGTCCCATAACTCTGACTTGTATTTTGAGCAAATTATGCCCCCTTTTGGACTTAGAAAATCCAGATTAAAGTTTTACATGCAAGTTACTATCTCCAAAACTAATGCAGATATTGAATTGAAACTTCACATGTGTCTTTGGGGTTATAAAACTAGTTGATAGCATTAAGTCCCATAACTCTGACCTGCATTTTGGCCAAATTATGTCCCCTTTTGGACTTAGAAAATCCTGGTTAAAGTTTTGCATGCAAGTACATACAGCTATTACTTAAATGCATATAGATTTGAAACTTATTTTTTTCTTTTTCTAGATCAATTGCCAACCTCACTGGGTCAAATACCATAACACTGACATGTATTTTGGGCAAATTATGCCCCCTTTTGGACTTAGAAAATTCTGGTTAAAGTTTTGCATGCAAGTTACTATCTGCAGAACAAATGTAGATATTAAACTGAAACTTCACATGTGCCTTCGGGGTTATAAAACTAGTTGATTGCATCAAGTCCCATAACTCTGACATGCATTTTGGTCAAATTATGTGCCCTTGTGTTCTTTTGACAGGGTTTGCACTTGGTGGAGCTATCGGTTTGTTTACGGTGGGTATGGATCCAATATCTACTTACACAACAACCACACCAGACCAAACACCATCAACACGTGCAGTACTCAAAGAGATGAAAGTCAGATGTGCATCGTATGGGAAAAACTTTGGCACTATTGGATTTATGTTTGCTGGGACTGAATGTCTACTAGAAAGTGTATGTGTTTAATATATAAGCATGTAATTGTAGCCTAAAGCTTTAAGATAAGATAAGTTTTATTTTAAGTCGGCAAGACATATAACAATACAACATAAGCTCTGACTGAGTTTTTTAACGGACTACAAATCTGTCATCATGGTCATAGTCACTTCTACTCTTACTGGGGAAAAATTTGAAATAAAAAAGATTTTGTGCTGTTGAATGGAAGGGTGTCAGTTCAAATCTCACTGAGATCCAATTTTTTTTTCTTTTTTCATATTTTTTTTTCTTCTTTTTTTGTGTTTTTTTTTTGGGGGTGACAAAAGCATGTTTCCAAAATGCATTTATTGTTGTTTTATTTACAGTATCGTGGGAAGAGTCCCCTGTCAAATGGAACTATCTCAGGAGCTATAGTGGGCGGTGTGTTAGGCTTGAGAGGTATTATTCAATGCATTTTCATGATTGATCTTGATTTTATGCAGAAAAGGGAATATTTAGGACTTAAGAAGACTTTCAGCCCAACAGTTCAGTTTTTAGGGTGACTATATACAAAGTATGGAGAGCTGTCTTGCCCGACCCGGCGTCCTTCCGCTTCAGCACTTTGGTTAAAGTTTTGATGCACTTTCTCTTTATCTCTGCAGTTACTTAATGGATTTGTTAACCAGGTTTTCAACGAAAACCTGAGTTATAAGATTGGGGTATGTCGTTGGTCGGGCGGGCGGTCGGGCGGATGGTGGCGTCAGACTGGTGTTTCCGGTCAGTAACTTCTGTTTCGGTAAAGATATTTGAATAAAACTTGGTATGTATGTAGCTTATATCAAGACAAAGGCTGGGATTGATTTTGGGGTTTCTGGGGTCAAGGTCAATGTCACTGTTACTTAAAATAGAAAAAGGGTTTCCGGTCAATAACTTAACTTAGGAATGAGCTATCATGATGAAACTTGGTGTATAGAAAACTTATATAAAGTTGTAGCTTGGGATTGATTTTGGGGTTTCTGGGATCAAGGTCAAGGTCATTGTTACTAAAAATAGGGTTAGGGTTAGGTTAGGGTTAGGGTTAGCATATCTTCTACATGCATGGAGGGATTTTGATGAAAGTTGGCACAATTGTTCACCATCATGAGACGGAGTGTCATGCGCAAGAACCAGGTCCCTAGGTCTAAGGTCAAGGTCACACTTAGAGGTCAAAGGATACAAGAATGAAAACTTTGTCCGGAGCATATCTTCTTCATGCATAGAGGGATTTTGATGTAACTTGGCACAATTATACACCATCATGAGACGAAGTGTCTTGCGCAGTTCCCTTCTTTAGAATTACTTCCCTTTGTTGTTACTATAAATAGCTTATATTGTAACTTTTTCATTACTAGACGTAGGGAAAAATCGAGATCAGTTTTTAGCCCACCATCATCAGATGGTGGGCTATTCAAATCACTCTGCGTCCGTGGTCCGACGTCCGTCCGTCCGTCCGTCCGTCCTTCCGTTAACAATTTCTCGTTATCGCATCTCCTCAGAAACTACCAGGGGCATTTTGACCAAACTTTGTCAGAATGTTGTATTGGTACTCTAGTTGTGTCCCCCTGAAAATCAGACTGGTTCAACAATTTTTTAGTGAGTTATGGCCCTTTGTTTATTTCTATAATTTACATAGATTTATATAGGGAAAAACTTTGAAAATCTTCTTGTCCAAAACCACAGAGCCTAGGGCTTTGATATTTGGTATGAAGCATCATCTAGTGGTCCTCTACCAAGATGATTCAAATTATTTCCCCGGGGTCTAATATGGCCCCGCCCGGGGGTCACATGGTTTATATAGACTTATATAGGGAAAAACTTTGAAAAACCTCTTGTTCAAAACCATAGGGCCTAGGGCTTTGATATTTTGTATGTGACATCATCTAGTGGTCTTCTACTAAGCTTTTTCAAATTATCCCCCTAGGGTCAAATATGGCCCCGCCCCGGGGGTCACATGGTTTACATAGACTTATATAGGGAAAAACTTTGAATATCTTCTTGCCCAAACCACAAAACCTAGGGCTTTGATATTTGTTATGTAGCATCATCTAGTGGTTCTCTACCAAGTTTGGTCAAATTATCCCCCTAGGGTCAAATATGGCCCCGCCCTGGGGGTCACATGGTTCATATAGACTTATATAGGGAAAAGCTTTTAAAATCTTCTTGTCAGTAACCTACAATATTCAAATTTGGACCACATGTATGGTTTTGAGTGGCAAGATGAACCTTGACATGAGTTGACCTTGGTATTGACCTAGTGACCTACTTTCACATTTCTGTAGCTACAGCCTTCAAATTTGGACCACGTGCATAGTTTTGAGCACTGAAAAAACTTTGACCTTGACATTGACCTAGTGACCTACTTTCACATTTTTGAAGGTACAGGCTTCAAATTTGGACCACATGCATAGTTTTGTGTTCCGAAATGAAATTTGACCTTGATTTTGACCTAGTGACCTACTTTCACATTTCTCGAGCTACAGCCTTCAAATTTGGACCACATGCTTAGTTTTGTGTACCGAAACAAACTTTGACCTTTACATTGACCTAGTGACCTACTTTCACATGTTTGAAGTTACAGGCTTCAAATTTGGACCACATGCATAGTTCTGTGTTCCGAAAAAAATTTGACATTGATTTTGACCTAGTGACCTACTTTCACATTTCTCGAGCTACAGCCTTCAAATTTGGACCACTTGCATAGTTTTGTGTACCGAAACAAACTTTGACCTTTACATTGACCTAGTGACCTACTTTCACATTTTTGAAGGTACAGGCTTCAAATTTGGACCACATGCATAGTTCTGTGTTCCGAAATAAAATTTGACCTTGATTTTGACCTAGTGACCTACTTTCACATTTCTCAAGCTACAGCCTTCAAATTTGGACCACTTGCTTAGTTTTGTGTACCGAAATGAACTTTGACCTTAAGATTGACCTAGTGACCTACTTTCACATTTCTGTAGCTACAGGCTTCAAATTTTAGACCACATGCATAGGATTGTGTACCGAAACAAACTTTGACATTGACCTAGTGACCTACTTTCACATTTCTCAAGCTACAGCCTTCAAATTTGGACCACTTGCATAGTTTTTTGTACCAAAATAAACTGTGACCTTAAGATTGACCTAGTGACATACTTTCACATGTTTGAAGGTACAGGCTTCAAATTTGGACCACATGCATAGTTCTGTGTTCCGAAAAAAATTTGACGTTGATTTTGACCTAGTGACCTACTTTCACATTTCTCGAGCTACAGCCTTCAAATTTGGACCACTTGCATAGTTTTGTGTACCGAAACAAACTTTGACCTTTACATTGACCTAGTGACCTAATTTCACATTTTTGAAGGTACAGGCTTCAAATTTGGACCACATGCATAGTTCTGTGTTCCGAAATAAAATTTGACCTTGATTTTGACCTAGTGACCTACTTTCACATTTCTCGAGCTACAGCCTTCAAATTTGGACCACTTGCTTAGTTTTATGTACCGAAATGAACTTTGACCTTAAGATTGACCTAGTGACCTACTTTCACATTTCTGTAGCTACAGGCTTCAAATTTAGACCACATGCATAGGATTGTGTACCGAAACAAACTTTGACATTGACCTAGTGACCTACTTCCACATTTCTCAAGCTACAGCCTTCAAATTTGGACCACTTGCATAGTTTTTTGTACCAAAATAAACTGTGACCTTAAGATTGACCTAGTGACCTACTTTCAAATTTCTCAAACTACAGCCTTCAAACTTGATGCACATGCACAGTTTTGTGTACAAAGAACTTTGTCCTTGAAATTGATCTAGTGACCTACTTTCACATTTCTCAAGCTACAGCTTTTGAATTTGGACCACATGCACAGTGTTGTGTAAGGAAATGAAATTTGACCTTGAGCTAGTCAGTAAGTCTTGAAATTTGGAACACTCAAAAATGGCACTTTGGTGGGCGCCAAGATCACTCTGTGATCTCTTGTCTGTAGTACAACATGCATGTTACATCCAATTTTGAGGTGTATTTTGACCAATCTCTACCTGGTAAGGATTTCTGTGTGGACTTACAATTTTTTTTTTTTTTTTTTTTTTTTTTAAAGATTAACTTCCCTTAGTTGTTACTATAAATAACTTATATTGTAACTTTTTTATAATTGACCGTAGGGAAAAACCAAGACCACTTTTCTGTGGTACAACGTAGTTGTTACTTTCTAATTTTAGGTGTATTTTAAGGTATCTCTACCTGGTAAGGAGTTTTTTTGTGGACTTAGAAAAACAAAAGAATTACAATGATTACTAAACAACCACAAAATTAAAATTACATCTGCAAATACAGGTGCTAGAGTAAAGAAATTTGCTGTGACGGGCGTATATTGTGACATTCTGGCACTCTTGTTTATTCTTATGAAAAGTGTTGAAAACCTGGTTTCGTGGCATTGCCGCGTTTCTTGTTTCAAACTTAAAATAGTTATTCCTCATCATCACCTACATCAAATGGCACAAGGGCCATAACTCTTCCGCAAATATTTCATGAATTATCCCCCCTTTTGACTTAGAATTTCAGGTTAAAGTTTTGGTGCACTTTCACTCTATCTCAGTAAATACTAAATGGATTTGATTAAAATTTAAAGTAGTTGTTTCACATCATCACCCACATATGACACAAGGTCCATCACTCTGGAACCAGTTTTCCATGAATTATGCCTCCTTTTTACTTAGAATTTCAGGTTAAAATTTTGGTGCACTTTCACTCTATCTCTGTTATTACTAAATTCAAACTTAAAATAGTTGTTCCACATCTTCACGCGCATCATATGACATAAGTGCTATAACTCTTGCACCAATATTTCCTGAATATTATCCCCCTTTTACACGTTCAAAGGTGCTTTTCATAGAGCAAACGCACCACACGGTGTGAAATTCATCCTCTTTTTAGTACAGACGCAGAGAGATCTGACCAGAGGGACAGAGGGAGATAAAGCCCCCAGAACAGATAGAGAGAAATCCTTTTTAGACTTGTCTGGCTAACTTAGCCTAGCTGTTTGCAAATGGACAGTCTAGTTCTTTAACGAGCCCGTGTATAGCACCGGTATACGTGAAGCCATCTTTCCTGGAAAGAACCAGTAAAGGCCTTAAGTTAGGTGGGAGACACTCAAGAGCATTTCAGAAATTTCCAGTGCCTGGACAGGGATCTGAACATCTTTCTTTAAACAATTTTTCTCAAGAGCCCTTAATGGATTTTCACCAAACTTGGTCAGAAGTTTTCCTGCATGGATCTCTCTCAGATTTGTTTAAAGGGATCTATGTTACTGCATTGAAGGGCTAAAAAAGTTAGAAATAGAAAAAAAAAAAACTTTAAAGAACTAATTATGAACCAGTAAATAGATCTGTATTTGTATCTTGCTTGTTATAAATTTCATGCTTTTTGAATGCTAAGAGGATGGCTTTAGATTAAAGAACAATGGATTATAGTTACATACTGTAAGCATGAGATAAGCAACTGTTTTCATAACAATATCCTGTCGTACGAGGTGCACCATGAGAAAACCAACATAGTGCATTTGCGACCAGCATGGATCCAGACCAGCCTGCGCATTCACGCAGTCTGGTCAGGATCCATGCTGTGTGCTTTCAAAGCCTATTGCAATTAGAGAAATTGTTAGCGAACAACATGGATCCTGACCAGCCGCAGACTGTGCAGATGCGCAGGCTGGTCTGGATCCATGCTGGTCGCAAATGCACTATGTTGGCTTTCTCATGGTGCGGCTCATATATGAATAGCTTAAAAATTTTCGGCCTTCGGATGACAGAATATTTGTAATTACTTATATAAAAGTTTATACACTATATAAATGTTCACCATTTTTTACAGCGGGATTAAAGGCAGCGGCTTTTGGAGCGGCAGGTTTCGCAGCATTCTCTACAGTGGTGGATTATTATTTAAGACATTGACCTAGTGGAGAAAATATACTGGAGCAATTTTAAATATATACTGTGATATATCTTGTTGTCTTACATTAAGATGTAAGTCTTCTAAGGTCATTTAAGGATTTGTAATATTCACTCTTAGGCTTTTCAATCAAAAGTGCATGTTAAGGACGTCTACACAAACAAACACTAAACTATGCAGACTTGGGACTATCAGACAATAGAAAAGTGAAATTTTGTATTGAAGTCAGTTAAGGATTCACACTTTAATAGATAAGCAGAACAAGTTTCAAGTGAGTATGGATTAGCTTTAGACCATGACATATTTTATAAAATGCACCAGTTGCGGGTATAATGTTGAAAATGGATGCTGTATGGTAGAACTAAAAGGGAAATGAGAGCATCAGCAAAAAGTACAAAATATTAGAAATGACTGATATGAAAGCTTTTTACTACAGAAATACAAGTACAAAATATTACAAATGATTGATATGAAAGCTTTTCTACAGCAGAAGTACAAATAATGAATAATATGAAAGATCTTCTGCAGCAGAAATACAAGTACAAAATATTACAAATGATTGATACGAAAGCTTTTCTATAGCAGAAGTACAAATAATGATTAATATGAAAGTTCTTCAACAGCAGAAATACAAGTACAAAATATTACAAATGATTAATAGATATTCAACAGTAGATCACATATTATGAAACTTTAGTTTGATTTTCAACTGATATATGATTTCTGTGTCATGATAATGTCTGTTACCATGTTTTTCAGTCAATTAAACAGAAGAATGTGTCCATTATGTTGTGTCATTCAGTGATAAAATGTTGTCAAGGAAGTATTCCTCCAAAATTACGTATTTACCGCTTACCTAATCCAAGGGTTTATGATGGGCTGTGGATGGTGTGTCTTCCGTCATTTACTTAAACATTTTCTGCTGTGAAACTACTGGTCAGATTACACAGAACTAGGTCTGCAGCACCCTAGCATGGACCACTCTCAAGTTGCATTTGACCCATTTTAAATTAGGAACTGCCTTAGCAAAAAGATGGTAAAGTTAATGAACTTATGAAACAATTGTTTTAATTTTAACATAGCATAATGGTATAGGAATTGATCTTCTCTTTACTGAATGTTTAGTTTTGGGATAACTCTGGGACACTTAGTTCGGCTACTAACTACTAAAGAATAAGGAGAGCTATCCTACTCGACTACTCGACTAGGCGTTGGTGTTACACCTTGGTGAAGTTCTTCGTATTAGTCTACATTTTGAAAAAAACTTTGGACATATGGCTTTGAAACTTTCAGCACTTGTGTACCATCACCATTTTTAGTTTTAGGCAAGAGTACATAACTCTATGAAGGATTTTGTTTGAATTATGGCCCCTTCAAATTTACAAATCTTGGTTAAGTTTTTTTGTACCAGTTCATATTTTGTGTAAACTGTTTTACATTATGGCTTTGGAACTTTAAACTTGTTTATTATAACAGAATATATCTGCAGGCAAGAGTACGTAACTCTTTCAAGCATTTTGGTTGAATTGTGGCCCTTCTTTGACTTGGAAATTTGTTCCGTTTTCATACAAGTCCATGTTTTGTCAAAACTATTTGACTTGTGGCTTTGAAACTTTGAACACTTGTCCATCGTCATGATCTCCATCTTTAATCAAGGGTATGTAGCTATGTCAAAGATATTTGGCTGAATTTTGGCCCTTTTTGGACATGGAAATCATTTAAGTTTTTCAAACCAGTCCATATTTTTTTCTTAAGATGTTTGACTTATGACTGTGTAACTTTGAACATGTGTTTACAATTACAGTCTCCACATGTAAGCAAGACTACATAACTAGGACAAGGATTTTGGTTCAGTTATGGCCCTTTTTTTGACAAAGAAATTAGAAACCTGAAAATCAATGGTAATATTTTGACCCCATACTTAATCACTTCTTCGGATAGTCCAGTGTGCTGTCAACAAACAGGTCTTGTGTATAAATCAGTCTAAGTTTTAGAAGTATGTAAAGTCATCCACTGTCAGTCTTAGTTAATGGTATTATTTTGAAGGTTAAATAACCAAACCAGTCAGAAAATATATAAAACATTAATGAGCTGTGCCATGAGAAAACCAACATAGTGGGTTTGCGACCAGCATGGATCCAGACCAGCCTGCGCATCCGCGCAGTCTGGTCAGGATCCATGCTGTTCGCTAACAGTTTCTCTAATTCCAATAGGCTTTGAAAGCTAACAGCATGGATCCTGACCAGACTGCGTGGATGCACAGGCTGGTCTGGATCCATGCTGGTCGCAAACCCACTATGTTGGTTTTCTCATGGTGCGGCTTATTTACATATTTGTTTTGCTTTTACCTCTGGAAAAGACCTGTTTACTTTTGATGCTTTCATGTATCATTTATCAAGTACCATTACTTAAAATTAGCCAGTAACTCCAAAGAGTGGCATCGGTGGCATATGAGTTTTTCAAACATTTGTAGTTTTACCTGCAATATAATGAGTTTTTACTATCAATTTTGGCAATATTATGTTCCTGTTATTTTGTATCTCAATAAATGTCCTGCTTTCTTACCTGATTTGGCTGTCGAGACTCCATCGCTTTTGCCTAATTGTCTGTGTTTCTTGTTAAGTACTTGACATTTGGCGGTTTGGGAAATCGTAGGCCTGCTTTACTGCCATATGACACCATCAAACCAGGTCATTACTTACAAATATTTTTCTTATATTCAATCGAACACCTTATTTGCGACAGCTAAAGCAGTCAAAAGGATCATGTGCTGAATTAACCGTCTTCTATCGCTTGGTTCATCCTTCAATGGATGGAACTGTTCCCACTCCGCCATTATCGCAGAGATGTGGTAGTAACACTTAGTCATTACACATTAGTTTTTAGCTCGACTATTCGAAGAATAGGGGAGCTATCCTACTCGCCCCTGCGTGAGTGTGAGCGTCACACAAATGTTAAAGTTTGCGTACCACCCCAAATATTTTCAAAGTCTATTGAGATATTGCTTTCATATTTTGCATACTTGTTTACCATCATGACCCCAGTCTGTAAAAAGGAGGAGGCAACTCTATCAAGCATTTTGACTGAATTATGGCCCCTTTTCAACTTAGAATAAATGTTAAAGTTTGCGTACCATCCCAAATATTTTCCAAGTCCATTGAGATATTGCTTTCATATTTTGCATACTTGTTTAACATCATGACCCCAGTCTGTAAAAAGGAGGAGGCAACTCTATCAAGCATTTTGACTGAATTATGGCCCCTTTTCGACTTAGAATAAATGTTAAAGTTTGCGTACCACCCCAAATATTTTCAAAGTCCATTGAGATATTGCTTTCATATTTTGCATACTTGTTTACCATCATGACCCCAGTCTGTAAAAAGGAGGAGGCAACTCTATCAAGCATTTTGACTGAATTATGGCCCCTTTTCGACTTAGAATAAATGTTAAAGTTTGCGTACCACCCCAAATATTTTCAAAGTCCATTGAGATATTGCTTTCATATTTTGCATACTACTAGTTTACCATCATGACCCCAGTCTGTAAAAAGGAGGAGGCAACTCTATCAAGCATTTTGACTGAATTACGGCCCCTTTTCGACTTAGAATATGCTTATTGTAATGTTAAAGTTTTACTCATAGCTTATATTATACTATCAAGCACTGAGAATAGTCGAGCGCGCTGTCCACTGACAGCTCTTGTTATTTTCTGTTAGTAGTGTTTGGGACAGGACACTGCATTTCATGTTGTAACAAATTGTTAAGGTATGGCGTTAACAATTTACAAACAAACAAACAACAACCCTTCCCCCCCACCCATATTTTAATGACACTATTGTTCTGTTGTAAAATCAATTTATATGCAATATGCCATTGAAAAGGCTGTTGCTTAAAATGGTAGTAGTAGGTTAAAATGCAGTAATTCGATCCAAAATGTGCTTCCGTGGTGTAGTCGAAAGAAGTCCCTAATAAATAGATCCTAATTTTTTCATTTTTCGCGCATTTGCAAGTAAATCGGGGGCCAGATGGGCATTATTTCACTCGTGGAATGAATTTTACATAAAATAGGACATGTTTCATGCTAATACTCGCATGTTTTCGAGTTGTTTACTTGAAAACGAAAGTAGGGTGTTTATTCTGGGGACCGCTTTCTGAAATGTGGCAATATGAGGGTACCTGACTTCAGTTGACTTGCATTTCACTGCATACTATTCAACACCCATTTTTCTTTTCGTTTTCTTGAAGCAAATGTATGGATATCTTGTGGAAAATAGGTCTACGACGGAGTGAAAATCTAGAAACTGTAACAAAATTGTTCTGAAGTAGCTGAATTTTATATGAAACAAAGAACAATTTCTTTTATTGGTATATAGCCTAGTACGAGCATCTGAAATTTTATGAATGCATCCGTATATCGATCTGGATAAATCATATTGTTGAAACACCCCCTTTCCCTCGAGGCTTTATTTAGACGCCGTAATAAATAGAAATTAATTAAATGAAAATCTCATGTCGGTCAATAGCTATACATAGCTAATGTTGTCTGTATATTAACACTGACTTTAAATAAAATTTGTATCTTGTAAATAATGGACGTAGGGGCACCTGGGGTCTTCCTCCACCATCAAAGCTGGAAACTCGCCATATGACCTAAAATGTGTCGGTGCGACGTTAAACCCAACCAAAAAAAAAATTGTCATTGTTTTTAGCTCACCTGAGCAATGCTCAGGTGAGTTTTTCTGATCGCTCGATGTCCGGCGTCTGTCGTCTGTCAACATTTAGCTTGTGTATGCGATAGAGGCTGTATTTTTCAATTAATCTTCATGAATGTTGGTCAGAATGATAACCTTGATGAAATCTAGGCCGAGTTCGAAAATGGGTCATCTCGGATCAAAAACTAGGACACTAGGTCAAATCAAAGAAAAACCTTGTGTATGCGATAGAGGCTGTATTTTTCAATTATTCTTCATGAATATTGATCAGAATGATAACCTTGATGAAATCTAGGCCGAGTTCGAAAATGGGTCATGTCGGGTCAAAAACTAGGTCACTAGGTCAGATCAAAGAAAAACCTTGTGTATGCGATAGAGGCTGTATTTTTCAATTGATCTTCATGAATATTGGTCAGAATGATAACCTTGATGAAATCTAGGCAGAGTTCGAAAATGGGTCATGTCGGGTCAAAAACTAGGTCACTAGGTCAGATCAAAGAAAAACCTTGTGTATGCGATAGAGGCTGTATTTTTCAATTGATCTTCATGAATATTGGTCAGAATGATTGCCTTGATGAAATCTAGGCCGAGTTCGAAAATGGGTCATCTCGGGTCAAAAACTAGGGCACTAGGTCAAATCAAAGAAAAACCTTTTGTATGCGATAGAGGCTGTATTTTTCAATTATTCTTCATGAATACTGGTCAGAATGATAACCTTGATGAAATCTAGGCCGAGTTCGAAAATGGGTCATCTGGGGTCAAAAACTAGGTCACTAGGTCAAATCAAGGAAAAACCTTGTGTATGCGATAGAGGCTGTATTTTTCAATTGATCTTCATGAATTTTGGTCAGAATGATTACCTTGATGAAATTTAGACCAAGTTCGAAAATGGGTCATCTGGGATCAAAAACTAGGCCACTAGGTCAAATCAAAGAAAAACCTTGTGTATGCAATAGAGGCTGTATTTTTCAACTGATCTTCATGAAATTTAGCCAGAATGATTAACTTGATAAAATCTAGGCCGAGTTCGAAAATGGGTCATCTTGGATCAAAAACTAGGTCACTAGGTCAAATCGAAGAAAAACATCTTGTATGCAATAGAGGATGTATTTTTCAATTGATCTTCATGAAATTTGGTCAGAGTGATTGCCTTGATGAAATCTAGGTCGAGTTTGAATATGGGTTATCTGAGGTCAAAAACTAGGTCACTAGGTCAAATTAAAGAAAAATCTTGTGTATGCGATAGAGACTGTTTTTTTCAATTGATTTTTATGAAATTTGGTCAGGATGATTGCCTTAATGAAATCTAGGTCGAATTTGAATATGGGTCATCTGAGGTCAAAAACTAGGTCACTTGGTCAGATCAAAGAAAAAACTTGTGTATGTGGTAGAGGCTGTATTTTTCAATTGATCTTCATGAATTTTGGTCAGAATGATTGCCTTGATAAAATCTAGGTCGAGTTTGAACATGGGTCATCTAGGGTCAAAAACTAGGTCATATCTAAGAAAATGCTTGTTTTATCGCAAGAGACCAATTTTTTGGTCCAATCTTAATGAAAATTGGTCAGAATATTTGTTTCCATGAAATCACTAGGTCAAACATGTTTTACACTGTTATGGTGTGTTTCTTAGGTGAGCGACCTAGGGCCATCTTGGCCCTCTTGTTTAAATACACTACTGACTCCAATCCATTTGATTAATCAGTTCAGTTTGATCAATCATTCCAATTAAAATAAAAATAAAATTAATCATAATGATACGACTTATATTTATATTGCGCAAAGTTTTCGTCTTAAAAAGGATATGACAAAATGGTAACTGTATAGTGTTAAAGACCCACAACGACCTAGTGACCTACTTTTTTCACCCACAAAACCTGCATGAAAATCATTCTTATTAGGTGGACAATTTAGGGCCTTCCTGAATAAATGTGTTTTCACAACTTCATCTGCAAACTTATTCAGTCAATCTCTTTTCAGCATAGTTTTAAGAATATAGTCTTACACTGTAGAAACAAAATGTGATTGAAATTTAACTAAATACACTGATTTATGTACATATTGTTACATTAATTCAATAAAATGTTAAGACATTAAACACGTTTTTTTTTGTCTTGGCCTAATATATGTCACTGTCAGTTTGAAACTAAATTCTTGTATATCTCATATTTTTCATGCAAATTGTGTATAATTACCATCATGGCAATACATTTATTTTGTGGTGCGTCTTTAAGCGTAAAGTTCAGTTGTTCTTACGAGTGTCACAATGGGTCAGGATTAATACTTTATTTAGATATTTGTTTATACAATATATCAGTATATATCTGACACGTGACTATACAGCAAAGGGACCATCAGTATAATGCAGTCTTTAATTGTTGAACAAAACTTGTGTTAAACTTAAAATATGCCTTACAGGTGGTCTTTGATGTTTTCTTTCATGTCAACATTGAATATATGAACCTAAAACCTTAAAAGTATATACATGCAGCAAAATAATTCTTATACAAATATTGTAACAGTAAGAAAGAGGAAACAACGAAACAAATTTATCACATTATACTATTTATAATATAATGTTTCACTGCCATTTCAGCACTGCTCTACATTACGATGTAAAATCATTTACTAAATTTTGCAATCGACTTCTGCACTAGTCTTGAGGACTGTGCAAAAGACACACCGGTTTCGACAGCTCCAAAAGCCCCAGACGAAGAGGAACTGCATGCTGTAGCGGTGGATCTTCCAAAAAGCGACGCCCCAAATCCACATGCACTTGCAGGCCTTCCGAATAAAGTTCCTATACCCGATCCTGTATTCTTTTCCTTAAAACTTCCTCTTATTTCTGTTAGAGTCTTCATTTTAGAGTATTTCTTTGCATCAGGTGAATCCAGTACGCTACTAAGCTCAGTATTGTCCATTTGCAACTGAACTGCTTGTTGGCCACGTGCTTTCCATCTTCCGTGAAGTAAACCGGAAACGGTGTGCTCGTTCACATCTTCTCCGGCTTCCACTCGGGTTTGCACTTCAGCATCTACCTCTGCCATTAATTGATTTAAGGATAATTCCTCGTGTGCGCCACAATAATAACTGTTGAAAGTACTTGAGCTTTTCGCATAGGGACGTATTGTCCGCCAGTGATGTACGCCAAGGCCATGAAAAAGTCTTTGTATGGAGATATGCTGGGTTCACAACCAGCTACATATAAAGTTATTCCTTTTTCTGCAAGCTGACGTGAGACGACCACGGGATCTATTCCATCTGGACACCCATCTGGAAACCCATCACTTCTACAGCCAAGCCCATGAGGCGGTGCGTCAGAAATACATACGCAAATCTTTGTTGCCTCTTCTCTCCAGCTTAGCTTCAGAAGGTCATGAAGGGCATCAGCCACTGCTTCCGGCGTGTCTCCCCCACCAGTAGCAGAACAGTCACTTAACCAACCTTTCATTATTCTAGGCGAATGTGTAAAGTCGTGGCAACGAGTTACGAATGTAGAATCTTCCGGGGGTGATCGCGATATTCTACGAGAGCCAGTCGTACATCACTTTTCTTCACTCGCCACTATTCCTTCAACATTTTGTATATATTGTCCCTGGCCTCGTCAATATAAGACTGCTACTGCCCGTACAATCCATAGCGAAAGCTAAATCCAAATACTTAGTTTCGTTTTCAGTGTTTAGTTCTTTCAATTTGTCAATTTTTTCTGACATTTTCCTTAGCTTCCCAGGGGTGGTATTAAGCGTTTGTCTGAAAACACTATCATCCTTCCGCTTTCTTCTAGTATTCATGTTTAAATGAGTAAAATATCACAAGTAAAAGAAAAATGTCAGTTTGTTTATTTACTAACACTATTCGGATACCTTCCCGTTTGTGAATACAGTGCTATTTATAGATATAGACAGGTCAGGCGTTTCGCAATCGATCTTAAATGTGCAACGCAGTACAGAGAGGATACGGAAATACCCGATGTTTCACGACTGATTCCACTATATTGTCAGAATATCGGATATTAACAATGCTTATATATGCATTTTTATACCCTGGTTTTCAGTTAGATTTTGATATGTATATCAACATTTTTATTGATGAACAAAAATACATACATGTAGTCGCATAAAACTAATATAGTTATTGTGTATTTTTGTTCTATTTATACATACGCCTGATCTTGGATAAGAAAAGATATACACTATCAGGCCTCAGAAAGAAAGCAATATACTCTACGTATTACTAACACTTATAAATAATTCATTCTACAATGTGTAGAAATAACAGAAGTTTATAAATGTGTGTGATCTTATTAAATTGTCATCAACCACTACGACTTGGCAGTTCCTGTTATTTTGATACGCACTACAAACTTGTAGCAATGACAGCTGTAGTTTAAAGAAACGTACTTTATAAGTTCAAACTTTGTATCAAGCACTAAATTGAATATGCTAAATTATCTGCCTATTTATTGTCTATTATTTTACTAACAGCGACATTTTGTAATATATAGCGATATATAGAAATAAATTTAGGATATTGATATATGTACCTATTGTCTATCAGATAACTAAGGTAAAATAATCTATTGATTATGTGTCATATCTCTCAATAAACATTTAACTGAACTAGCAGGTCTGGTTCAAGGTCGGCAGATATTTAAAGAGATGATTCTGTGTATTAAAATAATACCCGTCTACTTGGTTATTTGTTTGATTTAACATCGATTTTTTCAACAGCTATGAACCAGTAGTCATTTTACCTTAAGACTGAATATTAATGTAAGAAAACTTATCGACCTTCGCAAGAGTAAACATCAAAATAAACGATACGAAGCAAAGGACAAAATATACAAAAGATTCAACTATGATTGGTAAAACAGGCATGATAATTAGTGTCTAAATCAATTTCAAGCATAAAAAGACTGGATATTAAATGATAACAAACATATTGATATTCTAGTAATGCAAATACAGTAAGCAGATGTATTATGAAAATATATAACTAGTTTGACTTAAAGTACCCATCATCTACTGACAATTAATTACTGATCAATTAATGACAATTAAGAAAATGTTCTTATCACCATTGCCCATCATCGATATGAACGCTGCTCAATATAAATCTTTAAAGTGTGCACATACTTCATAATTGTTCTCGAAGTACAATATCTGAGTTTACCACTTTTTGCATTGATGAATCAAATAGATCAGGATTTTAACAGGAATTTAGTCTCAACATTTTACAGTCCGGACATATTATCACAAAGAAAAATACGACCAGTATATATGTAAAGATAAATCATCATTTTAAAATGTTCACATTTAAAAAATGTTTGAAACATAAACATTTCAATACAATTAAGAAACATTAATATGGCATTTGTAAAGTCTTTTGAAGTGTTGTGACATAAACAAATCAACATATTTTGTATTTCATAAAATACAACTCAATTCACAAAAATGTTTTTGACGATCACTACAATACACGAAGATGAGATTGTTTCATATCTGTAAATGATACATTTATTTCTTGTGTTTTGCCATAGCTTTTTTCACTAGCCTCGAAGATTGTGCGATTGTTACTTCTGTTTTAACAGTTTCGTACTCATCATCTGATGGTATACCGCGGGGTATCGACTCTGGTTCCGCTTTATCGCCGCTTTCTGTATATCCACCAAACCAACTTCCGATCCAGTTTAATATCCCACCACCACTCCCTTTCGTAGCAGGTTTTAGTGAATACTCAGCAGCGTCGCACGAAGATCTCGTGCTTAAAGTTGGCTTTGCTTTGAAATTTGTTCTCACCTCTGATAGAGATTTAAATTTAGAATAAGTCTTTGCTTCTGGTGAAGACAAAACCGTGCCAAGTTCAGCTTTATTCATTTGAAGTTGAGCTACGCATTCACCTCGTGATCTCCACCGTTCATGCATGAGGTCAGATACCTCTTCCTCGTTGAAATCTTCGCCGGCCTGAACTCTGTTTTGCACTTCAGCATCTACCTCTGCCATTAACTGATTCAAGGAAAGTTCCTCCTGGGCACCACCAATAATAACTTTCGAAAGAACTTGTGCCTTCCGCATAGGAACATACTGTCCGCCTGTGATATAAGCTACAGCCATGAAGAAGTCTTTGTATGGAGATATACTAGGCTCACAACCTGCAATATATATCGTTATTCCCTTTTTTGCTAGCTGATGTGCTACAACCATGGGATCTATTCCATCTGGACAACCGTTAGGAAATCCATCACCTCCACACCCAAGCCCGTGCGGAGGTGCGTCAGAAATACATACACAAATCTTTGTTGCCTCCTCCCTCCAGCTTAGCTTCAGAAGGTCATGAAGCGCATCAGCCACTGCTTCCGGCGTGTCTCCCCCACCAGTAGCAGAACAGTCACTTAACCAACCTTTCATAGTTTTAGACGAAGGTGTGAAGTCATGGCAACGAGTTACGAATGTAGAATCTTGTGGAGGATGATCGCGATATTCGACGAGAGCCAGTCTTACATCACTTTTCTCACTCGCCACTATTTCTTCCACAATTTTACGAATATTATTTTTAGCCTCATATATATAGGAGCCCATACTGCCCGTACAATCCATGGCAAATGCTAGGTCCAAATTTTTGCTGTCGTGTTTAGCAAGCTGTGGTTTGTCCACTTTTTCTACCTCAATTTTACTTTTCCCCGACATTTTTTCGAGTAGATATCTACTATGTAGCTTCAAATAATTAAATACTTTATCATGCCTTCCTTCTATTTATTTATACTACGTAAACACGCAATGTTCAAATACGTGGCGGGTTTTTCTAACATTTTGTCTATTTATAGCGATTAACGTATCATTTATTTGTAGATATGAACGAAATTAAACTAATCATTCCTTTATTTAGTCCTGACTGAAAATCGTACCAAACTAATATTGTTTATGTGGTTGTATCAAATTAACCGTACCCGTACCTGAATTTTACTGTTAAGAAAACGAAGACATTAAAAATTAAACAAAAGTCATAAAATACTAGTCAGAGTTACCTGCTCCAATAAATTAAACATTGATATACAGGTATAGTAGTCGCAACTTGACCGCGATGGTTGACCTTAGGCTGATTATTCATATCGATTATTTCATTGTAGAAATCAAGGGTGCTTAGGGTAGCCGTGTATATTTATATTGAATTAGTTTGTATACAGTTCTGTATCAAAGTATATATATAGTAGTCGCAACTTGACCGCGATGGTTGACCTTAGGCTGATTATTCATATCGATTATTTCATTATAGAAATCAAGGGTGCTTATGGTAGCCGTGTATATTGATATGGAATTAGTTTGTATACAGTGCAGTATCAAAGTATATATACTTACATTTGATCAGTTAAAACCTTCCAATACAATAATTTATAATTACACAAATTTATATTTCCTTTTTCTCGTGCAGTTCGTGTTTTACGTACACTCCTTTTCAATAATAGGTTGTGCCTCATTATGTATTATAATACAAAGGTCAACCATCGGGGTCAAGTTGCGTCCACTATACTTACATTTGACCAGTTAAACCTTTCCAGTACACTAACTTATAATTACACAAATTTACATTTCCTTTTTCTCGTGCAGTTTTACGGATACTCTTTTTCGATAATAGGTTGTGTTTCATTAGGTATTATAATACAAAGGTCAACCATCGGGGTCAAGTTGCGTCCACCATAGAAACTTGCGGAAGGCATATAGTGATCCTCCTGTCCGTTCGTTCGTTCGTCCGTCCGTCCGTACGAGGTTAACCAAATGGGACCGTTTCGTCTAGCATCAATACCCCTTACTAGAATGACTTGATACTAATGCAGGTGTAACCTGTGACCATTCCTCATCTTCAGACATCACCTGACCTCAGTTTGACCTTGACCTCATTTTGAACTTAAGTTGCTTTATATGGGCCATCTCTTGGTTAACCGAATGGGACCGTTTCGTCTAGCATCAATACCGCTTACAAGAATGAATTGATACTAGTACAGATGTAACCTGTGACAATTCCTAATCTTCAAACATCACCTGACCTCAGTTTGACCTTGACCTTGACCTCATTTTGGACTTAGGTTGCTTTATATGGACCGTCTCTAGGTTAACCAAATGGGACCGTTTCGTCTAGCATCAGTACCGCTTACAAGAATGAATTGATACTAATGCAAATGTAACCTGTGACCATTCCTCATCTTCAGACATCATCTCACCTCAGTTTGACCTTAAACTTGACCTCGTTTTGTACTTAGGTTGCTTTGTATCGACAAGGATACCACCGGGGGCATCAAGAGTTATTGAACGCAGCTCCTTGTTTATTATTGAGTTTAGAATGTGAAATTGGAAGTTTAGTATATTATCGTCGATTTTTCTATACATAAAAATCCCCAGATGTAAGCAATCAACAATGGCAACTACAAGAAGTAGTTCAAAGATGTATGTTTCGGTTTTCGAAGTACAAAGAATGTGATTGTTTTGTCTCCGGTTTCTCACTCTATTAATGCACCGAGTTTAGTAGCTGAGAATACTTATATCTCGATAACCAATTAAAATCTGGTTCGGTATTTGACCAAATATTGGTGAAAATCAATATCTTCACATCTGTATCATTGTAAATGATATGTTCTCCTTCTATAAAACCATAGCTTGTGTAGTTTTGTGATTTTTTAGAAATGAGTAAATGTCTAAAAATAAATGAACTGATGACTTAACACCATTCGGTTTTGCAGAAATTTTAATGTTAATAACAACAAATGTTTTGAAATGAAATAAGATAAACGTACTTTTAGAATTTTAAAAGATACTGCCAAACATATAAAGGTATGAAGAAGTGTCGACTAATAAATAACACCCATATCAGAAGTATTTGGACTTACAATATGAGCAGCACTATTTGTTACTTTTTATTTCTACCAAGATAGGATACAGCAGACGAAAATACTAGAATCAGAATCGTTCTGTATGTGTGACATTGAAAAAAAGCATATTATTAGAAGTTTTATTTACATAAGAAAAAAGAACTTTTGATGAGATGTAGATACTAAGCAGATACAATTTGACCTTTACTAAGTAAACGGGGTCAATTACTTAAAATTGTCCACATTATGACTTTACACGAAGAACATTATAATTTTTCGCGGACCACACTAAGCTTATACATTGACTTACAAAATGACTTTTCATGGACCATTTATGACTTTACATGGACCACATAATGCTTTTACATGGACCATATCATGACTTTAAATGGACCAAATTATGACTTTAAATGGACCATATTATTATAACACATGGGTCACATCATGACTTTAAATGGACCATATTATTATAACACATGGGTCACATCATGACTTTAAATGGACCTTATTATTATAACACATGGGTCACATGACTGAACATGGATCATATTACGACTTTAAGGACCATATCATGATGTTACATGTACCGCGTTATGACTTAACACCGAAGTACACAGATCACATGATGATTTTGCATGGGCGATGTCATGAATTCACATCGACCACATTAATGATTTTTTAGATGGAACACATTGCGATTTTACATGAAAAACGCTATTACTTCACATGGTCTCTTGTGTTTGTTGTATAGCGTTTTCCCTTCATGATGAGTTTCTATATTTGTTTTACATTATCGTAACTTGTAAATCAGTCATCATATAGACTTAGAACATTACATGCATTGATTTATCCTTTTGCTACTTTTTTATAATATGTAGTAGTTATTTGCACAAAAACAGAATCTTAGGAAGAAATCAGTTAGCGTAAAACTTATTTATTTCTGAAATATACGTACACACGTGCATACATACAAATGAAATATAAACAGGCACAATATACGTAAGCTTTGATCAGTCATTTGCTATTTAAAGTAGTTTTGTTTCTTTGTTTGTTTTTGGTTTAACGCCGATTTTCAACAGTATTTTAGTTATGTAACGGTGGGCAGTTAACCTTAACAGTGTTCCTGGATGCTGTACCAGTACATACCTGTTCTCCTCTAGTAGTTGCCAACTTCCCCACATAGAATAGAGATGGAGGACGAATGATTTAAGACACCATGTCTTTTATCAAATCGTAACAGAGAACATACGCCCCGCCCGGGGACCGAACTCACGACCCCGCTTTCCGTAGAACTGCGCTCTCCCTACTGAGCTAAGCATGCGGACCTTAAAGTAGTTTTGAAAATACGCAATGCAACATAGCAAACATAAATTACACAATACATCCGTCGGTATAATACATTTGAAACAAATGATAAAAAATCAAATGTAAACAGGTAAAAAGTCAAAGTCAAGAAAAACATTCGCTGAGAACTTACTAAACAAGATGCCACAGAAATAAACATTGACATTGATCGTTTTGCATAAATTGTCACACTTTCACTGATTTTCGTACAATTATCAGTGGTTGGCTCAGTTTGCCAGAACTAGAAAATCGTATAATGGTGAGCTAAATAAATATATCATCGTCTGTCAATTTGCTCATTTCTTCGTGTTCATATTGACATTAAACTCAAAATCATTTAATTAAATACACAACTCAATTTAAAGTCAATATAACAAAAAATAAAAAAACAACAAAAAAAAAAAAAAAAAAACAAAAAAAAACAAACAAAAAAACAAAAAAACAAACACTGCTTTTCGATTTCCTGTTGCGATTAAACCATTTTAGTAAAAGTCATCAGGTTCGTACCCATCATCGTAATCTTCATACATATCTTGCAGGAAATCATTGTCATCGTACATGTCACCATCATCATAGTCATCGTGAACTGATTCAAAGTCCTCTCCTCCGAAATCGTAGTCTACAGGCGCAGCCTGAGCAATGATATTCAGCAGTTTTCTGATACTGTCAGGTGGTTGTCGTGTTGTTCTCACTTTAATAACTACACCAGCTTTATTCCTCAAGTTTGGCAGCTGTTTAGCGAATTCTGGATCAAATTCACTTATCAACTGCTCAGCCTGTTGTGAATTATCAACTTCATTTTCAGACAGTTTTTTCTTGCTTCTTCTTAGAATATGGTAAACTGTATCCCCTCTCTTTGTGATTATTCTTGGGTCTGCTCCATATTGTACGAGAAGAGTTCGTATTAGCTGAAGCTTGGCCTTCTCACATGCAGCATGGAGCGGGGTTCTTCCATACTTATCCCTTGCATTTACATCAGAGTACCTTGCCAACTGTTTTGCAATTTCATCTAGATTTTTATGAATTGCTGCATGGAGAGGGGTAAAACCTTGCTTTTGCGGTTTTCTCTTATTAGTTCTTTCATACTCTAACAGTTTTCTAATGCAGTCTTCTTGCTTCTTCATTATTGCGAAGAACAAAGGTGTCTGACCATAGAAATCTTGAACATTTGGATCCGCTCTTAGATCAATCAATGCATTTAGGAGCTCTTCATTTTTCTTCCAGACTGCAACATGGAACAAGGACATGCCTTTGATGACAGATTTTGTACCATATGATGAAATACGTAGTTTGTCCTGTGTACGGTCAGCAGCGTATAGCTCACGAAGTATTTCAACGTTACCTCTAATAGCAGCAATGTGTATTGGATAATGCCCTCTATGATCTTTTACAGTCAGTGAAGCATGCTTCCTAAGTAAAAGCTTTACCAGTTCCATATTCTCTAAATCCACTGCTAAGTGCAGTGGTGTTCTTTTGAACTTTCCTCCTTTGATATTGAGTGGAGCACCAGCCTCAAATAACATTTCAATGACATCTTCGTGTTTGTACAATATTGCCTTATGTAGAGCCGTCATTTTAGCAGTGTTTTGTACTCCAGTGTCAGCGCCTGAGTTTAGCATGCATATAACGGCTTCAGTCAGCCCTTTTCGCGCGGCTACAACCAACGGAAAGTTTCCATTAATCGCATTTCCTCTGTCATTAACGTCAGTTCCGGGTGTTGTAAGAACATATTCAGAAGCTCTATGCTCTTATGCATTGCAATGTAAATAGCATCTCCAGTCACCTTTGCCCCATGGCTCAGTAGGAATTCAACTGACTCTTTCTGTTTCGAGTGTGCGGCTAGAAGTAATGGGACTGAATGGTCGACATTTTCCTCTCCAACAATCTCTCTAGTGATGACTTCCTTCGCAAATACAATTGCTCCACTGTACCATGCATACCCATCAGACACATATCAAGCTGTTTCATCGATATCCCGTAATCAAGGAAATACCCCTTCATTCTCATCACCGGAACAGAAAAAACCTCATTTACGAGGTCCTCGTCAACAACGTAGTCAATGAACTCCTTCACAAACATTTCTGAGCTAAACGCCTTATGTTTAATGATACCAAAATCTATCGTGTTTATTATTTTGATGTCATTGTTTCTTTGTCCCGTTCTTTGTAGCGTTTGAAATTCATCTACTGTTGGAGTTTCTGCAACGGTATTGCAGTTTTTACGTAAAAGCATATTACTGCATTTTTCTACTAAGCAATGAAACTGTCTCTCCTTTAAGCTTACTTTAAAGTCATCTCGCGCGGCTTCACCAATGGAAATATACTCCATCAGAAAATCTCTAGGACAAATTTCCACGGTTTCCTCTGGCTTCTTCTTCCCAATGACCAGTCCGACCATGTCCCCAATGACATTGTGACTGAACGCATATTCTCCTGTCGCTTCACTGAAAACTAGATATCCTCCAACATGGGTATCAAGCGATAGTCGCATTGTCTCGAGAAATTCTTTATCAAGATCGTGGTCGAATATTTCTGCTATTCGTTTGATATGGTCTGAAGCAGTTTTCCTTGTCCGTAGTTCATCCCGTGATAATCGTTTATTTTCTTTGGCCCATACAGCAACAAGTGCCAAAAATTTATCCTTCTCTTTTCCTCTGTATAAATCTTCTAAATATTTCTTGTAGTGTGATGCAGGTTTCTTGAAAAAGGCTGCTCCTTTCCGCAACATGTTTTCATTTCTGACAAACATAGATGCACATTCGGGGAAGCCAAACAAAAAATCGTTAATGTCTTCTGTCGGCCCCCTTGAAGCTTCAACACATTCAAATATAGTGCAGTCTTCAAGCTGTTTCTCATTTTTCTCTGCTTGCATTTTAAGAATGGTTAGTTTTCTCATTCGTGTGTAAGTTCGAGGGAAGTAAGCAGAAGAACGGTTTCATTTTCATCTTTGAACATTGGCAAAGAACCCAGTTCCTCCTTAGATTCCTCAAATATGTAATGTCTGGATGTTATAATTACCCTCACGGCCTTTTCTTTGCTGCTTTTCTATATCAGTTAGGTATTGTCTCCAATCACCTACCTAATTTGATCAAGCGCACCTGCACCAAATATGTCATCTATTATAACTGCTATCAAACCCGTTTCAAAGACAGATCAATCTTACGCCAGTCAGATGGTGTGACAAACTTCAGGCAGTTTCGAGGCGACTCATGTGTAGCGCAAGTCTAGCAGCCATGGTTGTTTTGCCTTCGCCTGGGTGACCGGTGAGTATAACAATTTGTTTCTCCTCAAGAACTGTCTTCGCTTTCTGATAAGCAGCAGTTTCTACATATCGGTCATCGTCTTGATAGTCTTGGAAAAACAGTTCTGTGTTTGCTGAAAGAACATCGACCAAAAAGCTGATAGTGATTATTAATTACCAGTTCTGCGTTTTATTAGAATGAACACCAGAAGACATTTCCTAATTATATAGAAACAATGATAACTTTCAAAATTCAATAGAAGATACATATATAGTCGTAACTGAAAACATTTGTAAAATATAAGCAGAAGTAATGTAGATTTTCGCAGCCAGTAAGAAAAAAATCTTCATGTATATAACACCTGTTGCCTGCGCATGACAATAATGAAGTATTGTCTGTGATGATTGTAATGATTTTGGTAGTTAGCTTTCAACATCTTTATCAGATAATTCCTTGTCTCACCTCTTATACTCCTCATTTCTTCTGTAACTAAATCCAGTTGTCTGTCTTTTATATCATCAATTTTCTGCTTCTGGTCAGGTATATTGCATTTCGTAGCAAGTCGAAGCATAACCTAAAATATTTGAATGAAATGCAAAGTTTTACTAGTCGTTTTATATATCAAAACAATTACATGTAAATTGGTACTTCTTTTCAAAAAATGTTCTCTGTTTTGCAGTTACACGTTTCATGTTTCATATTAACAAATGAGGATCTACGATGATCTATCAACGCAATAACGTTCTCTGGATATAGATCGTCGCCTCTTGAACAGCTATTTAATGTGGTAGGTAAAGGTAGTTTTGTCCGAGACATTTTCTAACTTTCTCTTAGATTGTTATAAAAATTACATTTTGCTGTAAAGTACGAGTGAAGTTTTGTATCTTATCTTTTAGAAAATAACAGAAAACAACTTATTTGTAGCATTATGAAATGATATGTATTTGAACTGTTGTAACTATCTTTTAGATACTCATAATTTTTAGAGAAAGCTTCGGTTTCAGGGGCAAAATATATATTTGATAATTTTTTAATTTTTTTAGCAGCGCTTTATATTTTGCAGGTATTGAAACCTCTGGCAACAAAATATCGGAATTTGTCACACTTGAGATGCTGCTGATAAACAAGACTATGATCACGGGTGGTAAACGCGCAATCCAATTCCCGCTGGGAATACACCTAAAATGGGTTGCGCGACATCCGGTGCTAGTGTTGCGCGTAAAAAGACGAAATTGAGGTATGTGAAGTTATGATTTTGCTTAGTATGAGACAAGAATAAATTTTCTCGAAAAAAAAGCTAAATGCTATTCCACACAAATATGATAATACATCATGTATGTAAAATATCTGGTTTGCAATTTGATTCGAATTCGAATATGAAATCAACAAAAATGGCAGTTTCTGGCTTCATATGCCTAATCTGAGGACATCTGGTGCTTTTTATGATAACTCAACTGTTATAAAGTAACGGATATGAAAATTATTTGTTTCAAATTCTGCTTATGGAGACACAATTGACAAAAAATCATCGGGAATGGGGTTGCGCATCTGGAATGGAGTTGCTCATATACATCATGTATATAATGTATACGCACAACTCCATTTCCGGGGCGCAACCCTTCCCCCAAAAGCAACATTACATTCAAGTGTATGTACTAATACTCATGACTGTTTTAAACGTGTTTGATCATTAGAAGCGTCACATTTCCCGAAAGAAGGCACAAGAGTTAGAAAATTTGCATTTTTCATGATTCCATACTTTTTTGACAGTTAGAGCCAGCAGAGTTTTTCGTAATAACGGCTGATTCTTTAATAAGTTGATATTTCACACATATGATCTTAATTCATTTTTGTGTCGAATAGCATTTTTCTTTTTTTTTTCGAAAACACTCGAAAATGTGTCATTATTTACAAAAACTAAAACCCACCTACCTCGATTTTGTATATATTGATGTGCAACACCAGCACCGGATGTCGCGCAACCCATTTTAAGCGTATTCCCAGTGGGAATTGGATTGCGCGTTTACCACCCGTGATGATGGCCCTTTATTGCTTATCAGTGCTGTGTAGTACAGAGACAGACAAGATAACGAGATAGATCAGTTTGAAATGTACAAACACTAGACAATATATTTGTAGTACAAGTAGGGGTAGGGGTATGGGGTCCTCTAACGAAATAATTTAAATATTTGTATACAATTTTTTAAGCCATTGTACACTGACAAACATTGAAAAAACCCAACAGATTAACAATAAAACATCGAGTTACCTACCAATTTGAGATTTATTTTATTTGATACTATATGATCTTTCTAGCATTCCTGCAAAGTTGCATGAAAATATATGATGATCAACAACCATACAACAAACATAACTCACTGAGACACTTAGGTAAATGAAAAAAATATATATCAGACTAGGTTATCTTCATGTCAATATGTATAAACACGTTCTGTGTCAGGTGTTTTGTTGTCCTTTTGCCAAACAGATAAAAATATATGAAGATTCGACATTTGAAATATTTCGACACAAATGTATCAGAAAATGCAAACTGCTTGTAAACACCGAGGCAGATGTCGTTTTATTTTTGTTAGAAGGTTCTGATAAAATAATGAGTTTTGCTCCGTTGATGTATTGAATTATGACTGATTTACTGAAACGACCAGCATGGATCCAGACCAGTCTGCGCATTCGCGCAGTCTGGTCTGGATCCATGCTGTTCGCTTTCGAAGCCTATCGCAATTAGAGAAACCGTTAGCGAACAGCATGGATCCTGACCAGACAGCGCGGATGCGCAGGCTGGTCTGGATCAATGCTGATCGCAAATGCACTATATTGGTTTTCTCATGGCACGGCTCAATTATATAATTTCTTGAAATTACTTCAGGTATTTAATAGCCTGCATTATCTGTAATGTACATTTAATAAAACCATTCCCTTTTTCTAATTTATATCAAATAAATTGTCACCTCAGTGCAAACAAAGGTCGTGCTGCCTTTTCATTTCAATGCGCTAAGGCGAGGAAACATTCTTTTCATTCCCTTATACTTTGGATAAAGTTACATAAACTTTGTTAGTAAAGTGCCCAACAAATGTACCGAGCCATCTAATTCGGTGCCCACATTCTTTTAAATGAAACGAATGGTCTTTTACCTGACTGAAATATTACTTAAAATGTGACAACTTTCCCCTTGAAACTTTAGTTTATCTTGTCGAAAGGTATATACAGCACCTTTTTGGAATACAGTGTCAATTTGTGTATTAACTTATTCCGATAAGCACTTAATTTCAAGCTTTAGCATAATTGTATCCCCGCTAAATACACAGAAAAGATCAGAAACTCAATTTAACTTGTTAACAAGCATACCTTTTCCCCCAAAATCCCACTTGTCTCAAATTCCCCCTGCTCAAGTGAAGCAACCTGCTTATGCTGCATCTGGACAATTAGATAATGTGACATTCATAATTAAGTTTCCCTTTTGAGCCGGGTTATTTAATGTGTTACTGTACGGTAAGACTGTTTGCTGTACATCTAGATACATTCTATACTGTAGACTCTACATGGAAAACGCATCAATGGTAAAATTTGAGAGTAAAATAAATTTAAATCTCTTGCAAAGAACCCTTTCACAAAATAATAAAATTAACATAGAAATGAGATTTTTGACTTAACATGAAGCAAACAAAGGCAACTTTGACTAAAATGAAGCCAATCAAAACGACTGAAAACAATATCTAAGCATTTACTCAGTTTTCAAACAATTAATCGAGCATGAAATGTCTTTAATTGTACACAGAATGCTGTATAGTTCATTTTACTTGTTCATAAGTCTGTTCATACCTGATTTCTCATGTTCCTTAAACGAACAATGTCGGCCTCCTCATCAACCATCTTATCCGGTATTTTACTGTTGTCGTTTTCACTCCACCATTTCGATTTTGACTGGAGTCCACATATGTTCCTCAGAAGATAAACTAAAAGTGATACATCGAAAGTATCTGAAGAAGGTGGGTGATACTGCGGAAATAGATTACTTATCTGTGTTTTGCTGAGAAGGTTGTTTTTCTTTGCATAGTTAAATGTTTTCATACACTGTTGCAGCTTAACATGGAGTTGTTGCGGTGGCACAGAATGATCAAATCTTGCCTTTAAAATAGCTGTCCCCTCTTTTACAATGAGTAAATGAAGACGGAGATAGTATGCCTCTTTCTTCTCCGGATCAACAGGTGCTCCGCCAGGTACTCCTCCAAGTGCTCCACCAGGTACTCCTCCAAGTGCTCCTCCAGGTATTCCTCCAAGTGCTCCTCCAGGTACTACACCAGGAGCTCCTCCTAATCCTGGTACTCCGCCAGCTACTCCCCCAAAAGCCATTTTTATCTTTTGTCACAATCTGAAGAAAAACAGTACGACAGGAATGTTTAACCAATACTGTTACAACGTCCAAGGAAAAGTGAATTTAGAATGGTCCAGTGTAAACGACAAAAAGTTTGCTCATTTTGTTTTGACTCACAGTTTTCATTATTGTTCATTGAAATCCCATCTGTGTACTTGATGTTCATCTATGAAATATTTAAAACTCATATTTATGAATGTGAGCAATCTATTATATACTTGCAAACCAGTTCTCCTATAGTCGGCAAAATAATTCTGAACACTTATATGAATGAATGATGACACATTTATCATGCATATCCACTGAAAAACAATTCAAGAACAACATTACGAAGAAAACAATATAAAAATTGAAAATATTTTGCTATAAGGCACACAAGGGATCAGATCGCAAAAGTCTTGACATGTAAGACATATGCACAAATGCAGTGTCGAACAAAACATGCAGATCTCAATCATATACATTCAATATTGTTGTGCTCAACTAAACATACATGTTTCTGTACTAAATGCGAAGAGCAAAACGAAATTGCTTGAATGGACTACTTTGCGAGTACCAAGTGAACGAACATAATACGTTCAAGATCCCAATGCAACCGTAATAGTAAAATTCTCTTGTAAATTGACAGTAAGTGTAATCTTCTACATAACACAGTTGTGCATAATAATCGTCCGAGTTATTTAATGGTTCGTGATATATTTAACAATAACCTTTATTTAAAAAGCAAAAGTGAAAATGACATAAATGTACAATCAGTGTTTTAGTGCTTTGGCCTTCGTCATCGTTCCTGTTTTAAAGTAGATCTACGAGGACTATGGAAAGAATATTTTAGTACCACCATTTTGTAGAAAGAATCAAAATCTTTCCCATACTTTTTAACATAAACGTTTAATAGGCTGTTAAAAACATATCTTTTTTTCCCGAAAAGTAAAAAGGCCGAACACACATTTTGGGATTTTAAAACACTTGACCATCGGCCGATTTTTATAGGCAGTTACTTTAATTGATGTAGGCCTATTATTTATATGTAATATTTTTCAGCAATATATCTATGTGTGCAGAAGGTTTGCTTCATAAATCAGATATTTGCAAATGAATGTTTTAAAACGAATCAGTACATGTTAAAGTATCAGTTTCAGGGACGGTATCAAGGATGGGTTACTTATTATATCATGTTTTGCGAATGACTGATGTCTCACTTTCAGGCTATAGAAGTGTTTGCCAGCCAAAATTTAGACAGCGCGCGTCGGGTGCACCCCCCTCTGGACACGCCCTTGAGTTTCATTTTTATTTTCTGAAAATTTGTTCTGATAACTCGAACACACTGTATTGATCTGTTACTGTTTAGGGTACATAATAACTGCCAAACAGAAGAGAAAGTTAAAGAAATACACGCATAGAGTCTATACTGTGAAAAATAAAAACAACTTTAAAACCGAAAGTCGGAAATTTTCATTGGTTCCTACTTTCGGTTTTAGATGCTGGATGAACGATAAGAGTTGGGTTAAAATATGTTAAACTGTGAAAAGTACAACACTTTTTACATGTTTTATAAATGCATTATACCAATATTATGTGGTATTCCTATCCGAATAGCACATCGATATCAAGGAACAAGCTTTTAAGTTTACGTGACATTGTTGCAGGTATAAAATCGATGTTGACACTTTGCCCTTGAAACGGAAACTGAAATAACATAATGCGGATATGTAATATTTTGCGGCTTACATTTACTCGCGATCATGCATTTTGTTGGTATGAACTGAATTGTGGAGAGCGTTCATTTTAAAGATATTTGCATATCATTGTGGCGGTAAATACGAGAAAGGGTTTAAAACCATTTTTTTTTATACAACGACATTCTTATATAAATTTCCGATTGATTTTAAACCCAATTAGATTCCTTTCCCATTTTTTTAAATAACATGCTTTGAATGACAAAATCTTGTTTTCCACGTTCCACGTAAAACAAACACTTCCCACACCGCTTTCACATAATACTTTCTCGAGCTTCAGACTAAATCTCAAATCAAAGAAACATCTTTCTATGTGTTTTAAATTTAATTAGTTACATGGTTGGACTTATACCAACTTCCATCAACTTAATGATATTTGACCGTCAGCAAAAATATACGAAATTCCTATTTGTCTAGTATCGACTTGATGTCCGAAAAAAATATATGACCGATAAAACGTCAACTTTTCAAAACATGTGCCTACTCGGCATTGAATTCTGATGCTGGACCAATGTTGATAACATATCCAATGTCGTGTCGACTTGATACATGAAATGACAATTCGTATTAAATAAAGGGAGATATATAAAATATTTAATGTTATGTTTGCAAAATACATTTGTAATAAGATTTTCTTTTCGAATTGCATTGCTTGAATAAGTTATAAAGAACTTTTGAAAAAAATATAGGAAAATTATAGGCGTCTATACACAACTTCTACGATTTGGGAATAGGCAGTGGTGCATTTTCTATCGCTTGGATGTTTTAAAGAATGATACCCGGAATTATGATGCCTTTTCTCTTTTACATCGGGACAGTTAAAGATGACAAAATTTATTTCTATTTCTTGTTTTAAATCTATTTTACTTAAAGTAATTAGTAACAGAACTTTTTTATTTCCCTTCTATCTTCTTCAGCAACACATTTTCGCAGCTACTGTATCTGGACCATACTATATACAAAACATTAAACGAAGCACTGCGTAGCAAGTGCTTGGAGAAGTAAGTGGTATCTGATACCGTTTCAACTTTCGTACTCTGCAGCAGCAGCAATGGATAATATATAACAAAATAAATCGTTCAAGAATTTTTGTTTGTTGTTTCCACCTTTCTATCTAATACAGAACGCGATCTCTTAGAGTTTGTGTGATTTTAGTCATTGCTTTTATTCAGACAGAGTCGTCGTTTGTGAAGCTGTTATCTGAATGCATGAATTTGATATGTGGCTACGCTATTTCACATATTCCGCATATTGACATACCCGCATTAACTCGACTGTACTGGAATATTGAATATTTGTACACTTATCAACTGAAAAAAATATTTAAAATTCTTGGGTGGTGCCCCACAATGTTGTTTTTCTTACTTGTCTGTTTGTTTATCTGTGTATGTTGGTTGTGTGTGCGTGCGTGCGTGCGTGTTTGTGTGTGTGTGTGTCTGTGTGTCTATTGTACGTTGGTGTCTGCGCTGCTTTGGTTTACGTTGTAGGTTACTGCGTTTAAGGAACGTGGATATTCATCATTGCACCCCCCCCCCCAACATCCGACCCTTTTATCTACCCCTTAGCCCTCTCCCTCCTTTTTCTGTATTTTGCATATAATTAAAATATATTTTTACCGTCTACAATATTTTTCCGTTACAGCTTCTTTTTGTTATGGGCCTACTTTGCGATGCATGGTTCTATGGCTGTGTTTGGTGTGCTCTGTGCTCACGGGAAATCTACCCTTACCTTTTATCGTTTACCTTTTGCTATTTCATGTCCAGCTTTTAACAATGTTCCATCTTGTGTCTTATAGGGATGATTGGAATGGACAGTTTATAAATGCCAACCGATATACAGCAACTATAAACGGAAATACAAACAGTACAGAACGGCAAACAGTCATTTCGGTAAACTTGAAATTGGAAAACTTCAAATTGTCTGAAAAGTTACGAAATAATAAAGCAACAAAAATGTTTCCTATCATAAAAGGCTTGTTGTCTCAATCAGACTATATTTTGTGTGTTGACACGATGGTGAAGATAGAAAGCGAAATTAAGGATACATTAAGTAGTGAGTGGGTGCTTTACTTTTACAAAGTTTTCTGCAACATTTCCAACGAAAAAAATAATATGTAGCATACCAAAATAAAGTAGAAAGATTAAGCTATACCTGTGTACTATTTTTGTAAGAGTTTATGCATCAAAATTCTGTTAGGATAACAAATTATGTAAAACTCTATTGTTATCTTCAAACAGATACTTTAAATGAGCCAAAATTGTGTGTACTATGTGGCAGTCCAATGACTACAAAAGTGTATCATAAATTCTCTCAAAATTGTCATTAAAAAGAGTTACAAAGAATTATTTTTTTGCGATTCCTTCCTCACTGAATTAAAAGTGATTTGACAACGGGTTAATGAGTTAAAAATCTGTGATCCTCTTTTATAGAAACACTCTTCAAAAAAACAACAACAAAAAACAAGAGGGCCATGATGGCCCTATATATCGCTCACCAGAGTTGATCCGGCCTACTGACCTAGTTTTTGACCCCACATGACAAGAGTTGAACTTGATCATCAAGAAAAACATTCTGATTAAATTCCGTAAAGATTTGGTTACAACTGTGCCCTCTAGAGTGTTCACAAGCTTTTCTCGTGATTTGACCAGGTGACCTAGTTTCTGACCCCACATGGCCCAGATTCGAACTTGACCTACAGATTATCAAAACAAACATTCTGACTAATTCTGATGAGTTTCAAACATAGATTGTGGTCTCTAGAGTGTTGAAAACATTTTCCATTGATCTGGCCTAGTGACCTAGTTTTTGAACCCATATCACCCAGATTCAAACTTGACATAGAAATGATTAAGACAAACATTCTGACTTAGTTTCATAAAGATTGAGTTACAACTGTGGCCTTTAAATTATCCATAAGCTTTTCCTTTGATTTGACCAGGTGACCTAGTTTTTGACCACACATGACCCAGATTCAAACTTAACCTAGAAATCATCAGGCCAAACTTTCTGACTAAGTTTCATAAATATTGGGACACAACTGTGGCCTCTAGAGTGTTCACAAGCTTTTCCTTTGATTTGACTAGGTGACCTAGTTTTTGACCCAACATGACCCAGTTTTTAACATGACCTAAAGATCATCAAGACTAACATTCTGACCAAGATTCATAAAGATTAGGTCACAAATGTGGTCTCTACAGTGTTCACAAGCTTTTCTTTGATCTGACCTACTGACCTAGTTTTTGACCCCACATAACCCAGTTTTAAATTTGACCTAGAGATCATCAAGACTAACATTCTGACCAGGTTTTATAAATATTGCATCACAAATGTAGTCTCTAGAGCGTTCACAAGCTTTTCCTTTGATCTGACCTACTGACCTAGTTTTAATCCCACATGACCCAGTTTTAAACTTGACATAGAGATCATCAAGACTAACATTCTGACATTGTTTCATAAAGATTGGGTCAAAACTGTGGTCTTTAGAGTGTTCACAAGCTTTTCCTTTGAGCTTACCTACTGACCTAGTTTTTCGTCCCACATGACCCAGTTTCACATTTTGAGCTAGTGATCATCAAGGCTAACATTCTGACCAAGTTTCATAAAGATTGGGTCAAAAATGTGGTCTCTACAGTGTTCACAAGCTTTTCCATTGATCTGACCTACTGACCTAGTTTTTGACTCCACAAGACCCAGTTTCAAACTTGACCTAGAGATCATAAAGACTAACATTCTGACCAAGTTTCATAAAGATTAGATCACAAATTTGGTCTCTAGAGTGTTCACAAGCTTTTCCTTTGATCTGACCTACTGGCCTAGATTTTAACCACACATGGCCCAGTTTCAAACCTGATCTAGAGATCATCAAGACTAACATTCTGACCAAGTTTCATGAAGATTAGGTCAAAAATATGGTCTCTAGTGTATTCACAAGCTTTTCCTTTGATCTGACCTACTGACCTAGTTTTTGATCGAACATGACCTAGAGGTCATCAAGACTAACATTCTGACCAAGTTTCATAAAGATTAGGTCACAAATGTGGCCTCTAGAATGTTCACAAGGCAATTGTTGACGGACGACACACGCCGACTTTGTGCTCTGGTGAGCTAAAAAATAAATAAATAAAAAAATAAATAAATAAAAAAAAAAGAGAGAAAGAACTGACTGCCAACACTTTTATGCAATTTCCTTCACAAATAAAGAAATTGAGTCACTGTCAATTGTGAATTTCTTTTCTGAGAAAAAGACAAAAACTTTTTCCTTAGGCTCCTCCTTCATTAAAGGCTGAACTTCTTTGATTTTTCTGCCAAAGAATCAGACTACTTTATTCTTTAATTCCATGTATTAATAGGTTGACAGATTGAACGTCACAAATAATTAAACCTCTCTACCAAGACAGCCAGTTAAAATTCGTTATATTTACCTGGTAGGTTCAAGCTGCACTGGGACCAAAATTCTTTTCCTTATTTTCCCTTTTTCTAGTAAGTTTTTACTTCTTTCAAAACGTTTTATTGATTTATTGTACAAAAGTAGAAAAATATCATTTGATAAGCGATTTTTTGCTGTTCAAAGTGAATTTACCTCTGAAACAGAAGGGGTAGAGTTAGACATCTTTAAAAAAGCTGAGTTACATGCGGTAGAGGTATACTATTTTGCCTTCACTCTTTAGATTACATATTGTGGAAGAAATCTAGGTAGGTGTTACTTCTGCTCCAAGGTTATTTTTGAATGAAATGAGCAAAATTCAAAACAGACCCGCAGGATTCGACCGTAATTTTTCAATGTTGCAGTTAGATTTCTGTCTCATTAAATCCGTTTACTTGAGGCACCATAGATAAAAATGATATTGACAGTTTTATTTTGTGTTTTATAATTGTTTACAAATAGTTTGATTTTTCTTTTATTAAAATTAATGGTAGCAAACGTTTTGGATAGTGGCCATCACTTTGAAATTCGTCTCTACTTGAGCTTGTGGAAATACCATAAATTATACAAAATTAATAAAAAAATCGGCATAGAAAAAATTGTTTAAAAATTTCAACAAAGTGCGAATCACGGTCCACTTTAAGAATATACCAAGCAAATGCCAGTTACAAATTACTTAATTTTATGACATTGATCGTTTGGTATTGTCCGTAAGTATTGACCTGGCACTCATGAATATTCCGAATATTTCCGTAAATTAATTTTCGGTTTCCGGACATAAATAGCGATACAACTATAACATATATAATTCTTTAATAACATAATGTCACATGTGCAGGTAGCTGAGCGGAAAAAGCGCTTAGCTGCCAGTCTCGTGGTTGAAGGTTCGAGTCCTACGTCTGACCGTATCAGTTCAAACTACACTTATCGGATCAAACATATCGTGATTTTTATGGTTCATTTACTGAAAGTTATCATATTTAACCGAGAGAAAAAGTAGAAAAAGTGGAATAAAATTGTTTTAAATTTATCTTCGGATAAAAATACAAATTACTTGTCACCAGTGTTTCCTGAAAATAAATTCTACAAGAGAAACAATTAAAATTCATGAAATATGATACATAAAATAATATAACAATAAAACAGGTATCAATAACATTACATAAACAAATAATCTAAAGGTGATTTTGAACACGTGGTAACGTGCATGGTAGTCAGACACCTTACCACTACGCTACCGTGCCATAGGTTAACTGTATGTTATTTTAGTAATATAGATATTTTCACGATACAAATATTGCGTAAATTAACGAAAACGTCCGAATATATTGGCGAAGATTAATGAGTGCCAGGTCAATACTTACGGACAATAGATGTGGCCTTTTTCATAGATAATAACTAATGGTAAGCGTATTAAATATATTATATACTGCCAATTTGATCTCTTTTTCGTATTGTTATTGACATAAAATTGAACCCCATTTTATAAAATACACAACAACACTATTCGTCAAGGTCAGTCACATTGCTTTTCGATTACATACCGGGTATTGCAATTTACCAATTTTAGTAAAAGTCATAAACATCGTATCTATCATCGTCATATTCATACATATCTTGCAAGAAATCAATGTCATCGTACATATCACCGTCATCTTCTTGCTCCAAATCGCAGTCCATAGCCGGAGCCTGAACAAGGAAATGCAGTGGTTTCTGACAGGGTGTTGCCTTGTATATTTCACTTAAATAACTATACACCGGCTTTATTTTTCAAGTTTGGCAGCTGTTTGTTCTGGATCTAATTCACTTATCAACTGTTCGGCTTCTTTTGAAACATCAACTTTATATCAACCAATAATATTGTTGCTGAACGCATATTCTCCTGTCACTTCACTGAAAACAAGATATCGCTATTCAAATTTTGGTCGAATATTTCTGCTATTCGTTTTAAACGATCCGAGGCAGTTTTTACCTCTCTAACATCATTTTGTGACATATATTTATTTTCTTTGGTTGGACCATACTGAAACAAGTGCCAAACAATTAATCCTTTTTCCCCTCAGTATAAATCTAAATATCTCTTGAAGAATGAAACAAGTTTCTTGAGAAATTGTGCTTCTTTCTTCAGCATATTTTCACTTCTGACAAACATTAATGCGCATTCTAAAAATCCAGACAGAAGTCGTATATGTCTTCTGTTTTTCCTTTTGAAGCCTCAAGACAATCAAGTATGATATGGTCAAACAGTTACTTGGCATTCCTCATGACTAGCATCTTTAGAAGTGCAGTCTTCTCGTCCTGTGTGAAATCGGAGGAAGTAAGAAGAACAGTTTCATTTTCATCCTTGAACATTGGCAAATAGTCCAGTTCCTCCTTAGATTTCTCAAATATGTAATGTCTAGATGTTATAATAACTCGCAATGCCCTTTTCTTTACTGCATTTTCTATTTCAGAAAGGTAAGGTCTCCAGGCACCTATCAACTTTTGATCTAGCGCACCAGCACCGAATATATCATCTATTATAAGTGTATTGATTATCTTCAAAGACAGATCAATTTTACGCCGGTCAGATGGCGCAACTAACTTACAGTTTCGAGACTGACCACGGTGTATGGCAAGTCTAGCTGCCATGGTTGTTTTGCCTTCGCCTGGGTGACCGGTCAGTATAACAATGTGTTTGTCCTCAAGAACTGCCTTCGCTTTCTGATAAGTAGCGGTTTCTACATATTTGTCATCTTCTTGATAGTCTTGAAGATAAAGCTTTGTGTTTGCTGAAGGAACATCGGAAAAGAAAACGCTGATAAAATTAGCAATACCAGTAATGTGATTCATAATCTCGAATGAAGGTCAACAGATATCACCTGAATGATTATGTACCGTTTTAAACGCCATGACAACTTTGACAGTACAAGTAATAAATAAAAATACAGACATATTCAGAGAAGATCACATCTGTAAAACCTAAGCATCAGAACTGGAAATGTATTACATGTTACAAAATAGAATTGCATAATGATATATTTTCCCTACCTAATTACCTAATAACAGTCGTTAATGGGTCAATCGAGTGGAAACAAAGATATTGTTAAGGCTGGCCTAGACATTTTAAAAAGCACAAAGTTATTTCATCAAAGCTGTTGCCTGAGCATACAATACTTTATAACAAGCGGTTTCTATTCTGATTCTAATGATTTTCAAAATTCTTTATTAAAATATGTCTCACCCATTATACTGCTCATTTCTGCAGTCACTAAATCCAGTTGTTTAACCATTATACCACAGATTTTCTGGTTCTGGTCCTGTATGTTGCATCTTTGAGCAAACCGAAACATAACCTAAAATAGAAATACAGTGTATGCTGCTAATTGCTTGTTTTGTAAAACAAAAGGGTCATGGTGGCCCTAGATCCCTCACCTAAGTTTAACAGTTTCACAACACAAAGATGTTTCATTGCGACTATGGTTGTTTTTAGCTCACCTGAGCACGAAGTGCGTGCTCAAAGTTGAGCTTTTGTGATCGCACTGTGTCCGTCGTCCGGCAGTCGTCCGTCGTCAACAATTTGACTGTTAACACTCTAGAAGTCACAATTTTGGTCCAATCTTAATGAAACTTAGTCAGAATGTTACTCTCAATAAAATCTTGGATAAGTTCGATATTGGATTATCTGGGATTAAAAAATAGGGCACCAGGTCAAATCAAAGGAAAAGCCTGTTAACACTCTAAAGGCCACATTGATGACTTTATCTTTATGAAACTTTGTCAGAATGTTAATCTTGATTATCTTTAGGTCAAGTTCGAATCTGGGTTACATTGAGTCAAAAACTAGGTCACCAGGTCAAATCAAAGGAAAAGAAAGCTTGTTAACATTCTAAAGGCCACATTTATAACTGTATCTTCATGTAACTTGGTCAGAATGTTAATCATGATGATCTTTAGGTCAAGTTAAAATCTAGGTCAAGTAGAATTAGAAACTAGGTCACCAGGTTAAATCAAAGGTAAGGCTGGTTAACACTCGAAATGCCACATTTATGACCATACCACAATTACACTTGGTCAGAATATTAACCTTGATAATCTTTAGGTCAAGTTTATATCTGGGTAAGGTGGGGTCAAAAACTAGGTCACCAGGTCAAATCAAAGGAAAAGCTAGTTAACACCCTACAGGCCACATTTATGAAATATCTTAATGAAACTTGGTCAAGTTGAAACCTGGGTCAGGTGGGGTCAAAAAGTAGGTCGTCAGGTCAAATCAAATGTAAAGCTTGTTAAAACTCTTGAGGCCACATTTATGATAATATCTCTATGAAACTTTTTCAGAATGTTAATCTTGATGATCTTTAGTCAATTTAAATCTAGGTTAAGTGGAGTCAGAAACTATGTCACCAGGTCAAATCAAAGGTAAAGCTAGTTAACATTTATAATTGTATCTTTATGAAACTTGGTCAGAATGGTTATCTTGATGATTTTAGGTCAAGTTCAAATCTGGGTCAGGTGGGTTCAAAAACTAAATTACCAGGTCAAATAAAATGTAAAGCTTGTTAACACTTTAGAGGCCACATTTATGATAATATCTCTATGAAACTTAATCAGAATGTTTATCTTGATGATCTTTAGGTCAAGTTAAAATCTAGTTCAAGTGGAATCAGAAACTAGGTCACCAGGTCAAATCAAAGGAAAAGCTTGTTAACACTCTAGAGGCCACATTTATGACAATACCTTAATGAAACTTTGTCAGAATGTTAATCTTGATGATCTTTAGGTCAGTATGAAATGTGACCTACTTTTTTGTTTTTTAAGATACAGCCTTGAAATTTGGATGACATCTACAGTTTTGCATACTGTCTTCAGTGACCATGAACGTGAGCTATTGACCTACTTTCTTCAGGTGAGCGATACAGGGCCTTTAACAAATTAACATGGTAGAGAGTCACCCAAGGAACGTGTGCGTGAAATTAAGTTTTAGACAAGACTATTTTCAATGTGCACCCTTTATATAAATATAAGCATAGCATAATGATTTTGAATAAACGAAGCAGGCATCCTTGATAGAAGTTCATCCAAGAAACATTTCTGCAAACTAAGTGATATACTGAAATCTGGACATCATTTTCAAATAAAATTTTCAAACGTATAGTGAAATATAGTCAAGTGGAAACATTTGAACAAGAGGGTCATGAAGGCCCTGTATCGCTCACCTGACCTATTGACCTAAAGATCATCAAGATTAACATTCTGACCATTATGATATGGTCATAAATGTGGCCTCTAAAGTGTTAACTAGCTATTCCTTTGATTTGACCCGGTGACCTAGTTTTTGACCCGACATGACCCAGATTCGAACTTAACTTAAAGATCATCAAGTTAAACATTCTGACTAAGTTTCATGAAGATACAGTCATAAATATGGCTTCTAGAGTGTTAACAAGCCTTTCCTTTGATTTGACCTAGTGACCTAGTTTTTCACCTCACCTGACCCAGATTTAAACTTGACCTAAAGATCATCAAGATTAACATTTTGACCAAGTTCCATTAAGAAATGGTCATAAATGTGGCCTCTTCCTTTGACTTGATCCGGTGACCTAGTTTTTGACCCGACATAACCCAGATTCGAACTTGTTCTAAAGATCATAAAGTTTAACATTCTGACTAAGTTTCACGAAGATACAGTCATAAATGTGGCCTCTAGAGTGTTAACAAGTTTTTCCTTTGATTTGAACTGCCGACCTAGTTTTTGATCCCACCTAACCCAGATTTGAACTTGAGCTATAGATCATCAAGATTAACATTTTGACCAAGACTCATTAAGATACGGTCATAAATGTGGCCTCTAAAGTGCTAACTAGCTATTCCTTTGATTTGACCCAGCGACCTAGTTTTTGATCCATCATGACCCAGATTCAAACTGAACCTTAAGATCATCAATATTAACATTCTGACCAAGTTTCATGAAGATACAGTAATAAATGCGGCCTCTATAGTGTTAACAAGCTTTTCCTTTGAATTGACCTGGTGACCTAGTTTTTGAACCAAGATAATCCAATATCGAATATGTCCAAGATTTTATCAAGGGTAACATTCTGACTAAGTTTCAGTACGATTTGGCCAAAAATGTGACCTCTAGCGTGTTAACAAGCTTTTCCTTTGATTTTACCTAGTGACCTCGTTTTTGAATCCATATAACCCAATATCAAACTTGTTCAAGATTCTATCAAGGGTAACATTCTGACCAAGTTTCATTAAGATTGGGCTAAAAATGTGACCTCTAGAGTGTTAACAAGCTTTACCTTTGATTTGACCTGGTGACCTAGTATTAATCCCAGATGACCCACTATCGAACTCGTCTTAGATTTTATTGAGGGTAACATTCTGACCAAGTTTCATTAAGATCGGGCCAAACTTGTGACCTCTAGAGTGTTAACAAGCTTTTCCTTTGATTTGACCTGGTGACCTGGTGACCTAGTTTTTGACCCCAGATGACCCAATATCAAACTCGTCCAATATTTTATTTAGGGTAACATTCTGACCAAGTTTCATTAAGATTGGGCCAAAAATGTGACCTCTAGAGTGTTAACAGTCAAATTGTTGACGACGGACGACGGACACAGGGCGATCACAAAAGCTCACCTTTGAGCACTTCGTGCTCATGTGAGCTAAAAAGCTAGATTTCATAAAGACAAACATTCTGACCATGTTTTACATAAAATTGGCAGATCATTAAGGAAGTGTGTCGAGTACTTGACCTAGTGACCTAGTTTTTGAACTAAATATTCTAGGTTCAAACTTGACCTAGATTTCATAGACACACATCTTTACAAAGCTGTATGAAAATCAAGTAGAAAATGTGGCCTCCACAGTATTAACAAAGTTTTGTTTGACCTAATAACCCAGTTTAAGACCTCATGTAACCCAGTTTTGAACAGAGACCAAAATTTGACAAGGTGTAATAAAAAGTAAGTAGAATATGTGGCTTCTGGAGTGTTAACAAGTTGATTTAACATAGTGACCTTGTTTTTAATCTCCAGTAACTCGATTGTGAACATGACCTAGATTTTATATTTATTTATTTGTAGGGTTAGAAGTCGCGTCGACTTTCTAGCTTTGATGGTGGAGGAAGACCCCAAGTACCTCTCCGTGCATTTTTTCATCACGGACAGGCACCAACCTTCCGTAAGCCAACTGGATGGCTTCCTCACATGAAGAATTCAACACCCCGAGTGAGGCTCGAAACCACATCGATGATGGGCAAGTGATTTGAAGTCATCGAACTTAACCACTCGGCTCAAGTAGAAAATGAGGCCTCTAGAATGTAAAAAGGATTTTCTATGATTTGACCTAGTAACCTAGTTTAAGACGTCAGATAATCCGGTTTTTAAATTTACCTAAAATTTATAGAGACGAACATTCCGACAAGGTTTTGTTGAGACTAAACGGAAAATGTGGCCTCTAATGTGTTAACTATGTTTAACCTATATGTTTAAATATTACTCTAGATTTTGCAGAGGCAAACATTCTGACAAAATTATGATGATCAAGTAGCATCAAGAGTGTCAACAAGGTTTTTCTATGATTTGACCTAGTAACCTATTTTTTGACCTCAGGTAACCAAATTGTGACATTGACTTAGATTTCAGCGGGACAAACATTCTGACAAAGATTTATGACACCGAGTAGAAAATGTGGCCTCTAGTGTGTTAATAAGTCTATTGACCTTATTTTCGACAGATAATCCAGTTTTGAACTTTTTCTATAATTCATACAATAAAACCTTTGCAAAGTTTTACAAAGATCAATTAGAAAATATAGCCTCTACAGTGTTAACATGGTTTCCTATGATTTGACCAAGTGACCTAGTTTTTGAACTCAGATAACCTAGCTTTAAACATAACCCATTCTGGTAGTGTTTTATGAAGATGTGAAAATTTAGTTGAAAATGTGGCACTGACAGGCTTCATTTTGAGCACTTTGTGCTCGGGCGTGCTAAAACGAATGTTAAAATGTTATATTCTACCTCTAGAGGAAAAATATACTAGCCAATTTCAATCGCGTATTTCTCACCTAAAACGCACAGAACACTGGGAAAAAAACCGTCCCTACTGAACTTGCGAATTTACTACCTACATCAGTTTACATTTTTCGATCATTTAAGTATACTGAATTTATACCGATATCCAGTATCATCCAGATTATTTCTGGAACTTACCATCGACTTAAAAGGTGCCCAAAATATAGATTGAGTTTGCAGAACTGAATGTTTACTTAATGCTTAAGCTGAAATATTATTTAAGTGATTGCATGCATACCTGTTCAGCCAAATCCACATCGTGTCAAACTCCTCCTGCTCAAGTGAAGGAACTTGTTTATGTTCTATCTAAACAAAATGTAAATATGGAGTTTAATTAGACAATATCATAATTTATTGTGTTTCGTTTTATTCTTATTTTGTTAATCCACATTATGCACTGGTATTTTGCTGATAACTACTATCAGACCTATGTACGTACTGCGTAGGGACTTTTGCATGCGCCGACATGTAATACTAACTGGTGAGCGTGTGTGGGTGGATACAATTACAAAGACGCAATTTTGTGGGTTGCACAATGTGGCATAGAACATATTATATTTCCTATACTGAATACGACAGAATTGCTTTAATCATCTTGCATACACAGAACTTAATAAAAACAAAGTCCGGAAGATTAAATTATCGTTAAGGTAAATAACAGCTAAACAAATGAAATGTGTACGGTTAGCAATAAGTAGACATCATATCCAGAGATTCAAGAAGCCAACACATATGCCTAACTTCGTTTCTAATGATGGACTTATACCATCAACGACACACAGTATGCTGCATCCATTCTTTTAACTGTATATATAATATCAAACCTGATTTCTCAAATTCCTTATTCGGACAATGTCGGCTTCCTCGTCATGAACTGTATGGTTGTCCGCCAGGCGGATAGAGTAGATTGTACTGTGATCTGCTGATGAGGTTGTTGTTCTTTCCATAATTTATTGTGTTTAATACTTTCCGTTCTTGAAGCTTCATATGTAGATTATTTGGAGGTACCAAACTGTCGAATCTTGCCTTTAAAATAGCTGTACCCTCCTTAACAATGAGTAAATGAAGCCGGATATAGTACGCTTCTTTCCTGTCGGCGTCAACAGGTACTCCTCCAGAAGCCATTTTAGTACTCTGAATCAGAATACGGGGTAAAATGATTTGCATAGTAGAATGGTATTATCACGTAATATGTACTTAATATATATGTAAAACTTGAATATATATTAGCGAACGGCCTATAAAAATATTATTTACTTAATTAATTTTATTTTTGCTCTGCCTGTGCAATTGGTTGCAACAATTGTGGAACAAATGTGGAACAATACATACAGGATAGGGAGAAAATGACATCAACAGTTTCTAAGTCATTTACGTTACATTTTAAGCATTGTTCTGAAACCTAACTCTAAATTTCAATATTACATGTATAGAAAGTAATGAGAAGTGAAGCACCAGAATTGACATTTGACAAATTTTTGTATTGTAAATAATATTTCATGACATTGTCAGGTTTTTTCCCCAAAACTTATGGAAGATTTTATTATAATTATCGTGCTATATTTTTTGTCCATATAAAATATGTAGGGAACACGATTAATTAGAGATTATTGGGCCCTTGGTGTGCATATGCCCTATAGTATGTAAGTCAGAAACCTGAGTACATGTTAAAGTTTTTTACAGCACGGAGGAATTTGTACTTAGCGAACGTTAAAAATAAAGCTTCATAACTGTAATCAAGGCAGGAAGGTCGGTGGGTCAGCAGTGATCGGATGGGCACCTGTGTAATTCTTCCACCCATGGGCGTAGGAGCGAGTTTAACATTGGGGGGAGGGGGGGGGGGGGCAAACCTTTCCGACAGGGGGGGGGGGCGGATGCGGCAAGGTATCTCCGGTGCATTATTCATGACAAAGCCTCAAAGCCTTGTACAGGGGCCAAATGGGCCATTGGCCCCCTCAAGCCTCTATGTTTTAGCAATCATTGAGTTATTCTGATGATACACATACGACTAGGCACTGAATTGTCTTAATCAGTCTAATCAGTCATATTATCTATTGTTCTAATTAAGTGTGCCATTTTTTAAATTCTTCTGTTGAAGCCCTGGACATACAATCAATAAGCGCTGCATTTGTCTAATTATGATATAAAGTTGTGAAAATATCATTTCCCTTGAATGGACAATGAAAAAAAAAAACATAACGTTTACATGCGTAAACAGGCTTAATAGTTAGGCTCACATAGATTTTGCAGACGCTCAAACCGGAACTGTAGTGATTGCGCTCAATTTTTATAAAATGTAATCAAACAATCCTTGGTGTGGCGCGTACAGATTTCAGTACTCGCCATACGGAAAGAGATAAGTCAGAATACAAGAGAAGGCCAGATGCAAATCAGAAATCAGGTTGAAAAGAATTATATGATGCTAAGTTAATGTTATATTAGACTGCAAGTTATATCTCTTTTCCAAAATATTGGAGGGGCCAAACTATAGTTTGCCCCCCCCCCATCTCCTAGCTTTGGGGGGGGGGGGGCCTGGTCCCCCCTGCTCCTACGCCTATGCCACCATCAAGCCATATATATGCTGAATTGTGTCGGTATGACACTAAACATAACAACTATAAAACAAAGAGAACTGAGCAGAACCACAATTTTGACTTGAATACGGTGAATCATCATCATTGATTTACATTATTTTAAATAAATATTTGAAAGAACTGTATCTTTTGAGTTAGTTATGAATAATGTTTGAACGTTTAATAAGTTATATAAAGTATTTAGAAAGTATTATTAATTATCAAACATGTCCTAGGTTGTTTTGATATGTGTCCACTATCGAAAAATGTCGAAAACAATAATGGACAAATTAAAACAAATGAACTCTAGATTTCAATATCGCGCCCCAATCAAGTTGAATCATATCAGTAATATCAAAATTTGTACAACCAGTTTATATGACAATAACAGAAAAATGTTATAGACCTACGGTGTTCCTTTAGGGCTAGCGTCTGCTCCAAGTAACCGTGAAGCGCAAAGGTACGATGGCGTGGCGCGATAGTACGATGGTGATAACACGGCAGTACGACGGCGAAGCGCGACAATAGGATGGTGACAATCAGTCGTACTGTCGCGCTTTCCTATTCTACTATCACGCTTCACTATCGCATTGTCGCGTTTCACTAGTGTAGTGTCATCATCGTACTGCCGCGCTTAGCCATCGTACTGTTGCGCTTCACTATCAGACAGTCACACTTCGTCATCGCATCTTCGCGCTTCACTTTCGTAGAATCGCCTTTCTGTCAAGCATGCACAAACGAATTCACATAGTCTGCATGATGCTTTGGATTTATTGCTTAACATAGATCTGCATTTTGTTTCCAATATTCTTTTCAGTTATAACTTTAGGGTCAGTGGTAAAAAGATAGGGACGGTCGGGTAAACGGAAACAAACAACTGTATTCTAAACGTAATTAACACTTTTGTATAAAATTTACCGAAAAAACTTTATAAGCAAAATTTAAACAGAAGTGTATTTTATATCATACATATACATATATACTTTAAAGGTCCAAAATGCTTTATTTTTTCATCTAAAAGTCATATGAAACAGCTTTCCAAATAGATGTTATGCGCAGTTACATAATAGAGTCACAAAAGGAGGTAATAAATAATAGATTCAAACAAACATCTAGTATATTCAGCAATATTCAAACCTTTGACAATTGTTAATGAAATTAATTATCAGAAACAGGATTTAACTAGACATTAATGTATTTAATGTCCATAACGGTAAATGTGGCTGACACATTTTAAACAAATGCATAATGAGTCTTTAACGTATCATGGCTTGAAATGTAAGAGCTGATCAAACAACATTTTCTAACAAAACAATTAATTACATGTAAATACATTATTATCTAGTTTCCACAAAGAGATTTATTTTGAAAACAATAATATTTTGTTCATAAATACCACTCGGTCGGGTGTTATTCGTTTTAAAAACGCCCTACCGGTTGATGTTCATTTTTGTTATACCACAAGTAAACAATGTACATAAACAAAGTCATGGCTATAAACCAAAGGAGACTGTTTTTGAATAACACAATATTTAGGAAAATGGTATTCTTTAATATCATTATCTCAGTTGATATTCATTTGAGTGACACTCTGCTAAGGGATTTTCATTTGAATAACACCCGGGTAATATTCATTTAAATAACATCAGGTCTAGTGATATGCATTCAAACATTTGATAATTGGACAGAGTTAATGTCAGGATGTGTGTTATATGACCCAGGGAAGTGCCTAGACGTCTTCAGTATTTTGAACAATGAAATGGGTCCAATCGCTGAGGTGACTATGTCTTTGACTAGCTGACAAACGATGTAGAATGTCCTTTGTTAAAACGTAGAGCTAGTGAGACCAAATATCTCATATATAGAATTTTCCTCTGGCTACCTTGTCTAAATGATTCGTGTACCAATGATTCGTAAATGATTTCTATTAGGAGCTAAGTGATTTCAGGGATCATGCAAATCACTAAATGTTTCAAACTAACAATCTTCAACTAATAATAAATTGAATATGCTCTAACTCCTATAGGCTGGAGACTCTATACTTGACTGGTCTTTTTGTTGAAGTTTCCGTCAGACAATGTCTTTGAATCAACAACTTACGAGTCCTATCGCATACATGCTCGGCCTCTGTCCTCTTAATTGAAGTTGCATCTTTATAGAATTGCCCTGACTCCTGGATGCTCCGCGCATATATGCTATTACATGTAGCATTCAACTACCATATAGGTATATCCCCGATACCTTGGCTGTACTTCGCCAATAACGCTGAAATGTCTATAAGCTCGAACTCTCCTACTATCTCAGTAAATTATCAAACTCTAGGTCTCTGTCTCAGCTTTCCGATGCTCAGCCTAATTTTGCTATCGTCTATAGCATTCAACTACAATTAAGGTAAAACTCCTATGCGCTGGCCCTATAGCTCGAAACCTTGTTGAAATTCTGCAACTCTTCTTAGTCTATGAACTTCAAACGTCTTCTTTTTAATAACTTATCCGCCCTGACAGTGTAGTTGCAATAACCTCCTTATCAAGGTACTGCCAGGACAAGTTATTAGTTAAATCCTCGATGTGTCTTCTTCGATCGCTGGATACAGAATTATCTCTCTGTCATCCATCTACTTATTTACACCTTAGTAGACGTGCTATTTATAGAACTCGTTTCTGATTGGTCCGAATTTATATATAGGGTTTTACAACGAGTACTTGCTCTAACAAATATGTGGTTCCTATGGTGGCTGATTTCTGCCATTTCGCGTTTTCGCTCCGCGATCCCGCCGAAAGAAAACACGAGAATTAACAAGTTAAAATGGCGGGGCGCGGGGCGAAAACTCACTATTTAGCGGGGGTGCGGAGCGAAAACACGATAATTAGCGGGATCGCGGGGCGAAAAGTCGAGATTTAGTAACTTTAAATGCGGGGGCGCGGTGCGAAAACTCGACGTTTGGAAAGCGCTAATTATCGTGTTTTCGCCCCGCGCCCCCGCCATTTTAGTTACTAAATCTCGACTTTTCGCCCCGCGATCCCGACAATTATTGAGTTTTCGCCCCGCGCCCCCGCCATTGTAATGCTTAAATTTCGCCTTTTCGCCCCGCGACCTCGCGTATTAGCGGGTTGTCGCTCCGCAAACCCGTCGTTTTATTTCTCTTGTTTCGACTTTTTGCATTTTTGTTTTGTAAGTGTTACGTGTTGCAATTATCTGTGTGGTTCAAAAACTCGACGTTAAAGCAGCGCTAATTATCGTGCTTTCGCCCCGCGCCCCCGACATACCAGTTACTAGATCTCGCCCCGCGACCCCGCTAAACAGCGAGTTTTCGCTCCGCGCCCCCGCTAAATAGCGAGTTTTCTCCCCGCGCCCCCGCCATTTTAACTTGTTAATTCTCGTGTTTTCGCTCGGTGGGGTCGCGGGGCGAAAACACGAAATGGCAGAAATCAGCCACCATAGGTTCCCTTTAACTATTGTATATGGCATATTGTGTGCACTTGGATCCAGCTATTGACATAAAGACGGACTGTTACAATCGTACTGACATGCTTCGCCATCGTACTGTCACGCACCGCCATCGCACCGTCTTACCTTCGCCTTTCGCGTTCGTAGCCCTGGAGCAGGCGCTGGCCCAAACTGAACACCGTATAGACCTCATGTCGTTTACATATCTGTCCAGTGTAGGCTTCATACCGGAAATGACGGCCCGATATGTAATGTTTCCAGGGAATACAGTTTCAATAAAATTGGGGGATAAAGCATTGATTCTTCATAGCAGTGCACATCAGCAGGTAGCTACATTTGATGTCAGAATTTGGTCAAGGTCTTAAAAACCCTGACATTAAAACTTTTGAACGCATACCAAATATACTGATTCCTTTTGTCTAACAGTGTAGTAAACAAATATGAAGGCTAGAAAATTCCGAAAACTTCCTAGTATTGGTAAAACAAAAACACAATTGTCAAATTACGTCAGTGAAGGATAACCTTTAGTCTATACCTGGCGACACTATGGTTTTCATATTGTTATTAAAAAATACTCCGCTGTTTATTTGTAGATTTTCGGAATGTCATATTATGCAAAGCAGACCAAGTTGCATATTGAATGTTTAATTTACATATATACAAGTAAGTAAAATACAGTTGAACTTCGGTGGCTCGAACACCCGGGATCGCTCGAACTCTTCGCCCGGTCCCGAATTTATGCCTTCTTTATTCTATATAGTTCTACCTCGGACCGCTCGAACTTCGAAAATTCGAACTCTCGAACTCATTTGGTGGTCCCCTCGACCTGATTACAGTGATAATTACACCTATTCAGTCGAACAGACAATTTGTCGCCGGAATGGCTTGTGTTTACAAAGTTTTTCACACCTCTGCCTGACATTCGCTAAGCTTCCCCTTTAACCGGCGCATGCGTAATTTTCACACGCTTATGTAATTAGCGTCGGTATACGACAAACAAATTAAACAAAGTGACTTTCGTTCACTGCAATGCTTTAATGGGGCTTCGAAGGGGCTTCGAATAAAATTATTTAAAATAATTGAGCAATGTCTGTCTTTTTCTGCGTTAAAACGGGAGATCCGATGTCAACTTTCATACTGCTTTAGCTTAGCTAATCAAAGTAAAAGACTCGGAAATGAGGAATAGCTAAGTCGGCTACTGGAACGCAATATATTTGATAATATTTGTGCTAGACTATGATTCATAAAGGTTTGCTTTTCATGTCTTTCTGTTTGATGCTGTCTTCACCAAATTCTTATAATTATATTAGTGTTTTATCTGTGTTTTTCTTTTTCGTATCTATGTTATGTTTGAAAATAAATAATAAAGCATATTTCAGCGTTTGTTTTTTATTTATCGTCGTATCATACACACATTTAGGTACAATATGACAATATATTACGATGTAAGGTATGTAACACATCATGCCATCGAATTACCAAATTCAAAATGGCCGCCATTTGGATGGCTCGAACAACGGAAAACTCGAACTAATTTCCACGGGACCCTCGAGTTCGAGCCATTACTATTTTTATATACAGTCGACATATTATGAAGAGACCACCCAAGGGACTGCTAAAAAGTGGACTTTTAATTGAATGGTCTCTGAATTAATTTCAGTCCGGTGAAGAGAAAAGTTATTTGTAACAAAATGTAACTAAAATCTGTTTTAAGATCTTGAACACTGTTCAAAGTCCATAAACCATGAAAATTATAGTTGGAATTTTCGTCAGTTCGACTGTTACAAAGGTCAATTGCATTCAGTCCGGTGCTAAACGTACGAGTTCGCTTATTACACGGGTGAAGAAATGCCTAGTCTGTTACACTGATCGAATACAGTTAATATGTAGTATAAACGCGTGGGAGAGTCTAAGTATTGCCCGGCGAGAATTTGGTATCCGGTTGTTTAATAGATACTTTTGTCGAATATTTTACATGTCGGCACTACATTAATATGGTCGCTAGTTGTTTAATAAAAAGCCGTTTAATGTATTGAATTCATATACTGAAAACGTTCGGGAGGGATTTTGATCAGTCGTTTAATAGAGATGTTCGACTGCACTCCGTAAAAACTATAACGATCCTCATACTATACTAAACTTTGTTTTCGGTTGGCATTAAATCTGCCCATTGAGTGTACGCACACATCGAATGTATACTATTAAACCTAACAGTATATAGTACACTCAATACGTACGTACATCCAATAGGGGCGATTTAAAGTTGACGAATTGTTTTCCTTAGCGACAAGGATGTAAATATATTCTAAAAGTAATATTAGGTAGGCCTATGTTAAGATACCATTTGTTGTTTTTTTAGTCAGTCAATTTATATATATATATTTTTTTAATTTATTAAATTATTTATTACATTCTGTACAATCTGTATTTATATATCTGTATAGAGCTAATAAGTTAATGCGAAATCGAAAGTAACTACTTTCTGTTTCCAAAGTGAAAATGTCTATTTGACAACCTTTTAAGCTCGTCCGGTTTCTGAAAAAAATCTACGAAGTTGTTGTCATGACATTAATCCATCCAAATAATATGTGATTTAGGTTTTATTCGTTTTTGTTTGGTTACGCTGCACTGCGTAGTTTCGGCCGTTTAGGTGATTTAGGGAAAGCGTGATAACTATATATATATAGTCCTAATGCGTGACTCTATATTTACCTCCCCTGACGGTCTGTCCACAGAGTCACACAACTAATATCAGACTGAAATGAAATGAAATTGATTAAACAACGTGCGCGGATCCAGAGGGGTGGGGGTTGGAAAATCCTTAAAAAAGGTAAAAAGAGAAGAAGGAAAGAAAGTGGTTTTTCGAAAAGGCAACATTTATAATAGGACTGCGATCAAAGTGTATGTGACTGCTGCTACATACGACCACGACGAAAGTCATATTTATTTCAAATAATTCTCAAAGAAACAAAGAATTCTATCTTAAAAAAACTTAATTTTTGTTTCCTAAATTGAGGTGAACTCATAACAACGTGAAAATGAGGGGTATATTTTATATAAAATTGCAGTGGAAAGGGTGTTCTAAAATGCTCCTAAAATGTCCCAAAAATGCAGGAAATTAAGCGCTGAATTTCAAAATTTCCCGGGGACGTGGGTGGGAGGGAGGATGGGCCGGACCGCTAGCTGGTCTGCTACTTTTCTATTTAAGCCTGTTCGCCAAATACTTATTGACATCCTGTATGGATTTGTAAACGCCTAACATCTACAAACAATCAAATTATTAAGTGTATCTATAAAAGCTTGTCTGTCGTAGTAACGGTTCGGTTGGACCCCCCCCCCCCCCCCTGATTGGACCCCCCCCCCCCCATGAGAAAAATGGCTGGATTCGCGTATGGATAACTTTTGACTGACTGTCGCTACCCGTCATGTCCAAACTTATTGGAAATCCTCATTGAAATCCGTTTGGGACAATTCTAGTTTAGATTTTTGTACGAAGTATTTGTAATTATTACATCTTGGATATTGAATTTATGTTGAATTAAAGCCTGATCTTTTTTTGTGACTGTAAATCTATATTTTGTACTTTGTTTCTGGCATACTAACATTAAATAAGTGGCAATGTCACTGTGGCGAAGCTGCATTTTGTGTCGTGTGCAAAAATAAACAAAAGTACGGAAACACATGGCGTAGATTTCTCTTGTCTTTACTTTGTATTAACTGTAAATGTTCCACCAAAGACAGTCGAACTTGCTCTTTCAATGCATGTGCCTATGTCCATGCCTTCGATTGATAATGATGCCCTGACAAATGAAAATAAAGTGACATAAAATGTATTTTTATGGTGGATAGTAGTTACGGGAAATTTCGTTTTCCATCTTCTTCTCTATATTCAGCTAATCTGTCTACTAGCAATCTAACTTGTACCCTATATTTTCTAATTGTAACGGTTGATAAAGTCAAAAAAGCGAAAGTTTCGACGTATTCTGGGAGAAATAAGGAAATTATAGGTAGTACGGAGGTTTCTTAGACAGATGTAAATGATTGCATGTACGGAAAACAATGTTCCTACTCCTTTAATTCGACTGAATATTGTCTGCTTTAGATATTCATGACACTGCATCTAGTACTGAAGTGACAGTGTCAAAAAAAAAAAAAAGATTTGTTTTACAGAGACGTTCTAGAATTCTTCAACATTCCATGAAAATTTGGTGCATTTTAGCGTTCTTTTGATTGTCATTACTTATTGATCTGCGATTTTAAAGTTACTTTTTGTATAATATTTCAGCAAAGAGTATTGTACATAATGAGAAAACCACTATTGATGCTTCTTACTCTGCACAACAGCATCTGATCCATCATCACAATAAGTGAGAATGATCCAGAATGGCTAAGTTCTTCATGAAGAAGTCACCAAATAACTAAGCAGGTATCAGCCATGTCAAGTCTGTTTGCGAGATGATTAAATTCCACTTTCTTGTATAGTATGTATAGCTAGAAAAAACAAGAAATCTATTGCCAAATGTGCACAAACAGTTCAAACTTGCAAAATAATTGTTTTCTAATTTTTGTCGTTGTATTTGTTGTCATTAGCTGTAATATGTTGGAGTTGCCTGCATTTTAGACTGATTGGAAATAGATATAATGTTATTTGAAGCATCAGATGTAATCACAATAAATCGTAACTTTGTTAATTTAGTATAATACATGTATTCTGTAAATTATACTGAATGGTAAGTAGTTATAGCATTGTTTACTCATTTAAGTTGAACTTCATGTTGTAAGTCTGAATGGTTCAATGATTTAAATATTGCAAACATAATTATATAACACAATTTTGCTTTTGAAGTTTCCCACAGTACCCGCATTTTAGTTCTTCAATAGTTCAGAAATGATAATGGTCAAAGCTAATATCGTTTTGGAAATTGTTAGATACCTGACAAATTAATAAATAAATTGAACGCACGGTCGTAATAACTTCATCTTGGTACGGATAACAGGAATTCTTCTCAAGCTTCTTCTTTATGTTTTTGTTCTTAAAATACTTTTAGAAACTATCAGCAGAAACTGTGTGTATGAAATATCACTGATAGAAAACAGACATGTATGTTTCTCTGAACTAGATCTATACATTATCAGAACATCAAGAACTGTATTATGTGGGAGCAGTTGAACTGAAATGTTAAATATAATCTGGAAAATAGATCCCTCGGAAGCACCGAGAACAATGCAAACAGTGAAAATTGCAGACTCGGTTTGATTGAGTCTGTTCATGTGCAGTTATGGAAAAGGCAACACTGCCCACGCCCCCTAGCATCTGCTTAAGCAGTATTCAATCTTCAAATCTAAATGAGCTGAAATCAATGATCCCGAAGGACCAAGCAAAAAAACACATCTAAATAACTATGTAAAGATCATGACTTTCTTGTACAAACGTGGCTTGTGTCTCCCTTTTTATTTTGTGTATATCATTCTGCAATGTACATGCATAAACAAGTATACAAAACATCTCCATCTTATGCGTTATCCCGGAAGTGTATGTCCGATTTATAAAAGAAGTGTGTCAGTAATCAAAGAAACCATCATTATTTATATAAATTACAAATTAGGCCTTTGTATAATACTAAACAAGAAACAAATACAATGTATGTACACAAGTGCAGAACCAGACGGTTATTCAGTCAATGTAAAGGCTTCGGATCATTGTTTCCCATTACTTCCTATCTAGGAAAACTCCGTATCACCTATCATTTTCTATTTTCTCCCACAGTATGTCAAAACTATCGCTTTTTTGACTTAGTAGACCTCCGCAATCAGAAAATATAATGTGCAAATTAGATTTTTAGTACATAGATAAGCTGATTATCGAGAAAAATGGAAAATGAAATTCTCGTAACTCCTATACAGCGGTAGAATGCATTTTTGATCATTTGTCTCCATTTTTCAGGGCATCATTAACAAATGATGATATTGATAGTATGCTTATGCACATACTTGGAAAGAGCCAGTTGTGCTGTTCTTGGTGGGACATTTATATTTGACACAGATATACAAGCCGATTTATCCTGTGGACAAATCCTCCGAAACGGTTTGAATCGAAGAATTCGACGCCATGTTTTCCCGTACTTTTGATCATTTTTTTTTTTGCACACAACACGAACAGTGAATGTAATGTATCCAAGTGATACCATGTGAAACGTGAAACATTAAGCATATGGACCTATACACTATATCCGCCATATGGTTGAAAATAGGTAAATCTACACTATAAAAAGTATAACTAAGTATCCTCAAAGTAGGATTATTCCATAGGAGACCATTTAGAATAAGGACTGGAGGATCAATATTTTCAAATCTAGCTAAAATAATCAAGCACCAAACAAGTATATACATTGTACTTTATTTGCTGAATTTCTTTCTGATAAATAGTACTTGCAATAATATGGTTTAATTAAGTTCACTTTGTTTCAAACGTACAGAACTACCTAAAATCAGACGACTTAATCAAACCGTGTCTACTATTATTTTGCTTAGTTACATTTTCTGCTTGCAAAGGAACTTCTTCATTTTTTGAACGCCATATGGTACTTTAAGGACAAAATTCCTAGAAAGAGAAACAGATCATTTGTCTTTTGAGGATGCTACAGTATACATTTGCTACTACCCATTCGGGAAATTTATATTACGCATGTCATTGTCTTTTCATACTTTCAGACTGCTCTGAGTGATCCTAACAGATTGCCAAGATCTGGTGAAAATTGTCAGCTGATTATTTCAAAATGCCTTTCCAGGTATTTGCTTTTTGTCTAAAAGTATTTAAATTTCCTGTTTTCGCTTGTATGTTATTCCAAGTGAATAGATACAAAAATGTTTACACATCGACAATTTATAAACAATTTCCTTCATTCTTACCTCAGTTATGTTCCCAGCAGAAGCATGTTGTTTTTCATAAAATTCTTACGGGTTGTTCAACATTCTTTAAGTAAATGTTTTGTTAGAAAAATATTTCACGCTTACTGGAATCAGTATTTAAGTTTTAGATTTTAGTGTCCACACTGCTTTACGTGTGGAATACTGTTGAGAGTTGTACATGTCTCCCTAGTGCCTTACGTTTTGAACAGTGTTGAGAGCAGAACTGTACCATAATCTTCACAGTGTCTTATGTTTGGCACAGTGTTGAGAGCAGAACTATACCATAATATCAACAGTGTCTTATGTTTTGCACCGTGTTGTGAGCATAACTATACCATAGTTTCCACAGCATCTTACGTTTGGCACAGTGACGAGAGCAGAACCATAATCTCCACAGTGACTTATGTTTGGCACAGTGTTGAGAGCAGAACAATATCAAAGTCTCCACAGTGTCTTATATTGGCACAATGTTGAGAGCAGAACTATGCCATAATCTCCATAGTGTCTTATGTTTGGCACAGTGTTGAGAGCATAACTTTATCATATCTCCACAGTGTCTTATGTTTGTCACAGTGTTGAGAGCAGAACTACTAGTAAAACATAATCTTCACAGTGTCTTAAGTTTGGCACAGTGTTGAGAGCTGAACTGTACCATAATCTCCATAGTGTCTTATGTTTGGCATAGTGAGCTAACTGTATTTTGCGAAACGGAACGGAACAAGTTCTGAGGCACCATTAGGAGAAATAATTTTGATAAATAATAACATTAAAGTAAGATTTAATACAAACGGTTTTAATAATTATTATAATGATTATCACAACGAATAAGGTTGCCTTTGTCTGTATTCGCATTTGAAATTTGATACAAAAAGTATTTTTTGTTCCGTTCCGTTTCGCGAAATACAGTTAGCTACATGAGTATTGTATTTTGCCGAACGGTACGGAACAACACACACATATATAGTATTATTATTAGAAAGATTGTAGTATATTATATTATATTATATTATATTATAGTTATAATAGTATAGTATAAGTACCTTCAGTGCTTTATGAATATCAGGAAAAAGTAATCGAGGATAATCAACATAAATTTAAAGACATTTCGTTTCAGTAAAATTAAAATGTTTAAAATTAAATGAATTCAGTTGCCGCTTAGGAAGAACAGAGCTCGAAATAAGAAACGACAACAACAGCAACAAAGTCTTTTGCCGGTTATGCCAGCAATGAGAACACCTGAAATGTCCAAAAGCCCTAGAGGCAAGTATTTTTGTTTTGTCTTTAGGTAACATTCCGTTAATGTCTTCTTGTAATTGCCTTTTGATAAACTATTTTCTTTCAAATGTATGATATTGAAATATACCAAATACTGCTGTCTTTTATATAAATATCACAAAAGTATTGTGACGAAAATTGTGATCTATGTTTATTCCGTCGCCGTTACTCAACGGCTTGAGTTGAGTGGGTGGAGAAATCTCCCAAAGTTGTGGTAACGTTATTAAGGGCCAAGGCTGATCATTTATTGGGATGGATTCAATATTTGTTGTTCCTTAATTGACGATCTGTCTCTGAAGTCATAGTTCTCTATATGATGTAATTCAGACTAAGACTCTAGGTCTTGTCTTTCTGAAGGTGATGTAGCTGCTGCTCTGTGACTAAAATGTCACAGACTAGAGTCGCAGTTGAATGACAATGATTAAACCCAGTAACAGTTAAAATAATTTATTTAATCAACAATTTAGTTCAAAGGTGCAGTAATTTATCAAAGATAAATAAGAAATATTTTCGTTACTCTAAACATAAGCTGTCAGACCTAAAGAATTAACAAAGCCCTAGCGATTTCTAAAGTATCAAAAAATTTGGAAAATGCCCAAAAAATAAACGGGCGTAAAAATTTATGAGATAAGATGTTTAGATTGTTAAACTTTACCTAAATTTCTGTAAATTTAGGTAACTTTACTAAGTTTTTTTAGAGTAAGATAAAAGTTCTGCTGTGCGATAGAAAAACTAGAAGGCGACCGCCAAGAACGGTTTTGACCGTTCCGAACAGGTGACGCGCCTGTGCAGTCACCGTGTCCGAGCCGATGCACATGCGCAGTACATGCAACTGAGCCAATGGTCAATAAATGAATATATACTTTAGGTGATAATGAACGCGAGGTCTGCATGAAGATTCATAAATACAAAATAGATGATAACAAATTCACTCTGGTAGCTAAAAAAATAATTGTACACATGATACATGTATTAATCAAAATAAGATGTCAGTATTCTTTAAGACATCATACAATGTTTAAAAATAATGCATAAATAATTGACATGAAACTACGAAAACCTGTAAGTGTGTACCAACAGACGTCACACTATGTTCAACTTAACCTGACGTAAAGAAGGTCAAATTATAGAAAAACGTTGTAAGTTTATCATATTTCTGTTCGATCTGCACAATACCTGATCTGAATGTTTGTCTTATAAAGTCTGGGCCAAGTATGAAACTAGATACATGTGTACTTGGTATCAAAACTAGGTCAGTTGGTCAAGTCATAAACAATCCGTTATGATAACTCTAGAACTGATATTTTCTACCAAATTTATATTCACCATTTATAGAAGCTTTATCTTGAACGTAATTGTTTTAAAGATTGATCCTTATTTGTTAAAATGAGAAAGAGTTTAGTGACCGTAGGAATAAGTTTGGACCCTTGAATTATTACGAAAATTTAAAATAGACAATATCCGCCTAATAAATTCTTAACCAATATTCATCAGAATTAGTTAGAATGTTTATGGGCATAATATATTGACCAAATTCGATAAACAGGTGCATTGGGTTTGTTTTTGTGTAGTTGTGCCCTTGAATTGCCCATTGTTTGGAAGATTTTCCCCGGTCAATTTTGCTTTAATTTTCCGTACATGTTCGCTATTCCCCGGTCAATTTTGATTTAATTTTCCGTACACGTTCGCTAGAATTTGGACTTACTTGCTGCCACGACCAACCAAATATTACTAGCATTGAAATATTTATATTTTCATTGTTAGAATTTGCGGAACGACGAAGGCAGCGGGCGTTTTTCAAATTCCAAAAATGATATTAAGATTTTCGACATAATATAAATTCTTAGAGTGATACAGTTACAAAAACTATGACTGGTTGAAAATCAGTTGAAATGTTCACTCTTTCAAAGAATAGAAGTATTTTTACCACTTTAGAGGCCACATTGTTTACCAGATCTTATTTTAACTTTGTTAGAATATGCGTCCCAATAGAATCCAGGTTAATTATGAAACATGGTCGTAAGTCCACGAGGTTAAGTCATAAAGTAATTGTTATTATACCTCCTGATACAAAGTATAATGTAAGTCACGTATGTTCTATGGTTCGTTTTTCTCAACCGCTAGGAAGATTTTCATGAAACAAGCACCAGTTGTTATCCATCCTTATCAAGACGACTTTCAGAGCGCACAGCAAAGGTTACTAGGTAAAAGGGCCAAGTTACACATTAGGGTCAAAAGTTAAATAGCTTTCGTATCTGCTCCATGTTGTCAATTATTTAAATCATCAAGACGACGTCTAGAGTGCATAACCTATGTCACGAGATCAAAGGTCAAGGTCACACTTTGAGTTTCAATATCAAATAGCGCAGCTTCCGCTTCATTTCTTCTAAACTGCTGGGAAGATTTTTTTATCAAACTAGCATTATTTGTTAACCTCATCAAGACGACGTGCAGAGCACACAACCCACATCACTCGGTCCAATTGCAAGGCCTCACTTGAAGATTAAAAATGGTCAAATAGGTTAACTTCGTGTCCGCTCCATATCTTTTAAACTTATGAGACGCTTCTAAAAAATCTAGCGTCGATTACTCACCTAATCGAGACGACGTGCAGAGTACACAACCCACATCACTATGTCCAATTGCAAGACCACACTTAAAGATCAAAGGTCAAATAGGTTAATTTCGTGTCCGCTCCATATCTTTTAAGCGTATGGGAAGCTTCTCAAAAATCTAGCATCGATTACTCACCTAATCGAGACGACATGCAGAGTACACAACCCACATCACTATGTCCAATTGCAAGGCAACACTTGAAGATCAAATCAAATAGGTTAATTTCGTGTCCACTCCATATCTTTTAAACTTATGGGAAGCTTCTAAAAATCTAGCGCCGATTACTTACCCAATCGAGACGACATACAGAGTGTACAACTCAGACCGCTAGGTCCAAGGTCAAGGTCTCACTTGAAGGTCACAACATTTTACTTTCCCATATTAAAGCGACGTCTGGGTGTAAAAGTAATTTCAAGTATGTACAAGTAAACATGGAGTATTTTCTAGTGATCTTCTACCATTGTTTAGGTTCAATTTGGATCCTTGCGACAAAATTTTGGGTCACATATTGAGGGGTGAATGCGACAAAGTGCTAAGTGCATTTCATGAAATTTTACAGGAGAAGGAAAAAACATTCCTGTTGCTTTATAATTCTTGCAGCTGTTGTAATATTTTTAAATCTGATTGAAAACAACTTTACTTTTTTAAATCTAGCGGAATTTTTAAAGAAATATCCGACATAAAAGAAATTTTAATCAAAATGTCTCTTAGAACTTTGTCGCACTCCAAATAGATACAAATTTGCAAAAAGATAAGCGCAACAAAATTCCAAGTGATTTTATATTTTATTATTAAAGGGACATAAAATTCATCATTTTGTACCCAGTTTTTTGTAGTGTTTGAAATCATTGAATTAAATGAATCTTACTAAAACCATGTCACTTAAAACTTTTCGCAGTCATTTTTGTTTACAATTATAAAACTTTGTGACTTCGAAAAGAGTCTAAGTGACATTGTAAGTAAGCCCTTAAAATGTATATGTCATCCAAAGTTTTTGTTTTTGAGCCTACTTTTCTTTAGAAGGAAATATTTTTCATGTATCTAGTAAAACAACATGGTCACAAGAAGTGGGTCCTTTAATTTCTTTCACAGTAATCAAAAGTACCGGTATTGTTCACTGTACAGAGCATAGCATAATGAATGAAACTGCTTTATCTGCTGATTATCTTTTCAATAAACATGCAATTATTTATCACACTAAGAAACAACACATAATTATTTTCCATTTTATTTATTTAAAGCTTTCAAACTTTAGTAATTTCTTAGACTCACACACTGAACAAAAATGGCTATCCAATCACAATATTTCTTTATAAATTATATTCTTTGGCTTAGTTAGTGTATCGGTTTTAAGAGAATTATAAAAACTGTATTTCAGACCTGATATTTTCCTCAGAGTTAAAAATTCATTCTAATATGACTAGTAATGCATTAATCATCACAACATTATTATGTTAACGTCATGTCAACAATTTTATTTAGCACCAAGTATGCATCTAGAAATACAGGTCTTTCAAATCTGATTCAGTATTTTACTTACTAGCATTTTTAAAATGAAATGTAACACTGCAAAAACTGTCTAGTTTAAATTTTGCCCCACATACTAATCTGGTATTTCGTTTTTACGAACAATTTGCCATCATTTTCGCCCAAATTGAACTTTCCGCTAAGGTATTCGTTTTCCAGCCCGGATGTATATAAAAAAAGGGGGTGTGATGACCCCCAAGTACAAAAGGGAAAATGTTCCATAAAATTGGGCCCTTTACATAATTTTGGATCTATATTTTACGAAAAAAGACATTTTTTGAAAGGAAAATTTTTATACCCAAAATTATTTATACAGTCTGGCAGTTATAATGGGGTTCAAAATTTTTTCATTTGGGAGCTGGGGCCCTCGTGAATTATTACACCTGTGTTAAACCCGCCCATTATGCATAAATAATTTTAAAACCCACTGTTTCTGTGAAAAATTATTTTTAAATTACTTTTCCCATGGGAATTTAAAATTTATTTTTAAAAAATTTTGAAAAATGTTTGGCGGGTGGAAATTGTTCGGTAAAAATGTTTTGATTAAGTAAAAAATTTTCTCTTTAAATTTAGAAAAATTGTTTTTTTCCCTGTAAAAAAACAAGAGCTGTCTCCATAGGATAAACACATCCCCCGATGGCATTAAAATGAATATTTTGGGGCCTGTTAGATTTAAAAGGGCCCTTGGGGGGGATATTATAGCGCTTCTGGCATTTTAAACCCAAAATTTAACATTTAACCCTTGACCTAAACCGCCCCAATGTGCCCCAATTTAAACCAAATTTAAAACAAATTTAAAAAATTTATTTTTAAAAACCTGTAGTAAAAATATGTTTAAAAACTTCCACCAAATATTTCCCCAAAACCCTGCCAAGTGGCAAAAATGTGGCGTCGTGCCAAATTGAAAAACCCTTTTGGCAGAACGTTGGCAAACAAAAAAATTAAACCAATCAAAAGCCTCCCATTTTTTCCCCCCAAGGGGGCCCAGCAATGTGACAATGCTCCCAAAACTTGGCAAATTTTGGCAGATTTTTTTTATTGATAAAATGTAACTTATTTGATTTTTTTTTAAATTTAATAACTACTTTTTTTGGCTTTAAAAATTTTAAATAAAAATTTGATTTTGATGAGTTTACAAAATAAAATATTTTGTTTGAAAGAAAGAAGATTTACTGTAATTAACCCCCTATTATGTTACAAAAAAAAACGGGAAAAAAATGATAAGGGCTACTTTTTCATTTGGGAAAAAAAAATTCAAAGTTTGTTAAAAGTACGGGGGTTTAATTTGGGATATTCACAAAAAAAAGGTTCCCTTTATTACCTAAAAAAGGGTTTTAAACCCCTTTCCCAGGATATAATTTTTGTGGGCCAGGAAACCCCCCGATTAAGGGGCCCCCCCGGGTCAATGAAATGGATGCAGTTTTTGTATGGCCTTTGATTTTTGCTTGACAGTGATGAAAAAAAGGGGCAAGGTGAAAAGGGCAAATGTTTTCCCCAAATTTAAATAAAACTAAATAAAAAAACATTTGGGAAAAAAGATTGCAAAAACTTTTAGTTGTAAAACCAGCCTTTAAAAAACAAAAATACACATTTGGTCCCCGGACAAAAACCCAAAAATAAAAAAAAAGGGAAAAAGGGGGGTTTGAGTTTTCCCCCCGAAATAAATTGGGTGATAAATTTAGCGGGAAAAAAATTAAAAAAAACCCAATTAAAAAGGAAATTTGGGAAAACAAAGAGTGTTTAGTTAATGATATTGATGTTTACTTGGTCAGCTATTTAGTTGACATCAAGTTTTTTTAAAAATATAAAAAAGGGAGTAAATTTATTTGTTTTGTTATTGTTTATATTTAGTAAATATGCTTGGGTTTTTCCCAAAAAAGAAAAAAAACTGGGAATCCAATTAATATCCGCTTGCATTGTAAGGCACTTCCGTCATTATAATAAAGACTCAGGAAACGGAATGCCAAAGATCTGAGTAAGTTTAGTTATCAATATAACATTCTACTTGTTTGTTACATTGTTAGATAAATTTTTCCTTGCACTGCATAATCAATAAAGTACGTTTCGGTGGTATTGCATTTACAACTTGTCTGACCCTTTATTTTCGTGAATGACTCATCATTCTCAGTCTCATGTTACCTGAGGAGAAAATTAATGAAAAGTATGGTGAACAAATCGGGGACACATTTTAAATGGCATAAAAGTGAGGATAATTGTAATTTTGTTGAGTAGTGATCCTTGACTTTCCTGCTGTGTATTAATACGTTTCATGACATAAGATTTGAAAGTTAGTTTACTCGTAATCATATCGATTTGACTGTTCTACCATATTTCATACAATAGTTTTAAGATTCTTTAGAAAATACGTATTCTGAAGTTTATTTTATGTGTTTCGATATAGAAATCCATCGTTTTACGAAAATATTAAGTTGAAAATTGATAACAGTATCATTTCCAGGCCCTTATTACATGTACATGCAACTCGTCATCTGTAACCATAATCGTCAAATGTATTAAGGGATATTTAATCTTTTATTTGTGGAGCATGGCCTTTTTTAACCACCGTATCTTTTCATATGCATTACTTAGTTTACAAACTGAGGACTGTGCTTTAGCTTATAGTATGCAACATAAAAATAAAGAAAGTGAACTTATTTCACTTTTTTTCTTACAATTAGTATTTGTAGGATATTGATAAATGTTTTGACAAGTGCTATTATTTTAGAAAAAGAATAGTGTTGACTTTTGATGTTCACAATGAGTCATATGTATATCAGCAATAACTTTCTTATTTGAGCTTTTTTCATCGTTATTTTGGTAAGCATTCCCTTGTCTACTAATAACAATTGAAATAGTATCCATTTCATGTAAAGAAACCTTATATTTTTTTGCTGTTAACTTTTATCATATCACAACCCATTTTTATAAATACATTTAAATTTATTACTTGCAAAAGAAAAAAACGGAGAATTGATCAAATAAAGTTCATGTAACAAGACTTTTCTAACATTCACCTGATAAAAGCCGTATCTGGAAATTGCTAAAATATAGTTCTAGAAAATATGTTCGCCGATGATTCTAAGTTTTTTTTTTTCGATCTATATATCTCAAAGCGGATTTTTTCAATGGTTTTTAACTTAATTTTAATCTTTTTGTATCTCCATATCTTTAAAATCTCTATCCAATACAATCACAGATTTCTAGTTTCTTTTACACTTTAAATCAAAGCAAAAAATCTTAATCAATATGATAATTAACTGATTTTTTTTAAAGTTTTGTAGCTTGAAGCATCATCTAAGACAAGTGTAGTTAAGAAAGTGAATTGAATATTTTTATTTCCGTGATAATCGCTTTTGATCAGTCCATGTCTATATATATAAAAAAGCTTCAACTTTTTTATGTATGTTATTCTTTTGCGCATGAATGTCTTCAATACTTGTATTGTCAACTGTGATACCAAAATACTGATTCATTTCCCATTTTAGTCTTTAAATAAAGTGAGAGTTAAGTACTTCATGCTTACTTTGGAATAAAGTATGTTGTATAGAGACTTCGAAATACTTCAGAGATAATATCATTTACCCCGTCCACCTGATTTATACATTTTAATAACGGTTCACATTTGAAAAAGCATAAAAATCAAACCAAGCAGATTTTAAACGAAATTATAACGTTTGATATTTTGAAGTTTAACTTAAGTAGATATGAGAAGGGAAATAAATGCGCATGTGTCAGACTCTGGTGGTAAAGGATCTAGCTGTATTTTCAGCTAGAAACACATTTTAATGCTCGCGGGTCCGATCGGTATGTCCTAACATCATGATACTATTAATTATTAAATGTGCACGTTTCAGATTTGCTGTATGAGTCGGGAAATGTTGCTGGTGATAAGCAGTTTAATCTAAAAGATCATCATGTTGTTAAATTTGGAAGAACAAGTGGTCTTACAGAAGGATTTGTAGAGTTCTGTAATACAGGTGTCAGGAAAATCGACTATGATCGTGAGTATACAATTGGAACTAAACGGTATACCTACACACTTTTCAGTCAATTAGAAATCAGGCCGTCAAACAATGGAAGACCGTTTAATGAAGGAGGAGACTCTGGTGCACTAGTTTTCAAAAAGGATGTAACTGGAAGCTTAATCTGCATTGGAATGGTTGTAGGTGCATATAGCAATGGAAACGGAATAGTTACACCAATTTCAGCAATAAAAAGAGAACTTGGTGTATTAAAATTGAAGAACTTTACAGAAAATAAAATAGACAGAATTGAAAGACGGATGCAAAGGATGGAGCAATCTATACAAGAAATTGCGAGCACACTTGCAAACTTGGTGTCTAATAATTGATTAATCAGGAAATTTGCAATCTGAATTACACAACATGGAACCGTACATACTGTATTTATAAGGCAAATTTTAACTGACTATGTAGCTTGACAAAAATATAATGACAATGCATGTTTTTGTACATTGATGTCTGTAAAAGCCCGAGGGATTGCTGGTGACTTCAGCCTTCGTTTTCTCAGGGGCTTCTGCAAACGTTAACGCAGAAAGACAAAACAAATGTGTTTTGTCGCTTTTTTGCAATAAATATTACATGAAGGCTAAAAGTTGTTTTTATAGGTGATGACTGTATGATTCCAGTAGAGTTTGTATCTTAATTGGTTATTTTGAGTATGAACGTGTTAGAAACTATTAAGATACATATCAAGTCTATGAGATATTGAATAAAACATACCGATTGATACTTGATATGATATCTAAAATAAACAAGCAAATTCGATGAATTGGTATCCCCCGCCGAATGGTTTAGTGTTGAGGAATGGTAAAGAAATATATCCGGCAAAAGTTAATGATGTTACTAAGACGAAAACAATTTCATAACATTTGAATTTAAAAGAACAAAAGTCCATAAGAGAGCACATTCAAGTTAAAAATTTGGAATGTGGGTGGTGACTGGGGTGCTAGTTTACAACTTAACATGTTGATTCATGGAAGTTTTGAAATATTAAAAAATGGGGAATGGGTGGGTTGGGGTTGTGCGGTAACCAGGTGATGGTACAAAACTCCATATGTTGATGATAAATATTGATGGAAAATGAAAAATAAAAAATGAAATTGGTGGGGCGGGGGGGGGGGGGGGTAGGAATGGGGGTACATGATCGGGATGATAAGAAGGGTTGACTGGGTTGAGTAGCTTAGTAGGGAGAGGGTACAACTGTGCATGTTGATTAATATTCATGAAAGGTCTAAGAATTAAAAAAAAATAAAAAATGTGGGGTTGGAGATTGGGAGAGGCAAGTGGTGTGACCAGGGCGGTGGGATGTCTGGATGTGGGTACACAACCGCACATTTGAAAAATAAATATCCATGCAATGAAACAATGAAATTCTATCATTTTGTTAGTTTGTTATGTATATGTTTATATATCCTGATATCTATGTTGAAAAACTTTTAAACATTATTGCAATGGAACGTACATGTATATTTATCTTCATGTATTTGTATGCATCTGTATTTTTATTCAAGTATATTTTGTAAAGAATTTCTAAATAGTTATAGATCTTATTCAGATTATTTTGCCTTCAAATATAGTTCTGTAGGCATACCGGCGAAAAATAGAAAATAATATTTTCAATGTTTGAAACAGTGAAAACTTCAATTTCATTTCACTGATATATTCCAATGGAAATGCAGTGTACTTTGGTGTTAATTACGTCAGCTGGGTTTTCTTTAATCATTTAAATATGTGAAAGAATTTTTTCAAATCGACTTAAAATGAGAAAAAAATATGAGCATTTAAAGATTTTATCAAACGGTGGCCATTTTGCAACAAAACACAAAATGGCGGATTTATTAAATTTCTAAACACATATTTTAACTGAATTTACTTATCTCTGTAAATAATTTTTCTATTTTGTCAGCTCTAATGAAAGAAATGACCATGTTGCATCTTGTACATCTTGCACTCAAGAAACATACAAAATTATTCTATTTAAAAGTTTATTTGCTAAATAAAGAAATCAGCAGTGTGTAAATGACGTCATAAACATTCATAATTGTAAGCGGTTTATATAAACCATGTGAACACTAGGGCAATATTTTACCCTAGTGAGATAATTTGAACAGCCTTGGTAGAGGACCTAGGTTAACAATGTGACGACAGGGTGGAGCCATATTTGGCCCTTGGGGGATAATTTGAATAATCTTGGTAGGAGACCGTCATATTGAAAACTTTGAAAATCTTTCTATATAAAACCACAGTACCTAGGGCTTTGATATTTGGTGTGCAGCATGGTGTAGTAGTCCTTTACCAAGAGTGTTCAAGTTATCTCCCACGTGTCAAAACAAGCCCGCACCTGCAAGCATATGGTTTGAATGGACTTGTATAGCGAAAACCCTTTTAAGCTGTCCGTAAGACAGCCAATGCTCGACTATTCGAATCGTTGTCACAGAAGCAGGAATATTATCCTAAACATTTAAATATCTATAGAGTTTCAATCCAATATTTGCATTAGTTTTGGAGTAACTTGAATGAAAAAACTTTAAAAACAGAAGTTTTAAGTTCACAAGGGGACATGGTTTGGCCAAAAATCATGTTAGACTTATGGGACTTGATAAAATCAACTAGTTTTATAACCCCGAAGACATATGTGAAGTTTCAATTTTATATCTGCATTTGTTTTTCAGATAGTAACTTGCACACAAAACTTTAACTAGAATTTTCTAAGTCCAAAAGGGGGCATAAGTTGTCCAAAATACATGTCAAAGCTATGGGACTTGACCCAGTGAGGTTGGTAATTGATCTAGAAAAAAAAACATATGCCTTTAAGTAATAACTATATGTACTTGCACGCAAAACTTCAACCAGGATTTTCTAAGGTCAATAGGGGCATTATTTGGCCAAAATGCATGTTAGAATTATAGGACCGGTTTCATAACCCGGAAAACACATGTGAAGTTTCAATTCAATATCTGCATTAGTTTTGGAGATAGCAATTGTGCATGTAAAACTAAACAGGATTTTCAAAGTCCAAAAGGGGGCAAAATTTGGCCAAAATACATGTCAAAGTTATGGGACTTGATCCAGTAAGGTTGGTAATTGACCTAGAAAAAGGAAAAATAAGTTTCAAAGTTATATGTTTTTAAATGATAGCCACATGTACATGCATGCAAAACTTTAACCAAGGTGTGAGCCGACGCCAGGGTGAGTAGAATAGCTATTTGTCTTAAGCACAAGGCCAAGAGATTAGATATTTACTATATGGAATCCTTTGGTAGTTCTCTACCAAGACTTTCAAATCATTACCCTTGGGTCAATATATGCCACGCCCGGGGGTCTCTTGTTTTACATTGATTTATATAGGAAAAATCCTAAAAATCTTTTTGTCCAAAACCATAAGGCCCAGACTTAGATATCTGGATATTTGGTATTTATTATTGTCTAGTGGTCAACTATCAAGTTTGTTCAAATCATGACCCTGCGATCAAAATTGACTGCGCCCCGGAGTCAACAGTTTATACAACGGCTTATATAGGGAAAATTTTGAAACCGTATGGCCCCGAGTTTAGATATTTGGTATGTGGCATGCTCTAGCGATTTTCTTACAAGATTGTTCAAATCATGACATTTGGGTCAATATATACCACGTCCGAGTAGTCGACTGTTTTACATAGACTACTGACCTACTTCTTATTTTTGAAAGGTAAAGCACAGAAATTTGGACCAAATGTATAATATTATTCATGATACAGATTTCAATACTCACCCTGAATAGTCTTAATCTTGACCTATCTTGAACTACTGACCGACTTTCTTGTTTGAGAATAAACAGCATAGAAATTTCGTCCAAGTGTATTAGTTTTGATACAGATTTCAATGCTCATCTTTAATAGTCTTAACCCTGACTTACTTCCTTGCTTTTGAAGCTACAGCAAGGAGATTTTGACCACCTGTATAATTTTTCAACAGATTTCTGTAGTGATCTTACCCTGACCTGCTCAACTAGTCTTTTTTTTAAATTTTTAGCAAAGAAATTTGTTCAAGCCAGCAACTAAACTCATGTGATCAATATAGAACCATCATGACTTGTATGTATTTACTGGCTGTTTCTTTCCAATCATACATGAAGGTAGAATGTACATTTTGTTCAACCTTTTAGCTAACCAGAGCACGAAGTGCTCAAGTGGAGCTATTGTGATCGGTCATTGTCCGGCGTCAGAGGCCGTACTTGTGACCTAATCTTTATGAAACTTGGTCAGAATATTTGTCATTTGTTTGAGTCAAGTTCGAAACTTGGTCATGTGGGATACAAATTGGTCACTAGGCCAGATCAAAGTAAAATATTGTTAACACTCTAGAGTCCACAGTTTAAATTTGAAACTCATGAGAATTTGTCAGAATGTTTGTCTTGGTGCCTTCTAGATCAAGTTTGAATCTTGGTTATGTGGGGTCAAAAACTAGGTCACCCGGTCAAATCTAAGGCAAAGCTTGTTAACACTCTAGAGGCCACATGTATGAACGTAACTTCATAAAAAAGGTCAGACTGTTTGTCTTGATGATCTCTTGGTCAAGTTTGAAACTAGGTCATGAGAGGTTAAATGCTAGATAACTAGGCCAGATCAAAGGAAAGTCTTGTTAACAGTCTATAGTCCACAGTTTAAGTTTTATAATTATAAGCATCAGTCAGAATGTTTGCCTCGATGACCAAAATCTAAAGCTAGGACACCCGGTCAAACAAATAAAAAAACTTGTTAACACTCTAAAGGCCTCATTTATGACCCTATCTCAGAATGTTGATCTTGATGATCTCTAGGTCAGTTTCTGATTGCAGTCTTGTGGGATCAAAAACTAGGTCACTTTACCAGATCAGTTGAAAATCTTGTTTACACTCTAGAGTCCACAGTTTAAGTTTGAAACTCATGAAGATTGGTCAGAATGTTTGTCTGAATGACCTCTAGGTCAATTTGTTATCTAGGTCATGTGGGGTCACTAGGCCAGATCAAAGGATACTCTTGTTAACACTCTATAAACCAGATTTTCAATTCGAACCTCATAAGAAGTAGTCAGAATATTTGAGTCTGGGTCATGTGGAATAAAAAATTAGATCATTAATTGAAGTCAAATGAAAACCTTGTTTACACTTCAGAGGTAACATTTATGACCCTGTCTTCATGAGACTTGGTTAGAATGTTTTTCTTGGTGACATTCAGGTCAAGTTCGCATTTTGATCATTTAGGGACAAAACTAGGTCACCTGGTTGAATAAAAGTAAAAGTTAATTAACATTCTTGAGGCAAGATTTATGACCTATCTTCATGAAACTTTGTCCGAATGTTTATTTTAATCAACTCTAGGCCATTTTTGTAAAAAGAAAATTTGGTAATGTTGATTTAAAATCTATGTTACAAGGTTAGTTCAAAGAAAAAAGCTTGTTAACATTCTTGAGATCACATTCATGACCCTATCTTCTTGAAACTTGGTTAGAATGTTTATCCTGATGATTCTTAAGCAAAGACTGAAACTTGGTCATGTGAACTCAAAAACTAGGTCACTCGCTCAAATTAAAGGAAAAGCTTGTTAACATGCTAGAGGCGACATTGATGACCCTCCCTATCTTCATGAAACTCAGTCAGAATGTTCATCTTGACGATCCTTAGGTCAAATTTGAATCTAGGTTATGCGGGATAAAAAAACTTGGTCACATGCTCAAATCATGAAAAGCTTGTTAACAGTCTTGAGACTAGATGTATGATCCTATCTTCATGATACTTGGTCAGAAGTTGGTCAGAATATTTATCTTGATGATCTCTATGTCAAATTTGAAAATAGGTCTTTTGGACAAAAACTAGGTCAGTAGTCCAGATTATCTCTGGTAAACAATATAAGAACATGATGGCCTTCCTGTTAAAGTTTCAAGTTTTTATTTCATTTGAACTAGAAGTTCATAGATCTGTGCGGTACATATACATCATATATAGATGACAACAGTGAGCATTTAATCATAAAAAAATAAATAAATTGTTATATTCGTATTATGTAATAGAAGTGTGTTTTCCATCAAAGAGCTGGTTGTCCATTCTTTTAAGTTTTAAGCCTGTTGCACATATTAATTTCTATTGGTGAAAAAATATATTTATACAATTCATATACTTACCATCTAATTATTAACGAGATTTAAAGTAACACAGTTTGTATAATGCATTTTTTAAATCAAGAAAATAAATGCATCTGTTATAGATTGTTTTATTTATGAAATGATCTTGACTAAAAATCGAAATCAAAACACCAAGATTATTTTATACATATTGCAATATACAATTGATATACTTTGAATGGATACAATATGACTAGAGCTAAATCTGTAATCCAAAAATATTCGATTTTGTATGAATGCGAAAGGGATTTACATGATTTGGCCAGTGGGCCTATCGCTGAAATTGGTAAAACCATGGTACTAACATTTTTGTAAAAACCTGAATCAAATAATGATATAATACAATAAGTCAAAATAGTGACAACTATAAATGATAAACACTTGTAGTACAAATGTATTTTGGAAATAAATGTGGTTTGTTATATTCTGTTTTAAGTTATCTTTTTTATACGCCCGTTTGAAAAACGGGACATACGAGTATTATGGCAACGCCCCTGGCGGGCAGCGTCCACACATTTTGTCAGGCGCATATCTTCACGCATGGAGGGATTTTTTTTACCTCACATGAGCCAAAGGCTCAGGGTGAACTATTGTGATCGCTCACCGTCAGGTGTCCGTCCGTCCGGCCATCCGTCGTCCGTCCACACATTTCTTATACAAAATATCTTTCTAAACCACCAAGCAAGTTTTGATGAAACTTCACAGGGATGATCCTTGGATGGTGTTCTTTAAAACATGTTCAAAGAATTGAATTCTATACGTAACTCTTGTTGCCATGGTAACCGAATTGAAAAACTTGAAAAATCTTCTTGTCTGAAAACAAAAAGCCTAGGGCTTTTATATTTAGTATAAAGCATCATCTAGTTGGCCTCTACCAAAATTGTTCAAATTGGTCACATGGTTTATATAGACTTATAGAGGGAAAAACTTTGAAAATCTTCTTGTCTAAATCCATAAGGCCTAGGACTTTGATATTTAGTTTGAAGCATCATCTAGTGGGCTTCTACCAATAATGTTCAAATATTTCCCCTAGGATATAATATGGCCCCGCCATGGGGGTCACACTGTTTCTATAGACGTATATAGGGAAAACTTTGAAAATCTTCTTGTCAAAAACAAAAAGGGCCTAGGGCTTTGATATTTGATATGTGGCATCATATATTGGTCCTCTACCAAAATTGTTCAAAGACACCCCTTGAGTGAAATATGGCCCAGCCCAAGGGGGTCACATGGTTTATATAGACTTGTATAGAAAAAGACTTTAAAAATCCTCCACAAGACCTAGGTTTTAGATATTTGGTTTGTAGCATCGCCTTGTAGTTCTCTACCAAGATTGTTCAAGTTATTACCCTGGGGTGAAAAGAGGCCCTGCCACGGGGAAAAACTTTTAAAATCTTCTTGCCTGAAAACCCAAGGCCTATGCTTTTGATATTTGGTATGTTGCATTGCCAAGTATTCCTTTACTAAAATTGTTCAAATTATGCCCCTGGGATGAAGAGCCCCTGCCCTGGAGGTCCCAAGTTTTACATAGACTTATAAAGGAAAAACTTCAAGGTCTATGCCTTTGATATTTTGTATGTATAATTGCCTAGTTGATCTCTATTGAATTATGCCCCTGGGGTGAAAAAAGGCCGCGCCCCAGAGGTCACTTGATACATGAGTTATAAAGGAAAAATACCAGATCATAATTATTTCCTAGACTGTTGAATTATATTTACCGGATGAACCAAAGTGATAAGGGGTCACCCGACTGTAACCTTGACCTAATGACCTGCTTTCTTGTTTTTAAGATACAGCCTTGAAATTTGGATGACATGTACAGTCTTAAAACAGACCTTCAGTGACCATGAATATGACCTACTGACATACTTTCTTGTTTTTAAACTTCAGCAAAGAAATTTGTTCAAGCAAGCATCTTTACTTAGGTGAGCGATATATGGCCATTATGGCCCTCTTGTTGTGTAACTTGGCATAAATATTCACCTACATGAGACAGAGTGTCATGCGCAAAAACCAGGGCTAAGGTCACACTTAGAGGTCAAAGGTCAAATTCAAGAATGACTTTGTCTGGAGCATTTCATCTTCATGCATGGATTGATTTTGATGTAACTCGGCACAATTGTTCAACATCACTAGACGGAGTGTCATACGCAAGAACCAGGTCCCTAGGTCTAAGGTCTAGGTCACATTTAGAGCTCAAAGGTCGATACTTTGTCCGGAGCATGTCTTCTTCATGCACGGGGTGATTTTGATGTAACTTGGCATATATGTTCACCGCCATGAGACGGAGTGTCATGCGCAAGAACCAGGTCCCTAATTTAGAATTACTTCACTTTGTAGTTACTATTAATAGCTTAAATTGTAACTTTTTATTACTGGCCGTAGGGAAAATGGAGACAACTTTCTGTAGCACAACATGCATGTTACATCCAATTTTTGGTGCATTTTACTTATCGCTACCTGATGGACTTTCTTTTTGAATTAACTTAACCCATTGTTGTTGCTATAAATAACTTATATGTTATGTTATAATTGACCGTAGGGAAAAACCAAAACCATTTTATGTGATACAACATAGATGTTACTTTCAAACTGTGTGTGTGTGTGTTCGGGTTTAACGTCTTTTTCAACAATTTTTCAGTCATATAAACGACGGTGTCTACTTGTAGCAGTGAGCACAATGCCCAACTTTATAGTGCTGCCTCACTGGAATATCACGCCGTAGACACGTGGCATGATATCCCACCCAGTCACGTTATACTGACACCGGGCTGACCAGTCCTAGCACTATCCTCTTAATGCTGAGCGCCAAGCGAGGAAGCTACTAGTACCATTTTTTACGTCTTTGGTATGACGCGGCCGGGGATCGAACCCACGACCTCCCGCACTCGAAGCGGACGCTCTACCACTAGGCTACCGAGGCGGTTCACTTTCAAACTGTAGGTGTATTTTAAGGTATCACTATCTGGTAAGGAGATTTTTGTGGACTTAGAAAACCAAAATATAAATTTCTTGTAGACTTCTTCCGTTTGTTGCTACTATAAATATTTTAATCTTGAAACTTTTTAACCATGTTGTTATCCCTCGCCGATGAAATCGGAAGGGGGGTATTGAAATGGCGTTGTCCGTGCGTGCGTGCGTCCTTCCGTCCGCAACCATTTCTCAGTAACTAGCAGGTAGAATGTCATAAAGCTTGAAATAAACACGAACCAACATACTGCGATGATGCCATTCAAGCTTTTATCTGGGTCCATCCCTTATTTCCAGAGTTATGGCCCCTGAAATATTAAAAATGCATTTTTGCGTCCTTCCGTCCGTCCGCAGCCATTTCTCAGTAACTAGCAGGTAGAATTTCATGAAAATTGAAATAAAAATGAACCAACATACTGCGATGATGCCCTTCAATGTTTTTTTTGGATTTGTCAATTTCCCTTAGAGTTATTGCCCTTGATGAAAAATCCACGTCTGCAGCCATTCACAGTAATAAGCTGGTAGAATTTCATGAAACTTGAATTAAATATGAACCAGCATACTTGATGATGTCCGTCATTTTTTAATTGGTCAGATTTGTACATAACAAACCAACCAATTGGTAGAATTTCATTAAACTTCTTTCATTATTTTCCATTTACATTTATTATAAACATGTGAAGTTGTGTACCCACACCTGGTTACCACCTTGCCTTTGTCACACCCAACCCCTCCCAAATCCCTCCCCCACAAAAAAAATAAAATAAAATAAATTCATTCCTTTTTTTATTATTTTTAGGACCTTCCATGAATATTTATCAACCTGCAAAGTTGTACCGTTCCCCCACCTCACACCGCCACCCAGTCATGTCCACCACCCAGAACATGCATCCCCCACCCCACCCTAACCCATTTTTACATTTTTAATTTTCCATCAATATTTATAATCAACATGTGAAGTTTTGTACTCTACCCGGTCACCCCCGCTGATCCTGCACCCATAAAAAAAAAAACAAGAAAAAAAAACAAAAAAAACACAAAAACAAAAAACATCCATTTTCTGTTAAATTGATTTTGACTCATAAAATTATTTGCTTCTTACTAACATCCTAAACGTTTTGCCTAATATATTTTTTGCCATTCCTCACCACAAATCCTTTCGGCGGGGGATACCAATTCATCGAATTTGCTTGTTAAAATTATATATGTCATTGTTTTGGCTTACTGTCTACCAAACCTATACAGAATATGTTTTACTTTAACATCTACAACCCGCCCGCTTAGCTCAGTAAAGAGAGCGTAGGTCTATGGATCGCGGGGTCGCGAGTTCGATCCCAGGGCGGGGCGTATGTTCTCCGTGACGATTTGATAGTAGACATTGTGTCTGACATCATTCGTCCTCCACCTCTGGCAGTTCATGTGGGGAAGTTGGCAGTTACTTGCGGAGAACTTGTACTGGTACAGAATCCAGGAACACTTGTTAGGTTAACTGCCCGCCGTTACATGACTGAAATACTGTTGAAAAAAAACGGCGTTTAACGCAAAACAAACAAACAAAAATTAACATCTACAGGTCCGGCGTATGTTGTGGCATTCTTGCACTCTTGTTTCTTTCTTACTACATAATTAATGTACAGAATGTTTGCTGGTCTTTTATCATGCCATTAGGCCTAAAAATAGTCTTGTTTCTGGTCAGCCGACCGACCGTAATTTTCTACCCCCGACCATATTTTTTTCGGTATTAAGAATAACATACTTACTTAACTTATTTGTTGAAATTATCGCCCGACACAATACGATGAATTTATGCATTTAATCCCCGTTGACAGCCACTGATTAATTTTCTAATCGACCAATTAACGTACATTTAAATTAGCATTTAATTGCCGCTGTCGCAAATTCTTTAATCCATTTAACAGTCAAAAGTCGCCCATTAGCGACTGAACACGTGTGTAACAAACAAACATTCCTTTAATCCGTACGATAATTGCGTTTCATGTACACACACACCATAAACAACAAGTTTCGTCACCTTTTTTTTATTACACGCTTATCGATAAACACTGCAAACGATTTATTAATGGATCGCGATAATTTTATTTTAACGGTACTTGGTAAAATCCAAAAACATGTAAAGCAGGTGTTTTATCCGATAAATAGAGAATATTAGGTTACTGTCTTATAAATTTAAATTTATTAAGTGAGTCGGAGAAAATATAAAAGTCGAGGCTCTGCCGAGACTTTTATTTTTTCGTAGACGAACTTAATAAATTTAAATTTATAAGACAGTAACCTAATGTTCTATTTATCCTACCTTCTGATCTAAAATCATTCTTTAATTAAAATTCAAAATTTACCACCAACTAGATCCGAGTCTGTCTTGCACAGAAATTAATACGCCCCACCATTACACTAACAGGTCTTTAAGATAAAAATATAAAATATGAGCCGAAAAACAAAGGCTAACCTTGTTCTGCTTTGTGTCTGACTTCTCTGTTCTGCTGAACATTAAAGATTAATTCTAATTTGCTGCCAAGTGAAGTTTTGTCCGAAGTTCAGTTGAATGTCGGATTGCCCATCCTCACCAAGCAAACGATTGACGAGACTTATATACACGCCATATCGCCGCTTGACAAAACAAATAGGCAAACCGTTTCCTCGATGATTTTATTCAATAACACTCCATTACAGATGCAATATATTCCTAGATTGACGTGTAGAAAGCTAAAATTCTGAACAAACGCTATACATGAGTCACTTTCCGTTTCTCCGAGCGTTTCCGTTATAAAAACTTTTTGTAGTAAATTGGAAGTACGGTATGCATACACTATACATTTGTGATGGTCTCACATCCCTAATAAAAGCGCGTTTATGAAAATAATTGCATAAATATGTCTTTTAGCAGTTATTCTCAAAAACAAGATGGCGTCGTTTTAAAAAAAAATCCAAAAAGTAGTCCGCCAAGCTTTATTTAGTCACTGACCAGATAAAGCAAAATTTATCTGACCCCTTGATTTTTGCCTTTATTTTGCATGAAGGTAGGATAAATGGTGTTAATTTGTATTGTAGTATTCTTAACTCTAGATACGATGCATTATTTCATAACTGATTTGTAGTCTTGTGGACAGTGTGTCGGACCTCTATTCTTTTTATGTTTGTATGGTGTAGGTTCGAGCCTTTCTTTTTTCGTGATTATTTTTACTTATTCATAATGGTTTTAACAATCGCAACATTGGTTTCATTTTCCTTTTTTTAAATTTATTTTACAATGTTAATAGATTCAATGTCTATTCTAATATGAGATCCTGTGAAAAATGTCAATAAGTACTCAGTATAAGTGCACGAGAAAATCATGATACAAATAGTTTTACCTTTATTCTTCTCCAGGTAAAAACATGTTAGAAAAGTTTTTAAAAAAGTAACTCGTTCTGTATTCGAACCAGCACCGTAAGCTTACAAATCATACGTGTTAACCACTAGACCACGCCGCTACTTATATCGGTTTCGCGAAGTTATGATATTTGTCATAGAATGTGTACACCTGATTCCCTATTTCATTGTTATGGGTTGATCCGGTATTAGTAAATAAAGGCCACAGTTATCGCGTTTTTTTAATACACATCATATTTATTTTGACAGTCGAATGGGCGGAGTTAACGCTTCAAGCACAAGTTGACACAACGTCGTATATTCGCTTTGTTGTTGCCATGGTTGGAAATTTTGCGGGCAAAGTTTATTTCGAAGCGAAGTTCAGACATAGAAACTTCAAGTGACTTCTCCACTCAAGTCGCTCACTCGCGAGACCCTTGAAATGATATTATCGATCTTTTGTGACAATATTTTGTATGACAGTTTAGACCGTGCGCGGAATCAAGTTCCGAGCAATTCATTTATTGAAATCGGCCGTTTTTGAAATAAATTTTGAAGTGATTTATAATAAAATCAAGAAATAACATAATTATGATTGTAGATCATGTTGAAGGAGGTTTAAGCCTGCACTTGTTAAAAGTTTATCGGCTTTTTACACCGATTGAAAATATTCAAAATGGCGGCGGCTTACAACCAGCGACACGTGCTTAAGTTGCAACGATCTATATTAAAATCGATTTTAATGTTTTGGGTATTATTTTGAAGCTTAAAATACTGAATTAGTTAAATATGTACATATGATTATATTATTACATATGTACCTATAAATAGTAACAATTTTGTGCTGAAAATGTTCCTGTTATCTTATTGCCTCATGCATCATAACATTATTATAATTGGCCCCGGGGCTGTTATCGATTATGGCCCTGATGTTAGCGCGGATATTAACGTCCATAAACAGAAATGACGTCATGGCGATTCATGGAGGTCAATACAGCGAATATTTCAGTTTTAGTTTATCATTTAGAGCGTAACGTCGTGTATACTTCTTGAAATAACTTATTTTTATTCCAAAATTATGCAATAAGTAAGAAAGTACAACTATCAAGGCATTTAATTTTATACGGTTTATAGCCTCTTATACAAATAATACAGAAACTGAAAAACTGAAATCTATTATGCCAGTAGATGCTAAAACCTATAAAAATGACACACTAAACTTTTCTTACTATATTTTAGGTAAACATGTAATAAATAGGTAAATACATGGTAGAGCGGTGCCTTTGAGTGATAATGGCCCTGGAAGAAGATCGGGTTATTGACACCTTGGCAGGGCCATTATCACTGAAAGGCATCACTCTCCCATTTATTAACCTTTACTTATTGAACAGACAGGTTTCCTACAGAATTGGCCGAGCTGAACCACCTCGCTAAACTTTGGGCAATCGTAACAGGATTTTTTTTTAACTACAAGCTAATCAAACCCACAGGCGTGAAAAAAAAAATCAAATAAATGTGAATTTATTATTTATCCAGTATTTCTGAGTTAGAAACTCCATAGCAAGTGACATGTACAAGTGACAAGTGGTTTACTAAGAAATCCGACGTACCGACCTATATCTTTTAAGCTCGTGACCAGAAACAAGACTATTTATTAAGGCCGTACTAAAAAACAACAAAGACACATTTCAAACAGGGAATGCCACGTACCAAAAAAGCAGCCTCCCCAAAACGAAACCCACAGCACGCAGACGTGCACACCGCAAACACACACACAAACACACACACCCACATGCACGCACGCACACACAAAGCCAACACATGAAGACAAAACGAACAAACAAAGGAACACAGTAGGGCACCGCCTTGGAACGGTCAGAGGCAAAAGCACCACTGGGGAGCTTAAACCGGTTTATGGTGCGCACCCAACCTCACTCTTACCCCCACCATGTTCCAAAGACACGGGACAATGTAAATAAAAGTAATCCCCTCCAGGTAAATCAATAACACACGTAATGGAAACAAAAAGGCATGACATGTAAAACACAAAAATGCTCGTGTATAAATATATAAAAAGCAAACCTTTAGAACCAAAAACGTATGTACTCAATGCCTTATTAGAAGACAGAGCAACAAGAGAAACACCCTTAAGGGCCCGACGAAACAGGCCAGAAGACAGATATCAAAACAGTTCAGTCCTGGTAGGATTTAAAAACTACTTATCATAGAGTCCTCCCCCTCTTCCGTCAGACACAATCAAAGAGGGAAGCGTAGTGTCCAACTGTAAACGGGTTGAACACTAAACATGCGGTATGTCTCAAAACAGTTGGGTTGTAACCTCTTTTAATAAAACGTTTTATAATTTTACCAAATACATTTGGAAAATTACCATGACCCAAGACCTTACGAAGTTTGTAAACCACATCCCCATAAAAACGGGTTTAGAAATACCTTCTCGCAGAAGTGTCTTTAAATTACTATTGAATTTTAAAACTAAATTAGAATTACGATAGTAAAATTTAGCAAAATATTTACGCAATTTGTAATAACGGTAGCCTTGCTGAAGAAGTTTACTTGTAATATATTGATTACGTTCATTGAAATGCTTGACATGACTACACGCTCTGGCAAACCGAATTAATTGAGAAATATATACCCCATAAAATGTAGCCTGAGGTACATCCCCATCCAAATGGGAAAAATTCACAATACTAAAATTAAAATCATCCCTCTTGTCATAAATTTTGGTATGTATAATATTGTCATAAATAGAGAGATATAAATCTAAAAATGAAGCATCAGTATCCGAATTGTTAGTTTTAATTAAATGAAGCTCCCTAGGATAAATAGTACCCACCAATTGGCCAAAAACACGGATTATCTATATCAAGAATATCATTCAGATAGCGTGATGTATTATTAAATGCTGTTATAATATCTGCCTGCGTATCTGGAGAAAGGCTCAACATAAAGTAATCAGTAAGTTAAGATAATGATAATAATACAAAAGTAATATCAAGAAAGACATTATTTTTTTTAAAAATATTTGACAGATGTGATGTGCATAGAATAAGGTCATTGTTGTTTATGAAACAAAGTTTACATTGTAGATCTACCATTTATTAGAAAATTAATGTAAACTAAAACTGTTATTTTTATATATTTCATTCTATTATTGGGAAAAGGTATATAGCTATACATAATCATTTTCGCATTTATAAAAGTAATGCTCTGGGTTTTCTAAAAATATTATAGGATACAAAGAATAATTACATGTATATGTACACAGCTGAGAATATTTGGCAAGTAATGCCTAGTTAACATTTGGCCTGCGATGCGTCTGTGGAGCCCGTAGACTGTCCGTATCCACCTTTCCGTGCATGAGGCGGCAGTGCAATTTTCGTTCATAGGCTTCGCAACCTCTACGATTTTGCTTAGTGAAAAGTTATACAAATTGGAACATTTGAAAGCCCGTAGCTCGTAAACGTGTTGCAGATGGCATTACAAATCCCTACACGGGCATATTTAGGAGGCCTTGCGCTGATCGTGCAGTCAACGCACGAATTTTCGTGGACATGTTGCCCAAAAGAAATCGTACGGACATTGTAGACTCGTGGGACCTAAGCACGGATCTCGCACAGCCGCAAGGTTGTCACTTGCTGCCCGTGCGGTACCTATGAAACGCACGAATATTAAGCAATCGTCGCTCGGCAACCCTACAGCGGCCGCATCACTGCCGCAACATTTTTCAGATGGTTATATATATTGGCCATATCCGACATGTTTTTATAATTTGTATCTTCGAAAAAATGATAGTACCACTAAGACTCAGAGCGGCATACCTGCGGTTGCAGTTGAGGCAGGTCAGGAGAAGAGAGCAGATGATTACAAGCCTGGTCGTCCTTGATGAGCATCAGGCCCGACAGAGGCAAAGGGAGAGGACGGTGTGCGTGAAGCCCTTGCTGTTGAGACGGGTCACCCCGGGACACTGCGACATCCTGGGGACTTCTAAGCCTACCTCAGAATCAAAACAATCATGTTTCGGGAGATGGTAGACAGACGGACCCCCCCCCCCCCCCCGAATTTCTAAGCACCTAGACTGGCGTCCAGGCTTTTACCTTGTATCTTCTCCGCGCAGCCTCTTCATGCACGGAAGCAGTACGGGCGTCGTACGATTTCCGGGGGAAGCTTGCGGAGACTGCATGGTAACTGCACTGAAATTGCACGATTTTCCGTATAACCTCCGTACAGAGAGCCTGTACAAAAATGACACGATGCTCGTATATAATGTGAACACATACACCGTAAAGAAATGGGGGTTAAATACGCTTTTCGGCCAATTCAAATCTAATCTGAATTCACGAAAGCGCAGGAAAATCAATATCTATGAATGGAAAATGTCGTCATTGCGTTTATAAAACAAAAACGCACGACAAAATAGATTTTCCCTTTTAGCAGCTGTAGCATGACACTGTATTTTTTTTTTCAATATATCTATAACTAAAAATATACTGAAAGGAAAAGGCACATCTGTAAAATTTGATTTCATATGCAGTTCATGTAAAAAATACAAAATAACTTATGTTAGATTTATTTCTCATCAGGCTAGATAAACACACACTTATACAGTAATGTCTTTTCGCACTTTCAGTAAATAAGACTTTTGAGCTGAGTGTTGGCAAATCTGTCAATTATAGCCGATCAATCTAAATATATGATGGTTGTAATAACAGTCCTCTGTATTGATAGATACATCCAACCTTCTGTAAAATCGCCAGATTGAAACGAAACGTTAGGTATAAATCTATAAAAAAAGCTGCCGGTGCTCAATCCATTGGTTTTTGAGATATAGACGGTAATCAATAAACTTTATACAAAGGTTACAGCATCAATCAGTAAACATAATATTATGTAAGTTGGCGAGCGTAGCAATCAAAGAATGGACATTTAAGGGTATTTTGGTGTAATGAAAAATGCAAGCTTTGCCGAAAAAGCGGGGTGCGATCGCACCCGTCGCACCCCCTGGTTACGCCCTTGATAGGGTCACCACCTCTACATGGCTCAAGTAAGATAGAGGAAGCTGGATTCTGGTGTGTACGAAACATTGTTTTTGTATTCATTATATTCGAAATCGTAGCGTAGGTTAACATATTTTCTTCGCACAAACAAGTAATCCATCATCTATTTGGCACGATAAAATGCTCCTGGAATATACCATTTTTGACGATCAGCTATATATAATATAGATATTAGGTGTCAGTTTGAATAAATAATTCACATAACAAAACCAGTTCAATACGATTTTTGTCTGTGCAATATTCCTGATAAAATTGATATGGCTAAAACATGTATCATGTTGTCTATATAAAATGCTTTTACTTAATTTCATATAAAGTCGCCATATGACCTAAATTAAGTCGGTGCGACATTAACGTCTCCCCCCCCCCCCCCCCCCCCCCCCCCAAAAAAAACAACAACAACAACAACAACAAAAAAGTTACAAATAATCGCGATTTTGTTCAAAACAGCGTAACTCATAACGAGAAGATCAAACTAAACTTGGTTAAAGATATGTTTTTCAATGACTGTTACTAGTATACGTCACACATCAAAATGCAACCTTAGAATATACTACTAGACAGTATCAAAAGAACATGATAACTTACAAAACATTTCAAAAGGAACAATTCCGACAACTGCACAAAAACAAATATAAAATAATGCAAACGTTATTTGCCTTTGTCTATAAAGTTTGGAATTGTTAAGACTTTGAATTGTTTCTTTGAAACAGAAATTGGCTTAAAATGCTGTTTTTATTATTAACAAAGGTTGCAGGAGCAACTATATTAAACTCCGCAGGAAATCAGCAGTGTTTCTGACTTATTTTTTCTCGTGTATACTAAACACAAGAAAAAAGACTTTCATTTTAAAACTAGAACTTGTTTCCTAAGACGTTTATGGGGTAACAAAAGTTAATTTCTATTTGTTTTTATGTCAGTCATTTTAAAATTGGTGAGTTCTGTGAAATACTGTTACTAATAGTGAAATTTAAACGGGAGTTTTGTTGAGTTTGATGTTACAGAATTAGGTATGATAATTTTGCGACGTTCTAGCTTCAAGTGTCGTCCTATCTACCTGTTATTTACACATATATTTAAGTATGCACAATATTCACACAATTAAAGGAAATAATATGATTGGTTGACAGACCTGTTTAGTGATTTCACTCATTTCTTGATTTTATTTTTAAAAATGACGCGTTTATTTTAGTTTTCGTTCGTAAGAAAGGGTGTTATGAACGCGAAAAGAGAAACCTTAAAATTGCCCTGGGGAACCCTTTCGGTCAACGATGTTTTTTTCTTTGTTATTAGCAAATGTCTCGGAGAACTACCAAGAAACAATTGTCCAGGTTATGGTTTAAGCATTATTATTATTGTAACTAAATGTGTTATAATTAATTATTAATCACGATCTGTTGGCATAAACTATTATAGAAAGCCGATGTTTTTTAAGGTATTTTGTATATGAAATAGAAAAAGTGGAAACTCCACAGGTCGCTCAACACAAGAAAAACGAAAATGTTGCAGGCTCGGTTTGATTGAGCCTGTTCATGGACGGTAGTGGAAATGCATGCTACCGTCCACGCCCTCTAGCCCCGGGTTGAGCAGAACTCAACATTTACACATGCTAAAAGTACAAAAAACAATTTAGAGACATCCGCAGATGTGTTCATACGGCGGTGCACATGGAACCTTCAATGCTACACTAGTGTGTAATTCCATGAAAAGCGGCGTATGGTCCCCAGTTAAAATAATAGGTTTGCCCTAAACGAGAAAACAATGAGCAGAACTAAACAAACTGGAATTTAGAAAGGGGATCTGAGGTTATGGAGCCTGCATATCACAGGAACTGCCAAAAGACAAAATTAAAAAGCAGGCACCATATCCAAGTGGTGATTAAACAATACCCAAAGCTATAATAGCGGGAGTATTGGAACCACCCAGGCCGAAATTTTCATGCTGAGAAACTAAACAGTACCAGTAACACGACATAAACGTCGTGCTGAACGATCTGAGAAGATCGAAATATAACAGCCCTGATTGAATGTACGGGGAGACATGAAGGTCTATTTAGGATCTTACGATCAACTTATAATAAAGCTCTGCTTAAGCCTGAATTAAGGGGTAAAAGGAGTGTTTGAACATCTGATTACACTCTAATTAACAGTATTCTGTTAATATTTTGATTTGATCCTTCTACTTTTTTTTTTCAGTAGAATTTTGGATTCTTAGAAACTGTTGTATAACTATATAGCTTGTCACTCAGAACTTGGTTAAAGATAGGAATGTAAAAATTATATCTATTTAAGGTAGTGGATCCAGAATGACATTTGGTTATTTACGTAAACTCCGTATGGGAGTTCGGCATATTCAGTGTTTTGATAACTCTCGTAAAAATATAATAAAAGTGAAATGGTAAGTAAATGGTGAAATTCAATAATAAAAGCCAATTTTACATTATCCTTGCAGAATACTATTCTACAAGTCTCAAATTATACAAACATTTCCCCTCTTCGGGAAAATGAATTTTAATCTACACTTTGGATTGTCACTATGAAACAGTAATTATCTTAAATGCTAGTTTCAATTGGGAAAAAGCATAACACGATCACCTATAATAGAATTCCGGCTAGAAGTCAATAATTTCGTTGTATGGCTTTCCCTTGTGTCTACTAAACTCAATACAACACATTTTCATTTTAATGCTGGGACTTCTTTCTTGGGAAGTTTATTGGTACCAAAAGGGTTCTTGTTAAAACATATTTGTTTTAATGCCAATCATGCCAATCTTTACACAGTCTGTAAAATGTCATAGAATTAAGACGACACTGAGAATTTAAATGTATATATCTTTTGGTCGGATGTTACATGTAAAGAGAAGATAATCTGTCGAAATAACAGCTTCAAGTGTTCGTATATCTATTTGAAAGAATTAATGAGTTTTTAAGTTTGTTTTAAAATAACAAGGAAACAAGTCCTACAAAAGTAACAACGTTCCAAGAATGCATTATTTCCGAAATAATATCCTACAGCAGTAAATATTTGTACACGATTTACATCTACAAAACATAAAAAAGACAAATAAACAAACGTTCTATTCAAAGAAATGAACAACCAGCGAAATATCCTCGGAACGGTCAGTGGCACAAAACACCACTAAGGATTATTGTGCTCGAGTTCCTTTAATAGCATTAATAATATTAATAACAAAAAAATAAAATAAATGTAGGAAGAAATGGGAGTTGGTAAATAGTTCAGTTTCTGTTTTTGTTTGTTCTTTCATGTAAACATAGTGCTGTGAAGGTAAACGAGAAACCTTTCGCACTACTGGCAAAGTTAAAGAAAACATTCCCGTCGTACCCGAACCAACTATGTACGGAAAACTGATATACACAAGTATTATATCTATTTCTCAGACTTAGTTAACCTAATTGAAATGACGGCACTAACCAATTGAATGTCACATACTCTATATACTGGGTATACAAAATACGGTAATCTCATATTGTCCTATTAGATGTTTACAATCCAAAGATATATTTTGTCTCCGATTTTCTAAATAAAGAGATATGGGTAATCCATAACGATGTGCTGATATGTAGAAATTATTTTAATTCAGTATTTTCGGTGGTGTTTTGAAACATAACGGTGGATTATATTTGAAACTTTAATTTTTATTTAAGATTTATTATTCTCACTACAGTTGATCGGAAAAGAATATAAAAAAATATAACTCGGAAGTTCTTTCCCAAATTTACATCAATAAAGATACAAATACCTAAAACGTTTAGCTATATTAATTATATAGAAGAAATCTAAAAGTATAAAATATATATGTAACTTCATACGAAAGCTCAACTTTTTTACTTCATGATTTTGCATATGACGTTGCTCAGTGGTCGTAGATAAAACTGTCAACAAGACATGAAATAAAAAGAAAACATCAAAATATATTTCACTCATGAACAAATCTTCACGAGATGCTCAGCCACGAGTGCAAAAATTGCATTTGATTATCATTCAGTGAAATATATTTAAATCTTACACTGAAACAAACTTAAATGAACAGATGTCACGTCTCTATTACTGTGACAATATATTTTATTTTTAAAATCCACCGAGATTTAATCTAATGAATTCGGATTGCTAAAAGCTAGTTAAATCCCTACTTTAAACAAAATAAAGAAAATAAATGGGGAATCAAGTAATGGCACGAGCTTCGAAATACTTTGTGTTTCTCTATAACATTTGATCCAAACCTATTTTATATGGAAAATCGCGTTAGATAAGCTCTTTCAAACACATGTTTTGCATAGCTGGGTTTTCTTTTTATGTCTTCTGATCGAGTCTAATTTGGACTAATTTGTTTTAATTTGTTGGTTTTAACGTCGCACCGACACAATTATAGGTCATATGGCAATTTTTCAGCTTTGATGGTGGAGGAAGACTCCAGGTGCCCCTCCGTGCATTATTTCATCACGAGCAGACATCTTGGTAGAACCACCGACCATCCGTTAGCCAGATGGATGTCTTCCTCACACGAAGAATTCAACGCCCCGAGTGAGGCTCGAACCCACATCAATTAAGGGCAAATTATTTGAAGTCAGCGACTTTATGCCCCAGTCACACATACGGTACGGATAGCTACGTCTAGCTACGGATTAAAACGTAGTAATCCGTACCGATCCGTACCTGAGCCGTACGGATTGCTACGGAATGATACGGATTACTACTTTATGGTACGGTTCATGTACGGATCGATACGGATTACTACGTTTCTATCTATGGCTAGACGTAGCTATCCGCGCCGTATGTGTGACTAGAATTAAAACATCTCGGCTTGTTTTGTCTGTCGTTACAGAATTTCGTCCGAACTATCCTTCTGAAACTACTTTTGCGATTTCAATTATATTTTAGGGATGCTCAGTACCATGACTGGTGTTTCTTATATCATTAGCATTTTTGAGATAAAACGTAGTTAGGTGTCAGAGGTTATTGCAACTTGCAGGTCCATTTCTTGCTAACCTATTTGTAGAATAAAAGTCATTTCTATTTTCAGGTTATTGTCATCATCATTTAAGGTAGGATAAATAATTAAAAGATACACTAGTAACTATTGGTTAAGCATATCTAGATTAGTGAGCTGTGAATCAAACTATCATTCAGACAGTATAAAGCAGTATAAACATAAAAATAAGAAAACACAAAACAAAAAAAAAACTGCAGGAAAACCAATGAAGCTGAAGGAATACAAATATAGCCAAGCAGAGAATAGATAGGCACTACCTAAAAAACCTGAATTTTTACGAACCACAGTGTACCTCTGCACAGTAATTTCATGTATAAATACTTGACAAAGACTTCTTACATACCTAAAAATAAACTCTTTTAATGAAAATGTGCATTAGATATTTTTGAGAGAACCTCACTTTATTTTTAGTAACATGCTTTAAAGAATGTTTGGCAGAGTTGTTTGTAATTTTAAGTTGATTCTCCTTAATGTAACTTTCGTAATTCTGCTTAAAGTAAAAAGTTATATATATTTGTTAGCCAGAAGATTTTGAATAAATGTAATTTAAATGTTGTGCTTGTGACTTGATACTCATCCTGGGCTGAATATATATATATATATTTTTTGCAGGGAATCAAATAAACTAGAGTTTTATAACTGTTTTTAATTTTTGATATTAAAGTGATTGTTTCGCTTATACCCCAGTCACACATACGTCGCGGATAGCTACGTTTGACCACTGGAAGAAATGTAGCAATCCGTATCGATCCGTACGTGAGCCGCACCTTCATACCCCAGTCACACATACGGCGCGGATAGCTACGTTTTGCCACGGATAGAAACGTAGTAATCCGTATCGATCCGTAACTTAGCCGTACCTTAAAGTAGTAATCCGTATCAATCCGTACCAATCCGCACTGCTCAGGTAGGGATCGATACGGATTACTACGTCTCTATCCTTGGCTAGACGTAGCTACCGCGCCGTATGTGTGACTGGGGTATTAGGTAGTAATCCGTACCAATGCTTACTGCTCAGGTACGGATTGATACGGATTACTACGTTTCTATCCTTGGTTAGACGTAGCCATCTACGCCGTATGTGTGACTGCGGTATTATTTTATACATTTCTGGTGTATTGGATATCAAAAATACCATTAGCATACATGAATAGTATTTCCTATTTGCCAAACGTTTGATGTCCACAAATAAACCTAAAATATTTTGTTAACTAGAATACCACCCACTTGGTACCCTCCTCCCGTTATAAAAACATCGTTTTCGACCTACTTAACGTATGAAACAAATAAAACTACATGTACGTGTACATTGGGACAAAACCTTAAAATCAAGAAATATTTAAAAGAATCCTGACATGAAATGCTTAAACGTAAACAACAAGAGGGACAAGGGACAAGAAGGGTCTATATAAAGGAAATTAGAGGTTTGCAACCTCACATCCTATTTTCAACTAGTTAGAAAAGACAGCGTAAATGAAATAATTCCTCACTAAGCTCTATCATTATTAACAAAATATCCGACTGTATATTATAGCAAAATATGTAAATAGGGTTTATCCGAGGTTACCATATTTGAACACCAAATGTACCCAATAACTTGTTTCAAGTCACAGCACCAAGAGGCTAACTTCAAACGGCACGCATAGGTAAATTGAAAAAATAAATAAAAATCCACTTCCTCAGTATTCAATTACCTGATATAACAACATAAATCGGCGTAGTTGTTGCGCAGTTATGATCGGTTACATTTCATTGAAAATTTCTTGGTAAATATATTTATTACATGGTTACAGTGTTATTTTGTAGTTCCCTTATTATCACCTAAATGCAAAATACCATGCACAATTCTTTGTCCGCGGGAGTTTTGCAACATGTGTTAGTGGATTCATTGCCGATTCAGAGTCACCAGTTACAATGACATTCAAAAAGTTGTTCAAGCAAGTATTATTATTTTATTTGCATATGTGTATAACACATTGTGTATTCTATAATACATTTTATATTTAAGCAATAGACTTCCATATTATTTCATTTTATCTATATCTGTCATAGGAATATGTGTTCATATAACGCTATGCTAAAGATAAGAATTAACAGAATAAAATACTAAGAAAATAACAGCGGCTCTGTCGGGCATCGAACATGCATTGATGGATTTGCTACATAGAAATATTCCTCATGATGAGACAATGTGTCAATATATGACTTATGCTTGTCGGTCAAAGGTCAAGACCACTGTTGAAAGTTTTCCACCGGTAGGGGACTTCTCTATTGCCACTGCAATACTCCGTCACTTGTTAGTTCTGTTACTTTGCTATTACAGTATATTATGGTAAGCCATCAGGAGTTAAATTAATCCAAGTATTTTTACTAAAATGCTAGCCACCGATTTGATCGCAACAGTTGACCGTTCTATTACTGTAGAATTAAGACAAATAAATATTTATTTTCTCCAAGTTAGTGTAAGACCTACGCTTCGAAAGCATCCAATATAAAATTCATTTACGCAATCACGAAATAGTGCTAATTTTAGTAGAAAAATATATTTTATGAAATATCTGAAATAGTGATAAGTATTTTTATTTAGAGAGATTTTTATCGGATATAAACTTTAGTATATTTTCCTTAAGCGTTTTCATGGCGTTAAACGGGTTTATTCGCAATATCCTTTCAACGATTTGTAATATCTAAGATCAAATAGAAAATGAAAGTATTTGTTGTTTTTTTTTTTGATAAATTTACTTATAAAATGTATTGAAATGCCTATATTCTCTTCTTAAATGAGTTATATTAAAGGACATCATTGTGGACATTATGCGCCTTTCATGAGAATGTTCTCAAGTCATCCAAATTTTCCTGTCTGTTTAATTCGCTCCATCTACATCTCTCTGAAAAACTGAATGGATATTGCTACACATGCAAATTATTTTCCTTCAATAATTAAAGTCCCACCAAGGAATAACATTATTCTTTTGTGTTTCCATGATGGTAGTTATACATGATTAGCATTATAAAATTGAGAAACACGAGTACATTGTATCTTGTTACAAATTGCAAGACCAAGACAATGTTTTTAATGTCGTAACATTTTATTGAATCAATGTAGCAGTATACACAGTGCATGAGGTATTTAATTAAGTTTAGACCAGACTGGGATGTTACAGTGTAAGAGTTATTTATCGTTGTTACTTAAATCATACAGATTGACTGAATATTAAATTAGCAAGTTATGAAAACACGTAAATTCAGGAAGGGACTAAATCACCTATCATCTTGTAGTTTAGCTGTATTTTTACCTGTAATACAGAAATGATTTTCATGAAGTCTATGTGGCGATAACAGGTAACTAGATCGTGTTGGGTCTTTAAACTATACAAAAACCGATTAAAATTCCTTTTTTCTAAGCAAAACTTTTGATGAGAGCAAACACTTCAGTTGCAAGACCACAAATCCAGAGAAACATTTGCTTTATACATGTAACAAATCCTCATGCTTTCCTATTTTATGTGGGAAATTGTGTGTTTATTCTACGAAGATCAAGTTAGTATTATTCCATCCCGAATCAGATCGAGAACATACCAAGCCTTTGCTGTGCTGCATGAAAGTCATAGGTACAGTCAGTGACAACAGGTCTTAGCAAAATTTTAATATCCTTAATTTTGCAGTATTTGCTTATGTAAGAAACAAATGAAGCTTGTCTTTTGCCATTGCAACTATTGTGTTTATATTGTATTTAATCCTAAGAATATTAATTACCGGTAAGTTACTATTGTAATAAGTTAAAAGTCGTCTTTTTTTTCGATTCTGGCTTTATTTGATATTATCCGTGTAAATTATGCAATGACGTCCGGTTTATCAGACATAAATTATTGATCATATTGTAATGATTAAACTTTAGAAACCAAAGTTTCTTTTTATCTGATAGTCTGTTATGTACAATGTTCTGTCTACGTTTTAGGAACGACAAAATTAGGCAGCAACGTCGATACTAGTTAAAAATACCATAAACTCTTTGTTTTCAAATAAGCTGCAAGGTTTTATTTAACTACTGTTTGAGAGACAATTTTATTGCTAAAAGCTATCTTATGTCAAAGTCGTAAGATAAGTAATTATACAGATTCCGTTAATGTAAAATTGAAAATGGAAAACAAACTCCTCTGGGTTTATAAATGTGATACCAGCAGTTTTACTTTGATACCAGATTTACTTTGATGAATAAATTCTAAACAAATATTTGAAAGTATAATAAAGTATATCGAAAATTTTAATGAAACCAACAGTCAACAATAGTAATAAAGATTATCCAGGAACGATTGGTATAAATGTATCCCACTTTTAGCATTTTTAGACCATATATTCATCTGCTATGAGCTCTTAAAACCGTCAAACTATTAGTACTGATATTGGAACAATAGCAGCTGAAACACGTGCAGCTGATGTCTACTGTTTTCCGTTAGGGCCAGCGCTTGTTCCCTAGCAACTCGAAGACCAAAGATACGACGGTGCGATGTCGAAGCGCGACAGTACAATTGCGGGGCGCGACAGTACAATAGGGACACTACGATGGTGATCTAATCACAAATTGCAGTATGCACAGTGCATGAGGTTTTTCGTTACGTTGAGACCACACTTTAATGCTACATTGTAAGAGAGGTATTTATCTTTGTTTCTTAAACTATACTAAAAAGAGATCGATTGAATAAGCTAGTAGATGAAGTTGCGAAAACACATGAATTCAAAAAGGGACTAAATTGTCCACATATCATCTGACAGTTAAGCTGTATTTTACCTATAATATAAAATTAATTATCAATATGCCGTGAGCCATTAAGCTGTAAAACAAACAGTTTCAACTCCTTTAAAAACTTTTGGTGAGAACAAACACTTTAAGTTCAGAGGAAACTTGCATGACCGCAAATCCAGGGAAACGTTTGCTTTGTAAATATAACACATCCTAATGCTTTCCTAGTTTATGTCGAAAATTGTCTGATCATTCTATGAAGAACAAGTCAGTATTATTCCATCCCGAATCACATTGAATACATACCAAGCCAATTGCTGTGCTACAGGAAAGTAATAGGTACAGTCATTGTCAATTGGTCTTGGCAAAATGATCATATCCTTAATTTTGCAGTATTCGCGTGTATATAAAAAGAACTGAAGCTGATCTTTTGCCATTGGAACTATTGTATTTATATTGTATTTAATCTTAAACATATTAATTACGTTGCTATTGTAATCAGTTAACATAAAACCTGTCTTTTTATGAGACCGGGCTAGAGGGCGTAGACGGTAGGTTGTCTTTCCAAGTCGGTCTATCAACAGGATCAATCAAACCGAACCTGTAACGTTTTCGTTAATGTCGTGTTGAGAGCACTGTTGTTTTCCACTTTTCTATAGTATCTCGATTCTGGCTTTATTTCAAGTTATCCGTGTAATTTGAAATTATGCCTTCGATTTATGAAACATAACTGTTATAATTGAAATTATAGTGATTAACCTTTAAAAACCGCAGATTTTGTCAATTGACATTTTGTTATATTTAATATTCTTTCTACGTTTTAGGAACGACAAAATTAGTTGCAAAAGTGTCTTAAACTCTATGTTTTTAAATTAGCTGCAAGGTGTCATATAACTACTGCTATCAATTTATTGCTGAAAGCTATCCCATGTCAAAGTCGTAAGATAAGTAATCATACAGATCTCATTAATTTAAAATAGAAAATGGAAAACAAACTTCTCCGAGATTATAAATGTGATACCAGCAGTTTTACTTTGATGCCATATTTACCTTTGATGAATAAATTCTATAAAACATTTGAAAGTAGAAATAAAGTAAACTCTTTCAGAAATCAAACTTGTAATGAAACCTACAGTCAACAATATAAAAGATCAATCCAGGAAACATTTCATAAACATATCCTTTTTTAGCGGTTGTTGACCATGAATTCATCTATTATGAAAAACCGTCAAACCATTGTACTGCTATTGAAACAATAGCAGCTGAAACACATACAGCTGATATCAGGAATAATAAGTTGTCATAGTAAACTCAGATAAGTAGGAAAATTGCTTATAATTGCAATTTACTTTACCGAATTGATGGAAAAAGGATATGTTTCTTCATTCATTTATTTAAATATTGAAATTCAAAATTGAAATCAGCAAAACAGATCCCCTGACAGCCGTTACATGTAGTCGTCTGAAATCATTGAACACTGTGGCAGATATCACGCACTGTGAGTCTGGGTGTCTGCGTTTGCTGCAAGAAATGATTAGGATATGTCTAGGTGTTGGGGTTTATTGTGAGTCTGGGTATCTCGAAATAATTAGAATTATTTTGTTGTGAGCCTGTGTGTTTGATGTAAGAAATAACTAGGATCAGTTAAGGTGTTGGATTATGTTGTTGGTCTGGGTATCTAAGTTTGCAGTAAGAAATAATCTGGATCAGTTTACCGGAGTCTGAGTTTGCTGCAAGAAATAACGAGGATCAGTCTAGATGTTAATGTTTGATGCATAAGGATTTATTTGTACTGAATATTTCGATGCTTCGTTTGAACTGAACAATTATCGAAGAAAATGTCCTTCTAGTGTAAAAATTGTATGAAGTATCCTAGGTTTCTTTTTATTACTAAGGGGACATTCCGTGGGATAAAGAATTACTAGATATAATATAAAGTCACAAGATTATATAATACGATTGACAAGTTTTACAATAAGAATGCAGGAAAATTGAATATCAGTCGCGAACATACAAAGATAATAACACTGATATGTAAGTTAGCAACGTTTGGCATGCCATTGAGGAAGCTGAGAAAGACTTTAAAAAAATAAAAGTTCATGTATTAGTTGCCCATATATACTTTGAAGTCCTTTTTAACCATACCAATTCATGGTTTTGACCAAAGTGACTATTTTATGAGGAAATGAATTCCAGGATTTCAAAATTTACATATAAAATTCATTTGTTCAAAATTCAAGATCAACATTCGAAGATTGCTGGATCAACAAAATGCAAAATCTTCGACCCATAACTCAGGAAATTTAATGTGTACATCAATTGCAAAATGTAATTATTTCTTATAGATATTTCATTTTCTTGTTTTCATTAAGACGCTCTGCCTTGATTAGTTTTTGTCATTGATTAATATTGTAATACCATTAGAAATATTTTACAATAATTTCCGGTTTCACGTTTAAGATCACCAATAATCTGAAGTAATAAATAAAGAGCATCGGCATTTCATAATGAAAAATACATTATGCGAAGTAAAAATGTTCGGTGATTGGCATTTTCTAACCTTATTTTGTTGGTGCTGGTTGGGAAGCCTAGATCATCATGCTTATCAAGTGCATATCTTCAGCAGTTAACTTAAATATATAATAGAAGTTTCACAAAGGTGTATGACTGGCATTCAGTACGTAATGTATGTTTTTCAAATAGCGAAAAAGACCCCCCCCCCCCCCCCCCCCCCCCCCCCCCCCCCCCCCAAAAAAAAAAAAAAGAATTATATATATTCCCGATGTTCGACAAAGTTATCATTATGACAAAAATAGACGGACGGCCGCATATTGCCCTTTATGTATCTATAATTCATGAAAATATTAAAGTAATACATCGTGTCACTGATCAACTTACTGATGGACTGCAAGTCAAGTGATAGGGTTGAGGGTGTGTTAGGTTGGACTGCAAGTCAAAGAATGGGATTGAGGGTGTGTTGGGGTGGACTTCAAGTCGAGTGATAGGGTTATGGGTGTGTTAGGGTGGACTGCAAGTCGAGGGATGGGGTTGAGGGTTTGTTGGGGTGGACTGCAAGTCAAGAGATGGGGTTGAGGGTGTGTTGGGGGTGGAAATGGTGAGTAATTTCCGTTTGTAACAAAACGCGGCAACATTCAGCGGTGCGAACTCCAATAGGGTGACGTTCAGCAAGGTGACGTTCGGTTAGGCAATGTTTCCGGGGCGGCATTCCGCGGGGCGACATTTCTCGGGGCGTCGTGCATTGTGGGGGACGTTTGTCGTAGAGACGCTCGGTTGGGTGACTTTTGGCGAGGCGATATTAGGCAGAGCGACGTTTGTAGGGGCGAAGTTCGGCGGTGTGCAATAACGACGTTAGTCGTTAGGTCGCTGCAACTGAACGGAATGACGATATAGCAAAGTTCAGCCACCATAAATTGCCGAATGCCATTACGGTCCTTTGTCATAATATGTTTATCATAAGCGGAAAAATATATACAATAATCTGTATGGTGGTTTAGTTCTTGTTGAAGTTAGAATACTCAGGCAGATCCATACCATCATGCATAGTTTTGCCGACTAGAGTCACATTTTCTATCTTTTCAACGCAAGAGTGAGTTATTCAAATTGACACCATAAATTTATATCATATGCATAAAAAATTATGCCTTTCATGTCTCAGTGCCATTTGTATAGTTTTGGGTAAATGATGTATGACTTTGTATACGTGATATTAAGTGCAGAATATGAATAAATGCATAAAATGAACACCAGTCGCTCGGTATGAAGATTTTGGTATACAAAATGTACTTATTTATTACGCTACATCGCTGTATTTTACTTCTTATATCAGAAAGATGGCTTACGTAACCGAAAGCGGTTATCATTCTATGCGTTTTGATAACAAAGTTTACTTAAATTAGTTAGAATGTTTCTTTCCCGATTCATTTTAGGTCACAAAGGTACAGGTAAGGTCAATAAACGCCTTGCCAGCGTTAATTTAATGGTACAAATAGAGCAAGTGGGCACTTGCTATTATTTAAGTTGCTTGTTACAACATACGAGCGTCCGCTAGCTACATGGATAGGTTATTAACACTAGAAAAGATTCTACATGCCACGTGGGGTTGAGCAAACTGTACCGCCAGGTCAAGGAAATACCATGTGCATATTATAAGAAAGATTTCTTTTGAAAGTGTAAACAATTTACTGTGTCAATATAACGGACATATCAGTTAGGTTATGTTACACCAAAACACTTCAGGCCACATGGTGACAATGAGACCAATATTGCCAGCACAGGCGGTAACAAGTTGTCAACAAATAAGAAATTACCAATGCACATGAGCTGTATAACTTCATACATGAAGAGATTCTGCTGTATCCAAAGCAGGTTTTTGAATCAACAGCGATAAGACGCAAAGGTATATAAAACCATTTACCGACACCCCAAGGTCACGGAAGTCTCGGCACAATATGTTACTAAATAATACGACAGGTTCTGTATCAACTATCTAAATATACCACCCTTTAGATGTTGATACAAGATATGCGGTAATTCATAAGGAAACTGTCGGTATTTCATTAGGTAAAATACAAATTTATGTCCAACGGATAGCGATGTCCAGTGGGAAAATGTTAGATTCAGCCTAAATATACATTGACTTATATAAAATTGTTTAATTTATAATTTGTTTATTATTTTGCAGAAACATTCTGAGAAATGGCAGAAAAGGACAAGATACACACAAAACGCATGTTAAATTGACACATTTAGATTAATATAAAATTATGAAGTTTATATAAAATTGGTCATATAAAACTTCTTTCGAAACATTGAGTGATATGATTTTACGAATCCTTTGGGCATATTAATACATTATCGTCGAATTTCAATGTGAAGAAATTTCAAGAAGGTATTCTTCAAAATTGAAAAATAAAATGAAAGATGCACCATGGATATTTCTTGATTTACGTTTTATACGAAGATTATGACATAAATAATACATAGATAATACAATTTCCCGAATATATTTTAAAATGAATGTCTTTAAACTGAATGCAACACTTTAACGGATTGTTTCTTAGGTGAGTCATGGGGAAAGTACGAACAAACTCCATAGACAAGTATTTCATCAGAACGTTTTTGGCACAACGGTATTTTACGACATTTATTAAGAAACACAAAATGTCAACGTATGCTTTATCTTCTTTGGATAAAACAGTAAGATTCTAAGTTTCACATCGACACAGTTCGGGTTATACGGCGACTTCTAAGAATTTAATTTTAACATATTTGTAACGCTAAAGATTAATGCGACAAAAATAAATTAAACGTAAAAAGATAATGAGAATTACTTACTGTTGTCACTCTTTCTGAGAAATACATGCATGGGTAAACTACATTAAAGACTTTCCGCTAATGCTATTTCACTTAATTTATCAATGAACATAATGAATATGTTGAGGGTTTAACGTCGCACTAACACAATTATAGGTCATATGGCAATCTGACCAAAGTACATCTCCTATTATGCTACGCTAAAGATCTGAAAACGAGCTATTGATAGCCTCGTTCTGACGACCCTTTCGCTAGCCAATCAGAGCTTAACTTACAACATTTTGCAAATCTATAGTTAGCCTTGATTTTTGATATTTACAATTATGTCATAATGTGTCAGATAGCCGGTTAGCTCAGTCGGTAGGCCACCTACTCTGTAAGTGAAGGGACCTGGGTTCGAGCCATGGATTGACTGCACATTTTTCTTACTCTTTGACATTCGAACAAGTCGTCTGATTGGTTCAAATAAAAATAGATTTGCGAAAATGAAAATAGCAATATTGGAAATCCAAAATATACAGAAGACGAATGTGAATGGGTCATTCGCTAAGAAGATCAAGTACTTTAGTCAGATTGGCGACTTTCCGGCTTTGATGGTCGAGGAGGACCCCAGGTACCCCTCAGTTGACAAAGCATTATTTCATCACAAGCGGGAATATGGGTAGAACCACCGACCTTCCGTATTTCCTCACATGAAGAATTCAACGCCCCGAGTGAGGTTCGAACCCACATCGGCGAGGGGCAAGTGATTTGAAGTCAGCGACCTTAACCACTCGGCCACGGAGGCCCCTTTATATTTTGTCATAAATATCTTTATCTATTCCCTTAATTTCTACATCGATGTTATTGTGATCAATTATTTTGTCTTGTTCCATAATTTCTACAAATTTGATATAAAAAATCAAAGCCCGGAAATGCTTTTGCTTAAAGACACATTCTATCTATAGAAAGAAACAAATGCTTCCATTTTAAAGAGGTTAAAAAGAAATAAACTTGAATTTTCTCTGGCTTTATAAAAATACAAGACATACGTAATACGAAATGATTAAACGCAGCTGAAAACATTTTGTGAGCTAATAGTAGACGACCAATATTCTGTTACTAAAGATCGTGATTTGGCATGGTTTCCCTTGATGTGATAGATCAAATGTAAGCCGTTAAATTTCAAAGTAAGAGCTTCAAACAAGCCATATAAAACATCAATCTTTATGGCGTTTAATCAGTTATTACTTGTGTTTCCAATGACATGACATGCTCATTTATTCAATATTGTTTCTAGAGCGCTTTGATTGTTTATAAAATAAATCAGTTTGGTGGTAAAAAGATCGCAGCCGGAAATTATAGTAGAAACTCTTTCTAGTTACGTAACATTCTTCAAATCAAATACAGTCATTAATTATTGTGGCAACTATGGAATGCATTATTAAGTTCCTCCATGATAGAAATAATTGTAATTAATTGCACTATCAGTAAAAATAATCAAAATGTCTTCTGAAGTGCAAAGGCGAACTTTTGTTACAACGATTAGTTGGTATGTAGTCTAGTGATGTTCCGATTGTCGCCGATGTTCGATTAATCATCGCCAAAGTTTCAAAGTCGGCGACATCGATTCTGGCCAAAAAGAATCGATTCTAGTCGCTGATTTAGTTAAAAAATTAAAATCCCGCATTCATGACTTTTTCAGATACTTCTCGCTGTTTAGCTTATTAAATACTTTGGCTCTTTTATAATCTTAAGGTTAGTATTTCAAAATATCTGCTCTTTAAAATGGAGAACGCTGTCAGGCCAGCTGTCATGATCGTAACAATAATAAAACTTTTGTTGCCCTGGCAGTAAAAAATCAGACGCCTTGAAATATTTTGGGTTCTGCATGAAGCCTGAATGCCGGGTGTTGGCTCCTTTTAAGGAAAACCTTGATATTACTAGAGCTGTTTGCAAAATATGCTTTAAAGCGTACATTAACGAAGGTACCCCACCCACTTTTTTCTAATTGGAAATAATTTTCAGATTTTATTTGTCAAACTTTTATTATTCCTTCAATACAAAATAGTGGATTTACTTATAAAAACATGATAAACTAATTCCAGACCTGCCAGCAATGTCCCCAGCATATATTCCATGTCAAATTTGGCAGTGCATCTAGCATGGCCTGAATCCCAGGCCTTGGCTTGAGTCATAGAGAAAAGATGAATTCTAGTTACTTTTGCGTTTGGTCCAAAAGTTCCTCCCAGATCACAGTTTTGATTGACTTTTCATGAGGTTTATATATCTTCAAAGAATTCACCTAAAGTCATTTAACCATGAAGAAATAGCCCATGTATCTCAAACAATATTTGACTAAAAATCTAAAACTTTATAGCATTGTTTTTTAGGCATGAGAATTTTGCATTTTTTTTTTTGGGGATTTTACTCAGCAAGACCAAGATTATGGTCCTTTATTTTGAGAAAATTACATATTAAAAGTGTTTTTTGCAATTATTTTAAAAATTAGATCATAAAAAACCAGGGTTCAGTGATAAAAGTGGGGGCATCAGTTGTCCTATGGACGGGTATTTATTTTAAAATTTAAAGAATTGTATTTCCCGATTAAAAGTAATGATTAATGAAATGCCCAGTCACAAAATTAAAAATTATTTTACAAGCTGTATTAGAAAAAGGCTTCATTATACTTTGTTATGAAACAACCCAGTTTGGTATAGGGCTAAATTTTTAAACTTTCAGGGTGCAGTAACCCCCCTTTACCCTCTCCCTTTAATTTTAGGGGGTTTATGAAATTGGGGGGGGGGGGGGGGGGGGGGGGGGGGCAAACCGTCCATCCCCAAACCTTTTTTGATACGTTCATAAACATGGGAGAAAATTTCTTCAGCCAACGAGGGGTTTTTTTTCAAATCCCTCAGCAAAGAAAATTACTTGGTCACGGAGGGTAAATTTATTTTGGGGAAAAATATCAACTCGTTTTTTTAATGCGTAGATCTTTCCATTTTCTTTTTAAAGCCCTCCCAAAACCCCAAATACTTTTCACGGCTTGAAACCCTAAAAGGGAAGATTGCTGTATAAAAATTGTTTTTTTATCCACACGGGAGCCAAATAATATAAAGCTTTCGGCATTAAAGGGCCGGAAAAAAAGTTTAAATAAAACGTTATTTATTTAAATATTTTTATTCGATCGGCTGCTGGGCCCCAAGGACGTTTGCTTTTTTCCGGGGACCCCGGGGTTATTATAATTTTTAATGCTATTTTTGTAAAGGTTGGGACCCCCTCGGGTTTTCTTTTTAAAATTAATCAGGCTAAAAACAAAGGCAAAGTTTACACAAACATTTATAAAAAAAATAAAACAAAAACAAATAACAAATCCTGAAATTATTTTTCTCTTTGTTCGGTTCAAATTAAATGTTTTTTTTAAAGGTAATTAGGAGTTAAATACGGGACTTTATTATTTGATTTTCCTCGGCAAATGAAAACGCCTGGGCCCGGAAATTAGTAAGAGCATCTTTTTATTTAAAGAAAAGAATAAGCAGAAAGCCTTTGATTTGGCTGGGAAGGGGGAACCCCAAAGGCAGCCTTTATGAGTTTTAAAACCGTTTTATAACTATGGCCGAAAATCGATGACTGTAATTTTTTGAAAATTTGAGGGAAATTTTGGGTTTTTACAAAAATTTAAAATTTTTCCCAAAATAAGAATTTTCCCCCGTTTTTCCCTGCAGGAAAATGACCCAAATAAGTTTTGAAAAATTTAAAAGGCACGGGAAAACAGGAAAAACAATTTTTTAAAGTAGAGTTTTTCCAAAAGAAAAAAATTTTTCGCATATCCCCCAAATTCTTGATGGAGGGGAGGGGCCCATTTCCCGGGTTTTCGACTGGTTTCCCTTTTCCCTTGTTTTAATAGTTTAACCCTTTCCTCAAATAGCTGGGGAAAAATATAAAAGACTTTCTTTGTTTTACAAAATACATTTAAACCTATTCGGGGAAAATACTAATAAATTTTGTTCAATAAAAAGGCCCAAATTTTAAACATACACCCATTTTTTTATGTTCAAAAAATTTTATCGAGAAAAAATTTACGTTATATTAAGTAAAAATGCAAAGGGGATTTGCAAACGCGTTTTTGGACGAGCTGGAATACTTTCAGAAAAGGATTTTTTGTTTAGCGTCAAGCATAAGGAAAGGCCCAAAATCCTTTGGGGAAAACCAATTGGGGAAATTGATTAATTTTTTCTGAAAAGGGGTGGATTTTTTTTGCGTTTATAACAAATTTTTTAAAAGGGTTTTTTACTCACAGTTGGCCAAAAAACAGGCCAAAAATAATAGCACAATGTAAAATTTTCAGGGGAGAAAAAAAACCCAAATAAAACTATGGGAAATTAAAGACAAAAAATTTTTAGGGGCGGGGATTGTTAATCTGAAAATTCCTTTAAAAATGCGTTGAAAAAAATCAATGGGGGAAAAGTTTAATTAAAACGTTTTTTAGAAAATCCCAGAGGGGAATAGAGCTAAATTTTGTCAAATATACTTAACACTTTATCTTTATGCAATGTTCGGGTGTTTATCTTGATAAAAAAATAAAAGTAACTTTTTTAAACGGTTTTTTTTTTAAAAGTTTTTTTAAGTTTTTTTAAAAATTTTTTTTTTTTTTTTCCAAATTTTGGGGCCCAAAAAGGGAAAAGGAAACTTGATTTAAGTTGCCCGTCCTTTGGTCTGATCTATAACATATGTTTAATAGTATGATGCAAAAGGACACAAAAAAAAATGGTTTTAAAGGTTTAAAGGGGCCCGTAAAAGGGGAAAAAATTTCCCAAAGAAAAAAATTGCCCTTGATAACATGTTTAAATGATAGCAAAAGGGGATCTTCCCCGATGTACAATTAAAAAGGCCCAAATGACCTTTTTTGCGCAAAGGGGACAAAAAAAATCCGTTTTACCCTAGTTCAAAAAGTTGGGGGACTTTGGACGTTTTAGGGCGTTTAAAAAGTTTCGGGGCGTGGGCGCTTTTATTTCAAAAAAAATTTTTTTTTTTTTAATAAAAACGGGCCCCATTTAAATTTACTTTGGTGTTTTTTTCCCAAATTTATGTACTTGTAATTCCCCAAAAAGGAAAAGTAATTTTTTGCAGCAATCATTCCAAAATCTTTTACGAATTATTTTTTTTCCAAGGGAATGACTAAGTGGGGTTTTGAAAAAAACTGTACCAAGTTTTTTTTTTAGAAAAAAAATTTCCATAAATTTTTTTAAAACTGAAAAAAAGGGCAAAAATAGGGGGTAAGTAAGAAAGGGAAAAAAATTCAAAGTGATGTACGAGAATTTTCAGTAAAGGGTGTAATAGTAAGAAAATTTGTAGGCGACAGACTTCTTGATGGGTTGGAAAAAAAGCCAAATTTAAATTAAACCGACAAAAACTTGAAGCTAGAGTTAAGAATGTCAGGGGGATTAAAATTAAATTTAAAAAGGTTTTCATACAATATTAATAATTGGGGATTTGAAAAAAACAGCAAATAAAACGTCAAAAGGAAAATAACATAATAAAAGGTTAATTTTCTTTTTTTTTTTAAGAAAAATTTTTAAACCTTTTTTAAAATTTAATACAAGCGTTCCCTTTTAAATTGTAAACGGGGACGTAAAGGGCAAAACTGTATTTCAATGGTTCCCCAATATTTAAACAAAGACGGGAAACGGTCATTTTCGGGGACGGTACCTTTGGTAGTGTAATATGCACCAAAAATGGTATATTTAAAAAAAAAAACAAAAGGAGTTTCAAATTTAAAAAAGTGATTATATCTTTTTTTAAAAAAATTGGAAAAACATTCCCCAAACGAAATTACATTTTATTGAGTTGTTTGCAAAATAAATTTTAAAACAGAAAAGTTTAGGGGTTTAGTTTTTCCCAAATTGTAAAAAAATATTTTCCCAAAACGGCCCGGTTCGAAACATGATGATAAACAGTTTTTTTTAATTTAAAGGAATTTTGGGACAAAAAATTTTGGGGCCGGGTTTCAAAACGTTCGTAATTTTTATCATTTTTTTCCAAGTCTGAACAAACCGTTTGTTTACAGGGGATTTTTTCGTAGCTCTCAAAACCCCGGGCTCTTTAAATTTTCAAAAATGGGCCGAATATTTAAATTACAACTCTTTTAAAAAATTTGTTTGGGTAACCCCTTACTCCTAAGTTAAAAAATTTTTTATCCTAAGTGGGTTTTCGTAAAAAATGCTCTGATAAAATATAATGGGGGTTTAACGGGGTACAAAATCAAAAACACCTGATTAGTTTGTTAAAAAAATTGCCCACAAGTTTCAAAAGTAAAAAAATATTTTTTCTGGAAAGCAGATTTAAATTAAACAAAAATTTTTCCCTGAAATAGTAATTATCGTACAATTCTGTTTTCAATTACAAGATGAACTGCAATAAAATTGCAAGAAGTCAATAATGTTGCTAAATTTGTTTTCCCTCGGGCTATTTTCGAAAGAAAAGGGAAACTTTAAATTTTAAAAAACGGACTGGCGCAAAGGATTTAAGGGGGTTTTATTGGTACCAAAGGTGTTTTTGTTAGACCCCATTTATTCTTATGCCAGTCATTTTTAAATTGGCATTGTCTGTAAAATTTCATGAAACATAAAACCTGACTTAAGATGACACGGTGAATTTGAATGTCAAATTAGTTCGAGTTGATGTTAAATCATCGAATGAAATTTGGCGTATTTACACTTTGAAATGTCGCTTTATCTTTTTTTGGGCTTACTTTGCTTTTATTGCATTTTTATGTCGGAATGAAACGGCGGTTTTTTAACATAAAAAGTTTTTTTTTGCTTGATTTCCCAGTATTTCCTGTTCTCCGCAAGTTAACTGAATTTTTCCCAAACAGAATCTTTTAAAAGGGGGAAAATAAAAAATTTAAAAATGATTTCAGACACAATGTCTTTTACTTGTATCAATCGTCACGGGGAACGTACGCCTTACCTGGGGATCGAACTCGGAACCAGACAATCCGTAGATCTGCGCTCTCCATATTGAGTTAATCGGGCTACATACTTTATTGTTAGTTCCCAAACAAGTATAAAAATCAACAGGGGAACCACCTTGGAACTCACAGTGGCCTAAACCCCCGGGGGGTTTTTAAATTTTGTCTTTAAATGTAAAAGTAGTTGTATTTTTTTACTACTAAAATTAAAAAAGGAAACAAAAGAAAAATTGAAATTTTTTTTAATGGACTAGGGCCCAGTTTCTTGTGTTTTTTAAAAAAATATATTGAAGGCGTTTTTAAGCTTTTATTGGGTTTTTAAATGCTTTTAAATAACCTTACCTGTCGTACCCGGTACAAAATTTATTTATTTTTGTCGTCCTAAAAATTAAATTTTATA